>NC_134711.1:300204698-301404698 GCF_049634645.1 Pelodiscus sinensis | reverse complement strand
ACAAGCGATTTCATTACTGGACCCGACCACATTGGCCACCAAATCAGAGGCTCATTTAACGACACATCCACTAATGTGATCTTGCCATCAAATGCCAACAATGAATGCCCCACTGCCATGTATACTGGCCAAATTGGACAGTCTATACAGAAAAGAATTAATGGACACAAATCAGATATCTGAAAAGGCAATAAACAAAAACCTGTTGGAGAACACTTTACTCTACCTGGATACTCATTAATGGATCTCCTAAGTCACCATTTTGTGTCAGGACAATTTCACAAGCCAAATACACAGGGAAGGATTGGAACTTAACTTCATTTACAAGTTTAATTCTTATGCAAATGGTATGAACAAAGGCATGGGCTGGCTCACACGCTATCTTCCACATCCTATGACTTAACCTACCAACCAAACAATTGTGGTACTTTTTTTTTCCTTATCAGCCTGTTGTAACTATTTGAACCATCTACTCACTATCTCTCTTTTTATTCTCCCCTCCCCTTTATTTATTCTTGGATCGGACGTCTAATACTCCTGTCTTCTGAAGAAGTGGGTTGCGCCTATGAAAGCTCATGATACCATCTACATGTTTTGTTAGTCTTTAAAGGTGCTAGTAGTCTATTTGTTGTTTACGTTTTTTCTTTTTTTTGAGAGAGCAGTGAGAGAGACAATGAGACTCCATGAGCTATGCTGATGATTTTCAACTGATGCAACCTCAGCTACTATGAAAATGTGAAAGTGCTGATAAGAAAGCTAATATGTCTCCAATTTCCACTGATGGCATATAGCTCTCAGTTCTTAGTGGTATAAAGCCCTGAGGTCCTGTTTGACACTCCTCAATAAGCGTGACTGCCAGGGAGAATCAATATCAAAAGTGACTTTTTCCATCACCAGGTTGCTAGGAAACTTTGTTTCTTTCCTCCCAGTGAGGAATGGGCCTCAGTGATTCATGCGTTCATCACTTCCAGGCTTAATTATAGAAATTTACTGTATCTAAACGAAAGATGAAGCTCAGATTTCTGCTCAGATAGGATATAGATGCCCATCTTCTCTCTGATTTATGCTGTTATGAGCATATGGGGCTTGTGCTCAAGTTCCTCTACTGGTGCTCAGTTTTTGTTACTAGTTTAAGGCTTTGGTTCTAGTTGTCAGAGCAACTTCAAGCTTCAGCTATATCAAAGATGGAATTTTGATTTATGAACTTCTGGAACAGCTGTGCTCCTCTGGGCTGATGCAGATCTTGAAGCCCAGGACAAAACTACTCAGAGCAGGGGATAAAGCTTTGTCAAGTGAAGGAGTTCAGGTGAATACAGTGTCTGACGATCTTCAGGAAATGCTGCTAAATCTCTTTGAAAAAGCCTTCCTACAATAAGAATTGACGTTCAACATTGACATACCTTTCTACTTAATAAATCCCTATCAATCTTCATCCCCTGAAAAGCTAAAAAATTAAAAACCATGTCTACCCCAAACTGATATTTCTTCCTTTTTTAAGGGTAAAATGACAGACTCCAGGAAATCTGCTGGGAGCTTGACTGTTGCTATTAATTTTATGTGGAAGTTGCTCAATTCCTGCAGTGAGTGGCAGTATAAAATTAAGAGAGAGATAATAGTCCAGGTGGAGAAGATCTTCTGGAAAGACCAGACTTATAAAAGATGAGGTAGGAGACTAGTTACTTCAGCAAGCTTCAGGGTTGCTGTCATTACTCCTTCTATTCGATAGCATCAAAAGCATAGTATGTATTTATGGTACTTTGGAAACAAAGTTGCCTTCCAAATTCTTGACTTGAGAATCAGAGTGCTAAATTAGACTGACTACTAGAAAGCAATATCACGAGTATCTTGTCTAATGCAAATATTAGAGAATCGGTAACTTGTTAAATGGTTATCAAATATGATTTAAACTAATATGCTAGTCCTTGGATGGGGATCATTATATTAAAAATATGAAGTATAACATAATTCTGTGCATGGAAAAAGATGGAACCTCATTTGTACAAACCCTAGGCAAAGAAACTTCCAGACCATGTTAAATCAAATGATCTTGCATTCCTTGAGTAGCACCAGTTTTCTTTTTAGTTTGCTGGAATCATTGTATATGAGCCATGTGTACACTAGTAAAATTAACTATTGCTGACTATTTTTAGCAGTAGATTCCTCATTTTGGGGAAAAAAGGTCTTAAATAGTTACAAATTTACTTTAAGAATATCTATAGCTGTCAGATATTTTATAAGGCTTCAGCAATGATTGTTATAATACTTGAACACTTCAGACGTTTGAGTTTATCCTTCACTCCTTAGGGCTATGATACCCATTTTGCAGCTAGACTAGTGACTAGGGCAGTGATAGTGTATGCATGTGAACATTTAACCGATGATCCCAACCTGGACTTATTGTGTGTAAATTTGAAGGTTAACTAGACACCTCTCTCTCCCCGCACTGCTGCTTTGGTATCCGAGGCAACTGTGGGGTGGGAACAGGTGATTGCTTGTGGGGTACCAGCTTAAAAGCCAGATGGCTCCCCATGCACATTGGCTAATGTGGAGCTGCCTTTCCTCTCCTCTCCCCCACTGTGTAAACGTTCAGCGATTACACATTTACCAAAATAAATGCATTCTAACATCTCTAATAGTGACACATCCAGGGTCGAACAAAGTTTCTGACAGAGCTGGGAATTGCATCTGTATATTCTGAGTCTTAATGCCTTAAGAAGAAGATCATGGTTCCCTATTGGAGAGAAAATTACTAGATGCAAACATTTTCTAGGATAGAGAAGGTTCTTGTCTGTTCTGTAGCTTGTTGAATAATTTATGTCGAGACTATTTTAGAGGATGCAGACAAATCTGTGGCTTAGTTATTTCAGGGAAAATCCTTTCAAAGGACAACATGGTCAAATGATATTTAAGTAAGAATAAAAGATGGAGAACTCCTTCATATAGAGGTTGTTTAGCAAGTAGTATCATCCTCAAATGTACGTGGCCATTTTAGATTAGACTTAAAAAGGAAATATTTGCTAATGGGATAAATAGATAACTAGAACATTTTGGTTTCATTAGACACTTTGAAAGAGAGTATTAGAGAGATTGTGGTGATCATCTAGTCCAGGCTCTGAAAAGTTTCTGTTTTTCATTCGTAATCTGTCAGTAGTTTCCAAACTCTGGTTGCTAGAGTACTTGCTGGTCTGCGCAGTTGACTGGTCATGTGGTATTAGGTGCTTCTGTTTCTACCTGCTTAATTTTAGCAGTAGGCATAAACTACACTAAATTTCCTTCCTAGTAAGCAATTGCTGTAGTAGGCTACATAGTAGCATTATTGCAAATGGGAAATCAGGTGTCATGAGACAGTCTTTCTATTAAAATATGGCCTAGGCCAGTAAGGGAATAACTGATGTTGTTCCAAAATAGCACAGAGTGTGTCTACACTACAAGTCTTTATGTCAAAATAATGTTGAGCTGGAGGACTTCTTAAGCCAACTCCTGTAACCCTCGTTTAATGAGGAGTAAGGCAAGTCGAAGGAAGAGCTTTCTTCCTTCAACTTCCTGTTATGTAGACTATACCTAAAGCTGAGTTAAGCTACTTCGACTTAAGCTACACAATTAACTTAGCTGAAGTTGCGTAGCTTAATTTGACTTTAGCCCTGCTATGTAGACGTCCCCTATGAAATTTTAAAGCTCCTAACCTGTGGTGTTCTATCCCTAATTCTGACTCTCTAAAATACAGATTTTAAAAAAAATTGTGCACTTGGAAACGAAATGTTTATAATAACCACACTAAAGCCACTGAAACTTTAAAAAGTAGTTTTTTCTTGTGTTCCTTCCAGTTCTTAGTGCCTGCATTCTCCCACATTAGCCCAGCTTGTGCTTTCTCTTTTCATGGTGTGCTATTTGCTTCAATTGCTTCCTGCATGTCATGAGTGAAGCAACCTTACTTTCTTTCATGTGCTTCAGAAAAACCCATTTCTCAGACTTAGCTTTGCAACCCTGAGTTTGCCAGTCCTTGAATAACTCCCTTGTCTGGCTCATAGCAGCATCAGAATGACGTTAATCATGTTAGTTTCAGGGGCTCTGAATCATACCACTGACACTGACTGGAGTTTTGCAATTCCATTCTACTGTTAATTTTAAGAATCATGAGAAGCAGCAGAAGCACTGCAGCTGTCTAGTATCTGAGCACTCCTGCATCTGCAGATATAGTGCTGGAATGCTGTATAAATTAACATGAGGAAGAAGTGGGTGGAGGCATAGTTTTCTCAGGACTGCAGACACTCACATTGAGGGGTCTAGTGGTTCCTGCACAGTGGAGAGGATTCCCATTGGGCAGGGGGTCTTGGAGTGGGCTTTTAAGAGGTAGGATGGCTGCGCCTCCCTTTCTTTTTAGAATGCTGAGTGAGAATGGAATTATCATGGGGGAGCTGGCCACTTTTCTGGGCTGAAATAATTGATGTGGGTGGGAGGAGACAGCATATACATTTTTTTCAGGGCATTTCAGGAGTAGTGACACAGCTGTGGTGCTCAAAGTTTCCCTTTGGCAAGGGGCTTAGGTGTTCCCACACAAGGATTGGGTGTTAAAGGGTTTGCTTTCTTTCCAGGATTTTCTGAGAGCTGGCAGCAGCTTGGAATGCAAACTCCACTTGATAGCAGCTGGACTGCCAGACTAGGATAGACTATATAGATTGTGATAGTTGGCTAGGAAGGTTGGGATATCTATAGCCTTTTCAAACCTGGCGGTGTCCTCAGGATGGGTGAATCCATGTATTTAAGCTTTCTGTGGCCTGGGTAGACTCCAGCACTGTCTTTCTTTGCTGTCTCTGCCACAACCATAACCTGGCTTTTGGTCTAGAACGGAAGATGCCTGATTTTTCTATTTAGTTAGTCAGCTAGTTAGTAAGCAAGCAAGCATGGACAAGGTGAAGAGAGGGGTACAGTTGCTGGTGGCTAAATTATGTGAGCAGGAAAGTGCTTGTTGATCACAAAAGTGCATACTCCATACTTGAGTAATTCAGAGAAGTGGGGTATACCTCTCCCACAGAGTAGTGGATGTCATTTATAACAATTACTAGGAAAGAAAGAATTGTCTGGCAGGATGAGGAGAGGCAGCCAAGTAAATGGCTGTTGCTGCCTGATGACAGACAGGTGCCTAGTGCAAGTGGTGGGGGGTGGGATGGGGTCCATTTCTCAAATAAGTGGAGAATATTTTGGGAGAAGGCATGTGCTGATGATGGTGGGGAGAGACATGGGAATGCCTGTTGTCTCTTCGCTGTACCAGACAATACACTCTTCCCCACCCCCTTTACCTAATACAGGCCTGAGGAAAATACAGCCCATGGGCCACATCCAGCCCACCAAGCCATCAGATCCAGCCTGTGAACACTGCGGGGAGCCCCAAGCAGGCTCCCTGTTTGCCTCACCCCACCTGCATGCTGCTCAGAAACATGGCTGCAGGGCAGCTTTTCTTTAAAAACTGAGAGTCTGGAGGGGAAGAGGGAAGCTTTAGGAGCTGCTCCCACCCCTAGCACAACCTCATTGGCGGGTTTCTGGCCAGAGGGAGCTGCCTGTTTCAATAACAGGCAGCCAGGAAGCACAAGGGGCTCCAGAGCACATGGCTGCAGCCTGTGTGGGGCAGGGCAGGCAGGGTGGCTGATTCAGGAATGGTTGCTGGCTGGTAAGTCTCCTAGCAGAGCCTACCTCTGGCACCCCTGGTCCTTCCTTTCCCAGCTCTGTGCCTCCCACTCCTACCCCCTACTCCACATAGACAAATCCTCTTCTCCCCCTCCCCTCCCCGGTACCCATATCCCCTCCCACATTCAGCACCCCAAGCCCCTGCCCAAGATCAGTCCTCCTGCCCTAGCTCTCAACCCAAATACCTGCACCCTCTTCTGTATCTCCATTCCCTGTCCTAGGTCACTATCCAACCCCCTGCACTCGAGTCCAGTGCCCCAGATCACAACTGCCTCCTTACCCCAAGCTCCCTTCTGCACCCAACCTTCATCCCAGATCGCTTAATATCATGGAAGAGTGCCGCCCTTGACCAAGGTCTTGGAGTGGCCTGCCATCAAAAATTATTGCCCACCCCTGACCTACTATGAGGGGAGAGTGGGGTTCCAGCAGTAGCACTAGTACTCGGTGATGGTAGGAGGCAGCCCTCTACCCACTGGAACATGAGTTACAAACTAAGGACCACCTGCAATGGATGAGCTATTGCTGGATATTTCTGACATCTGTTAGTTTTGGTCTAGTTAAAACATCCCTGGCATTTTGTGTGTCTTCCTGCAGTGCTATATCTGTTCTGTGAAATTGGTATTCAGTGGTATTCCTACTAAAACCCCCGATCTTTAGATAAAAGATATCCAGTCTAGCATAAGAAAAGAGAACAGATGAGTTCTAAAGCACAGTATACAATGAAAATGTTTTAACAATTTATGGAATTTGTTGCTGCTATGTAGGGTGCTCAAGCAGAGAGATTTGCAAAGAGAATTGCGAGCTTGAAATTACAGATCGGTGATCAGAAGTTGTTGCTCAAAGGAACTATTAGTCTGAAGGTTTCTACCCACACACCTGTGTTCTGAGAAATTTCAAATGGGTGGCCACCTGCCCACATTAATTGAAACACGGAAATAACTCTTGTCATTCTAGAGCATGTCATCTTAGTACTTGGTATACAGCAGCTAAGGGAGGAGGTTAATTTCCAGCAGAGTTTACATGTTACAAATAGATCGGCAGTGTGGTATAATAGATGACTCAGTTTGGAAAGTGATCTTATGATGGTTTTAACAGACTTGGAAACTAATAAAATTAAAACCATGATTAGTCCTGTTTTATTGTTGTATTTTGTAGATGTCTAATTTTGCATTCACTGATTTATTTTTTATATACACAGCTACTAATAAAATGACTAAATGCTATCCCCTTGGCTAATTGAATTTGCACTTTTAAATGGCTCTGGATAAAACACTACAGCTAGGAGTTTATTCCCCTCAAGGAATATTGAAGCGTTTGAATGGTGAGGCCATTATGGGATGGTCATTAAATATAAACTACAGGAAGAAATAAAGTAAAATCTATTTATGCAAATGTATTAGTCTGTTGACCCACAGCACTGAATATTCTTGACTACGTTTTGTCCATTTATTTTGTCTTATGGGAAAGGCATTTAATCTTCTGGTTTTTATCTAAATTTTCCCTCATGTCTTTAAGATGTTAAACCCATCACTGGTTTAACTATTAAATATTTTGCACTTCAAGCAAGAGACTCATAGTTACCTGTCCACATAAGAGTAAAAGAACTGTGGCTGGCCTGGTTTAGTTGACACAGGATTGTGTGGCTAAAAATTACTGAGAGGATATTTGGGCTCAGGCTCCAGGCTGAACTCTGACAGCCTCCACCCTTCCAGGAACAGAGCTGAACACGTATACCACATTTTTCTGCCTCTGAGCCCAAACCCCTCATGTCTGGGTCAGTTGACCCAGGCCAGACCTGTTTTTTAATCCCTATGTAGATTATGAATGTATGTGAAAAGACACTTAAAAAGATAACTGGTTATTTGAGCTTTATACTGAAGAGTCGGCAGCAAAGCCTCCCTGGGCGTGAGGCTGCCAGTCCCTGCCGACCTCACTCCAGGGGAGGCTCTACTGCTGCAGTAAAGCCAGCTCCCCAGGAGTGGGGCCAGCAGAGGCCAGTAGCTCTGCTCTCGGGGAGGCTTTGCTGTGGGCTCAGAAGCTGGCTCCCAGAAGCAGGAGGCAGCCTCTATCAGTCCTGTTCTTGTGGATTGGCTGCTGGGATCCGGCCTGTACCGGACCACAGAGCCTTCTGGCTCCTAAACTGCAGAGCCTACAATGGGGGGTGAGGGAGGGCGCAGCTTGTCAGTTAATTGGTTAATCACTTAAACTCTGGCATCCCTAATGTAGATGCTATTGTCTGTAAATGGGTGCTAGGAGAGGGATCACGTGATGATTACCTGTTGTTGTGTTCCCTCCCTTTGGGGCATCTGGTATTGGCCACTGTTGGCAGACAGGGTACTGGACTAGATGGACAGTTGGTCTGACCCAGTATGGCCGTTCTTATTTTCTTATGTTCTAGATAAAGCATTGGTGTCTCTTTCAGCTGACAGGCTGTCAAGAGGTGCTCCACTTGCTGCTAGTCTGGCCTTTCTGGGGATTAGATCATCAGGATGACACCCCTTTCTGCTTTTGCATGCCATAATGTGCTCACATGCTCTCACTCTCTGGTGTGCATCCTCTCTCTCATTCCAGGAACTGCAGTGTCCTTTTCGTGACGCAGCCCAGAGTTCCCCCTTCTGGGATATATCCAAGTATTTCCTTCAGCAGTTCCATTCCCTGCCTCACGTGCCACTCATTTAGTGGCAGGTAGGGAAACCTGGGCCCATCCTTTATTCTGGTTCCAGTCTATGGACCCTTAGCCGGAAGTTTTGGGCTTTACTCTTTCAGCCTTCACTGCTTCTTCCATAGAATCATAGAGCTGGAAGAGACCTTAGGAGGTCATCAAGTCCAGCCTGCTGTCCAAGGCAGGACCAATCCCAACTAAATCAACCCAGCCAGGGCTTTCCCTGGATGGCTTCCTACTCTCTGGTATCTTCTCCCCCTCTCTGGGGGGTACCAGTTCTAAACCTGGTTCCCTCTTAATCTGGAGTGACTGCTGCCCTAGTTGGTCACTAGCTTCCTGACTTTATAGGTCCTGCCAGCTGAACCTCCTTGCAATCAATCCTTGCTTTCTGGCTCTTGTTCCAGATGTAGACTGTAGAGTGACTAATTGTAATGTGACCACCTTAATCATTCCAGCCCTGTGTAAGAATCTTCAGAGGTGTTACATAATACTTAGCACAAAGCTGACTCTTAAGCAACAATCTCCATCAAACTGCGTCTTAGGCAGCCTGATCAATGGGTAGTAGTACATCAAAACTGTATAGATAGCTTCTTAACTCTGGTTAGCAAGCAAAAAATGGCACCTTAGAGACCAACAGATGTATTAGGGCATAAGCTTTCGTGGATAAAACCCACATATAGGTTGACACCATCCTAGACCTTCCTAGTCTGACACCATCAGGACCTGACCAACTTCAGTCCCTAATGAGAGAATTTGCCAGATCAGGTAAGGTCCTCAAACCCATTTCCTGCTGCTGGTAAGCTGCCCTAGCAGGCACTCTGCCTTGCTGCCTACCTCCCAACATGATTGGGCTGCTTGCCCAGCTGCTGAGCACTCCCTGGGTGGCATAGGCTCTAATTCCTGTCATGGGGCCCTGCTTGCCATGGGGTGCTACGGGGGTCCCGCTGCAGGACTGCTGTGGGGCTCCAGCTGTGAGATTCGAGTCCCATGGCTCCCAACTGTCTTGCCCCCAGCCCAGGCTGGCTCTCTGGCCCTTAGGCTCCTGGGCTCTTTGGTCCAGGAGCATCCATGGTCCAGGAAGAGTGCCAGTTTTCAGAGGTGCAATGTTTGTTTGTGTATGTGTGTGTGAGAGAGAGAGAGAACAACAAAAAAGGAAGTGAAAACCAATTTAAATCATTATTCAGAGCAAATATGATTGTATTGAATTTGCAAATGAATTGTAGCTCTGCTGTTTCCCTTGGTAATCTGGTTTTAAGGTTTTTTGTTTGTGGGGTTTTTTTTTTTTGGTTTGGTAGAAGGATGGCTAATTTAACCTCCCTGAACATTCAGTAGTGGATTTAAATGTGTTCTCCTGCAGGTTACTTGTCTTGATGTCTGATTTGTGTCCATTTATCCCTTGGCACAGAGACTGGTTTGGCCAATATACATGGCAGAGAGGCATTGCTGGCACTCAGTGGCATACATCACATTAGTGGATGTGCAAGTGGATGAGCCTGCAATGATGTGGCTCATGTGGCCAGGTCCTATGATGCTGTCACTTGTATAGGTATGTTGACAGAGTTGGCAATGGGGTCCATTGCAGAGAGGCTCCTGGGCAAGTATTCCTGTGGCACAGTGAGTAGCTGCTGGTGAGCACTTGCTTCAGGCCGTGAGTGGTATCCGCAGGTGAGGACTGGCCTATCTCCAAAGGTGAGTGAGAATCAAAGATCATTTTTCAGGATAGATGTAGACCAGGGCTACTCAACTTTGGAAGCCCCGGGAGCCTCAATGATACTTGCATTATGTGCCAAGGACTGCAACTTAAGCGTGGATGCATGTACATGCACAGAGCTTGACAAATGGTGGCAAAATCTACTCGCCAGCCCCGCACTGCGCATGCGCAAGATCCGCATTGCGCATGCATACGCCTCCGGTGAACAGAGCGACCAGATGAAATCTACTCGCCATGTGCGAGTAGAAACAGCAATTTGTCAAGCCCTGTACATGCAAATAGCTTCTTTCACACTGATGGGTATGAATACAAAGATTAAGGCAAGACTACAAACGCACGGGCCGCATCTATTAATCAAATAGATTGCTGATATTAATCAAATGCATTATTTACCCGATTTCCACCCATATGACAGCACTTTTAATAAGCAATGACAGTTCAGGAATTTAACTACTAAAACGCATATCAACAAAAGACAGTTATATTGAGTACTTTTTTGTTTTGGCTCCCACCCATGGGCTGCGTGTTGAGCCCCACATAAACCCAAACTGCACCGTGGGCTGCAAACAAACGGTGATGCACTGGGAGGGTGGAGGGTGGTACCTTCTACCTGCTACCTTCCTTGTTCAGCCTTCCCTGCATCAGGTGACCTCAGGGCATGCGGGATCAGGGATCCCGGAGGCCAAATTTAGGCTGATAAGAAAAAGGTTGAAATCTAGGACCTCTGTGATTATGGTCTCTGAAATGCCACCAGTTCTATGCACAAGGCCAGGAAGACAGACAGAACTGCAGGATCTCAATGTGTGGATGAAACTATGGTATAGAGAGGAAGAGTTTAGATTTATTAGGAACTGGGGAAACTTTTGGGAAAGAGGGAGCCTGTACAGGAAGGATGGGCTCCACCTAAACCAAAATGGAACCAAATTGCTGGCAGTTACAATTAAAAAGGTCAAAGAGCAGTTTTTAAACTAAGGGCTGAAGGAAAGCCGACAGGTGCAGAGGAGCATATGGATCAGACAGACACATCCCTAAAGGGATGGTCTATTAATAGAGATTCTCTGTCCCAGTAAAGAGGAGGATGGAAGATAAGATATGGGTAAGATCAGATGAGAAACAGTCAAATGAAAGTCACATTCAACCACATCAGATAATGGTAGACAGCTAAATAATTATCAGTTTTTAAAGTGTTCATATACAAATGCTAGAAGCCTAAATAATAAGCTTGGGGAACTACAGTACTTCATATTGAATAAGGATATTGATATAATAGGCATCATAGAAACTTGGTGGAATGAAGATAATCAATGGGACTCAGTAATACCAGGGAGAGTACAAAATATATCGGAAGGAAGGAACAGGTCATGCTGGTGGAGGAGTGCAATATATGTGAAAGAGTGCATAGAATCAAATGAAGTAAAAATCTTAAATGAATCAAACTAGTCCATAGAATCGTTATGGATAGTAATCCCATTCTCTGGTATGAATATAGCAATAGGAATTTATTACCGACCGCCTGATCTGCAATGCTAAGGAAATTAGAGGGGCTATAAAAAGAAAGAAGTAGCGAGAGAGAAAGGTATTGTTTAAAAAGTCGAAGTTAAATCCTAATGAGGAAAATAGAAAGGAGCATAAACTCTGTCGAATGAAATGTAAGAATATAATTAGGAAGGGCAAAAATGATTTTTAAGGACAGCGACCAAAAAATCAAAATAATAGCAATTTTTAAAAGTACATCAGAAGAAGAGAGCCTGCGAAACAACCAGTGGAACCACTGGATTAAAAGAGCACTCAAGGACGATAAGGTCATTGTGGAGAAGCTAAATTAATTCTTTGCCTAGGTTTTCATGGCTGAGGATTTGAGGCAGATCCTCAAACCTGAGTCATTCTTTTTAGGTTACACAGCTGAGAAATTGTCCCATATTGAGGTGTCATTGGAGGAGGTTTTTGAACAAATTGATAAACTACACAGTAACAAGTCATCCGACCATATGGCGTTCACCCAAGAGTAAAATTCGACACTTTACGCCTATGTTTGAATAAAGACTCTAATTATCTTACCCATTACAAAGCTTCCCCAATTATCACCTCTAATATCAGCTCACAGACATTTACGCCCTCCCTCCCCTCCCGCATCCCCCTTCTGTTCTGAAATTTGATTTGTCCTTTTCATATGTGCTCATTTTTTTTAAATTGTATCCTTTGGGGCATATATGGTTGTGACAATTTTCTTCCACTATTTGATCTGAGGAGGTGGGTCTGGCCCACGAAAGCTCATCACCTAATAAACAATCTTGTTAGTCTTTAAAGTACTACATAGTCCTGTTTTTTGTTTCTTGGAGGGAGACAGAATGTTTCTAACTGCTCCAACTCCCACCTACCATATTTCCCCTTTTGAAAGCTATCTAATACACTGAACTTTTGTCAGTAATCCCTTCCATCCCTGCATTCTGCAGCAAGGGAGGTTTAGGTTGGACTTTAGGAAAAACCATCAGGGTGGTTAAATGCTGGAATAAGTTGCCTAGGAAGGTTGTGGAATCTCCGTCTCTGGAGATGTTTAAGAACAGGTTAGATAAACATCTATCAGGGATGGTAGATGGTACTGGGTCCTGCCATGAGGGCAGGGGACTGGACTCGATGACTTCAAGGCCCCTTCCAGTCCAAGTGTTCTATGATTCTATCCTGTATAATCTTTCTCTTTCTTCCTCTGCTGATCTAAGTGTAGAGAGCCATTATTTCCTTCCTTGGGTTTCTAGTAACACTAACCACACAGGAGTTCCAGCATTGTGAAAGTAGTTCACTTTTTATGTTTTTAACTAATGTATTGCAAGATCTTAGACAAATTCAAAGTGCTAAGTGTTCTGACAATATTCTAGGGAATGTTGTATATAGACTGCTGTTATATTTGAGCGCACTTCATGCACTGTTACTGATGAATAAAACTTGTTCATCACTTTGGGTATGTCTACACTAGCCCCCTAGTTCGAACTAGGGAGGCTAAGGAGAGCGACCGAAATTGCTAATGAAGTGCGGGATTTAAATATCCCACGCTTGATTAGCATATTCCCGGCTGGTCACCATTTTGGAAACTGACTAGCCCAAAGTAACTATCTGCATCTACACGCAGCAGAGAAGCGGGATTCCGAGAAAAACCCCTTAGTTTGAATTAACTGTTAGTCCTTGTGGAATGAGGTGGAGACTAAAGAAACTTGTGACATTTAAATTCACTGAGAATCCCCTTTTTTAAAGCAGTATAAATTTGTGGTGTGCTTCAATATGAGCAAAACACAGATAAATAAAATGTATTTGGAAATCACTAGCCAGGAGTGCATTTAAAATACAAATAATTCAATGAATGTTTCAAAAAATGTTACGAGCTTGTTGTTATTTCTGAATCAGAGTCTTTAAACTTCATACAATCCTTATGCCATTTTATATTCTCTTTCAAGTTTCTGAACTGACTACTATAAACATGTAATATTTTTTGAAATCTAAGTTTCTTCAGGAAGGAAAGCTGAAACCACTAATTAAACAGAGCAATATTTTCTTAAGAAACACATGTAGTTATACAAGATACATGTGCATTATTTTGAATGCAAATAGTGCTAAAACCATGTCATTTAATGAAACAACCTGGTATTATCTTTTCTAGTAATCTATGAAATACTCAGATTATGCCCTAATAACTTAATACCTTATAGGAAAAATATTTTCAATGGTTGCTGCACTTCTATTGAAAACATTAGTTAGCTTTTTCAAAAATCAAAGTATTTCTGAAACTGTGATGTGCTTTTAAAAAAAAAAAGTAAGAAAGAATGCAGGTGAAATATCAACATGCTCAAGTGTCCTTATAGCCAAGTTGGTCTTAGAATGTTAGACACACAAAATTGTGAAGTAATGTCTTTTTATTGGACCAACTGTCGAGCTTACAAAGACCTGAAAGAAGTGCTGTGTGTAACCTTGAAAGCATTTTTCTCCAACAGAAATTGGTCTAGTAAAAGATATTACCTCATCCACTTTGTGTCTTGATAAAAAGCTTAATTCTTCTACAGGGAAAAGATGTGGAATGTTTTGGCCTATTCCAGAATTTCAGCTCAACACTTCTAGCATCGTAACCCATGCAACCAATGATCAACTATGAGATGCTTTTCACTTCTGACTCTCATGGTTGGTCAGTGATACCGTTAACTGTCAACTTGAAAATTGGCTTACCCTCTTTGAGTGTTTTACCACATGTTTAGAAATTGATTTTAAAAATACTCTTCTATGATAGCAAGGCTTTCTTTACATCCCAGGTGTTACATGTGCTTCCATGCTATTGCTTCAGTGGAACTAAGCATGTGCCTAAACCTGGGGGGATGGGAAATAAAAGTGGTGGTCCGCTAGGGTTAGTCCCTAGTGGGCTGCCACTGCTATATTTACTTGTGTCTCTACAGATATCAGGCAATCATAGTTCTCTTTTGCAGCCAGCTGCAGGGAAGGCTGAACAAGGAAGGTAGCAGGTAGAAGGTACCACCCTCCACCCTCCCAGTGCATCACCGTTTGTTTGCAGCCCACGGTGCAGTTTGGGTTTATGTGGGGCTCAACACGCAGCCCATGGGTGGGAGCCAAAACAAAAAAGTACTCAATATAACTGTCTTTTGTTGATATGCGTTTTAGTAGTTAAATTCCTGAACTGTCATTGCTTATTAAAAGTGCTGTCATATGGGTGGAAATCGGGTAAATAATGCATTTGATTAATATCAGCAATCTAGCAAGAGGATGGTATAGCAGATCTCAAATCAATGAAGGCTACACTCAGAAAGACCTCAAGACTTCTGAAATATAATGCTCAAACAGTTTCACTTTTGTTTATACTGCCTGTCTCTCCCTTCTCACATTTATCTCCAGACTTCTCCTTGTTCAGATGTATTCCGCCCCCAACAATCTTCTATTCATTGAACTTTTTGAAACTTTGCACATTTAGAGAGACATATGAGACTGACTCTTTGTAAACAAATCTGCAGGAAGGAACAATAGGGATGAGGTCTGTTACTTCTCACCTCTATATATTATTTATTTAAAAACATTTTTGCTGTTAACAAGCATGTTATCTCTGGAGAGACAAATCCACAGTTTGAGAACTGCAAAACTAAGCATCTCTGATGCTATCTTCTAGACTGAGCACTGAGTCCCATTGGGTACTCAAGGGACCAACCCAGCAGCACCCCAGCTGCTCTGCCCCATGCGTCCCCAAGAGCAGCTGGGGTGCTGCCGGGTTGGTCCCGCCGCGCCAAGGGTCGGCGCTACCAGACCAACCCAGCAGCACTCCAGCTGCTCTGCCCCAGGCATGTCCAATTCAGCCACTGCTGTTCAGTTTCAACAGCGGCTGAATCTGGACGCCAGTTCTGACTTACATACAAATTCAACTTAAGAACAAACCTACGGTCCCTATCTTGTACATAACCCAGGGACTGCCTGTATATTGTCTCATATAATAGAATTAGAATTTATAATCCCTGTTCCATGATGCCACATATATCTTTGAGCTATAATGTATCTTAATTAAAATTATCTTCAGATTGAATTTTTTGATAGTGTTTTTTCCTCAAAAAGAATTTTATAAAAAAAAATCAATTTAAATACAATCAATATATATTATTTAAATAATTGATGTTTATCCACCCTGAATCCTTCCCACTGTCTTGGATTCCAGCCCAGGGACTTTTGTGGCAATTTAAGGTCAGCCTGGTCAGATCTCTTGGTTTTTAAAATGCAACCATCTTTCCCCCAGAAAACTCCTATTCTCAGTTGGGTGAGGAATGGAGAGGCTCCGTTGGTTTGGTTCTTTGCTGTGCTCCTTTCTAGGAGCTGAAGATAAGAGATCTGTCCACTTCCTTGGCTGGGCCTTCTGCACTGAGCTGCCCCCTTTTTAAGGCTCCCCTAAGATTGGCATACCTCTCTCATGTGGCAGATGGGCTCTTTAGTACCAAAGTTGTATCTTAATCCCTTCTTTCCTGGTGGGAGGGTTTGTACCAGGGGTGGTCAAGATACATCTCACGGGCTCGATCTGGCCTGCCAATCCACCGGTTCTGTCCCATAGCCCTCCTGCTGGGACCCTCAGGCCTGAAGAAGCTGCCATTCTAAGTGCAGGCTGCTCTGTGCCCCTCTTTGCTCTGCAGGGAGGGGGAGGCTTCATGTGATCTCCCCCACACCCAGCCCGGTCCTCAGTTCCTATTGGCCGGAAACAACTGGCCAGTAGGAACTGACCCTAGCCAATCTCTCAGTCAGCCAATAGGAGCTGAGAGATGGCCTGGGGGATGGAGGCTGCACAAGCTTCTCTCCTCCCCGCCCCCCGCCCCCAACCCCCGAGCGGAGTGCCACGTGGAAGGAGCAGCTTGCATTTTCAAGTGGTCTGGGGCTGCATCAGACAGGGAACCCAGCCTGCTTTGGGGGTGCTGCTGGCCAGGAGATACTTAGCTAAGTGCCTTCCAGCCAGAGCTTGCCTCTGGCACCCCTACTCCTCCCAAACACACACACCAACTCCCTCCCCTAGGTCACCATTCAGACCCTCTGCACCCCCTTCCCCAGGTCACAACTCCCTCCCAGATCCTGTACCCTCTCTTACACCTCTCTCCTAGGACAGGATCTTCTCCTGCACCCTACTCCCTCCCGGATCCTACACCCCAATCCCTGCCCTGACCCAGGTCATAACCCCCTCTTTCATCCAAACTCCCTCAGACCTCACACTGTCTCCCACACCCCAGTAGGGTTGCCAGGTGTCCGGTATTCACCCAGACAGTCCAGTAGTTTCGTCTCCTGTCAGAGAATACTGGACACCTAAAATGTCTGGTATTTTCTGATCCCCTTCCCCTCCCCCTCCCCCCCAGCCAGGAGGTGAAAATGCCGGGCACCTGGCAACCCTACAAACACTCCCAACACCCCCAGCCACCATGCTTACCTGGTTCTGCAAGGCTGCTGGCACAAAATGGCTGCCAACCAATGGGAAGCATTCCCCTGGGTCTTAGTGCTCAACCTCTCCCCTGTTCCTATCCCTGCATTCACTCTTAAAGGGGACATGCTGTTTTCTTTTAATTTTTTTCATTGTCTTGGAGCCCCCCTCCTTTTTTTTCTCAACTTTGGTCCCCCCCCCCTTTTTTTTTTCCTTCAGCAGCATTTTTTCACTGTGTTTTTTTGGGGAGGGGAAGGGGTTCAGTATTTTTGTTTCAACCATCTGGCAACCCTACACCCCAGTCCCTTATCCTGTTCACCCTTCTGTACCCAACCCCCATCATAGATCTTGCACTCCCTCCAAAGGAAAGTCCAGTCCTTGACTACTTTCCAAAACGTTAGAGTGGCTTCCCACCAAGAGTTATTGCCCAGCCGTGGTTTGTATACACTGCCACAGAGGGTGTTTGTGGTGTTCTCTAAAAGAGAATTAAAGCTGAGCAAGTCATTGTCCTCCAGCGCATGGTATTACAGATTTCTCAAAGGGCTAATAAGTGCCAGTTTCTACTCAGAATTTATCAACTGTGTATAAGCATCATACATGCTCACTGGCTTGTTATTGTACTAAAGCTTCAGAGGGGTAGCTGGACATCTCTATGGGAAAGAATTAATGGACACAAATCAGATATCCGAAAAGGCAATACACACAAACCTGTTGGAGATCACTTTAATCTACTTGGATGCTTATTAATGGATCTCCAAGTCACCGTTCTGTTTCAGGCCAATTCCACAAGACAGATACACAGAGAAGGATTGGAATTTAACTTCAATTACAGGGGGGAGGGATAGCTCAGTGCTTTCAGCATTGGCCTCCTAAACCCAGGTGTGTGAGCTCAATCCTTGAGTGGGGCCATTTAGGGATCTGAGGAAAATCTGTCAGGGATGGTACTTGGTCCTGCTGTGAGGGCAGGGGACTGGACTTGATAATCTCTCAAGGTCCCTTCCAGTTCTATGAGATAGATAGGTATATCTCCATACAAGTTTAATTCTTATGCAAATGGTATGAACAAGGACATGGGCTGGCTCACACACTAACTTCCACATCCTAGGACTTAAGAACAATTAGCACCTCCACTGTTTGGTTGGTAGGTTATCAGCCTTTTGTAGCTATTTGAACCATCTACTCACTATCTCTCTTTTTTTCTCTCCTCCCTCTCCCCCATTTATTCTTGGATCTGGACTTCTAATACTCCTGTCAGCTGAAAAGTGGGTTATGCACACGAAAGCTCATGATACCATCTATATGTTTTGTTAGTCTTTAAAGATGCTACTTGTTTATTTGTATAAGTTTTTTCCTGTTATTGTCCATATTTCTCATGGACTGTAGGCATCAATGTTTTCTTTCTGGGTAGAGAGATGAACACTAAAGCATTTGATTTGAAGGAAAAGTATTTCAGTCACTACAGATCTTGCATCATAATAAGAAGAAAAATATATTTGTTTTAGCATGTCGGCTTTAACGATGCTCTGAAAGTAGCTTGGTCTAGGAAGAACTTCAATTTCTTTTCCCTGGCCTTTAATTAGTTTATTGAATTGACAATTTAACTGTCTTGTCTTGATGTTTTTTTTTTTTTAAAGACTTTGAGTCATGTCAGCAGTTTTTATTATTGTTTACAGAAATAACTAGTTGAAATAATATCTTGAAGATTTATGGGCAAGGAGTGTTTAATTCTTTTCTTAAATTAAGGATTTTTTTGGCTAATCTTTTATCTAAATCTGCATTTCCATAAGAACACTTTGATCTTCAGATCAAAGTTCCTTTGGGATGTCTTGTGTTAAATTTGAAAGCAGCTTCATCTCTTGTAAGATGCTCAGCCAGAGACAGTGAGCCAAGAACCAGCTTTTTTTCAGTTGCCCATTGAATTAATGTTTCCTTTTGCTGACAGAACTGATAATGCACTCCCTGTTTCTTGCTAGGTGAACAACTGTGGACAGCTATTCTGCTGATAATGTTCAGGATGTTTCATATTTCTGCTTAAGCAACATTAATCTTGCACTTCAGTAACTTCCTGTGTGGGGAGGGGTGTTTTTAAAAAAGAAGCCCCTCGCTCTGCTACATGCTTGTTTAACATAGCTTGTTTTGCTGTTACAATCAGTCAGTTGTCCAGTTAGCTTCTCAGATGCCCAGTGGTATGATTCAATTGTTTTCCTAGTTCAGATTTTTCTTAATTTCACTCTGACCAGCATAGCAAATACTTGTTAAGATGTTTAAAGCAAAGTTCTTAAACTAAAATTTGAATGTGCTGAAATCAGGAAATTTGTTTTTCTTCAGTGTGTAACAAACTATAATTCTGTCCTGGTTTTGTAAGACTCTTGTGTTGAGTGGATTCTGACTATTTAAATGATATTGTAAATCAATGTTTATCATATAACTTGAAGTATGAAAGCTGAACATTTCAATAGTCTACTAATCTATATTTGATATTTGGCCATGCAGAGGCAAAATCAAAAACTAAACAGATGTTTTACTCTTAGGTTTCCAATGATGAAGTACTTGGCTGCAAATACTATAGAAAAATGTTGGTTTAAAAATTCAATTGAAATTTAAATACTTAGAAAGTCTTGTTTAATACTTCAGTTAAACTCTGTTTCTATAAAGCAGTGGTCGCCAACCATTTGGAGCTGCCGTGCGCCAGGGGGTGAGGCGCCCGCCGGGCGCCAGAGAGCACCGTGTTGGGGACAACTGCTATAAAGTCTAAATTTGAGGCCCATTTGATTTGACTGGCATTCTTCTAATGTTTCCTGGATAGTTAAATTCAGAGGCTCTTCAGAAATTCCATACAGCAGATCTTATTTTTTTCTTTAAGGGCATGCATATATCCATGATGCTGAACGGGTATGTGATTTTCACAAAGTAGTTATGGAGAGCTTTCCCTAGTGGTACCAAGAGAGCCTATATGTGCTATGTCTTCCTTGTGCTCTCAGCTGAGGGTGTGATGGGTGGGCAGTTCCACCCTGCAGTTACTACTTAGTCAGCAGTCAATAGCTTATCCTGGCGGACCACGGATGTTGCTGGACCAGAGAGCCCTAGTTTAGAGAGTTTCAACCTGTATTATATTTTTATGGACACTGTTGTTCACATGGGTCTCCTTTGTTGGTAAAAGGCAGTTAATCGGCCACTGACTCCCTCTAGCAGTGCTGTCAACTATAGCAGCCTACAGAGATTGTGGAAAAAATCCCCCTTCTCTGAATGATTGCTCATGACCATTCCATTTAGGTGTTTGTAGGACACGTGCATGATTGTTGGAAGGTTTCTCCCCTTAGTAGTACCCATTGAGCTATCCGTGGAGGAGTAGTTAGCGCCTCCATGGCTCTTAATACATTTAAAAGGCAGAGCTGCAGCGGGGTTAGCTACCGCTGCAGCTCTGCAGTTTCCACCCTTATCAACTAATGGAGTATTCAATGGAAATTCCATCGACTACTCGATTAGCTGATTACATACAGTTTAACATCCCTAGTGCCCCATCTGCTACGCTACTCCCAGAGGCTCCTAGGTCAGAATCTAGACACAGCTTCCAAAAGGATACCCACAGGACGCCTCTCAAGGGCAAGACTTCTCCAATCTTGCAGCCCTCTTGTGTTCAGTCAAGATGATATGGAGTGCGTACAGGACACTTAGGAACAGACTCATGTTAGGGAATCTTCCTCGTCCTTCCCTGATGAGGCTGAGGCAGGCACATCACCCTCTTTACCTGCCGTCGACCAAAGGGCCCTTCAGGATCTCCTGAAACCGATGTTTCAAAATTTGGGACTGCAAGCTGAAGAGGTTGTAGCAGCGTCTGGCCTCACGATAGCCTATAGCCTTTTGGAGGCTGATGAGCCACCTAGAGCTACTCTCCTACTTATCAAGACAGTAGTGAATACCTCTAAGGGTATGTCTACACTACAGTGCTATTTCGAATTAACTTAAGCTAATTCGAAATAACGCATCTAGACACAAACTATTTCAAAATAGCATTTTGCTATTTCCAAATAGCATGTCCACACTGAATGGACCCTGAACCAAAGTTAAGGCTGGTTAGAACCAGTGCCAGCAGGGCATCAGGTTAGGATTTAGTGTGTGGGGCTGCTGCCTGAGGCTAACTGAGCTCCGTGCTTAAAGGGATGCTACCCCTACCCCGGACAGACATTTCTCAGGGTTCCCTGCTTTGCTGTCCCTCCATGAGGGACAGCAAAACAGTCCTGTCTTGGAGTTCCCTGAGTGCCCGCACTCGGGACACCACAGCACTGAGCACACCAGTGGGTCCATTGGGGGGGCTGCCAGGATCCAGAAGGCCCTGAGGAGAGCGTCCACCCCAAGGAGCCCTCAGAGCCTCCCTGGTCCTTCCCACTGGGCGCTCGTGCCCCATTCCTCCCTCATGTCCTTCCATTTACCCTTCCCTAGCCCCCCTTCCTGATGTCAAATAAAAGACACGTATGTTCAAAAATAGAAACTGGGTTTATTGAACAAAACTTGGGGGGGGGGAGATGAACCTCTGGGGAGACTGGGAAAAGGAGGTGAGAGAGGGTGGAAGAGGAGAGGGGGAAACCTGGGAGGAGGAAGCAACGGGAAGAAGGAGGAGGGGAAGCTCAGGGTTGGGGGTTGCGCTGGACCAACCTGACTTTCATGCTAACCTGCTCCTGGGTTCGCATGTGGCCTTTGGTGACCAGGCTGGCAGCTATCCTGCCATAGACAGCTGCATTCCTCCATCTAGGGCTGAGATCATGGACATTGGGGGCAACTCCCTCCCCCCCCAAACCTGAAGAAGGTCCATGATCTCAACCCTGGATAAGGAAGGTGCCCACCTTCTCCAGCCCCTGTCAGGCTCCTGTGAGCTGGCAGACTGCTCCTGGGGAGCAGTGGAGGGCTGGCTGCCTGTGGCTTGCTGGCTTATCTTTTGGGGCCACTGGGTCAGGGGTCCTGGTGGCCACTGCTGGCTGTGGGCTGGCAGGCTTGGAGCTGGCACAGGCACTGTGGCCAAGGTCTACCCCTTTAATGTCTCTGAGGCTGGGGGAGAGGAGAGTAAGCTTTCCTGGTTGTGCCCAGAGTGGCCACCAGGGCTTTCTGGGAAGGGCTGGAGGCCTCCTATTTTGAATTAAGTGTCTACACAGCACTTAATTCGAAATAGCTATTTCGAATTTGGCATTACTCCTTGTAGAATGAGGTTTACCAAATTCAAAATAAGGGCTCCACTATTTCGAATTTATTTTGAAATAGCGGTTTGCCTGCGTAGACGCTGTTAAAGTTAATTCGAAATAACTGGTGTTATTTCGAATTAACTTAGTAGTGTAGACATACCCTAAGATACTGTGGCAAACCTTGGCATGTATTTCCCCCAACAGCAAGAGAGGTTGAGTTACCGGTATTACATCTCTCTGAGACTATGAGCACCTTCTTATTCATCCTCCCCCAGGGACTTGTGGTACAAGCTGCTAACCATAGGGAGAGAGACAGGCACTGGGACCAACCCCCAAAGTGAAGGAGTCCAAAAGGGTGGACGGACAATTTTTGGTGGGCAACACATCTCAAAGAACAACAGTTATAAAAGGCAGGTAACTGTTTTTTCCCTGGGACTATACTGTTCTTGAGGCATGAGAGCTTGATCCATTCTTATCCTTTCAAACACACAAATAATACTGCATTGACTTTTTGATGCCTTTGGAATAGGATTGATTTCATCTCACTGGTCCTGGTTCACTGTGGCTTTCAAAAGGCAAGCCATTGATTCCATTTTGCACTCCAGGACCGCTGAGGCCAGCTACTTCATTGGAGATGGCAGCAGATCCAACATGGCTGTTTACAGTAGGGAAATATTCCACTTGAATGCCAGCAATTCCAGAGGCCCATGTGGCTATGAGATCTATTTTGCCTTTCAGTAGTGCTATTGCTGCTGATTCAGGGTGAAGACCTTGAACCAATACTTTGGTATGTGCGCCATGGTCATCTCAGGTCTGGCACTGTGCTCATCTACCTCTTCAGTAACTGTCTAGGCCTCCAATGCTGGCTCAAATTAGGGATATAAAATTCTGTTCAGTCAGTTAATCAGTTAAATGTTATATTTAACTGGTTAACCACTTAAATGGGGGGGGAGGGGCATGCTCCTGCTCATCTGAACTGAGGTGGCCCACGGCATGGCTGGCCAGCAGGCTGGAGTAGTTTGTGGTGTGGTGTGGTGCAGTGGGGGTTGCTCTGTTCGAGTTGGAGTGGGCCCACTGCAGTGCAGGCCCTGCTCCATGATCCAGCCAGGCTGGAGCACCCCCCACCCCACCTGCAGAGGACCCAGCCAGGCTCCTGGTTAATAGTAACCATCAACCTGTAAGGGTGATGCTTACTGGCTAACCATTCACGTCCATAGTTCAAACTTGTTGCATGGTACAGATAGCTAGAAACCCTTCAGTGCTACTGGCTGGCACTTCAGTCTTAACATAGGTTCAAGAAAGGCTGCAGGGAGCCCAGGGTCAGCTAGGGAGTCCCCAGCTGACCCCGGGTTCCATGTGGCACTGCCGGTTTGAAATACTGAAGCAGCGTTTCAAAGGGGCAGTGCTGCACGGAGCCCAGGGTACAGGCTTCGTGCGCCCCTGCTGCTTTGAAGTACCCTTTGCTCTCCCTGCTTTTGCTGCCTCTATCTGATAGAGACAGCAAGGAGGCGGGGAATCGTCTAGTCACTCGACTATCCAATAAGCAATTGCTTATCGGATAGTTGACTAGTCCTTAACATCCTTATTCCTGCCTAGTTATTAGAGACCACAAATGGTTCGTACCAAACTGTCTCCAGACACAGATTTGCTGGACCTTCCCTAATCTTCCTTGGGACAAGTCTACCTCAGCAATGTATTATCAGCCTTGACTATTATCCTCAGACCACCTTCCTCCCTGTATCAAATCTATCATGAGCACCTGAAAAGAATGGCTATATGTATGGTATTCATATGGAGCCAGGGAAGGAGAGTCCTTTATATATGCTTATAGACATTCTATGCTCAAGTACTGCAGGATAAATTGCCCTTCTTATAAGTGAGGTAATGTTTCACTCTCTGGTAAACACTCTCATCTGACCCACCTAATACAGAACATAAACCCCAGGTTCCATTCCAGGAATGAAAGTAATTTTATTGACGCACTGCACCGGATTCACTTGTAGAGGCTGCAGTGAATGAAGGGTTCTGTAAAGGTTGAGCAAAGGTTATCCTCAAAAGGCTGCAAAAAAAGCTATTTTTTTGTGTTTGAGGGGGAGGAGGTTGGGAAGAGATTTAATCAGCTGCAGGATTGCCAACAATCAGGCTGTGTTGGCCAGGTGCGACTATTCAAATTTGGACACAATGTCTTAGTTCATGAATAAATTGCTTAGAAGTTCTAGGGAACAGTTCCAGTCTGTCTTGGAGGAAAGTCATCTGCTTTCTCTATCAGCTCTGCAGTCTTTTTTGCTGCAGAATCTGCTGCATCCCAGGCTCATAATTATAGCAGTAACTGAGTCATTCTTCATAGATGCAGTCGTTGGGGAATTCCCACAGAAGTACAGTGGATGATTGAAGATTTTCCTTTGGAGAGCTGTGCTTGTTTTCCTCAGACTGACAATGCTTTACACATGTTAAAGGACCTGAGTGCGGTCTTAAAAGTCCCTTAGCTTATACATATTAGCCATAAAGAGAATCTGTCCCGCTCCTCTTCCTAGTCTTTCAGGGACCCATCTCAAAAATCTGCATTAAGACAAAAAGTGCAGATTCTACCTTGTTTGGGAGCTATATAAAAATGCCTCGTCAGTGTTGGGTGGAGGTTTCTACTCCAAATATTTCTGAATATCCAAAATCGGAGGGGCTCTTAGACCTATGGAACATAAAACATGTCAAAAAGTTAAAATTTCACATGGTTGACTTGGCTTCTGTTATCCCTTTTCTAGAGCTGAAAGAAAGCCTTATCCCCCTGTTTACAGCAGGGGTGGGCAATAATTTTTGAGGGGAGGGAGGGAACTCTAAGATAAGTGGTCAAGGGCCTCACTTTTCTATGGAGGGGGTGTGGAATCTGGGACTGAGGTTGGGTGCAGATGGGAGCTTTGGGTAGGGGATTGGGGTCCAGGAGGGGGTGTGGAGTGTGAGGGAGTTTGGGTAAAGGAGAGGTGACATGGGGATGGGATGTAGAAGGGTGGCATGGCTTCGGAGAGAGTTGTGACCTGAGGGAGACGGGTGCAGAGGGTTTGGGTGGTCTCCTGAAACAGGAGGAGGTGTTGGTGATCTGGGGCAGAGAGTTAAGGTACTGGAGGAGGTGGGTTGTCAGATGCAGGCTCTGGCTGGGAGGCACTTACCCAGGCAGCTCCTTGCCAGCAGCATCCTTAGGCAGGCTCCCCGTGTGATGCAGCACCAGGCTGCTCAAAGCAGCTGGCTGCTGGGACCATACGCTGGGAGGGAGCGTAAAGAGATTTCACATGCTGCTTTCAGCCTTAGCCCAATCATAGCAGCTCTCATTGGCCCAGTCATTGCAGCTTGCATTGGTTCCATATCTTGTCTGCCCCTTGTTTACATATTAGGTTGGACCTCCCTGGTCCAGCTCCCTCAGGACCTGGCTGGTCCTGGATGAAGGATTTTTCTGGACCAGGGGAGGTCATTTCAGACCCCCCTGCTGGTGGCCCCTCCTGCTGTCCTGCCCCCCACATGAGCTTCCTGGCTTCCCCTGGAGCCCAGCTGAGCCACACGCCGACTCCTGCCACCCCCACTTGCAGCTCAACTGAGATGTGTGCCTGCTCCTGGGCCCCCACCTCCTGCAGCATGCTGGGACTCTCTGATCTTGGAACATCCATGGTTATGGTGGACCACGGATGTTGCCGGACGAGGGAATCCTGCATTTTAGAGGTGCAAGCTGTACTTATTTCCACATGGCAGTCTTGAGTATAGCAAGTTCCTAAGGAGGCCAACACTGCCAGTTTAACCTTCATCTCTTTGGACTATGATTGACACCAAGAGAGTGTTTGTTTATTAACTGCTTGGAGCAGTCACTCTCAGACATGTGGACACAATAATGCTACCTTAGTGATTGATTGGTATGGGCTTACTCCAGTTACCCATCAGATGCAGCCCAGTATCCATTGGTGCCTCTATTCAGCAGGTTGGGTTGGAAAATAAACAGAAGTCAGCCTTAAAAGTCTCAGAACGGTAGCCTTGTTAATTTGTAACTGAAAACACTTAAAAAAGAATGAATGGTCCTGCAAGACCTTAGAGACTAACACAAAATGTAGATGATGGTATGAGCTTTTGTGGGCACAACCCACTGCAAATGAATGTAACAAGGGATCCAGAGGTACAAATAAATAGCAGAAAAAGAGGGGGTGGGGAGGGAAAGAGAAGGAAAAAAAATCTTGTCAATTAGAGTGTCTGTGCTAAATGAGGCTAATAGAGCGGGCTGTAAGTGCCTAGTACTTCAGCTTTTGATATCATTAGGGTATTGAATGTAGCAGCCCAGTTCAGGTCTTTGTTTAAACCTTGATTAAAGGTATCACAATTGCAAATAAAGGCAAGTTCCATAGCTTCTCTCTCTCCAGCTGGTAAATGAGTGCCTTGGCAAGTTAAAATGTACCCCAACAGGTTTCTGTGTGTTACCATTTCAAATATCTGATGTGTCCATTAAACCTTTGTCATAGAGACTGTCCAGTTTGGCCAATATACATGGCAGAGGGGCACTGCTGGCACTTGATGGAAAAGATCACATTAGTGTATGAGCCTCTGATGTGGTAGCTTATGTGGTTAGGTCCTGTGATGATGATGCTTGTATAGATGTGTGGACGGACTAGGGATGTTAAATATCGGTTAATTGAATAGTCAAGTAACCTCACAAATTCTTATCAGTTGGTCGACTATTTTATAGTCCCCAAGGATGGGGCCAGTGTGCTACGGCCCCACTCTGGAGGAGCCCTCTTCCACTCCATGTTGCTGCCTCTGTATCAGAGGCACCTGCGGGGGGTGACAGGTGAGAGCTGGTCTGTGAGGGGAGCCAGTTTGAAAAACCAGCTTCCCTCACAGTACCCGACACGAGCTAGAACTGAGCCAGGCTGTCTGCCTGCCCGGCTTCTAATACACTTTAAATGCAGACATGCAGAAGGGGTAGGTCCCAGGCCTGTCTCAAGCCAGGACTGAGCAGGGCTGCTGGCCAGCCTGCTAAAAATTTACTGGCCCAGTGGGGGAGGGAGGGAAATGTGCATAGTCTATAGCATTAACCTGTAAGCTTTTGCTTATCAGTTAATCCAGTGGTCTCCAACCTTTTTACACCCAAGACCACTTTTAAAATCTCAGAACAGATGAAGATCTATAGCCCCGCCCCTTCCTTGAAGCCCTGCCCTCTCTATTCTCCTCCTGTCCATCACTTGCTATCTCCAGCCCTTACTTACACACTCTGATAAACAGTTTATTTTTAAATTATGTGATATATAAAATTAAAATTGCGTGTTTATAGTTATGAAATAAATGGTCTGTTTTTTATTCATGCTATTTAAATCTAAAATGAAGCATTTATAATTATACATTTTGTGGGGACAGAGTTCTGCGGCTGTGGGCAGGGGAGAGGGAACAGGGTGCTGGGAGGGGAGAGGACAGGGTTCTGCAGCACGGGACAGAGTGCCAGTGGGGACAGGTTTCTGTAGCTGGGGACAGGGTGCTAGTGGAGACAGTTTGGGGAGTGGGGACGGGAATAAGGACAGAGTTCTGTTGCCGGGAACAGGGGAGTGGGGACAGCGTTCTGTAGCTGGGGATGGGAGTGGGGACAGAGTTCTGTGGCTGGGGAGTGGGGGCTGGGGAGCAGGGAGTGGGGAGTGGGGTGCCAGTGGAGGCAGAGTCTCCCCTGCATCTGCCTCCTCCCAGGATTCCTCCCCCCCCCCCCCCCGAGGGAAACCAGCGCATGCCTGCCCTGGGGCCGACCCCACACCCCTGCGCAGGAAGCCCCGCGCATGCGTGCCTGCCCTGGGCCCCCCCCTCCCGCCCCGTGCAGGGAAGCCCCGCACGTGCATGCCCTGGGGCCGGCCCCCCCACCTCCCTGCGCAGGGAAGCCCTGCGCGTGCCTGCCCCGGGGCGCCCCGTGTGTGCATGCCCTGGGACCGGCCCCCGCCTCCCACCGTGCAGGGAAGCCCCGCACACGCCTGCCCCGGGGCTGACTCTGTCCCCACCCCGTGCGTGCGCACCTCCCCCGGGACTGACTCTCTCCCCACCCCGTGCGTGCGCACCTCCCCCGGGACTGACTCTCACCTCCTGTGCGGTGCAGGGAGCCAATGCTCCCTCCCGCAGTATACCCAGCAGAGCAGCTAGCGCACTTCTGGAATTGCCGGAAATGGCACTAAGCTGTAGGACTTCTGTCCATCTCCGGGAAGCCGACGCTACCTCCATTTTCACTTGAGGTAGGTAGTGGGATTTCTCGGGGGTGGAAGGGAAATGGAGGCGGGGCAGACAGGACGCCTTGCGATCAACTGGTTGAGGCCTGTTGGTGACCACAGAGTTAATCAATTACACTATTACTTCCGTAGGACAGAGTTGGCACCACAGTTTATTGCAGGGATGGGTTCCTAGTTGAGTATGATGGTGTGCTGTGTGGTTGCTGGAAAGAATGTTTCAGGTTAGGGGGTTGTCTGTAGGTGAGGATTGGCCCCCAAGGCCTGTGAGAGTGAGGGGTCGTTTTCCAGGATAGGTTGATTGTTAATGATGTGCTGGGAGGATTTAAGTTAGGGGCTTAAATTTGATGTATGTGATGACCAGTAGTGTTCCGAAGTCAATCTTATCACATCTTCAATGACCAGAGTTTATTGGCATGGTCGTGGATGCGACCTGGATTCAGCACCAGCCCAGAGAGCCTGTGTTAGGAGGCAGAAAGGTTGTGGTATTTTTGCATACACAACTTGCTAACTCTGAACCTTACTGTAGTTCAGAATGTTTTGGCAGACTGAGCAGATCCTTCAACTTGGATCACAAATGGTCTTTCAACATAACCATTCTAGAATTATTTTGAATAGAAGGATTTCCATATTTTGAATAGGAGGATTTGCTCACCAGGTGGCAGAACATGATATATTCCCAATTCTTTGGTCCATTTAGGGCACTGTCCTGTTCCCACAGGACAACTCAGACCTTCTGTGTGCATAACCACTTGTGCCACTCATTCTCAGCATTGTCATCAAGCTAAAGTAAGAACAAGGCGGAGTGATCCTGATAGCTGTAGGCCAAATAAACCAGGTGATTTGAGGTGGTTTGAGGTGATTAGGGAATTTTTAACAGAGAAGAGGAGTCTGGTTAATTTTCCTTTATCTTAGCAAAGAAATTTTTGGGCAAGCAATACATATGCAAACTGACTTGGCCACCAAGGAATCAGTTGTTTACCAGATATGTCTGAACTGTATTTTGCTGAGTAATTTTCTTATTTACCCATCAGAAACACAAATATTTGAAGGCGATTGGACAGCTTTATCAAGGCTTGATTTAATAGTAAAATCCTGAGGGAGAGGGGTAGGATGGAATGATACACAGTTTGTCATCTTGTTGATCAAGGCAAGCAATAATGTAATATGTTCATGATAATGAAAACCAAAAAATATATAACCACAGAATGTGTTTTTCTTATTTGAGAAGTTGTCCATCTCAACATAGGGAATAGTTTAGAAAGGGAAAATTTCCTATAACTTTCTAAAAGTGTTTACTCACAGCCATTCCATGCTAGATGTTTGTGAGTTGTGTTTAAAATGGCTGGAGAGATTTCCCTCAGTGGTACATGTTGGACTGACTGTAGTGCCCTTTAGAGTTACTTGCATATTCACCAGTAAAAAGGGCCCCGCCAGCTCCATGACCTCTTAGTGAATGATCCCTCTTACTCTGTAGCAAGGCTTCTTGCCTAGTGACTTGGACTTTTTCTGTTCATCTGTCTTCTGCGGTCATAGAAGCCTTTTTAGGTTTGTAGTGGATTAGTGCAACTTTCCAGTTGATCACTCTTCCCTTTGGCCTATTGGCAGCCCCATAGATCTACAAGAAGTGAATGTTGGTGGTAGCAGCCTCCCTCATACATCGAGGCATGCAAATCTACTGGCACTTTGATGACTGGTCAAATGTCAGTTGCAGGCTTAGGTGCAGCATAGCATCAATACAGTATAGGCCACCTTTTGGGCACTGGGTCTGGTCTCAGTTCAAGAGAATAGAGTTCGTCAAGACAGTGCTTGATTTGACCTAGGCAAAAGCCTCCCTATCAGAAGCCTGATTCTGAGCTATGTTGGACCTCATTTCCAAGGTCCTTAACTGTCCAATATTTGAGTCTGCCTCAAACAATTGGTTCATCTGGTGGCACATAACTACGTGGCACTGCATACAAAACTATATATCTTTAAGTCTTCAGTTGTGGCTGGTATCCATCTACTCCCGAGTGGATACCACCTGGACTCGATACTCACAATTCTGCCTCTGATCCTCGCTTTGCTGATCCTGTGGAGAGACTCAGGATCTATAATGGAGTATCATTTGCTGTCCCATAACCATTGATAAACCCTAGTCTTGGACGCATCAAAGCTAAAGTGGGGAATCCACCTCAACAGACTCAGGGCCTCTGTCCCAGGAACAGCTTTCCCTGCATATAAATGCCAGGGGAATTCAGAGTGGTACATTAGGCTCACCAGGTGTTCCTTCCCCAGATCTCAGGTGAAGTGGTGCAGGACCTGATGAATAATATTGCATGAGGATTCTACATCATCAAGCAGGGGGAGTCTCAATCTTTAGCCCTATGTAAGGAAGCCCTCAAGCTGTGGGACTACTGTATGTCAAACATGCTATTCAAAATGCAATGGTGGATTTCCACAACATTTTTTTTTTCCGCCATGAGTGGTCCCTTCACCCAGAGGTAGTCCATGTCCGCTTTCCTGCTCTCATGGGCAGACCACCTAATATAAGCCTCCTCACCAAGCTCTGTGATTCACAAGATTTTTCTAAAAATTGATTTGGGACCAGGAAAAACATTCCTGATAGCACCATAGTGGCTACACGAGCACTGGCTCGGTACACTTCTGGATCTCTGTGGCTGCTCCACACATGCTCCCATTCTACCCAGACTTGATTTTACAAGACCATTGTTGTTGCTTCACATGAATGTTGCCTCCCTGTATCTGACTGCATTGCTGAATCTTGAGGAGCAGGTCGCTTGGAGCTGGTTTGACAGGTCTTGGTTGATGGTAGAAAACCTTCCACCAGGATTACTTACCTGGCCAAGTGGAAATGGAATCTTTGTGCAGTCTGCCTCAAACTGTCTGCACCACTTAAGCATCAAGGTCTAACCATTTCATCTACTAAGGAACACTTGGCAGCCATTTCATCCTTCCAACCTCCAGTGCATGGCAGATCAGAGTTCTCCGAGGACATGATGGTCAGACTTCTCGGGGCTAGACCGACTACTCTCACGTTTGCAAACCAATTCCCTTCTGCTCCCTGTGGGACTTAAACCTGGTCCTGTCGAGGCTCATAGGACCTCCCTTCAAGCAATTAGCATTGTACCCTCTCTTTGTTCTCTTGGAAGATCACCCTCTTGGTGGTGATTTTTTTCCCCCCTCTTGGTGGTGGTTAGCTTAGCCAGAAGAGTATTGGAGATCGAAGCACTGACACCAGAACTCTCTTACACAGTGTTTTTCAAGGACAAGGTCTAGCTGTACCCTCATTCATCTTTCCTACCAAAGGTGATACTGCTACACAACAACAATCAGGGCATTCCTCTGCCTGTGTTCTTTCCAAATCTTCATAAGATCACCAAGGAATATTTACTTAATATGTAGATTGTTAGACCGGTTCTCGCTTTCTAGATTAAGAGAATTAAATCCTTCCACAAATCCACACAGCTCTCTGTATTAGTAGTGAATGGATGACAAGGCCACCTCTGTCATCCCAAATTTCATCCTGGAAAGCCACCTGTATCTGAGCTTGCTATGAACAGTTGATGGTTTTGTCTCTGGCCATTGTGACCTCTGTCATGATTATGAGGGTTAGCCAGCAGCCTGGGGATTAAGGGGTTAACTACACCTAGCCAGGTGGAGTGACCAATAGGAATGTAGGTGGGACTTTTCAAACTGGGACAAAGGAATTTGGGTTTTTTTCTTTTCTCCCTTTTGTCTCTCTGAGTTCTCTGCAGCTACAGAGAGGGACAAGCATGTCTCTCTCTCTCTCTCCAAGACATCATTCTTCATTTTCTGTAAGTAGGGTAAAGTTTAGGTAGTTTCGTTAGGTTTTATTGTGTTATGGATTGGGTATGGGATCTGAGATCTGGCACTGCTTAAAAGATGTTTTGGCTTTTCTTTGTAACTAAGTTCTATGCCCATGGAGTTTCTCCATGAGTATATTTTGTTACCTTCCTCTCCAGTCATTATACTTGCAACCAGAATATTGTTGTAATAATAAAAGTTCTTTCTTCTCTTTTATTAACCTGGCAGTGGTTAATGGTGTGCCCTGATTTTTGTTTTAGGGGGAAGATTTCCCAAATGATCTTTCCCCTGGTTTCTTTAGCAACATTTGGGTGGTGGCAGCGGAAGTTTTATTCCCAAGATCTAGGTTTTTAAGATCTTGGGGGAAGTTTTATACCAAAGCCTGGTAGATAAGGCTTTGGGGTACACTTGCTGGCCCCCACTTCTGCATTTATCATGCCAGAGTGGGGAAGGAGCCATGACAACCTATCATTCCATAAGAGCCTAGGCTTTGTTGGAAGCATTCCTTACCAGTCCAGGACATCTGCAGTGCCACAACCTGGCCATAGGTTTGTACCTTTGTGTCTCATTACGCCATCACCCAACAGGTCTGTGATGCTACCAGTTTCATGAGCAGTGTTGCAATCAGCATGTACATGAACTCCAAGCCCACTTGCAGGGTACTGCTTTTGAGTCACATAGCATAGAATTAATATGGGCAACAGCTCTTGACAAACAGTTAAGGTGTTAACCCTTTCTTCTTTTCATATAAATTCCCTACTTCTTTAGAGTGACTTTGGCAATAGATTGGAAAAATTGAAATTGTGGTGAATTTTATTGTCCCTTTGCTGAGATTTGTACACTTTTTTTCTATATTGTGTAAACCATACGAATAACTTTTTCCCCCATCTTTTTTTTTTATTCTGAATTTATCCTGAGTGAAGAACTGACTGCTGAGTTTATTTGTAAAGTGGGGGTAATACCTTCTTACCCCAAAAAGTATTGTGAAATGAAAACTCATTTAAGGATTGTGAAGCCCTTCAATGTTCTGGAGATAGTAGCATTTAAATCTTCTGACCTTTTTTAAAGTGGCATTCAGTGCACGGTTTGAAAAGAATGCAGTGAACAAGGCCTGAAACCGTATTGGCTATGTTTACAAAGCAGCGTTGTTCCAAAATAACAGAGAGCATGTCTACACTGCAAGCCAGTACAATAAAACTCCAATTGTCCGGCATCCAGTGGTCTGGCACTCCTGATTAGTCCAGCACCAACTGGAACCCGGAAGTGCTCTGGCCAGCTGGACAATTGGAGCTGCTCTGCCCCGGGCTTCCCCAAGTCCACTGCTGCTGAAACTGACGAGTGGCTGACTTGGGGAAGCCGGGGACAGAGCAGCTGGAGTGCTGCTGGGTTGGTCCCGCAGCGCCGCCCTCTCCCACGCTGTGCAGTTCCATGCCGACCATCCCCCCCCCCCCCGACCTCTCACAGCCCCCCTTCCGGTACTCCATCGTATCTGATAATCCGGCACCCCCCAGGTCCTAAAGGTGCTGGATTATTGGAAGTTTACTGTATTTTGAAATAATGGCAAGCTGGAGGGCTTCTTACTCCGACTCCTGGAGCCCTCCTTTTACAAGGAGTATGGGAAGTTGAAGGAAGAGTGTTCTTCCTTAGACTTCTGCTATGTAGACAGCTTAATTCAGCTTTAGCCGGTATTTCAATTTAAGCTACGCAATTGACATAGGTCAAGTTGCATAGCTTAATTTGACTTTTGCTCTGCTGTATAGACATACCCATATTGATCACACACACATGTAAACAAGAATTGTTTTCACCGAATGGGTAGCTATTTTGGGCACTGAATAAGGCGGGAAGGTGGGTGGGTGAAGCGTGAATAGTATGTGATCATGTAATTGATGACTGTAATGTGTATACACACAAACACACAGGAGCTAAATTAGGATTGCACAGATAACCTTAATTCTGGTATTCCCTGATTCATTGAGTGACTTGACTTTGCAACCTTCAGTGACCTTTAATGTAGGCTTTCATGTGTCACATTACGGAACCTTCCAGTACTTTTTGCTTGTTCAAAAATTGCCCGTTTGATTGTATTCCATGTTTGTTGTTTTAAGCTACTGCAATGATATGACAACTTTTAAAATGTCACTTACAACTTTTTTTATTTGAGCTACAGTGACATGACGTGCAGCCCAACCACAAACTTCCTTGCTTTGTGCTACTATACATTAATATTTTGGGCATTTAAAAAGCCAGAACCAAACTCTGGATCCAAAACTTATATGATGAATTTTAGTCTGTTGCTATGTATAAACATAAAAACATCCATACTGGGTCAGACCAAAGGTTCCTCTAGCCCTGGATCCTGTCTTCTGACAGTGGCTAATGCCAGATGCCCAGACGGAGTGAGCAGAACAGGATAATCGTCAAGTGGATCCCTCTCCTGTCATTTCTAGTCCCTGACAAACAGAGTCTAGGGCAGTGGTCATCTACTGGTAGATCTTGGAGCCTCTGCCAAGTTATCAAGGCTATCAAGTGCCTGAACTTCAGCTGCTCCCCTCTCACCCCCCCCCCCCACCCCACTGCTGCGCACCTCCTGCCCTTTGCCTTGTAGCAGCTTCCCCCTACCCCTGCTTGTTGTGCAGGGTAGAGGAGGGGAAAGGGTGCCCCCTCTCCCATCCTGTATCTTATTTCCACAGAGCAAGCGGGGGGGTGGAGGGAGTACAACAGGACTTGGGATGAAGTTTGCTGGCTGCTTTTGGGAGTGGTGCAGGGCCAGGGCAGGGGTTAGCCTGTCTTATCCCCACCCAGGAGCCACCTGAGGTAAGCAGTGCCCAGTCGGAGCCTACATCCTCAAACTCTACCTCAGTCATGAACCCCCTCCTGCACCCCAAGTCCCTGCCCTAGCCCTGAACACCCCTGCATCCAAACATCCTCCCAGAGCCTGCACCTAGAACCTCCTCTGGCACCGCAACTGTCTGCCCCAAGCTCAGCTCAGAGCCCCTCTCATATTCCAAATCCCTTAATTGAAGTCCAAACAACCTACACCCAACCTGCTGCCCCAGCCTTGTGAAAGTAAGAGAGGATGGGGGAAGGAGGGAGGATAGAGTGAACAGGGGCGAGGCCTCAGAAGAGGCACAAAGGAGGTGGGGCAAGGGTATTTGGGTTTGAGGTAGATCTTGGATTGCATTTAAATTCAAAAAGTGATCTCATGCTTAAAAAGGTTAGAGACCACTGGTCTAGGGACACCATTCCTATCCATCCTGGCTAATAAGTATTGATGGACCTAACCTCCATGAAAGAAAATAGGGAGAAAATGAAACCAAAATAGCATTGTTCAGGTAGATGGATTACTTTTGTTCTGGGAAATGTTTTCTTTTGAAGGGGAAAAGATAAACTGGATTGTATCTTGTTTCCCCTCCTGGGAAATGTTCATAAGCTTTCTTGATGTAACTGTTTTTTAGTTTTTTCTCTAACTGTAATTTGATGTATTTTGAAAATAAAGTAGGTTACGTTCTCAAGTTGATTAACCACTTGAATTTTTTTAGCCCCAAAAATTACCAGAATCTTTACTAGATAAGAATATGTGAGCTTTGAGCAAAGAAGAGTTCAACACTACAGGCAGTCCCCGACTTACGCGGATCCGACTTATGTCGGATCCGCACTTACGAACGGGGCTTTCTCGCCCCGGAGGTCGAGGTAGCGGATTGCTACCTGCGAGCTCCGGGGCGAGAGAGCCCCGTTCGTAAGCTGCTCTGGTGCCCCTGGTCTGCTGGAGACCGTCTCCAGCAGACCAGGGGCACCGGGCGGGTTCCCGCGCTTCTGAGGCTTTGCCAGAGCAAAGCCTCAGAAGCGCGGGAACCCGCCGCTGCTGCCGCTTCAGTCCGGGTGCCTGTGGTCTGCTGGGGACAGTCCCCACAGGCACCGGGACTGAAGCCGCAGCCGCGGGGGAGCAAAGCCTCAGAGGCGCGCCACCCCGCTGCTGCTGTGGCTCTGCTCCCGGTGTCCCTGGTCTGCTGGGGGGGGGGGGTGTGCTGCGGCTAGTGTGCGCCCCCCCACCCCCCCAGCAGACCAGGCTTTTGTTTTGGACCCTGGAGCAGAGCAGCTGGGGCGCTGCCGATTGGTCCTGCAGGTCCTGATTCAGCCGCTGCTTGTCAGTTTCAGCACGCCTGGGGCAGAGCAGCTGGGGTGCTGCTGGGCTGGTCCAGTAGTGCCAAGGAGCGGTGCTACTGGAGCAACACATCAGCACCCCAGCTGCTCTGCCCCAGGCGTCCCCAAGTCAGCCGCTGCTGAAACTGACCAGTGCTGACTACAGGAAGCCCGAGGCAGAGTTGCTCTGCCCCAGGCTTCCTGGAATCAGCGCTGATCAGTTTCAGCAGCAGCTGACTTGGGGAAGCTTGGGGTTCTTAAGTTGAATCTGAATGTAAGTCAGAACTGGCAGTCAGTTTCAGCAGCGGCTGAATCTGGACGCCAGTTCCGACTTACATACAGATTCAACTTAAGAACAAACCTACAGTCCCTATCTTGTACGTATCCCGGGGACTGCCTGTACTGTACATCTGGCTGAGTTTATTTTTGGCCTCCTTACATCCAGACTCCTTGTTCTCTGCTGTATAAAAACAGTGAAGGGGAGAAATGTGACTAAATCAGAATTGAAGGACTGGAAGGGATACCAAGAGACCTAATTCATTCAGTCCCCTGCACTCAAGCTACGAAAAAGTACTATCAAGCAACCTAGACCATTCCTGACAGGTGTTTTGTCTAACCTGTTCTTAAAAATCCACATTGATGAAGACTCCACAGCCTCGCTAGGCAATTTATTCCTATGCTTAACTGTTTCGACAGGAAGTTTTTCCTTATCTCCAACCTAAGCACCTTTGCTGCATTTTAAGCCCATCACTTCTTGTTCTAGCCTCAGAGGTTTAAGGAGGACAATGGATATAGTGTACCTAGATTTCTAGAAAGCCTTTGACAAAGTCTTCATCAAAGGCTCTTCTTATGCTGTCATGGGATAAGATAGAAGGTTCCCTCATGGCACAGTAATCTAGTATATAAAGGAGAATGTTTGTAAGTTTGTGCACTAATAACTTGGACACTATAAGAGCTACACAACCAAACTTTGCATGGGATAACGTTTCTTCTAGGAGAAGGTTTTAAGGTACTTTTGGACCCTATCGGGCCCGAGCTCAAGCTGTAAAAATAAAAAAGTAACCCGCTGCACTGCAGGGACCGCTCCACCCACCCTAGGTCCCATGCCCACCACCTGTGGCCCCCAGCGCCGTCCGGGACTCACCCCCTCCCGCCCGTGAGGTTACATAAGCGACTCTCCTTCCTCCCCTTCCATCTATGCAGTGCCCTGACCCCCACGCGCACAATGACTCGGGCACCCACCCTGCCCCCCTGCGGCTCCTGCAGCCCTGGGCGCGAGCTGGGGTGCCCTTCCTGTGTGTAACCTCCCCTCCACCCAGGGTCGCCGCCAGACTCCCGCCCCCAGGGATGATGCGGACCTATATTTTAATCCCTATAGAAATAAATGCAACTTTTTTACCATTCAGAAAAAGATAATGGACTACTGTTTTTCTTCATTTTGTTCCTCTGGTTTCCTGAGCAATGCCGGGTAACTCCAGCTAGTTTTCAGACTGGAAAGAGGTAAATAATGGTCTCATAAGCACCTATACTGGGACCAGTACTTTCAACATATTCATAAATGATCTGGAAAATGGGATAAATGGTGAGTTGGCAAAATTTACAGATGATACAAAATTAGTCAACCTACTGAAGTTCAAAGCTGACTCTGGAAAAATTACAAAGGAATCTCACAAAACTGGGTGACTGGTAACAAAATGTCAGATGAAATTCAATGTTGATAAATGCAAAGTAATGCACATTGGAAAACACCCCAACTATACATATAAAATGATGGGGTCTAAATTAGCTGTTACAGTTCAAGAGCGAGATCTTGCTGCTGTTCTGGATAGTTCTCCAAAAGCCTTCACTCAGTCTGCAGTGGCAGACATAATTCACATTGTTAGGGATTTTTTTTTTTTTTGAAAGGGGATATATAAGACATAAAAATACCATATTTTCTCTGTATAGATCCATAGTATGCCTACATCTTAGGGGTATGGAACAACTTTTGATATGAGGAGAGATTAAGAAGACGTATTAGCCTGAGGGACATATCCTCTTGAAGAGGGAATATGATTGAGGTCTATAAAATCAAGACCAGCACAGAGAAAGTAAACAAGGAAGTATTATTTACTCATAACACAAGAACTAGGGGTCACCAAATGAAATTAATAGGCAACAGATTTAAATAAACAAAAGGAAGTATTTCTTCATGCAATGTACAATCGATCTGTGGAACTCTTTTCCAGAGGATGTTGTGAAGGCCAAGACTAATAACGGGTTCAAAAAAGAACTAGATACATTCATGGAGAATGGGTCCATTTATGACTATTAGCTGGGATCCTGTCCTTAACCTCTGTTTGCCAGAAGATGGCAATAGGCGTCAGGGAAGATCACTGGATTATCTGTTGTGTTCGTTTCTTTGGAAGCACCTGGCATTGGCCACAATCAGGATACTGAATATTGAGCTAGATGAACCATTGGCGAGCCCCAGTATGGCTATTCGTATGTTTTTATGTTTAACTCAAGTTTGTCATCTTGAAATTGAGGTGTACTCAATGTTTTATGGTATACTATGGTGACCTCTTAATCTTATCAGAACTCATCTTGTGATTACACTGCATGTGTTAACTGAACATATTTTAAGCTTCATGAGTAGATGAAACCTAGATTTCAGGCATGCTTTTAATAACGTCATAAATTTAAAATACATTTTGTTAACTTGACAGTTTTCAAAATGACTGCTCTTTCCAATTGAAAGTTAGGACTTCTGTATTGCAACAAATTCATTCCTTTTAAAGATGTTCTTGGACTATTCAGAAGGGGGAAGGAGGTGCAAGAGTAACACATGCTTCCCCTTTCTGTTTTGTTCTGTAATGTTATATAGGTATACAAACCTGCTATCTCAACTGGTCCTGGGCTCCATGCACAGATACTTTTTTCAACACACTTCAATGCTCCTTTGATTTGTGGTTTGTTTCTAAAATTGTTTAAATCCAGGTGAACAAAATTTGTGAAGTCATTTGAAGGCAGAAAGAGTCAGTGTTCCAGTTTCTGTAGTTTAAAATTGAAGAACTATTGAGAGTGTCACTCCCATGAAATTTCCCTTGGGAAGTGAGCAGAGCCTTACAGCTCTAGGAGCTGGGCTAGCCTTGTCTGCTCTATTAAATACTACCCAGTGCTACAGCTGAATGGATGCTAAATTCCATTAATGATGACTGTAGGCAAGGTAAACTGTGTTCACCGCCACTTCAGAAAGTGGATTTATTCATGTCTACATTGTTATATTTTTTTGGCACTGGTTCATCTTTGCTTGCTGCTGACAGTTTTTCAGCAAAGTGACTTTCATGGAATAGACGAAGCTTACAGTTAGAGTTGAGTGAATACTTTTTGATCTGGAGGCCAGATAAGGAAAGAAGTGTTTAATTTTGAACCAATACTGATAGTTTTCATTTTTACAACAAAGCAAAAAACTGAATACATTTTGTTGGATCAAAACAAAATATTGTCAAAGCCAAATTCTATCAACATTTCTAAATATTTTGTCTTCAAGTTTATTGTCCAAAATTACTGACCACATTTGACCAAATTTGTGAATAATTTTGTGGCCGGAAGAGTGGGTTTCAGCAGTCTTTCTCCTTACTGGGGGAAACTCCCTCCCCTTCCCCCCCCCCCCCATCACGGTAGCACTTTCAGATTTAAGTTTTATTTTTTTTCCGGTTATTTTTCTTATCTAAGTTGGTTGTCACAATCCATTATTATAAGTAGTTTTTTATTAGTACATTGGTTTTGAGAATAGTCTTCTTGTGAATGACTGTTTACGTGGGTATTTTATGTGATGTGAACAGCAGCCTTATGACAAATCTAAGCTGACTTTTAATGCAATCAAGTATTATGGCTATGGATAATATGAAATTGGAATTAAATACTCTGTTAACAACTTGGAAGATGGTTATGAAAATCTTTCTTTTTTTAAATAGAGCCATATATTTTTAATAAAACATGCGGAAGTTAAGTTTCTTCAACACATTTGTTGAAAGACTTGAATAAAAACAGTTTACTGGACTATACTGTTTTAAGATTGCTATATCCAACTTTAAGTCTCAGTTAAACCAACAGGAATCAGAAATTGTGATTTGTTAATGTAAATGAAATGGTCTTTTGTTTTTAGTAAAAGGAACTCAAAAGATTAAATGTATTTAAAGTTGTGTATTTGACATTTGAATGCTACAGCAATTGACATTAAAAATGCTTAAGAGGTAAAGGGGATTATTCTGGGGTTAGCTGTTTTCATGTGTGTTTTAAAAATAAAACTGCTTCATTTGCAGTAGTTAGTGTTCTGCCAAAATGGAAAGTACTTTATCCCATAACTAGTACAACACACATTGGGGTTATCCTCAGATAAATGTAAGTGCAATGTCTAAGCCAATGTGACCGGGAGAGAGTACCTCCAGCAATGAGAATAGCCGTCCTCTGTTGAATTTTAATTCTAATTTTATGATGAATATTTGATCCGCTATTTTATTGGTAGCCAAGCTTGTAAAAAATTGTGGTAATACAGGATATTACTGTAGCATTTGCATGAATTCTTGGATTATAGAGTGAAAGGTTGAGAGACCTTTTACTTTTTTAATTTATGCCACTGTAGGAAGCTTGAACTATTTCAAATCTCTAAGGCCACATGTTCAAAATTAGTCAGGATTGTGTCATCTGTTGTCGTGAAGATAGAAGTTCCATGCAGCTGTCTTCGTTAAATTTTGTGGTAAGACATTAAAAATGGAAACTGTGTGAAAGTTGGTGCCTATTATATTGCCTTTTGTAAGACTTGAAATTTGTACCTGTCCCTTTATTAAAATTTCCTCTCCCTACTCATGTACCGATTTTATGGCTGTTACACTTCATCCTGTAGACCTATTATAGCTACCAGCATTCCTACAGAGATGCTTATCTTTAGGTACCTGCTGCTTAACCATCAAGATTAAGTAACTTGCAAAAGTGGCACATGGAGTTTTACTAATGATCTTATTTGCAGCTTCATCTAACTTGTATCCCACCATAAACTTCACTGATAAAGAAGTGTGGCTTTAGTTCATGTACAGTCCTGATGATCATGAGGGCATTCTGCACAAAAATATTTTTTGTATAAAAAAAATTCTGCACAGTTTTGCACTGCATATACAAAATTTGTCAGATACATATGGAGGTTCCGTTATGATGACACAGGAGAATATAGGCCACTAGTTGCACAGAGGTGGGAAATCACTCTGAAGCCCCCCCCCCCCTTTATACTCAGGACATGGCCCAGCAGTGAGGCTATATATTATCTTGACATAACCAAGGACAGAGCCTGCCCCAGAAACATCCCAGGGCCCTGCCCCTGTGTAAGCAGGCAGGCTCAGTTTGGCAGGATGCGAAAATGGAGGGGCTCCATGTGTGGGTTGAGAGGGTTCTATGTGAGGCAGTCTGGATGTGGGCGATGATATGGATGCACCATGGCTTATTTGGGGTGGAGGCTTCTGAATGCAGCAGTAATGAAGGGGGTCCAGGTGAAGGTTCTTGGGGCTCAGTAGGGCAGAATAAGTGAGAGAGGAAGTTAGAGCTTGGCAGGGGGTCTGGATGTTGGAGGCTCAGTGGGGAAGTGGGGCAGGGATCCAGGTGCAGATGGTTGGTTGGCTCACTGGAATGGGGATCTGGGTATGGATGGCTCATTGTCCTGTTCCAAGTGAAGAAGGTGTGGGGCGCTCAGCAGGTAGTGTTTCTAGATATAGGAAGGTGTAGCTCAGTAGGAAGGTCTGGGTCTGTATGCATGCAGACTGGGTGGATGGTACAGTGATTCCTCCCTCTGTAGCTGAGGAATGATGGGCATGGGAGGTAGGGAGTTTGCAGATTTTTCTATAGCTTTGAAAGAAATCTTGGGGTGAAGCTGATGTGGTCCCAGATGGCATGCATGGACAAAAGGAACTCCTGTCTTCTCCAGCCCTTCCAGAATGAGCAGCTGAGATCAGTGCAGGATTGGAAACACTAGCCTAGGTCTTCCCCAGTTCTGCTCCCTGCCCCACAGTGATTTATCTCTGTTGGACATCCTGGGCACCTGAAACATACTGTGGGGGAGGGTCACATGACTGCTCTTATGGCTTTCCTGTGCTTCACTATCAAAGTAATTTTTCTGCAGCATGCAAAGAAATCTTCAGGGGTTGTGAATTCTGCACATGTAAAATATCAGAGAATTCCCCCCAGGAAAATCTACGGGGCAGCAAAGGAGCAAGCTTCCCCCATGCTGCTGTGCCAGCAGGGGACAAGTTTGATCTGGGGGCAATTCCCTTAAGGGTTGTTCAGTCTTCATGGCCTATGAAGCTCTTGGCTTCTCTTTTGAGTCTGCCAATTAGGACAAAGTGGTGATGGATTAGAGCAGTGTTTTTCAAAGTGGACCACAAAACCACTTTGAGACACCTGTTAACTCGCACCATGGCCACAGAGTCTTGCGGCCCTTATTTCCCTGTTTGCAACCAAGGGAAGCCATGGGAAGCAGCAGTCCAGCCCATGCTGTTTCCTGCGGCTCCTCTTGGCTGCAAAACAGAGCCAGTAAGAGCCATGAGGCTCTGTCACTGCAATGCCAATCAGTAAACAAACAGGTGTGGCTAGTTAACAAGCTTCTCAAAGTGGTTTTGCAGACCACTTTGAGAGAGGTTAGATTAGAGATATGGGAATGGGACCTCCCATCCACCAAATTCAGCCCCTCTTAACAACCACCAAGTATTCACTATACGCAAACACCTTTTAATTGCTACTAAGTTGGGATAGTTCCATACAGGCGACCTACAGGCAAAAGGCTCTGAAACTTATTAGTAATGCTCTGAGATGTTTGGTTTCCTAAAATGCTAATGTTACACTTCAAGTGAATATTTCTCCAGAAAATAACAAACCTCTTTATATCAAGTTCCAACCTTGGGAGTTTACATAGGCAATGTCTTTTCTTTTTCATGGTCCTCTGCACATTCCACTGTCTCTTAGAAACAAAATGTGTGTGTAGTGCTCTATTCTGTTCTTAAAGGGACAGTCTGAATAACCAAATAACCATAAAATACAATAATAAAATATAGTACCATAGCATTCCAATTTACCTCTAAACAACACAATCTAAGACATAAAATGCTTTCAGTGTTTCAACAGTTGTCCTAGGGGGTCTCATAGTAACTTGCATATATTTTTATCCCCAGTGGATCATCTGTCAGGTTTGAACTCTCACCTTTTAGCTGCACAGCACACACTTCTGCCACTTCAGCAGCTGAAATAACGCCATGCCTCTCCAATCAATTATCTCATATAAGGAGCAGACCATAAAGGGGGAGATGCCACCATTAGGTTATATAGCTGTTTGTGAATTACCTCTAGAATACTGGGTATTGGGGTTCTTGAATTATATTCCTCAGGCTGAAAAGAGTACTGTCTAGGAGTTAGACACAGTATAGCCAAACCCAGTATGTAGGACAGAGGGGAGGAAACTTTTTTGCATCAAGGGCCATGGTACCACAGAAAAATCAGTTGGGTGCCCCACACGAGCAAGAAGCAAAAAAACCCCAAACAACCCTCTCTAACATGGCTCCTGACTGAGGAGAGAGGCATTTCCCACATTCCCCTCGCACACCAGAGTTTTGGGTGGCCTAAGCTAGTAGATGTTGTGTGTTCTATCCCTGCAAGGAAATAGCAGGGGGCTGGAGCACCAGTGTGGGCTCCCCAATGCTGGGGAAAGCCCCGAGCCTTGGAAGCCAGATTCAGACAAGCCCCGGGCCTTAGGTTCCCATCCCTGATGTAGAGGATGTTTTTGTTGTCTGCAGGGACTGGACCTGGGATCTCTGGATGCAAAAAAAGCACACATTTCTACCACCTCAGCTAAAAGGGCAATGCATATTAATATAACAGACTAAAATACCTCCATAATCTAGCAGTTAGAGTGGGTACAAAGATCCACATGGTTATCCGCCTAGTTAGACAAGCGCATAATTTAGACCATTTCGTTTAAAGGCAAATATATGCAGCTTGCGTCTGACATATGATAGACTTGGTTCTAGTCCCAGCTCTGCCTGCGATGATCTTGTGCACCTATTAACCTTATCTGTAAAGTAAGTGAATAATAGTTGTCTCCCCTTAGGTAGGAACATTAATTCTTTATTTATTCTTCATTCAGTCTTTATTAATAAGGTTTTTTTAAGGGTATAGAAATTAAGTTTGAGTTAGAATTAGAATTCATGGTCTTTTGACTTGAAGTTCAATGTGCCTTCCCCTGGGATACAGGCATTGAATGTTGAGCACATTATCTTGCTTCCAACTCTCCAATAAGAGGCCTCTTTAAAAAGGTCGGGTCTTTTTCAGAAGGTGCATATGTGGTATTCTTTAGAAAATTGGGCCCCTTTAAGAGTCTCAAATTGGAAGACCAAAACTTGACATTTAAAATTGCTAGTCACTGTTGAAATGTTTAATTTTTTAGTTTCCTGATAATATACTCTTTTTCTCCAGGTCTCCTGCCTCTCCCTGTGTACAGGATGGTTGATGCTCTGTAAATGCAACTATATTTTTGTTCAGGGTGTGGCACATTACTTATTTAGTTTAGTGTCCAAATACTGCACTCAGTACAAAGTAAAATTCTGCAAGCTGTTCTGTGGAGCTTTATCATCTCATGAACTTCTCAACAAGGTTAACTTATCCTCCTCATATCATCCTTATTTTACAGATGTAAAACTGAGGCACAGATGTTAAATAATTTGTCCAGTTTTGCGGAGTAATTCTGCTGCAGGCCGGAGAATGGAACCTCTAGCTCTCTTAGGACTAGTCTTAACCACACTACCACTTTTCCTATTTCAGTATACATTAGCTTAATCCTGATGCACCATAGTATTATAGCAAATAAGGTAGGAGAAGCTGTTTACTATGTTACCCTGCCTCATTTACTATTCAACTTATTCTGAGGATGGAATTCTATGCAAAAAATTCATACATATAAAGGGGCAGAGCCAAAGATAGCGCTGCTACTCCACAAACATCTTTGAAGAAGGGATTATTTCCCTTGTGGTCCATGTCACTTGCGGATGGGTACCTGCTACTTTCGTCCTGCCTTTTCAGGGAGGTGGTATTAGTGTCTGCTCTTCCTCCAGTGATAAAGGGTATGGGATTCCTCCCACTCCTTGCCAGTGACTTAGAACTCCAGCAGCTGATTTGCCTTATGCTGCAAGTTCTCAGCCTGGGATGTGACCCATGTGTGTTGCAAATCGATGTCGAGGGTCAGATCCATCTTGTCTTTCCCATAGTACAAAAGGGTGTAAGAGTTGTGATATGGGTAAACGCTGAGAACCTAATATAGCCCAACCAACTGCTTGTTCTCTCTTAAAATTTAAAAAGCGAATGGTCCTGCAGCACCTTAGCAACTAACAAAAAATGTAGATGGTATCATGGGCTTTCGTGGGCACAGCCCACTTCTTCAGATGAATGGAGCAAGAGGTCCAGAGACACAAATAAAAAACCCCTTGCTCCATTCATCTGAAGAAGTGGGTTGTGTCTACGAAAGCTCATGATACCATCTACATTTTTTGTTAGTCGCTAAGGTGCTGCAGGACCATTTGTTGTTTTTTTTAATTGTTTTTTTAATTACAGACTAGCTAGCTAGCCCTCTCAAGTTGTCTTAAAATTGTGTATTTTCATGCTTTTAGATACTTAGTGTTAATTTGGCCTTAATTTATGGATACTTGCCTACCTGTTAGGGATGTTAAGAGCTGAATGGGTTAAACTCTGCCCTGCTCCCAAAGAGGCAGCTTCGTTGGCAGCCCCATTCCTGGGGAGGCTTCATTGCGGGCTGTTCAGTATGAAGCTTATTTAAGGTTTATACTGCAGAGCCTGCAGTCCATGTAACTGCCACCTTTATTTTTTTTAATAGGGTACATAGTTACCTTATTAAATGACTTGAACATCCCTACTACCCACTGGCCTTGTATAAATCATGAGTAGTATCTTTGTTCATTCCATAACAACAGAAGCAGTTTAAGCTACCTCATTTCTCCTTTGGAAATCAGACTTGGTCTGCTGCATCAGCATATTGGGACCTCAGTCTTCTCTGCCTCTATCTAAAAGAGCATATTTTGGTGAGATATACGCTTATGTTGTTTTAAAAGTGAAAGTTTCCTCCCATGTGCTTCTGGGAACTTGCAATGAATTTGATTTTTAGAAACTGGAGCCTGTTATGCTTATAAGAAGCACACGAGTTTCATATTTTAGCTGCATGGCTACCAACTCACAGATTGTGTTTGCTGAATTTGTCTTCCTTCTGACTTCTTCAGTGTAGCTTTGTCCAACCTGTCACTTTTCCATTCCTTCAACTAGCTTCTTAGTTATGTGGTTCTACTGGCTTGCAGTGCCTGTCAGTGGATCCCTGTATTCTTGACAGCTCTCAAAGTATGTCATGGTGGCCAACCTGGCTATTTTACCATACCTCAAAGGAGAGAAGGTGCAAAAAAAGCCTAAATATTTTGTTTTTGGATTGAGTATATCTTATTTACTGGTTGCTCTCTATCTGTGTGTGTGGTGAGGCAGCCTGAGAGCAGGGAGCTGCCGAGGCCTCATGGAGGGCAGATACACAGGAGCTGGGTATGTGGTTTTTTGTTCCCTGAGTAGGCTGCTAAAAACTGTGGCCCAGCCAGGACCAGCCTAAAGGGAAGGCTAATTGGAACACCTGTGGCCAGTTAAGGTGAATGAGCACACTGTAAAAACCCTTCCTCAGGCAAAGCTGGGGGGAGGAGGGGAGGAGAAAAGGGACAGACTAGAGGAGAAGTGAATGAGAAGAGAGCAGCCCAGCACAAGGGAACAGACCCAAGACAGCTGTTGTCAAGGCTTGCTCCACAGCATCAGGGAGGAGGTACTGCAGGAAGGGTTGGGGAAATGGCCCAGGGATGGGTTGCTGCTCAGGGGAAGGGCCAAGCTATACGGCCCGTTCGGGGCTGCCCCCACCCGTAGGGCCCTGGGCTAGAACCCAGAGCAAGTGGGTGGGACCGGGTTCCTCCCAACCTTCCCCCTGGCTTGAAAGGCCAGTAGGGAATGGAAAAAGGACATTGGACTGGCCCATGATGAAAAAGGCTCTAGTAGCGGGGTACCCTGACCTTTAGGGGAGTATTAGGGACACTGCGAGCCTCTGAGGTACACACAAACCCACCAGGAAGCGCAGGACCCACAGGGCTTGGCCCAGGTTTTGCCACAGTGTGTGTATGTATTATGGCTATAGAAACGTATTTACAGGCAGTCCCCGACTTACGTGGATCCGACTTATGTCGGATCCGCACTTATGAACGGGGCTTTTCTCGCCCCGGAGCTCGCGGGTTGTGGGACCACCCAGAGCGCAGCGGTCCCACCGGGGCAAAGGAGCAAAGCCGCACGGGCAGTGGGGTCCCGCCGCCTGTGCGGTTTTGCTCGGGTCTCCCTGCTGTGCTGGGGGGGGACTCCCCGCCAGCACAGCAGGGAGACAGGAGCAAAGCCGCAGAGGCGGTGGGACCTCTGCGGCTTTGCTCCGGTCTCCCTGGCCTGCTGGGGGGGAGGGGGCGCAGCTAGTGCGCTCCTCCCCCCCCCCCCCCAGCAGACCAGGCTTTTGTTATGGGACGCCTGGGGTAGAGCAGCTGGGGTGCTGCTAGGTTGGTCCTGCGGGGACTTACCTGGCAGTGCCCCAGCTGTTCTGTCCCAGGAGTCCAGATTCAGCAGCTGCTGAAACTGATCAGCGGCTGATTCCAGGAAGCCGGGGGCAGAGCAACTCTGCCTAGGGCTTCCTGTAGTCAGCTGCTGATCACTTTCAGCAGCGGCTGAATCTGGAGCCAGTTCCGACTTACATGCAAATTCAACTTAAGAACAAACCTATAGTCCCTATCTTGTACGTAACCCGGGGACTGCCTGTACTGTAATTCACTTCAAACATTTATCACCATTAAAATAAAACAGGGCTGGCTTTTACAGTAGTGCTTAGGACAGCGGTGCCCAACTGCTGGTCTGTGGCCTGGTGCCAGGCCGCGAACTGATGGCTGCTTGGCCGTGGCGACTGTGGGGCGCAGGACTGGGGTACACCACCCAGCCCCCCCTTCCTGTCGCAGTTGTTGAGTGACACGTATCCTGCCCCACCTGTCAGCCAACCAGTGCCAGGCAGGGGCAGAGTCTCCTCCTGGACACAGAAGAGCCGTGTGGAGCCCAGCACGGAAGCCTTTGAGCAGCTGCTATAGGGCAGCAGCACTCACCTGGTGGCTGGGAGGCAGTGCAGGGCTAGGTGAGGGAGGTAGGGCAGGCACTGGGGGTGCCAGGGCTAGTTCTGGGGGGCTATAAGATGTTGGCTGAGGGATTCTGGGGGTGAGGTTAGTACTGGGGAGCTCTAAGAGGTAGGAGGCACGAAGGGGGGGGCTGACACTGGGGGGACACTGGGGCATCTGAGGTGGGGGGCTCTGGGGATGGGGCTAATATTAGGGACTGTGGGCTGGCACTGGGGGGGGGCAGGGACTCCAGGAGGCTGGGTGCAGTGGAGTTCCAGAAACAGGAGGTTCGCACTGGGGGTTTGGTGGGGGGGCTGTAAGGGGCAGGGTGCTGACACTGAGGCATTTGGAATGGGGGTTAGCACGGTGGGGGGGCTCTGAGGATAGATGGCTGGCAATGGGGGTAGTGGAATGGTGGGGGGCTCGAGTTGGCACTAACTAACACACACCTAACTAGGGGTTAGGGCTGGTGTACCCCAGCCCCCAGACCTGCCACAAACAACCCGCTATGTGGCAACTGCTGGAGCTAAAGCCGGCTCTGTGGTCTGGGGCTTTTGGTGGATTGGTAACATTTTATTTGCATATTGGCATATTCATTCATTGCATAATGAATATGCCAATATGCTAACAAACTGTTACTGGTCTGCTGAAAGTTTTGAGAATGGGTTTTCTGGTTCACGGTATAAAAAAGGTTGGGAACCACTGGCTTAAGGGACTCCAGCAGAATTGGGGGCACCATTGTTATAGATGTTATACAGACATTCTGTCCTTGCCCCCATAGAACTTATAATTTTAATTTAACAAGACCAGGTGGATGATGGCTAGAGAGATGAAAGTGTAACCGTGTACATGGTTAACATTGTTACATGCAGTCTCCCAGTATGCGCAGGGCACACATCAGTTCCTGGGAAGCTGCCTGCCATCTGTTTTTTAGAGGCAGCAGCACTGGGGGATGAGGGGAGGAGGTAGGCAGGATCTGACTGCCGCCCTGTGTGTAAGTGCTGAAATTTTCAGTGGTTACGCAGTTACTCACTTAAACACATTTTAACATCCCTAGTGATGGCATAATGGTACTACAAGCACGTTTTAACATAATCAGCACCATTCTTGGTAAGACCAGTAGTTCATCTAACTTGGTATCTTGTCTTCTAATAATGGTTGATGCCAGGTGCTTTGGAGGAAATGAAAAGAACAGGGCAATATATGAAATGATCCGTTTGTTATCCTACCTTCTAGCAGCCAGAGGTTTAGGGAGATCCAGAGCATGGGGTTGTGTCCATGACCATCTTCAGCAGGTGACAACATTAATATATAAAGGAAATTTGAGTGAAGACTGTGGCAAGAGAAGAAATTCTTGTATATAGCTAAGGGAAGGTGAGAGCGAACCATAAGTTTAACTCTGAAGATGATTGCATTAGATTTTCTCTTTATCCAATCATACCTATATTTGTTTCCAGAGTAACTATGATATTTAAACAAAAAGCAGGAAGCAGAAAACATTTAAAAAAGCAAAAATGTTTTCATTTTTGATACTTAGTATTTTATATTATTAGTTTTGATGTATGTACATAATGGATACTAATTTATTAGCTCATCAGTGAGGATCATATCTCTATGAACTAGGTCTTCCCTTCAATAATGAACTACAGAAGCTAATTTTTTCTCCTGGCACACGTTAAGTAATGGGATAAAATTACAGCAATTCTAAAGGAAAACAACTGGTCAAATGATAAAATACTAAGTGTTAAAAATGAAAACATTTTTGCTTTTTAAAATGTTTTCTGCTTCCTGCTTTTGGTTTAAATGTCATAGTTACTTTGGAAACAAATATAGGTATGATTGGATAAACAGAGTTGTGAGCATGGTTTCAGCTGTCTGTAGAGTGAGAGGTATAATAAAGGTCAAAATTAGTTCCTTTTTTACAAATAAAACCTCAATGTTGCGTCCATGGCAGATTGCTTAAGAATGACTGTTAAGGAAGTAAAAAGAACAGCTCTATTCAGCAAGTGATCTTAAATTCCCATTGGTGTCTCTAAATGAAATACCTCTTTAGAAAGCTAAGAGAACACTTTTTATCTTAGTGTATTTTGCAGTGGTGAAAAATATGTTCAATAGTGCTTGTTAATATACATAAGTGTTTATGCAATGTTAAAACTCTTGAGAGGCAGTGTCCAAGATGAGTGCATTGCATGCGCCCACACAAATCAGGCTGAATTGTTAACCATTTCTACTCTTATTTTCTTTGGGGTATATTTAATGTACTTCCTGAAAATAATAGGAGTTATATATGTTCAGTGAGGGAGAAACTACACCTAGATTCCTAACTCAAAATACTTATTTGTGATAACCAAATGAAGATTCTTGAGATTATACCCATTCCACATGTTATACTGTCATGGCTGCTGCCAACAGAGACTCAAAATAAAGCTCCCTTTCTTTAAAAGAAGACAGAACACCTTATATAAGGGAGACAGTTTTTGCAATTCACCCATCTGTCTGCCAGGTCTGAAGCAGTCCAACTTTCTCAGACTTCAGTATATATTGTTAGGTACGGGGAGAAGAGTTATCTGAGCTGTGTGCATTGGGGCAGGGATTTGTGGCTGGAATAAGTCTTTTTTTCTAGGCTTTGTGGTACTATTACACTTATTTCTGTGTTGTTTTGTTTTAATATATGGTGATGATGATTTGGATAAATGCCTTTTAATTTTTTTAGTATAGTGGGATCCTGTTTTCAGCTACTTATAACACTGCCAAATTTTGCTATTTAGGGTGCAACTTTTGATTTTTGTTCCTTTTGAAAAGGAGATTAGATAAAAATACTTTGTTTTACAATATTAAATTTCTCATTACTTTTTTTTTTTTCCTAAAAAGAAAAATAATTCACCTCAGAGCCTCCCATATTTTGGAGCAGGGGCTTGAAGTTTGATAGGAGAGGTAGCACTGTGTCAGAGATATACCTCTTGCTATTACTGTTAAAATCTGTCCAAATTTGGCCTACTTGTAAGCTGTCGGGGAAAACAGATCTGTTCACGCACATTCAGAGATCTGAGTTTTGCAGCTAAAATTTCTGTAGATTGTGGCCTTGCTTGGCCACCCTGTTGTTGACTTGGGGCTGTGAGACTAAAGCTGAACTTTTCCTATTTATTGCTTTCCTGCCTCACTCGATGCACATGGCCCTTGAAGGGGGAAGGGAAAGGAGGAGTGGTGAATCAGGATTGTGCAGTACATCTGACACAGTGCTACCTCTCCTATCAAACTTCAAGCCCCTGGGCAGCAGTGCTCAGCTAGGAGGCAGCACAGGTCTAGATGAGGGAGGTGGAGCAGGCACTAAGGGCTCTGGGGGCAGGGCTAGTAGTAAGGGGGCTATGAGGGAAGGGCTGGCATTGGGGGTGGAGGGTCCTGGAGGGGTTGGATGCATTGGGGCTCTGGAAACAGGAGTTTGGCACTGGAGGGTCTGGTGCTGTGGGGCTCTATCAGGCAGGGGGCTGGCACTGAGGAGTTTGGGATGGGGGGGCTGGCACTGGGGAGCTCTGAGGGCTGGAGGTTGGCACTGGGGAGGTTGGGTGCAGGGGACTCAGGGGTCAGTGGCTAGCACTGAGGGGGGTAGTGGAGAGGTGAGGGGGCTCTAGGAGTTAGGGCTAGCACTTGTGGGACTCCAGGGACCGGGTCTTTATATACAGGCTGTCCCCGACTTGCGACGTGATCGGCTTCGGGGGAAGCATCACAAGTCGGAGGCGTCATAACTCAAGCCTGCATTTATGACCGTACGCCATCATAAATGGGGGGCTGAGGACATAAGTCGGGGGGATTTCGGCCCCTTCCGCACTTATGGAAAAGGTCGTAAGTGCAGGGGGTCGTAAATTGGGGTGTCATAAGGCGGGGGCCTCCTGTACCACAGACCAGCAAACCCATTCACAGTGTTTGCTGGTCCGTGGTATAAAAAAGGTTGGGAACCACTGGTTTAGCAGGCTTCCTGTTTCTGATTTTTCTATTGCTTCTTGAACTTTTGGTTAGTTAGTCTTCAAATTCCTTTTTTGGCTTTCTGTCTGGGAGACCTCTCGAGCTTAGTCCCTCTTATGGCCTACCCGCCAGGGTCCCTGCACGCATTCCCCCTGAGATGTAATATGGCCCCATGGCCAAAGTCCACACCTGGGTCCTTAGAGCAGGGTTAGACGGCCAGAGTCCATTCCTCAGCCCCGCCCTTACTAAGGGGAATACAGCCCAGAGGCCAAAGTCCATACACAAGTCCTTATAGCAGGGATACCACGGCTTTGAGGTCTAGTTCACAGGCTTACAGGCCCAGTTCGTTCCCTCAAGCCAGCTATGGAGGGGGTAGGGAGACCTGGGCACTCCCACTCCACTTGGTCCCAGTGCAGGGCCCTGTAGGCAGTGGCTGGCGCTGCTGCCTTGCTCAGAGGGGAATTCTGCTGCAACATGCTTAGTGTTCTGGGTAAACTCCCCACTCTGGGCTACTTCCTACCCGTGTCTGGCGGATGTCCTCCCCGTCAATCTAATGGCTCTGCAGGTAGCACCTACCGGCCTGACTATTGCTGGAAAGTCTGGTCACTCTTTCTGTCTGGGGCTACCCCAGCGTCTCCTTCCTCTCCAGCAGTCAGCCCAGACTGAGCTGCCCGAGGGCCTTTTATAGTGTGGTTCCTCTGGGAGCATGCCAAGAAGGGCTGTGCGGGAGGGACTATTTCAGCTCTTCAGTGCGGGGTTGATATGCCCCTTGACACCTTCCTAATTATATTTTTATACTTCATTTGACAATGTTTATGCTCCTTTCTATTTTCCTCACTAGGATTTAATGTCTACCTTTTAAACAATGCTTTTTTATCCTTTCACTGCTTCTTTTGGGTTAAGCCAAGCCACAGTGGCACTTTTTTTTTTTAATTATTTGAGATATACAGTATGTTTGAGTTGAGCCCCTACTATGGTGAGTTTGAAAAGTTTCCATGCAGCTTGCAGGGATTTTACTTTTGGTACTGCACTTCTTAATTTCTGTTTAACTAAGTCTATCTGGATGTCTTGAGAGAACTGCAACCTTTGCACCAGGCAAGCAAGTCACCATAAGTTTCTCCTGGTCATCACAAACCCAGCTATGTTTCTAGTGATTTAATCCCCCATTACTAATACTTGTCTTTTCCTCATAACTGGAGTTCAGTCTCTTAGAGGGTTATCCTCAGTGAGAGAGGATACCTTAACATCATATGGAAGAAGGGTCCTAACTAATGAGATTATTTCCCTCTGCTGCGGATTGATGTTCTCCTCCCATGAGGCATTCATCCTTCTCAGCAGCACAGAAGCAGTCTGACTAAGGGTGGGACTTCTCTACTGTGTACCTGTGTACCTCTCTGCCTTCCTTAGCTCCTCCAGTTCAGTCACATTGGTCTCCAAAGTCTGTAAATGGTCTCTGAGGGCCAGGAGCGCTTTGCACTGAATGCACACGTATGCCACCTGTCCGTAGGGTATGCTACATTAGGTGCAAAAAACTGGATAGCTCCAACTCTGCTGCTGGGCTTCTGCCTGCTTTGTATTGAAAACAAACAAAAAACCCTCTTACTGATTCCCAGCAAGTGCAAAAACAAACACCTCACTGATCTGCTTCCAACTGAGAATGAAAACACCCTGCTTAGGGCTCTGCTCCTGCTCCTGCCTGCAGAAGGGTACAAGGGCTGCTGAGGCTTGCTGCTTTTGGCCCACAGACTGTAGTTTCCCACTCTTGATTTAAGGGAATCTACAGCTATTGATTGTTTTTTCCCTTATCTGGTTTCCCAGTGTATCTGTAAATTGAAATATTTAATATTTACTAATTTCTTGGTAGTTCTTGGTATTTGTAGGAGAAAGAAAGAGCTTGAAGCATGGGCCTGGGGCCTCAACCAAAGTAAGCAAGAGTTATACTGTGAGCAACAGGCAGGCCTTGTCAAAAGCAGATGTTTGCCTGTAAGTGTCTCTTGGCAGATGAACTGCGAGCACTGCTAAAAGCACATGAAATATGTAAATACATTCCACCAGGACAGTACAAGGACACCCCAGCTTAGTACATAATAAAATAGTTTAAAACAACGAGAGTATAAGTATAACAACGGGAAGTGAATGCTTTGGAGGAAAGTACAAGGGGAGGTACCAATGTGTCATTAATATGTAAGATGATATGCAAGGTGTGTATTATAGATTGATTATAAATGTTGGGGTACCTTGACTTAACTCTTTGGTCAGCCTAGGGAGCAATAATAAAATCCATACTATTAAATGAGCTGTGTCCATTGTTACAGGTACAAATACATAGGGGCTCGAAGGCTATTTGGCTACCAATGACTATTTAATGTACTTTGTTTGACAATAAACCTGACTTGGGTGCCTTTGTATTTCATTTGAGTTTGTGGTTTTGGGAGGCTTTTGTTAAAGTCTATTATACTAGCTACCTGCATAGAGCTGGCATAATATGCTGGGAGAGCATACCAAAACGCATGCAGCTGAACATTTATCATCACTGATGAGGCAAAAGACCTGTCAGGACGCCATACCAGTAAATCCTGAATTTATTGTATTGCTGTCCTGACCTATTATATTGGTCACTCTGACCGCTGATCTGGTAAATTCCAAGAGAACTTTTTACTGTAACTTGTTTTTGTTGGAATAACCATACATAATATTGATGTTTTTAAAGCTTCATAAGAACGGCCGAACTGGGTCAGACCAAAGGTCCATTTAGCCCAGTAGCCTGTCTGCTGACAGTGGCCAACACCAGGTGCCCCAGAGAGGGTGGACCGAAGACAATGATCAAGCGATTTGTCTCCTGCCATCCTTCTCAAGCCTCTGACAAACAGAGGCCGGGGACAGCATTTTTATCCCCTGGCTAATAGCCTTTTATGGATCTAAACTCCATGAAATTATCTAGCTTCTCTTTAAACTCCGTTATAGTCCTAATCTTCACAGCCTCCTCTGGCAAGGAGTTCCACAGGTTGACCACACGCTGTGTGAAGAAGAACTTTATTTTATTAGTTTTAAACCCGCTATCCATTAATTTCATTTGGTGTTCTCTAGCTCTTCTATTATGAGAACTAATAAATAACTTTTTTCTTTATCCGCCCTCTCCACACCATTCAGATTTTATACATCTCTATCATATTCCCCCTCAATCTCCTCTTTTTTAAACTGAAAAGTCCCAGTCGCTTTAGCCTCTCTTCATATGGGACCCGTTCCAAACCCCTAATCATTTTAGTTGCCCTTTTCTGAACCCTTTCCAAGGCCAAAATATCTTTTTTGAGGTGAGGAGACCACATCTGTACACAGTATTCAAGATGTGGGCGTACCATAATTTTATACAGTGGCAGTAAGATATTCTGGGTCTTATTTTCTATCCCTTTCTTAATAATTCCTAGCATCCTATTTGCCTTTTTGACCGCCACTGCACACTGTGTGCAAGTTTTCAGAGAACTATCCACAATAACTCCAAGATCTCTTTCCTAATTTGGCTACGACAAATTATCCCCCATCATACTGTATGTATAGTTGGGGTTATTTTTCCCGATGTGCATTACTTTACTTTTATCCACATTAAATTTCATTTGCCATTTTGTTGCCCAAACGCTCAGTTTGGTAAGATCTTTTTGGAGTCCCTCACAGTCTGCTTCTGTCTTGACTATCCTAAACAGTTTGGTATCCTCCGCAAACTTTACCACCTCTCTGTTTACCGCTTTCTCCGGATCATTTATGAATAAGTTGAAAAGGATAGGTCCCAGGCCTGACCCTTGGGGGACATCACTAGTTACCCCTCTCCATTCTGAAAATTTACCATTTATTCATACCCTTTATTTCCTGTCTTCTAACTAGTACTTTGTCTCATGCTGTTTTATAGGTTTACTTTATTCAATTTGGTCTTTATTTGACGTTGATCAAATAAAGACCACATAGTAATACAGGGTCCGAGTCAGGATTGGGGCCTCATATGCTGGGCATTGTAAATACACATAGAAGACCAGTCTATTCAGAAGGAACCTTATTTACAAAAGGCTAGATCCTACAAAGTTCTGTGCAATTCCCATAGGTGCATACCCCTAGCCAGCTCCTTTCATTTGTCTGGTGATTCCGTCTTTTTTTTTTTTTTTTCTGTATGGTTTCTGAGAAGCAATCCCATTCCAAGCGCATCCCATTTTCCTGGCACTACCAAACCTGTATCTTGTTTTAAGTTATAATAAGAGGAAGCTGTATACCAAATTTGGACCTACTGCTTACTGTTTAGGAGGAGTTATTAGACTCTCTTTCAAACATATAGTAGTTTTTCTTTTCATGAAAAGCTGCATTACAAGAAAATGGTCTAATATGCATATTAAGGTTCTTAGGTAGTCTTAATTCAGGTCTCTTGTGCATATGCGTAAAGATATTCTTTAATTACATGATCCTATTCTATTTTAGAATTCTTGTGCCATTCAGTGAATGGAATGCATAATACTCACAGAGGGGGTAGTTATTCAGTATTTCTTTTTCTTTTTTGAATGTGTGACCCCACGACCTGTTTACTGCCTACTCATCAAATTCTGCACATAGTACAGTATTGTCTTTTGGTCTGTTCCATGGCATGTTACAGTGACTGGGATAGCTGTGCTTCTAATGCAGGGCTGGGCAAAATACAGCCCAGGGTCCAGATCCGGGTCTGTCGGCCACCCTGCTGCAACCCTCAGCTGCTGTGGTTTAAAGTGCAGTCCATGCGACTATCTGTTCTGAAAGGAAGGGGAGGCTTCATGTGATCTCCTGGCCCCTAGCCCAATCCTCATCTTCCATAGGCTGGAAGCAACTGGCCAATAGGAATTGACCCCAGCCAATTTCTCAGCTCCTGTTGGCTGGAAACAACCATTTCCAATAGGAATTGATAGATTGGGATGGGGGCAGCACAAGCCTCTTTCCCTTCCTAGAGCGGAGAGCCACAGGGAGTGAACAAGCCTGCAGTTTAAAGTGATCGGGGGCTGCAGCAGGTAGGGAGCCCAGCTTGCCTTGGGTGCTGCTGGGCTGTTGGCTTAGGTAAATGCCTCCCAGTCAGAGCCTGCCTCTGGCACCCCTGCCCCTTCAACACCCCAACTCCCTCTCCCAAGTCACCATCCAAACCCTCTGCACTCCTCTGCCCCAGGTCACAATTCTGTCCCAGACTCTGTATCCCCTCCTACGTTCCTCTCCAGGCCAGAATCTTCTCCTCCCGTATCCATATTCTCTCCCAGATCCTGCATCCCATTCCCCTGCCTCAGGTTATCACCCAAATCCTCTGCAGTGTGTACCCACTTTTCCCCCTTCTAGGTCACAATTCCCTCCCAGACTTTGCATCTCCTCTTAGAGCCCCTCCTTCAGGCCAGAATCCTCTCCTGCACCCACACTCCCTCCCTAATCCTACATCCCAATCCCACAACCCCCTCCGTCACTCAGGCTCCTTCTCAGACCTCACACAGTCTCCTGCACCCCAGTCCCTTAACCTGTGCACCAACCTCCACCCTAGATCCCACATCTCCTCTACAGAAAAGTGCAGCCCTTGATTACTTTCCAGAATCTTGAAGTGGCTCCACACCAAAAATTATTGCACACCCCTATTCTAATGCCTACTGGAATCTTTTGTGTGCGCAGCCTCGGAGGCCTCAAGTTGTTACCTCTCTGAGTAGAATCGGGTGAATCTCCCACTTTGATTCGGGCTTTGGTAATGTTTGTTGACAGAACAGAATCATGGTACAATAACGTTTGAGAATTCCAGGTTTAAAACTAAAGCATTTCAGAGCTAAATATCGTAATATAATAAACAGTCTGTCCAATGTTCCTTGTAAGCTATGTCAGAGAGTGATGACCTGTAAACTGTATAATCAGGAGAGTTTCGGATGCCACCCAGCTGATTAGCAAAGCGCTCACAGCTGTGGTTTTTGTTTTTACTAGTTATGTGGTTTTTGTTTTTACTAGTTATGGCATGTTTGCACATGGCTCAATGTACACAAAATTATTCCACACTTAGATGGAAAAGATTAGAGGGAACATTAATGTAATTAATTACAATGTTTATGAAACTAAACATCTTTGTTAATCAGCTGGATGATGGGATATATTGCACCGTCAACAAGTTTGCAGATGATGCAAAAATGCGGTGGTGGGGGAGAGTCTGGAAGGTAGGGATAGGGTCCAAAGTGACCTAGACAAATTGAAGAATTTGGCCAAAAGAAATCTGATGAGTTTCAACAAGAAGATGTGGAGAGTCCTACGCTTAGGTCAGGAGAATCCCATGCACTGCTACAGACTGGGGATTGAGTGGCTAAGCAGCACTTCTGCAGAAAAAGACCATGGCTATGTCTACACTGGCCCCCTTTCCGGAAGGGGCATGTTAATTTCAGCGATCGCAATAGGGAAATCCGCGGGGGATTTAAATATCCCCCGCGGCATTTAAATAAAAATGTCCGCCGCTTTTTTCCGGCTTTTAGAAAAGCCGGAAAAGAGCGTCTACACTGGCCCTACTTCAAAGTAGGAATAAGATCCTCCGGAAAAGGGCTTTTTTTCCGGAGGATCGGGGCCAGTGTAGACGCTCTTTTCCGGCTTTTCTAAAAGCCGGAAAAAAGCGGCGGACATTTTTATTTAAATGCCGCGGGGGATATTTAAATCCCCAGCGGATTTCCCTATTGCGATCGCTGAAATTAACATGCCCCTTCCGGAAAAGGGGCCAGTGTAGACGTAGCCCTGGAGATTACCATGGATGAGAAGCTGAATGAGTGAGCAATTAGTGTGCTCTTCTTGCCAAGAAGGCTAATGCATATTGAAATGTATCAGTAGGAGCATTGTCAGTAGATCAAAGGAAGTGATTATTTCCCTTCTATTTGGCACTGGTGAGGTCACATCTGGAGTATTGTCCCATTTTGGGCCCCCCATTACAGAAAGGATGTGACTGTATTGGAGAGAGTGCAATGGAGGGCAGTGAAAATGATTAGGGGGCTGAGGTACATGATTTATGAGGAGAGGCTGAGGAAACTAGTCTTTAGTCTGAAGAAGAGAAAAATGGGGGAGAAGGTTTCTAAGAGAGGAAGAAGCCAGGCTATTCTCAGTGGTGGCAGATGACCGAACAAGAATCAATGGTCTCAAGTTATAGTGGTGGAGGTCTAGGTTGAATATTAGGAAAACCTATTTCACTAGGAGAGTGGTGAAGCACTGGAGTGGGTTGCCCTGGTGGGTGGTAAAATCTCCATCCTTTGAGATTTGTTTAGGCCTGGTATGACGGAGCCCTGGCTGGAATGATTTAGTTGAGGTGGGCCCTGCTTTTATCATAGAACTGGAAGAGACCTCAGAAGGTCATAAGTCCAGCCCCCTGCTCTAAGCAGGACCAATTCTAACTAAATAAACCCGGCCAGGGCTTTGTCAAGCCGAGACTTAAACACCTCTAGGGATGGAGACTCCACTACTTCCCTAGGTAACCCATTCCAGTGCTTCACCACTCTCCTAGTGAAATAGTTTTTCCTAATATCCAACCTGGACCTCTCCCACCACAACTTGAGACCATTGCTCCTTGTTCTACCATCTGTCACTACTGAGAACAGCCTCTCTCCATCCTCTTTGGAACCTCCCTTCAGGAAGTTGAAGGCTGCTATCAAATCCCCCCTCACTCTTCGCTTCTGCAGACTAAATAGACCCAAGTCCCTCAGCCTCTCCTCATAAGTCATATGCTACAGCCCCATAATCATTTTGGTTGCCCTCCGCTGGACCCGCTCCAATGCGTCCACATCCTTTTTGTAGTGGGGGGCCCAGAACTGGACACAATACTCCAGATGTAGCTGGGGTTGGATTAGATGACCTCATGAGGGCTCTTCCAACTCTAATCTTGTATGATGCTATATACTGCTGCAAATCTGAGACTCATGAATCCTGGATTCTGTTCCATTTTTGAGAGGGGAGCATTGCGTAATGGTCCCTCCCCTCCTCCATCATGTCCTGTTTTTGTCTTTATTACCTAGCAGTCCCTCATAAGCCTGTTCTGCTGTTTTCCCTCCTCCACTGTCCTGCCTTTGCCTGTGTTGTCTACCTCAGCCTGCCTTTGTAATTGTCAAAAAAGAACTACGAGGACAGGTCTATCAATGGCTATTAGCTGGGATGGGCAGATGTGTTGTCCTCTTACCTACTGAACATGAGAAATCAAGAATGAGTGATAGATCGCTTGATGGTTACCTGTTCTGTTAATTTTCTCTGTGGTACTTGGCATTGGCCACTGTCAGAAGACAAGATACTAATCTAGATGGGCCTTTGGTCTGATCAGTATGGCCGTTCAGTATGGCCGTTCTCATGTCTTTTAACAACAAGTCAGTTACTCTCTCCTTCTCTGTGTTTGAGATGATTGACCACACAAGAGAGACAGTCTGTTGTCAGTTCCAGATCCCAGAGCCACAGAGGCCATGGCTGTAGGGAGGAGCAGTTGAACAAAGTCATATTCAGCTCTTGGTTGAAGCCTGTTTACTAGCTAGCTCTGTGCAGTTGGAGCATACTTGGGATAGACAGACTCTTCATAGAGAATTCTCTAGCATGTTACAAACTCTTGTGAGGCATATGGGAATAGACTGGGAAATACTGTTTTACTAAAGAACCACACTTGGTTTATAGTGCTCCTGGGACAGAAGAGATATGGGTGGTGTGTATGCTGCTAAAGACCTATGCTTCTCAGACTTGCAGGACAAGTAGCCCTTTTCCTCTATTGCTCCTTGTAGCTGCAGCTGCTAAACAGTCTTCAAGAGCAGATGTAAAAATACAATTAGTAGTTCTCCACTGTTTCACAACTTTTAGTTTCAGGTATTTCACATGTATTAATGGTGATTTAGAAGAGTCTTCAGTTTGCAGAATGCAAAATGCTAAAGTTAGTGCTGGGTTTTAAACTGCATCAAGGATTTGATTGGTAGGAACAGGATGAAATTTTAGTTCTTGAGGTATGGAGCAAAGGGAAGAGAGATTTCCTTATGTAACCCCTCCTGTTGGCTAGCCCAGTGTGAGGTTATTCAGCATGGGGAAACCTTGTGACTTCTTACACCACGGGGGGGGGGGGGGGGGGGGGGGAGGAGGGGGTAGGCCTGAGGCTGCTTGGTGTGCTCTGTGTTATGTATGTGTGAGTGCACCTCAGACGAGACCCACTCTGACAAATCACCAGGAACAGGCTTTATTCTGTAAAAACAAAACAGGAAAACAGTTCAGCAGCCTCTTCTCTCAGCATGCAGCCTGTGTGCTGCTTCTAGCACAGTCCTTTCTGAGACCCTGCTGGGGGCAGAGGGCACATCCTGGCAGGAACCAGGAAGTTCTCCCAACATGCCGCAGTTTGTAGTCCACAACTTGTAGTTCCCAGGGCTGCTGCTGAAACACACTGGACCTTGGGCTACACTTACATGCAAGTTTTTAATGAATTTCATGTTCTTCTTGGGCTATACAAGAATTCATGATTGTTCAGAATCTGTACTGTGAGGGTTCCAGGGTGTAATACATTTGATTTCTATGTAATCTGATGTACTTTGTAATTTTATCATCTAAGAAATTATTTGTATCCTAGATTCCTTCATTGAAATATGTGGTAAATATGAAATTTGAAATTAACTTCTAATATGTGGTAAATGTGAAATTATGAATCCTTGAAGTTGTATTAATAAGACCTAAAAATATGTTCTAATATAGTGACTACTTGTATTTGCAGTTATCAACGCAGGAGTTGGAAGTTAATACAGATTAGCTGTTCTAAATTATCCTATCAGAGCATTAAAACTACCAAAGGATCAAGAGAACATGATACAGAATTTAAATTGATTAGAAGCTGGTATCTGAATAATACATAAACTTGTTCTGAATGCACAAAGCAGTGTTTTAAAAACATCTTTTCTTCTTTCACAGGAAAGATGATAAAGATTATGCTTTAAAACAAATAGAAGGTACTGGAATTTCTATGTCTGCATGCAGAGAAATAGCAGTAAGTAACTATCTAATTTATTAAGAAGATTTTAATAACGTATTTTTGAGTTGAACGCATCTTACGTTAATGTTTTAGTTGTAATGAATCATCTGCCTTTCTAAGAAAAAAAGGAAATCTTAAATTTTAGGTTTAAAGTAAACCTCATTAGCTAATATAAGAATTTGATTCTGTTCAGTGAAAAATTATGATTGGTGCAATTCCTAAATTACATTTTATTACATATTTAAATCATAATAATATGTACTTATGCATATCGGTTAGTACTGGATATACTCTTCATTAAAATAGTGATTGTCTAAACTTTGTTATATTTTTTCAGCACTGTTTATTACAGTAAATTTGGGTATAATTTAATTTTGATTTACAATTTATTTCCTTTCCCATTCAAAGAACTTATACCCTTAAAAGTTATATAGTTATATCTGGTTTCAAAGGAAGATCTCAGAACAAGATTTTAGAAATATCTATGCTTGGTTGATATCAAATGGAATATTGCTTTTGCAGACTATCTATTCTGTGATTTTTTTTTGTCTAATCTTTAAAGAAGAAAATTATAGAAATATATTTGAATTTAATAATTAATATAAAAGTTAAGTGTAAGAGAATATACATCCTGTAAATAGTCTACTATTCATATATAGAACATAGATTATTAATTTTCAGATTTGCCAGTTCCCACTTGGTGATATCATAACAATTAATTATTTAAATTTCAAAAATTTAGTGATTCAGTAATGCTCTTAAATAAACATTTTTCTATTGTTAAATGTAAGCTGTCATTATTTAATATACAAACTCATGAATCTTTTTTAATATTTCTTTATTCATTATTATATTTGTGTGGATCCTTTGAATTCTTGTTTTGTTTCCAAATGATTTCTTAATGGTACAGAAACACTTTGTTTGTGGATGGCAATAATTGACAATTCTGCTAGAAACATCTTCCTGAAATAATGCTTAGATTTTTTTTATGAAAAGTTGATACGAGAGGACTGAGGTTTGATGCTTTTATTTTTATAATTTTATTATATTAGTATCAATTTATTTTGGTATTTAAGATTAGAATTATATTTTTAAAAACCTAAATCAAGGCTAGTAATTTCTGGATGCTTGCCTGAGACTTCTTAAAAGGACTGACTTGAGAGAATAATTGTTCAATAGTACTACCTGAAAATCTGTCCAGTCTACTGCATCTCAAGGAAGCACCCAAATACCTTCTCTTCTCTTCTCCCCTTACTCCATAAAAGTATCCAGTCCCTTGTGGAAAATCCTAGATGTCTTTATTTGTTTTTATTAACTAAATAAGATGTGAAAATCCATAAAAGAGTTTTGGGAGAGACTCAGCAGTTTATGAAATAACATTCTGTACATACTTAATATCCTTCAAGAGGTATATGCAAAATAGGATCACTACAAGATCACATTTGAATACGTGATCGTTATTGTAGTTACAACGCTGCTGTTTAAATTTTCTTGATACTTTCCATTAAAAGACTCTGTTCTCAGGTGCTTGTAACTTTGCCAAACTCTAGCAGTTTGCGCTGCAATTTCCCATATTGGGTATCTGTCTCAGACAGAAGTTGGAGAGTTTCAGCTAAAATGGTTCAGATGTTTCAAAGAGAGATTATGATCACTTTTTTGCCAATATTAAACAATGCTCAGAATATTAGCACCAAGAAGCTGTAGTGCCTCCCTGATTTTGAAGGGGATCTTGAAATTTGGTAGAGGGAAGTCACTCTTGCATTAGGAATGCTCCTTTTGCTATGCCCATGAAAACCTACCTAAATTTGGCCAGGTCAAGAGCCCCTGAAAATATCAGTTTGCACATACTTAATAGAGACTTATTTGGCTAAGAGTTCTCTGAAAATTCCATCTGTACTGAGCATACTCTGTCTCAGGGCTGCAGGACTTTTTGAATAGGACTTTTCCTGAAATTGCTGTTCTTGAATAGCAGGGGCTGCTATAGTGCCATGTGTTTGGAACTGAGAGTTGGGAGAGTGAATTGAAGGGGAGGAAGGAAAAAAAATACAGTAAGTAGACAAGCTTCAGAGGGATGGCGGAATGAGTCTGTAACAGGAAAAACTTAAACAACAAACCCTCTAGTAGCATCTTAAAGACTGAGTTACAAGTCAGATATCTGATTTGTGTCCATGTATTCTTTCCTGTAGAGACTGTCCAGTTTGCCCGATATACATTGCAGTGGAGCATTGCTGGCATTTGATGGCATTGATCACATTAGTGGATGTGCAATTAAATGAGTCTCTGATTTGGTGGCTGATGTGGTTGGGTCCAGTGATGAAAACGATTGTGTAGATGTGTGGGCATAGTTGGCACCGGGGCTGATTGCAGGCGTGGGTTCCTGCACACTTATGATGTAGCTGTGTTGCGTGGTTACCGGAAGGAATTTGTTTCAGGTTAGCTGGTTGTCTGTAAGCGAGAATTGGCCTTTCCCTCACAGCCTCTGAGAGTGAGGGGTCATTTTCCAGGATAGGTTGTAGATTTTTGATAATGCATTGGAAGGGTTTAAGTTGTGAACTGTAGGTGATAAGTGGAATTCTGTTGTTTTCTCTTTTGGGCCTGTCTTGAAGGAGTTCATGTCTGGGTACTTTTTTGGCTCTGTCAATTTGTTTTTTCACTTCTCTAGGTGGGTATTTCAGTTTTAAGAATGCTCTGTGTAGATCCTTTAGGTTTTTGTCTCTGTCTATGGGATTGGAGCAAATCCAGTTGTATCTTAAGGCTTGCCTGGAAGTCAACAATAGATTGAGAAATGCCTCTGGGATGGAAGCTAGAGGCATGGTAAGTGTAGCGGTCGGTAGGTTTCCGATATATGGTGGTAGAAATTGGTCCATCATTTAATTGTACTGTAGTGTCAAGGAAGTGGATTTCTCATGTGGATTGATCCAGGCTGAGGCTGATGATGGGGTGGAAGTTGTTGAAATCCTTGTGAAATTCTTCAAGGGTCTCTTTCCCGTTGGTCCGTATGATGATATTATCGATGTAGCGTAAGTAGAGTAGAGGTGTTAGGTGGCGAGAGCTGAGGAAATGTTCAAGGTCAGCCATAAAGATGTTGGCATATTGTGGTGTCATGTGGGTGTCCATCACTGTGCCGCTGACTTGACAATACAAATTGTCTCCAAATCGGAAGTAGTTGTGGGTGAGGACAAAGTTGCAGAGCTCTGTAACCAGGTGTGCATTGCTGTCATTGGGGATGGTGTTCCTGATCACCTGTAATCCTCTTTTTGTGGAATTAAACTTCATTCACAGGTTTTATTCTCATGCCTATGGTTAGAATCAGGATATCTGATGACTCGCACATTGTCAACCAACCAAACAATGAAGGTGCTAATGGTTCTTGATACCTGTTTAGAATCTGGTGTTGGTCATCTTCCTTTCCAAGTGCAAACTAATGGTTCTTATCAGCCTCTTATAACTACTAGGTCTTGAAGATGTTACTAGACTGTTTGTTGTTTAAGATTTTCTTGTTACAGACTCACTCAGTTATCCCTCTGAAGCTTATTTACTCTCTTTTTTTTCTTCCTTCCTTTCAATTTTTTGTCCTTCTTCCCCTCCCCCCACCCTCTTCCCTTATTTATCCTTGGATCTGGATTTCGAACACTCGGGTCATTTGAACAAGTGGGTTGTACCCACGAAAGCTCATGATACTATTTACATGTTTTGTTAGTCTTTAAAGTGCTACCAGACTCTTTGTTGTTTGTTTTTCCTATTTAAATCAAGTGACAAGTAAATTAGAAGATCACTGTTAGCAGTGCCCACAATATGCTAACTGCTGTTTAAACACACAGCAAGAACAGTTTCCTGCTTTCTGAGATCCTCCTGCCCCATTCCTTTACCCTCCCAAATGCTCTCTGGCTTAGGGCATTCTTTTCAGTTTAGTGCACTGATGTTTGTTTAGTTCTCCAGCTGTGGATCTAAAGGTTCCAACTCTTATGATGCATGCTGGGGATCCGTATGGCTCTACAGTATGGAATGTCTTTTTTTTTTTTATTTAAAAAATGGGGAAGGAGATTGCATTTAAAACAAACCAACCTGTAGAAAGGATCCAGTTCTCCAGGGTAGCAATCAGCTATCTTAAGCATGAGATGATTCCCTGCTTAAATCCACTGTCTCATTGACTACACTACATACTCTCCAAACTTTGCACAGGTGAGGCATAGATCCTGTAAACAAGTCTCCTTCAGTATACAACCTGGGTTCATTGCCAGAGTGTCAGTCGTATGAATTGGTTTGGGCTGTTCCTGGGAGGGGAAAAATACTGTGTGCTAATACATGTGCACAAGACCATTGAATTTATGCCTTAAATCTATAGAGGCCTGCAAATCCATGGATATCTGTTTTATATCTGCAGATAGAATAGTAATAGAAATGTAGCCGTGTTAGTCTGGTGTAGCTGAAGCAAAATGCAGGACTATGTAGCACTTTAAAGACTAACAAGATGGTTTATTAGATGATGAGCTTTCGTGGGCCAGACCCACTTCCTCAGATCAAATAGTGGAAGAAAATAGTCACAACCATATATACCAAAGGATACAATTGTATCCATATATACCAAAGGATACAATATATATGGTTGTGACTATTTTCTTCCATTATTTGATCTGAGGAAGTGGGTCTGGCCCACGAAAGCTCATCATCTAATAAACCATCTTGTTAGTCTTTAAAGTGCTACATAGTCCTGCATTTTATATCTGCAGATATGGATGGAAATATCTGCGGCTCGTTTTTGCAGATATGAATGTGGATAGAAATTTTTGGATATCCACGGCTCATTTTTGTATCCACATGGGGCTCTATAAATGTGGCATTTTTGAACTTTCAGTTCTTGATCTTGCACCAGGAATTTTTTTTCATTGTAATATTTTTGAAATAGTATTATAGATTGTTCTGAAGACTACATTATTTTTGTTGTTTTAAAAGTAGGAGTAATTAATTACAAATGCCTGATATTTGATATTGGAGTGAAGAGATAAGTTAGGGTATGTCTACACAGCCGTTATTTTTAAATAACTTTACTAGTGTCTATACAGCCAAACCGCTATTTTGAAATTAATTCGAAATAGCGGAGCACTTATTTCAAATTTGGTAAACCTCATTCCACGAGGAATAATGCCAAATTCGAAATAACTATTTCGAAATAAGTGTCTACACAGCCACTCCAACCTCAACCAAGAACACTCCTCTCCCTCCCCTTTCCCCAGAGTCCTTAAAGGGGTTCACTCTGGCCACAGTGCCTGTGCCAGCTCCAAGCCTGCCAGCCCAGAGCCAGCAGTCACTGCCCCTGACCCAGTGGCCCCAAAACATGAGCCAGCAAGCCACTGGCAGCCAGCCCTCCACCACTCCCCAGGAGCAGTCTGCCAGCTCCCAGGAGCCTGCCAGAGCCCGGAGAAGGCAGGCACCTTTCTGGTCCAGGGTAGAGATCATGGACCGTATTCAGGTTTGGGGGGGGATGCCCCCAACGTCCATTATCTCTGCACTAGATGGAGAAACGAGGCTGTCTATGGCAGGATAGCTGCCAGCCTGGCCACCAAAGGCCACATGCGAACCCAGGAGCAGGTTTGCATGAAAATGAAGTTGATCTGGCAAGACCCTGAGCCCTGAGCTTCCCCTTCCCCCTTCTTTCCTTGCTTCCCCCTTCCAGTTTCCTCCTACCTTCTCCTACCCTCTCTCTTCCCCTCTCCCACCTTCTTTCTCCAGTCTCACCAGAGTTTCATTCCACCCCTCAGTTTTGTTAAATAAAGAGAGTTTGTGTTCATGAAAATACGTGTCTTTTATTTGACATCAGGAAGGGGGGTTAGGGAGGGGTAAGTGGAAGGACGTGAGGGAGGAATGAGGCACAGTCCCCCAGTGGGGCAGACCAGGGAGGCTCTTAGTGCTCCTCAGGGTGGAAGCTATCCAGCAGGGCCTCTTGGATACTGACAGTTCCCCCCCCCCCCCCCCCATAGACCTCCCAGATGGCAGCCTGCAGAAAGTGCAGCCAGACTTGCAGCAACGCGTCCACGAGAAGCACCAGAGTGCCCAGGGGCAGCTCTGGTTCGATGTTGCAGGGTACTGTGGTGTCCCAAGTGAGGGCAACCAGAGAGCGCACAAACAAAATGCTTTTTTGTTCCTCATCGAGGTAGGCAAGCAAGTAGGCAAACCGGGGGGAGGGAAAGGTTCCTTTAAGCACAGGCCTCGGCCTCAGGCAGCAGCCACGCAAAGTAATTCCTGACCTGATGCTCTGCCGGACCTGGTTCTGTCTGGCCTTAAATGTGATTCAGCGTCCACTCAGTTGGACGCGCTATTTTGAAATAGCAAAATGCTATTTTGAAATGCATTTGTGTGTAGACATGTTATTTTGAAATAATGCTGTAGTGTAGACATATCCTTATAGAATGAAATAAGTGCTATAACATTGGTCCAGAGAGGGCTGTATGATTCCTCTCCATCTTATCTATTTATATTCTTTGTATCTGTTTTTTGTGTGTTTATATATAAGAACAAACTATGCCAGCAGCCTTACACTAATTAGCAATGTTGTTATAAATAAACTGCCATCCGTGCATCTAATTAATAAAATAACTTAATATAATCATGTAATGCATTTTCAAGGCAAAATTAATAAATGCCAGTCTTCTTAATTAAAAAGAAATCTAGAGTATAGTGTTTCATTACATGCATTTAAATACTAGAGTAATCAGAGGAAGTGGGGAGGCTTGACTTGCATATGTAATAAATTTCCATTTAAAAATGTAAGTTTCCTCAACAGTTGAGCCTCCTGTATTTCAGCTGTTGAGCCTCCTGTATTTCAGCTCTTCATTTTAAAATAAACCTTCATTATTTGAGAGCCAAGCATCTCAGGGGAGAGAGGACTACCCCACCTCCTCTCACCACAGCAGCTTGGAGCCATGTCAGAAGCTCCTCTCCATGGCCACTGCAGCTCCAGTGGGCACAGCTGGGGGAGGGGTGCATGTCCCTGAGCTGAGGCAGGTCCAGGTTTGTGTGTCCCCAATGCTTCCCAACCAGAGTGAAGAATGTAGTGAACTGTGCATTTTCCCCACGTTCCCTGACAAAGCAGGAAAAGAGGTGCCTGAGGGGTGGAAGGCTCTGGGCCGGGGCAATCCTGGCACAACTAAACCCACACCTTGCTTTAAGCTGTTAAGAGGAAGGTATGTACCAAATTTGGTGGTCCTAGCTCTTGCCATTTAGGAGGAGTTCTTGAACAAACAAAAGGATATTCTCAAATATATAGTAGATAAGGATGTGTTACCCTGGTAGAGAACTTGGCTATAATATAAGCAGCACAGTTCAGATGAACAAGCATTGTTCTAGGGTGGCCTTCTTTGCTTAGAAAAATTACCTTGCTTTATATCCTTACTACAGTAGTCTCCAACCTTTTTATGCATGACATCACTTTTTGAATGTAAGTGCAATCCAAGATCTACCTGAAACCCAAATACTCTTGCCTTGCCTCCTTTGTGCCTCTTCTCCAAGGCCCCGGTCCTGCTCACTCTGTTCCCCATCCTCCCTCACTATCACCAGGCAGGGGCAGAGGGTTTGGGTGCAGGCTCTTGCCTTGGATTAAGGGATTTGGAATGCGAGAGGGGCTCTAAGCTGATCTTGAGGCAGGCAGTTGGAATGTCTGAGGGGGTTCTAGGCACAGGCTCTGGGAGAACATTTGGATGCAGGGATGCTCGGGACTAGGGCAGGAGCTTGTGGTGCAGGAGGAGGTTCATGGCTGGGGTAGGGTTTCAGGATGTGGGCACTGCTTACCTCAGGTGGCTTCTGGGTGGTGGTGCAGTGGGGTTAAGGCAGGCTCACCCCTGTCTTGACCCTGAACCACTCCCAAAAGCAGCCAGCAAACTCCATCTCGAGTCCTGTTGTATCCTATCTCCGCAGAGCAGAGAGGGGACACAAAGTGGGAGGGAAGGCCCATTGACATCAGCACCTCTCTTCTCCCTCCCCTGCCCTGTTTTTTTTAAAAAAAAAAAGCAGGAGGCTCCTGGTGAGACATCTCCAAGGCAAAGGGCAGGAGATGTGCAGCTGTGGGGGGAGGGGCAGTTGAAGTGCTGGCACTTCATAAGTCTCTTGGCCAAACCATTTAGGATCACCTGTCAGAGGCTTGATCTACTAGTTGGTAACCACTATCTTGCTAGAAGACTTACCTTACATTGCCCAGGTCCTTCAGGGCAGGGGTTGGCTGTGTAGGAGGTGTAGGAGTTCAGAAAGTGCCTGGTGGTTGTGGGGGGGGGGGGGGGGGGGGGAAGGGAGGGCAGAAGGAGGCTGTGGGGCACAGGGTCCAGGAGACAGGGTTGGGAGTTACCTCTTCTCCCCATGGCTGGTGGGCCCTTTCCTCTACCCCTGCCAACTAGGGGCCTTTTTTCTTTCCTTTCCTCCCCTCCCCAGTTCCCATTCCTGGCTAGCAGGGACCTTTTTCCTCTCCCTCCCTCCAGCTCTGCAGCCAAGGTCGGAGTGGGAAGGTTTGGGGCATGGGTGCTACTTACGCCATCTAGTGGCAAGCAAGGTGGTGAGCCCCAGCCCCCGCTGGCCACTCCCTTGGTGGTGTGGATGCCTCCAGTGGTCACTCTGTAGTATAGCTCTCTCGTGCTTTCTCTGACCCCAGTGGCCATTGTGAGTATCCCTCTTCCCTGCCCCTTCCCATCTTCTGGAAAACAGTCCCATTCCAGGGACTTCCCATTGTCCTGGCACAGTCAAACCCTGATCTAGCTTTAAGTTAGAATAAGAGGAAGCTGCATACCAAATTTGGTGGCAGTAGCTCTTACTGTTCAGGAGGAGTTCTTGAACAAACAGACTCAGACAGATGGACTCACAGACAGACACATTCTAAATATATAGATAGATAATAGTTAATTCTTCTTCAGCTTGAGTACTTTGAACAAGTCTGTTTTTGAGTAAACCAACTCCCCCATTTATTTTGGTAGAACAGTTTCAGTACTCATGTAAAACTAAATTCTGTTGTTAATTGAAATACCATAGTAAGAGCTACAATTGCAATATTCTCCTCATCCTGGCAACCCCATACTTCTTCAACATGATCAACATGAAGTCTGCCTCTTACATAATTTTGGCTGAATGTTGTATTGATCTTCTATTAGAATATTGTTCTTTAAAAATTCTCCAGTGATGTACACTGCCTTGCTTCTTATTTTTTCCTGTTGAATTTACGTAACGATAAAGAAGCACAAAGGAACTAGGGCTTGCTTACAGTAAGATTTCATGCACTGGAATATCCATTTCTAATGTGTATTTATACAGAACTTCTGAGGCTTCATAGCATATTACAGGTATGAAAAAACTGATCCTTTCCTCAGACCTATTGGACAGGTAAGTTTCAGATGAGGTACAGAACAGTGAAGTGCCTTGCCTCTCGTTACACAGGAAATCAACCAAAACTCCTGACCCACTCACTTATGTAATTTTAACACAAGAAAATCCTTCCACCTTAGAAGTTGAAAGAAACTTCTGAGGACTTGAAGAATAAAACTTTAAGAAGAAAATAGGGGGGTAGTACCTGCTCTTCAGTTGATTTCTCTTTAAAAGTTCATTAAATTTAGTGTACAGGCAGTCCCCGAGTGACGCGGAACCGACTTATGTTGGATCCGCAGTTACGAACAGGGCCGTTCCTCTCCCTGGTCTCCAGCAGACCAGGGAGAGGAAGCAAAGCGGTGGAACACGTGGGCAGCGGACAGGGCTGTCCGTTGCCCACGCGCTCCGCGGCTTGGCTCTGCTTTGCCCCCCGCCCCCGTCCCCCCCCCCCCCCGTCCCCCTGGTCTGCAGACCAGGGGGACGGCGGGGGGGGGGGGGAGAGGAAGCAGAGCCAAGCCGCGGAGCACCCGGCCAGCTGACAGCCAAGACGCGTCTGGGCTGTCAGCTGACCGCGCGCTCCGTGGCTTGGCTCTGCTTTGCTCTGCTTTGCCCCCCCCCCCCCCCGTCCTCCTGGTCTGCAGACCGGGGGGGGGGGGGGGGGGGCAAAGCAGAGCCAAGCCACGGAGCGCGCGGTCAGCTGACAGCCCAGACGTGTCTCGGCTGTCAGCTGGCCGGGTGCTCCGTGGCTTGGCTCTGCTTCCTCTCCCCCCTCCCCCTCCCGCCGTCCCCCTGGTCTGCAGACCAGGGGGACGGGGGCGGGGGGCAAAGCAGAGCAAAGCACCCCAGCTGTTCGGCCCCAGGCGTCCCCAAGTCAGCCGCTGCTGAAACTGACCAGTGGCTGACTACAGGAAGCCCCTGCCCCGGGCTTCCTGGAATCAGCCGCTGATCAGTTTCAGCAGCGGCTGAATCTGGACGCCAGTTCCGACTTACATAGAGATTCAACTTAAGAACAAACCTACAGTCCCTATCTTGTACGTAACCCGGGGACTGCCTGTATTTCAGTTTAGGCAAGATTTTGTGTATGGGCATGTCTGTACTGGAAAATTATTTTGAAATAACTCTGTGTTATTCTTAGTGGAAAGCAGGAGTTATTTTGAAATAACCAGCCTTTTATTTCGTAACAATGGGCTTAGTAATGTGGACACTCTGCTTGTTTTTTTGAAATAAGGGGAGTTATTTAGAAATAACTCGCTAGTGTAGAACAGGGCTATAAGTCCTATCAACAGGTTAAAACAATACAAACAAACCTATATTACATTGACTTTATTGGCTTGGAGCCATCGAGTGCAATGGGTTATAGGATCATTGCCCCACAGTGCTAGACACTGTCCAAAAACATAGGAAGACAATTCCTCCATCCTGTCCTGACAGTTTGTATTAGGACAATCTGTATTAGTAGTGCATTGCCATTTGATTTATTCACTGTTGCCTAACTTTTTTTTTTTTACTCTTAGCTTTGTCTTTAGGCGGTCTCATTAACTTGTACTTTCTTCATAATATTTGCCCAGAACTTCAATAGTAAGCTGCTCTGTAGTAATGTCATACAGCCTAATTCCTTCTGGAATTTTATATGCACTGTAACTACCACAGTTTGCAATCAGCAGTAGACTGTGCAATGTCATTGTTCTCTAAATACAGGAAACCCTTACCATTCACAGTAGATGCATTCCTGCATCCACCGCCAGTGGTGAAATTTGTGAATACTGGGAGCCATGGCTCCCAGGCCTGTGATGAGCTTGTGGCTCCTGAACTCACTGCAGGGGCTAGGAGCTGCAGGGAACTCACTGTGGGGCCTGGCCCCTGCTACTCCTCCCCCATTATCCCCTCCAGGCTGGGACAGGAGACCTGCAACTACGTGGAACCATAAATAGCAATTCCACAAATGGGGGGGTCTCTGGTTTGCAGTCTATCCACAGTCTATTATGAGATAAGATTAGGAATGCTCCATAGATGAAATTCTGAGTAATTGAAGTACCACCTTGCTCCAAGAGTCACAGACCTACCCATTGAATTATATAAGGTTAGTAATTTTAACTGTCAACACTTTTGCTTTGACTAGTGAGGAGTATTTTGTTATCAGGAAAATCCCTGTGCAGGTTAGCTTTGCAGTGAAATGGGGATTTCTGTGAATCGGTATGGTGGTTTTATGCATGATCAGGACTAAGTTGGATGGGCAAAAACTTGTGGGAAAAGCTTGCTTTGCATCTGGGTGCTCTAGTTCTATATTTTACCTAGGTTTTTATGCGGTTCCTTTTTCCTTTTGGGGTTTTGATCTGGGGTAGGGTAGCATGATTTAAGCCAGTGGTTAAATCACTGATTTAATTAATTCTTTAAACAGGTAAAGCAGAAAACCTTGATTTAAATGAATGGTTTTGTATTTTTACTTATTTTCCTTGGCCTCTGTTTGTCAGAGGCTGGAGAGGGATGGCAGGAGACAAATCGCTTGATCATTGTCTTCGGTCCACCCTCTCTGGGGCACTTGGTGCTGGCCACTGTCGGTAGACAGGATACTGGGCGAGATGGACCTTTGGTCTGACCCAGTACGGCCGTTCTTATGTTCTTAAATACAAGTTAATGCAATCAATGCAAATTAAAACATGTTGTTTTGTAACTTTTTATAGCCTCTGCATTAAATTTGGATTTTTTTTGCTAACCAGAATACACTATATCCATACACACTTATTTAAGCAATTTTATAATTTAACATGTCTTTATTCAGAAGAATTCTTTACTTTTTCATGTTTGACATTGGTGACTGACACATTTCTTTTTCCTTTTTTGTTTTTAAGCTTGTATCAAGCTGCATTTGGATGCAAAGTGGAATTCAATTAAATGCACAACAGCATTTAAATTTTTAATTGTTAAATAAAATTCAGTTGAATATGCTCGATACGTTAAAAAAAAGGTGTTGATAAAGAGGTATTCTGCATTTAAAACTGACTTATTAAACAAAGGAAGCATTATCTAGAGTTGTAAATTTTAATTGATAACTTCCTGGTCACTAAATCCTTCAGGGTTTGAGAACTCATAAATCTCATCCTCTCCCACACTGTTTATATTCATAGGTTGGAAGAAGAAAATGAGCTTTGCCTTTTCATCTCCCATTTGGTGTATTAATTTAGAGTGAACTAATCCAAGTTTAAAAATGTTTTCTTAACTTTTGAAAACAATAGTTTTTTTTCTGTTGGTGCCATTTAGTGTCTGGTTCCAAGTGCTTAACCAGTGATTTTCACCAATTCAGTAGCTTTCCTTTCTTAAAAACTTTAGTGGCAAACTTGTACTGCTTACATGGTTCACCTCTAGCTCTGAAATTTCTTGTAGTTGTCTTAGTTTTTAGATGCCTATGGTATAACAGCATATTTTTTCTTCCTAGTAAACATCTACTCTGGTACACTGTTGAGAACATTGGCATGAAAATGAGGCAGAGTAATTGCTGCTTCATTGCCTATAATTTTAACTTTGTTGATTTTTTTTTTCCTGCATCTGAAGTTCTGTCCAAATTTCAACAATATCAGCAATAGAGCAGCTATCCTTTTGTAATTTATCCAGTGTTTTGGAAATAGTTTTCAGTATATTCAGCACACTTAAGAATGACCATACTGGGTCAGACCAACGGTCCATCTAACCCAGTATCCTGTTTGTTGACAGTGGCCAATATCAGATGCCCCCAAGGGAGGGAACACAACAGGTTATCCTCACGTGATCCCACCCTGTCATTTCCAGACAAACAGAAGCTAGGGACACCATTCCTACCCATCCTGGCTAATAATATTTGATGGACCTAACCTCCATAAATCTAACAGAGTTCAAAAAAAGAGCTACATAAAGTCAGCTTTCACCACATCCTCTGGCAAGGAGTTTGAGAGGTTGACTGTGTGCTAAGTGAAGAAAAACTTCCTTTTGTTTGTTTTAAATCTGCTACCTATTAATTTCATTTGGTGACCCCTAGTTCTTATATTGTGGGAATAAGTAAATAACTTTTCTTTATTCATTTTTTCCACACCAGTCATGATTTTATTGATCTCTTATCCTATCCTCCCTTAGTCTCCTCTTTTCTAAGATGGAAAGTCCCAGTCTTTATTTTAGTTGCCCTTCTCTGAACCTTTTCTAATGCATATCTATATATATCTATATATCTATCTATCTATATATATAAGATGAGGTGATCACATCTGTACGCAATATTCAAGATGTGGGCACACCATGGTTTTATATAAAAGCAATAAGATATTTTCTGTCTTATTCTGTATCCCTTTTTTAATGATTCCTAACATTCTATTTGCTTTTTCAATTGCCGCTGTGCACTGAGTGGATGTTTTCAGAGAACTATCCACAATGACTCCAAGATCTCTTTTTTTGAGTAGTTGCAGCCAAATTAGTCTCCATCATATTGTATATGTAGTTAGGATTATTTTTTCCAATGTGCATTACTTTACATTTATCAACATTAAATTTCATTTGCTGTTTGATTACCCAATCACTTAGTTTGGTGAGATCTTTTGGAAGCTCTTCACAGTCTGCTTTGATCTTAACTGTCTTGAGCAGCTTCGTATCCTCTGCAAATTTTGGTACTTCACTGTTTACCCCTTTATCTAGATCATCTATAAATAAATTGAGCAGGATTGGTCCCAAGACAGACCCTTGGGGGACCCCATTAGTTACCTCTCTCCACTCTAAAAATTTGCCATTTATTCTTATCCTTTGTTTCCTGCCTTTTAATCAGTTATCAATCCATGAAAGGACTTCCTCTTTTATCCCATGACAACTTACTTTACTTGAGAGCCTTCTGTAAGGGACCTTGTCAAAGGCTTTCTGGAAATCTAAGTATACTATATCCACTGGATCCCCCCTTGTCCGCACTTTCTGCATTTCTCTTCAGTCCACTGTTTAGTGGTATATCATATAAATGTATACATTTAAGTAGTTTTAATTGATTTTAATAAATTTAGACCTTAACCTAGATTGCCATAATTTCACATTTCATTTTAATTAGCGTATTTTGAAATTTAATGTTTTTCATTTTTTAACAAAAGCATTTAATCTTTGAAAAGTATTTTATTCATTGTCATTATTTCAAGTCATTAAAGTAATAGGTTATTTTCCCTGTATAGGAGAACTTCCTGGCACACACACTCTCTTACTTCCCTTAAGTATGATTGATCAGTCAAGCCAAAAAATGGTTTGTCTGGAAGATTATTTTGGTTGGGCAAAAGAAACATTTCCCACAATAACTTTTGATACAGTCACTCACAATATTCTTGCCAGCAAGTTAAGGGAATTGTGATTGGATAAATGGACTGTAAGGTGGATAGAAAGCTGGCTAGATCAGGGTTTCCCAAACTTTTTACTTTAGTTGGAACCTGTTTTTTTTCAGTACTGTGTTTTGCAGCCCAAAAATATAAACGTATATAAAAAAATGAAAAATGAATAAATTTTCAGTGTTTCACCCGGCTGCATCTTCCACCAAGCCTGGGCCAGGGCTTGTGGGACCCAGCGCCACATGAGCACTTCAGGAGGCGGGAGCAGGAGCAGACTGGGGGTAGGTTATTAGGCTAAGAGGGAGAGTGCAAGGAAGGGTAAGGTTGCCAGGTGTCCGGTTTTGTACTGGACGGTCCGGTATTTGAAGACTTTGTCTGGGAAAGAAATTGAGAAATTACCAGACATATAAAATGCCTGGTATTTTTTAATTAGGTATGTTTTATTATAATTAGGTGTATTAGTCCTTAGCTGCCTGGCTGGTAGATGTGCTCACACTGTCTGAGTGTGTCTACCTGCCAGGCAGTTCACAACCACTCCAGGGAGGGTATGAGGGGGCAGAATGGAATCCCTGGCCAGACTAACTCGTCTGCCAGGGTCTGTAGGGTCTGCATGTGCCCAAGTCAGTCCCGCTCTTCCCCCCCCCCCCTCTTCCCGATCTCTCCTGTCCAGCCCTGCTTCCGGCAGCTGATTCTCCCCTCCTCCTCCTTCTCCTGATCTCCCCTGGTCAGCTTCCCCTTCCCCCGTGTAGCCCTGGTTCCGCCGCCTGCCCTCTCCGATCTCCGCCACCGGACAGCCCCGCTGCCCCCAACCCTGCTTCCGCCGCCCGCCCGCCCACCCGGATCTCCGCGGGACAGCCCCGCTGCCCCCAGCCCTGCTTTTGCCGCCCGCCCGGATCTCTGCGGGACAGACCTGCGTGCCCGGATCTCCACCGGGACAGCCCCGCTGCCCCAACCCTGCTTTCGCCACATGCCCACCCGCCTGCCCAGCCCTGCTTTGCCCGCCTGCCCGGATCTCCACCGGGACAGCCCCGCTGCCTCCAGCACTGCTTCCCGGCAGCTGGTTCCTCCCCCACCCCAACCTAGCCCACCCCGCTCTGCTTCCCTCCCGGCAGCCCTCCTGAGGCCTGGTATTTTTTTCGTACTGGGCCGCGGCCCATAGTTTGGGAAACGCTGCTCTAGAACACACTTTCACCTCTATTGTATAATGATTTTGTATAAAGTATGCCTTGTGAGGTATCATTTTAAGTCTTGATCTATTGAAATTAGTAGCCGGTTTGATTGTATGTGCTGTCACTGTGTGTGAAGTTATGAAGATTGTGTGTGTGTGTGTGTGTGTGTGTGTGTGTGTGTGTGTATTGCTGAGCTATGTTCGAAACTTCCATGACCGTCCTTTCAGATAGGAACTAGATAAATTTTCACAAATACCAATTGAAGACTGTTGCATCTTCAGTGTGATCTGAATTTTTAGAAATCAGGCTCTTAAAACCTTCATTTCTTTTTCACCCACTTACTTATGAGTCATCCTTCTCAGCATTAACCACAATCAAAACATAGTATTGCTCCCAGCTTGCTGTTGAAGATGACTTACATCTCCTCCTTTCTATGTGGGAACTCCAAATTCCACTACATTGTACAATGAGGAAATAAACACACCCCTCCCACTGATATTCATGTATTTGTATGATTTTTGTATATGAAGTTAGGAATATGGGCTCTGTTCTTGCATTGTAAATGTTCTCTGTCTGGGAGAGAACAATGGGCTTGGATTGCCTATTGTGAGGAAGGATTGATCAGTAAATGGCTTTGCTAACTAGCCCTGTTTCGTGGACAATGTCTCTTGGAGTGGCCAATACACACTTGAGGAATGTGTCTGGAAACCTGCAGACTGGCCAGTGCATAATGGCTACTTGCATGTGAAACAGAGATAGGTCACTTGATCATGTGACTAGCTGCAGCTTGAGAGACACCAGGAATATAAAAGTGCCATGAGGTTGTCTCCATCTTGTCTTCAATCTTGCTACTGATTCCAGATGCAGCCTTGCTAGGGACAGAGAGCTGGGAAGGATTGGTAACCCATCCTAATACAGGATGTACACCAGAGACTTCTAGGCTAGCAGTTTGTAACATCTCTGCTAAGAACCTGCATTGAGAACTTCGTAATTGATGTATGTACTGTATTCTCCTTTACAATCTTGCTCTCAACCTTTTCTTTCTTTTATTAATAAACGTTTAGATTTTAGATTCTAAAGGATTGGCTCAGCATGCTCTTGTGGATAAGATCTAAAGTGTAAATTGACCAGGGACTGTGGCTGGTTCTTTAGGACCAGGAGGATCTGTTCAGAGTTGGTGAGATTGGGTTTTATAACTCCGCACCTGTACGTGTGGCCCGGGGTTGATTGTGGCACAGGGAGAGCTGGGGTATCTGAGGGGTTTTGCTTGTGAGGCTTCCTGCTGGCCAGGTTGGTAGCTGAAGCACTCTGTGTTACTGGTTTGTGGCCTTTTTTGGGAAAGGTCTCTAGTCGACGGCTGTAAGCAGCCGTGGTTTTGAGCAATTAGCCCTGAGCTGACACCCTCAGCGGTCCCTCACAGATGGATATTGTATTGAATTAATATATACCATTGTTTGGTATCATGTTTCTAAAGTGTTTGTGAAATTTTATCTGCTTCCATTTGTGCAGTTTTTGCACTTAAATTAATACTTCTGAAACTAATTTTGTTCAATTATAGATCAGGTCTTTATTGTTATTATTTTTTGCAACATTATAAGATTTTTCAATGTTTTAAGAAATCATGGGGAGGTGCAGTAATTTTTTTCATAACTCAGAAAGGCTCACTATGACGAAGTTTGGGAACTTCTGCTTTGGAGTATGGTATCTGTACGGCTGTGCTCCCTTTGTCACCTGAGCACAGAGGCAGCCCGTGAGCCTAGGCAGACTAGGCGGTCGCCTAGGGTGCTGCTGGCCCGGGCCCCCCGTGATTACATCATGGCCATTGACGGCCGTGCAGGCGGCGGTGCTGATCACGCCTTCCGCCTTGGGCGCCAGCTGTTACCACCGGCCTCGGTGCAAGAATATTTAACCAAGAGATGATGTATGGCTCCTATGTGTTCCTCCCCATAGTTTCACATAGGGCAAGGATAGAATTGGCTGGGAGCATGCTGAACACTGATTGTCTCCAGCGGTGCATGGTTCCTTGGAGGGTATAGTCAGTTCCTGAAATGAAGACTGCTCTCTGTAGGGACTGGAATAGGAAATCAGGGAGTGGTAACTTCTCATTTTCCACTCTGTCAGGCTGCCCTAAATGGAGGGGAGCTGTCCTTTGCTAGGTACTCTCCTAGGCAGAGGCAGAGCCAGCTGAGTTCCTGTCCTGCTCTCCTTAGGGCTTCAACAGCCTGCTTGAGAGAATAAGCAATGGAGTTACTAGTTCATTTCCTTCCATATGGTGTAGGGGAGCTGCATCAATACTGCTCAGAGTACTCCAGTTCATGTTAGTTGTTTCTCTGACTGTAAAAGATAAGTGGGAGGCAACTGGCAAGGCAGTGCCTCTTATCTTCTAGCAATGGGCTGATTCAGACACTTCTGTTTAAAAATTGCAGTGTTGGCTTATTTTCAGTTTGTGACCAAATACACGTTTTCTTAGTCTTAGTCAAGGATCCCACAACATAAGCATGGGCATAGATGACTTTATTTTTTTATTTGGTGGGGACTAGAGTTGGAGGGGAAAAGAGCATGCGAGTCCTTCAGTTTTAATTTGTTGTTGTTGTCGTCATCACCTTTTCTCATTGGCATCTCTGGATGAAGTAGGAACCCAAGAGGGATACATAAGTAAATGTTTTCCAATGTAATCAACAATCAGGTATTACTTTTCTTCATCCTGCCACAATAGTGTTCTAGAAAAAACTAAGTGACATAGTAGATCCAAGGAGTCAAATAAATGTTTTCAGAGTTTATTAGTGAGGATTGTGCGGTTTTTTGTTTTTAATTCTGCAGTTCTAGGACATTCGTACTGAATAGTGACTGGTGAAGTACAAAAAGTATATTTCCAAGTGTATTGCTAAAATAAAATGATTTAAAATATGGCTTCTTCAAAGAGGAGGAAACTACACTTCCAACAAGTGAACGGACTTCTGCTGCTTTTAGTACGGGGCACTGTCTGCCACTACCAGCAAGAGGAATGAAATGTCAGTTGCCTGATACTGTTAGCATTTCTGAGACACCTCATTAACCATTTCTTAGGTCTTTCCCTGTTTTTTCTGCTGATCTAGTTTTGATGATTTCCAGTGGCTGTTATTCTGAAGCTAGAGACAGCATACTTTGTTTCTCCTGTTGTACAGTTTTTAGGCACAAACTGCTTTTGACTAAGTACATAGGTGAAGCTTTCATACAGTCTGGATTTTCTTAATAAAAAGACAAGTAAAATTTAAGAGGCACCAAGCTGCTTCTTGTTACCACAAAGCCAGTGTATTTTTCAAACAACCACAAAGAACTTAGCTTATTACCAACATTTTCAGAAGAAAAAAAGAAAACAGGAAGATACTAATGAACAGGGCTCGACAAATTGCTATATCTACTCGCCCGTGGTGAGTAGATTTCATCCGGTCACCCCGTATACTAAATAGTATACGAGCTAATAGCAATGAGAATACACGGCCTTGGGCCGCCCCTCATTCACACAGAATCATTTTGTTTATTGTAACAACATGAACACTAGGAGGACAAAGACTACACAGTCCTCTGAGTTAAAGTTTGTATAGAATTTTGTGGGAAAGAAGCTAAACACTGATATCAGGCCACTGAAGTTGGACCTACTGACTCCTACTGGGGCTTACCACTTAAAGCCCAAACAAAGGTAACCCCTGAGGCATGGTTGTCATTTGTTGAACAATGGCCATTGCTAACTTTCCCTCATTTAGATATCATCAACCAGGTCTTTAAGAACAAAATAAAGCCTCCCAATTGTGCATCATGCCCTGAACAGACCCCTGTCCCAGAACCAGGACAATTGTCACTGGTCCTTACCTTGGTAATGTTCCATACTGGTTACCCCCCCCCCCCCCCCCCCCCCCCAGCAGACCAGGCTTTTCTCGCTGACGCCTGGGGTAGAGCAGCTGGAGTGCTGCCAGGTTGGTCCTGCAGCGCCGCTCCTGGGCACTACTGGACCAACCCAGCAGCACCCCAGCTGCTCTGCCCCAGGCGTCCCCAAGTCAGCTGCTGCTGAAACTGACCAGTGGCTGACTACAGGAAGCCCAAGGCAGAACTGCTCTGCCTCGGGCTTCCTGTAGTCAGCCGCTGGTCAGTTTCAACAGCGGCTGAATCTGGACGCCAGTTCCAACTTAAATACAAATTCAACTTAAGAACAAACCTACAGTCCCTATCTTGTACATAACCCGGGGACTGCCTGTAATGTGCTTTGTGGGGTTGCCTCTAAAGAGTCTTTGGAAACTTCAACTGGTCCAGAATGTGGCTGCTCGAGTTTTAATTAATACTCATTATATGGAGGACATTATGACAGTGCTCTGGCCAGCTGCACTGGCTTCGGTATGTTTTTGGGCACAATTTAAGGTCTTGGTTATGATCTATAAAGCCCTGAATGGGTTGAGTCTGGGGTATCTGGGGTCTTCTCTCATATGAACCTGCCCGGGGATTGAGGTCCTCTTGGGAGGCTCTGCTCAGTGTTTCCCCCACTTATGGAGATAAGATTAACATCTATGTGGAATAGGGCCTTCTCAGCTTTTGCTCCCAGGCTGTGGAATTCTCTTCCCCAGGATGTTTGCATGATGCCAACCTTAGCATTGTTTCAGCATCACGCTAAAGCTGCCCTTTTTACTCCTGCTCTCATTGGGGGGGGGGGGGGGGTTCCTCCTCTCAAGATGTCTTAGGTTTTATGTCCCTCTGGGGTCTCGTATTTTAAATTTTAAATATTTATATTGTGTTTTAAAAAATTTTGTAAGCTGCCTGGAATATTTAAAATATACACTCCCTTGCCCGACAAAGACTTGTATATGCAAGACAGTTATACTGACTGCAACTTCATTCAGCTGCTTTTTTTGCAAGCAGAATATGATCTTGATATTTACAGGTGGCTGAAAGAGTCAAAACAAGTTCAGTTATTCAAAATAAGGTTATTGATATTATGGTTCTTAAAATAGTGAGGGATATGTCTCGAGAATTTCTGGAGAGTGAATTTCTGAGAGTGAATTATGCTTGAAGAAACAACACTTGCTTTTTGTTGGAGAAATCTGTTTTGCCTGCAGTATGTGGATGATAATGTGGAAGTTCATGAAGAGGTCACTGAATTGGACAATATTACCTGTACATCAGTGGAGGAAATAATATCAGATATATTGTAGCAGTGGTCTCCAACCTTTTTCAGCACAAGATCACTTTTTTAATTTGTGTGCAGTCCAGGATCTACCTCAAACCCAAATACCCTGACCCCGCTTCCTTTGTGCCCCTTCTCCGAGACCCCATCCCTGCTCACTCCATCCTTCCTCCCTCTCCCTCTCCCCCCCCATCCTCCCTTCCTTTCTTTCACCAGGCTGGGGCAGAGGGTTTGGGCACAGGCTCTGGTCTTGGGAATTTGGAGTGTGAGGGGGACTGTGAGCTGAGCCTAGAGCAGGGGTTGGTGTGCAGTGGGGGGGGGGCAGGGTACAGGCTCTGTAAGGGAGTTTGGGTTCAGGGGGCCCAGGGCTAGGACAGGGTCTTGGGGTGCAAGAGGAGGTTCATGACTGGGGGAGGGGATTGGTGCTGGCTTCAGCTGGGCACTGCTTACCTCAGGTGGCTCCTATGTGGTGGTGCAGTGGGGTTAACACAGGCTCATCCATGCCCTGGCACTGTACCACTCTCCAAAGCAGCCAGTAAATTCCTTCCATCCCAAGCCCTGATGTGCCCCCGGCCTCCATTCTGTGAACATAGAATAGAGAGTGAGAGGGGGCATCCTGACATCAGCGCCCCCTCCTCTCTCCCTTCCTTGCTCTGAACTGCAAGCAGGAGGCTCCCAAGGAGGGGCAGCTCCAAGGCAAAAGGCAGGAGGTGAGCAGCAGTGGAGGAAGGGGCAGCTGAAGTGCTGGCACTTGATAGCCCCTTGGCCACACCCAGCAAGATCACCTGTCAAAGGCTCCAAGATCTACCAGTAGATCCCGATCCACTGGTTGGTGACCAATGTATTATAGCATACAAATCTGAGCATCAGCAGTTGCAGACAATGCTATGATGATGCTGCTGACCCCATTTGGACTTAAAAAAAATTGTGACCTGCCCCACACTAAGACTGGGAAAAATTGACTGAACTAGGGGACTGTGCACCCTGCTCGCTGTGCTTACCAACCCTCTCTAGCAGCTTTCATGGCCAGGGAGAGTGAGAGTTATGCTAGCCAGCCCCCCTCTCTCTGTGGGGGCAAGAGCAAGGGAGGGGGCAGGAGCACGCTGGGGGTAAGTGTCTGGCTGAGGGGCGAGGAGGGAGGGAGGAGGAGCATTCTGGGGTTAGGTGTATGGACAGGGAGGAGGGTTGTAGGAGCAGGCTTGGGAGTGCAGGATCTCGATGGCGGGGACATGTGAGGGGGCTTAGAAGTGTGGGGTCCTGGCAGGGCAATGACTGAGGGGGTTGGAGGATGTGAGGGTTCTTGGCGGGGTGGTGATCGAGCAGGGTGGGGGTGCAGGGTCTCAGCTTGGGGGGAGTGAGCGATGGAGCAGGGGTGTGGGGTCTTGGTGGGTCAGTGTGTGAGGGGGTTGGGGGTGCGGGATCTTGGCAGGGCGGTGACTGGGGGGCTGGGGGTGGGCCGGCGCGCCAGCCTCCCCCCTCCCCCCCACCAAGCTGAGACCCCCACTCCCCACCCTCCTGACTCACCACTCTGCCCAGCAGCAGGAAAAGCCTTCTTGAAGTATGTTCCTGTGCTGCTGTTGCTCCAGCCAGGGGAGAGGCAAGGAAAGTGGTAGTAAGCAGGGGGCCTCTCTGGGCTTTGCTTCCCTCACCCTGCAGGAAGCCAATGCTGGCACTTCAGCCTGGGTGGGGGGAGAAGGAGGCTGGAGTGCCAGCACTGAAAGCCCCAAAGATCCCAACATACTGCCATTTCCCTTGCCCCTTTCCCAGCTGGGGGTACAATAGTGCAATGACACACTTTGGAGGCTTTTCCCGCTGCTCAGCAGGGCGATGTGTGAGGGGGTTTCCCCTCCTCTTTGTAGCTCTCCAAGCTTCCTTGGCTCCCCGAGTAGCAGGGCGCTGTGCACTCCTGCTGGTGCTCATAGTAACAGGCCATCGCGAACTGAGCCCAGGGCCCCCCTCGCTGCTGCTTCCTCACCCAGCATCCCAGTGTCATTGGGAGAAATCTGTCAATCTTGCCTCCCCCGCACCCGACGGTGACGTGATGACTTGATTCTGTTGTCCTGCAAGGAAATTTTTGTTATATATAGAGATAAGTAAATTGTGAATAATACTGTCCCAGCAGCATTAATTAGCTAATATTTCAAATCTATGCAAATATATTGAGTAAATTCAGTTCCTATACTTCAGTGGAGAGATTTTTCACCCCCCCCCCCCCAAAATATGCTGTCATCATTAGTAGCAGGCTTCATGCAACAATGTAACTTCGCTGTTGCTTCCTGTCCAGAGAGTGGTGGTGGTCTTCATGGCTAGCAAATAGTGTATGCACACTTTTCAGTGACGTCATCTTGTGCAAAGGATACATTTTTCTAAAGCACTCAACCAATTTCTTCACAGAATGCAGAAGGTGAAGTGCAGGAAATATGATTGCAGCTATTTAATGTATGGTTTTACAGTGGCTGAAAATAAACCTGTGTGTGTTTAAAGCGCAAAGTGCTGAAAGCATGAAATCTTCAAAATTAATTTGGCATTTGGAAAGTAAACATTCAGTTAGAGAACAAGCCTCTTAAGTTCTGTAAGAGAAAATTGAATAGCTTGAGTAGCCAGCAAACACTGATGTCAGATACAAGTAATATCAGTAGGAATGCTTTTGAAGCTTCATATTTTGTCACTTCATATTGCCCAAACATGCAAGGCACATTCAGTAGCTGAGAATCTAATAGTTCCTGTAGCATTAGATATGATTATGAGCAACCTTGTCTTTGAAGAGGCAAATAAGCTTAAAGCTATTCCTTTATTAAATGATAAATTTGAGATATATTAAATGAAATGGCTGATGACATTAGTGAGTAGTTGGGGGGAAAAAGTTAAAATGGTGTGAGTTCCTGCCTGATGAATCAACAGATGTTTCAGGCTCAGTGCATGTCTTAGCTTTTGTTTGATACAGTTCAGACTGCCGTTGAAGAAAATATGCAAGTGTTGAACAAACTTTTTTAATTGCAAGATTAACTACTTATGTTCCTACAGGATCGGGACTCATCTTTTGCTAAATCATTCAGCAATCCATTATGATTTCTTATTCTGTAAGCCAACTGAAGAGTTTGACACACAAATATAATTGTATTGGGAGGCAAAGTTAGAATCTGTGTAAATAAGCTTGGAGCCTGGTCTGCTCAGCTTATAGAGTGGAAACTTCAAGCTATCACCTCTGAGTTGCAAGGTCTGGAATTGATTGCTCTTGGCAAGTGTGAAACAATTAAACATTATGACTGAACATGTACTTGAATTTAAAAAGCAGCTCCAGGATTACTTCCCACCTGATGACTAACTTGGCAAGATGTGGATAATGAATCTGTTCGACAAAAGAGTAGTCAAGTCTGCTGAACTTACAAGAAGCCTTTAAGATAAACTGATTGAGCTTTTATCTGATAAACATTTCAAATGTTTGTTTTCTTCAGAAGATGTGTGCATGTTTTTGCTGGTGCAGAAACATCAGTACCCCAAACTTGTAACAAACTTTGAAAGGTTTTTTTTATTCCAATTGACAATTTCATATTTATCTGAATTTGGATTCACATTGATGGTTGTAATCATTTACTTCATTGCTTTGTTTTTACATGTGGAGAAACACCTGCTGCTGAGTCAGTTCAACCCAACATAAAAAATATTAATTGGTACAAAATGAGCACAAGTGTCTGAGGGATTCTATAAAATTTATAGTTTGTTTTTTAAAAAAAATTACAGATTTTCTGTGTAAAAAATGAACTTTGATTTAGTACACACAGTTTAGTACACATGTGATCTAATACACACATGCCTTGAAGTTGGTATACCCAGGAAAGTTAAAAATAGTACGAACAGAAAAGATACTGGTATATTTGTTTATGGAATCATAAAACTTAGTATCTCATCTGGATGAGGTTTGTGTTTGAGAACCTCAAACATGAATTTTTAAATACATTACCAGGCATCCATGACCTCTGTCCAACAAGAGGGACTCAGTGCAGTAGCACTGGATTCAATTTCTGAGAACTATCTTGCACTGTTTGCAGCTTAGGAAGTTAGAAAGGATACAATGAATCCTGAAAGTGGAACTCAAATTGGTGGTATTGCAACTAAAATGGGCAAGTTTTTTAATGCCCTGGTTGTTGTGCTAAGTTGGAAAATCCTAAATATGGTAGATAACCTGTCCAGTCTTCAGGGTGAGTCATTTCAGCAGCTGAAGGTGAATTTCTTATGAAAATGATGATCACTGCAGTCCCTCCAATTGGATGAAAGCCACCGCTTATTCTGGGAAAAGTTTAAAGATAGTCGACATGCCTGAGTTTCCAAGAAAAAGAAGTTCTGAAAGAAATACAACTAGGGACAGGTGACCTCAGGTATCCATATACAGCAAATGTATTTTTAGATGAAAATCTGCTTTAATAATTAACTGTACAGTGTCCAGCATTCAAACAGGATTTGAACAGAAACTACAAAGTTATTCAGCCTTGAAACTCTCATAACTAGAAACAGGAAAAATGCAGGTGCAAGTTGTTGTTTGGTTCTGATTTCAAGTAGAATCTGCTGATTACTCAGCTTTATCTATTGCAAACTGTTTGAAGTCAATTCAAAAATGTTTGCTCAGCCACGCTAAATGTCATCTGTTTTCCAAAGTGGTGAGGTTGATAAAAATATTTTGATAGTACTGGCAACCAGTGCTGTATGTGAATTAAAACAATGTGAGTGCTGAAATTACAAACATGGTTTCAATCCATCATGGCACAATCACATCTCAACTGGTGTATAATTTTACAGTATACAAGAACATAACTCACTCACAGCTTATCCATGTTGCCAAAGAGTTAATTTAATGTATACCAGAATGAAAATTGTTGTCTGTAATTGTAATTGTCAACTTTGTTGTATTTAAAAATAATGCTTCTAAATGAGTAGTTTTGTGCCAGGGCTAAATTTGTCCACTTTTTAATAAAGATAAATAAAGTTTGTTTCAAACTGTTTCATTTATTAATGCAAACAGTACATATTCTGGGAGTTAAGGAGGAGGCTATAGTTCCCCTCCCACCGCCCTCATTCTCTATTCCCATTGTTGGTCAAGAGTAAGTCTGTGGGTTGGTAGGATGCTATAATATTTGTTTTTGTCAAAGTGAGCAGAGGTTTTTTTTTTCTAGCTTCAAGTGGAATTTTTTTTCTAGCTTCAAGTGGAATTTTTTAAAGAGACTTAAAAATCATTAGCCTTTTTTATTTAAAAACCCTCATATTTTTGTGGAGGGTTTTGTCTTTTTGTTTGTGTGTTTAGATGTAATGTTTTAAATCTCTACCTCCCTCCCACCATCATTAGGACTAGAAATTTTTGTCTAAAAATGAAAGTTGAGATTCTTCTTCGATTGATTGCTCATGTCCATTTCATATAGGTATGTGCACGCTGTGTGCATGTGTCGTTGGAAGATTTCTCCTTAGCAGTCTCCGTTGGGCTAGCAGGGGAGCCCCCTGGAGTGGTGTTGCTATATCTGCTAATATATACTCCTAGTGGCTCTCTGCTCCCTCAGTTCCTTCTTACCACTTGTTGGTCATTGGAATGTGCTTTGCTTTTGCTCTGCAAGCATCTCTTAGCATTTCTCTCTTGCTGTTCAGTTCCTTGTTAAATTCACAGTTCATTGTTTCTTATCTAGTTTCTTAATAGTTGTGAGCAGTTAAGTGTAGCAGTTAGCAAGTAGTCTTAGCCAAGAGGGCTCACTTTGAGTCCCCATCACATCTGGCCCAGTCCCAAGGCTTCAAGCCCTGCTAGAAGTGCCAGAAGCATATGCCCTGTGGAGATGCCAATGGAGCCTGCTTCAAGTGTCTTTGCGAAGCCTACTTGTCTGAGGCTTGCAAGAACTGCAAAAGCTTCAAACCACACACTAAACAGGAAAGGGAGTCTCGCCTCAAGATTATCCTCACTGAGGCAGCCTGGAGTCAGCATCTGATCTGGCACCGGTGGCCCAGAGAGCCCCAGCTTTAGTGTGGGAGGCATCTAGCCACTTGCGCGTGCCTCTCCAGTGCCATGCAGGCCTTGGCACCGGTCTCAGTCCCCAGTGCCACAGAAGAAGAGGAGACCTAGCAGGGGTAGGTCTTCTTCAAGGCATGTGCCCTCCGTATGCCCTCAATGGGGCACAGGGCACCGGTGAGCATGGCATCCAGACCATCGTGGTTGGGTTGATGCCACTGCAGCCCACACCAAGACCCTGATTCAATGGTGGACCTCCCGGAGCCTTCCACTTCAGATGCCTTCGAGGTGGCGAGGGACCTGATTGAGTTGACCTTGTCCCTGACCTCGGCACTGGGTCTGGCTAAGGAGTGCGACTCCAAACGGCACTGGGCCTCAACCTCGACCTTGGAGATGAGAGGGCATCACCGTTCCACCATGGCACCTTCGTTTTCGACCTTGGTGCAGGGTGTGGTGCAGCCCCCTATGATGGTATCAGCCTTGGCTTCTGCCTCAACCCAGGTACCAGTCCTGGCGCAGAGGCTTCATGCGGTACTGACCTGGGTGCCGGATCCCATCTGCAGGGCTTGCCAAGCAGTTCTGCGCTCTGCGCATGCGCAGATCGTTCCGGGCCAGCTCTTCCGGGGTGTAATCTACTTGCCCTGGGCGAGTAGATTACACTATTTGTCGAGCTCTGCTCAGATGTAACACCAAGTGGCCAGTACCGCCTCCGGCCTTGGCTCCACCTCGGCACCGAGGGAAACCTGAATCCATAGTCCGGCATGCCCCGTGCCAGAGTTCACCAACTGCCACCACATCACCCTAGTCAACGTTTGAATGCTCAGCTGACCCTGAGGCGGAATTGGTTTGATCTTCGTGGGGTTCCAGATCAAGGCTGTGGCACTGATCTTACTCCTGCCGCCGGTCCCAGCACTGCAGCACGTCGGCTCACCTTCAGCACACAGCCTACTCTGGTACTGTGGGTGCAACACTCTTGGCCCCCATAGCTCTATGCCCCAGTTCAGTGGCCTTTTTGGGCTCCCTGAGGCTAACACCAAAGCCAGAGTGCGGAACCTTTTAGGCTGGGGTTGGTTTTCTCTAGGCCCAGGGCTGCCCCATCGGTTACCCCACTGATCCACCCGTTCCCCCATGTCAGGACAGTTTCTTCCCTCAGGGCAAGCCTCGCCTGGGCATGTGGCCGAGAGAGGTCCGTCTGTCACCCAGTTCTCTACAGCAGCCTTATGGGCAGCATCCCAGCCCCCCTGGCAGGTCCCTGACCCGGTAGTGGAGGAGATGAAGGGGTCATTGTCACTTCGCTTGACGAGGCCCTTTTCATGCCCGTTATGGACTCTAGGTCCCTCTAAGTTCCCACTGAAGCCAAATGTGATAATGCAGGACTTCAACAAGCTCTGCCACCTGAATCTGCAGTCCCTGCACCTGATGGACCGGAAGCTCCATGGCTGACAGCAGTGGAGCTGCAGTGCTTAAAACGGGTACAGGAAGTGCTCTTAGGAAGTAGGGAACCTTTTACTAGGGCCACCTACTTGGCTAAGTGGAAGCGCTTCTCTATCTGTGCTACCCAGAAAGATGTCTCACCTGTGGATGCCCAGGTCCTGCTCGTCCTGGACTACTTACTGGACCTTGTTAATTAAGGCGCACATAGCGGCCATCTCGGCCTTTCACCTGGGCTCCCGAGGCAAGACACTCTTTGCAGACCCAATGGTCCATTGGTTCCCGAAGGGATTGGATGGGCTTTGACGGTATGTCTGTCAACCCGTCCATCAGAGGGACCGTAACCTGGTTCTGACCAAACTTTCAGGGCTCCCCTTTGAACCTCCAGTGACATGTTTGCTGCTGCACCTTACCTAGAAGGTGTCTTTCCTGGTGGCTCTCACTTTGGACCCTCCTTATACCGTTTTCTTTAAGGATAAGGTCAAGTTACACCCCCACCTGTCCTTTCTTCCAAAAGAGGTGTCTCACTTCCATGTCTCCAGGACATTTCCTCCCAGTTTTTTACCCCAAGCCCCATGCTTCGGGTAACGAAGAAGCACGTTATATGCTCTAGATGTTAGGAGAGCTTTAGCATTTTATTTAGACAGGACAAAACCCTTCCGTAAGTCCCCTCAGCTGTTTGTAGTAATCACAGTATGGTTAAAGGGACAGCTGATCTCCACGCAGAAGATTTCCTCGTGGATCATGTCCTGTATCAAGGAGTGTTATGAGCTGGCCAGGGTGCTAGCTCCTCCTCTCAACAGCTTACTCTACTAGGGCCCAGGCTGCATCCTAATGTCTTCGTGGCTCAGATCCACGCTTTCCCCAATCATTACGCACTGGCCTATTATGCTAGGGAGGGTGCAGCCCTGAGTAGGGCTGTCCTCCGCTCAGGTGAAGATCAGAACTCTGACCCTGCCTCTTAGGGCTTCTGCTTTGGAGTCACCTACATGGAATGGACATGAGACTTGAAGAAAAAACTGTTACTTTCATAACTGTTGTTCTTCGAGATGTGTTGCTCATGTCCATTCCAAATCCTGTCCACATGCCCTTCTTCAGAGTAGCCCGGTAAGGAGCTGTGGGGATGGAGAGCCAGCAAGGATACATATTAGCCAATATAGTGGAGCCACTCCAGGGGGCTGCCCTGCTGGCTCAAAGGATACTGCTAAGGGGAAATCTTCCAACAATGCATGCATGCACACACCTATGTGAGATGGACATGAGCAACGCATCTCAAAGAGCAACAGTATGGAGGTAACTGTTTTTTCTTCTAGTGATCGCTCATGTCCATTCCATGTAGGTGACGCCAAAGCAGAAACCCTAGGAGGTGGGGTCAGAGTTCTGACCTTCAACTGAGCAGAGGACAGCCCTTCATCTGCTTCCTCATGTTGATTACCTTCTAGGTGTTTATACACCCATATGCATATTTGTTGGAGACGTTTTCCTTAGCAATAGCCATAAGATTGGCTGTGGTGCTTTTGAGTGCAATGTGCATGCATCAGTATATCAGGTACTGCCACCTCTATGCCCTCTCACTTCCTTCTTACTGCCTGTGGTTTTTGGGTGGAGCCCCTCTTTCTCTTGCCTCGCAAGTGGTCGTTGGTTTCTTTCTCTTTTGACTTAGTGTTCCAGCTGTAAACAGTTTTGTACATTATAGATTACTTAACAGCTACTTGCTAACAGCTGTAGCTAGTCACTGTCCTGGCAGAGACTTTGCCCCTGGCCAGACATGCCCCAGTCACCAGTTTGTAAGCCCTGTGCTGATGTAACAGGCCTATGTCTGTGAGTAATAGGGATGTTAAAATGTTTACACACGGGGGGAGCAGGTGGGAGCTGGTGCTCATGGGAAGCCGGCTCCCATCTTTCTCCTTCTCTCTCCTCCCCACCCCCCCGCTTCTCTGAGGCAGCAGTGCAAGGGGGAGGGGGCCAGGTGGTTCTGCGGGAGCTAGCTCCCCATGCATACCACCTCCCTGCCTTTTTGTTAGGCAGAAATGGGAGAAGGGGCTGTATTTAACCATAAGGATTAACTGATGAGCCAGGCTTCTTGGTTAATCATGTAAATGGCTGCATCTTCATATTCCTAGTTAATAACCTGCATAGCAGCTGTCTGAGGTGTTTGGAGGAATCCCACATCGAAGAAAACTGTTGCATCTGTAAGAATTTTCATTCCAGGACACAAGAACACAATATTTATTTGAGGACCCTCTCATGGAGGCCACTGTCCACCCAGCCTTGGAGCCAGCCTGTCTGGACATAGCACCTAGCACTTTGGCCTTGATATATCGTGCACCCCCAGCATTGGGCTCTATTCAGCACCAGTTCCTTTTTTCAGTGCCTAAAAAGTCATCTAAGAAGTGGGATCTGGCACTGAGCAAGATAGACAAAGGGGCATTTGATATAGGAGCCTATTTAGGCTAATCACCCATGCCAGGGGTGGAATGGACATGTCCCTGAGGGGGGGAACCTCTTACCATCAACTCGAGGGAGAAGTAAGAGACCCAGACTGATGCTTTCCTGGTGCTTTTCCACTTCAGCTGGTACTGCATGTGGTGATGAACCCAGCAACTACAAGGCAAGCCACCCATGAAAGCCTCCTAGAAGGTGAATTAATGCTGCCAGTCTCTGGAGCAGAGGCAGAGCTTTTTGTTGCCGTGCCCCTGGTGTCTCTCTCAGCCCAGGTCACTGGTTCACCACCACAGATGACTGGCACTGTGCTACCAGTCTATGCCCTTGTGTCGAGACAAGCCCAGAGGGAATGTTGGTTACTGTATGGTCAGTACCAATCACCTTCACACTGACCCTCTTTACACCAGTGATCACTGTCGCATAGACTAAACTCTCCAACACTGCACCATTCCCCTTATTACTGGCATGACTGCTCAGTGCACCTGTCACCCATCGTGATAGTTAGCCACCAGATTAAGGCATCAATAGCCCTGCTATGGTCACTTGAGTAGATTCCTCCAGCACAGAGGAGTTCAGCCTCTCAGTTTGAAGCAGCACTGCCATGATTAGGCTCTACAGGCTGCATCCATTTCAGTGAAGCTGTCTTGGGAGAAGGGCTAGTGGCCAGAGCAGTGGCCTTACTGAAATGCCTGCGACTTACTGGTTATGCCAATACCCCTTCTCGCCAATCTTCAGTCATTGAATCCAACCCAGCATGTGTTGTGCTCCTGGTATGCAAAGGGGTCTTAAAGCTTGCCAAAGCCTTCTGGCAAAGTACATCCTCAGTTCCATCTACTTCCAAGAGGGCTGAGAGCGTATTTCATCCTCACCAACAGGTTCAAATATTTACACACTCACCTGCCCCCAGGGTTATTGGTTGTTTTGGTGGCCAATGAGAAGCACAGGCAAGTTTACCCCAAACAATGAAGCCAAGAGATTGGACCTTTTCAGGAGGAAAATTTATTCCCCAGCTAGTCTCCAATTCTGAGTAATGAACCATCATGCTGTCTTGGGGAGATATAACTTTGACTTTTGGGCCTTTCTCCATAAATTTGAAGGCACCATGTTGAGAGAGGGTACAGCAGCAGCTCAGTGTTCTCTCAGCCTTGAAGAGGGCTGATTTGCTAGTTAGGGCGGTTTTGTCAGTGCTGTGAATAAGGAGCAGTTCTTCACTTCTGACCACAGGCCTGTCTCAGGTGATGAAGTCCTTGATACAAGATCTCGCATTTGATAGAGTTGGGCTCTGCAGAACAAATGTATGCAAGGTTGCATGGTATGAGGGATCCTCCGGCCGCCCTCCATCCCTGGGGTTGTATACACCTCAGCTGATGAGGAAGCAGTTCTGGTTGTCCCTCTGCAAGGACTTGGCAGCTTCAGCAGGGATCTGCCAGGGGAAGGGACACTAGTTTCAGTCCCCTTCCTCCTCCTATTGACCTGCACAACCTGGACTGGCAAAATGCCATGGGGCCAGAAACGTGTTTTGAGAGTGTGCTTTAGAGTGGTGCCCAAGTCAACTCTTAAGGTCTCTCCCATCTTTTCCTCAGTCAGCTCCATCAGTACCTCTCCCCCTAGTTTAGTGTAATCCGCAAACTTGCTTAGGGTGCAATCCATCCCCTCATCCATTGATAAAGATATTGAACAAACCGGCCTTAGAACCTATCCTTGGGACACTCCACTTGAAACTGACCACCAACCAGACATCACTACCTGTTGAGCCCGACATTCTAGCCACCTTATAATCCATTTATCCAATCCATATTTCCTTAACTTGTTGGCAAGTATTGGGCTCCAAGCAGATGGCAGGGTGATTAAAGGCCCCCATGAGAAACAGGGCCTGTGATCTAGAAGCTTTTCTTAGTTGTCTGAAAAAAGCCTCATCTACCTCACCCACCTGATCTGGATGTCTGAAGCAGACACCAACCATAACTCTGTTGCTCCTGACTCTAAGCTTAACCCAAAGACTCTCAGCAGGCTTTTCTCCTTGGCTGTGTCTACCCTGGGCCACTTATTCCGGAAAATCAGCCGCTTTTCCGGAATAAGCTGCGAACTGTCTACACTGGCCCTTGAATTTCCAGAAAAGCAACGATGCTCTACTGTACAAAATCAGCCGCTTTTCTGGAAAAACTATTCAGCTCCCACTCAGGCATAAGTCCTTATTCTGGAACACTGTTCCGGAAAAGGGCCAGTGTAGACAGCCCAGTAGTCTTTTCTGGAAAAAAGCCCTGATCGCGAAAATGGCGATCGGGGCTCTTTTCCGGAAAAGCGCGTCTACATTGGCCACAGACGCTTTTCCGGAAAAAGGGCTTTTCCGGAAAAGCAGCCTGCCAATGTAGATGCTCCTTTTCCGGAAAAACTGAAAACAGAATAGTATTCCGTTTTAAGCATTTCCGGAAATTCATGCCAGTGTAGACACAGCCCTTCTGTATACTGGAGCTCTAAACAATCATACTGCTCTCCTACTTACAGTGCAGCTCCTCCTCCTTTCCCCCCTGCTTGTCCTTTCTGAACAGTTTATATCCTTCCATGACAGTGCCCCAGTCACGTGAGTCATCACACCAATCTCCATTATCCCAATCACCTCATAGCTCTTTGACTGGGCCAGGGCTTCTAATTCTTCCTGTTTGTTTCCCAGGCTTCTTGCATTCATGTATTGACACCTTAGATAACTAATGGCTTGCCCTACCTTCTCCATTTAGATCAGGGGTTCTCCTTTGTTGCTCCTTCCTCCGTGTATTTCTTCCTGGTATTCCACTTCATGACTTACCTCAGGGTTTAGATCACTGTCCCCTAACGAACCTAGTTTAAAGCCCTCCTCATTAGATTTGTGAGCCTGCCTGCGAAGATGCTCTTCCCTCTCTTCGTTAGGTGGATCCTATCTCTTCCTAGCAGTCCCTGCTCCTGGAACAGCATCCCATGGTCGAAGAAACCAAAGCCCTCTCTCCAACACCACCTGCGCAATCATGCATTTACTGCAAAGATTTGACAATCCCTACCTGGACTTTTTCCTTCAACAGGGAGGATGGATGAGAACAGCATTTGCACTTCAAACTCCTTGATCCTTCTTCCCAGCACTGTAAAATCTGCAGTTACCCACTCAGGGTCATTCATGGCTACACTGTTAGTTCTACATGAGAATCTCATCTTGGATCACTGCATGCATCTGATTTTGCTGCCGTCAGGTGCAGGTGCCTTCACCATCAATTGTAACTGCATGCTCAACTACAAAGTCTCGGTGTCAGCATTTGTGGTTCATATGTGAATTCCAGATATCTGCAGGGCCATCATCTGGACCTCCTTTCCCACATTGAAGTCTCACTATGTGCTTATGCAGGAAGCCTGAGACAAAGCTGCCATTGGTAGAATAGTGTTATAAGATGCATGTGTTGAAGTCTAAGCCCATCTACAGAGATAACTGCTTGTGGGTCACCCATAATAGAATAGACATGAACAAAAACTTGAAAAAGGAAAAATAAAACCTGATTACCTACCTTTAATATCTGTCTTTATACCCTTCTTTCAGAGTTGTGGGCACAAGGAACTGAGAGGGCATAGGGCCAGCAGCTCCTGTTCAAGTCTCGACAGCCTGTGCGGGCTCCTGAGAAAGGTCGGGGGGTCATTCCATGCTCTTGGAAGGGGCGGTGCCTTGGGTGGAAGGAGTGTGACAGAGTGCAGCAGTCATACCTCTCTCTCCCCCACCCTCAAAGCCATAGAAAGTGCACGTCATGGCATTCCAGTGACAATTTAAAGGGCCCGGGGGCGCTGACTGCCAGGCCCTGACACAGTTGTCTCTTTTGGCCCCCCTGCCTGCTTCTAGAGTGCTTGCATACAACCCTACGGGTACCTCTAAAACAAAAGTCTCTAACAACTGCATGTGGGCATGCACACACCTAGAATGAAATCTAAGGGTATGTCTACACTACCACCCTAGTTCGAACTAGGGTGGTAATGTAGGCAACCGGAGTTGCAAATGAAGCCCGGGATTTGAATTTCCCGGGCTTCATTTGCATTTTGCTGGGCGCCGCCATTTTTAAATGTCCGCTAGTGCGGACTCTGTGCCGCACGGCTACACGCGGCACGGACTAGGTAGTTCGGACTAGGCTTCCTATTCCGAACTACCGTTACTCCTCGTTTCACGAGGAGTAACGGTAGTTCGGAATAGGAAGCCTAGTCCGAACTACCTAGTCCGTGCCGCGTACAGAAATGTATTCAAACATTCATTCTTCTATCACCATTTCACTGAGAGCTAGAATTGTCATTGTACTTAACTAATAAAGAATTGATAAAGTGGAATGGAGCTGGCTGGCATAAGCTATAATTTTCTCTTACTTAAGCAGTGTATTTGTAGTTACATCTAAATATTTTTCTTTGAACTCCCACTTGGAGGGAAAACAATTTATTGAAAGCAGGTTCATTTTAGAAATAGAAAATGTTAATCTGTTTATTCCACAGTTTATATTCAAATACTATTTATTAACTGTTCTTACGTTTGTTAAACTAGCCAGATGTTAGAGTTTTTTTAAAATGTAATCTTCTTTAGCAGACTTAATGAATTATCTTGTAATGAGACCTCTTAGATTTCATTTTCAGCATATATTTAACATTATTAATAAGACAGGCCATGACTAAGTATTCCATTTGCAGCCCGTAAGTTGACAAAATGTCTGTATGTTCTGTTTTCTTAATGATACAATGTGGTCCCAGATTCCATGACTTTATTGGATTTCTGTGGTGTCAGCTGTCAGTAATGGGGGCAGAGGGAGGGCCATGCATCTCCCCGCCCTTTATGGCAGTAGTTAGAGCTAGGTCTTTGTGCCCATTGCTTCGACTGGAGCTGGGACTGTGCGCCCCCACAGCTGTGCAGCTGGCTTTGTGCCCCCTTCCTATAGCAGTGGCCTGTCCATCACTTTTACTAAAAATAACCATGACAAAATTTTAACCTTAATCATAAGCAACACTTCTTAAAGAAACATTAGAGCAAAATATTGTAAAGAAATGTCTTTACAAACTATATGCCATCATCGCTTAATCATTACCTGTTCAATTCACTCCCTCTGGGACACCTGGCATTGGCCACTGTCGGCAGACAGGGTACTGCTCTTGATGGATGTTTGGTCTGACCCACTATGGCCATTCTTATGTTCTTATATGAATTTTGAATGTGCCTTTATTGTGGAATTGTTGACATGAACAATAGACACACACCAGGCTTATTGTGTTTAGTGCCCTGGTCCTGTAGATGTAGCTCTCATACTTTTTTTCACTTAATCTTTCCAGTTGCTTTATTATTGACAAGTTCTAAAGGAGCCCAATCCTTTAATGACTGTATGAGTAGTGATCAGGATGCAGGGATTTGAGGTCATTAGGTGTTGGTGAGGAAGGAAGTGGGAAATCATAAAAACTTTTATCAAGTACAAGAACTGGTGGGGAGTGAGAATTTGATAAAGTAAACTGTTAGCTTACATAGTTGTAAAGGGAAAACTTAAACAAATAGAGCTTTCATGGGCACAACCCACTTCTTCAGATGAATGGAGTTTAAGGGGTCCAGTTTTCAAATAAATAGCAGAGAGAAGATGAGGGGGGGGGAAGAAAAGGAAAAAAAAAGGGAAAGAAATTGTCAATTACAGTGTCCATGCTAAATTAATCAGATAAGAGCACTTGGTACCCTTTTTTTGGTTATGTCATTAGCAGGGCTCGACAATCTATGTAATCTACTCGCCTGTGACGAGTAGATTACATCCCGGAAGAGCAGGGTTCGGGCGATCTGCACATGCACAGAATGCTTGACAGCGCAGCTGGCGAGCAGGGCTCGCCGCAGTTCGGCGAGCTCTGGCCATTAGGATATGTAATTTAGTGGGCCATCCAGCCAGTGTCTTTGTTTAGACTTCTGTGGTAGGTATCAAACTTGATAATTAAATTAAATTCTGTAGCTTCCCTGTCATGTTGGCTTTTGAAATTGGATTGAAATAATACAATGACTTAAGATCCATTAATGAGTGCCCGGGCAAGTTAAAATGTTTCCCAACAGGTTTCTGTGTGTTGCCTTTGCAGAAATCTGATTTGTGTCCATTAATTCTTTCTCGTAGAGACTGTCCAGTCTCTTAGAATGTTAGTCTCTAAAGTGCTGCATGTCTATTTGTTGTTTAAGTTTTTTCCAGTTACAGACTAACATAACTACCTCTCTGATTTGTAAAGAACAGTGTTGATCTTGTGCAAAAAAAAGTAATTAAAGTTTCAATTAAGTAACTTCACTGTTTAATTGAGATAAGTGCTGAAAAATTATACTTAGGATATAGTTGTCCCTATTTTAAGGGAGATGTGTGACCCAGTTTCAATCTGATTTCAAGTTCGTAACTAATTCCTTTAGTAGAAAAATAAACGAAGTGTAATATATGCTGTTTTTCTATGGCTTAAAGGCCTCACAGATTTGTTGTAATAGGTTTCTTTACAGGGTCTTAAATTGTAAATACATTATGTGGTCAATCCCCACCCCCCACACACACCCTATTACTCTTTTGTGGTCTCTGGTGGCATAGGTGTTTTGTAATGGATTTTCTTTGTTTTGCAGCTGCTGCGAGAGCTCAAGCATCCAAACGTCATTTCTTTGCAAAAGGTGTTTCTGTCTCATGCTGACAGGAAAGTGTGGCTTCTCTTTGACTATGCTGAACATGACCTCTGGGTAAGGTGACTTGCTTGTAGATAATGAGTTTGGGGTTTCAGTAAGGAACACAGAAACTGATAAATAATATAACTGTACCATAACTGATAAACGACCTCTGGGGGAAGGGGGAAAGATGTCTGATACTTCACATAATGTTTGCTACATTGTTAATCTTTATTTTCTGAAATAGGATTTAGACTTGAATTCTGCATTGATACCTACAAATTTAATTACTGTAACAGTTGTTCAAATATAGTGCATATCTTTCTAATCATTATTTTATTAAGAGCTTCAGTATTTTAGTTTGATTGCTTTAGTTTTTATCAGAAAATACTGCTTGACATCCTTTAGAAAATAAGGAAAGCTCTGGGGTACAGGATGTATCTCAAGCTGAGATCAGTAGTGAAGTGGTGTACTGCCTGAATAGGGTAACTTAGAACATTCTTCATGCTAACTTAAATTATATCTGACCTGTGAATAAACCATATAGAATCAATCAAAATGTTCAGACATCAAAAGTTTATTGATTGATTTCAGAGTTCAGGTCTTCCCATGGATCCCATTTTCTCCCTCTAGGGCTTCATTTTCTGTAAAATACCTTGCCTTTCTAGTTGTGAATTATTATTTTTTTTAAATATAAATGTACTGCAACCAGAGAAAATAAAATAGTAATGCCAACAGAAATGCGATGCTCCCCTGTTCTTTTCATGTCAACTGGAAAATTTAGCTGTAATGTTGGTTTAAAAAAAAAAGTACAGATTGGACTTCTCTGGTATAGCACCCTCAGAACCTGACCGGTTCTGAACGAGAGTTTGCTGGAATAAGGGAGGTCCCCTGCTACTGGCCCACCAGCCCATGGCCCCTCCCCATTGTTGGCCCCAGCCCTCCCTTCTCCCTGCTGGGCTGCCATGCTGCTGCGGCCCCGGCAGTCTGCGGTGGCCCCGCTATAGGGGCTGCTGCGATCCTGGCCTCGGCCCCGTTATCGGGGCTGCTGCAGCCCCAACTGCACTACTGGGGCTCTGGTCCCAGTCCCAGCTCTGCCGGGCTCCGAGCCACTAGCCTTTGAGCCACTGGGGCTCACGACCAGAACTCCCTGGTCTAGGAATATCCATGGTCCTACCAGAACATTGGATGTTGCCAGACCTGAGAATCCTGGTTTTGGGAGGTCCAGCCTGTACCCAAAACACCATCATTCAGCTTAAGTTTACTGAAGCTTTAATTTTAAGGACACAATCTATTTTGTTTTAGATTCTGAGCATAGCTTTCAAATCTTTGACCTGCTTTGATATGAATTAAAGGAGGGACACAATGAAAATATTGAAGTTAGAAATAAGATGGGATTTACTTATGAACATATATAAAGATTTCCATAACTCTTTTCATGATTTTTAGCATTTCTGCCATCTGTAACTTATAATGGACAGTGAGATAAGAACAGGTATATCTTGGAAGGAAGTCCATTTTTAATCTAAAATGTATAATGTGTGCCTTATAATTAGGAATAGTTTAATAGAATATGACTAAGGACTAGTGCAAAGAGAAACCATCTTTAATTGTAACTTGACACTGATGTTTTCTTCCAGGTTAGTATTTGTTATCTTGCTGGTACTAACATTTAAAGCTTTTAGGCTTACCTTTTACTGGTATAAAAGTGGCTGTAATCATGGTATTTATCTTAAAGACTGCTGTGTTGTGGAATGTGGAGATCGTGAGGCTAATGTGTCACCTTTTTCGTGTTTTGCCCATGTTCATGAAATGATATAGCTGTTAGGACAACTTGAGTAACTGTTATAATTTTGAAGTATAGAAAAGGTGGGCATTTTTTAAAATCCCCATAAAGTACTGAATTAGCTCAGAGCATTGTGATGGACAAATATACCTAGGGAATGTCAGCAGCACAGAAACAACACCTACCTTTAGGTCTCTTGCATTTTGTGTCAATATCTGAATTCCCGGTCTCATCTTCTGAATGATGACCATATCTGAATGAAAACAGTCAGGCTGTATCATAGTTTTGCCCTGAGGAAAACCAGACATAGATGTGGTAGTGCTATACAAACACATAACAAAGGTAATCCCTGCCTCTAAGGTATTTGTAGAAGGGAGGAAATAGAGATAGCTAATACCATGACACAGCATCTTCTGTTGAAGGTGGTAGCACTGAATCTTCAAACATCATAGTCTAGAAGTCCTGTTGGACTTGCTGGTTTTGGATAGGCATATAGTCAAAGCCATGATAAACACTGACTACCTATGACTTACAAAATGATTATTAACTTTAGATGGATGGATGGATGGATTTTGAACCTGACAATGCTCATGGTTTCTCCCAATTTATTAATTTTAGGGTTTGCTTTTTCAGAAGGGTGGAAGCAAACAGCTGCACACACATACACATGTATCTCCTGGTCAAACTATTGTAAATGAGAATTTTTAAAATGTTAAAGGGAAAAGTTTGATTCAATTATTCTCTTGCAGTGATTGCAACCCAAATATTGCATTCTGCTAGTGTAAGAGAACCAGAAAATGATATAGACTATAAACTGACTATTTCATTATTATTTGGCTGAGATGCAAAGAATAAACAGCATACAATGAGAAGAGATTAGCGTTGTATTCTTTTAGTTTTAATAAGTTACCATGGTAATGCGAGATTGAAGAAATTGGTTTGAAAACTGACTTTTAAATTGGTGGTAATCTTTTAAAAAAATTGTAATAATTTATTTTAAAAATGTCCTTGGGATTAATGTGTATAGTTTTAATTCCTTATTCGTTCTGATCAGAAAATGATTGTTTTGTATTCTAATACTTTAGATGCCATTATTTTTGTAATAATTAACTTTTACATTACATAGGTTTAAAAATGTATTACAATAAAATAAATTAAAAGAGCAACTAGCAAGCCTACATAAGGAATCCCTGAGGGTTTCTCTTTTTTTTTTTTTTTTGTAAAACATTATAGATCAAAATATTACATTTTTTCCTGTTACTATTGATATTTTCTCTTCCAGCACATAATCAAGTTTCACAGAGCTTCTAAAGCAAACAAGAAACCAGTTCAGTTACCTCGGGGAATGGTGAAGTCACTATTATATCAGATCCTAGATGGTATTCACTACCTGCATGCTAACTGGGTGTTACACAGGGATTTGGTAAGTTGATTTGCAGTGGGAAATAGCACAGGGTAGAAGATTTCAAAGGAAAGATTGTTGTCTTTACCAATAGTCATTAGCAACCAGACCTTTATGTGCTAAGTATGTAAATGAGTAACTATCCTCTCACACACACTCTTCACTAAACCTTAAAGAATAGATTTATACTCTGTAAAGCCTATTATTTGACATGCATTGGACTGCTCCTCTCTTATAAAAATGACACATCTGATTCATTTTTATTTTGCCTAAGTCATTAGGAATTGAATTTGTATGTAATTAGGGGTAAATTTTGACTGCTAGTAACTTTAAGTAATAAGTTATGCAAACTTTTTTAAAAAAATTATCTGTTAAAAATATCAGAGGAGATAAATATATGCATTTGCACATATAAAACGTGATAGATTATTCAAAAGCTACCAATGTTACTGCTCTGTAGATTTCTTCAAAAGCATTTTGCAGATAGCTCTTGTTTATCATAAATACATTATAAGCGAAACTTTGACTGCCTGAGCTAATGTTTGATAAAAATCCAAGCACAAGCAAATAAGAGTTAATATCTAAACTTGATGAACACTTCTTTCCATTTACTATATATTTAGTTGCCTCTGGAACATATCCTCATGACTTTTTGCATAGAATAATAATAAATGGTGTATGTGACTGTTCCATCTTCAGAATTAAATCCCAAATTTTTCTTTCTTATTGCACAATTTTCTATATCTTTTATTTATTTTTTCTAAAAGCCAGTAAATATAATGAGGTTTTTAATAGCTCATTCAGAGATAGTTTGAAAAGAACACAGTACTGTAGATGATAATTTAACTCTTAATCACTGAAATTTTAATAATGCATAGTAGTAGTGTATATACTTTCTGTTGGAGAGCTAATCTGACCTTCACATGCACATGCCTGCAGTGCTAGTGCTGATTTATATTTAAAGCGCTAAACCCTGTAATAGCTACTGCAGTGTGAGTTTTTAGGCCTTTCATCTAGCTCTAATAATCCTCTTCGAAATGTAGTTAATGATGGTTATTTTATCTTCCGTGCTTCTGCCTAGAAAATGTTTAAAATAGTGCCAATTGTACTGTGTAAATGGATGAAACAGCTTTCTCCTCTATGTAAAACTGATATTTAAGTGAACTGAAAATGTAAGGAAACTTTGTTGATGAAAGTAAATAATTGTACTGTCTCAATATTACAATTCTATGTCAGTTTTATGAACTTGAAAAAAAGAAGCTTCAGTGCTCACAAGAACAGATTTCTTGTAAAATTTGTGATTAATATTTTTTCATGACTTATCTAGAAGAGTAAACTTCAAAAGCATGTAGAAATACATAGGACAATTCTTGGAATTGTTTACAAACATCTTGTTTCAAATCAAAATATACTGGGGTGTTTTTTTGCAACTGTATGCTTGCTCCTTTATCTTTCAATGTATTTGTTAGAGTGGGTAAAGTAAGTAAAGAGAATTGACCTTTCAAGAAGCTAAATATTTGTCTCCCTACAGTTTAAGAATATTTATGAATATTTTAAAAAACTTGATATAATCAGAGTGAAAAAATTTAATCATTCATTGTGAACTGGATGGCTCGAGAGACGGGTAGTTTGACAGAGCCTTTCACATCTAGTTCTGTGGTTGGAACATGATGTAAGTTGGTAGTTGCCAAAAGTTATTGCCACAATCCTGGTTATTTGGTGATCTATTGCAAAAACCACCATTTGCATATGCCTTTTAGTAGTTTGATCAAAAAGGCCAAGAATTGGCATGGAGAGTGAGCTGCCTTTTCATCCCAAGAAGCTTTCCCTACAGGACACTGCTGAGGTTTGTTTTCCAGGAAGTTATTTGATATGTTTTTAATAGTAGTTCCTAAGGACTTCACGAGCTTTGGGTTATATTGTGCTCCTCTGCAGAATTTACAATTTAAACAGACAAAATGCAGAAATGATGTGGGAAGGGATACATCATATAAGCAGAGTGAATAATGTAATGGGCCTTTATGTATTTGCTGCCACAGTTTGTGTGTGTAAGTTATATGCAAAGAAGAAGGGAAGAATGGGATAGAGGGGGACAATATAGGGGAGAAAAGGGTAAGAGGAGTGAGTGTGTAATGAAGCTGAGGTGAAGAGATTGCAAGGGAGTGGGAGCAGCAGTTGGACTAAACAGCTGATCAGCACAGGGCACAAAACCCTGTTAAAATTGTAGAAAGTTGTTCAAATGTCTAAAGCACCAAAGGCCCCTGCTTGGACTATATATTTCCCTGCTGGCTGAAGTCTCTCTGACTCCTCTCCGCTGTTACTCTCCTGAGCTCACTTGACAGGGAAGGGGAATCATCACCTGGGTGCAAGTGCTCCCAGCATTGAAGGACCAGCTCAGTTTTGGACTAGAAGGGTGATAGGGAGAAGCCATTGCTGGACCCCATTTTACCCTCTCCCCTCTAGCACAGAAATTTGTACTGTGTCTGTACTGTACATGTTCACATGCAGTTTCTGATTATCAATGAAAAGCATTCATCACCAGAGAAAATTGTGTGTCTGTTGTTTGAGAGTCAGTTCAAGAATCTTAAATAAGAGCTATGACCACCAAATTTGGTATACAGCTTTCTCTTATCCTAATTTAAAGCAAGGACAGGGTTTGGTTGTGTCAGGTCAATGGGACGTGCCTGGAATTAGATTGTTTCTTACAAAATGGAAAAGGAGGAGTCTGGTATGAGGGAATTATACTGTGGAATGATCTGTGCTGTCTGTTAATTTTCACCATATCTTCTGGGTGTTTGCAAATTGATTGTTTAATTATTTGCTTCATTATCTTTTTGGGTACTGAAGTTAAGCTGATTGATCTGTAATTCCCAGGTTATCCTTATTTCCCTTTTTATAGGTGAGCACTATATTTGCCATTTCCCAGTCTTATGGAAGATGGCAGAGATTCCAGGACTTTTCAGAGATTGTTGCTAATGGCTTGGGTATCTTCTGAGTATTTTAGAATATATTTCATCAGGCTCTGGTGTCTTGAAAACATCTAACTTTAAGTAATTTGTAGCTAGTTCTTTCCCTCTTGTGGCCTCTGATTAGCATTCCTTGTAAGATGTGTGCTTGTGAGGCTGCTCAGAAAAGATTAAAATGTCGTCCTGCTGATTAGCAGAGCACCCTCAATTAGGTTTTGTTTCTACTGGTAGTGCACATTTGCCTGTGCCTCAGTGCATTTAAAAATGTGTTCTGCACATGAATGGAAAAGGTTAGAGGGAATACTACCTCTGGTCGTACCTCATTTTCACTGGTATTCACTGTTAGATATCCAATCACTATTAACCTTTTTAGCTGAAATAAAAAAATGATTTAGTGTAACTGCCACCAGGTGGATTTTAACCTGCTACCTCTGAAGCTTAGTATAGGAGCCCTCTACCCTTTGAGCTGAAAGCTAGCTGGCTCTCAGCCCATGCTGTAGAGGTCTATTGTTCTTATCTGTTGCTGTGGTCTGTGCCACTGCATGGGACAGTGAACCACACTAGCTAGGTGTGTGAGTTACATTAGCACTTCTGCCATTTCCACATTTTTTTCTTTTTCTTTTTTCCCCCTATTATTCAGTAATGGAACTACCCTGTCCTTGATCATCTTCTTGCTTGTAATATATTTGTAGAAAATTTTCTTGTTATCTTTTGTCTTTTATGTCTCTAGGTAGAGACTATGCCTGAGCCTTTCTAAGTTTGTCTCTATGTATTTGTTTGTTTACTTTCAAATTTTATAAGTCGAACTGGCTTCTGCTTTTTGTAGGACTCTTTTTTGAGTTTCAGATCATTGATAATCTGGTTATTCCAGGGTGGTCTCTTGTCATTCTTCCTATCACAGTGGGATACTTTGTTCTTGTGCCCTTAAAAATGTGTGTCTAAAAATTGATCTCTTGATTGATTTTTCGCCTTTGACTTGTGTCGTGTCCCATGCGATGTTACCTACCAACTCCCTGGCCAAGCAGAACAGCTCTTGCACAAGAGGGGATTTTTGTGCAAGAAGGAGCACTGTAGACTGCTCCTTTTTGCGCAAAAGCCCCTTGCGCAAAATGGCAGCTCATTAAGTATGCAAATAAGGCATGGCAATATTCATCACCACACCTCATTTGCATATGTTCTTGCGCAAGACTGGCCAGTGTAGACGTAGCCCCTGAGTTTGCTAAAGTCTGCATTGTTGAAATCCATTATGTTTAGTATGCTCTTTTCCCTCCTACCATTCCTTAGAATCATGAACTTTTATCATGTCATGATCTTTTACCTAAGCTGTCTTCCATTTTGAAATTTTCAGTTAGTTCCTTCCTACTTGTCAAAGTCAAGTCTAGAACAGCCTCTCTCCCTTCTGAACTAAAAACACGTTTCCAGTAGAGTCCAAGAATTATTGAATAATCTGTGCCCTGCTGTGTTATTTTCCCAATAGATTTTTGGGGGAATTGATTCCTCTCGGGCCCCCTTCCCTCCGTGTTTTCTCTTTTCTCTCCTTTGATCCCTCTTCCAGTTCTCCATGTTTGTGTGCTTTTGTTTCCTGCTCCCTTTAAACTTAGTTTAAAGCCCTCCTTACTAAGTCAGCCAGCCTGTTCTAAGACAAATAATCCACTTTCTAAGACTTCAATAGTGTGGCAGATAAATTTTGCTTTGAAGAAGAAGGAAAAGTCTGTCTTTGGAAAGTGTTTTTTCTCCAGCTGAGTTTTAGTATTTAAATGGTCCTAGTTAGGGAAGGGTGGGCAAAAGAGCTTCAGCGGGCTGGATACGGCCTGCCAAGTGGGTTGATCTGCCCTGCAGAGGTCCTGCTGCTCTCCTGCCCCCAGGCCAGTCAGAGCCTAGGGACAGGGGAGTATGTGGTGCTTAGAGTCAACTCTTGTGGTTGACTTAAGCACTGTGCACCAGAAAGCATGGAGCGAGAGACTTCTCACCAATTGGGGCATGGGGACAGGGGGAAGCATGCAAAGTTTCCTCCCGCCCTGCAAGGTGATTCTAAATACAGAGCTCCCTTGCAGGCTGGGGGCAAACTTTGAGTGCTCCCGTCACTCCCAGGCCCTGATTGACCTGGGGCAAGGGGGGAAGTGCATGAAGTCTCATCCCAGAACAGCTGGCAGCTCTCTCTGGAGAGGACAAAGATTTCACGCACTCCCCTGCCTACAGACCAGGGTCTGTGGGCAGGGAAGCACAGAAGTGTCCTGGCCCCGCCCCTTCCAGGGTGGCCCCTGGTAAAAAAAAATGATTGTCCATCCCTGTAGTTAGGCCTTGAAGTTGAAGCTGTTGTTTTACTGTAGACTCAGCAATTAACAATATATCAGTTTATATTGTGAAACCTTCATAATGAAAGATGCTAAAACCTAGCTTTTAAAAGGCGGTATGTATGATGATAGAAATATTTTCTGCATTGAACAGTAAATACTGCAGAAAGACTATAATGGCCTAATGTGTCGTTTTCCTGCACCTGCAGTTTTCCCAAGTCCTGACTCTTTCTTTACAAGGGTAACACCTAGGGTCTGGGCAGTAACCTAGCTTCTGTTTATGTCGTAAAGTGCTGAGAAAATTGCTTTTTATTGTTGCTGTTTGTGTGAGAGCTAAACTAGCCAATCCTCCAGTGATTTTTGTGGTCCAAAAATGGCTATTTCCCCCTGAAGTCATGCAGGAATGGAAATTTGCATTTAGAATGTAATCAAAACTGTATGTGTGTACACCCACACATAAAAATGAGTTGTATTGTAATACATTTACCACATCTGTGAAATTATAAGCTTTTTTTTGTTCCTTTTCTTTCCTTCACTTCTGTATCGATTCTTAAGGTTTTATCCTAACCTTTCACTGTCTGGTTTTTATCTAGTTATTTTCTCTGAATATTTCCAGTTTTGTTTTTTGCTGTCCTTTTTATCTCTCATCTCATACACTTCTGTGATTTTGCCTTGTACTTAATTTTCCTTCTGTTTTCTTCTCAGGTTGCTAGTTGCTCTTCATTCCATTCCCTCTCCTATTCTTTACCTTTGTCTCCACTTTCTGAGCATTCTTTTCAGCTTTCACGTCTCTTTCCCATTCTTATTCCCATTTTTACAGTAACCCCATTGTCTCCTCTTTCTCCTCCTTCTGTAGTACAGAGATGGGGGTGGGGGATACCAGACCTACAGGGGAGAAGAAACAGTCTTTTTTTGTATTTTTCTTCTAAAAGGCAAAGGAACAGTAGTTGATTTTCTTTATTCTCATGTGGGTAGGAAAGAGGCAGACAAAGCCAATAATGGATCAAAGGATGGCAAATATTCTCACTAACGGCAACTGTCCTTTCTCTCTACTGAGAACCAGAGCCCTGAACCCAGCAGCATAGTAAACCCACCCACAATAAGCTGCTACTGTTGCTCCCGTATTATGGTTCCGGCTGGGCTGCTAAAGTCTGACTGAGTTCAGGACTGTATCCTTGGACCTCACTGTTCCCTATCTTCTCTGCTCAGGAGCACTCCTGAATTTTGATGTGATATTCCAAGTGTTCCCAAACTTTTTGACACGGGGACCAGTAAATCCATTCATGCACTTTTGGAGGACTTGTAACATTCATTTGCATATTTGCATATTCAATAAGCAAATGATGAATATTCAAATAAGTTGTTTCTGGTCCTCCCAAAGCCCCCAGTGCCAGTGTTAGCAAAGCTTTTGATACGGTCACCCACAATATTCTTGCCAGCAAGTTAAGGGAATATGGATTGGATAAATGGACTGTAAAGTGATAGAAAGCTGGCTAGATCAGGGTTTCTCAAACTTTTTACTTTAGTTGGAACCCATTTTTTTTTTTCTTTTCTTTTTTGGCAGTACTGTCTTTTGCAGCCCAAAAGTATAAACACACATTAAAAAAAATGAAAAATGAATAAATTTTCAGTGTTTCACCCGGCTGCATCCTCCTCCCGGCCTGGGCCAGGGCTTGGGGGATCCTGTGCCACATGAGCACTTCAGGAGGCAGGAGCAGGAGCAGACTGGGGGGTAGGATACCTGGCTAAGAGGGAGGGTGCAAGGAAGGGTAAGGTTGCCAGGTGTCCGGTTTTGTACTGGACAGTCTGGTATTTGAAGATTTTGTCTGGGAGAGAAATTACCAGACATATAAAATGTCTGGTATTTTCTAATTAGGTACGTTTTATTATAATTAGGTATATTAGTTCTTAGCTGCCTGGCTGGTAGATATGCTCACGTTGTGTGAGTGTGTCTACCTGCCAGGCAGTTCACAACCACTCCAGAGAGGGTATGAGGAGGGAGAGGGGGCAAAATGGAATCCCCAGCCAAACTCACTCATCTGCCAGGGTCTGTAGGGTCTGCATGTGCCCAGGTCAGTCCCGCTCCCCCCCTTTCTCTTCCCGATCTCTCTAGTCCAGCCCTGCTGCCCCCGTCCAGTCCTGCTTCCAGCGGCTGGTTCCCCCCACCAATCTCCCCCGGTCAGCCCTGCTCCCCTGACGACCCCGCCGACCCCGCTGCCCCCGTCCAGCCCTGCTTCTGGCAACCTATTCTCCCGTCCTCCTCCTCCTGATCTCCCCCGGCCAGCTCCCCTTCCCCCCGTGCAGCCCTGGTTCTTCCGCCTGCCCTCTCTGATCACTGCCGCCGGACAGCATCGCTACCCCCTGCTTCTGCCGCCCCTCCCTCCCTCCAGGGTGTTTTAAATGGCATGTTTGCTGTTGCCTCCAACCTGTTCATGATAGATCTCAGGTAGTTTACAAAAGTAAAACTTTTAGTAGCATTATACTGAAGTACAATTAGGTATGTAAGTGCACCAGAATAAGGAGAATGGACTTCAAAAAAAGTAGACTTCAACAAACTTATGAACGATAGGTTAGTGTGATGGGTTACCCTCTTTTAAGATATACTACCTTATGTGTTTTTATTAATCTCACTACATCACTACTATTACAGGTTTAATACTGCTAAATGGTTACACAGCTACTGCAAAGTGACACATCAATAAGCACAGTCAGAGCAATGCATAAAAGAGTAGCAGGCACTTAGAAATGCTTACACCCCTGCAGTCTTCAGGGAGTCCCATTCCTGTCACCTTGCACCAGGGCTGCAGTGGACAAAGCTCCAGCTGGGGGAATCCAGGGCACCATCCGAGGTCTAAGTCATAAGGGGTGGGACTCCCCCTTAGCTGTTTATTGAGTGTGTGTGCGCACTGGTTCAATGCCACTCTCAGCATTCCCATGAGGTTGAGAACCGAGGTCATGTTATTTATCCCATAGTTGGGTCTCAGCTAGCAAGCATAGGGCTGCGGCTGATGAAGGCTGTCTCATAAAGAACACCTGGTGTTTCCACCTGCAGGGTTCATGTCTGGCTAAGAGGAATAGAACTTCAACCCCTGCAGGCCTACATATGGCTTACACTACACTCTGTAGTATAGAATCCATAGAAGGGATAATTGGAAGAAGCAGCTGACGTGCAGAAGATGCCTACTACCTAAGGAGCAATATTTTTGAAAGAACATAAATGTAGCTTCCCCTTTTTGTAAACTTTTATGATACATATTTCTAAATTACTTCAGCATATACACGCCAAAGTTCACTTAGATGTAAACTGTTCATATATTGATTTGAAACTCTGAACTGCTGTCAGTCATGACATCAAAAACAAAGGCAGTTGGTTTACCATTGATCTGTGTGTAATGTGCAGAGTAATAGGAACTTCTTTTAAATTGAATGAACTTGTCTTAAAGTGACTTTTATCACTTTAATAGCATATTGCATTTAAATGTGATGGTTAAGAGCATTTTGTTATAACAATGCAGCTAGAGGGAATATAAAGTCTAATATTATAGGTGGTAGTCCTATGCTCAGAGAGCTGATCCCAGACTTTAAAATCACAAAGTAAGAAAAGGACTGTTTATAGATATATGCTAGAATGTCAGTTATGAACACTTCACAAGTGGTGATTGATTGTAACTCTGAAATGTTCATATTCTGTACAAAACATTATGGTGGTTCTTTCAAAAGTTTACAACTGAATGTTCAATTACTACAGCTTTGAAACTTTACTGCAGAAGAAAGATGCTTCTTTTAACCATCTTAATTTAAATGAAACAAGCACAGAAACAGTTTCTTTACATGGTAAAGTCTTCTATTTTCCTTTTATTTTTTAATAGTTTATATTAACACAGTATTGTACTGTACGGTATTTGCTCTTTTGGTCTCTGCTGCCTGATTGTGTACTGATTGACTGGTCAGTATGTAAGTCTGGTGTTCTGCTATATGTATTCTTGCCTATACTTCCCTTAACAATTTTAGAGAAGAGCAACAAAAAAGGCTTTGCAGCATGCTTGGAAAGCTAACATTCTGGACTCCAGTAGACCACAGGAGGTGGAAGGCAGAAGCAAGTTCCAAAACAGGATACTCCACCTGTACCCTCCACATGGAGAATGCACTGCTAGCATCTCTCTCTCCCTTTATATTAAGGGAGGTTGAGCTCAAGTGCTCCCTGCTGATCTCATCTGTAATTATGTATTATGGAAAGAGATGAATTTTCAGTTAACTAGATCTCACATAACATAGGTCTTTTTGGTTTAAAAGTGGCATATTTGATTCTAGTGAGCAGTTTATTGGGAATCTGTTTGTCACAGTGTCCTGGTCTAAATATCTCAGATGAAACAGGCTGTAACATCCTGCATTCAGTTTCTGAATAATCACAAGATGTAAGCCCTATAGAATGCATTACAGCAATCTAATCTCAAGGTGACAAAGATATGCTGTTTGTGAGAAGGTCTCATTGCAAGGCACAAATGGAGAAAAGCACTTATGGACACACTACAGTACTACCTAGGCATCAAGGCACAGTCCAGGATCAAACTGCCAAGCATTCTACTCTCTTTCCAGATAGTTGCCATGCTTACTTAATTGGGGCTACTTATGTAAGTTCTGCCAGTTCTTTTAGCTGCTTCCTCTGGGCTGTCAACATTATCTCCGTTGTCCATATTAAGTCACAGTCAACTAGTGATTGTCTAGACATTGGGTAGCTTGTTCCACTATTGCAGCTGGGTAAGATGTGATAAAGAACTAGAACTGGGTGTTAGCAGCATACTAAATGCATTGCAGTACTTGTTTTCACACTGGCTCTCTGAGCCTCATGTAAACATTGAACAAGAGCAGTGACAACATAGACCATTGTGATTCCTGATAAATGAGAACCCTTGAGCAAGGAAAACAAGTAGGCTTATCCTGCACCATCCCTAGGAGTTTGTGGAACCCCGAACAACCTCCACCCCAGTCCCTGCCCCTACCCTCCTCCTCTCACCCCTGCTCTGCCACCTCCCCATAGCGACATAATCCAGGGGATTGCTGAGGGGAGTCTGGTAACAAGCAGCAAGGATCACACCCCTCACCTTCCCATTCCTTGGCACTCATCATGGTGGTGGGAAGTGGAGCAACCAAGATGCAGCCTGCTGCACTTCCTTGAGCCCAGCTCCCAGCTGGTCAGGCTGAGTCTGGGTCGCTCTGCTTCAAGCAGTTCCTGCCATCACTTGTGAGTGTGGGAGTAGGGATGTAATAGTATAATCAACTAACTGATTTACCAGTAAACAAAAGCTTATCAGTTAATGCTATAGACTACACACGTTTCCTCCCCCACCCCTTGCCAGTAATTTCTTTAACTAGCTGGCCAGCAGCCTGACTCCATCCTGACTTGCACCTGGTCCAGAACCCACCCCTGCTTCGGCTCTGCATTAAAGCATATTAGGAGCGAGGTAAGCAGACAGCCTGGCTCAGTTCTGGCTCACGCCAGATCCAGGAGCTCAGACCCACCCAGATAGGGGCTGCTGTCTCCCTGTGTTACTGCCTTGGTATCGGAAGCAGCAGCGTGGGGCAACCACAGCTGGTCCACAAGGAGAGCTGGTTTTTAAACTGCTTCCCCACGCAGACCAGCTCCTGCCTGGCGCTCCACTCTGGCACAGAGGCAGCAGCATGGAGTGGCAAGCGACTCCTTGGGAGTGGGGCCAGAGCGCACTGGCTGCTGGCCTCCACCCCAGGGACTATAGAATAATTGAGTAACTGGTAAAAAATGAGATTAATCGATATTTAAAATCCCTATATGGGAGTGGGCCCAGCCCCTGCTGCCATTGCCGAGCCCCGTATGGTAATACTCAGGCCACCTTGGGCCCTGCAGAGCCCTCCAAAAGGGTCTGGGTTACCCCAAACCATCCAGTGGATAGGACAGCTCTGGGCTTATCTCAGAATGACAGGAACAGAGCACACCCAGCACTTCCATCCATTTCTGTTAGTGTCCATAAAGTAGAGAACAACATTTTTTTCATTGTCAGTAATACCAAAGGCTGCTATTAGGTCTAAAAGAATCTACACAGACAATTCATTTTTGCTCGTTTCAAGGAAGAAGTTAACATACACAATAATGTAGTTTCTCTCCCATGTTAAAGCACATAACCAGAATGATAGGGTTCAAAGCAATTGCCCCAAGCTGTCTTGCCATAACCTGTAAATGCACAGTTCGTTAAAAAAAAAAAAAAAAAAAAAAAGCTGCAGGAAGTTTGTGTGTTTATAAAGTTGCATCTGACAGTGAATTTTTGCCCATAGAAGCTTATATCCAAATAAATCTGTTAGCCTTTAAGGTGCCACAAGACTCCTCATTGTTTTTGTGTTTAATTTGTTGTGAAACTACAAAAAGAATGATGTTTTGATTGTCAAGTACTGTACTAGATTCCAAGGTGTTTGAATTTTGTAAACAGGTACTTTCCTGTCTGTAGTTCATTAACGTGATTTAGCAAAGTTTATTTTCTTGTTTGGTATCTTAGAACCTTTGTTTCCCTTTGTGTTAAAATTAATTACAATTTTCAAAACAGTGTTGTCAAAATAACATCTAGTGCGTGGCCTTTTAAATATTAGTTTTTGTCTTCAGGAGCTTTGCTTGCTGCCTATCTTGCTTTACTGGAATGCTTTCTCCTTTTTTTTTTAAATGAATTTATTGCTCATAAATCCAATGTATTTCCACACTGAGAAATAACTGTAGAAATGACTTGATTGGATTCCATGTTTGTGTCAGTTTTTCTTTATGAACAATATTGCTTTTGCAAGAAAGCAGTCCCTTCTCTCCCCAGATAAGTCCAGTTGTACCCGCTGCTGCTCAGCTTCACCTGGTCAGGCTTTTTGCTGCACTACTGGGCAGCCCCCCCCCCCCCCCCAGTCCGATCCCCACAAAGGAGACTGAAGCAAGCAAAAACTGTTTCATTTCAGATTTCTCATTCTTTTCCTATTGGCTCTCCTGGCTCCCTGTCAGCACAACCTGGGTACCCATGATTCTGGTTTTAATCTTTATATAGGTAATTTAGTTAACCTATATAATGTTAACTGGGATGTCTAGAAAAGGATAGTAACCCTCCCATCCATCACACTCACAAATCACTTTGACCTTCTGACGATCTTCCAAAAATGCCAGAACATGCCAGCTTTGCATTCCTAATATTTCTAAGATTAAAAAAATGTGTAAAAGCCTTCTAGAACTTTATTAATAAGCCAAAAAAAGGACAAGCACTATTTAAAAAATAATCTTTTGCAGGTCATCTTTAAGCAGAATAAGTATTAGCCCTAATTGCCACATGACTATATTTAGTATATTTTGAATATGAAACATCCCACAAATTAGACGGCCTGACAGATAAGGAAAAACTGCCAGCTGTCTTTACTTGTTATGTTATGGTCTTCTCCTATTGTGACTTACTGAATCCTGCACCTTGTGAGGTTGGGAGATTGTTTTTTTGGGATATTAAATCTTTTGTATTTGACTCAGATCACTGTGTATACTGTGTATATAACCTGTCTTTTGGGTGGAGTCAGCAGCAAGAAGGACCAGGGTAAATATCTAGAACAGAGGTCAGCAACCTATGCCTTGCAAACCAGATATGGCTCTTCTGGAACCCCAACTCCCTCCGCAGCAGGGAGCCAGCACTGGCGCTGCAGCCTTATGGCCCCTGAAAGACTCAAATACCAGTGCAGCATCCTGCGAGGAGGAGTCAGGGGAGAAAGCCCCCTCCCCACTAGGTCCAGCATGGGAACAAACAGGCTAAACAAGATAGCATTTTCCTTCCCCCCACGTGATAATGTTTTCCTACCCCCCACGTGGGGGAAACCAAGAACCAAAGATGGATCCCTGCACACTGACATTTCCTTCCCTCGGGACACACTTCCTGCAGCCTCCCCTGCCAGCCCTTCCCACAGACTTCTGGGGAATAGGAGCAGCAGCAGGTGTGTTACACGCTGCCTGCCACACAACATGAAAACAAGTAAGTGCCCCCCGCTCTCTCATGCCTATACCATCACCCCCACTCAACCTAACGGCTGGACAGCCTGTCCTAAGCCCCAAGCCAGAAACCCCTTACTCCCAGCTGCCTGGCCAAAATCCCCCCTGTCCCCAGCCAGATGTCCCCTACCCTCAACCTCCTGGCCAACATCCCCCTTGCCCTCTGGCCAAAATCCCTCCTGCTTCCTAGCCGGTCAGCCTGCCCCCTGGCCAACCACCTGCCCTTCCCCCAGAGCCAGGCCAGACACACTCTGCCCTCTGGCCAACCCCCCCCCCCCCCCAGTCTCTGGCCAGACACCCCTTGCCCTCTGCCCCCTGGCTATGCAGCCTGCTTCTGCCACCTGGCCAGGCAGCTTGTCCCCTGGCCAGACCTTTCACCCCCACCACCTCTTGCACCCTAGCTCCTGTTCAGATCCTGCATTCCCATCTGTATCCCATTCTCTGGCAGCTCTGTCCCACACACTTAATGCCTCATTTTTGGCCCCAACCCAGAGGCTGGAGTTGGGAGGGAGGGCAAAAAATCTACTAACTCTGGAACCCCAAAAGAGTTAATATGGCATGAGGCCTTGAACCTTAGTCCTCCCTGCCTTTCACCCACTATGGGGCTGGAGAGAGGTGTTTCAGTTGGGGGGGGGGGTCACATCAGGGAAGATTGGGAATTTTTAAAGTTTTTTTTTTTTCTTCTCATTGGTGTGGTCCCCAACTGATTTTTCTGTGGGTCAGTGACCCCCAGCCCATAAAAGGTTCCTCACTCCTGCCATAAATAAAGTCATTGTTGAAACCTTTTATGTTGGACATAACATTTTACTTTATTTAAAAATGAAGCCTGGCCAACAAGCCCCCAATTTGGGCCCAGTCCTCATCTGGTTGCAGTGTCATAACACTCCTGCACCACCACCACCACCCACACACCAACACTGAGCCAATCATATACCTGAAGCCCCTGCCCTGAGCCCCTCATGTACCCCCACATTCCCAGTCCTCTACCATAACATTCCTGCACCCCCACACACCCCAGCCTTGTTCACTGAGTCTCATACACCCCAATCTCCTGCCTTAAGCCACTCATACACCCCCAACCCAGACTCCTGCACCCCTACATCACCAGCCCCGCCATAAGATTGACAGAAGACAGCCTGAATGTGTGCATAAAGCTGGATTTGACCAGTTACGATGTAAACTTCAAAGAAGTGTGCGAAAAGATGCAGCAGCAGAAGTCCCATTAAATAAAGTCTAAGAATTCAAAGTTTCATTTATGGTGGTATTATCTCAATTTTCAATAATATTAAGTAGTATATTGTCAGTCATGCAAATGGGCATTTTTATACGGCTCCTTGTTGACCACTTGTTCTGCATTTTGATGTAATTTGGCTCATTGGTTTGAAAAGGTTGCCAACCCCTGATCTAGAAGTTCCTTTTAACAATACAGAGCCAGCTTGAGCTTTCAGATAGTAATTGGGGAAAATTAAACACTACCAATTGGTTCCTGAGAGGCAATATTTTTCCTCTTGCAAGCACTGAGTCTGTGTATTTCTTTAATAAAATAGAAAGGAAGCCTAGCACTCTGGGACTGGAAACAATTCAAATCACTAATTACATATACTTAATTTGTTTAATCATTTTTCAATGCAAAACATATTTTGAAAAGAAAATTGTATATATCCAACAAATTTAAGGTAGTTTTATTTAATTAAAAAAATTGCGTGAAAATTATTTGTGTATTTTAATTGAATTCCAATTTCTGTCCAAATACAGTTTGACACATAGGTACTAAAAATAACCATAATCTAGAAAACAAACAGTCCTCTGGCACTTAGACTAACAAATACATTATCATTAGCTTTCATGGATAAAACCCACTTCATCTCATGAGTTAGAGTGAAATCTAGTAAATAAGAGATGTCATTCACTGTGTCCTAATATAAAATACAAATTAGGAATCTGAATAAAAGTATGTTAAGATACATAATTGATTAAATAAGCAGACTACTTTATATCTATATATACTTATGAGCAAAAAACTCTCCACATTTAATTTTAGTCTATCTACCTTGATGGGAATCCTCAGTTACCCTTTGCCGGCAGAGAAACTTTCACCAAAGCCAACTTTCAATCAACTATGTAGACGTGTTATGCAATAATCATATAATTATAATAACTTATTAATGAGGGTGACATCAGATTAAATCAAACTGATTTTTAAAGACTCTTTTTTTCTGAGCACAAGACATAGTTGAAATTCTTTTGGGTGTGCTAATTGTGCATTTCCATACCTATTGTGTTTGCATTTTTAAGTGCAACCATAGTTCTGAATTTTCCTGGATATGTAATTTTTCTTCATGAAATAATTAAAATATTCATATATATTTTTCCTTATGTAGAATCATAGGGCTGGAAGAGACCTCAGGAGGTCATCGAGTCCAGCCCCGTGCCCAAAGCAGGACAAACCCCAACTAAATCAACCAGGCTAGGACTTGAGACTTTTAAACTGAGACTTAAAAACCTCTAGGCTGTGTCTACATTGGCCCCTATTCCGTAATAGGAATGCTAATGTAGCACTTGGGAATAGGCAAATCCGCGGGGGATTTAAATATCCCCCGCGGGATTTGCATTTTCGTGGCTGCCGCTTTTTTCTGGCTTGTAGATAAGCCGGAGAAAAGCGCCAGTCTGGACGCGATCCTCCAGAAAATAAGCTCTTTTCCGGAGGATCTCTTATTCCTACTTGAAATTTCAAATTATTATTTGTGTGGAATAGGGGGGGTGGGGAGAGAGAATAGTCTGGCACATAGTGTTCAATTTGATCCATTCTAAAATAATTAACTCAGACTTCATTAATGGACTTGTAAATTCTCCAAAAACAATTATACTCATGAAATGTTAAAACTGTGGGAAGAAGAGATGCTGTATTCTTTATAAGAAAGTGGTTAAATCCCAGCTTTAATGCAAAACTGAACTCATAGTTAATTTTTTGGTTGTGATTTGATGCTCCTTAATATTCAGGAGATATGGTCAATTTACATGTGGAAAATGAAGACCAGAGGTCGGCCAGTGCTTATTCCCTGATATTCAGTCCTGTGGGTTTAAGTGTTGTGCATACCCAGATAACGGAGGGGGCCCGTACCATAAACTGTCCAACACCAAACAGTTGGTAGGCAATCTGGGGCTGCAAACTGACGGACAGTGATTTACGCCCATTTCTCTTCCATAAAAGCAGCTCTCACCTTGGAGTCTGTTTGCTGTATGACTGGGGTGAACTTGGCATGCAACTCTAGAAAGTAGCCTTCTGTATCCAAAAGTTCTGGAGTCACTACTGTTATTCCCAGATTTACATTGTGCTCTACTCCCACCACTTGGGGCTTGTTGTATGGATCCAAAGCTGTTGCTCCACCATGTATGGTTTCTGGGATTACCTGCAGCAGTTGGTCAGCTTCATTTGTCGTCTGTCATCCACTCATTCTTAGTGTATCTCCTACTATATGTCTGGCTGTTAAAATTTTGCAAAAGAATGATTTGGCCTTCCCTTTAAATGGATATGGCAGCTCCAGTAATCTGTGCTTTCGTGTTATGAGATGGAGAAATGGCATGAAAAAGTAGATTATGGGAGGGAACAGAGGGATATATGGGGATTTGACTACAAGCATTTCCTATCAGGTAATGTGCCAGATAGTGGCATGGAGAACATCAGGAGGGCTACCCACAGTGTCACATGTCTTCTGCTGAACTGTACAACCTAATGCTATGAGGACATGGCAAAGGCAACCAAATATGAATGCACTTCACTGAAATAGTTATGGTGATAAGTGTGTTGGCAGAATTTTTTGATTGTAAAGCTTTCTGGTGCAGACATGGCTTTCCACTTCCCAGAGCATCTTAACACGTGATCTCTGATCAATGGTCTGCAGATATGCATGATGGGATGATTTTAAAGTTCAAGGACTTCAGTCTGGAAAAAAAGTATCAGTTTTATACCCCCTTTTGAGGGACACAGTGTAGTAATGTAACCTACATATATCTCTTCTCCTTATGAAAATTACATAAGTTTTTTTTGCATATTGTCATATTAGTACAGCACTAGTGTTATTTATAGTGCAAAGTTGCTCTTGCTGTTAGAAAGGTAATGGAATGTGCCTCACCTTGTTGAAAATTTACAGCTTTATTGCACTACCCAAATAACCTCTTTTTTAACTTGTCCATGGAATAAAAGATATTGGTCATTCCTACAGTATGCTGATACTTTATATGCATGATTACTATAATTACACTAATGATGCTTTGATGGAGCCTTTCATAGGAAATTATTATTAATCCGGCAAATAAATTGGCTTGAGGTACTTGTATTTTAATGTGCCTTATTTTATATTATCCCAATTTTTTACAAGATGCCGCTGAAAAAAATCATTTTAAAAAAAACCTTAAATATGTTTTACACAATAGCCTGATGCCCACAATATTTTAAATAATAAAAAATTTAAAACTTGCCTAAACGCATGTTTGTCATAAATTATTATCACCTCTTCAGAGCTATCAGGAGCAAATATATTAACTCTTATACGGTTAAGATGTCCTTGTTGGCATAGGTGTGGAAGGCACAGTAGCAAAATAACTCTTAATTTTCCTCTTTGCAGTGGCTTAAACCAGGAAAATTAAAGTATGAGTTGTAACTGTTAAATTCACCACCTTTTGGCTAGGTCTTTATATAAGTGCTCATATAAAATCACCCACTAGTTAGGGATCTCATTAAGTCTAAATTTCCTGCCTTTTTTCCCCTCAAATTAAGTATGTTTATTTTAATGCACTTCTGATTCATACATTAAAAAAAAGTTAGCTTTTGAGGAACCTATGCCCATCCAGTTGCAAGAGACTAGTTTATAAAATACATTGTTCATATGAAGACCAAAGAAAATTGTGGCAGGAAATGGGACAGAACCTGCCATCAGCATGGAAACATGTCCTCTGGAATGCTGATTGAAACTTGCAGGGACATGTGAATATTTAGCACATGTGGCATGTAAATACCTTGAAACACCGTCTACAAAAGTATTGTGTGGACACCTGTTCCCACTTTCCAAGTGATACCATAAAGAAGAAGTGAGCAGCATTATCTCCAATAAATGTAAATAAACTTGCCTGCCTCACATGTAGAATAGTGATAGAAATGTAGCCGTGTTAGTCTGGGGTAGTTGAAGCAAAATGCAGGACAATGTAGCACTTTAAAGACTAACAAGATGGTTTATTAGATGATGAGCTTTCGTGGGCCAGACCCACTTCATCAGATCAAATAGTGGAAGAAAGTAGTCACAACCATATATACCAAAGGATACCATTAAAAAAAATGAACAAATATGAAAAGGACAAATCACATTGCAGAACAGGAGGGGGATGCGGGGGGGGGGCGGGGGCGGGAGGAAGGAAGGTAAGTGCTACATTGTCCTGCATTTTGCCTGCCTCAGTGATTGGCTGAACAAGAAGTAGGACTGATTGGACTAGTCGGCTCTAAAGTTTTACATTGTTTTGTTTTTGAGTGCAGTTATGTAAGAAAAAATTTTTACATTTGTAAGTTGGAATATCACATTAAAGAAATTGCACTACAGTACTTGTATGAGATGAAGTGGAAAAATAAAATTTCTTTTGTTTTTTTATAGCATAGACATTTGTAGTAATAATATATATTGAGCAATGTACACTTTGAATTCTGTTTTGTAATTAAAATCGGTATATTGTAAAATGTAGGGAAAAAATCCAAAAATACGTACCATTTAAATTGCTCTTCTGTTTAACAGTGTGATAAAACTGTGATTAAGCATGATTAGTTTTTTTAATTTTGTTTTGAGTTAATCATTTGAGTTAACTTGAGTTAATTGATAGCCCTGGTAATTCTATATTTTAGGTTACAGTAACACATTTCCCACAACTTTCAAAAGGTTTATAAGGGTTTGGGGAGTCAGGGGTAACAGAAGAGCTGAGGGTGAGGCAAGAAATTATTGGGAAGAAGTGTTGGAGTGAACCCGGAGAGCTGTTGTCTATGGGTGAAAGCAGTATGGAACAGGTTTTTGGGTGAAGGGGTAGATTTTTAGGGAGTTTAGGAGCCTCCCCCATGCAGACCATGGCAGACCCCTAACCTTTTCCATTCATTCACACACATCTATCCCTGTCTCTGTGTAGCTCTGCAGCCCCCTCTCATGAAGCCATTGGCCCAGTGTTGTCATCCCACTAGCTCCTGAACCTGCATACTGGTCTGTGATTCCCTAGCAGCCTAGTGTGGCCTGCTCTGTCCATCCCAGGCTTTCTCTGCCTGTCCCTGCTGTGAGGAATGCAGCCTTTCTGCTGGATAGTGATAGAGATGTAGCCATGTTAGTCTGGTGTAGCTGAAACAAAATACAGGACTATGTAGCACTTTAAAGTGCTACATAGTCCTGTATTTTGTTTCTGCTGGATGACTGCATTATTTTTTGGTGCCACAGCAGCCCCTGGTGGGCAAAAGGGGAAACAGCAGTTCACCCAGCTTGGGGGGGGGGGGGGGGGGCAGGGAGAATAGTCCAGGAACATGAATTCTGCTTGTGCGCAATGGTGCAGATTTCCCACAGGAGTAATCTAGCTGCACATCACTATTGGCAGTACGTAGGGTATGTGTGACTATACACCACAGTGAATAAGACTGTCTCTGAAGTGGGGCGTGTAGCTACTAACATCAGTGAAAGGGACCTGACAGTGTGGAGCTGCTACAGCATTTTCCCATTTTTCAAGTTTTTCCCTGCAGTAGGAGAGGGCTTTGGTCAGCTCTCTTCAGCAAGGACAGGTCTTGTATGCCAGAACTCTTCCCTATTGCCTTCCTACTTTTGGACTCTTTGCCTCTTAAAAATAGCAACCTAGGTGGGAGAGCATTGCTTGGACAATTAGGGTTCATAGTCATTTAGTTCAGGTGCATCTTTACTCTCCTAAGCAGTGTTTCACCATCTAAGCTGCTTCTTATGCCCTGGCAAGGGCTGTGTGCACGGTATGTACGTTGCATGCCACCATAAGGAGTGTGCAGTGTAAATACCTCTATAGGTCTGTTATCAGTGCTGTAAAAAAGCATAAACTAATCTAACCTAAACTCCTTATTTCCCAAATTAGAAATGGGTAGATTCAGTTTATGTGAGGTTAATGCTTGACTCTGCTATTTTCTAGCATAATGTTTTAACTCATTTTCTTAGAAGTAGAGTCCTACTTCTTAATATTTGGTAGCTACTACAGCAGTTGGAGAAACATTTAGATAGTAGTTTTAAGGATATGCTTTTACTTTAAAACTTAAAAGCTGGCTGAATTAGTGTACTACATCAATCTGGGATACTAAATTTAGATGATGTGTTATGTAGATTTTCTGTGGAATATATTTTTATAAAGAGACTGATATTCAACCTGTATCTTGAGATTTTTCTTTTTAATGTAAAATGTCTGTCTAAACATGTGCCTAAAGACCTTTGGCAAAATATATGTTGCAGGGGTGACATCTCACACCTGCGTTCTTTGTTGGGTTTTTTTTAAGTGGGATGGGGAAGAGGCTGTGAAGTAACAGATGTGAACCCTGATGAGCTGAACAGTTCATCTGGTGATGTTGCTAGAAGACTTGAAGGCTCATGCTTGCTATTGCAGGTGGAAAAAAAGACACCACAATAGCAGTTAGTCTGGGAAACGTAGCCCTGGATAAAAGAGCTTGCGAGGGAAAATGTGAGCGATAGAAATAGCAAAGGAAAGCCCGTGTTTTGGATACTTCCACAGCTTTATCACAAAGTAAACATCTATGATTGTATCATGCTGCATTTGGTTTAAAACTGGTGAAACAAAGCTAATTTTTTGTTTCAGAGACAAATGTTATTTAGGATTATCTTGGTATATGTATTGTATATTTATTTTTTTTCCACAGAAACCTGCTAATATTTTAGTTATGGGTGAAGGTCCTGAGCGAGGAAGAGTAAAAATTGGTATGTTATATCTTTGATAAGTCCCAGTGTAGCATTTAAGTTAGAATGTTCTAAAGGTGCAGTTGAATCACTTAAGATAGTATGTGACTGGACACTGTATCAAAAGCTATTTTGAGTAACAGGCTTGTTGATATCAGACCTGAGCACCAATTCCTAATGGTGCACAGCTAGAGCCTCATCAATGAAAAGGGGGGGGGAATCCTTATACCATTATATTATATGGGTGTATGCTGGGAGGGAGATTAATATGGGATAAATTTAACAGGCATCTTGGAAGAGTGAAGGAGAATAAGTGAGATTTTAAATTACCTCCTTGTTAAGACACTAACTTGCTCCATATTATAAAATCTAAATAGGGAACTGTTCACTATTCCAAATATTAAATTTTATAATAGAAGCGAGGGTAATTGTACCCTCCAAAGGATACCCAGACTCCTGGGAGGCACAGGAAGCAAAAGGAGTCTTAAAAAGTCCAGAAAATATAGATTCAGAGAGACATGTAGTAAGAACTAACACTAAACCTATTCAAAATAGGGAGGGGAAACTAGGGTGGGGGGAAGAAAATGAAACTTTCCCATAATTTATCTTCCGATGTGAACTACCTTTTCCTCAGTGAAAGGATAATTTGCAGAATCTCCAAATCATTCTATAAAGTCTATTTTAAAAAGTAACTAAAAATAATCTAACCATAGTCTAACAGAAATGAGCCATATCATGGCATGCACTAGTATAGCATTGATACAAGAATAGCCCTCTAATGCATACCCTGTATTGTTATATTAATATAATTAGGCAGTCCATTTTGGCAGAACTTTTTAAAGTTTATTTTTCACTTCCCTCTGAGTTTTTTTCTTTTATTAGATGATTCTTCCTCAGTGTCACTCTGTATTCTGTGGTGATTTTGTTAATCTGAAACACCAACCGTTAATCACTAATTTGCAAATCAAGGATGGGATTTTCTTGACATGCTTGACACTCACCTAACTCTGCACCCATTGAGAGCAATGGGAAGTGTAAAGAGTAGAATTAGTTCAATGATGAACACTTCAGAAAATCCCATTCTTTAAAATTTTAGTGCCCGTTAGAGGTGTAAGATTGATGATAGAGACTAAGGTCTTCTATCTGCAAAATAGGTACAGCATGGACAATAGAAATGAACGTTTCTTCCCATTACCTTATTCTTTGTGGAGTATGCACTACCAAGAGTGAGAGTGTAGGTCAGTCTCCAGGCACATGCAGTGTCAATTGTGGTGGTGGTTTTTGTGATGTAGACAATTTTATCCATTAGTATTTGCCCACAGACCACCAACTTATTTTTGCAAGTGGTAGTTATGTGCAAAGACATTTGGCAATAACTTCAGATCTCTACTAAATTTGGTCAACTGTTGCTGATGGACAGGTGAAAGATTCTGCATCCGACCACCAGTCCTCTGAGCCATCCGGTCCCAACAGTAGAAAAGCCTTTATTTCTAAGTGTGTTATCAGTTTGAAAAACTTGCAATTTTTAACATGATTTTGCACAGAAGGAAAAGAATGCAAAAGTATCCCCATACCAAGGGCTCCCACTCTTCCAGCATTAATACTTTTTTAAAAAACACATAACTGGTATATTTAATATAAAATAAGCTTTATAGACTTTTTTCTATTTTGAGTCCTCTTTTTATTGGGTATTTCCCCCATATTTTTAAAGATACCAATGAATTCTTCATACCTTGAGTATCTTTACTTTTAATATAGAAAACTGCAAATGTCTCTTTTTAAATGCAATAAAATAATTTTAAGTAGGGAGGCACATAGAGGCAAATAGTTACTTTAAATTGTGGAGCAAGATTAGATATGAGTATTTCCTCTGCAAGTTTTCCTCAGTAACTGAGTTATTAATGTGGCATGGGTTTAACCCCTTCTCTCTCAAACTTTTATAGACCTGACTCTCCTCCCCAGTCCTACCTAGTACATATAAGCTCTTACACCACCATACCCAATTATTTTGGTGTTTGGGAATTCAAAAAACAGGGTTTCTGGAAACATCCCGATTCTCTATCCTCTGTCCATCTTGTCCTGTACCATATTCTAAATTCTGATCACTTCAGACAGCTCTGTAGGAAACTATTGATTACAAATCCCAAAAAGCAGTTTAGATAAAATATTTTTCTTAAGGTTTTATTGGTGAAGAAAAATTTTCCTAAAACAGGAAAAATTATGAGTATAGCTTAAACAGCTTCATCTTGGTACTCGTGATACTTTGTGAACAATTTAAATTGAGGAGGAAGAAGATGCCCTCATGGTTGGAGTCACCTATTGTTTTGGGTGTGAATGAAACCCTGCTTCAGCTGCAATCAGCTTTGCATAGGTAGTTCTTGTGTCATACACGTATGTATAACTCATTCTAACCTTTGCAGAATTACTGTTTTACCCACTTTTTTCCCCTTTAATGTTTCCTGAATGAATAGCCCTGTGATAATGGAATATTCTTCCAGGCAGAAAATTGACCCCCTTGCTGGCCAATAAGGACTTAACCAATGTTCTGAGAGCTACATGAGTTGGCATGCCTTTTTCAGAACAGTGGTAAATTCTTGATTCTAAATGGCTTACTTTAGTAATGATTTATAATGATATACGTCATAGGTGATGATGCTGAATAATTTCATCATGAGCTCTAGGGCATGGTAAAGTTAGACTATCAGGATTCATATTTACCACAGTGTGTTTGCTTTTTAGCACAGTTTTATTAGATCTAACGTATGAGCTCAGTAATTTCATTTAATCAATGTGAAGTTTTCTTAACTTTTTAAAGCATTTTTTTAAATTTTTCAGCTGATATGGGCTTTGCCAGATTATTTAATTCACCTCTGAAGCCTTTAGCAGATTTGGATCCAGTAGTTGTAACGTTCTGGTACCGAGCTCCAGAATTGCTTCTTGGAGCAAGGCATTATACCAAAGCTATCGGTAAGTAAAATTAAGTACCAGTTTATTAATGTGTTACTTAGGCAAAATATTCCTGAATTACTGAAACACTGGCGTGTAAGTATAAGCATGGGAGTGTAAAACACAGGTAGAAAAGTATGCAATTGAATTACTTTATTGCTAACATTTTATTTAGTTTAAATACTCTTCTGAACTTTGTTTCCTGGGAAGTAAACACAATAAACTTGCTAATGTTTCTAATCTGAATTCAAATGCCTTTGTATAATTTTATATAGTTTATCATTTAGAAATTTCAAAAAGTATATTACTATTTGCAATAGAATGAAATATTGACACACTTCTTAAAATTGTCAAAATCCAGAAAATGCGGGGAACAGAGTACTTTGGCTATATTACTTTGGGGGTTTACTACTTAGAGTTTAATAAGTACATAAAGCAAAATTTCAAATTATGCAATGTATAGTCTGAAGAAGGCATTAGCTGCACTGAATCTATGCTGTGACTGTCAAGCTTGATGGGGCTATGATACACCTTTCATTTACTATTTTTTGTTTTCTTTCCTCTCCCCCCCCCCCAAAAAAAGTGTTGCCTTTTCTTGTGAAAAATGAGAGTATAGGTTGCACTGCTGTACATTGGGGCTATGTCTACACTACAAGTTTTCTCTGCAAAAATATGCTAATGAGGGGTTAATTTGCATATTTTGTGCTGATCCATTTTCAAGATCCGGTTTACCAATCTTGCTGGAAAAGGGGGTTTTGTGCAAAAAGGAAACATCCACACTGCTTGTTTTTGCACAGAAACCCTAGCAAAAAATTGGATCGGCATAAAATATGCAAATGAGATCACAACTTATGCAAATGAGTCCCTCGTTAACATATTTTTTTTCCCGGGAAAACTCGTAGTGTATACGTAGCCCGGGACAATCTGGTCTGGCAATATCGATGGTCCATCAGGTCCATGGATATTCCAGAATCAGAGAGTACTAATATGTTGTGTGGAGGGGGGCGAGGAAGAACCTGGCGCTGTGTGGGGGGAGCCAGGTGTGGAGCTCAGCTGGGTTATGGTAGGGGAGAGGGAGCGGAGTCCTACAGGGAGCTCAGCTAGGCTGTGGTGGGGTGGGGGATATGAAAAGCCCAGCACGTGCCCCAGCTGGGCTGTGGATAGGGGCGTGGAGGGCAGGAGCCTGGGTACATGGTTCAGCTGGACTGCCCGAAGTAGGGGGTCAGAAGCTCAGTGGGGTATCAGGATCTGGGGTGGTGCCAGCAGCAGAGGGGCCAGAATGACCTCCCCTGGTCTGGCAAAATCCTTATTGGATGCTTGAGCAGGGAGGTCAAACCTGTACTTTAAACCTGATATTCAATAGGAGGCAGTTAAAGGTAAGTTGTTAGCATTTCAGTCTATCCAGAAGCACCAAAATTGGGAGAAGACACTTTCCCCCTGCCAGTACTGATCTGCTTTGAACTGCAACAGCATGGTATTGGTGAAGGTGAATCTACTCTCACACTAAGCACTTGCCCTCAGACTGTGAAAAGTGCTGAATGTAACAAAGAGGAAATTATGTGTGGCAGTAGTACAAATTTATCATGGGACAGGTGTGACAGTAGTATGAAATTCTCTTTAGTGCTTTTAAATATTTTTTTGAACATTATAGAGGTACAGGAGAAAAGAAGGGATTAGCTGTCTGCATCAATAATGAAGCGTTGCTAGACTCTGAAAAAATAAGTTGCTATATCCCCAGCCACAAAACCACCTACCTGAAAGAGGGCGGACATAAATATGTTTCTCTAAGAACCCTGAATTATTTTGTAATCCAACTCCCTAAAATGCATTTGGTGCAGCTATTATGGCCTTCTGTCATATGGTAGAGGATTTTTCCATATTTGTTCATTCTATAATGAGGATGAGCGGCGAGGAGTCCTGTGGCACCTTATAGACTAACTGAAGTGTTGGAGCATAAGCTTTCGTGGGCAAAGACCCACTTCGTCTTTGCCCACGAAAGCTTATGCTCCAACACTTCAGTTAGTCTATAAGGTGCCACAGGACTCCTCGCCGCTTTTGCAGATTCAGACTAACACAGCTACCCCTCTGATATAATGAGGATGTTTCTCAATGAACTTCATAGCCTCTTTCCACTAATCAGATGCCTATGATGGCATGATGCATTAGTTTGGTATTCAAGGTGTCTCACAAGGCCTGTCTTAGAACCTATGGCCAAATGCTCCCTTCTTCCCGGTGTATGAAAATATCCTTTAGTAGTCAGTACTTTTGCTCAAATAATGGGTAAGATAGGGGCTAAAATGGCATATCTAACTCTCACAACATTCTTTAAGAATTGTATCACACTATGACCATATCCAAAGTCCTTTTCAAAGCTGCCTTTGAACTTTTACATAAATCAACCTTCTAGGCTTTCTTCTTTTATTGTCAACAAAGAGCCAGCCTGGATTCTATTTGTTTTGTCCAGAGAACTGGCTTCTGCCAGTATCTCACAATGCCTGCCCTGATGACTGTACTCAGTGTTTTGTGATCTCTGCTGCTCTGCAGGCATGCACCCATCCCCTTTCAAAGCTCCAGGAAGTATTTGACATCTGAGTGAGCTGCTCTGTTTGAGGAACAAACAAAGAGCAAATCATTGGAATGCTCCTTTCTTTTCTGCCCTTTTAGGAACACAGTGGCAAATAGACTGTTGCTGCAGGAGGAAGGTTGGAGAGAATACTCTGCTGCTTTGACATTCCTCAGCACAGAGAACTCACAGAGCAGCTCTGCCTTCCCACAACATTTCACTGTGGGATGCTTGTGCTTTGCTCTGTCTGTCCACAGGGTACTAGCAATGAGTCCATGAAATGTTGATAATGGGAGGCAGAAAAACTGGTTTGACTTGTTTTTACTTTAGGTGACTTATGCATGTTGACAGCATTTTTGTCATCAAACCTTCCCAGTATAGACATAGCCTTTAGTAAAGCACACTAAGGGACACAACTCAAAGAAGAAGAGAAGGATACTCATTTGGTGCAATAACTGGTTCTTTGAGATGTACCCCCTTTGGGTGTTCTATTACCTGCACTCCTCTGCTTCAGAGTCCTTAACAACAGTCTTTGTGATAGAAAAGAAATGGAGGAAGGTTTGCCTATGCAACTCTAAATAGCCTCGTGCAGGGAGCATGTGTACAGGGTGAATGGATACTGCTACCTAAAATGTGCAGTTTGAGGCACTTTGGGTGCAAGTGTACTTAGATTGGAACACCAAAAACGGAACACATTTCAAAGAACCATAATTACTGCTCATGATGAGTAACCGTCTCTTCTTTCTCTAGTTCATTTTAATTTTTCTGTGCATCACATGGATATGGTCCTATACTGCAATAAAATACCCATTGCTGGCCCAGTCTGACCCTCCCCACTTGCAGGGTCCAGTTTGAGTACAAGCATCTGCAGTGCAATTTTGTAGCACTGCAATCCAAGCCCCATGAGACAGGCTAGCCTTTGGTGTTTTATTGCAGTGTAGACATTCTCTAAGATGCTTGTGCATAAATTATTGCTCCTGTAAAACTTTCTCTTATACTTCACCATTGTACAATTACAACAGAAAATTTTAATTATTTTATAGCCTTTTTAAGTTGAACTTAAAAATTTTTCCACCCACTATTTCTGCCACCTTTTTTGCCAAAAATATTCTCACTATTAAATATATTTCTTAATGTATTGACCCTTTCTTTTTGTTCTCTAAACGTTTTCTGGTCATCCTATTGTTTCCTCCTTTTACAATAATTTATTAGCTGTTTCCTTTCTGCTCTCAGCAGATAGAGCTGCAGAGAAACTCATGGGCTTTAACTCATAACTTTTTTTTCAAGATAGGTAAAAACTCGCTGTGTGAAACTTGAATGGTGGAATTATGCTATGTAGATAATTTGGTTCCATCTTTTTTCATGACCTTTTATTACTCATCCAAGGCATTGTTTAGCACAATGGTGCATTAAAGTTAGCTATCTTATAAATGCATACTATAGTAAATGTGATCTAGAAACTACAATATCTGTTGAATTTACAAACTAAGGCACATAACTAAGATTAAACAAATTTCCTAAACAATTCTTTATTTTCGTAAAGTGTCTTAAATGCGTATAATCAGCACATACACTCTACAGAAACACACACTCTTATTTTTAATAATTTTATTTTTTTGGAAGGGGCAATATGACATGACATGACATTCTAATAATGGTTAAAAAGGGGGATGTTCCTTATTTTTGCTATGTTTTTCAGTTTGGGAGATTAAGTGTTGCAAGTGAATTATCTCTGAGCTTTTGTGGAATAAAGCCAGCAATTTTTCCTTACAAAATGTTCTTTTGAACACACAACTTTTTGAGAGTTTAATAGTATTTAGTAGAACTTATGGGCTTTTGAAGTTTTAAAATATAAAAAGGGCAAAAGGCAGGGAAAGAGTATACACCATAAAGAGGCCAAGATGAAGAATGATTAAATCAGGATTTAATTTGTTTTAGTTAAAAATTATAGGCATTTCTTCAGTACGTTCCTAATTCTGCTGTTAATAGTCAACTAGCTTCTAGACCCTGTGAGTAGTACAGGCAGTCCCCGACTTACGTGGATCCGACTTACGTCGGATCCCTAGATACGAACGGGGTGAGGCAACTCCCGCACATGCGCAGCAGCATTCCCGGGGCTCGCTCACCTGGGTCCTAGGATCCTCCTCCTCCTCGGGCCGGCTCCGACTGGGGTCCCACAGAGCTGCCGGGCAGAGGAAAAGTGCCTCCCTACGCCCGCTGCCCCCTCCCCTGAGCAACAGGCTGCCGAACAGCAGACAAAAACAGCCTCTCTGCCCCTCCTCCCCTCTATACATGCCTGGCTCCCGGAGCGCAGCAGCGTCCCCGGGGCTCGCTCACCTGGGTCCTAGAATCCACCTCCTCCTCCTCTTCGGCCGGCTCCAACTGGCCTCTGCCTGCAGCAGCTGGCCACAGGGACAGGGATCCCTGCAGAGCTGTCGGGCAGAGGAAAAGTGCCTCCCCATGCCCGCTCCCCCCCCCCCCTCCGGCCTCGCATCCTGCACGCCTCCCCCCTCCCCCCCTGCCAGCAACAGGCTGCCCCCTCCCCTGAGCAACAGGCTGCCGAACAGCAGACAAAAGCAGCCTCTCTGCCCCTCCTCCCCCTATACATGCTGGGCTCCCTGGGCAAACAAAGACTCCACCAAAACAAACAAAGTACTGGCCTCATTGTGTTAGCAAAAAAAGGACCCTCCTCCTAGAACCCTGGGTGGTGTGTGGAAATAAAGCTATTAGCTCAAAGCATGGTGCAGAGCTGTTTGGTATTTGATGAGTTACTCCTTTAGTCCTGAGTTTGTCACAGGGACAGAAATAGATGTGAAATCTTCTGAACAGGGGAACAGACAGCAAAACAAACATTAGAGGGGAGTTAACCTTTCCCTATGTTATCCAAAACTAAAAAAAATGTTTGGCTAGAGTTTCCCCTACAATATGTACCAGTTCCGACTTACATACAAATTCAACTTAAGAACAAACCTACAGTCCCTATCTTGTACGTAACCCGGGGACTGCCTGTAGTTCTTACGTGCTATCTGAGCTCTCATCATATACAATTACTGTGCATTCTACAAAATTACTTATTAAGTTGTACATAAATGATTGCAGCCTAGAGGTAAAATTTGAAAATGTTGCAGTCTTATAAAAGAAAATTCTAGTTCCATTTGAATACTTGACATTTAGGAGCCTTATTTCTTAGAATTTATAAGTTATTTAAGAATTATACTTCTGCCCACCCATGATCTGTGTTCTTTTGAAAAAAATCCATTTGATTTAATTTCTTTTCTCCTTTTAAAAAAAAGATATTTGGGCGATAGGGTGTATATTTGCAGAGCTGCTAACATCAGAGCCAATATTCCACTGTCGACAAGAAGACATCAAAACTAGTAATCCTTATCACCATGACCAGCTGGACAGAATATTCAATGTAATGGGATTTCCTGCAGGTACGTATTGTGAGGTGTTTTTTTAATCACTGCTGTTCAAACCAAGATACGTGTATTTGAAATTGTTGCTGTATTTGCATATTAAGGTTGCAGGTGATCAAAGCAATAAAGCTGTTCAAATATAATCTTTGTTTCATGAACTGCAAAATTGATGGAGCCTAAACATAATGGTGCTACCACATGCAATTTTATATTACTGTTTCTATTACTAGGCTTGACTGTGCAACATCTTATATATATTCAATATTTTATCGCATTTAAAAGGATTGAGTTTTATTACAAGGAAATAAAAACATTAGCGTTATTTCTGAATGTCTTTTCAGTATTATTTCTTAATACTTTAAAACTTTGCAGACAGATTTAGGCAAAGAATATTGCACCCACTGATAAATCTGCATAATTAATGTTTAATTATTGCAAAAACAAACTATTTTGCATTTTCATTTTAAGTTTTCTGTTGTGGCAGAAAATATACTGGTACAATCATGATTTGGAAAGAGTGCTTTTCCTAAGTCCAAACCCATAGCAAATTCCAAATAGCAATCCTCTTGTTACTCCTTCTCCTCATCCTTTGATAGCATCTTGTTTAGATGGCCCTGAACATCTATTGGATTAATGAGAGATGCCTTCTGGTGTTCATGTGGCTGCTGGTGTGTTGTCAAAATGATTAAGGCTTCATTTTAATATTTGATCCATCTCTATTGCTAGTATTCCCTCCACCATGCAGAGTCCATTCAATAGGTTGCTATTCTTGCTAATAGTCTTGTTCTTTCACCACCTCATTACAGTTTCCTCATTGGCCTCCTGCTTCTTATCACAAGAAGTTCTAACTCTTTGTCCCACCTTCATATTCAGCCCCAGTCTCTTCACTTTTTTTCTGAGCACATAATTTCCAGTTCCCACTCTTGGCTTCATGCCTTCTATCATGCTACTGCCAGCTTCTGTAACAATCGTCCGTTCTCCATCTATCTAGAGCAGTGGTCTCCAACCTTTTGGGGCTGCCGGGTAACCGAGGGCGGGGCCACTCACGCGCCAGGCACCCGGGGGCGGGACTACCCATACGCTGCGTGCCCAGTGCTGGTGCCACCCATGCGCTGCACTCCCGGGGCCGGCACCATTCCTGTGCCGCACGCCTAGGAGCTGGAATCACCCATGCGCTGCGTGCCTGGGGCCGGCAGAGCCCATGTACCGTGCGCCCGGGGGCCGGCATTGCCCATACACCGCGTGCCTGGGGCCGGCACAGCCCTTGCGCCGTGCACCCAGGGGCGGGTCCACCCATACGATGCGTGCCCAGGGGCCGGCACCATCCATACATCACGTGCCCGGGAGCAGAGTTTGGCCCGATCACTCGGTGGGTGCACATAAATGGCCCATGGGCACCACATTGGGGACCACTGATCTAGAGTGCCTTCTCTTTCCTCCTTCAAAAAATTTCCTTAAGGACAATTTCTTTAAGCAATCCATTCTTCTCTCACTATTAAACTATTTTTCTTGTCTTTGTCTTGCTTTATTTAGACTTTAAACTCTTCTGGGGCACAATTTGTGTTCGTGAACTTCTGTCAATATATAGTGCTATATTAATGTTTTGTAGTAAGTTTGGATTGTATTGTGTGAACAGTTGATCTTGGTGTGAAGTTCCCCCCTTCTTATCCCAAAATATAATTGTTTGCCATTTTATTACTTTAAAACCTTTCCTCCTATCATTTAACATTTATCATTTGGTGCAATTTGATATGAAAACAGACAAATATGAGAGGGAGGAAAAGGAAATAGAGAAAATGCAAAGTGGGAAACAATTAGATAAATTCCTTCTGTAGTTGGTTCTAAATTTGTATGCACCTCATCTTCTACCTAGATGGACTAGCAAAATGCTCAGTTTTTCAGGTTAAAGTCAGTGTTGCCTCTAAGATTTTCCATCCTTGGGCATTTGAATTTTCTTTTGAGTTGGTTAAAATTTCTTCTCTGCCAATATTGAAGTAGTGTGTGGATGTGCACCCAACATTACAAACAAAAACTGTAGATATAAATATATATTTTAAATAGTCTATAGGTGTGGAAGAAAATATATTAAAACAAGGGATAATTAACAAGGAGTAATGTTTATGATTATTTAATATGAAATCAAATAACAAAATTAACACTACCCTTGTCTGAAGAAGTGGGTTGTGCCCACGAAAGCTCGTGATACTATTTATATATTTTTGTTAGTCTCTGAGATGGTACAGGACCATTGTTTTTTTAGTTATAGACTAACATGGCTACCCCTCTGAGACCTTGGAGTGCATGTATTATCCTTTCTAACAGACAGATGCGTGTTTCAAAGATCTTGCAGATAGCTGTTTTCTAGGATGAAACCTTAAAATAACATCTAGTACTTGCTACTTCTGACTCATAAGAGCCAGAACTCTGCCAGATAGTAGAAATCTGTCCTTAATGCAATACAATAATGTATTAATTAGTAACACAGGATTTAAAAAAAAAAAACATTAAGATAAGATTTTTAGATATCTGCAACACATAAAAATTCTGTTAAAAGAATCTTTTTCTTTCTTACCTTAAGCCATTAACACGGGGGTGGGCAATAATTTTTGATGGGGGAAGCACTCCAAGAATTGTTAAGTGGTTGAGGGCTGCACTCTTCCATTATATTGATGGAGAAGGTGCGGGGGTCTGGGATGGAGGTTAGGTGCAGAAAGGAACTTGGAGTAAGGGATTGAGGTGTGGGATCTGGGAGAGAGTTTGGGTGAAGTAGGGGATTGTGACCTGGGGCAACGGACTGAGGTGAGGAGGGGATACAGAGCCTGGGCAGGGGTTGTGACCTGAGTCAGGGGTGCAGGGATTTGGGCTGTGACTAGGCATAGCGGATTGGGGTGCAAGGTCTGAAAAGGGTGTGTGATCTGAGGAGGGGTGTAGGAGTGGATGCTCTGTCTAGAAAGGTGTATGGGGCTTGGAGCAGGGGTGCAGAAAGCTTGGGCTACATGGCGTAGGAGGGAAGAAGTGGGTCAGAGGTTTGAGAGTAAGGAGGGGTTGGTTTGCCACCGAGAGGCTCTGGCTGGGAGACTTTACCTGGCTCCAAGCCAGCAGCCAAGCAGGTTTCTTAGCCAGGGTCCCTGCCTTCCAGCTCCTGTACATGCTCAGGGGAGGTACATGAGCCATGTTTATTGCTCATAACTGAATGCTGTGAGTCTCAGGGATGAGGGAGGAGTGGCACTTCACATGCTGCCTGTCCTGCAAACAAGCAGCTGCTATTGGTCGAATCCAGCCAATGGAAGCAACTGGGAACAGGGGCAGCATGAGAAGTCTGTTTCCCCTCCCTTCAGGCTCTCAGCATTCAGAAACATACATGTGGCCTTGCATCCAGCTTTCAGAGTGCCGAGTGGGTGTGGGGCAGACAGTGAGGCTGAGGCTCTCAAGAGTGGATTCGGGCTGCAGATCATCTTTGTCCAGTTTTGTCCAGTCCTGGAATAGAGGCTGGAGTCAGCTTCTCCATTTATAGCATGCAGCTGCAGCTGTTGCTGCTGCTCCTACTCTTCCAAGAGGGTGAGTTTCCCACTCCCCTTACTCAGCCAATCAGATGAGCTCTGAACCTCTGCGTGGGGCACAAAAAAGGGCTGCATGCCCTCATGGGCACACAGCTTATAGGGAACCTTGGTTGAGGTCCATTTTCTGTCATGAATGCCAAGCATTTATAAACAGTTAAAAAGCTCTGTAGCTCTAAAGTTGCAGATGTACACAATTTAATTATATAGATGGCTAGATTTTTTTCAAGTGCATAGCTACAAGAGAATATCATACAGTCTTCAAGCTAGAAACATGGTTCTTTTTCTGGAGGAAAATGGTAAATTCTGTCTCAGACTAAGGAAAAAGAAGCTACCAACTTGAAGCTTTGGCATTGACTATATAGTTACAAGTTACTGACAAAGTGAAACATAAATCACAAACAATTAACTATTAATTCCTTTCCCCCCTTTATATGTAAATAAATTAAGGAATAGGTTTCCTTATCCATAGTCTGAGCTTGACATACCTTAAACATTGCTGACATATATCCTTTCATTACAGCGTGTGTCTGAGATAGAATTGGCTAAAACTTTAATATTTGTTGAAGGTGGGTGCAGCTATAGTGGCTACTGGAAATTATAGATATTGCCATCCCAGGCACCCCATTGGCAAAACAGATGGTGCAGAACTACTCTATTAAGCCATTAAGAACTTGGGACAGTTAGAATAGGAAAGCCTAACTCCATTAATTTATTTTTGGGGTTTCTGATGTGGTTGTGGTTGATCTTGGTGGGTTTGTCTTGCTGTGAATCACTTATCCAAGGCAGCTTTTTCGGAAGAGTGGAATATACTGCAACTTTGTGCCTTGTTACCCATTGTAGTGAGAAATGACAGTAGTTCCTGTGGGTTGAAACTGAATCAAGATGGCTTGTCAGTGTATCTTCATAATTTCCTTTTAGATAAAATTGTCATGTGATACAATGTCCTTAAAAAATGAAAGAACCTTAATTAAAATTTTGTATTGATACTGACTTCAAGGTAATTGAAAAAGTGGGATCTTTAAATAGGGAGGAAGCTAACTGGAACATGATCAATTCCTGCTGGCATGTGAGTTTCATATAAAATCTTGTACATAGTTTAGCAACTACTGGGGGTGGCATTTAAAGATCTTAAATTGAGGAGTTAATTGGTACATGGTGAACAATTTATTGTCCACTGTGAAGAGATATTGAGGCCATTCAAGGAATGTAGAGACTAGGACAAAGCCAGCATAGTTATAAAGGAAGGGAAAACTAAGTTAGGACATTTTGAATCATGTCTTTTTTCTCTCTAAAAAAAAGGTATATGAGAAAATACTAATGCATGTTGATCTTGCAGATAAAGATTGGGAGGATATAAAAAAGATGCCTGAACATTCAACATTAATGAAAGATTTCAGAAGAAACACGTAAGTTAAAATTTTTTTTGAGCTTTTTTGAGAGATTAGTTGTCTATTTTATCTTAATTATAATTACCTTATTTACAAATATTGTGCTGTAGTAGTAGTTTATAGACATATGGCAAAGTATGAATATGGAAGTATTATGACTTAGATGAGAAAGGAAAGCACTGTTTTAGCTGGTGGTGAAGACAAGCCTTCAGTACCTGGGGCAAAGCTAAATGCGGGGAGTAAAGGAAAGATGGTTTGTTAGAACTGAGTTTAGTCAACTTGACAAAGTAGTTTGGCAATGGCTGCATTAGAGAACAGAATTATTTCTACATGAACCTGCAGATAGAAACAATTCATTACAAATGTGTAAATACATTCACACGTAGCAGGCAGATTCGTGTTCTGACCTGTTTCAGTTCATCCTTGCAGCTCCACTACCACGTACTCTATGATGCTACAATTCTGTGTTTTAAACAATAGCAGTCACATTGCCTTCTGGACACCTATCCCAAAAGTTGTGAATTTTGGGAGAATCTGAGAGGCAACCAGTGAATTGTTAGGACAGTATAGAAGGAGTTGACAATGTATTTTAGCTCCATGCATGCTGTGGTTAAAACAGTACAGACTGATAAAATTGTACTTAATCTTGCTGAGAAGAAGTCTAATGCAGATGGTACTTGGGGGACACATAAGTCATTCAGAACACTTTTGTATGTGGTCACTTTGTATGCTTTACAAATATACTATGAGGACATTTCTTTTTAGTGTCATCAAGGCTTTTAAGGAAGCATCTGCAGCTGGTGCCTGTGCCTTACCTGTTTAGTAGACAATAATGAAGCTTTAGTCTCCAGGGCTGTCAGTCAGTGTTTTACATAAGCATTACATTAACTGTCTCTAAAAGTGCCCAGCAGTTATATTGATATATACTATACTTTTTTTCCAGGTATACCAACTGCAGCCTTATCAAATATATGGAAAAACATAAAGTTAAACCAGATAGTAAGGCATTCCACTTGGTAAGCTTCTGGTAGTAATGTCATTTGAAAAAGTCACATACATGTTAGCAGAGGTTGAATTTGAGGCTTGGCTGGTGTCAAGTGCTCTTTCACTGAATTTCTTTGCAGTGCTCCGATCTGGAAATACTGCAGAGTACGTCTCATTTATTCCTCCTGATTGATTGCATAAAGAATTTTACTGAATTGGAGTCTGCATACAATACATCACAGATTCTCTATTTTTAATAACCATGGTAAACTTGTGGTTTTATTTTTGTTACTGTAGCTCTGTTTTAATGCATTTTATGGCTTTTACATTTGTGTGTATTTTTTAAAAGGAAATTAAAATCTATTTTTGATAAATACAAAAATCAGATGCACAACACTTTTTAATGGCTTATTTTACAGATACTTTGTAGTAAAAAGTAGGGATGTGACTATTTGACTAGTGATGCAACTAGTTGCTCCCACCCTCACTATCAGAAAGAGGCAGCAAGGAGAGGAGCAGGAGCCAGTGCTCAGGGGAGCTGGCTTAAAAGCCAGTTCCCTACAACACCATCTCTGCAGCGGGCAGGGGAGATAGAGGCACAGCAGGAAACAGTGCAAGTGGGGACTGAAGCAATCTCAACACATGCTGGTTCTGCTGTGATTCTGCTTTTGAAACGTACAAGAGCCCACTGGCCCCGGGCTCCCAGGGCTTCCTTTTGAATATTACAAAGGCTGAGGTCTGCAGGAAACGTGGGGCCAGTCCACTGCTGGCCCTGTGCTTCCTGCTAGGCTTCCACTTTTGAACTATCGACTATTCAATTAGTTAATTAATCTAAATTTAACATCCCTAGTAAAAAGTTCGTCTTGTAAATTAATAACTGCATATCAAAATATTTCCTCACTAAGGTTCTGATTCAGCAATGTACTGATGCTTTTGTGTAACTATAAGGACATAAGTAGTCATATTGTTTAAATAACTTATTGAATTGGGAGCTGACTGTTGCAGACTGATTTATTGTAGAACTGTTGATACATTGCCTATTTTTAAAGAGCATTAATGAAAATTTAAAAATCTAGTTTTAAAGTACCGCAACAAGTCTGTCAATTTAACTGGAAGGAATTCCAGCATCTCCTTTTGTTTGTGTGTGTGTGTGAGATATATACACACACTAGCACCGTGACTGCATTTAGGCCACTTTTTTTCCCCCCTCAATAACTTAGAACCTGGAGTACTGGCACCCTTTTTCTTACAAAAAAAAGCACTATATAGATATGAATAAGAGGCTTCCTGACCTTAGAGGAAAGAGAAGTTCTGATGAAAGGAAACGCATCAAGGGGCCTGAGTGTCTCATAGATTGCTTGAAGCTCCCATTGAATTAACTTTAAACTGATGGGATAATCAGGCTCAGACGTTTTTATATTTTTTGTTTTTAAGCCAACACACACGTTTGCCAGTTTCACAGCCCCACTTTCTTTGCTCCTTGGCATTTTTTGTTTTCATGTAAACTTTGGAATTTGTATGCTTCAGCCAAAGGCTGAGTGAATCCAAGGCAGCATTTTTGTTGTTGATAAATGGCATGAAAATTGTTCAAACAGGAGCTAATTGCAGCAGATGGATTACGGTAGCCTATCTGAGTAGAGATGTTCATAATCACAGTTAATATTTTTTTAAAACACAGTGACTATGCAAATCAAACATCTAATAAGAGTGCAAAGAACTACATAATTGAGACCTCTGATATAAATAATTAATTCTCAAGTATTCTTACATTCTGGAGGGGAATATCATCTTGATATAATTCCTGATAACTATGCACAGTTGCAAGAGGACTGGTCCGCACTAGTACAGAGAACAAGAAATTCATTGTCAGGTGTCTTAGCCTCACTGAATTGGAAACCCTCTTTTATAGAAATAAGTCAAACATATCTCTAGGTGTCTTGAATAGTGCAGACATTTGTGCACAATACAAACATAGTCTGTAGCATTATGCAAAGCAGTAGGGAATCTGTGTACATTAGCAAAACAACCACTGCCATTTCCTACTTTGCTTTTAATAAAATTAACCAATATTTTACCATATCAGGGATGAGAGCAGAACTTAATAAAAAAGGATTCTTGTATTCATAGCTGGTGTACATAGTGTTCTACTGTGAAAGTGTACATTATTTAAATAAAATACATATTTGGCATTGCATGTAAATACACATTTTTTAGTTAAACTACATGTAAAATTTGTGAGCATGATACCAATAAGTGATACTCTAAGGGAATCACACACCTTTGACAAGTGTTGTTGGACATGACGTTTTAAATGGTGAGACAGATAATACAGCATCACTTTTGTACTTGTCTCTGATTATTGTGGTTTGAAATGCGGTAAATTGTAGTTCATAGAATTTGGAGACCTAAAATACTTCCAGTAATTCTGAATACAGGTTGGACCTGACCTGTCCCAGATGAGGGATTTTGCTGAATCAGAGAAGGTCATTTCTGCCTCTCACATCCTCCAGGTTCTCTCTCCCAGCCATGGCCTCGCTGCCAGCCCTTCCCTCCGGAGCCCAGCTTTCTCCTGTCATTGGCCCCTCAGCACAGGGCTCCCAGTCCCAGCCCCCACCATGGCAGCCCTACTGCCACAAGCCCAGCCCTGGTGCTGGGCAACCCCCCCCTTGGGGTCCATCCAGCTGTGCTGTCGGGCAGCAGTCCCGCATGGGCTTCAGCCTCGCTGGGTAACTCCTCAGAGAAGCAGTGGGGATGCCGGGCTCTTTGCTGTGCTTCAGGGCAACCCCACTTCTGGGTTCCTGGCCCCACCACTATGCCACTGGGTGGCAGCGGGGCTGCCGGTCTCCTGGCTGTGCTGCCTGATGGCCCTGCTGCTAAGTTCCCGGCCCCACCACAGGGCAACCCAGCCCCACCAGTCTTGCTGGGCAGTTTTGCTTCTGGGCAGCAGCGCCACTGCCAAGCTCCAGCCCTGCCAGGCAGCCCTGCTGCCTCGTCCCCCGTCTTTCCCTCCCTGCAGCGTCGCCACTGGCAGGCAGCTCCACTGCAGGGCTGCAGCTCATTGGGCCTGCCCCACTACCTCCTGCCCCCAGACCCTCACCCAGTGTCGCCAGTGGGAGGAAGCCCTGCTGCTCGGCTCCCAGTTTTGCTGCCACAGGCCAGCTCCTGCTACTAGGCTCCCAGCTACTAGCCCTTCACAGGACTCTCTTGTCCTTCCGGACCAGGGAGGTTGCTGCACCAGAGAGTCTCGGTTAAGAGAGGTTCAACCTGTACCTTTTTATTTCGTTAGAACAGATGTGTGCTTCCTTTTCCCTCAAATTTGTTTGACACTATTATAGGCTAAAGGTTTCACTGCTAGCTCCACATGGCAATACAAAATCTCAGAATAGCACACAATTGCTACTTAAGAATAACTGAAGAATCTCTAAATCCCTCTTCCTTCCCACATACCATACATCATTTTATCTTATTCCTACAGAATGTAAGAGAGGTCACTTTATTAAGTTTTCAGATTTCAATTAGGCAATTTAATAGCAAAAACGCTTTTGCAAATTTTAGTGTCAATATTAGTAACTTTTTCACTATTGATCACTAGGTCCTCTCTCCATTTTGGCCAATTTCGGAGTCATAGGATTTTAAAAATCACAAATGTTCATGATTTCTACTGTTTAAAACTGAAATTTTACAGTGTTGCAATTGTAGGTGTCCTGACCCAAAAAGGTAGAGGGATGTGTGTGTTGTGGGGAGTTGCAAGGTTATTGCAGGGGAGTTGTGGTAATACTGCTTTTATCTCAGTGCTGCTGCTGGCGGTGGGGCTGCCTTTAGAGCTGGGCATCTAGTGAGTGGGCACCTGTTGGCAGGGAGCCCCGATCTGAAGGCAGTACCACTGCCAGTAGTAACAGAAGTAATAGCAGGGTATGGTATTACCACCCTTACTTCTGTGCTGCTGCCTGCAGAGCTGGGCCCTTGTCCAACAGCTGCTGCTCACCGGCCACCCAGCTCTGAAAGCATCACAGAAGTAAGGGTGGCAGTACTGTGGCCCTCTGAATATAAACATGCAACTCCCTTTTTGGGTCAGGACCCACAGTTTGAAAAATGCTGGTCTCCCCCCATGAAATCTGTATAATATAGGGTAAAGCCACACAAAAGACTAGAGTCACAGTCCATGATATGTTTTTCGTGGCCATTAATTTGGTAGGGCCTCACTTATCAGTATTAAGTAACATGCTTATCATATAAACCCAAACTGCTTTTCTCTTCTTGCCAGAAGCCAAAAATCTCTATTTTCCTTTCCCTAATTCTCAAAATACAAAAATATTTCCAATACAAAATTCTGGGACACATTGAAAATTAAGATTAAAAATATATGGGCAGCATAACATAAATTTAATATCAAATTAAATATCACTGGGAATACTGTAATAATTCTATTATTCATTTTCATGTTTAATTCAGTAACCCTCCACTTTGTAATATATCTGAAGCTGCCGCCTTTCCAGCCTGCTGCAGGGGTCTTGCTACATACAGAATGTAGGTCAAGCTTGCTATGTAGTGCAGTTCTTGGTAATAACTTTTTTGGTACCCCACACAATAAGACAATGGATCATTTTGGTTCAAAGCAAATTAGCCTCATTGAAGAGGTCTGGGTGCTCTGGTCAAATTGACCTGAAAGCTTCTCCTTTGTTTTCCAAATCTTGAAAGTCTGGAGATTGCTTTTAGTGTTCAGTGGAGACAGTCAATCACAAAGTAATCGTGGATAAGATGTGCTAACAAAATGTTAAATTTTGTCCTGTTTCTCCCCCCGCTCTCCCGAGGTATCTTTTTTTTGTATTTACTATAACTGTGTCTGTCTTAACCTTTTTGGATTTCCATCTCAAAAGTAGGGGTTAAATCAGATGCAATATCAGAGATACCCATATTAATTCCTCCAGAGCTTTTTGGACAAGCCCTATGGGGAAGATAGAGTCTGAAAATGATCGTGGAAATTGCTGATTGTTTTTTTCCCCTTTTTGAAGTTGGAATTTCTTTGCAATTGTTTGTAAGCGGTGTGACCATGCAGCAGGCTATCAAGGGCTATACAGGCAGAGAGAGGCACCTCTCCCCCAGCCCAGCCCAGCTCAGCTCCCTGGAACTTGTACAGCCACAGAGAGGCATACTGTCCTGGCCCTAGTCTAGCCCAACCCAAATCAGCCCAAGCTGCCATAGCTGGGGAGAAGCACCCCTGCACCCCACCCTACTGGTGCTGCTGTAACTGTGGGGAGGCATCTTTCCCCCCAGCCCAGCCTCATCAGAGCCGCCAGGACCAGGGAGAGGCTCTCCTCCCTATCTTCGAGCTGCTGCTATGAGAGGTGGCTGGAAGGAGTCCTCTCTCCCGGGGCAGCCTGCATCCTAAATATCTCGTTCCTGTCCCCACCCTAGAGCCCACACTCCTAGTTGGAACCCTCATCATCCCGCACCCTAATCTTCTGCCTGAAGCCCCCCTCCCACATTTCAAACCCCTCAGCACACCCCCACCACATACTACCTGCATATTGTACACATAAAAAAATATTCTGCACCTGGGTGTTAAAAATTAGAGGGACCACTGCTCACTCCCTTTCTGTTCCTCTTCAGTTTGATGAATTAGGCTGAGGTACCCTTTTAGGGACAAAGAACTAACTTGTTACCCCTTACTCTGGCCCTGATCTCAGATGGTGTTCCTTTATGGTACGCAGTGTGGCTGCTTCTCTGAGGCTTGCTCTGGAGGAAGCACTCTTTCCTCTTCACAGTCAAGCTGTTGGTACGGATCGATCACCTGAGGGTGAAACCTGATATCTAGTTTCAAAACAGCAACTAGTTCCAGTGAGACGCCTCCATCTGTTATCCCGTCACATTCCATAAGTCAGACTTTTACCCCCACTGAACTCAGCCTTTACCCACCAGTCTTATTTTCAATCTCTTGAGGCAATGTGGAATGTAAGAGTTCAGTAAGGGTTATGGTTAATGATTCCAACAAGAATCTTGGTTTTGTTTTCAACTCGTGTTAATTTTATTCTTTTGGAATTTAAATGGAATTGTTCTGCCCAGTGTTTCATATGGGCTTGGACATTGCTAGGGTCTCTCCCTTAACGTCTGTCTGATAGCTTTATCGTGATGGAATCTAGTTCTTCAGGTTGGAAGGAACCTTAATTTAATTTTTGTTCCAAAGAGTAAAAGGAAAATTGTCCAGTTAAGTAGTGAGACATAGCAAAACGCTAGAAGACTCGGTCAATTCCCTAACATAGTCTGCAGCAAACCCATGAAATCCAGACTCTCTGGAATCCATGAAAATCCTCTGCTCTCTGCATCAATAGCCTCCCAGACATACTCAAAACTTATCTTCTTATTATTCACTCTCCTTAGACAAACTCTCCAGTACCCTCAAAGACCCTCTTCTCTCTGGCTACATCTACACTACTGATACTCTTTCCAAATACTGGTAGAACAAGTCAAGGACACACACCACAATCTCCTTAACATCCCCCATTCATCTTCCTTCCCAAAGGATGCCCTTCCTATTAATGAGTCTCTCCTCAATCCTGCGAAAACCAGCATCAGTCATGTCGCCGAGCAAGTGGGTGGACAAAATGTATTATGCTTGGCGAGAAAGAGAGAGAATTCTTCTCCTTCCTCTGCCCCAACTCCATCGGAGTGGATGATGTAAATTCTCATGGCAGTCAACATCAGATGAGCTTCACTTCCTACACTCTTGAAAATTTAGTTTTCTTGCTCTGTAAACTGTCTGGCTTGCAATCTTCCTCATCTCAGACATCCATGTCCAAACACTAATGTTGACTTGTTGCTGAGGTGCCAATAGACCACTCCCCACTACTGCTACAATCAAGCACTGCTATCCATCTATTTGGCCACTGGCTGGCAAATGTTCTGCAACAGCTGAGAGTGCACAGCATTGGACCAGTGGTTCTTAGAGATCAGTTGCAATGGATACTCAATTTTTTTTTCTCTCCCCTCTACAGTTCTCCATCCCTCTTCAGAGATCAGACCTGTCTCAATAATTTACTGCAACAAGAGGTAGATTGTTTTCTTGTTAGGAGCCATAGAATCAGTCCCTCAACTTCTATAAAGCAAAGGGTTCCACTCTTATTTCCTTATTCTCAAGAGGAAGAGAGGTTAGAGAGTTCTCTGAGACCCCTACGCTTTCAGCAAGCTTATCAAAGCTTAAAAATTCGAGATGGTCACTACAACAATTATCATTCCAGCCTTGGAACAGGAAGACTGATTTTTGATCCTTGACCTATAGGATTCCTACTTTCATATCTCAATCTTACCAGCTCACACTTGATGTGTCTCATTCACTCTCACACAAGACCACTACCAGGACTGGGTGCTCCCCTTCCAACTATCAGCATCCTGAGAGCAGTTTCCAAGGTTCTCTCATTGGTGACTGCCAACTTACACTCCCAAGCACTTATGATCTACCCCTATCTGGACTGCCTCTCAAAGAGGCTCATCAAGTCACCAAAGCTACAATGTAGTTGTTTATGGAACTGGACCTAGAACTCAATGCCCAGAAATCATCCCTCGGACCAGTACAGCACCTGGAATTCATAGGCTTCACCCTTGACACGCCTGAGCTTTCTTGCCTCAACACAGATTCATTGCTCTGGCTACACTCAGAGCCCATTCAGAAGAGTCCATACATATCAGCCAGACACTGCCTACAATTCTTGGGCACACAGCAGCAGAGCAGTTGTAATACCACACACCAGGCTACACATGTGGTTGCCTGCTATACCTTTCTCTGCATGGCGTCATCATTCAATAAAGCATCAAGTTCAAAATATTCATCTTTTATCTTCTAAGCCCTCTATGGGATTTGCTTAGGTACTTATAGGACCATCTCATTCTACGTGACTTCTCCTGTCACCGCTACATTTCACTGTATTAATGGAACTGCCATAGGGGGTAAAACTCATATTCATGGAAAGCAGGGTGCTCAGTGAATGGCATTTGGTCTTGAAAATAGCACGTATCTTGGTGATTTAAATTGAGTGGAAACCCCACTACTTTGACCTACTGGTTTCACAATAAAACAAACAAACAAACAAAAAGTGTGAGTTGGAGAAAATGAGAGAATTTTAGGACCTTGCTGAGAAATGTTACATCAGAGTAACTGTGGTTAGTTTGCCTAAAAGAGCCCTCTGTCCTCACAGCCTGTTTTTAGACCAAATAACTTAGCACCTTCAATTTCAATAACAAGTCCTTAGAAGGGAAGCAACTCCATTTCATATTGAGTTTGTTCAGTTTAATGTTTGTGTGGATTCATTCCCAGCTACTCCACTTCTGGTAGTTGTCTGACCACTATCCCATACTGCATTGCTTCAAAGTGGATGAGCTTTTCCATTTTTCTGGAGTCATCTTGAATGGATGTCACGTCTCCGTAGAAAGAGTGGCAGGCAGCTAGGAGAACTCCTTTCCCATACCAGTATTCAACAGTAATGAGTTCGCATACCAGAGTATCTATATTCATTATAGCAGCCATGCTTCTCCTCCTCCCCCATGGTTCTCTCTGAACCCTTGCAGAAGTTCTGGACTTGGTTGCATGTTTAGTCCCACCTGTAGAAGAGTCACTGGAATACACACATTTACAAGATACTATCAGAGCAAATAAAGAAGAGGAGGCACTCCTTGAGCTGTAGGGTTGCCAGGTGTCTGGTATTGACCTGGACAGTCCGGTATTTTTGCCTCCTGTCCAGTAAAAAAAAAAAAACAGAAAATACCGGACACCTAAAATGTCTGGTCTTTTCTGATTTTTTTTCACAGCCAGGAGGCAAAAATCCCGGGTGCTTACTGGGTTCTGCAGGGGAGCTGTCCGGCCCGGAGCAAGGAGACAAGATGGCAGATGGCCGCCGGCAACCTGTTAGGGCCAAAAAGCATTTCTTAAAGGTGCCACGTTTTTTTATTTTATTTTTAATTTTTTTACTTAACAACTTTGGACTCCCCCTTTTTTTTCCTCTTCAGAATTTTTTCCCCAGTATGTGGTTTTTTTGTGGGGGGAGGTGTTCGGTATTTTTGGTTAAACCATCTGGCAACCCTAGCTGTCCCAATGCCTACTCATGTCAATACTGGTATTACGGACCTTGTCAGACCACCCAACATTAATATTGGCGAATCTTTCCTGGAAGCATCAAGGCATTGGAGCTCCAGGGAGAAAAATCCTTTCCTCTTGGTTAAGGCTTTGGCCTGGTTGTAGGCCAGAAATAGGCAATTGCTCCAGGATAGGTTGGGGACCTCACACCTGCAAATTAGCTTTTGGTCATTGTCATGCTTCATGATGTAGCACAACAGTGCCTTCTCTGTAGTGTCACAGACCTTCTGGACAATAGCCCCAGCTGCTGATTTATCAACACCAAACTGGTTACCTACTAATCAGTAATGCTTAGGAATTGCAAACTTCCTGATGATGCTAGCAGTGTCTTTCTCCATGCTGAGAGGAGCTCTCTTCTTTGGTGTTCCAACTCTGCAGCTCCAGGGTGAGCTCTGCACAGATTTAAAAGGAAGTGCCTTGCTTATTTTGAAGTTCTGCCACTACCGCTGCTTGCTCTGTGGTACATCACTCACTACCCTATCCTGTCATTCATGGTTAGCTTCCTGAGCTTGGAAGTGGCTCTTCACTTAGTAAAGTTGCTCTACATAAATGCTCTGCAGAAGTGACTGCGCCATTTCATCATCCTGCTCCTCCTCCTTCATCCAAAGCCCTTTGAAACTGCAGGGCCAAATCCATCCATACACAACTATCAATGTACATGCATCCTATTTGCATTAATGATTTAAGATCATGATGCTCAGAAATGTGTCCTCCATGTTGCCTGACAGCAGTTCAAAATAATACTGACAAAATGAATGGATGCCAGCAAAGAAATTGGAGGAGTTTGAGTTTGAAAACTCCAAACCCCTCCTCCCCCTGCCGATATATATATATGTATATATGTATATATGTATATGTATATATATACACACACACACTCACACTCTCTCTCTTCCTCTTCCTCCCTCCTCTCCCCCCAGAGTTCCTGAGTTTTCCATGAGGCATCCATCACAAGAAAAATCACAAAACATAGATCTGTGTGGCAGAGCAGTGCATCGTGGGGTATCTACTCAGAATACTGAACAAATATGCAGAGCTATGTTGACAGAATAAAATGGTGTGGATGAGCTTCAACTTGATACAGTTAAATTGCTTCATGGACAGCAAACAAACTAATGCGATGTAACATCCCTGTGTCAACATAGCCTTCCTGTGTTCACTGCAGAATTTGTAAAATGCTGAGGATACCATAGTTATGAAGGCAGTATACGTGCCCAGACAGCTTCTGCAACATCACATGTTTCTCTCATAAAGTCATGTTGATTGACTTTAAGGGTTGTACCACTCTTGGAATAACAGATCTAAAATTTCCATCTTGGATGGAATTTACATCTAAAGAGACTCTATAGCTGTTCCAATACATTTGAGATTATGTAACAGCCATCTTTAAAACCAGTTTCTGCCTGCTGGCTAATCATTCCTACATAACTTTGTTAGGAACATTGAAAACTGTTTTCACGTAAATCCCTATTTTATTTTGCTGTGATTACCCATTACATAAGTATCTGAATGCCTTTTACATAAAATAGATTGATAATAGCAAAATCCCTAGAGGACTTCTTTGAGGTGCTTGTTCTAATCTCTTCTGCCTATAGAAACTTCTGCTTGCGTTAGTGCTGTTTTGATTGGGGGAAAGGGAAAGAGGAGACAAATAGTTTTTAAAGTTATTTTGTTTAAGATATATGAAAATCTATATCAAAGGGGAAGGTTTTGTAATATTTTCTTGAAGTATAGTCAGGTTGAATTTCTCTGATCATCTCTGGAAGTGTTCTTATACTCTTTTTTTCTTCTCGGAACTCTTATGCTTTGTGATCTGCATTGTCCCAGAGAAGCATGATTTTCTTGCAAGTTTATGGAATGAAATATGGTCTGTAATGCAGTTGATACCTGACCAGTTGTGGAAATGGACTTGCACTCAGTGGAGGAACAAGAACGGAGGCTTGATGTGCTCATGGAGACGGCGAGCAGCTGCTGTTTGTACCTGCTCAAGCCTTTGCACTTGCAGATTCCAATCAATAGATGAGGAAAATCTTAGATCTTAGTTTAAAGTAGGCCTGAGCAAAATACTCTCAGTGGGCTAGATCTGGCCCACAGATGCAGCTGGGAGCCTCGTGCAGACTCCCTGCCTGCTCCCTGCATACTGCTGAGAAAAGCGACCGTTGTGGGGCTCTGTTTGAACAGCTGTGAGCCCAGGGAAGATAGAAGCAGCTTCATGTACTGTTCCTGCCCCCAGCACAATCCCATTGGCTGGTTTCCTATTGGTCTGTTGTCAACAGGCAACCTGCCTCCTCTCAGGATCCTAGCTGTTCAAAAACTACATGGTTCCTGCACTCAGTGCAGGACCGGGGCAGGCAGGGAGTCTGCTTGAGAAGGCTGCTGGCTGGGAGTCAAGCAGGTAGGTCTCCCAGCCAGAGCCTGTCTCTGCCCCCCTCCCACTTAACCAAAATCCTCTGTCCCCTTCCTGCACCCATATCCCTTCCCAGATCCTGCACCCCAAACCCCTGCCCCAGGTCACAACCCAAACTCCTGCACCCCAGTCCCTTGCTCCAAGTCACAACCCCCTCCTGCTCTAGGTCACACCCAAACCCCTCCACCCCCTTCTGCACCCTAGTCCCTCACTCCAGGTCACAGCCCTCTCTTGCCCCAGGTCACAACCCAAACCTCTCACACTAGTCCCCTAACCCAGGTTACAACTGCCTCCTTCACCCAGACTCCATACCCTTTCCTGCACCCCAATCCCTTACTGAAAGCTCCCTTCTGCACCCAATCTCCATCCCAGACCTTGCACCTCTTCCATTAATATGGAAGAGTGTGGCCTTTGACCACTTTCCATATTCTTGGAGTGGTCCCCTATCAAAAATTATTGCTCACCCCTGGTTTAAAGCCTACTGTCTTCATAATTGAGTTACTTGGCCAGGTGGATTTTCTGATCCCATCTACACATACCCACCACAGAGAGTTGTAATCATGTTATGTATTTAATGCTTCGTGGTTCACTCATTTAAATTCAGTTATTTAAGGAAGAGTGTAACGATCCCGACCCCTTTCCCGGGGTGAGGGGTCGTTATCTTGCCCTGCTTTGTGTCTCGGGTGGTTCTCCGGTATCCGACCGGGGCGGAGGGGGACCTGGGCCCACCCCCTCTCCAGGTCCCAGCCCAGGACCCTAAGGGAGTGCGTCTGAGACGTGCTGCTCGACCGGGGGGCTACGGCTGCAATGCACCGGTCCCCGGGGTTCCTACCCCGTCCTGGGCTACTTCCTCCACCCTCTTAGGTCTGCCGGTCCTGGTCTGGTTCAGCGGGGTCTCGGGGTTAACTCACCCACTCTGGTCCCAGGATGCTCGGTCGTCGGTCGGGGTCCGTGCAATGTCCTGCAGTCCGGCGCGAGTCCCCGCACCTTGCTTGCCGGGGCTCCGTCCCTTTTCTCCCTCCCCTTGGCGTCCGGGCCGCCCGGAATTTAAACCCGGCGCCCCTGCTCAGGGACGCCGGCACCTGCGCCCTGCGGGTGGGGGCGGGCGCGTGCGGGGGCGGCCCCTCCGGGCAAAGACTCCTGCGCCTGCGCGGGCCGCCGTCCCTGGGCTGGCGCGTTAGAGCCGCTCGGGCGTCCCCACGGCAATTTCCTCCGGCGCCCCTGGCGTGGGGCTCCGGGTTGGGGCTTGCGATCCCCGCCACCCTGCCCCCGCCTACGCTGGCGGCTGCCGCCAAACAAGCGGGGCAGAGCCGATCCGGCGTTTCGGCACCTGTCTCCCGCGGCGCCCCAGTGTGGGGCGCGGGGTTGGGGCTCGCGATCCCCGCCGCCCTGTCACAAAGAGACTTTGTGTTATGTTCTAAAAATACCATCAGTGTGTCAATGGTTCTACATACATAATACTGATAGGGGACTGTAGTGAATGGGGGCGCTTGCTCAGAAGATTGGTTGTCTGTAAATCAAATGGAAATACCTCAGAGATAATTTCTACCAAGTAAAGGTGTTTGTCAGTATGATGTAAAAACCCAGTAAGTGTGTGTGAATTAATTTTAAAATAAAGCTTCTTCTCAAGGAAAGGGGGGCAGATCAACAAAACTATAGTATATTGATTTGTTAGGCAGGGGAAGTTTTGAGAATTTTGTTGGTAGAACACTTATAGCAACACTAATGATTTGAATACGTTTTAAGTTTTATAGGTAGAAACAATTGGTTATTTTATAACAAATTCAATTAATATTTAAACCAAGGGTGAAATATACAGTTCTTATTTTCCATTAGTGATTGGGATTTAGAAATTGAATTGTACGAGTGGCAGTTTGTCATGTCAGAATAGTGTGGAAAGAAGGTTTTCATAATACTGAACTTTTTTTTTAACTCTGCTTAGCTTCAGAAATTGCTTACTATGGATCCAATAAAGAGAATTACCTCAGAACAGGCTATGCAGGATCCTTATTTCTTAGAAGATCCACTTCCCACATCTGAGTAAGTGGTCAGTTTATTAGTCCATTAGCATGTTCAAATATTTTTAATGTATACTCTTTGTTTACTGCTTACTATACATTTATTCCCATGTGTTTGAATAATGAATTAAATACTTACTGTATGGCAGTCAAAGAAAAAGCTATAATAACTAAAATGCTATTTGAGGTTTTAAAATTAAGTAGCATTCCTATTAATCGCTTGTGTTATGAAACTTTGATCCTGTTAGTCACAGCACTAATCCTGTTATTCACTGACAGGTTGATTATGCATGCTACAGATCTTTGTGGACAACTGCTAAGTGCCTGCAGGTCCAGTTCGGTTCTAGAATGCCAGAAGACATTTACTAATTAGTTTACATTTTTCCATCTTATCCTTTTTTGTAAATTCAGTAGATGGGGGAGAAACAGTAGTGTCTTTCTGTGCTTTCATACTTCACAGCCTAAATCCACTTTTTTGTAGACACTTTTTCTTTTCAACTGCACAGGGAGATTTCTAAACATAAGAAAGCTTATGGACAAAACAAGGGTGAATAGTTTATGATAAAGTGCCTTAAGATGGCCAGCCAGCACTCGTGTGGCGTTATTTTAGAAAGGCCAGTAATATGTGTTGTGTATCATTTTTTTCATTATTAAGGGAATAATTTATAAAATATGGTATGTACATTTTGCAACAGTTAATTAAAATGAAATAATTCAGTGCAGCTTAGTGAAATATTTATAATGACTCCTGACCTGTGTGACATTCTAGTCCTATCATGCGAGTGATTTGGTTTTGCAGAAACTGCTTTTAGGTCAATGTTCTTTTCCTTCAAGCTTAAAATGGCAGGGTTTTAATACAAAATGAATAGTGTGTTCACAGGTACAGAGGGTAGTTATAAATAATAGTATATCCTTATGGTTACAAGAGGAGAAATCTTAGCTTGGGCTAGCAGTAACAAATCATTCATGTATGCCCATGAATCTAAAGTGAGAGACCACATACCCCCAGAAGCCTCCAGGTCTTATCATAGTTAATGCTTTTTATTTGGTAATAGAGTATTTAACCATCTGGTCACAATTAGTGATGATCAGTACTTAGTTCAACATTTTATGGGTTTCTGCATTGCTGAATGAAGGGAACTACATTGAGCATGTATAGGGGAATTAACTCTGGTAACTAACAGGACTTTTCCATCTCTCTCCAGTGGTCACTGTATTACTCAGAAACACTGAAAAATTAGAGGAGAATAATAGAAATGACCAAAAGGTTAAAACAAATACATATGAATGCCAATGTTAAGTAAAAGATATTAAGAATGGGTATACTTCTTGACAGTGAGCTATATTAGGCTGTGGCTTAGGAAATTTGAAACTAGACCGGAGAAAATGCTAGCTCTTAATCAATGACTAACCTTTCTGACTCTAGGCAGATATACTATGACTTCTGACTTGTTTTTGCAGTGTTTTTGCAGGTTGTCAGATCCCCTATCCAAAACGAGAATTTTTAACAGAAGAAGAACCCGATGATAAAGGAGACAAAGTAAGTATTAAAATAGTCATCTTGTCTCATTGAGCTTTACCACAGTGTCACATTAGCTGCTTTTGTATGGCTTCTGAGTTGAAATTTTTCTTTGTTTTTAACCAATTGAGAAGAACCAGCAGCAGCAGCAGGGCAATAACCATACTAATGGAACTGGTCATCCAGGGAACCAAGACAGCAGTCATACACAGGGACCCCCATTGAAAAAAGTGAGAGTTGTTCCTCCTACCACTACCTCAGGTGGACTTATTATGACCTCAGACTATCAGGTAAATCAATTTCAGTTTTCCATATGTTACTTACTAGCATGTTTACCTGGCTCTGCTCAGGTCCTTAAGGAGGGGCACAGAGCAGGGGACTGGAAGGTGTGGGGGATGCAAGAATCAGATCCGAAACGCTTACCTTCTCCTCCACCCCCGAGTTGTACCAGGGCGACTTGGTCTTCATTTTCCTGTCCCTGTCAGGGAGCAAGAACAAAGTGCACAGCTCATCTGCCCCCTTGCTCTCCCCATCCAGAGTGATGAATACAGCAAACCGCATTTTCCCCTTGCTGCCTGAGGAAGGGTAACAGCCAGCAATGCCTCATCCAGCCCCTTTCACTTGCCTGGTAATTCTTTCTCTTATGGTTTTGTGAGAAGCAATCCCATTTTCCTGGCACAGCCAAATTAGGGATGTTAAAATGAACTTAAGTAACCATGTAACCGCCGAAAATTTCAGTGGTTATATGATTACACTCAGAGAGCAGGCTTAAAAGTCAGCTTCCTGCAGCTCCCTCCTGCTCTTCCTGCACTGCTTCTTGTGTGTAACTGTGTATGTTAACCAATGAGCCCAAGCTCATCAGTTAACCCTGTACATGGTTACACTTTCACATTCCTAAACAAACCCTTCCCTTGCTTAAGTTATGATAAGAGGGAGCTGTATACCAAATTTGTGGTCCAAGCTCTTACTGTTTAGGAAGCATTGTTGAACAGACAGACATACTCTCAGATATATAGTAGTTGTAGCTCTTGTATATTGTAACATAGAAGAAGCTACTTACTGCACAATTCTACTCTAAAAGCGATTCTGTATAATGATTTGGTGGGATTTCATGTTTACTGTATTTCAGCTACTTTCAGATGAAGTGTGCTTAGTTGAAAAATAAGAATTGTTTTCAAATTGTCAATTCTGCAACTTCAGCTTGTGAGATGAGTCAAACTAGGAGTGGGAAGTGAACAGTAATTTGCTGTGATTATTGATAGTAGTATGATTTATTAGTATAAGACTTATTAGTCCTAATCACAGAGCAGGACCCTATTGTGGGAGCTATGGTGCAAACACAAAACAAAAAGATGGCCCCCTGGTCCAGAGAGCCTATAATCAAAGTACTATATAAAATAAGAGACAAGAAATGGATATAGACAGATCCAGGAGTATAAGAAAATGAATTTGTCAGCATGATAAGGGGTGGTCTCCGGACACCAACAGCATAATTCTTGTCAAGCTGGACAAGAAGAGTTTTAAGGAGGATAGCATGGGAGAAAGTATGAAGGTGTTTGTTTGAAAATCTGACAAGAGGGCTAGTGAGGCAGGAGTTGACACCTCAGTAGTGAACAGGTAAGTAGGATGGGGATGAGCTGTGAAGAGCCTTGAAAGTGGGGGAAAAAGCAGTTTGTTTTGGTATAGAGAGGAGAGAGACAGTGGGGCAATGTAAAGCAGGGGATAGGACAATGTGGTTAAAGTGACAAGTTCAGAAAATGATCTTAGAAGCAGCGTTTTGAATGTATATGAGTTAGGCGAAGTTGCATTTGCCAGAGAAAAGGACATTGTGATAATTGAAATGAGAGCCTGGAAGTGAGTTTTAGCTGGGTGGATTGATTAAAAAAGGTCAAACCTTGGACAAGCTATGCAGAAAGAATTGGCTAAATTTAGACATGAGTGAGGTCCTAGAGAAAGGTTATAGTCAGAGATGATGCCCGTTTTATGGACCTGAGTCTTAGCATGGATGGTGGTGTTTTTCACAGTGATTGACAAGTGAAGTTTCGGGAAGGTTAAGAGCTGTGTTGTAGCCATATTGAACTGAGCTGAAATCCCAGAAAAAGGCAGAGATTTTAGTTTGGACAAAAATAGATCTCTCTGAAGTAGAGAGATAGTGAGTCATCAACACAGAGATGGTAGTTGGCTTTGTGGATGAAGTTACTGAGAGACAAGACAGAGAGGGCCCTGGTCTACACTAAGACTTGATTTCAAAGTCCCCAAGGCTAAATTTATAAGCAGTGTGTCCACACTACCAAACTCATTATTTTGAAATAATGGGACGTGGAATTGAAATCTGTACTCCTGCTTTTAATCAGGAGTAATGCTAATTCCAAAACAGTTATTTTAAAATAACAGTAGGGTGGATGCTGTGGTGCCGCTATGTTAAAATAATTACCCCCTAGAGTAATTTGAAATAATTACTCCCCAGTGCTTCCTGGGGCTCTAAGTCCAAGGTAACGCATCCACATTAATGGAGCCTGCCTCGGACTAATTTTGAGGCTTCCCAATAGTGTGGACACGCTAGTTTTAATTTGTTAAATCAGGAGTTTAGTTGAATTTACTAATTTCAAAATAGTTTTCTACTGTAGACATGGCCAGGGAGAGGAGATAGGGACAAAAGAGTAATTGGGATTAGCGGAACAACTACAGAAAGTTGGAAAATCCTCTAAATCTTCCCTCCAAAAAACATTCTGAAGGAGTGATTAGAGAAGTAGGAGATGACGAGAACTGCAGGAGTCAGAAACTGGATTGAATTCTTAAGAATGAAAGTCCAGTAACTTAGAAATTATTGTTTTTTAAAACTGGCTCTTGGGATTGTTGACTTGGTGGGCTTAGGTAGAATCATAGGCTTGGAAGAGACCTCAGGAGGACATCGAGTCTCACCCTTTGCTAACAGCAGGACCAATCCCAACTAAATCATCGCAGCCAGGGCTTTGTCAAGCCCAGTGAGATGGTCCTGATCCTCCTAAGGCCTGTAGTTTTTCCCCTGGCTCTGCACGCATAAAGGTATAGGAACCTAAAAACATAAAAGCAGGAGTTGAATCTCATGAGCTTGATGGCCAAATGATCCCAAATTATTTTTACTAACTCTGCTTCCAGAATTCAGCTAGTGTATCAATTTTCAGGTCCATTTCACTATACATGTGGGTTTGAGAGCACTTTGAATAATGAGTTCTAAGCAGAAAGCTCTATTCAGCCTTAACCACTGTTCAGCAAGGGCTGCCTCAGAATGTAACTCACTACTCTCACCCTCAGTAGTGTATTCATTCATAAAATATTTTCCAACAGAAGGGTTGATCCCTCTTAAACCTGCAGGAAGCCAAGTCAGTTGCTGTCCAGAGATTGTTTTGGCATCATTTCCACTGACTCTTTACTTCCTGAGTGTCTGAAGAAAGCAGATACAGCAGAACTTCTTATCTCTCTTCCATGCTGACTGACTCTGCTAAGGAAAATAGTTGTAGGGTGTGTGCTTCTACTATTCTCATGCTATTTACCCCACTCCACAGTGGTAGCTGAAGTGAGAGCATGGAAATTACAACAAACCCAAGCGCTCTCTCCTGTGAGCATGGATTGAGGTCTACAGGTTGGGAAATCGGGGGTCTCTGAGTCATGCCCAGTGGACTGAGGGATTGCTTAGGGACTCCACATGTCTCCCTCATCTAGACTGAGACAAGCTGTGCTCTTGCCTCAGCTTTCTCACTCCACTGACATTTCTCTCAGGACTTTTGCCTGAAGGGGCAGCGTTTTTCAACAGGGGCCAGTTAGGAGGGTTTTGCACAGAGTAGTGGTAACTGTCCCTTCACTGTTTCAGCAGCACTTACAAGTGCTTTGACTATCCTGACTGCTCACCAGTGGCAGATTTAGAGTAGTGGGGCCCTGCGCACAGCTTCATTCCCTTTCCTTCCCCCCACCTCCCAGGGATCCAGCCAAGAAAAAAGCACATTCACCCTTTCTGTCCCTCCCATTTTTCATTCTTTTTCTCTCCTCCTCTGCCTATATTATAAGTAATAAGAAGTAAATGAAAATAAAGTGAGGTACCTTGATTGTTTTTGTTATCTAAATTTTGTCACACTCCACTTGAAAATTGCAGAGGATCTCAGTGAACCACTTAATCATCTTTCCAAATATTGTTTGTACCATTAGCTAACTATTTTAAAGTGCTTTGGATAAGAGCACTTCATTACCAAAAAAAACCAACCAAACATAATAACCTTTCCTCAGTCCACCTGAATGGAGTTATGGGAATACAGTTTGAGAACTTCTAGTCTAGATGAAAGCTTGTATTTGTATTAAGCTAATGGGAAAAATATGTAAAAATAAATGTATAGATGATGCATGAATGGAAAAATAAGTTAACTTCCTCTGAAGAATCTTATTCAGTAGCTTTCTTTTTACACTTTTTCTTTACAAAATCATCAATTAAGTCATCATAAGTAATATTTTGTAAAGAGGCGCTTTCAATTGTCAATATTGCTGGACTTGTCATATGTTCCTGATGCCCATTTCGCAAATAATTTTTAACTCACTTCAATACAGAAAAAGAGTTAAAAATTGTTAACTCACTTCACCCAGAAGCATTTGTCACAAGTATTGTTAAAAATATTTTCAAATGGTTTCTACATTTGGAAAGGTTTCCTGCAAACCGTCATGGACAAGTCTATACAATCAACTGGTGATCTCAAAGCACAGACCTCATTAGTTTTGATACAATGAATGAAATGTTTCACTTCATCTTCAGAAAGATTTGTGTCTATGTCCTCTTGGTAGAATTCACTTAATTTCTTGCTATAAAGGCTTTTAGCATCTTCATTCCTACTTCTGTCAAAAAACATGCAAAATAAATCAACAGTTTCCTTTAGAGTTTCATTTCTACTCTGTAGTTGCACTATTATTGTGTCACAAATAATATTGACAGTTTCAATAATGATCTTCTCTTTCCCTTTTAAATTGATTTCATTGTCTCTAGTTTCATTGAAAAAAAAACTTCATGTTTTTTTGTTTTTGTTTGTTTTGTTTTAAACGCTTCTCATCAGATATAACAGAGGAACCTACATTTTCTGTTACTGTTAGTACGTTGGCTTCCGTGGACCTATAAAGGCAGTCCCCGAGTTACGCGGATCCGACTTACGTCAGATCCGCAGTTACGAACGGGGCCCGTCTCCCTGGTCTCCAGCAGACCAGGGAGAGGAAGCAAAGCGGCGGAGCACGCGGGCAGCGGACAGCCCAGATGCGTCTGGGCTGTCTGCTGCCCGCGTGCTCCTTGGCTTTGCTCTGCTTTGCTCCCCGTCTCCCTGGTCTGCATAACAGGGGGACGGGGAGCAAAGCCGCGGAACACGCGGGCAGCGGACAGCCCAGACGCGTCTGGGCTGTCTGCTGCCTGCGTGTTCCGCGGCTTTGCTCCCTGTCCCCCTGGTCTGCAGACCAGGGAGACGGGGAGCAAAGCAGAGCAAAGCCGCGGTGTCCGAGTGCAGCAGGACAGCCACAGCGCATCTGGGCTGTCCCGCTGCCCCCGTGCTCCACAGCTTTGCTCCGATGCCTGTGGTACAGCAGCTGGGGCGGTGTCGGTTGGTCCCGTAGCGCCACTCTGGGCGCTACTGGACCAACCCGGCAGCACCCCAGCTGCTCTGCCCCAGGCGTCCTGATTCAGCCACTGCTGGTCAGTTTCAGCAGCGGCTGAATCAGGACACCTGGGGCAGAGCAGCTTGGGTGCTGGTGGGTTGGTCCAGTAGCGCCGAGGAACGGCAGCGCTACTGGACCAACCCAGCAGCACCCCAGCTGCTCTGCCCCAGGTGTCCCCAAGTCAGCCGCTGCTGAAACTGACCAGTGGCTGACTACAGGAAGCCCCTGCCTCGGGCTTCCTGGAATCAGCCGCTGATCAGTTTCAGCAGCAGCTGACTTGGGGATGTCTGGGGTTCTTAAGTTGAATCTGTATGTAAGTCAGAACTGGCGTCCAGATTCAGCCGCTGTTGAAACTGATCAGTTTCAGCAGCGGCTGAATCTGGACGCCAGTTCCGACTTACATACAGAATCAACTTAAGAACAAACCTGCAGTCCCTATCTTGTACGTAACCTGGGGACTGCCTGTAGTCATGAAATTCCATAACAAAATGTAACTGAGGCTAACATTTGTGCAACATTCAATACATTTGTATCATTTTGCAATGATTTACTGAGGGCATTAATTCTTTTAAGTAAACAGTTCTACAAAATAGTAAAAACAGCAATATCATACTTTTCAAACTTTTCTGCTAAGGATTTTGCTTCAGTGTTTGCATGTGGTTTTTCAGAATTTGATGTTTAATAAGGTTCTCTTTATAATATCATAGCTCATTTTCAAAGCCAAAAAACAGCATTTGAATGAACAGACCACCTGGTGTCACAAATTCTTTTGACTGTCAAATGTTTTTAATTTACTTGCTCCGAGCATGATATTAGCATACTCCAGCAATGTGAGGCAACAGGAAAAAAAAACTTGTTTTGAACGATGTCAAAAAAATGTGTAGCTCCTTCACAAGATGCGGCTGCAGTGTTGCAGATTAAATTTAAGGAATGGCTGGAACATAGTATGAACAAAGCAGAGGGATTTGCATTGTTCACTCTTGCCTGTAGACATGAATATTTTCCTGCCATATTTGTGGCATTATGAAAGCTCCGCCTACAACAATTTTTGATGTCCAAACCTAAATTTGCAATGATTTCCAAAACTGTTGTCTCTAGACATTCAGAAGTGTGGGATTTTAGTGAGACAAAACAAAGAAATTGCTCTACAGCTTCACCATTGCCAGCCACATAGCTTAAAATTAACGTTAATTGATCTACATGACTGACATCTGGTGTTGAATTCACTATTATGAAATAGTACTTGATATCCTTCAGTTTCAGTGAATTGGTTTCTGAGCTGCTCTGCAATTATAGTAATGAATTTATTGTAGATTTGGTGCATTAAGAAGTTGTTCTTTCCTGAGCCACAATACTGCTAATTTTTCAAATGTTCATTGAGAAAATTGTCAAATTCACTAAGATATTCAAGGCAGGTTAAAAAAATTACCTTTTTGATTTGACCCTGACAACTCCTCATGTCCTCTTGGAGGTAGTCCAAAAGAAGACTGCAGTTTCACTGTGGCAATAACATGTCTTGGCACTTTCCTCCAATAAGAACACTCTTTCTCAAACTGAGCTGATAACTCAGAATCAAACTTAGACATAGCATTAATATGAGCTGTGGAAGTTTCATCATCAGCAATATCTCTTGCAACATTTCTCCAATTAGCGTGTCTATCGACAAATGTTTGTTTTCCTTTTACAAACATAACAATAGACTGCCTTGACAGTTTCTTAAAAAAAAATCAAACAATTTCTCATTACTGTGGTCCCATTTTTCTTCATCTTCAGAAAATGGGACTCAAGAAGACTTATAAATTGCTTTCGTCCTCCAACATCGTACTTTTTTTCTCAAATTTTGCATATTATCTCTGTTATTCAGTTTATTTACAAGAAATATTCTGTCATATTCAATTAAATAGATTTGGACTATAATGCAGAGTCTTTAGGGTAGGTTTCTTCCCTTACTTGGACAAACTTACTAATATTTTGTAGTTCCATTGCCACTTCAGAGTCCACTTGTTCAACTATTGTAGTTGTGGTTTCCCCACAGCTTGGCAAGTGATCAGATAACTGAGATGTTTCCTTGCCTATACTTTTTGATGAATATCCTCTATTCAATACTTCAAGATTTTTAAAATAAGATGACAAACTATCTTTTTGCTAAGCTTTGTTTTCTTATGTCGCCTCCATTTTTTGTGTTTTTGACTGCCAGACTCATAATATCACTTCATTATTACTAAAAAATGACCTTGATATTTAGGCAAATTAAAAATGTCTGAAAGAGCATGAGTGTATCTATGGACGAGCTGTGATGTGGACCACCTATTCCCCAAATAGGCTTAACACCAGTGGCACTGGAACGTTTTTAATAGTAGGGTGCTGAAAGCCAGCCTCTGTGTCTCCTAGGAACAGGTCCAGACCTGGGTGTTGGCCACAGGTACAGGAACTAAGTTCAGGCGGGGCTGCTGACAGAATAGCCAGGCCCCTGGGCAAGGTGTGTGAGGTGACAGGTTTGCCCCCCCCAAAAGGGTGGGGCCTCAGGTGGTAGGGGCAGAGCTGAGGGCCCAGCTCAGTAGCAGACACACCCTAGTGGGCTGAAGAAGACTGACAGAGGAGATACTAAGATCTCCCTGGCCATGGAGGACAGCTTCTAGCGCCTCAGTAGCCCTGTGCTCTGGCCCAGAGAAGTGGGCAGAGACCCACATGTGCTCCACCTGAAGATTAGGGGGAAGGCACAGTTCCATTGGTCACCTGAGTATTCCCACCACTCTCGCCCAGGGGCAGCAGCCACTCACCAGGTGGCAGCCATCAGCAGCACAAAATTACAAGGGCTGCTGTAGGACTCAGGAGGGGGCAGCACAGCCGGAGAGAAGCAACGCTTTCCCACTTCAAAGTGCAGCTTTTTCCTGTCAGCTGTGCAGCTTGCGGGCTCTACATCACCCAGCTGCTCTCCTGTCCTGTTGCGGGCAGCTACTACTCACCATGTGGTGGCCAGCAGCACAGACTTGGGCTGGAAGGCTTCAGAGGAGCACTGGGTAGTCACACAGCCCGTGGCCAGAGAGAAGCATCACTTTCCTGCTTCAAAGCACGGCTTTTCTCTTTCCGGTTGTGTGGCTGCCCCATTCTCTTCTGAAGCCTTCCAGCCCGTGTTTTCACGGCTCACTGCCTCCTGCCAGCTCTCCTGAGGCTGCAGCCTGCTGGTGAGCCTCCCTGCTCCCCACCCTCCAAATCCTCTCTGCAGAGGAACTGGCCCTCCCGCAAAGCAGCTGGCCCCTGCATGCAGCATGCCAGACCTAGTATTGGACTACCCGGCCTTGGGGGGGGGGGTCCCCCATGGTAGGACTTGGTATGTTTTATTGTAGATCCGCCCTTGCTGCTTACCTTAGTGCTGTGCTTTTGCAAAGCACAATGTTTGACTTTCAGAAATTCAGTCTATTTCCCCTAAACTTTTAAGAAGGTAAGGATGATACTGCACTCGTAGAGTAAATAAGACAGATGGAAGGAACCTGCATGAGCTTGACAGCAGTGAGGCTAAAGCATTTAAATGCCACCTACCGATGGGCATACCTGTCTCTGAATCTCCCCCTATGATTCTTCAACCCAAGGAAGCAGGAGAAAATTTTAAAATGCACCATTATTTTGACCAAACATCTGTCTCTTGGTTCTCCCATACTGTTACATTGAGCCCTTTGATAGAAACAACCATTCTCTGAGGACGTTTACTAAGACATCCCCTCAGCAGCTACATCTTTTGTTAAATCACGCAAGCTCTCCTATAAAGTCTCCCTCTGTGCAATCTTTTCCATCATGCATAAAAGCAGTTAGGTAAGGTTTGTTTTGGGTATATAGACTTCCATGTCCTGTTGTTTCAGAAGAATCAGCTTGCACATTTAAGGTGACAACGCTGAAATCAATTGGAGCAGTCCTGCTACCCTGATGTTGTAACAAGTTTTTATCTCACGATGAGAGAGGTTAGGGTTGTTTGGAGGTAGAGGGGTGTGGGTTGTTTGGAATTTTTACTTTTGTTTTTTCAAGTTATTTGTTGCCCTATGTGATGTTAATTTACCAAATCATCTTCTAATTGATCACATAAAACAAATAAGCAACATTTTTCAGGAGTAAGGGTGTGGAAGTCTGTCATTAAATATATTACAAATAAAGCATTAAAGGTTAATTTTCAACTTTTTAAAGTTTTTTTTCCATTTCCTGCATATTTGAGGCACATTTTGCCAGAAAGTACATCTAGAGATTTTTGCACTGTTAAACATATCCTTTATTTATTATACAGACCTGGATCATATGATGGCTGTTCTGTCACTTCTGTTTAAGAGAGTAGTCTGTCCCTCAAGAGTGAAGATAAATGTCATAACAGCTCAACCATCATGTGAGCCATGATGTACAGCAATGCTAATTTATCCCCTGCTGGCTGGAAGTTCTGTTAGAACTATTTATTTTCTCCTCGCCACCATGCACCTAGAGAGTGATTAAATGCACATGTGCAGAGTACCTTAAATGCACATGTGCAGAGTACCTGTCTATCTTGCTTTATAAAAGGCATTTTTATTTCCCCAGTGTGTTACCATCTCAACACATTTATTGAATCTAACTTAACTTTTGATCTAAATGAAGACTAGCGAAAAGAAAAGTCTGAAGTGTTTAAGCAGCAGAAATAAATCCTGGATCAGTTACAGCTTTTTAAACTGTAATAATTAAATATTTTTTGACTTTTTCTGTGTCCCACATTTGATCCTGAGCAAGTTAAACAGGTTCAAGATTTTGGCCTGTTTGTGAGCTATTTGGCGCAGCCTTCTTGACTGTTTAGAAAATACCTTCCTCATCATGAGTGGTCTAGTAACCCAAAATTAATCTCATATGCAAAGGTCTCCCAGATAAACTTTCTTGAATTATTACTAATCATCATTAAATACACCACAAACCTCCCAAATATGTGCTCTTGGGGGGCGGGGGGAAACCAGTGGAGGGTTCCTTGGATATTTTTCGTTGTAAGTTTTATTTGTTTAACACACTGATGTACCACAGTGGTGAGCGTAAGCTGTCTGGAGAGTTGAATGGACATGGGTGACATGACAAATGTGAATTCAGAAGGAACAGGTCAGGATGGGTAATAAACAGCATTACTTGTTACTCTCAATCAAATATTCCTGGTGTTCATATCCTTAACTACTGTAATCAAAATAAGGAGAACACTGTAAATACAAGTGATTGAGATACTGTGCTGTAGTACTTGTTAATTATTGCCACACATAGCAGAGACCTCAAAAATGAATAGGGAATGCAATGTGTAGTATTTATGCATCCACTATAGGGATCAATTCTCTTCTCCTTCATTATTTCCAGCGTTCCAATCCCCATGCTGCCTACCCCAACCCTGGACCAAGCACATCGCAGCCACAGAGCAGCATGGGATATTCAACTACCTCCCAGCAGCCTCCACAGTACTCCCATCAGACACACCGGTACTGAGCTGCACCTGAATAATGTCAATGCACTGTTGCTAATGCTGTAGGACTGGTCATGCAGCTGTCTGCCTGGAGCCTGGCTTGGGCCACAAGAATGTACTGTACAACCACACCTTCAAAATGTCTGATAGCCAAGTTCCACCACTTTTCACAGAATGGAGTAGTGGCTCCCAAATTGTACCTGTTTTGGGGTTAGACTTGAAAAGAAAGTGCTAGCACAGTTTGTGTTGTGGATATGCTACTTCCATAGTTTACTTGACATGGTTCAGACTGACCAATGCATTTTTTTCCGTGACAGTCTGTAGCAGTTGAAGCTGTGAAATGTGCTAGGGGCAAGCATTTTTTTTTATTGTATGTGGTGAATTCTCTTGATGTAACAACATTATCTGACCAATAGTACACAAAATCCTTTAACTGGTACTTGAAGCATACAGTATATGTTAACATGGCAAAAAACAAAATAACCATGACTCTAATTGAGATAATTTTGATATACATTTATTTTTAGTGACTTTTGTGTGTTGGTTCATTTTCCACATTGATCAATGTTTTATGATCAACAAAATTGCTACAATAAGATTTTTTAAGAAAATGAAAACATTTGCATTTTTCCAGCAGATTACAAGCCTCCCAAAGATTAATTTCCAGCATATAAGTTTGTTTTTGTTTTTAAATCTATGACTTGACTGGTATTAAAGCTGCTATTCGATAGTAAAATAAGTTTGTTGTCATTGATATAAACATGTTTGGTTCAGCAAACAAACTAAAATGATTGTCATAGACAGTGTTTTATTTTTCCTATTAGTGTTGCTGATTTGTGAGCATGCTTTGGGATTAAAAAAGCATGAATGATATTTCTTAAAGTGTGGCATCCATTCAGATATTTTGTCATGATTTTTGAGAGGTGGATTGGTGTAGTGGATTTTAAATTTTGTTCAGCTAATTATTTTTAAAATATTTTTGCACGTTATTAGGGATGCCCTTATTACAGAAAAGGATAAGGTGTTAGGAGAACCTTAGAATTTGAGGAAAAACTATAACATACAATGTACTGTATCAAACTATTTTACATGAATGACGCAAGTATTCTGAATAAAAAAACTGAACATTGTTAAAACAAGGTGTTATGTAATAAATTTATTTTTCATAAATCTGCATATGAATTTTGCTTGTATTCCTTTTTAGCAACAGACATTGAATTCTTTAATGCAGTAACATCCATATAGGTACTGTCTGAATAAACTAGTTTCTTAATTTAACAGTAATTTCTATTGCAAGTAGGAAGGATTCTCTTACCTGCTTTGTGTCATCTAGTGTTGCAAGAACTACATTTTCCCTCTTTCTGATTACCCTTTTATAACACTGCACAGATAATCAGCTATGCTGTACTGACTTACAAAATAGTAATTACATTCTATGGGTTATGCGACTGACCTAATACACAGAATCTAGCCATGCTAGAATTTATAAAACCACATCTAGGGTTTTCTAAATCATTTGTCATGTTGGTACCTAATCCCACAATACTATTTCCTGGGACAAGCATACCCTGCTGCCTACACAATTTTTTTTTTCTACAGGTGAAAGGGTTCAGTTTCATTACAATGTCAGGCTATCACTGAATTACAAGAAAACTTAGTACAGGCTGAACCTTCGAAATCTGGGATTCTCTGGTCCAGCAACATCCATGGTCTGCAATGGCCATGGGTGTTGCTGGACCCAAGAGTCCCATAGGTGGGAGCAGGAGCCAGCCAGGAGAACATGGGAGCTGAGGGGTCCTGCCTGGGCCAGGTGGTGGTTGAGGAGCACTGGCTGCAGCTGGGGAATCCCAGTATCAGGGTGGCCAGGCAGTAGCTGGGGCATCCCCACCCCGACTGGGTATCCCCTAATGTCAGCTGGGTCAGGTGGCAGCAGGGGAGTCCTGTCCAGGGAACCCCTGGCTTCAGCAGAGCCAGCTGATTGGGGAGCCTTAGCCCCAGCCAGGCAACCCCTGAGCTGCAGTGCGGCTGGTGGCAGTGGGGTGTATTAGCCAGGGAACCCTGGGGAATCCCCAGCAGCAGTGGGGCTGCCAGCAGCAGCTGGGCACCCCCAGACGGGAAACCCAAGAGACCCCCCCCCCCCAGCAGCAGCAAGGCCTGGGTGGTCAGGCAGCCCAGGCTGAGGACCCTGCTACAGCAGCCTCAGCAGCCAAGTGATCCCAGCAAGGAAACCTGGGGGACCCTGGCAGCAGCTAGTAGGCAGCATGGCAGGGAGCCTCGGCCAGACCAGTGTTAGCAGGGCCACTGCTAGAGTAGGGAGGGCCAGGGAGAGGAGCCCAGGAGTTGGACAGCCAGCAGTGGCCATTGACCTCCCTAGGACCAGTAAACGCCTTGGTTTGGGACAGTTCAGGTCCCAAAGATGCCAGACTGAGGAGGTCCAACCTATATCTGGGTCAGTTTGATGTTATTCCTAAGAGTTGACTTCATGGAAATTTCATATAGGTTTGTCATCTTATTCTAGAAATTATTCTTCCTTTAAAATCATGCTGAAAATGGACTATAAGCTTATAGCACTATTCACCAGTTTAAATATACTGTTTGCACTTTAACCTTGGTAGGGGAGAGTGGGTATATACTCTATGGCAAGGTAACAACACTATCATAGCAGAGACAGTGTTATGTCTGAGTGTAGCATGTATGGCAAGGAGCAACTAGTATGCCCCTTTTTAAAGAAGCTGTCAGCATGAAGGAAGTGGAGAGACTAATCTGTTGTCAGAAGGAAGATTGGACTCCAAAGATACACACACTCTCCTCATTTGGGAAATGAAAAACCAAAGTAACGTACTACTCTAGAGCCAGAGCAATGTCCTATCCTGCAAAAGATCAGAGTTCAGGTCACGGTCAACTCTCTCTCTCTTCTTGGATGGGTCTGAGACACCTCCAGGGACAACCCATTTAGTTCCCAGGATAGGAAAGTGGTTGTTTTTTCATGACTTCTCTGCCTCACTGAAAAATAGTATTGACAGACTTCACAGGTGCCTACATTCAGCTCTCCTCAGCAGGATTAATAGTTGATCAAATGGGGGTTTTGAGGGTTACTGTGAAAAGTGAAGCCAAATTGCGAGACTGACAGCGGAAGGGCCAATGTGCCTTCTAACCTCCATGTATAAATGAAGACACTTGTGGTTTTCTATGGTATTTGAACTTCTGGAACTACATTCAACTTTTTCTTTCCTGAGAAAATGTTTAATGGCAAATGTGTATGTGATCTCTGCATTATCTATTTAAATCATGTGGAAGAGCACTTACTTGCCCCAGGTCCCTTAGCAACACGTAAATAGGAGTCCCCTACATCTCACAAGAACTCTGTGACCACTTTGCAGAAGAAGTCAATTTTCCCACTCCCTGCTACAGAAAGTGCAGAACTCCACTGAGGAGTTAAAAATAGTAGCACTATGTTCTCTGTGAGCCTGCCTTGCCCTCTACCTGTATATTTTATAGAAGAGTAAGTATAAAGATGAATAGCTCAATTGTGCTCTTACTGGAGAGAGAAGTTATGTGAAAGCTGCTCTTGTGGAAAAGCCGTGAAGGGTTTGGCCCCTATTGTTTCACAAAAGTCTGTTAAACAAATTGCTGTTACCCAGTGGTATCTAAGAGCTTAGTGTGATATAAAAAAATCTTAGATGAACAGCACTTGACACTTTCACCCCATCTATGCACCTTTTCAGCTCTCCCGAGGTCCAAGCACAAATTGCAGATATCAGAGAGAATAAAGACCCTGTCAGAAACTATTCTGAGCGTGGTTCTACTTGGACTGCCATGTGTATGCCAGGGAAAAGATCCACATGTTGCCCATAGCATTTCGAGTTTGTGCCAACCATGTGACACTTAGTGACTTGAATGGGAATCATGTGACTAAGACTTCGACTTTTGAAAACAGGTCACTAAGGCTAAATTTTGTATTTGGATGCCCAAGCAAGGTTGCTAGTGTCACCAGTGGGAAGGCTGTGCATCAAAGAATGAAGTTCATCTGAGTGCAGAAAGCTAGCATGAGATCTCTCCGCTATTTACATCCCACGCAAAATGAAACTTACTATGTGTCCAGACCTTGTTCTGGCCCTGGGCACGGGTTTCTTTCTCTTCACAAGACCAAAAAAATGTAATCAGAATAAAATGTTGCAGCTTAGAACTTAAAGTTGTTTTCACCTTTTACAATGTATATATGGCACCAGCATCTTTTCCTATATATTTGTTACAAACATCTTTACAAACTAGCAGTTTTAAATTATAAGTGTGTGTGAGTTTAAAACCTCATGGGGTGTGCTGTGGATTTGAGATCAGAGTTTCCTTTTTTGAAGAGCAGCATGTGTCTCTGAATAATGTGAGGTCAGAAACCATTCTATATTCAGAACCTGGTGGCTGATTAGCAACTACTTTTCTTTGTCAGATCTCAGCAAGCCTCTGCCACATCAGTAATTCTGCTTGAGTGATGATGCTGTCATTTACAATCATGCGCTTTTCCAGTTCACAAGGAAGCATACACATTGTTGATCAGCTCAGATGACAGGAAGAGGAAAACCACCTAAAATGAAGAGATGCTACTCAACCGACCAGGTGAGTCTGCTGCCACTGTTGTGGTGGCCATGAAGGAAATTGTTTTTAACACTGCATGAGTCAGGTATCATACAAACCTATTTGCAAAGTAAACTGTTCCATCCTGCTTTGAAAAGTTCAATAATCAGATCATTAAAGATCCAGAGTACTCGTGAGGGTGGACACAGATCTAAGCCGAGATGAGAGAGAGGCAAATGTTTGTAGCACATATGCCTGGGACACAATCATCTGTCTCACCACACCCTGAATACTTGCTGAGTGGAGAAGACGTGTTTGCATTCCTCTAGGGGCTTATTGTGCTTTTGTCCTAGGGATTTTGAAGAGTACAACACTGCAAATGTATAGTACAGGGAAATGAAAGGAGGTTACTAGGCACCTCCTCTGAATCACTTCAGGGATTACTTGGTGGAATATACTCACAGTCACTGGCTGGACGTAATGCCATTGTTTGTTTATACCAGGCATGTCCAAAGTCCGGCCCGCGGGCCAAATGCGGCCCGCGGTCGGATTTAATACGGCCCCCCGCTTCTCCCGGCTCCCCGGTGCTTTTTTTAACTAGCGCGCTCAGCGCGCCGCTTCGGGCCGCCGCCGCCGCGGTCCCAAACCCTGCCCCTGCACTCCGCTTTGGGGCTGAGAGTGCAGGGACAGCCCCCGCTTCCTCCCACTCTCCTGGCTCCCCGGCGCTCCTCTGACTGGCGCCGCTTCCGGCCGTGCCGCCGCCGTCCATGGCGGCCGCTGCGGTCCTAAAGTCCACCATGTAGGGCACGTCCGCAGCCCTGCTCCCCCGCTTGGCTACGGGTTCGCCCTGCCCCCGGGCCGCCGTGAGGCCAGCGTGCCCTGCGCTCTCCGCCCCGCCTCTGACCCTGCAGGCCCTCTACCTTGGGGCTGAGAGTGCAGGGACGGACTCCGCAGCTGCTGAGATCAGGGACTGCCTTTGAACCAGACCTAGCCTATGTACTGCAGTCCAGATCTCAGTGTCACCCTTCACATTAGTGTAGGCAAGTTTTTTTTTTTCAATTGAGATGAATACATTGTAAAATCTGTTAATGTCAGTTGGTCTAAATCAGTTATAAATATATTTGGACACAACATGTATAGTTGGTGTTATGTCGTTTGCCGTTTGCAATAAACTTTGCATAAAATAGTTAATTTGCATTTAATTTTAATGGTTCAAAGAATGTCAGGCAAAATGGTCGGCCCTCACGCATGTTCACTTCATCAAATCTGGCCCTCTTTGAAAAAAGTTTGGACACCCCTGGTTTATACCTATGGAGGTATACCTTTGACTATTAGATCACAGATCTATGTATGGTCTTTACACTGTGTGAGCTCAGTGCATGACCCTAATAGTTTGCAAAGTGTAATTTCATTCCCCAAAACTAATGAAGAAAATATATTCTGAAACCAGACTTGAAAAATCTCCCAATGTTGTTCCTAGCCAGAAAAGGTACTGGTAACAGTGCTATAATGCATTGTGAAAAGCTACTCTAAAAAAAAATTCCCATTATAAAGATCAAGCACTCTTTCTATACTTAGCCTGTTTTTTTCTGAGTGGTTTACTAATAGTTATGGTAGCATCTGGGCTCAGGTTGCAGACCGTATGAAGTCAGGCTGTGTAGGTATAGGAAAAGTCTCTTTTGCTTGATAAAACAATCAACTCTCCAGTGCCACTGATTGGGGAAAGGGGAGGAGAAATGGATGATAAGCAAAGAGCATTTATGCAGCACTTTCTGACATAGCTCTCTGGGAAATTCCTGATAAACTAAACCCAGCACTGCTTCTCTTACCAGGGACACAGGTCAGGGACACTTGCCCTAAGGTAGAGTCAGAAGAAGTGAACAAAAATGCACAAAGTGGATGAATTTTTCAAAAGTTTGATGCATAGTTTTCACTTTATAGACTAACACCTACAAGAGACTTGTTTTAATGAAGCTACACAGGAAGAGCAATTTGGACTTTACCTCACCGATCTTAGGCTTCAAGCTCTGTCATGCAACTATGGAGAGTTTGCAATATCAGTGATTCACAATCAAGTACTCTTTGGGTATGTCTACACTACCCTCCTAATTCGAAATAGGAGGGTAATGTAGGCATACCGCAATTGCAAATGAAGCCCAGGATTTGAATTTCCCGGGCTTCATTTGCATAAAGCCGGCCGGCGCCATTTTTAAATGCCGGCAGTTCGAACCCCGTGCCGCGCGGCTACACGCGGCACGGAGTAGCTAGGCTTCCTAATCCAAACTAGCTGTACTCCTCATTCCGGCCGGCTTTATGCAAATGAAGCCCGGGAAATTCAAATCCTGGGCTTCATTTGCAATTGCGGTATGCCTACATTACCCTCCTATTTCGAATTAGGAGGGTAGTGTAGACATACCCTTTGGAATTAGGCAACCGAACTATAAACAAAATAAAACAAAAATCAGACTCACAAGCAAAACAATGCAAAAGTAAAAATAGTCAGAGAATTGTTGATATCTGAACAGGTGTTATCAACCAGAAAATGGCAGGGATAAAACTATTGCAGAAGGAATTCAGAGAAATTAGAGAACAAAAGATCATTAAGTAGAAAAATCACTGGACTGGAAATGGTCTTGAACCAAATCTGTTTTGGGTATGATTCCATTTCATGTAGTCAGAGGAGTCCCTAATGACTGTGTTGGCAATTCAGGAGTATGTGAGCCTGGAGTTTCCAGGAGCTCCAGTTCCATGGTTGATGTTTAAATGAGAGGTGGGTGGGCCAGGATTGCATTGGGCACAGCAGAGAGGCCGTTCTCTTGGTCCATGATTAAGACAGGAACAGTGCAAAGATGCAGAGAAAAGTGACCAATGGGATGGGAATCCAGGAAGGTTGAAGCCCCTGTCCTTGAGTTCTAGAAACCACCTACATTTTCATAACAGTTAGTCTCTTATCAGGGGAACTCTCTTGTGCAGGGTGGCTCAGAGCAGTATTCAGTCATTCTTGCTGAATGTGCATGTGAGAAGACTTGGAAAGTGAGGCACTTTGGCTGCAGTAGCTCCAGACACACAGATGATACGAAGCTCTACATGTCATGTCCTTTGCCACAGAGAGAAAGGGACCCTGGTGTTTGCAGTATCCAGCCAAAACCGCAGTTTGGATGCAAGAGTGTTGGCTGAAGCAACACCTGAACACATACTGAGATGGTGCTGCTAGCCACCCCTTCCTTGCCCAAGGGCGTGGTGAGTGTCTCAGCTCACCAGTTTCTAGGTGCAATTCAAAGTGCTTATTTGGTTCAATGAAGCCTTGTACCGTTTGGGTCCCATCAGTCTTAGAGGCCCCCTCTCTATGAAATATGCAGGCAGTTGAGTTTGTCGGGATACTCTGGCTAATTAGCCCAAGGTTTGAACTACTGAGGACTGGATACAAGACATCCTCAATGACATGGAGGAGAGAATGGGGGTAAAGCAATCCTAGACTCTGGAATTTGCATCCCCTGCTGCTCCAGCATCGCTGGAACATACATCCACCCCAGGCAAGTTGCACATTATCTAGTCACATCAGGCTTTGCTTGAGTGCGTATGAGGAACTGATTTGTGGCTGGGAATTTTTAGTTTAAAAGCAGATGAAAAGAATTCATTTAGCGTCTGTTTTTTTCAGTATCCCTTCTTCTATTGTAAAATGTTTGTATGTGCGTGTCCTCCGAAGTTAGCTAAATAATAGAAATAATAAATAGTATGAGATGAATCTATGATCTTTAACATTCTCGTCTTCCTTCTCATTTCTCTTTTGTGTCTCGCTCCCCCTTTTGTTTTACTTGTACTATTCTCAGTCCTCTGCCCTATTATGTATCTGGGATGGACATTGTGTGTGGCTGCCAGACTCTCACCTCCCACAACAAGTCTTCTATTCTCAGCTCACCCATTGTCAGAGACCCTGTGGCGGTCAGAGGAAATGCTACAAAGACACACTGACACGTATCCCATGAAAATGTATGTAAACATCACATGCTGGGAGAAACACAAGCCACCAACTGACCCCAATGGTCCCACATGAGGCAGTGGCCAGCTTCAAGAAGCGCCTTGCCCTCAAAGCTGAAAATAGAGAAAGAAGGAAAAAGGAAGAACTTTCTCCCAGCAGGCAGCTGGCCTACCACAAAAGGTCTGTACCTACTGCAGGTGGAGCGGAAGTTCCAATATTGGATTCTGAAGTCACCTTGACCCACACATAAATATGTGGTAGAGATCATCTTCAGATTGAGGGATCGCCAATGATGATCTACTCTCATTGCACCAGCTACTGGGTCAATCAAATCCTACTGAGGAGGATAGAGAGGATCATCAACTCTGACAAGTCAAGTGTAAAAATATAATTTGGCAGGCCAGAAAAGAATTTGAAAAGCTCTTAACAAAAGATGCACAAACTATGAGCAATTTGTAATGTACATTAGAGGTAGGACCTTTGCTAATCAATTTGTCAGTCCACTGGCTGAAAGGGGTGCTTAAAGAGCACTCAAATAAGACAGAGAACCTAAATGAATTCTTTGCATCTGCTTACAATGCAGGGGAAGTGAAGGAGATTCCAACACCCGAGCGTTCTTTATAGGTGACCACTCAGTGGAATTGTTCAACATTAAGGTGTCGATAGAGGAAGTTGGGACAAACTGATAAATAATCAAGTCCCCAGGATCAAGTTCTGAAAGAGCTCTGATATGAGACTGGAGAACTACTAACTGTGGCCTGTAATCTATTGCTTAAATCAGCCTCTGTACCAGATGACTGGTGAATAGCTAATGTGACAGCAATTATTTTAAAAAGGCTGCAGAGGCAAGTCTGGCAATTACAGAACAGTAAGGTTAACTCAATACCAGGCAACTTGGTTGAAACTGTAGCAAACAATAAAATGCAAACACACAAATGAACATGCTATGTTGGGAGAAGAGTCAACACAGTTTCTGTAAAGGTAAAATCAGGCTCCACCAATGTACTAGAATTTTTTGAGGGGGTGAACAAACATATATGGTGTGATGGACCAGGCTGGGTCTGGGCACAGCTGAGGGTGTCCACTCAGGGCGAATTGCTCAAACTGGAGACCTGCCCCAATAGGCCACAAACCAGTCACACCAAGCACTTCAGCTGCCAATCTGGCCAGCTAGAAGCCTCACGAGCAAAACCCCTCTGACACCCCAGTTCTTCCTGTGCCCCAATCAGCCCCGGGCCTAACATAGATGAGGGGTTTTAGAACCCAATCTCACCGACCCCAAATGGGTTCTTCTGGTCCCAAGCAACCAGCCACAGTTCTCAGTCAATTTACACTCTGGATCTTACCCACAAGACCACACTGAGCCAATCCTGATGGGACCCAAACAGTACAAGGCTTCATTGAACCAAATAAGCACCTTGAATTGCACCTAGAATCTAAAATCTAAAGGTTTATTAATAAAAGAAAGAAAAGCATGAGAGTACGGTTGTTAAGGAGAATACATTACATGCATCAAATCACCCAGTTCTCAATGTAGGCTTTTAGCAGAGAAGTTATAACTGCTATCTTAAAAGGTCTCTGGTGTACATCCTATGTCAGGACGGGTCCACAATTCTTCCCAGCTCGTTGTTCCCTGCAAGGCTGCATCTGGGATCAGGAGCTGAACTCAAGAAAAAATGGAGTCTGCCAGATGGCATTTTATATCCATCTCTGGTCTCTTCCGAGCTGGAACGGGTTACGTGGCCCAGCGACCTATCCTTGTGTCCCAAGCCAGCAACCATTAATCTGGCTGGTCTGCAGGCATCCAGATTCATTCCCCAGGTGTGTCTTTGGCATTTGGAGATCTATTGTCCCTGGAGCCTCGCTAATTAGCATAGCCATTGAATGAACATTCCTGGCACATTGCTCTGCCTCAGACAGAGAATTTTCCAGCATTAACACAGAGTACGTATTTATAACTCCACATACAGATATTATACAAGTACATGAAGAGCATCTACAGAATCAGTAGAACACAAGCTTTCACGTGACACCTCACATGGCCCCCTTTGTACAGACTTTTGGGGCAAACACCCTCCCCCCCATAGGTGCAACAATGATCTTTAGACTCCAATAACATGACATAAGGGGATTCCAGTGGATCTAGTGTGCATGGAATATCAGAAAGCTTTTGACTAGGTCCCTCACCATAGGCAGTTAAGCAAGGGAGGGTATTTTCAAGGGTAAGTAAATGGAAACAAAAGGTAGAAATAAATGGTCAGTTTTCACAATGGAGAGGGGTATACTGTGGGACATACCCTCCCCTTCTCCTCTCCTCCCCCCCCTCCCCCAGCATCTGCACTGGGACCAGTGCTGTTCAACATACTCATAAATTATCTGGAAAAGGTGGTAAACAGTGAAGTGGCAAAATTTGGACACAATACAAAATTACTCAGCATAGTGAAGTTTAATGCATATTGCAAAAATTTACAAAGGGATCTCACAAAACTGGGCAGTAAAAGGGCAGATGGAATTAACATTTGTAAATGCAAAGTAATGCACATTGGAGAACATAATCCCAATTACACGTACAAAACATGAGCAAAGCAAACCAAAGCCTCTTCCCCCTCCAGCTGGCTGGCTCAGCCAGGCATGGTGGGTTACTTGCCCCACCCAGGATCTCTCTCATGCAGCTGCTGCATTGCACCAAGCCATGACCACAAGCAGACATTGTGAGAAGCAGCTAGTCCTGTCCCTCGCAGTCCCCACCTGGGCCTGGCTGCCAGGGACAGGGATTCAGTGGGCCAGGGAGCAGACACAGCGGGTAAAGGAAGCCCCTTTTTCTCCCACCCTGGCAGGCCAAGCAAAAATCTGGGGGGAGGCACTTGACCCCACATGCCCTCCATACGTTGCCTATGGTGGACACCTGTTGAGTCGCATGTTCCCAGGAACTGGCACCTGAAGGCAAAACACCACATGTTCAGTGTAATGTCCTGTGCAGTTCCCTACTGACTCTCAAGCAAGACTTTGGGGCAGGCCAAGAAGAGAAGAGGTTTGTTCGTGTGGGGATGGGACATGAGGAGAGTGAGCAGCCTGCGTGTGCTGCAGAGATACAGTCAATAAAGCTCGTTCTTAGAAATCACACTACTAAGGCTCAGTTTTGTTTTAAGGAGCTCGCCTGAAATCACAAGGCACAAACATGCAAGCTCCCTTGTTCCTGAGTTACCACTGCTCCAAATGGGCCATACAAAGGGAAATTAAGCAGCTGCATTCAAGAATGTGAATTTCCCTGTAAAACTTAAGAAACAACTGAAACTTCAGCTCAGTTCCCCCCGTCACAATTACATTTGTTCCCAACAGTAAACATAAAAAGCATATTTTGCATGTGAGAAGGACCCCTAGTGTCATGACACATTTTAGCTCCATTCAAAGGACAAGTTGCATGGCACAGAAAAGAAGCTGCTATGCAAAAATGGTCTGAAAATCTGTCATCAGCTTTTAACTTAGAAAGCTCACACAGAGAATCTCATGACTAATGAATATTTTAGACAATTGCACTCCAGAGATGGTTGCTGCACTGCTGTGCTGTCTTTGCTAGCTGTAGGAAAGCAGCCTGGATAACCAAACACTTGATACATAGTATCTGACACCAGGAAATATGCCTCAGGATGAAATGTCTTTAACAGAGGGAGGTTAATGTGTTCGTGATTTATCTCATTTTGGTAATATTCTGTTTGTAATGCAGTAATCCCATGAGCTGCATTTAACATTATTCAGTAAAGAAGAGCTAAAAGAGCTGCTCATGCCACTGAAAGACTCAAAACTGGCGGAGAGAATCTATAAATGAGGCAAACAGGAACATCAGAAAGAACTCATTCCTTCAAAGGATGATAAACATGTTGAATCTCTTAGTGGGGCAGGCATTAAAATAGAGCCTTTTTAGGAAAGAATTATGCCACCAGAGATGCTGCAATATTATTGTAAACTTCACCTTTGGGACCATTCCCGGAGAACATTATAGCATAATAATAAAATAAGAATATTTTAAAATGGGAAATAGGAAGGTTTGGTTGAGAGCAGCCAGAATGAGTAGGCATGATTAGGCCCAATGGCTTTTCTGTGTGCTTGATTTGGAAATACTTTAAGCATTCACTTGCGGTCAGAATGCTTATTTAATTTGCGTAAGCAACTGCACAGGCAACTTTGAAATTACAGCGAGTTGAACATTCAGCTGGCCAGTTGCATCTGCAGTTACTTGATTTGAATGCAACATTCCAGTAATTGCAGTGACACAATTGCAGGTTTGAAAGGGCCCCGCATGGCTTTCTGTCCTAAGAAGTTCTTTACCTTATTTCAAACCAAACCAAACTCTTCTGTTATTGACGACCTTTGTTCAAAACATGGCGGCTTACCATAGTAGGACTGCTTGCCAAGTTCTGTCATATTTCCTTTGCTAAAATAAGGACTTATATGCAGGGGAAAGACATTGGACTCAGATCCTCAGCCAGTGTAAACTGGAGTATTATTACTCGACATTTTCATCATGGTAGTGCCCAGAGACCTAACGATCGAGATGAGGGTCCTGTACAACCCTGGGCTAGGGCTGGTACAAATATGCAGTAAATAACAGTGCCTGGCGTGGAGGCCTGTTGAGCTCAATGGAACTGTACCACTTGAAACCCATCATGTCCTGTCTTATGGCAGGTTTCCTCAGGCTAGATAAATTAGCAGTTCTTAGCTAATGTATTTCAAATGCATTTCCAATTCCATGAAGAAGCTTGTTCACTAGCGCTGAGAGGACTATTAATAAAGGTGCAGCAGTAGGGCCCATGGAAACGAAACGCTAGACGTACTTCCTGTAAGTAGAGCTCGCTCGCTGCTCCTCTTCTGAACCACCCCCAGCAGGTTTATCAGGCAGGGAGTGGAGACTCCCTGGATTTAAGCTCCCTGAGACTTGAGTGAGCCAGCCTTTACTCTGTGTAGATCAGCTCCATGCCAGGCGAGCACAGCCAGCCAATGCGTTCAGGTCACAGAAGGTGCAGTTCCTGAATAAACGGCACTGATCTGTTTGCTAGTGGCCCAATCCCAAGCACCTAGAAATCATTTCAAAGCCTCCCTCTGGAGTCCGTAGGCTTTGGAGCAGGGCTGGCTCTGGGATTTAGTCCGGAAATGTGAGAATTTTATTGAATTTGTTTGGGTCAGTTTCCTGCAGCAGTTTCCTGCAGTTTCCTTGGCCCAAAATCACTGTGGATCTCTCAAGGATACTCGTTCCTTCAAAAGATGGCACCTGAGTGTCCATCTGACCCTTCGTTCTTGGGCCCCCTTCTCTCTCTCCTCCCATAAATGACCCCACTATTTCCCTCACAGAAGGCCTGATCCGACTCCCACTGAAGTCTTTCCACTGATTTTAGGGGAGTTGAATCAGGCCCAAGGGCTGCTGTAATCTCTGGGAAACATGCAGTCTCTTCTAAGGCACCAGAATTGCTCTGTAATCACAGTACGCAAAGGTGCTGGAGCTTGAGATGTGCTCCACCAGCCCACAGTGGAGCAGAGAATTGCTTTAGGATGTGCCTAGCTCAGCAAATGAACCGGCAAAATGCTGCTGGGCTGATGTCCCCTGCACAGTACAGTAGACTTCTGATAATCCGGAACCTATGGGACCTACGTGGTGCCAGATTATCAAATATGCTGGACTATCAGGAGGTACTATAAGATGGTTATATATATATATACTGTATACATTATATACTGTATACAATATACTGTAATGTTTTAGTTTTTTTAAGCCTTTTTTACCCTTTTTGCTCAGTTCAGATGCTGCCGCGGTTACCTTGTAACTCATTTTTTGCCGAAGCTCACTCACTAGGCTCTTGCTATTTTGATGCCGGACTATCAGGAGTGCCGGACTATTGGATGCCGGACTATTGGAGTTTTACTGTATTTAGTTTTGTGTGTTTGTCTAAAGTACCTCTTTAGACATTAAGGTGTCCATCACTGTAGTACCTGGGTGCATTTTACATTTATAACAGCAAATATTTTCCCCAAAACAAAAAGTCTGGTGTTTTGCACAGGGCAATATACATGATATGGAGCCATCTTTCTGCTTAAGACCGGGTGTGGGCCCTGAAGATTTGCTTATATCCACTGCTCCTGATGTATCCTGTGAAGCAGTGAAACTGAACGTGAGGCAATATGAATGACATGAGGAAAATGGGAAGTCTCTCTTCAGCTCTCAGTAAGCCAACCTTTATAAATATTTAGGGTAATAAAACTGTTAATGCAGCATGATTAATAGTTGTGGTTTCCTCAGCAACCAGAACTCTGTGCACTGCTTATGTCTAAGATGTGCAGTTACTGAATACGCAGTTTGGTTTATGCCCCCATATGCAGCTGTACAATGTGGCTGAGTGAGAGTTGCTATGGGAGTCAGAGGTTAGATTTTGCTTTGTTAGACTGGTGTGAATGTGACTCCCTTGGCAGCATAATTTACCATGCTATCACTCTGTTGCCTTGCCTGCTATAAACTTCCTCTGCTCCAGCTTCCCTACTCCCCTTTTGTCTGTTCAAAGTGCTTCATTAACTTTTCCTTTTGCACCAATGGCAGCTCTTCTTCCCCTCCCCTGCTCCTTCTCCCCCAGATTCCTGGCTTCCCTTCACTTTCCAGTTTCATGTTCCTTATTTTCATCTTTAGGAGTGACATTTTAGCCCTAGCAATGTCATTGGCAAACCTCCCATTGACTTCAGCAAAAACAGGATGTCACTCTTAGGCCAGGTCCATATTACAGAGGAAAGTTGGCTTAAGGTATGCAATTCCAGCTACATAAAAAATGTAGCTGGAGTCAACGTACCTTAATCCGAGCTTCAGCTCCATCCGCTCATAGTGGGAGGTCAATGTGAGAAATGCTCCCATAGACTTCCTTTACTCCTTGCGAGGAGTAGGCGTTCCAGCATCGATGGGGGTGCCTCAGTGTTTGATTAAGTGGCCCTTTACTCGACCCACTAAATCGAACTCTGAAAGATCCACCGCTACAGCACTGATCTTGTGGGAAGTGAAGGTGTGGTTTTAGTCTTTACATAGCATGACCTTCCCTTTTCTCAGTCCTCATTTTCTGGGTTGCTCCCCTCATACCTTATATTTTGATTAGTCCTGTCTTTTAGCCCTAGTCTACATTAGGGAGTTATTTCGAAATAACTCTCCTTATTTTGAAATAACAAGCAGAGCGTCCACACTACCGAAATAAGCAAGGGTCTGATTATTTTGAAATAACTCCTGTTTTCAATGAGGAATAATGCTTATTTTGAAATAGTTATTTCAAAATAGCGATAGTGCGGCTGCTTCACTGCTGCTATTTGAAATAACTACTCCCCAGAGTCATTTAAAGTAACTAATTTGAGGTACCATGTCCACATTAAGGGAGCCTGCCTCGGACTAATTTTGAGGCTTCCCTGTAGTGTGGACATGCTATTTTGAAAGTTATTTTGGGAGTTGTTATTTCAAAACTAGCCAATTAGCCCATCATAAGACAGGATTTTCAGGTCTCTCCTCCATGTCAGTCTTCTCTCCTGAGCCTCCGATCTCTCGCTCCGTTTCTCTCTCTCTCTCTCCTACTCCTCCTACCTCCCCCCCCCCCCCCTCAGCTCTCCTCCCTCTCTTGCCTCTCACTCGGGGGACCACAAAGTCCAAATGGCCTTTTGGGCTCCACACTCCCCGTGCTGCATGGGGAGCATGGAGCCCAAACAGCTGCTTGCTCCACTTGGTCCCATGCAGCGGCACAGCTGAGCAGCGCAGAAGTCAGCCGAGCGCCATGGCGGGAGGCGAAGGGGGGCGGGGCAATGACATTCATGGCCAAGAGGTGGGGCCTGGAGCTGCTGTCACACTGCATGTCATCGCCCCACCTTCCCTTCCCCTCCCGCCGTGGCGCTCGTCTGACTTCTGTGCTGCTCAGCCGGGCTGCCACGGGGGAGCAAGCAGCCGTTTGGGCCTCACGCTCCCCATGCAGCATGGGCCACTCAGAGGGAACAGCCAGCATTTCAGGCAACAGCGCTGTCAGCCGACAGTCAGGGCAGTGAGTGGTGTGTGTGTGTGTGTGTGTGTGTGTGTGTGTGTGTGTGTGTGTGTTATACACCCGAGACTTCAACTGCTGAGACTGGGGTCCCTTGCAGCGGGCAACCTGGAGGAGGTTGACGGGCGCCCCAATTCTACCAACCGATGGTCAGGGCAGTGAGTGGGGGGTGTGTGTGCTATACACCCAAGACTTCAACTGCTGAGACCGGGGTCCCTTGCAGCGGGCAACCTGGAGGAGGTTGACGGGCGCCCCAATAAGTTTACAGGGAGAGCTTATTACACCTCAGATTTTAGCTGCTAGAATCCGTGATTCCTTCACAGTGGGCAGCCTGGGGGAGGCTGAGAAGTGCCCCAACGGACCTGTCACCTGGGAGTGACACAAATCCAAACGCCCAAGCTCTCCCTATACCTGTCCCTTATGACAGGCTGAAGTTCTTTTAAATTGTGCTTGGTTCTGTTACAGCAACTGAAGGAGTCAGGTTAAAACTTAAACAGCTACAGGTTTATTAAAGAAGCTTATAAATCATATGGTTACAATGGCTATTGCTCTATTTCTTAACTGCTAGAAAAATATAGATCTTAAAAGTGGTTATAAAGAAGATAAAGATAGAAAATAGAAATAATGGTACCAAGTAACAGCTTAATCTTTCTATGTGTACACTTAAGACAGAGGACCACATCCAGGTACAATTTTTACCCCCTTCTGTGCCTCTCGACTCCATCATGTCAGGCCAGGGCCGGTCCCTCAATTCCTAGGAAAGACGAAAATACGAGGTGGGCGTCCCCATAGAACCTCGGGAGGTCAAACACCTAACCCGACCAGCAGGTAGAGGGTAGACTGACACTCAAAGTGACTGTGCTGCTGGACCTATCTTTATACCCATGGGGTCACGTATTTCTCTTTCTTATCTGTGATGCCAAATAGTGCTGGTCTGTCTTTTGTGAGACCAGTTCTTACAAGGGAGTTGTGAACTTAATTTACACTTGTAAGAGAGATAACTAAATTGGAAGTACTGGGCATTCTTTTCTCAGTGGGAAATTCCTCTCCCAGGGACTGTGTGTTCGTATCAACATGGGTGCCAGCCGGGTACTTCTTGCAGGCTCGAGGCCAGCTTATTGCCTTAATCACTCTCTCCTCATATCTATGTTTTCAGCTTCTCAGGATCAGATGAGCCAGCATAGACTATGCTGATTTTATTGCTCCTTCTCTGCCCTGTATGCTTCAGGAACCTCAGAGAGGCAAATAAGATGGATGATATGGGGTGGGGGGTCTGTCTGGCTACAAGCGCCCCCCAGAGGGAACAGCCAGCATTTCGGCATTACAGACTCTCAGACACTGGGCTACTATATATATGATAACTTATTTTAAAATAGTTTTCTAGTGTAGACATGCCCTTACATACCAATGGCCCCATCCTCTCTCTCTGCTTTATGCCTTCTTTCACTCCGCCTGCTTCATGTGAAACAGCACCCTTCATCTGGGAATTAAGCAGCCTCTCTCTCTTCTTTATGTTAGAGCTGAGCTAATAATTTGCAACAAAATTATTTATCCACTGTATTTCCCCATTATTTCTTTTGGAAAATTCTGCTGCCATAGATGGGAATATTTTCCTGTTTATTATTCAGAATTATTTGTGAGTATCTTCAGCAAATAATTTTTGTTGCACTCTAGCTGCAAGTTATTGGATTCAATGCTGGAATTACTGGGTGAAATGGTATGGCTTGTGTTATGCAGGGCAGGCTAGATCAGGGGTTCTTAATCAGGGGAATGTGTACCCCGCGGGGACACAGAGGTTTTCTAGGTGGCACATCAGCTCATCTTGATGTTTACCTAGTTTTACAACAGGCCACATAAAAAGCATTAGTGAAGTCAGTGAAAACTAACATTTCATCCAGACAATGACTTGTTTATACTACTCTATATACTATACCCTAAACTATAAGTATAAAATAATATTAATATTCAAATTTTATTACTTTATAATTATAATACAAGATTTACCCAACCTTGCTCAGGTCCTTAATTCAATGAATTTTATTTTTCTTCTTGTAAATTATTGCTCTAGGGTGGGGCTGGAGATGAGGGGTTCAGGATGCAGGCTGCCCCAGGAGAGAGAACCATCCCAGCCCTCTCTCACTGCAGCAGCTTGGGGCCAGGTGAGATGAGCCTCGCAATGGCTGCTGCAGGTCCAGTGGGCACAGCACAGGGAGGGGTGCATGTCTTTTAGCTGGCACCCCTAAAAGACCTGGGGCAGGACCAGGTTCATCTGCCCCTTGTGCTCCCCAGACATAGAATCATAGAATCATAGAATAATAGGACTGGAAGGGACCTCGAGAGGTCATCGAGTCCAGCCCCCCGCCCTCAAGGCAGGATCAAGCTCCGTCTACACCATCCCTGACAGATGTCTATCTAACCTGTTCTTAAATATCTCCAGAGAGGGAGATTCCACCACCTCCCTTGGCAATTTATTCCAATATTTGACCACCCTGACAGTTAGGAATTTTTTCCTAATGTCCAATCTAAACCTCCCCTGCTGCACTTTAAGCCCATTACTCCTTGTCCTGTCCTCAGAAAACAAGAGGAACAAATTTTCGCCTTCCTCCTTGTGACACCCTTTTAGATATTTGAAAACCGCTATCATGTCCCCCCTTAATCTTCTTTTTTCCAAACTAAACAAGCCCAGTTCATGAAGCCTGGCTTCATAGGTCATGTTCTCTAGACCTTTAATCATTCTTGTCGCTCTTCTCTGTACCCTTTCCAATTTCTCCACATCTTTCTTGAAATGTGGCGCCCAGAACTGGACACAGTACTCCAGCTGAGGCCTAACTAGTGCAGAGTAGAGCGGCAGAATGACTTCACGAGTTTTGCTTACAACACACCTGTTGATACAACCTAGAATCATATTTGCTTTTTTTGCAACAGCATCACACTGTTGACTCATATTCAACTTGTGGTCCACTATGACCCCTAGATCCCTTTCCGCCATGCTCCTTCCTAGACAGTCGCTTCCCATCTTGTATGTATGGAACTGATTGTTCCTTCCTAAGTGGAGCACTTTGCATTTCTCTTTATTAAACCTCATCCTGTTTACCTCTGACCATTTCTCTAACTTGCTAAGGTCATTTTGAATTATGTCCCTATCCTCCAAAGAAGTCGCAACCCCACCCAGTTTGGTATCATCTGCAAACTTAATAAGAGTACTCTCTATCCCAATATCTACATCATTGATGAAGATATTGAATAGTACGGGTCCCAAAACAGACCCTTGAGGAACTCCACTTGTTATCCCTTTCCAGCAGGATTTAGAACCGTTAACAACAACTCTCTGACTACGGTTATCCAGCCAATTATGCACCCACCTTATCGTGGCCCTATCTAAGTTATATTTGCCTAGTTTATCAATAAGAATATCATGCGAGACCGTATCAAATGCCTTACTAAAGTCTAGGTATATGACATCCACCGCTTCTCCCTTATCCACAAGGCTCGTTATCTTATCAAAGAAAGCTATCAGATTAGTTTGGCATGACTTGTTCTTCACAAACCCATGCTGGCTATTCCCTATCACTTTATTACTTTCCAAGTGTTTGCATACGATTTCCTTAATTACCTGCTCCATTATCTTCCCTGGGACAGACGTTAAACTGACCGGTCTATAATTTCCTGGGTTGTTCTTATTCCCCTTTTTATAGATGGGCACAATATTTGCCCTTTTCCAGTCTTCTGGAATCTCCCCTGTCTGCCATGATTTTTCAAAGATCATAGCTAAAGGCTCAGATACCTCCTCTATCAGCTCCTTGAGTATCCTGGGATGCATTTCATCAGGACCTGGTGACTTGCTGACATCTAACTTTCCTAAGTGATTTTTAACTTGTTCTTTGTGTATCCTATCTTCTAAACTTACCCTCTCTCTGCTTGTATTCACTAAGTTAGGCACACCTCCAGACTTCTCGGTGAAGACCGAAACAAAGAAGTCATTGAGCATCTCCGCCATTTCCAAGTTCCCTGTTACTGCTTCTCCCTCCTCGCTAAGCAGTGGGCCTACCCTGTCCTTGGTCTTCCTCTTGCTTTTAATGTATTTATAAAAGGTCTTCTTGTTTCCCTTTATGCCTGTAGCTAGTTTGATCTCATTTTGTGCCTTTGCCTTTCTAATCTTGCCCCTGCATTCCCGTGTTGCTTGCCTATATTCATCCTTTGTTTGTTGTCCTAGTTTCCATTTTTTATATGACTCCTTTTTTATTTTGAGATCATGCAAGATCTCCTTGTTAAGCCAAGCTGGTCTTTTGCCATATTTTCTATCTTTCCTACACAGCGGAATTGTTTGCTTTTGGGCCCTTAACAACGTCCCTTTGAAATACTTCCAACTCTCCTCAGTTGTTTTTCCCTTCAGTCTTGCTTCCCATGGGACCTTACCTACAAGTTCTCTGAGCTTATCAAAATCTGCCTTCCTGAAATCCATAACCTCAATTGTGCTGGTCTCCCTTCTGCCTTTCCTTAAGATCATGAACTCTATTATTTCGTGATCACTGTCCCCTATACTGTCTTCCACTTTCCAAATTACTTCTAGCATTACTCCTAGAATTACTCTCTTTTTGTCCTGTAACTTAAATGTGATCTGAAATTTATTGATGTTTTATGATAGCAGAAAACAAATTAACTGGGTCTGTTTAAATTTCCCCAGAAAGGCCAAGGAAAACATGCTACTGTGAACAGTGGGATTTTATTGATCTGAATAGGAAGTCTTCAGGTTTCTTTGCAGATGAGGAATTCATGGTTTGAAAAATAACATCATACATTTTTTCCTTTTGTTTCTAGAGGCAAATGTGCCTGCATACTCAGATATTTGGCATGCTTAGAAAAGAAGGATGCTATTGTCTGGTTAACTTTTTTGCAAGCTTAAATCCAGCAAGCCATCTGCAATATCTTATGAAGCCACTAGAGGGAGACTGGTAAGAGTTTTTAAATAAATATATTTCAACAGCTTTATCTTTTTTTTAATTGAAGTTTTAGGAAGTTTACCCCTTGAATTTAATACAGAACAGGAGGTAGTTGAGACACATTCATATTTATGGAAGCTTACTATTTTCATGGTGATATGTCACTGGGGAAGCGAAGTGCTTTCAGCAGCTTGTGAACTCTGAACACAATTGACTTCAGAGTCAGTAAAGCACATAATGATTTACACTAATGTTATTTATTATTTGTGTTGTAGAAGCACCTAAAGATCCCAATCTGTAGAGAATGCAGATATATGCACCAACTGATATTTTTCATTCAGATTGTCTAACATTTCCTAAAAAGCTCACTTAAAAATCAGATAGTGATAGAGATGTAGCCGTGTTAGTCTGGTGTAGCTGAAACAAAATACATAGTCCTGTATTTTGTTAAAAATCAGATGTCAGTGAAGAATTTTAAGTACAAGGCATACGAATTATATACATCATATCTGACTTTGGTCATTCAACATACACAGATGTGTTGATACAGAACTGTTCTAATTAGCTATGTATTAAAAAACAGTCACACCATAACCAAAACAAGTCAGCTATCTCCCAGGACAAGTTTAGAATAAGGTAAGAATTTTATGAATTTAACACAGTGCATCTGAGGAAAAGTGGAGCAGTTCAAATATGAGTTTTAATTTTACCACATGAGCTTATTTTGTTGGTACACATGATGATTCACAATATAAACCCCCCAAATCTCCTATTGTGCTCTACATTTGATCCACTTAACCAGGCCTGCTTGTTACAGTCCAGCACACAGCATCAGCACTGACAGGCTACAGCATGAATTAGAAGTGACAACCTGCTTCAGCTCAGCTAAGGGTAACCATATGGCAATTAAAGGAATTGACAGCAAGGTGTTCTGTGAATAGAAGTAACCACGGAATCTACATATACTAATGGAATTTGTAAAACAAAGATTCCTAGTGTATCAAAGTGCTGAACAGAGACGATTACTAGAAACACTATCCTCAGGACTATGGTGGAAATTCAGTTAAATCTTTTCTCTGTTATATTTCTCTGTGAGCTCAAGGGAAGGAAGCTTGCTGCTATTCCAGCTCTTGAGCCTATAACCTTCAAAGGGGAGGATCTGTCTCTCAGAGTTGCCAGTTCCTGGGATTTTATCACAAGTCTTGGGATACTTTGTTCTTCTTGAAGCTCCAACTCCCGAGTCCTGGTTCTGTGAGAACCTCAGCTTTCATTTTTTAAGACCTCATGGGTGCAGAGAAAAGACTGAAGATATGTTAACGCTAAAGGCTTAAAAGCAGAGGCAAATAGTAAGACTCAACAGTTATTTTTTTTAAATCTCACAACGTTTGAGGTGGAGGTGGGAGAGGCCTGGCTCATGATTTTTGAGTGTCTGGTGTTTGGCGTGGCCTGTGACAGTCCAGTTAACATTCTGGGCATCAAACCAGAAATTATGATAACATGTTATTTGCAATTCTTAATGTACAGAGCTTTGCTGGGGGCAGGAACATGAGGATTCTCAAAATGCTCAGCATGAGGTGTGTGCAAAGGCCTCCAGCACTAGTTAGAACAACCTAAGGATTACTGTACTGCACCCTGGCAGTAACAGCCCATGGGGCCATGATCCTTTTTAAATGCCCCTAGCATACCATTTTAAAATAGCTGTTACTCCTGTCTGTGCTTCTGGGACAGCACAGGGGGACTGGGGATAGACCAGGATCTGACCCAGAAACATTAGAACTGTCATAAGAACCAGCCATTTGCCATCATTTCCAGGGCTGTTTCAATAGTGTAGCAACCTGTTCACAGACACTGAATTTTACAGCTGGTCCCAGAGATTGCTGTGCAGTGGTCCCAGGGGTGGCTGGAGCAGTGGCAAAGGGGGTGGCTCCAAGGCCTGCTGGAGCAGCCCACATGTGGCCCATGACAATGGTGCCACCGGCCCTGCCCTGCACCTCTGTGCAGCAGCTCCTCCGATCTTCTACCTGCCCAGAATCCTGCCTCCCCACAGAGCAGTGTCTCACCAGCTGAGGTTTAGTCAAGTGGACAGGTCACAGGCCGTGACTCTCATGAAAAATACCCATGACTAAATTGTAGCCTTACTTTACTTAGGAGCTTTTACTGAGGTTATGTCTAGACTATGGGGGTGGTATCCCAGAAAAACTCCGCCATGTCCAGGGAACACGTCTGCACTTTTGACATTTTTTGTAAAAGAGCAGATGTGCTTTTTTGGAAGCCCCGTCTTCCATTTTATGAGGAAGACAGGCTCTTCCGAAAGAGGAGTTTTTTTCCAAAATTTGGCCCAGTGTGGATGGGCCAAATTTCGGAAAAGCTTCTTCCGACAAAACTATTTTTTTGCCATACCCCCACCATGAAAATAGTAAGCTTCCATAAATATGAATGTGTCTCAGCTACCTCCTGTTCTGTATTAAATTCAGGGGGTCAATTTCCTAAAACTTCCATTTACAACAATTTACGTACCTTTTCCCGATAAAACTCCATAGTCTAGACATAGCCCGAGGCTGCCTGTTTCAATTAAATTTTTCAGTTAAATGTTTCATAGTTTGAATTTTTAGGAAGGAAAAAGTTGAATGCAGAACCACAACATGGGTGATAACTTTCTAGGTGCTACTACTGATGACAAGGATATGGGGGAGGGAGGTAATTGAATATGAGACAGCAACATGATACAGTTGCAAAACAAAGGCTAATATCATTCTAGGTTGTATTAATAGGACTGTTGTACATAAGGCAGGACAAGGATGGTAATTTTCCTGCTCTACTTGTCACTGATGAGGTCTCAGCTGGATGACTGTGTCTAGTTCTATGCACCATATAGGAAAGATCTGAACAAACTGGAGAACATCCAGAGGACAGCAACACAAATGATAAAAAGTTTAGAAAACTTGACCTATGAGGAACAGTTTAAAAAACTGGGAGTGTTTAGTGTTAAGAAAAGAAGGCGGGGGAGGGGGGGCCTAAGGGGCGTAGGGTGGAGGGGATGGATCTGATTACAGTCTTAAATATGTTAATGATGCTTGTAAAAAGGACTGTGATCAATGGCTCTCCCAATCCACTGAAGGTAGAACAAGAATGCACTTAATCTGCAGCAAGGGAGCTTTGGGACAGGTATTAGAAAGCACTCTCTAACTGGAAAGTTCATTACACTCTGGACTAGGCTTCCAAGGGACATATAACCATCATCACTGGAAGTTTTAAAGAATAGGTTGGACTAATGCCCGTCATGGATGCTCTCGGTTTACTTGGTTTTGCCCCTATGCAGCACTCTGGACTGGACACCTCTCCAGGTCCCTTGCAGTCCTACATTTCTGTAACTCTGATTCTGCTTACTGGGAATCCTGGCCCCTTGCAATTGCAAAGATATTGATCTTTAGAAGGTAGAAAATCTCTCGATCCAGTTTTACATGGTTGGCGTATGAACATGGCAGAAACTGCTTCTTAGGCTCATCTCATGTATAAGCTGAACAAAGGACACCAAGTCCTATGCTAGGGATTTACACTGCTTGGAAGCGGCAGGGTGGCGTGTGTACATATGTGCACGTGGCACGCATCAGGAAAAGTGGTGCAACAACCTAGTCTTCAGTGTGTGTTGTATAGTGGTCTTTCCTTTTCCACAGTGTGCATTTAATGATCAGTTTGTCAGGCTCATAAAATCGATGGAGACATGACATAAAAGAAGATAATAAATGTTGGCCAGTATTCCAGCAGCACAATTTCAGGCACAGCTAGTCTCCACAGTACAGAGTTCTGATACCATGCAATGGTATGTGCGGCCAGCAACAGAGGGTTTACTAGTTTCCAAATCCAGCAGTAACATGTATGGGTTCATTGGGCTCTCAAGCCTGGTCAGTCCCCTTAGTACAGGGATGGGTAAGATCTGGCCCATGGGCTGAATCCAGCCCACCAAGCCTTCTGATCCAGCTCGCAGCCTGCCCTGCCGGGACCTTGGGGCAAGCTCTTTTTTTTGTTACAGCTTGAGGCTGTTCAAAATGTCTGGTGGCTCCCTCTAAGCACTGTGCACCCCTGGCAGTGTGGGGAGAGACTTTGTACACTGCCCCCACTCCCAAGCCAATCATCAAATCATCACAGCTCCCATTGGCCATTGGCACTCCTTCCTACATCCCTCCCCCAGGCCAGAAACATCTCCTGCACCCATAGCCCCTCCTCAACCCTGCAGCCCATTCCTCTTCCCCAGGTCACAACCCCCGCCTCCACCCAAACTCTCTCTCATACCCCACACCCTCTCCTGCACCTCAATACCCTACCCTGAGCTCCCTTCTGAAACCAACCTCCATCCCAGACCCCATATTCCCTCTATAGAAAAGTGCGGTCCTTGACCACTTGCCAAAATCTTGGCATGCCCCCCCCCCATCAAAAAGTATCGCCTACCCCTGCCTTAGTAGTAAGTGCCAGGAGCCTGAGACGTTGCTGAGTCTGTATCCCTTTATGCAGGACTGAGATTATTTTGCCAACTTCATAAAAAAGTTAGGGAAATACAACATAGTAAAAGCATTCTTATTGGTTAATAATTCAATCACACAATAGCATACTGCATAGAGTTGCAGGAGACACATTAAAGAAGCACTTGGGGTTTGTGAGCTGCAGTGCAAGTATCACTAACCTAGATAATGCTTAGTCCTGCACGGGGCACTAGAAAATCTCCCAAGGCCTCTTCCAGGCCTACACGTCTGTAGATCATTTTGCTAACCTGTTGTTCCATTAGAAGACACCAGATGGCAGTACATAGGAAATAAATGTTGTTGCCTCTCCCTAGGCAGATAACAGGACATTACTGAGGTGCACACTCTGTACCTGGATCTCAATAGCAGGATTAACTGTAGGAGATCTGGGGACAGAGTTTAGCAGTGTGATGATTGGCCAGCACTCAGGTATCTATTACCCCTCTTGTCCACAAAGTGAAATCTTTCTGGTTGAGAGCTGTGTCTAGAAGACAGGGAGGATCTTGTGTGGACAAGGCACAGGGGTTGCCAAACCTCCTTACCATAAAAGGGCTTGGCAGCACTTAGATCGGGGTGGGCAAGACAGCCTCTGTGGGCTGGATCTGGTTCACCAAGTGGGTTGATCCAGCCCACAGCTGCCCTGCCGCTCCCTTGCCCCCAGGCCAATGAGACATGGGGATGAGGGAGCGCATGAGGTCTCCACCCCACCCCACCCCCACCTCCCCCACCAGGGGCACACAGTACCAGAGGGAACTGCTTGCTGTTCAAAACAACTGGCAGCTCTCTCTAGGCACTGGGGCTATGTCTAGACTGCAAGCCTCTTTCGAAAGAGAGCGTCTAGACTGCACGTTGAACTTTCGAAAAAGCGGCTTGCTTTTTCGAAAGAAAGCATCCAGTGAGTCTGGATGCTCTCTTTCGAAGAAGCCCTATTTACATTGAAGAACGCCTTCTTTCGAAAGAGGAACTTTCGAAAGAAGGCGTTCTTCCTCGTAAATTGAGGTTTACCGCCATCGAAAGAAAAGCCGCGTTCTTTCGATTTAATTTCGAAAGAACGCGGCTTGAGTCTGGACGCAGGGGAAGTTTTTTCGGAAAAAACCCCTGAGTCTGGACACAGCCCCAGAGGCAGGGATAAAGACTTCATGCTCTCCTCAACCCCCAGACCAATCAAGATCTGTGTGCAGGGGAACATGGCAATTGTCATGGCTCTGCCTCTTCCGCCTGAGGCCCTGTCCCTTCAAGGGCAGCTCAAGGCCACTTCAGAAATTTGTGTGAAGTGCTCCCCGCTTCAAAAACTATTGCCCACCCCGACTTAGATGCATCTAAAGTCCATTTTGAATCCACTCACATGATTATATTGCATGTAGTGCCGAGAAACTCCAGCTGCCCGGGGTGCCTTGCTGCTCATTTCCTCCCAAATCCACCTCCAAGGTGTGGGAGTACATCACAGGAACCACGTACACTAATGTTGCCACAGACAGCATGAACTTGGGGAAAAAATGTGTCAGGGGAAACAAGCCAATAAAGAGTGTGGCTTCGCTTTTCCAGCCAAGTCCTTCTATCCCTGGGAAGCCCCATTCTCTATCTGTGCCCTGGGCTGAAAAATGAACTGGACAAATTTGTTGAGGACAAAGTCATCAATAGTCAAAATAGTTAGGGGGATGGCAGGCATGAATCACTCTAGAATTACTCTGTTCTGCACACTCACCCCAGAGCTCTGGTACTGGCCACTATCAGAGACATGGGAGCGATCTGGAGGGATCTGACCCAGTGTGACAGGTCTTATTTTCTTTCCCTGATTCCCACTGATACGCCAAGGACTTCTGTGGGATGAAGGACAGAGGGAAGGCAAGGCTGCAAAAGTGTCTCTTTTGTTTCTCCAACCAGTTTTTACTGAGATTGAGGGATGGTTTATCCTGTCCTCCCTAATAAGTGCTGCATTACAGGGGTTACTGTCTAATGACCAAGTGAGGGAGGGGGGTGATTACATTTTCTATGAGAGATGTGCTAGAAGTTGGAAGATGGCAAGTATGGTCACCTTATTGGATTTAAGTGATAATCCGCCATGGTTAGAATCACAATGACACTATAGTTGCTTAAGGGATTGTTTAACTTATGCATTAATGAATTCAGGAGCCTTTGCTGCGGAGATTGGAAGTGGAGGAAAACAGTGGGAGTGCAGTGAGAAGAGTAGGGAGAGACTTTGAGGGGCGCTTTATAAAAGTCAATCAGAATCACTAGCTGAGGTTCCTTTATTTGCATTTAGAATTTGATACCATCTCACATTCAAGTCTTGAGGCCTAGAGGTTGATTTTGAGGCTTCTACATGGAATGTCCTAAGACTCTGTTCCCAGTACTGGTGTTTCCAGAGTCGGAGAAGCATTATTAGCAACATTATATATTTAAGACACTTTATGAAAAGTGTTAGATTAAAGAAAATGAAGATTATGTGGTAGGGGTAAGTATCAAACTGCATCGTTAGCTGTTCTGTTGTAGCTTCTCTGATCTGGTTGCAGCTGTAGCTTGGTCAGTGGGTGATAGTGGTAAGAAGGTAGAAAGCTGAATTGTAATGTGTTATAAGATCTGAGGCCTTTTTCTGCAGAAAGCAGTGGCAGACATAGAGCTAAGGACAGGAACAGCCATGAGCTAAGAGTCATATCCTCACAATCCATCTAAATTGCATCAAAACAATGTAATATTGGGCTGTTGAGAAGGCTCTTCTGTCCTGATAAAAGCCAAGGACATCTGATAAAGATACAGATCTTAAGGTGTTTTAGAAAAGCTGTCTACATTCTGTCCGGCAGGGAATCATTTATCAACGTTGTGATTGTGAAATCTATACTTCTTTATTACTTTACCTTTATGGTCCCTGCTTCTCTAATGTTTATCTGTATTGTTTCTCTCTGGTTCTTTATTTCTGTTTGTTGCCTTACTAATTTTGCAAGATTATATCAACTAAGATGGATATGATTGGTTAAAGAGTTGTTTTGTAATGAGCAGGCTAGTTTTGGTGAAAAATTGTAGTACTTTAATTTTAAATGGTTGGTTAAGGGTTAGCTAAGTAGGATCCAAGTGCTCTGCATTGTGTATTAATGTGTGCAATTCAAACTAGACCCACGCAGATAAACAACCAGGAATTGGCTTTATTCTGTTAAAAAAAAAAAACTAAAACAGGATCACAATTCAGTAGCCCCTCCTTTCTCCATGCATCCTGCGTTCGGCTTCCAGCTCAGTCCCTGCTGAGACCCTGCTGAGGGCAGAGGGCACATCCTGGCAGGAACCAGGAAGTTCTCCCAACATGCTGCAGTTTGTAGTCCACAACTTGTAGTTCCCAGGACTGCTGTTGAAGCCCACTGGAGCTTGGGCTACACCAGTTTTAATTGTTCAGTAATTGCTCATTTAACATGTGCCTGCTTAACATGTTTTCGCGATAGCACGATTTTTTTTTAGGGAAGGTTTTTTGAATTACACGACCGTCCACGGCATAACGTGATTTCTCAAGCCGGCCCATTGCCGGTAGCTGTGTGGGCCTTCCCCCGCCTTTCTGCAAAGCGGCAGAGGGTTCGCCACTCGCCGTGCCGTTCCCCGGTGACCCCCCCTCGCTGGATGCAGTGCAGGTCCTGGCAGACCCATCCTAGGGGAATACTCCCAACCCAATCCCCCTCCCCTCTTCTCTCCTTCCCTTCCCTTCCCCAGAGCCAAACACCTCCCCTCCCTGCTGTAACCCTGTCCCCTTTCTCCCCCAACTTTATGTCCTGATCCCAACAGACACCACCGCTTGAAACACAACCCCCACCTTTTCCATTATTTTCAATGGGAAAATTGACCCCGCATAATACATTTTCACTTAACACGATCATTTTCTGAAACATATATATAGTGTTAAATGAGGAATTACTGTATATACTGGGGTCCAAAAAGAAGTTCTTTGGCACTAACTCTGGGGGACAGTCCGAGATCAGAGCTGCCAAACCTCAACACCCTGCTGGTCATAGGGCATGTCTACACAGCAGGGCAAAAGCTGGAATAAGCTACACAACTTCAGCTACATCAGTTGAAGTCAAAATAGCTTTTGGCACTGTCTACACATCAGGAAGTCGAAGGAAGAACGCTCTTCCTCTGACTTCCCTTACTCTTCATGAACCGAGGATTACCATGATTCGGAATAAGAAGTCCTCCAGCTCACCATTATTTTGAAATAATGGCTTGCTGTGTAGATGTGCTCTTCATTATTTCAGAATCATGTCAATTATTCCACTGTGTAGACAGTTATTCTGCTGTGTAGAAGCTGGAGTCTCAGACAATCTAATCTTGACTGGTTACCCAAAAAAGTTTGTCTGCTGTATTGGGAGTGGGGAGCATTGTATGCAGCGTGTGCGTTCTGTTTTGGTAACTCTTAATAAATAGAGGTTAAGGACATTACTATATAAGTCTCTTTCACTGATAAGAGTTCCTACAGACTTGCAGAAGGGTATTCCCTGAGCCTCATAGGTGCCTTTTGCTTCACACCCTAGCAATTGGGTAAGGGTGGGGCTGTTTAAATTAACAGGGTGATGCCAGGAGCCCACAGAAAAGTAAAGGTTGGGTGCCCTGAAGTGTGCGGGTGACAGTATCAACAGAGAACCTTAAAGCAGGGAGCAGACCTAGAAGTATAGGCGCACATCCTGGATGACTCTGGGGATAATAGGATCCCTCCATGGGAAAAGCTTTCACTCTGTGAAAAGACAGGTGTGCTTCATAAGATGACCCCAATTTCATTTTTAAATAAGAATTGCATATGGGCAGGTCCATATTCACTCAGTTCTCACAAGTCCCTGCCTTTCGTCATCTCAGAGGGGTAGCTGTGTGAGTCTAAGGGATTCAGAGTGAGCTGTGGTTCCTAAAGAGCTCTGGGAAAGCAGTGGCCTGGAAAGGCACATGAAGGTATAATCAGTAGCTCCTTTGAGACGCACAGGGCTGGGGACAGGAAGCTGAGAACTGCTGTATAAATATACAGGATTGTTCCCTGTGTAAGTCCTCCTGTATTACAGTCCAGTTCAGTTCTTCAAGGAACTGTTTTTGTGCCTACATGTTCCTTTTCCTCCCTCTACTTAAGAATGCTACAAAGACACAGTCTGATTGAAAGTGAGAGAACTGTAAAAGGAATTCTAAAGAGACCTGGGAGCCGAGGAGACTGCTAAAAAGCTGGGAGCTGGTGCAAGAGGGACTGTGTATGTCCTGATTTGCCTTCAGGGAATTAAGAGCTTATCCCTTCATGAATCTCAGAGGCCAGAACAGGAGCTGCATTGTGTGTCAGGAGGAAGGTGGAGATATTTATTACATGCAATCCCAGGAAAGCTGTTATACCTGAAAAAAGACTTGGTGTGTTCTAAGGGAAAGGGACTACAAATAATTTAGAGCCAAATCTCCTCAATATAGAACAGTGTAAAGTTCTTCCTGTCAGCTGTTAAAACTCGGTTTTAAAACAGCACCTTCCTTGTCCCATCCTTTGCTCTTAATAAACAATAAGTGGACCTATGCTAGCAGAAGATGCAGCAGCACCTGCCAGAAATGGGTAACACTATACATAAGAATGAATTTTGTCCTTAATGCTGCTGAGTGACACTGCTCCATTTCATGCCTCTTTCTGGGTATTTCTAGTATGTTGGATTCTAGTGGTGTTTGCAGTGTTACCTCCCCATGCCCAGATTTGCTGCAGTGCTGGAGTGGTGGAAGTGCTTTGTATCAGCCCTCCTCACTGTCATGGGTTTCCTTCAGAAACAGAGGAGAAACCAACACTGTTTTGGTGCCAGCTAATATTAAATCTTGAGCCCAAAGTTTTAAAACGTAGGAGGCTAAAGTTAGGAAGCCTGGGCTCCATTCACCATTTGCCTGCACCTTGTAGTGGAGTCATTCATCCCACAGCACAGTGGGTGTGAAATGGTGCACCTCTGTTCACAGATCTGTACAAGTGACACCTAACCACATAGGGCTGATACAACTTCACATCTTCTATATGCCATCACGTATCAGCAACGCTCCTCTGCCATGTATATTGGGCAAACCAGACAGTCTCTATGAAAAGGATGAATGGACACAAACAGACATCAGAAATGGTAACACACATAAACCGGTAGGGGAACATTTTAACCTGCCTGGTCACTCAGTCATGGATTTAAAAGTAGCCATTTTTCTACAAAGGAATTTCACTGACCAATTACAGAGCGAGTCTGCAGAACTGGAATTTATCTATAGATTTGACATCATTACTCTGGGCTTGAACAAAGTCATTAACCGGTTAGCACAGTACAAAGCCAATTTCTCCCACCTTTAACACCTGTATTTCCACATCAAAAGCTATGAATGGGACACATCCAGCCCTCTTAATTAGCCTCATTAACACAAATCCTACAATTAGCAGATACTTCTTCTGCTGTTTTTGTTTTATGCTGTTTATGTTGCTTCTCCTGTTTCTGTTATTTCCACTCCAATTCATCTGATGAAGTGGGTTTTATCCACAAAAGCTCATGATCCTTTATACAGAATGAACCTCTCTTAACTGGGATGCTCTGGTCCAGGAAGACCAGGGATGTTCCAGGATCAGAGAGTCCCATGGAGGGCTGGTGGCTGGGAGCAATGCAGCAGGGCTGGAACCCAGTAGTGGGGTTACTGCTCGGCGGCACACCTGAACTCCAGGAGGGGGGCTGCCCCACGGGGCTGTGAGCCCAGGAGCAAGGCTGTGCTTATAGTGATGGGGCTGCCATGGAGGGGCTGGGAGCCCTGCACAGAGGGGCTGGCGGAAGGGGAAATCTGGCTGGGAGGCTGGCAGTGAGGCCATGGCTGGCAGTGAGGCCAGGGCTACTTTTAAATCCATGAAGGGCTGGTGGCATTGGGGGCAAAAATGATCATCCCTGGTCTAGCAAAATCCCTCCTCAGGGATCAGTCAGGTCCCAAGGGTGCCAGACTGGGGAGGTCCAACCTGTGTTTTGCTTAGTCTTTAAGGTGCCACAGGAGACCACTGGTTTTTACAGTGTCAGATGAACACAGGAACCACAGTAGTGCGAGATGCCTGCTTTGCACTGCTCTCAAGAACTGCCTGAAGTGCAGGGCCACGGTGGCTGTATCCCCCTACGATCTTGTTTAGGTAAAGGCGGCAAATGCTTATTTGCAAGTGTTGGAACAACCACAAATTAAGATGAGCTGTTAAGTTATCCCTCTCTCTCTGGACTCCATGAAGTAACAACACTGCCATCAATAGGAGTGCATAGGTTCTCCGTGAGGACTCTGCAAGCTGCCTTCTGATCAAGCAGCTCTTGGTATAACAAAGTGTCATGCACAGCAGGGGGGTTGTGCTTTGATTTAGAGATGCTCTTACCTCTGGTAACAATTTAAGGTAGTTCTCCAGTTAATACAAGCCCTTCTCTGAGTGGCTGCAGACAGGTATTCCTGTCTGGCTTTGGCGCTCTGGGCACATTAGAGCCAGAGAGGTTTGCTTAGCAGTTCTCATCAAGGCACCCTCAAAGTGCTGCTGCTAGCACTGTCCCCCCTGCCCTCATTTCCTTCTGTCACCGACTCCAGCCTGAATCAGACCTTCCTGTGCAGGTTTTACCACACAGCTGAGCTTCTGTAAATAGTGCATTTCATTAGCAGTGCCCTTGTATTCATTTAGTTAATTAGTTAGTTACTGTTTCTTAGTACTTACCTGCTACTGTGCCCTCGCCATTTTAAGCACTATCCTTCATGTGGAGTAGCTGTTCTCAATAATGACACCCTCCCCCCACCCACAGATGCTCGGTGCTTGTTGAGCCTAGAAGAGAGGCATATTAAAGACCTGTTCCATTTGCTGCTCATTTAAGAGGATGCATGCTAGAAACAAGGAATAAGCCACACATGGAACAAGTCACAAGGCCACTGTTGGTCCCTGGGCTTTTCTTAGGTTGCTGTCCTTCTAGATACAGAATTCCGGCAGACCATCATGCTCAAACTCTTCTCCATGCAAAAGAGCAGACTGTTTTCCTTCCTCTGGTCTTCCAAGAAAGAATGCTCTAAGACCAGTCAGAGACATTCCATGGCTCAGTCTTCAGGATGCCTACTTACATGTGCTAATTTTTCCACACAATGGGAAGTGTCCGAGATTCAGAGTGGCAGTTGAACATTATTAATACACAGTTCTCCCTTTTTGGCTTGTCATCCATCCCCACATTTACCAAATGGATGACAGTACTTGCAGCCTGTGATAGGTTGGATCATAGAAATGTCTTTGATGGACAAGCAGTCGGATAGTACAACTGAGCCCATCTACCTGCCCTCTAGGGCACTTCATCATCCTGTCCTGCTGGGCCAGGATCTCTGGTCTTCCCCAGCAAATGCACAGAACTGGGGTAACAGCCCCCCAGGAGAGTAACAAAGACATTGAGAACAGCTCAGGTCTAGGAGGGTTCATTTACAGGAAGTTGACAGCACCCAGGAGCACAGCCCTAATGGGATCCAAACCACAAATAAATCCATCCTACTCTGTATCAGTTTTAGACAGTGAAAGCTCTAAGAGTTCTCTCCCTTTTCAGTGAAAGAGATATGCACTGCTGGTGTCCCCCCACCCCTATAACAATTATTTACCCTGGGTCTGTTAATAAACAAAAAGGGGTTTTATTAAGTAGGAAAAGTAGGATTTAATTGGTTGCAAATGATGACAGGCAGATCAAAGTAAACTACTAAGCTAAAATAAACAAAGTACACACTAATACACTAAGAGGAGTTGTTACAAATCATAGTTCTTACCTTAGTCCTTATTTCAGGCACAGTTCTTCAGACCAGAACTGATCTTTTATTCTGATCTGGATCTAACAACGTAAGGTTATTCCCTCATTAAAGTTCTTTTCTTTCCAGGTCCTTGCATGTGTTTTCTTGAATGGGGAGCAGTCTGTGAAACCAGATGAAGACAATCATTGTTTGCTTCCCATTCCTGAAATAGAATTTCCCCGGGACAGAAAGTATTTGATCCATTCTTTCCACCCCAGTGGAAGAGTGCAAAATTCAAGATGGATTTCAGCACCAGTTGGCACGGTCACCTGTCTTTGTAGGACCAATCCCAGTTTAGGCTTACTAGAAAAACAAGACTAATCACAGATTATTGTCTTGAGCACCAGGCCATTAAGTTCCTTAAGTATCACTGTTGATTTTCACTGGAAGACCTAGATTAATAAACAGGCTTCTACTTCATATTATACTTCATATCTGAAAAAAAAATCCTCTATCACATCCAGTTCATGCTCTAACTCTTCAATTAGCTGGCACTGATTTTAAACAAAGGAAAGTCAATATTAATTCCAATACAAAAACCAAATTAATTGGGTCCTTACCTAGATTCTGAGTTTGATCACTTTTCTGTCAAACAAGTGATTTCAAACCATTTGTCGCCTATGTCTGTTCCTCCTGCCTCAACCTTTAAGTGCAGTCTATGCATACCTGAAGTTGTTAGGTCATGTGGACGCATACACTCGTGTAGTCCAGCATGCAAGATTGTGCCTTTGTCCTCTTCAAAGCTGGTTTCAGTTAGTTTATTCTTCTGAACAGTTGGTTGTTCACCAGTCTAGTGTCACTGGTAATCCTGGAGTCCTTAGTGTTGGAAGATCAGATCAATGCATGCAAGGTTTTTCCCTTGGCCTATCCTTCACTGACCAAGACTATAATTACAGATGCCTCCACGGTAGGCTGGAGACACATCTGGGCACTTCTAAGTAATGTTCTGGCATGCTGTGTGCATGTTCACCTGAATGGGTTTTAGTTCTTCATTCCCTGGTCTGTCTGAGAGTTTGTGTGACTGAAGGCTGAGGGAATTAGAGGCTTTTGCGTACAATGTAAAGAAGTAAGAAGAGCAGGAGCATCTCAGCAAGTGGACGGAGAAAGAACTTGAAGGAACAGAACAGGAGCCAGTCAGAATCAGCAGATGAAATCCTTTCCAGACCATGTTCCCATAATTGCAGGAGTCTCACTAGAATGAGGCTGATGTTAAGAGAAAAGTAAATACACAGAAAGAAACACTTAGGAAGTGAAACTACAAGCCTGGCATCGTGCTGCTCTGGCTTCAAGAATTAAGAGCTGATCTCTGTCCTGACACTCAGACTGTCTTCTCTTACCAGTTTAAACTGCTGTTGCTGCAGCACAGCCATGGCAGTGCTTTAGACTGAAAGTGTGGCCATGGGTCTCCCAGCGCTCTGTGTAAACCACCTTTGTGAGGGGAATAGCTAACAACCCAGGGAGCATGACTCTCAGTACTGTAGCCTGGTGCTTTACAGCCTTGTATCTTGCTGTGCTTAGAGGAGGGACATTTTTTCACACCCTGATCCAGAAAGTTACAGTGCTGTAAAGTGCCCTTGTAGACTTGGCCTCAGAGACTGGAGTTGTTCGAACTGTACTGTATGTGAATTAACCAGGGGAATTTACACACATTTGTATTCTGTGTGTGCTGGTCAGGAAATGTATTATATCTGAACAAAACATGGGGCCAATCCAAGCTAAAAACATTAAACACAACGTAGTCTACATATTTGTAAGTGCCATTGATTATTCTTGTTTACACTTCTTTTATAGTTATTCAAGTTTATTTTAAGATGGTTCATTACTTGTCTGGACATTTGCATTTAATTAACAAAGAACAGATGAGTATTACAACCTGCTAAATTTCAAACAGCAAAAACAGTGATAAACTAGTAAGATCTGTTGCAGGAGACTTTAAAAAAAAAAGCAAATGATGGCAAATAATAATAAAACAGCTAATCTTGCATGGAAGTTTTAAGTAGCTATTCCCAAGATAATCACCCAGACACTAAGGCTATGTCTACACTGCGCTGTTTTTGCGCAAGAAATATGCAAATGAGGCTAAGCATGGAATATCGCCGAGCTTCATTTGCATACTTAATGAGCAGCCGCTTTTTGTGCAAGAGGCTTTTGAGCAAAAAGGAGCCATCTACACTGCTCCTTCTTGCGCAAAAAAGCCCTCTTGCACAAGAGCTGTTTTTCCAGAAAAAAAGCAGAAAAACGGCTCTTGCGCAAGAGGGTTTTTTTGCGCAAGAAGGAGCAGTGTAGATGGCTCCTTTTTGTGCAAAAGCCTCTTGTGCAAAAAGCAGATGCTCATTAATTATGCAAATGAGGTGTGGCGATATGCCACGCTTGGCCTCATTTGCATATTTCTTGCACAAAACCAGCGCAGTGTAGACATAGCCAAATAGTCCTAAGACATGTTCTGTGAATGTTTTTTTAGGATTAGGACGTGTCTATACTACAAGTTAATATCAGTGCAGCTACTGCACTTCTGGTGAAGATGTGCTATGCCCATGAGAGAGAGCTCACCCGTTAGCTTAATAACTCCACTTCCATGAGAGGCAGAAGGTATGTTGAGTGGAGAAGCCCTCCCACCAACAGAACTGTCTACACAGGGGAATTAGGGTCAATATAATTAGGGTCAATATAATTATGTTAATCAGGTTTGTGGGTTTTACACACTCTGGGGGACGTATTTATTCCTCAGTGAGGCTATGTCTACACAGCAGTGTTATTTCTGAATAACTAACATTATTCACAGCATTATTCTGAAATAATGGCAAGCTGGAGGACGTCTTACTTCAACTCCTGTTGCCCTCATTTCACAAGGAGTAAGGGAAGTCAAAGGAGGAGTGTTCTTCCTTCGACTTCCTGCAGTTCAGACAGTGCCAAAAGCCGAGTTAAGGTACTTCGACTTCAGTTACACAGGTAATGTAGCTTAAGTTGTGTATCTTAACTCGACTTTGTCCTGTAGTGTAGACATACCCTAAGCGTGTAGCGTAGACCTGGGCTTGGTATCCTACATTTTAGGATTTTTTTGACTTCTGAGAGTGCCAATCCCCAAACCTACTGGATTGTTTCACAGTAACTATATTATAATTCACAAATGACCACCATCCAGCAATGAGAAAACTCAAACAGAAAAAATCTTGTCAATTTTTTGTACTTCCTAATAAATTTCACAGTATAACAAATGGAATGACATCTTTCCTTGAGGCATAAACCTTCAGAGGAAATACTGTGACCTTAAAATATTGGAAAACTTCATAGGAAAATCAAACTTTAAATAATAAGTATTTTAAATGATCATCCACTTGAAACAAGATGTGCCTATAAAAAAGATTGTATGTGCATGTGCATTGCTTTCCAAGATTAACTGGTTTGAGCACAACCGTATTACTGCACTGTACAGTGCCAGATTGTTTGTGTTTAATAAGGACCAGAACCAATTCTCATTACTGGACAGTCAATAGAAAGACTCTCCTTAGTTCTTGGATCAAGTCCTTAAATAAACACTAATAATAAATTGACATAAGTACCTAGCTTATGTGTCAAAAAACCACCTCATCTCTCTATTGCTTTCCTCTGGCTGGTCTGGCATTCAGCTAGTGTAGGAGACTGCATATCCAATTTCTTGTGCTCCATTCTGGATTTCATAATCTACAGTTCAATTTATGCACCCTGTGGCTCATATCTTGCTCCAAATCTGTTTCCAGTTCCAGCTGATTTTACTATGTTCCATAACCAGATGGATGAAGTGGTGTTTATGAAAAGCATGATCACAGAAAAAAATATATCGGGCAATGTCATGATCTTATTCTGCCCATACACTTTCCTCTGAAATCAACAGGAGTTGCATACATGGCTCATGTGCACGATATGGGCTTATATCTGATCAGTTTACCCAGGAACCATCATTTCATTCTGTTTGTAGTCACTGTGCTCACAAAAGCCCTGAAAGGAATGAATCTGCTGCCATAGATTTGTCCAGCCACGACTGCATGCAAAAGCTGGGTTGACATCAAGAGCGGCAGTTCTGAATAGGGATGAAAAACTGCAACCATTTAAATGGTTAACCAATAAGCATCAGCTTACTGGTTTCTGTTATGGTCACATGCCAGCTGCCGGCTCCCTTCCCGGAGAGTTGGCTGTCCCCCCACGCTGCGGGCTCTGCTGTATAAAAGTTATATGGCAGAGCCTGCAGCGTGTGTAACTGCTAGAATTTTTAGCGGTTACACAGTTACCTTTTAAATGATTGTTTACAGCCCTACTTCTGGCAGTCATCACTAGAATACTCTGCTGCCCAGGTAAGGCCCTGTGTATTCTATGGCAGGCAGGGCCTATGTTCTGCAGCAAGGCCCCTGTGTTTCTATAGCACCCAGGTGCTGAAATCTGCAGAAAACTGGAAACTGTTCTAAAGGAACCAGATATTACAGTGATGGGCACCACATAGGCCCCTAGCTAGATACACAGAAATTCAGTGGTAGAGGCATATAAAACCCAGATGGAGATGCTTATTGAATGACCTGTGGAATGACACAATCAGAACATGTTCCTTGCATGCTAAGTTTGCTATTCACTGTATTTTATGCAGCTCCCCAATTTTCAGCGTGCCCACAGCTTTTTGTGATGATACCGTGTGGCGGAGTGTACCTACCCTGCACCAGTCTTGAAAGGGTTAACTGTACTTTACAGGCTGAGGAAGCCCCACCTTTCCAACTATGCTGGGCATGCACAGCCTGTGGAGGCAGAGTATTAAAGGAAGCAGCCCAACTCAGCCTGGGAAGGATGCAGACTGCAGGCTTTTTCCATGGAGCTGCTACAGGCTCTGCCTCCAGAGCCACAACACAGAGTCCCAGATGGATTCCAGGCCGCCTGATAACACTGGAGAAGAGTCCACGCCAGCAGGAGCTATGTCGCCAGAGAGCCGCAGAAACCTGGGAGAACCATGGAGCATCACTGAGGGAGGAAGGATAAGAAGCAGCCCAGAGGATTTAGACTCGTCTCTGGTCAGTGAATTGGGGAACCTGTCAATGGGCGGATCCCTGTTGACTCAGTAGTGAGCATTCCCACCTCTGCCAGGGCCCTGGGTGAGACTTGGAGATGTAGGAAGGGCCTGAGTCTCCCTACCCTGGGCATCATGTACCCCTGAGTGGTGCCTTTCTTCCACGACAGACCAATAGACTGCACAATTCCACAGAGTAAGGTGACTTTATTGATTGTAGTCCTTAAGCCATGCTGCCCTGAATGGAAGGGTGACCTTATTGCTGCCTACCACTAGGCCATACTACCATGTTTTATAATACATCAGCATAAGAACTAACTGGTTGAGATGCAGCCTTTCCCCTTCTTTTGGACTACTCATGATCTGACCCCCCATGATGGGATGTACCTACCCCACGGTGCAGTGCGTAACTGCATTATGAAAGCTATCAGCAGGCGAGATGGAGGTTTTAGCAAAGGGGGCAGTTGGAACATTTGGCTTTAGAAAGCTGTACAAGGAGGTTTGGCATCCAGAAGTCAGTGTACACTTTCACCTAGCACAACTGGGGTTAGGAGAGGGACACCTGACTGCATTTGAAATTCTCTTTAAGACTCTCTTAATCTTAAAAACATAGCCAAGTCCAGCCTCCCTTGTCCAGCACCCTCGGGACCACAGTGGTCCTGAATCACAGAGTTTGCCGGACAAGGGGAGGTCATGGCTCCCTCCCTATCCAGGTGTAGAACTCTCTTCCCAGCTGGGGCTGCACTCCCTGTCGCTCGGTACTGCCTCCAGCCTCCCCACCCTGCCAACCCAGGCTGGGGCTGTGTCCCGCACCGTGCCAGCCCTGGGCAGGGGCTGGCCCCCTTCCCTCCAACCGTGGCCAGGGCTGCACCCCCAATGGAGCTGGCCCGGGCTGCGTGCCTGGCTGCCAGCCCCACTGTCTCCAGCCCTGGCCAGGGCTGCAATCTCCGCCGCCAGCCCCAGCCAGGACTGTGCTCCTGACTGCTGGTCCTGCTGCCTCCAGCCCCAACAGGGGCTGCTCTCCCCCACTGTACAGCCCTGACCGAGGCTGTGTTTTACACTGCGCCAGCCCCAGCCGGAGCTGCGCTCTCCACCTCGCCAGCTTCAGTGAGGCTGCTTTCCTGGCCACTGCCCCCCCCCCCACCTCTAGCCCCACCTGGGGCTGCCCTCCTTGCTGCCAGCTAGCCCTGACCAGTGCTGTGGTCCCCACCATGCTAGCCCAGCTCAGGCTGCACTTCTGAAAGTGGGCAGCTGGGGCTCTGTGGTCCAGCAATATCCATGGTCCTGCTGGACCATGGATGTTTCCAGACTAGAGAGTCTCACATTTTAGAGGTTCAACCTATACTGAATCAATTCTAAAGTGGGGCCAGAGATCACAGACGATAAGAAATCTAAAATGTGTTCCACCAGAAACAGTATGGCTACGTCTAGACTGGCATGATTTTCCGCAAATGCTTTTAACGGAAAAGCTTTCAGTTAAAAGTATTTGCAGAAAAGAGCATCTAGATTGGCACGGACGCTTTTCCGCAAAAGTACTTTTTGCGGAAAAGTGTCCGTGCCAATCTAGACATGGTTTTGCGCAAGAAATCCCAGATCGCCATTTTCGCGATCGGGGCTTTTTTGCGCAAAACAATACCGCATTGTCTACACTGGCCCTCTTGCGCAAAAGCATTTGCCCAAGAGGGCTTTTGCCTGAACGGGAGCAGCATAGTATTTCCGCAAGAACACTGACAATCTTACATGATTGTCAGTGTTCTTGCACAAATTCAAGCGGCCAGTGTAGACAGCTGCTTTTGTGGAAAAACTTGCCAGTCTAGATGCAGCCCAAGTTAGCTAATTCCTAAATCGCTTTCCAAAGTATTGCACACACAACTATTTGCTAAAATTTGGTTTTACAAATCATTAAGATATTCCTATCAGACTACTGGGAAGAATCAGTATTGATGCACTTTATAGAACCCGTCCTTTTAGCTACAAGGAGGCTGTATGGATGGCACCTTTGGAGGAATGCTGAGCTGTACAATGTGGAAGGGATAAAAATTCCTCAGAAGTAAAGGCAGATTGCAGTTTTACATAAATTGGAGAACGTTCATTGACCACTCAGATTCCACTGCCAACACACTTCTACACTTTATGCATGAGCTCCGCCTTATTGGCCAACAATTTCTGTTGGAACCATGATTGCAACCAGAAGCCTTCTTGCCCTTACTTCTACCCCACATGAGGGTCTAAAGCGGGGGTGGGGAACCTCTGGCCCGAGGGCTGGATCCGTCCCCTGAGGTTTAGGGCTCCCCTTCCCCCAGTATTGGGGAGTCTGTGCTTCTCACTTATACGCAGCCCTTGACTGATTTTTCTGTGGGTCAGTGGCCCCTGTCCCCAAAAAGGTTCTCCACCCCTGACCTAAATGGTGGAGCAGGCCAGGCTGCTTCTCAGTTCTGTCTTGTATCTATACACATGCACATTTGGACAATATATTTAGGGTAGTGTTCTCTCTTTTTGAATGCTTGTTGGCTTCCTTGACTTTTGTGGCATCAGGATTTAGATGGGGTTCAAATTCCCTGGGGTTCAAAACTGGTCCCCCCTGCAATGCAGTTAATCCACTCAGTTGATGGGCACATGAGATGCCTCTTTTCCATGGAATGAGGAACATCTGTGCTATATGCTTCCTCTGTAGTTTCATTCCTAACAGGACTCAGAAGGTGAGGGAGCCCCACCTAAATACTTTCTTCTGGAGCCTTCTGTGAGGGCCTCCTCAGAATCAGATCAAAAAGGGACTACCATGCCTGCCCAAATTCTCAGCTAGTGCTCCTGTAAACTGTGGCTCAAATGTGAGCTCATTCTTCAAAGAATCATAGAAGTATAAATCTGGAAGGGACCTTGAGAAGCCATAAATTCCAGTCCCTACTCTTGGAACCACGAGGTGTACCAGTAGTTCGGAATAGGAAGCCTAGTTCGAACTACCTAGTTCGTGCCCCGTGTAGCCGCGCTGCACGGGGTTCGAACCAGCGGGGGTTTAAAAATGGCGGCTCCCCGCTTATGCAAATGAAGCCCGGGAAATTCAAATCCCGGGCTTCATTTGCAAGTGCGGTATGCCTACATTACCCTCCTAGTTCGAACTAGGAGGGTAGTGTAGACATACCCTAAGATATTATGTGGTACTTACAGTGGAAAGTGTTGGGAACCAAATAAGATCCACTCCAATTTAGGTTTACACAGTTTTGTGAAGCCTTTATTTTGTACATTAAGACAATGTACATCACTTATGAATTACATATACATGCAAAATGAATTACATATACATGCAAAAGTAGATAAGCCAAGAAAAGTAATGGATCAAGTTAAGTCTCCAGGGGATGAGGCATCTTTTTTCAATTTTCTGGTCTCTGCTGTGACCTTCCTCTGTGTTTCCTGCATTCTCCTATTCTCATTCACCTATCTTTTTATGCCCTGCTCCATAATGTTACATAGACTCAGTTACCAAATAACCTCATCTGTGTACCTCTCTATTCTAAACCCTGACTAAACATTTTCATACATAAAAATCACAATCACTAATGGAAATTAAGACATTTTGCATCCCTACTAAAACTTGCTTTTATTTTTCCATGTATATCATCTATTCTCTGTTGTTAATCACACTGGCTTCTTCCAGTTGTTTTTAATCTTACTGATCTGTTCTCATGGCCTTGGGCTTTTGCTAGTTAGAGTGTCTTGGGAAACATCAGAAGTTAACATTTCCCTCATAACACTTTCACCATGCTATTTACACACCCCAAGGTTACAAATTAAGACACACATCAGGTTTCATGGTTTACACATCTGTGAAGCTTTGTCAGCTAAATTCTGGAATGCCACATTAGCAGGGACACATACAAAAGCAATAATCTTTGTTTGCCTATAATACATACCATTCAGTTCTCTAACATTTAGTCTATATAATTTGACTAATACAATTGATAACACAGTTTTCCAACAGAGGCACAGCATACTGGCAAACCCAGTGAGAGAGAACATTGCAATAGCTGTTGCAGAACTTATACAATTGCATAAAACTCTCCCACCTGCCCTGAGAATTTGAGGAAATGCCACACACACCTAGAAAAGTTTCAAATAGCAATTTCAACTGTGTAAAAAAGCTGCAAGAGCAACTAAACTGAATGATGAATGAAAGATTGCTCTGTGTTTAGCAATGGCAGGCACAGAATCTTGAGGTGCATACAGTAAGTTCCCTTATAAGTGGGGAAAAGGGGGTGGGGTGAGGTAGAAAGGAAAGCTTTGCAGAAAAAATGGTTGAAGATTATTGTGTCCGGGGGGGAGGGAAAGGTAATGTTATTTATAAAGATATGTGTTCACGATGAAAACAGAACGAAGGGGAGATAACAGAAATGTTTGTCACAGACTTAAAACTACAAAGTGAGTTCTGTGAATATGGAATATTAAAAGAGATATGGAAAGTCCAGCTTGTCTGAGGGTGTTCCAATAATAAAAAGTCCAAGAACAATTATTAGGGGAGGAGGATGTAGAAAAGGCCATATGTATATGTTAATCAGGAAAAAAAAGCCCAACAAACAAAACAGAAACTCAAATAAAAAGCCCAAAGAAAGGCACGAGCATGTGATGATGAGTTCCATAGATAAACTTGCGAAGGAAAAGCTCATAAAAATTAAACTGGCCAAGGTCAGAAATATGGAAAACAGGAAATAATGCTTCTGATACAACAACCAACATGAGCATAGGAAATCCCTAGCACTTAAGCAAATACATTGAAACTGTAACAAATCCAACCATGATGTGCAGAAAAAGCAGGAAGGAGCATATATTACCTGTAGAAAAGAATTCTTCAAGTGAAAAGGAACAACAGTTCTTAAGCATAGTAATGAAGGAGGCTGACTACTCAAAAATTGCCAATTAAAATGTGTGCTGGCTCTCATTAAAGGAAAAGATACAGAAAAACAACATAGAACCAGAAATAAAAATATTAATAGCATCAAGAAATGAGTGCCCCCCAGTAAGATGTGGTTAAGGGAAGATGCAGAACCTATGGTACATGGAACACAATAAATTCCACAAGCCTTAAGAAAGAGGCTAGAAAAAGAAATGCCAAACAGGATAGCAAGTGGTATTGTTCAAAGCATAAGAGAACCAACAGATTGGATTCACATATTAATTAGAGGGAAAAAAGAGTGGGACGGACTATAGCTGTTCATGGACCTTCAAGAGTTGAACAAAAACAAAGAACATTGCCACTTGTCCACAAGAAGTGGGACTATTGTGTGAGATGGCAGGAGCAATTTCCCCAGCAAATTAGATGCACCCGCAGGATTTTGGCAGATCTCTATGGATACTGAGAGCTCCAAGATCTGCCCAGCAGTTGCTAAAATCCAAATATGTTGAGTCCATCGCAGTGTCCCATTCACTAAACCAGTTACCTTGTCAGAGTAGTAATTCAAGTTGGTTTGGCATGATTTATCCCTGTAAATGCAGGCTGGCTGCTAGTGATCTCCCACTTCATCCTCCAGGGATTTGTAAATGGAATATTTTCTTGCTCTAGTAGCTTCCCAGGTATCAAGGCTGACTGGCCTACAGCTCCCCAGATCCTCCTTTCCCCCCTTTTTAAGGATGAACACACTACATTAGCCCTTCTCCAGTCTTCTGGGACCTCTCTTGTCATCCATGTATTTGCTAATATTATTATCAATGGCTCTGACATTTCTTCATCTAATTCCTTTCAGCACCCTGGGGGTGAATAGCATCAGGCCCTGCTGACTTGAATTAATTCAAAATTAGAGGAGTAGTGCTCTTGCATTCATCCCATCATCTTGAACTCTGGGGAAGGAGATAAAAATGACTAAGAAGAAGAAACGATCTTTATGCCACTTGGACTCTGGATTGCATGGAGTACTAAGCATGAGCAAAAGATATCTAGTATGTGATAGGTTAGATCATTTATTCTGGGATTAGCTGCAAGCAGTGTTGGCATAAAATTGACCTGGGGCAAGTGACTAGTCATTTAGGACAGGAAGTAATGTGAATATTGTGATTTTTGGAGTAGGGGACCATCTGTCAAAAGTCAAGCTTGCCTAAATGATAAGGTAGATGGGGCATCCAAAGGGTCTGAGTTCATGTTTGGTTGTTACAGTGCCTGAGGTGTTTATACTTCATACTTGGTTGGTGACATTTAATTATGACGTTTAAACCAATATGGGTTGGCATTCTGCTTCTTCATAGTCTGCCTGAAGGTTGTGGCTTATGCTCTGAAGCCACTGCAGACAGCTTAATGACAGCCACATAATCTGGAACCGCAATAAACATATATGTGAACATAAGAGTCACCTACTGCATCTCCAGGCACATGGGATGAACTGGAAACAGAAACAACTAAAGATGAAAAGCTGCAAACAGTGATACAAGTGATAAGTAAGAGAGGAAAAAAGAAACAAACCAACACTTTGACCTGTACATACCTCCCTTTTAAAATGAGCTTTCAGCTTTTGAAAGGGACAGAGATTGTGGTTACCCTAGTGATAAGGAAAATACTGAAGTGGGTATGTGAAGGGCAAATAACCGAGGGTATGTCTACACTACAAAGTTAATTCGAACTAACAGACGTTAGTTCGAATTAACTTTGATAGGCGCTACACTAGCACTCACTAGTTTGAACTTAATTCGAACTAGCGAAGTGCTTAATTCGAACTAGGTAAACCTCATTCTACGAGGACTAACGCCTAGTTTGAATTAGCTAGTTCGAATTAAGGGCTGTGTAGCCACTAATTTGAACTAGTGGGAGGATAACCCTTCCCAGCTTGCCCTGGTGGCCACTCTGGCCAACACCAGGGAAACTTGTCTGCCACCCTCCCGGCCCCAGAGCCCTTAAAGGGCCACGGGCTGGCTACACAGTTTGTGCCAGTTGCAAGCCTGCCAGCACCCAGCCAGCAGACCCTGCACCTGGCACATCATGAGCCAGCCACCCGATGCCACCCAGCCCTCCGCCTCTTCCCGGGACCAGCCTGGCGGCTCCCAGGAGCCTGCTCGGGGCCGCAAGAGGTAGGCACCCCCTTGGTCTAGTGCGGAGATCATGGACCTCATCGAGGTTTGGGGAGAAGCCTCCAATGTCCACGATCTCTGCACTAGCCACAGGAACGCGGCTGTCTACGGCCGCATGGCTGACAGCCTGGCCGCCTGACGCCACTAGCGGACCCGGGAGCAGGTCCGCTGTAAAATAAAGGAGCTGCGGCAGTCCTACTCCCGGGCCTGCCTGCCAGGGGCCGACCCAGAGGCCTGCCCCCACTTTCATGCCCTGGACTGCATCCTGGGGGCTCATGCCGTCCATGCCCCCCGGGTGGTCATCGACCCCGGGGCAGAGGGACCCATCCTGGACACCGAGGAGGAGGAGCCGGAGGACGCCACGAGCCAGGAGCCTGCCTGGAGCCTGCCCAGGACCCAGGACCCCCGAGGAACCCCACAGACCACATCTCCTGTGTCATCCGAGGCCGGGGAGGCCTCCACCTGTGAGTACCATCATGCTCCCCTTATGTGTATGGGAGGTGGTGGGGGGGAGAGGGAGCCCAGGGACCGTGCGCCTGGGCCTTGCCCACCATGGGGCAGCAGCTGGGTGTCATGCAGGGGCCTTGGCTTTGCAGACGGGGGCTGGGTTTCACCCACCTTGTCCCCAGGGAGAACTGACCGCTGCTCTTGTTTCACCACAGCCGCAGCACCTGGGACTGCAGGGCGCACCACCCTGCCTGCAACAGCCACCCGCGCCCGGGCCAGCAGGCGTGCCAGGAATGAGGAGGACTACCAGCGGCGGCACCTCCGGTTCATGGAGCAGCTGCTCCGCAACCAGGAGCACTGGTTCCGGGAGGACCTTCAGCTGTGCCAGCAGAGTGTGGATGCACTGGAGGAGCAGGGCCGTGGCCTCAGAGGCCACCTCCAGACCCTGGTGGACCGGTTCCTGCCTCCTCCTGCTCCAGCTCCTGCGGCTGCCCCAGCTCTCGCTCCTCCTCCCACCCCCGCTGCCCCTGCTCCCTCTGCTGCCCCTGCTCCCTCTCCCGCTTCCTCCGCACCCCCATCCCTCCTGCCCCACCCTCCACACCCGCTCCCCCCCGAGCCCCCCGCACCCGCAGTGTTGCGAGATGGGAGAGCCAGCCGGACCCCCAAGCCTGAGCTTTCCCTTCCCTTCCTCCCCTTCCACCCCCTTCCAGCTCCCCCCTCCCAGGTTTCCCCCTCCCCATCCCAGTTATGTAAAATAAAGAGAGGGTTTTTTTCCAAAACAGGTGTCTTTATTTGACGTTAGGGAGGGGAAAGGGGAAGGGGGGGAGGATGGAAGAAGGCCCCAGTGGGGCATGCAGGGAAAGTTCAGTCCTCCTCCTCCACCTGGAAGCTCTCCCGCAGGGCTTCCCGGATCCAGACGGCCCCCCGCTGGGCTTCCCATACGGCGGCAGTGCGGGGCTGAGCGTACTGGCCAGCCATGCGGTCAGCCTCAGCCATCCAGGCTGGCAGGAAAGCCTCCCCCTTCCTCTCGCACAAATTGTGCAGCACACAACATGCTGCCACCACGGGAGGGATGTTGTGCTCAGCGAGGTCGAGGCGGGTGAGGAGGCACCTAAATCGGGCTTTCAGTCGCCCAAAGGCCCCCTTTTTCACGATGCGGGCCCTGGTCAGCCTCGCATTGAAGGCCTGGCGGGAGGGGTTGAGGTGCCCCGTGTAGGGCTTCATTAGCCAGGGCTATAGGGGATAGGCTGCATCCCCCACCAGGCACACGGGCATGTCCACATCCCCGACCCTGATGTGGCGGTCGGGGAAGAAGGTCCCGACGTGCAGCCTCTGGCACATGGAGGAGTTCCGGTACACCCTGGCGTCGTGTGCCTTGCCGGACCAGCCCACATTAATGTCCGTGAACTGTCCCCGGTGGTCACACACGGCCTGCAGGAGGACGGAGAAGTACCCCTTGCAGTTCACATACTGGGAGGCCTGGTGTTCTGGGGCACGGATGGGGATGTGCGTCCCGTTGATGGCCCCCCCGCAGTCTCCAGCCGCTGCAGCTCTGCCGGGATGGATCCCGCCCTCAACAAATCACTACTGGTGGAGCGTGGCCTGGTGGATTTCAGCCCTCCCTCCAGTCTGAGGGCCTGAGTTGCTCTCAGGGGGTGTCTGGTTGCTCCCCACTGGGACAGGATCTAGGCCCCTGGACTGGTCATTCTCTTTTAGCCGAGTACTCAGCAGGGCCTTGGTTGCTTTCCCTACGGTCAGATCCCTCCCTCTGCACAGTTCCACCAGGTCTGCCTTCAGGAGTCAGGCATAGGCCATCACCCCACTGATCCCCAGGATATAGAATCACCGGCTGAGTGCTGCAGCGCCCCACGGTTCTCAGGAATCACTTTACTCTGCCTCCAGCATGTCTGGCTCTTGCAAGCCCCTTTCTTCTACTGCTCCTCGTCACTTGCTGCTGGAAGCTCCATCTGCGGGGTGCAGTGCATCCCACCCCTGACACCACTGTGACGACGCGTTGGGGACCTCCCGATCCTGCACCCCTGTAGCAGCATGAACAGACTCTGTCAGCCAGTAGAATCGAGAGGGCTTATTGCTTCTCCAGGATACAGCACAGCATAGACATGATGTGGTTATAGGAGTCTGGGCCAGGATGCCTCAGACCCCTTGAGATGGGGTGCTTGGGCCCCTAGACTCCCAGCCCCCACCTTAGTCTGTCTCCTTCATGGTTCCAGCACAAGACTGCCTCACTCCCAGACCCTACCCCCCAGCTGGGTGTTCATCTCCGCCTCCCTCCCTTTGTCTCCCCCCCGGGAAGAGTCTTGTTATCTCATCAGGCTGCACCAATACACATGTGGGTGAGTCAGTGGGAATCACACATGACAGCACAGGGGGACTCGGGGTTACAGAGCAGACAGCACCCCACTACGTCACACTGAGCAACCCTATGTGGGGGGCCCAGTGGATGGGGCCCAAAGGAGTTGCCCAGCTTGCTATCCCCTAATGCCAGACTTCCCTCACTTCACCCAGTGAGGGAGTGTGCTTCATCACAGCCTTATTAGTGGACAAAATAACGAGGGTGATGAACTATGACAGCTATTTCTTTTCTTTTGGTTTCCTTAAAAAGAGCTCTGAAAAAAGCCATGATGAGTACAGTTCAGCTCTCCCTCTTATCTCCTGTCCCACCTTGCATCCCAGCTCATCCCTTTATCTGCCAGCTCTGCAACTCATCTCAGCTCGTCACAACAATTTACTTCCTGAGAGAAAGCCTTAATGTTATTGAAGAAAAATTGTTTTTACCTGGGAATGCTGAAAGCCATTATATTATAACATGCAATCCTCACCCCATCAGTGTGGCTATCTAATTGCCAACACAGAAACATGTCAGAACATTGTTCCTTTCTCTTACTGTATTATTTTCTGCCCCTCCTTCTTTCCTTCTATTCTGTCTCTCATTCTCTTGGTTTTTTATCAAATTCTGCTGTCAGTTATTCTACCTTCATCCAAGTCTACTTTATCTAAGAAGGAAATATCCAATCAGCTGATGTCCCTGACTAGATTGTTAACCAGGATCCAACCTATTGAAATCCTGGAAGTCAGGCTAAAGGCAGGAGCCAATAAACTCAGGATTCAAGTAGAGGTGAGGACAACAAATAATTAAATTGGAATAGGTTTTAGAGTCACAGGGTCAAAAGCAAGAAGTCAGAGGGAGACATGAGCAGAGAGTCCCAGACAGTGCCCACTGCCCCTTGGAAGTACCCAAGGAGCCAGGGGAAACATTCCAGAAGACCTCTGCCTGGGTATGTGAGCAAAGGGAGGAGCAGAACTAGGCCCCACAGTCACAGAGAACCTTCCTGTCCAACATTGTCCTCCTGGTATAATGGATGCCCACCTTGGCCAATGCCAGGAGGAGGTTGACAAAGAGGTATCAGAACTTTGAGGAGCTATTGATGAGGTGGGATGGAAAAGTACAGCCAAAACCTGAAGCGAAGGTTTGGAGGAGCAATAAAAGGGGCTGCAGCCTGGCATGCTTGAGTCTGATGTGTAACAGGGTCTCCCTCACACCACAGAAGGGAACTACACCAAGTACACACCAATGCTTATAGCTCCATGAAGGAGCCTCAAACTAATATCGCCAGTGGCCTGCTGGACCAAATTAGAGTACAGACTGGTCTACTGGGGCTTCTCACCATCCCAGGTGGTAGGAGGCCTCACTGCTTGGTGAGGATGAAGAAATAAGTGTAGAGCATGAGTGTGTATCACTGTGTCCTAGGCATGGTTTGGAATAATCAGGATCCAAGCGGTAGCATGACTTGCCAACCCAAAAGCATCCATTCATATACTGTAGTCCATATAATCAGTGATCCAGAGTTCCAGAAACATCAACCAAAACCATATTCTGCTCATATTTTCTACCCTCTCTCTCTCTCTTTTTTAAGAACAGGATAAGAAAATGCCCTCCACACATCAGGACTGAGCATAAAAATTAACCCCTTCCTTCTCTCAAAGTAAGTTTTTTGGGTAAATAAGAGACTTTGATATTTTGCTTATAAATGCTTATATATTTTGTTCTCCTGGTCATCACAAACCCAGCTATCTATGTTTCTAATGATCGAATCCCCCATTACTAACACCTGCCTTTTCCTAACGACTGGAGTTCCCTCCCCTGGAGATGTATCCTCAGTGCGAGAGGATACAATAAAATCCTTTGGAAGGAGGGTCCCAAGTATGGAATCATTTCCCTCTGTCCAGTTGAATGTTCTCCTTCCCTGAGCCTTTCATCGTCCTTAACAGGCATAGGGGCTGTCTGACTGGAGGTGGGACAGTTCTACAGTGTCCCAGAAAGCCTCATGTACGTACCTCTCAGCCTCCCTTAACTCCTCCAGTTCAGTCACCCTGGCCTCCAGAGCCTGTATGTGGTTTTGAGGGCCAGGAGCTCCTTGCACCGAATGCACACATACGCCACCCACCTACAGAACAGATAATCACACATGCTACATTGAGTGCAATAAAAAGGATAGTCCCCACTCTGCTGCTGGGCTTCTGCCTGCATTCTCTCCTACAGCTACTTAGGTTATTGACAGGACTTTTATTTAAATCAGGAAGTTTTTTTTAGTTTACTGTAAAAGTTTTAAAGAATGGCAAGTGTACCTCGCCCTCCCCCCTCCAATTCCACTTCAAAACTCCCTCTCGAAACTCCCTGTTAGCTGCCCCTATTTGCAAAGTTCCACTGATCTGATAGGAAATGCCTCTATAAATATAAATCCATGGACTCTAATGGGGAGCATTCGCCTTGATACCTCTCCTCCTTCATGGCTCTTTATTTCTTACCTGTATCAAATGCAATGTTAGCCCTACTGAGCTCTTTGGTGTATGCAACTGGCCAGGAAACCTGCTTCTACTGCATTTCTCCCTCCACCATTTAATCTCCCTGCCTATCAAACCTTAGGAGGGTCACTTTGTCTTGTCCCACAGATTATTCTGGGAGGAACAGGAGAGTGTAGCTGAGCACCTGCAGGGAATTGAAGAGCATTTGATCCCAGCAGACCAGATAGTGGTGCTCTTCACTTCTAGTCAGCCAGATTATTTAAAAATATTTCAAGAACTTTGTGTCCCACTGCACACACCTTAGCAATTCCTGTGGAGGGAGTACAAGAAAAATTCCACCAGTTCCTGTAAGTTCGGCACTCCCCTGTGCCTGGAAGTTTTGCCAGGCTCACTACCGAGCAGTTACCGGAAAGAGTAAAAAAAAATGGTGACAGCCCCAGCATTTGTAGCCCCCACGTCTAAACAACTAGATTTTTTTGGCAGGGAGATTTATTCACCATCATGTCAGCAAATGCATGTCTCAAAGTACAGGGTGTTTCTGTCAGAATATGAGTCCTTTGGTGGGAAAGATGTCACAGTTCACAGAGACAGAACATCAAGAGGAAAGCTGTTTGCACAGGAGAAAATGCTGCCATGAGGTGCAAAGCAGTTGGGAGGGAGGGTCTTAGTGAATATTGTTTATAAACCGTAAGGCCTGGTTCTGCAAAATGTTAAGTTATTTCCATGGCACAATAAAGAGTTTCTGAAGGGTCTGCAAATTATTTCTGAAGAGGAAAGAGGGAGCAGGGTGGAAAGGAGGCTGGACTGGAAGCAGAGCAAGGGAGGAGGAATAAGAATAGGGTCTTGATTAATGTATGTAACACTCTAGACTATGTGCGAACAGGTGGGTACCAATCCTGAATTACCAGGAACAATCAAGGAGACAAGTAGAATCACACAGACCCTGAGAAAGTGTCTGGGAGTCTATGTTCCATAGCTTTGTATGTAACTGCATGCTCCTCCTTTCCCAAGAGATGTTTTGCAATTCAAAATGATTTTTGTAGCAGGATTCATGGATGGGAAACTCAGTAGAATCCTTTTCACAAGCTACAGTCCAAAGGAGCCTTGGATCTGTTTAGCAAATCCGAATTCTTCCTGGATTTGTCCAGCTCTGTAATTAAACAGGAGCACTCTTCAGCCTCTGGCTCTCCACAAGCAGCAAAGAACTTTGCTTTAAATTCTATTCCACTAGAGTCTCAGCACAGTTCCCTTTGTCCAATCCCCTCGCTTGTGGAGATAAGCAAAGGTAAATTTCTTGATAGAGCAATACGGAGGGAATTCTTTAGTTGATACTGAGCTAATGCCCTATCACATGTGCCTGGTGTTGTGAGAGATTACATTCTCCAGGTTCATTCAGTGGTGATACGGATTACACCTTAGCAGTTGAGGTTTAAGCTACTTTGTGCCAAAACCACCCATGTAGTCCAAATTATCTTCAGGTGGTTTTATAGCAAAACCTAAAAAGGAAAGGTACATTCTGAGACAGTGAATTGCTGGTTTCCCTTTTGGTCTAAAAACAGTCTCCCCTCCCCCACAAAAAAACCCAACAACAACAAAAAGCAACTTTCCCCATGGTTATTTGAAAGATAGCACACAGGAAATATCCATCACTGCTAATCAATTGAACTAGAAAATGACTAAACTAAGCAACTATTTGTGTGATGTTCATTATTAATAGTTTGCATCAGAAGCAGTGTATTTTATTTTCAGCCTCAAATAGGTGAAAACGATCTTTTTTGGCATTACCCACTTATACCTTGAATTCATGGCAGCTGGGGACTTAAAAAAATAACTGCATAATAACATTTTGAATATTCTTATCGTAATTTCCGGCTTGAGGGGCTAATGCTGCTAAACATGGAAAGCTTTGTAGAGCATTGTGTTTAATGAAGGATGATGTACAAGAAAAGAATCAGAGTAACAATACCATTATCACAAATTACAAACTGCTTCAGAATCATGTTTGACAGTAAATTATAGACTGCAACTTCCTTTCTGCAGCTGTGAGTTGTTTACTGTTTGAATGGGCAACCCTAAATTACCGGACAACGAGAAAGATGGGAAATGCAAGTTGAATGCATGCCCTATAGCTGTAGACACACACACACTGCGTGTGTGAGGTTTATCTTGCATGCCATTTCCTCTCCTCGTTCAAATTCCTCTTTAATTCATTTCTTTCACAAAGGCTAAGCCACCATTGAAAGATATTTTATTCATAAATAAAAAATTTAAAGGTCTCAACAGTAACATGAAATTTATGAAGCAAAACCTGCTTTTATGTTCTCTTCTCCATGGGAACCTGGACCCCCAAAGGGAATTATCCCCTCATTTCATATGTCATTATCCTCCTCTCATGCTTAGCCTCAGTAGTGGTTATCCTTTCGCTGCTTAATTTGAAGAGGTAGTGAGCACCCATATTGGAGCCATTGAAAACAAGTGGCAGCTGCATGTATTACCTCTAGAAATCTGGCTGCTTACTAACACAGCTATAAGGGTGGATGCCTAGCTTTTGGCACCCAAGTTTGCAAATTTCAGTCAAAGATTTTACATTTATGTAGGACAGATTTTGGAAGCACTAAGGGAATACCTGAAGAATGCCTGATTGCCCCTGAGGGGGCGGGGAAAGGCAATAAAGCAGAAATATAAACTGTGCAAGGAACAATGGCCAGAATTAAAGACTTCAGGGGGGTGACATTTTAGTACTCTTGAAATGAATGGAAAAATCTCCCACCGGCCCAGTAATTTCATTTTAGATTCCCAAGTCCCATTGAACTCCAATGGATGTTTGCCACCTAACTCCATTTGAAAATTCCAGCCCCTGACCTCAGTCTTTGGCTGTGCTGTACCTATGTCATATCATTTTGCTGGTGCAAAGCAACCCTGAAGCTGGCATTGCCAGCCCCAGGGTAATAACTGCAGTGGAAGGGGATCCAGCATTTGCATAGACTTGGTGTAATGCAGGGTTGGGCAAAAGGGCTTCTGCAGGTTGAATCCAGCCCGCCAAGCCAGTTGATCTGGCCCATGGAGGCTCTGCCTTGCTTCCCTCCTCCAGGCCAATTAGGGACTGGGAGAGGAGGGAAGCACGCAAATTCTCCTCCTGCCCTGCCCTGCCCTGCCCTGCCCTGCCAGGAGTGCATGACGCTTAGAAGTGCTGTGTGTTCCTAGCAGGGTAGGAGGAGACTTTACATGCTCCCCCCATTCCCAAGCCCTGATTGGTCGGGGAGGAATACGTGAAGTCTCCTCCTGCCCTGCCAAATCACAACAGCATAGTCAATGAAGAAATAAGGCTGCCTACGAAATCCTCAGGGAACCCAAACCAGACCAGTTTTTCTGCTGAGTGCTGAAAATGGTAGCAAAGGAAGAGAGGAAATTCTGATTGAAGTATAGCATTTTACAACTCATTGGGCCTCAGCACCGGAACAAAGTGAATGTTACACTTAGATTTCAGAAAGGATTTATGGAAAATCTGGGATGTAAATGTGACTTTTTGGGGGAAATAGCTTGCAAGAGCCTGTCGCATTGATTAAAATATACTGATTTATAATCTGCCATATCAAGTTGTCTTGCCTGGTCCCGCTTTTGCTTGTTGCCAGTTAAATTGGTCAGATCCAGTGTTTTGGCTAATAGAAGAAACTAATTTCATGAAGAGCTAATTTCATGAAAACGTGGAAGGTAATGTGGTCTTTAAAAACGTGGTGGGATTAGTGCAAGGCTCTGTCCTCAGCATTCAGCACTGCCAGACACAAGAACTGGGCATGGTCTCCAATCCTCGGACCCAGGAAGCTGGCAGCATGGGGCAAGAGCACCTGGTGTCACTCTGCAGTGAGCTCTGTGACTGGTGTGGGAGCCGTACTGATGGGACTGACAGGAAGTGCAATTCAGCCCTTGACCAAGAGTAATGGAATTAACAGGGGGCCTTGCAGGAGGAGGGAGAGCTCTCTGATGCGGACCAAAATAGGTATTGAAGGGGAAAGGTAATTAGACAGCTAAATGGGCAGGAATAATTTGGGTCTGTATAGAGCTTTCTTGGAAAATTGTCAAGGGCTTTTAAAGCAATTCATCTGAACCGTCCTGCTGGCTGTGAGAATCCCTTTGGAACTCATCTCCCACTTGCACTTTTATAAATATAACTTACCTTTCTGATGTGGGTTTTGAAATCATGACAGGTGCTGGCTTGACAGATCTGGGGAATTAAGTTTTATTTTTGAAACAGATGCACCCCAGTAGCCACAGTAATACTGGCTTCCCCTCACTGCCCTGCCTGTCAGCTCATCCCTGACTTGAAGTGATCACAGCTAGGAGTGAAGAGGCAATTCCTTTCCAGGTCTTGCCAAGCCTTTGGCCTCTTGGCTGATACTATCTACAGGGTTTTAAATAATGAGTAGTCCTGTGGCACCTTAGAGACTAACAAAAATATGTTTGTTCGTCTCTAGGGGCCACAGACTACTCGTTTTTAAAGTTACAGACTAACATGGCTAATCCTTTGAGGGTATAAAATAGTGTCAGTTGTCATGGTGTTTTCTGAGGCTCATAACAGTTCTTCATGGACAGGTGAGACCTAAGGCTAAGTTTTCAGAGACAGCAAGTAACACTAATAAGTGGGAACGGGAATGATTATACATATAAAAAAACCCAACACAATCCTAGTTCTACAGTTATTGATAGTTACCTTTCTGATTTCTCCCAGAGAATCAGTTTTTGACAGAGCCACTGGTTTTCAGTCAAAACCAGGATCCAAGTTATCATAAATACCTCACACCCATCAAGGGGTTTCCTCAGCCAGTGGCAACCAAAAAAGCTTTTTTTTGCTTCTCCTTACAGTTCCCCAAAATTGTTTTGTCCCCAGAGTTAGTATGAATCCCCCCGCGTGGTTCCCTTTATTGTGTGGTAGCTCCAAATTGATTTCACATCCTCGTGTTGACTTGGAATATGAATGTAGCTCCCATTGTATTTGATTTACAATGCTTATTTTAAATCAGAGACAGTGATAGATGAACAGCTATGCTTTGCTTGGCAGAAAAAGCTATTTGTTAATATAGCCTTGTTACATTGTTTATAACATCTCTAGTAATACCCGCAATTCTTTAAATATCATTGGTGCATACATTTCACAATTATATTAATGACCAGCACGATGCCAGCTTTCATTTGATACCTTTCAAGACAATATTTATTGGTGAATATCATGAACACAGTGTGTTAAGTGTAGTGAGTTTGTCAGGCCTGTTAGGAGTTGCTGACACAGAGCAGTGAACCCTTTACCATCTGGCAGCAGGGCCCCGTTGGGCATAACCAGCATTTCAGATCTTAATTAAGAATCATCTCTGTTTAGGACAGCATGTAAGTATGTGCGTAACTGTAACTCCAGGTGATGCTGTGTGAGATGAAGGAGGAAATCTCTTGAACTCCAGAGCCGTCTGCTAATATCCATTTCCACCAGGAGTCCAGGGATCCTGACCAGATCCTTGCCATAATGAAGGGGATACCCCTAAATCTTTGAAATGTCAGCAGGCAAAATCGACTGGGAACTTTACTCCCAACGTAGCTGAAAACAAAGGAAAATGGAGACATCTCACCCCATTGAACAAGATGGCTGCTGCAGAAAGCACTCTGTCTATGATGGCCCTGCTGGAGAAAACTGCTGCAGATACAGTAGATATCAGGGCCAAAATACATCTGTTTGTTATCTCAATTACTCCTCTTGGCAAGCACTTACATAGTCTCTTCAAAAAGGGAGAATATCATCAGTGGAATATCAGGTACAAGGGCTTTTTGCCTAGGTGCAGAGAAACATGCTAGACTTATCTTCTCTTAAATCTAAAGTGGCAGACCTTGAGGGAAGGTCTCACTGAAATTTGAGAATTATGGGCATACCTAGAGGAGCAGAAAAAAGGCAATTCCCAGCTGCTTTCAGAATTGCTCAGCCTGACAGATGAGCTGAAATTTGCGTTAGAGAGAGCCCATTTGTCCCTGACTCCTAAGTCAGTCTCAAATGCCAAATCTTGTCCTTTGGTTGTCAAATTTTTCAGATTTACTGCAAAAGAAAAAAAAATGCTGTTAGCATGTGGGGGGAAATGATTTGTTTTGGGAGTTGCCATGAAATAAGATAATGATTTTTCAAAGTATCGCAAAAGATGAGATTGAATGGTGATCAGCCGTTAAAAGAGCAAGGGAATTTACCAAGCAGGACTCCTAGAACAACTTTTATAGTGGGGGCACTGAGAGCTCTTGATTCAAATTGTAAATCCTGTATATAATGGAAATCATAGGGTGTTGCAGCAACCCTAGAACCCATAGTTCCAGCATCTATGTTACCAAGGGCGCAAATGTTTTTTATTAAATTTCCAACTCAATTTCATGACAAGGTTGATGAGAGAGAATATCTGTACCAAAAACCACAAGAAACAGAATGTTTTTAAATAGCCTGCAGCAGAGAATCTCAAACCCTGGTACATACCTCTCAAGGGAGGTGTGGGAATATGTCAATGGAGGTGTGAGCTGTATGTTTTTTTAATTAGGAGTTCAGGCTGTCAGCCCTGAGTGATTAAGACTCCTGAAAGAAGGGCTGTGCACACCCAGGAAGTGGGGATAAAGCGGTCAGCCAGAGCACCACCTCCCCAGGACTGAGAGCTGAATTCCAGGCTTGGGCTTTCTTTCTGTCCCCCAATTCCTTGCTGGAAGGTGGCATGGCTCCTGGTGCCAGCCCCAGGGTGGCATGGCCCGGTTGTCAGCAGCAGCTCAGACGTAAAGGTGGCAATGGGGCACAAAGTCTGCTTTGAACAATGATACTGACAAATATCACTTTTGACAGTGCCACCATTGCTTCTGTGCTGCTGCTGCTGGTGTCATGCTGCCTTCAGAGCTAGGTGCCTGGCCAGCAGCCTCTGCTCTCTGATCTGCCTTCAGAGCTGGATATATGTACTTGGGGGCGGGGATAGGGGAGGCGTGAATTACTATAGACACAAAGAATGGGAGCCCAATGATTTAAGTTTCAAAACCACTAGCCTACAGTGATTGAGTAGTTGCTCTGTTTTATACCAAGTTTACTTCCCCGTTACATCTCTTTTACTGGCATTTATGAACTTCTTATATGTGGGGCATAACTGTACCACAGAGAATTTGATTCTTGAGGGCTGCAATGATTATCAAGCACATGATTGTATGATGATAGAGAGGTATGGCTTATGATCAGGTTAGCACAGGCTAGATCTTCTAAGAGTTAGCAGTGAAAGAAAGAATAACCTATTGGTGTAGACAGAGAGTAATTACGTTAATTTGGAGAACTTTGAACCCAGTGTTTTGTTAAGTTTTGATAAAGAATGTTGAGATAGCTCAAACAATGAACTAATGCCAGACTTCCATTCTATCAAATTTCTCTCCTTTTTTCCTCCCTCTTTCCCCACTCACCCTGGGGAACCCCTCATGCTCCTTTACTGGTTTGTTTATTTGTGTATAGTTTGTTTTCGTTATTTCACCTTAACAAGTAATGATTTAATAATAATGTCTGTTTTTCTGTATAGTCTTTTGTAGCTTTGACAAGTTGTGAAGTTGTATAATTGCATGATGTTATTAGCTTGTGAAATATGTGATATTTGATAATGTATGCAAGCTGTAAACCATTTACTTTTTTATATTTGTTATCATTTGTTTGTCAAAATTAATAAAAAATTAATCACAAAGAAGTATGTGCTTAACTTAAAGCACATCCCATTGAAGCAAATGGGGCTTAAGCCTATGTTTATGTGCTATCCTGAATAAGGATGCATTTAAATGAGTACCTACATGTTTTTGTGAATCAGAGTCCTAGACATGACATTTTCTAAGCAGGAGCCTTCTGCTTAGAAAGGAAAGCAGCTGGAAAGATGAAGACTGTGCTGCCTAAAACATAGGTCCTATGTAACAAAATGGCTGTGTCTAGACTGGCCAGTTTTTCCGGAAAATCAGCCGCTTTTCTGGAAAAACTTGCCAGCTGTCTACACTGGCCACTTGAATTTCCGCAAAAGCACTGACTTCCTACTGTAAGAAATCAGTGCTTTTTGCGGAAATACTATGGTGCTCCCGTTCGGGCAAAAGTCCCTTTTGCACAAAAGGGCCAGTGTAGACAGCTGAGATTTGTTTTGCGCAAAAAGTCCCAATCGCGAAAATGGCGATCGGGGCTTTTTTGCGCAAAAGCGCATCTAGATTGGCCACAGACACTTTTCCACAAAAAGTGCTTTTGCAGAAAAGCATCCGTGCCAATCTAGACGTCTTTTCCGCAAATGCTTTCAACGGAAAACTTTTCCGTTAAAAGCATTTCCGGAAAATCATGCCAGTCTAGATGTAGCCCTTATGTTTTGCAGGCACTCTAAACCTACCAGTTTATTTGCCAAATTAATACCTCAGGCCACAGGCAGCTGAGTATAAATTAGAGCAGCCCTGAGGCTGCTCTGACATGCTGAGGGCTGAGCTGGCTCCAGGATATGTGGGAAAATGAACGTGCCTCAAAACAAGCTATGAGTCCATTTTGGTTTTGTATAAACACAGCTTCGCTGGATCAGAGAATCTGAGCTTCTATATTCCATTATCAGTCCTCTGAATTCTTCAATCCTCTCTTTCTCATGGTGAATTTGATGCATATGTTGCCGCGTTAGAGAATCAGTGTGAAAGCTAAATAAATCTATAATAGTTTATCATATCATTATTCATCGTTGTGATGTTATTAGTCTTTATATTCACACCCCGGAGGCACCTCCTCCCAGAATGCTATATATGTAAAGTATAATTTCATTTGAGAAGCAGAATTTGCACCTGAATCGCATAAATGCTGTTAAAGTTTAGATCTGCTTTAGGCTAATATGATTTTGCATTCCCAAGTTGTATGTTTCCAAGCAACGCAGTAGATTCTAGTATGTGTTTACTTGTCTCTACTTAACCGCTGTACCACAAGAGCTTTCAAAAATAGCCATGCCATTGATATCATCAGGCCTGACACTAAAATCAAAATTGTGATTTTGATTTAAAAGGTGTGATATTTGTCCCCTTTCTGGATTCTGCTTAAAGCAGTGATTCCCAAACGTTTACTCTCATGCCCCCACTTACTGGTAATGCAATGTGATCTCCCCCACCTTTCCTGAGTGGAATCGTGTCTGGGCCGGGGTCTGCGGCTGGGGCCCAAGGCAGGGGCAAGTTGCTGCTTAGAGCAGAGTTATAGCTGGGAACCAAAACAATAGTTAAGGGCCGAGCTGGCGCCAGGAGTAGGGGCCAATCCCTGGCCAGGTGCAGGAGCCAGGAGCTGTGGCTGGGGGCTGGGAGTCGAACTGTGGCTGCAGCTGGGACCCTGGGCAGGGCCAGAGTGGGGATGGGAGGCATTCCCTCCTCGCCCCTCATGAGGGCTAGGCCAGGCCCCAAGGTACCCCCTAGATGTTCTTCTGCATCCTCTGTGGAGAGCACCCTAGAGTTTGAGGACCACTGGTTTAAAGAGTGCAGGGTTACTGAGGGGTGATTTGAGAAGGAGAGAAGCATTCTACAATGTAACCACCTGCAGTGCTCCAATATACCCTTTTAATTGAACCAGAGAGCTTGGAAGCTTTGATGTAAATTGCTGGCACTCTACTAAACAATGACCATACAAATGGCAAAATCTTACTTTTGTTACTAATATAAAACTCCCTTATTGTGTCGTGATGAAATGCAAGATTATATAACCACGTAGAATAACTTTCTGTAAACAAATTCATATTTTTAAATAAAACTCTCAAACTTCTGACAGGTAAGTACACTTAGGAAAATGTAAATGTCATCTACTTGGTATATTGCTTATATTCTACACTGCAACATAAGCCCATGCTTGAACATGGGCTCAAGACTAATCCTTCTTCCATCTACACTGCAATTTTGCTGATCCAGGGTTGGAGGGCCCAAGTTGAGACAAGCTGGGACTCAGGGCCCTAACCCTATTGCTTTGAAGTGTCACAGGTCCCAGGAGCTATCCAGAAATAAGCCACAATTTCATGGGACAGTTCTTTAGTCATCTTCATCCGAACAATCTGCAATCCACTGTCTTGAAAATGGAAGTCACCCCATCCATGGCAAATGGCAGCTGGGGCTGGCCACTGTTGGCAGACAGGCTACGGGGCTAAATGGACCTTTGGTCTGACCCAGTACGGCCGTTCTTATGCTCAGGGCAGCATTAACACTTTCTCTTCTGATCACCAATGTGCAAGCATGCTATCAGTGAGCCTTCAGGGTTTGCAATGGAAAGTAAACCAATCAAGCCTTTTAGAAAACAAGCTGCTTTGTGGTCATGGGAGCATAGCCAGGTTTTGGTGACTTTCTGGTGCAAGGCTAGCGAAATTGAGGACTTCAGAAAAAGCATCAGGGATGATCACACACATATCAACAGATAGCTAGAAAGCTGCCAGCTCTGGAGATTTTCCAGATTAGTGCGGGAGAGTGCCTTAAGAGGCTGAAGAGTGAATACCAGAAGATCAGAGCCATTAAAGCACATAAGTACACAACAACGACCATACTCATAGACTTTAAGGTCAGAAGGGACCATTATGATCATCTAGTCTGACCCCCTGCACAGAGCAGGCCACAAAATCTCACCCACCCCTCCTATAATAATCCTTTCACCTATATCTCAGATATTGAAGCCTTCAAATACTTTGAAGACCCCAAGATGCAGAGAATCCTCTAGCTGTGATCTGTACCCCATGCTACAGAGGAAGGCGAAAAACCTCCAGGGCCTCTGCCAATCTACCCTGGAGGAAAATTCCTTCCTGACCCCAAATATGGCGATCGGCTAAACCCTGAGCATGTGGGCAAGACTCATCAGCCAGACACCCAGAAAGTTCTCTAGTAATGCCTATCATCCTTCCATTGACCTATTTCCCACTGATAATGAATGGTCAATTAGTTACCAAGATCATGTTATCTCATCAAACCATCCCCTTCATAAACCCATCTAGTTTAATCTTGAAGCCAGATAGATCTTTTGCCCCCACTACTTCCCTTGGAAGGCCATTCCAGAACCTCACTCCTCTAATGGTTAGAAACCTTCGTCTAATCTCAAATCTAAACTTCCTACTAGCCATCTTATATCCATTTGTTCTAGTGTCCACGTTGGTATTAAGCTTAAATTCCTCTCCCTCCCTGGTATTTATCCCTCTAATATATTTAAAGAGTGCAATCATGTCCCCCCTCAGCCTTCTTTTGGATAAGGTAAACAAGCCAAGCTCCTTGAGTCTCCTTTCATAAAACAGGTTTTCCATTCCTCAGATTATTCTATGGCCCTTCCTTGAACCTGTTCCAGTTTGAATTCCTCCTTCTTAAACATGGGATACCAGAACTGCACACAATATTCCAAATGGGGTCTCACCAATGCCTTGTATAATGGCACTAACACCTCCTTATCCCTACTGGAAATACCTCGCCTAATACATCCCAAGACCGTATTAGCCTTTTTCATGGCTATGTCCAATGGCAGCTCATAATCATTCTATAATCAACCAGGAATCCGGAGGTCCTTCTCCTCCTCCATTACTTCCAACTGATGTGTTCCCAGCTTATAACTAAAATTCTTGTTATTAATCCCTAAATGCGTAACCTTATACTTCTCACTATTAAATTTCATCCTATTGCTATCACTCCAATTTACAAGGTCATCCAGATCTTCCTGTACGATATCCTGATCCTTTTCTGAATTGGCAATACCTCCCAACTTTGTGTCATCCGCAAATTTTATCAGGACACTTCCACTTTTGGTGCCAAGATCAGCAATAAAAAGATTAAATAAAATTGGCCCCAAAACTGATCCCTGAGGAACTCTGCTAGTAACCTTCCTCCAACCTGACAGTTCACCTTTCAATATGACCCGCTGTAGTCTCCCCTTTAACCAGTTGCTTATCCACCTCTCAACTTTCATATTAATCCCTATCATTTCCAATTTAACCAATAATTCCCCATGTGGTACTGTATCAAATGCCTTACTAAAGTCGAGGTAGATTAGATCCACTGCATTTCCTTTATCTAAAAAATCTGTTACTTTCTCAAAAAAGGAGATCAGGTTGGTTTGGCACAATCTACCTTTTGTAAAACCATGTTGTAATTTGTCCCAATTGCCATTAGCCTCAATGTCTTTAACTACTTTCTCCTTCAAAATTTTTTCCAGGATTTTACATACTACAGATGTCAAACTTACAGGCCTATAGTTACCTGGGTCGCTTTTTTTCCCTTTTTTAAAAATCGGAACTATATTAGCAATTCTCCAATCAAATGGTACAACCCCTGAGTTTAGAGATTTATTAAAAAATTTTGCTAATAGACTTGCAAGTTCATATGCCAGTTCCTTTAATATTCTTGGATGAAGATTATCTGCCCCTCCCCCCCGATTTACTCCCATTAAGCTGTTCAAGTTTTGCTTTTACCTCGGATATGGTAATATCTACCTCCATATCTTTAGTCCTATTTGTTAAGTTACCATTATCCCTAAGCTCTTCATTAGCCTCATTAAAGACTGAAGCAAAGTATTTGTTCAAATATTGGGCCATTCCTAGATTATCCTTAACCTCCACTCCATCCTTAGTAATTAGTGGTCCTACTTCTTCTTTTTTTGTTTTTTTTCCCTATTTATTTGGCTATAAAACCTTTTACTATTGGTTTTAATTCCCTTTGCAAGGTCAAACTCTACCTGACTTTTAGCCTCTCACTTTGTCCCTACATGCTCTAACCTCAATAAGGTAGCTTTCTTTACTGATCCCTCCCATTTTCCACTCCTTATATGCTTTCTGCTTTTTCTTAATCACCTCTCTGAGATGCTTGCTCATCCAGCTTGGTCTAACACACCTGCCTATACATTTTTTCCCTTTTCTAGGGATACAGGCTTCTGACAGTTTCTGCAACTTTAACTTAAAATAATTCCAGTCCTCCTCCACTTTAAGGTCCATAATTTATTTAGTCCAATCAACTTCCCTAACTAATTTCCTTAATTTATTCAAGTTAGCCCTTTTGAAATCAAAAACCCTAGTCTCAGATTTATTTTTGTTTATCCTTCCATTTCATTTGAACTGAATTAGCTCATGATCACTCGAGCCAAGGTTGTCTCCTACAACCATTTCATCTATGAGGTCCTCGCTACTCACCAAAACCAAATCTAAAATACCATCCCCCCTTGTTGGTTCAGCAACTACTTGATGAAGGAATTCATCAGCTGTCACATCTAGGAAAATCTGAGCCCTATTATTATTACTAGCACTTGTTCTCCAGTCTATATCTGGAAAGTTGAAATCTCCCATGATTACGCAGTTTCCATGAGAATTTACTTCATTAAAAACATTAAAGAGGTCTCTATCCATATCCAAATTGGATCCTGGTGGTCTATAACACACCCCAAGCACTATCGCAGGGGAGGATCTGATAGTTTTCTTTCCCAATGTGATTTTTGCCCAAACAGACTCTGTCTTCTCCATTTTTTCACTTTTTATTTCTTTACAATCTACCTCATCTTTGATATACAATGCGACTCCACCACCTTTACCCTTATTTCTGTCTTTCCTAAACAGCACATACCCTTCAATACCTGTACTCCAGTCATGCCTAGTATTCCACCATGTTTCTGCTATTCCTATAATATCTGGTTTCACTTCCTGGACCAATAGCTCTAGTTCCTCCTTTTTGTTACCTAGGCTCCTCGCATTGGTGTACAAACATCTTAATTTTTGCTGTTTGGCCTTATTCACATTCTTTACCCAATTTGGCATGGACGTTATATCTCCAATATGACCTATTAGACTAGTATCCACCCCACCCATCCTCATGTTCATTCTAGCCCAGTAACCTGTCTTCTGACAGTGGCCAATGCCATATGCCCCAGAGGGAGTAAACAGAACAGGGAATCATCAAGCAGTTCCTCTCCCATCACTCATTCGCCTAGGCACACCATTCCTACCCATCCTGGCTTAAAAGCCATTGATGGACCTAACCTCCATGAATGTATCAAGTTATTTCTTGAACCTTGTTAAAGCCCTGGTCTTCACAAACTCACCAATGACATTCCCATTTATGATGACTTTGACTAGGTCAAAGAAAGATGTGGAGAAATTGGAGAAGGTCCAGATAAGAGCAACAAGAATGATTAAAGGTCTAGAGAACATGACCTATGAAGGAAGGCTGAAAGAATTGGGTTTGTTTAGTTTAGAAAAGAGAAGAATGAGGGGAGACATGATAGCAATTTTCAGGTATCTAAAAGGGTGTCATAAGGAGAAGGGAGAAAACTTGTTCATCTTGGCCTCTGAGGCTAGAACAAGAAGCAATGGGCTTAAACTGCAGCAAGGGAGGTTTAGGTTGGACATTAGGAAAAAGTTCCAAACTGTCAGGGTAGTCAAACACTGGAATAAATTGCCCAGGGAGGTTGTGGAATCTCCATCTGTGGAGCTATTTAAGAGTAGGTGAGATAAATGTCTATCAGGGATGGTCTAGACGGTATTTGGTCCTGCCATGAGGGCAGGGGACTGGATTCAATGACCTCTCGAGGTCCCTTCCAGTCCTAGTATTCTATGGGCACTGCTCCCAGCACTAAGCCAACTGTGCTTCATGATGATCTGGGCTGGTGCCTTATTGGCCCCTGAGTCTAGCAGTGGACTGATGGGAACAGGAAATTACTCTTTTAATGAAAGCAGCTGCTGAACAGTCCATGAATCAGAATTAATAATATTCTTGGAGGAACTGTTTGACTCCTTGCCTGGATGAGGAATAGCCTGCTGTTAAATCTCCAGTAAACCTGGTGGAGATAGAAGCTAACTCAGAGCCCAGTAAGTGTATAACTCAAATTAAAACTTTATCATTATAGTAATAGCAGGGATTTCTGCTGTAAGAAACAATGCAAAAAAGGTAAGTCCCAGCTATCAGTATTTGGACACTAATGGCGGATTGTATCCTAGGTCCTGGGTGTCCATTCCCCGCATCCCACACAGGGACAATGCATGGTGCGGGGGGAGGGGGGGAGCATGAAGCATTGTGTGCCTTTCCAAACACTGGGGCAGGGGCAAGGAGCCAGTAGCCTGCAAGCAGAGCCATTCCAACCTATGGACAGTTTGTCCAACTCACTCAGGCCCGGCACTCTGGGGGAACCCAAGGGGCCCAGGTGACAAGCAGGGGGCCTGATGCTGGCAGTAGGGTCCCCCTCCCTGAAATCACTGGTGGTGGCAGCAGGAAGCAAAGCAACCCAGCCCTAACCCACTTTGTTCCCGTGGCTCCCAGACATTTTGCTTCGCTTCCCGCTGCTGGTGAGTGTGGGGATGGTTCCACTATTTCCTTCAAGCTCTCTCCCTGAGTGGCATGGCCTGGGGATGGCAGTAGGGGACGGGGAGGAGGTTTGAGGGAAGGGGTAGAACTGTCTCCAGCACTCTCTGGCAGTGGGTAGGAAGCAGAATGATATGGCTGGGAGCAGGGGGAATGAAGCAGGCTGGTTCTAGGTCACTCCTGTGAATAGTGATAGAAATGTAGCCGTGTTAGTCTGGGGTAGCTGAAGCAAAATGCAGGACTATGTAGCACTTTAAAGACTAACAAGATGGTTTATTAGATGATGAGCTTTCGTGGGCCAGACCCACTTCCTCAGATCAAATAGTGGAAGAAAATAGTCACAACCATATATACCAAAGGATAAAGTGTCCATCTGCTATGTACATTGGACAAACATCTCAGACACTTCGCCAAAGGATTAATGCCCACAAAACAGATATTAGACAAGATCACAAAGAAAAAACAGTTTCTTGCCATTTTAACCAGAAAGGACACTCTCTCAATGACTTAACCACCTGCATTCTGCTACAAAGACCTTTTACATCTGCACTTGAAAGGGAATCCTCTGAACTGTCATTCATGTTAAAATTCAACACTTTCCAAAAAGGACTCAACAAACATTCGAACTATCTCACCCATTATCAAGATAGTTTCCCCAATTATCACCTCTAATACTATTAACTCACAAACATCCCACTCTCCCCACCTCTAATATCAATTCACAGACACTTACCTTCCTTCCCCCCCCCCCCCCCCACATCCCCCTCCTGTTCTGAAATGTGAGTTGTCCTTTTCATATGTGTTCATTTTTTAAAATTGTATCCTTTGGTATATATGGTTGTGACTATTTTCTTCCACTATTTGATCTGAGGAAGTGGGTCTGGCCCACGAAAGCTCATCATCTAATAAACCATCTTATTAGTCTTTAAAGTGCTACATTGTCCTGCATTTTACTCCTGTGAATGTGAGTGCAGGGAGGTGACTAATGCTGCTGGCCCCAGGTGCCCTGTTACTCCCCCGGCCATGTTGCTCTGGAGAGGGGACTTTGGGAGCATGGGTGGGAAGAGGCAGGGCCCTCTCCAGGCTAGGGCTGTCATGGGGAGGTATAACATAGGGGGGCAGTCATGTGGTCCTGCCCTCCCTCGCAGGCACCTCACACTTTGTGAATACTTAGAATGTCAATTCACAAACAGCTGTAATGGTTATTTTAACTATTACATCACAGATATTTGGCAGGTCATTCTTGTTTTCCTTTCAGCAATAAGAAATTTGCTAATCTGCAAATCACTCTTCCTGGATCTGTGGTGCCATCTGTAAACCGAGAACTGGGTGGGTATGTTTAGGAAACAGAATTCTATTTCCAAGTCTAGGCCATGTCAGTTAGGGGTTGTCCATGTAGTGTGTGAATCACAAAATTGTTTCTCCACAGTACAAGGACAACATCAGTTATTTCCCAGAACTATGCGGGGTGCAGGGTGGAGTGGAGCTACAGATGTCATCATATTTGCATGCAGCAGTCACAGGGTAAGCCATATGTGAACTAACCCAGCATCATACTGTGTCCCTCATAAATTCTGACCCACTCATAGCTACTGACAGGTGCAAGCTTTTTCTGAAGCAGGAACCCCATATAAGTAATTACATTATGGGGATAGGCATATTTTCCAGGACCCCTATATAGCTGGCTCTTCCACTCCATTCACAGTTGCTATATGTTTGAATACTTCAGCTGCATACACTACAAGCTTCCCTCCAGCAGCTTGGACTGAAATCTCCTCTGCCAATAGGGCATTATAAGAACAGTTATGTCTTCTAAATATGAAAGGCCTGAAATGACAGCACAAGCCTGTTACAGCATAGACACTCCTGGCACATAGCAATTTGTTGTGACATTTTTATGAAATAGAATAAAGGTTGTAATTTTAGACTTACAGTTGTCCCTGCACTTTTGTAACTGATTCACTTCAAAAATATTTCATTTTATGTCCTTAATGTTCCCTGGTTATTAATTCTGTACTCCTCCACAGAGCTACTTTAAGCAATGACCCTCTGTTTCTTGTCATATTTTGAAACCCTTTACTGCCTGCTGTTCTTCAGGAACTCCCTCCCTGGCCCTGTGTATGTTCAGGGTCATTCCAGAAGGAAGCATTTTTGTGAAGAACTCCTGGTCAATGTTCTTGAGAGGGCAGACCAGCAGTCCCAGGAAAGGACTAAGAGGGACAAAAGACAAGAACAATGGCAGGCTGACAGGCAGGAGGAAAGATCGAGTTTTGCCACCCAGTTGGAGGGGAGTATTTCAGTGAGGGAGCAGGCACTGGAATTGCAGTTCTTGGAACAGTAATGATAGCTTAAGGGGGGGGGGGGGGGGGAGAAGAGGAAGAGAGAGGATAGAGCCCAGCAAAGAGAACTACTGTTGCAGAAACTTGTGTCTTAATGGCTGTAAGAGCACTGGTTCTGCTGCATCTCCACAGCACAGCACGATGCACCAGCAACGTACTCTCAGCCCAGCAGTAACTTGCACAACATCATGTCTGGGGAGCCCACGCTTTCAGTTGCTGGGCTGGGCAACTAAACCCTTGCAGCCTTACTTCTCTCTCTGGTGGAAACTTCCACCCTCCATCCCTGCTGCCAAATGAGAGGAAAACATGTAGAGAAGGGAAAAGAGAATGTGGATTCATGGAACATGCAGTGTTAGGAGGATTTTATTAGATATTAACTATTTCTGCCCTTTTTGGGATGTCTGTGTGATAGTGGGTATGTGAATGGCAGTTGAGCTGCCCAAAATTGTGTGAGTGGTTTATAGTTAAGACCCATTTACAAATAAAGCATGTTATATTTTCATGAAAGTTTATTGCTATCACATCATACAATTATGATTTGCAATAATAAAGCTGAAAATGTTTCAGAAGCCATGAATCATTAGTAAGCAAACTGTGTTCCTCTATTTAGCTAGGCACAGCAATTCACATTTCAGTACATCTGTACAGCAACTGTGCCCTCCTTCCAGACAAACACATTATTCATTGCGTCACCCCCGGCCGCCAAGCATATTTGTATAGGTACTATATCCTCTTCACCAGTGGGTCAGGCAAGTCCATGTGAACACACAAAACATGTCTGACTTTTGCTGCCCAGGCACAGCCACCTCCCATAGTATTAGCTGCACTTTCTGGCTGAGCGTACCAATCCAGTATTCCCTCATGGGCATAGGTCCATTACATGGGAATTGGCCCACCTCTGAAGAGCACAGCAAGACAGTAATGTAGATAGCATTGATTACACTAGCATCCAAATAGGTTTGTAGACATCGCCAACATGATTTTAATCTGCCAAAAGCACATGCAACAAGCACTGTAGATCTGCTGAGATGAAATTAAACTTTTTTTGTGGCTAGGGCCCCTGAAATCAGGGTATGGTGTCATAAGGGAAGGCAAAAGTGGTTCACAGGAATCCCAGAATAACAAAGGGGACAGTGACACCATTTATGTCGATGTCATTGGGTGGGAATAGTGTCCCAGTCTGTCCATTAATATCAACTCCCAACTGGAAAAAACCCTCTGGCATCATTAACTTTTCCTGTACAGCTTACAAGTGGTAGTCCACTAGTGCCTGCATAACAATAGAGTAGTACCTTTTACAGTGTATGGACTTGTGCTTCTTGAGGAAGGGAAACTACGAGTACATGATCCCATCAATAGCCCTAGCAAAGTTAGGAAACCCCAGGCTCAAAGCCAAAAATTACCTCTGAAATATTGTGAAAACCACTGAAATATTGTGAAAACCAGCCACCTTGGGGTAATCCACATACCTGATTGTGTCAGTTACCTCTGTTCCCACTTTACCCATACTTGACTTGTCAATACGAAACTGGTTAGCAATGGGCCTGCAGCTGTCTGAGGTAGCCAACTCCTAGACAGCTATAGAAACCCACTGCTGGACTGTCAAGAGAAACCTCAGGTGTGGTTTTTATGCTTCAGGGTAGGGGCAAGCTGCTTACAAAGCTCCCCCCGTCAATCCCACCCCAAGTTTTGCTGCTATTTTTTGGGAGGATGGGTGTGAGGGTCTCTCAAAAATCAAAGAGGGGGCATGATTTGGAAAAGTTTGGGAACCACTGCTCTAGATCCACTGTTGATCATCCCAGATCTGCAAGATGTCATCCAGCAGTGTGTGCTTGTTGCCCTGTGCCAGAAGCAGCCATCTACTTACCAAGTATCTGCCAGTGAGAGTCTGCGATGCCAGGATATTCCTCCGCCTCCTCTTGCAGAAATCTATCAGGTACCTTTTGTGAAATAGAAAATGCTGCCAAAATATCAGAGCTGGATGAGACCTGAGAAGGCCATCAAGTCCAGCCCCCTGCCCAAGGCAGGACCAACCCCAATTAAATCAACCCAGCCAGGGTGTTGTCAAGCCGAGACTTAAACACCTCTAGGGATGCAGACTCCACTACTTTCCTAGTTAACCCATTCCAGTACTTCACCACCCTCCTAGTGAAATAGTTTTCCCTAATATCCATGAACACGTGGTGGATGCTTTGCCAGCCTCCTGACATAGGAGAGAAAATACCAGCAAGAGAAGTTTGTCAACAGGTGCCTCTGTTGCTGGCTCTGGGAGTACACAGACCAAAAAGATTGCTCAGCAGGTTGTGTTGGTGGGTGGCCCAAACTTCTTGTAATATAGAAAGAGGGCAATAAAATATTCCCAGTGTGTGGTGGTTGTAAGGCTCGAGTGGCCAAATGCTGGGAGGCATTTGGGACTCTGGGATATGGTTATTTTGACTTAGGTCTGTGCACTGTTGTGTGACCCTAGAATCCTGGGTTTGAGCATGAGTTTGAAAAGTCTAGCATAGTATTTAAATACCATGGAGATGCCAATCCAGGGTTTCCATAATATGGCCCACATAGCTCAAGTCCCACTAACCTAGGGGTACATTACATGGCAGGTATTGAGCTGTACTGGATTTTGAATGCAGAGTTGGGCATCCCCACACAACTACCATGTCCTAGCCTCCACACCGTGGCTACTGAAACCAGTTGTACTGAGAAGCTACTAGGCTATCGTCCAAGTCAAGGCACCATTCATGGGAGCTTTGACTGAATGATTGCCCAACTCCACTGACTGGCCTAAGTCTACTATTTAAGCCAGGAAGAAGCACAGGAAATTTGTCTGTGCAGCAAGAGGATTTTCTACGGTGGCTGTATTGGACCCTGCTTGTGCCTGCACCCAAATCCATTCCTGCCTTATCCCCACCTTTATTCCTGCTCCATGTTTGATCCTTGCTTTTCCTCCTGCCCTTCCACCTCACTTCTGATCCTCAGTAACCAGTCCTGACTCTGGCCTCAGACTTCTGACCCAGACTCTGGCTTGACCCTTGTCTCTGACCCTCAGCTTTGGCTCCTGGCTCTGACTTCGGCTTGACCCTTGGCTCTGGTAACTGGCAGCTGACTCTGGTGCTGACTCTTGGCTTCATTCCCCAACCTGGAAATCTGCTCCATGAAGTAGACCTGAGTTCTTCTCTGACTACTAGGTCAGACAACCTACATTTCACTTCTTAACAATCACCCCCCTCAGAATGGCTGCCAGAAGAATACAATTATTAAATGTCATTAATGCATTTTCTTAAGTCAGAAGAGTATAGTATGAAAAGTACTACATATACGTGTAATGGATCCAAAGGTGCTTTATAAATTTTGACTACTGTAGGCCTAGCTGGACATGAATAATTAAACTTGGGGGTGGCCTCATTTCTTGGAAGAAAGGATTAAGGAGGTAAATAGATCAGCAGGCTGAATAGGATGTTTGTGCTAAGTAAGGATAGGTAAATGGGTCAGTGAGTTAAGCAACTGCTAGTTAAGAACTAGCTAAGATAAGGGGAGGAACACCCATGAAGCCATTTACAAAAACAAGATAATGAACAAAAAAGTCAGGTATGTAAAGATGAGGTTAAAAAGTAGGTCAAATGTGATTGGCTCAGTTACATTGTAGGCATCAATCCCTGCAGAGCATGCTTTATCCATTTGACCTCTCTCAAAATGTGTAGTGCAATATGATGTGTTAACTATGGATCTGTGATGTACCCTGCACCCATGGCCTACATTTGATTCTGATTGCTGTATGCCAAATAAAGATACCTGAGTGACCAAGTCTGGAGTCAAACTGTGTTCTTGGGAAGCCAAGTGGAAAGAGGTGTCAGAGAATTTCAACATAGTGGTGCTATGATTCAACCCAGATTACATTTGTCTGGAGCAGGAAAACATACATCTTATTGTATTTGAAGCTTTGCTGCCAAGGATCTCAACACAGCAGCTTAGCTATGTCTTCTCAGATGCCAAAACAGAAATCATTTTCTTCTGTGTTCCTAAATTGTGTAATATCACTTTATGTTCATTGTATTCAACCAGTTCTGAAGTAACTAGTCACACTCAACCGGCAAAATAGCCACATGTGGCTAGTGACTACCATATAGTTGAAATTCAGTCACCTCTGGAAAAAAAAATATATCAGAGGTTTAAGAATAGGAAAGTTGCACAATGTTTAGGACAGAAACTGAAAATGCTATAGCTTGAGATATTAGGAGGAATTTACAATGGCAGAATGTAATTACCCAAATAGTTTGGATCCTGTGACTTTATACCTCTACTAATGGGAAAGAGTCATGGGATTATTAATTACTAGTTCCATGTCTTACCTATGTGACAGCATTTTTTCTAATAGTGGACAATAGACTGTAATGGTCTGTCCCTTTCAAGTCACCTTAACACAATAAGGTGAGAACTGCCACATAGCTGCCCATTAGTCTAGCGACAGAACTAATAGGGTATAGAGCAGACTGGGGCAACTCCATTATTATGTATTTATATTGCAGTATTGCCTAGAAGCCCCAGTTTGGAATCGAGGTCCCATTGTGCTAGAATTTGTCCACTCATGTAATGAAAAGGCAGCCCCTGCATAGAGAATGTACAATCAAAGTATAGGATGAGACAAAAGAGGAATATAATGGAGTGGCAGAAATACAATGTAACAGTGAGAGGACGATTCATATGGCAAGTACTGTATCAAAAATAACAGGTTTTTTAACCTAGAACATTAATATGATCATAGTTTAATTTAAAATAGAGGAATTAAGAGTAGTATTTATACCATCTTGGAGCCAGTTGAGCTTATACTGTACAAAGAGCAGTAGAAAGTCTGTTCCAATGAATTTACGATCTGAGTAGACAAGACACAAATGGTTAGAAAAAGGACTATACTGTACAAACTGATCAAATGTGATGATTATCAGATGCCTTGTTAGTTTAGTTCCATGGGTATTTATAAGGGCATGGGAGGAAATTGTGGACTTTTTTCTTTAGATTCCTTGGATGGGGTTTAATTAGGAGGGATTAACTAAACTGAAAGACATAGAGTCATAGAAGGGGGAGATGGCAGAAGGGAGCATTCCAGGCAGGTGCCGTGAGGTTGAAAATGAAGAGACTAAATGAAGGGATTGGAGGGAGCTATAGTGCAATAGTGTTCAGAGTGAAAACTAAAGCCAGCATCTATTTATACCTTCCATGTTTGGTGGGCCCTGGATGCCATCTCTTGTGTTTTTCCAGCCTGTCAGGGTGCATGCCCCCACCATGCCTCAGTGCCCCCTGACTGTCCTCATCTAGCCCCTCTCAGGGCAAGTTACAGTCTGTATGGGTTGCTCATCATTGGCATGGGATTATCTCCACAGCCCTGTTTACCTAAGCCATGCTGTGATCCACATCCCAAACCAGGATTTTGTCTCCAGCCCCTAGCCAGGGGGAGTCTTGGCTGGCCTTCTCCCAGCCCTTGCTGACTCTCCCCAGCTTGTCTCCCTCCTAGGAGCTCCTGCTTCCTCCACAGTCAGCCCTTCACTGGCTCCTCCCTCTAAGCAAACTGTGCTTGTCTATATACCTCTCAGCTGGGCTCTCACTTGCCCTAATAGTTTCAGCTGGCTTCTACAAGCCAATTGTGCTGCCCTAGATAGTTGCCAGCTGGGCTCTCCCTAGCCCAAACAGCTTCAGCTGGACTCTCTGTTTCCAGCCCGGGCTCAGGGCCTGAGTCCTGGTCTTAAAGGGCCAGTGCAGGGCAGGCGCCCTGTCACACAGCCCCTGATGCTGGCTCCTCCAAATCTAAGTAATAGGCTGTCAGAGTCATATTCCAAATGATCTTTTAACATGAGTCAATATTTTCTTAGTGATTTTCACCATTTTAAAGAGACTTCTTTTTTTCATCTGCAGAAATATCACATGAATATTCCACATGGGTGGATTAGTTGTGATGCAAGTTTTTTTGTCTTAACATGTAAATCACAGAACGGTAAAGTCAGCAGGCTGTAATCTGCTCTCAGTTACACCAATGTAAATCTAGAGTAGCTCCATTGATATTAATAAAATTACTCTGGATTTACATCAGTGTAATTTAGAACAGAATTTGGCTTTTAGATTTCTGGAAATATGAATATTAGATGAACCTCTCAGTACAGTGATAATGAGGTTTTGATTAGTGGAGTGGTAGGAGTAGAGGAGTCTGTATGACTAGACCCCTTGAGTCAGGCTCAATTTATGCATCAAATTGGTTGGCATGTACTTTCTTTTCAGAGAACTTGGATAAGTGTATGTTATTTGGTTTCATTTTGGTGTCTTCATCATATCCTCCTTAAAATTGCCAACTTCCAAAATATCCAGTTGATAAAAAACATTCCACAATGCCCTTTTCAAAGGGCATGACAGCTGCAGCAAATATAATGGTGCCTTGGCTGTAAATCTTGTGCAGTAAATAAAGATACAAACCATAAAGTCTGCTGACCTTCATAGTACACTGCAAGACCTATCTGTTTCTCCAGGCTTGTGAGAAGAGAGGATTAGGGAACTGCTTACGGGTTTAAGGGAATGGTTATTCATAGTATTGATGGGTCAAGTTGATAAGGAAGTTTTCCCTTTTCCCTGTTTTATTTGGCAAAATTTGTAATTATTTTCCTTGTACATGTCCCTAGTGCAAATAGATGGGTCCTAAATGAATACATAAAAATTAAAGAAGTGCTGAAACAGGGCTTGTGGGGAGGCACTCATAAAACAGAATATTAATAATCAAAGAGCAGACCTCCTAAGGAATCACTACTGCCAATCAGGTCAACAGTCCACTGTGGATGTTTAGTTCTGATTTGCATGCATCTTAATGAGGGATTATTATTTCTGTTTGTTTAAAGGCTATGGTGTTAAGGGGGAACCCAAAGGAAAGAAACAAGCTTCTCTGCATTTAAAATTGACAGTGATACAAACTAACACCAGGGAATTATACTGACAGCAGTATAATAATTACACACTACCCACTACAGTTGGAAAGCATCTCCATGGTGCCATCATGTGTATCTAACCTTGGCCAAACATAAGCACCTGTGGTCAGAGACGCTCCATGCATGTAGTTTCCAAGCCTGTGTTACAGGGGGACTTACCCATAAGGTAGGGCTGTGATCCTGCCTGACCATGGTTTCAAAGGAAATCTGCAGTAAGGCTGTCTGTGAGTGGTGGTGAATCAGGGCTCCTCAGCCCAGGTGGTACCACCTTCTTCCTGGCTCATTAGTGGGGTAGCTCTGCCTGGCTTGGGGACTCCCAGCATAGCACTGCTGTCTCCATACTCCTGAGGGACTTCTCTTAGATGGAAGGCTGTAGCCTGTCTTGCCTCAGCTTCTGACAATACAACCCATGGAGCAAATTGAGCCTACAAGCTATTTTTTTGTAAATCTCCTTTAACTGTTATCTCTAGCTACAAAAATGTCTTATGAGTGTGTAATATTAGGAACAATATTTGCTTTTGTATCACCAGCCATAATGGCAAGTGGTATTGAAACAGAGAGGTGAGCAAATAATAGAGAGGAAGCATTGTCTTACATTTTTATGGGTTTCAGTCATAACACTATCATGATGTGCATACCATCTGTATGTGAGTATATAAACATTTTTTAAAAATCAGAAGGCTCTTTTCTATTGCCAAATTATCTCAATTTGTACTGCAGTATATTGTAGAGGTGTGAACTGTCCAGGGTGCTGACCAAATGAATTATCAGCTGTTTAATAAAGGATTAGAGAGCACTATAATCAAAGAATGAGCTATTTAAAAAGTTCCTGGAGCTGTATTATGTGTCCCTTAAATAACTGACCTAGTGCTGTGTCATCTTTAATTCTTTACAGGTCACCAAATTCCTATAATTTGAGGACTGCACAACCTTTTTCTTATTTTGGTCATGGAAAGATACTTTTTAATTCCCTTAAAAAAGAGCTGAATTAATTTTCTGCCTCACTTTATATCCTTTTACCTTGAAATACTATTCTAACAACTGCACAACAGATGTTTTCAATCTGGATTTTCCTATCTTAGTCTTGCTAAGAATCCAATGAGATTAATTAAATTGGTTTCCTCATAAGCAATCAACTCTACATATTTACAGTGACTATCTCACTTTTTCTGACATATTCTATCTATCTACAAATCTAATATTCTGTTCCCAGAAAAGATGACAAACACTGAAACATTACTTCCTTTTAGTTTTTGGCTTAAACTTTTAAATCTTTAAAATAACCGCAAAATCAAATAATCAGCAAAGAGCATGAGACTGATTGAGAGGATCATTTTGTACATTTGGCTTGTAGTGACCTTTGTGAGAGACATAGATTTTATTTGTACTGATGTTTTAAAGGCATGGGCAAAGTTTTGACCTTTCTGATCCATCGTGAGAATTATGACCACTACTGTGAATTAATTGGAGAGTCTGTAGCTGCTGCAAGATGCATTTACTGAACTACCAGAAAAATGATGAAAACACTTTGTGTGCCCACTAGAAGGATGCTATTGTATAATTATTCCTTGCTGGCTGATATGGTGTCTCACTGAAATCTAAGACTGGTTTGTTTTTTTACTTCGCTTATTCATTAATTAAATTAAGTTAGTGCAATAATTGATACAAGGACAATGATAGAAAATGCTTATTAGTATTATATTTTCCATACAAACAGCCAGATCTTTTGATCTAAATTACTTTTGTTTTAGTAGCGTGGACAAACAACAAAACTAGAATGAACAAAAGTAAAGTCTCCATTAGAAAAAGCAGCATGTGACACTTCTGTGATAGGTTGTTCCTGAACAGAGGATAACATGGCAGCTCCTTCCAGCAGCATCTAAGAAATGTAGAGGTCCAGTACACAGAAAACACAATAACAGCAGTTTCTTAACTCCAGAGACCACAGTATAATATTAAAAAGAGAACAAGGAATATTATAATTTTACTATACTTCACCACTAAGATCCTGGGTGCTATCTGGACACTAGGAAGACAAGTCCCTGTCCCAAAGCATAAGTGATGGGCAACAATAAGTAAACAAGGAATCAGGTAGAACTGTTTTATCAATGATTTTATGGAATAAAATACCAAGAGGGAAGCAATTGAAGCAGAATGCATGATTAAAATAAAGTCAACCTATATTTGTTCTTGGAAAAGGATTTAACTGAGAATTATAATTTAAAAACCCAAAAAACTGGATTAACCTAAACAGAAAACAGCAGCCAAATTAACAGCAGATGATCTTTGTTTTATTCTTAAAATGCCTTTAAATAAATAAAATAAATAAATAAATACATAAATAAAATGATGTAATGACAGTTGTTTCTAAACAAGATGCTTTTTTAAATGTTTCCCATGAGGTTATCAGTTGAAAGGAGAAACCAGAAAGACACATAAAAGCAGACAGGCTTTATTGAACTGCCTTGATTCTTGAATCCTAGAAATCATTTTAATGTATGGCAGAGAAAACATGTAGGCTAGCTCAGATTCCAGTTACAACTAAACAAGTAAATTAGTCTTTTATTTTCCCCCTTCAGTACTTCCTCCTGGCTCTCTCTGTCTCTCCCTCTCTCTCTCTGGCAGAAATTTTCAATGTCCCTTTCTTCAGGTCCACTAATATTTCTTTATTTCTTTTTCTTGTTACAAGTTTTTGCTCTGTCTTGGTATGGCTGACAATTCATTCAGTCTTTTACCAATCCATTCACCCCTATACCAATTTTGGCGATTATTTATAGCCCAATGACAGATCTTCCTACAGCCGAAACTCTGCGGTTACCTAGGACTTGTTTAAATCTTCCTTTTACTCAATTGGTACCTTTTTTAACCTGTACCAGAAATGAACAGAGGAGAAACAATATTTTCTATCAATGTAGGCTCATTTCCCCCAAGCAAGTCTTAATAGCACTTGCAAGCGTTCAGATGGTGTGTGTTATATACATGTAACTCCTGGATTATCACCTGCTTAAATGCTTCTGTGTAAAAATTGTAGAATAAGTTTTAAAACAAAAATTGAAGCAATGTAACATTCTCAAATTGCACTACAAAAAGGGACTCTGGTTTTAAAACTTAAATGCATGTCTATATTTATTGGTGAAAAATCTCATTTCCACTCCCCAGGTAGTCTTAATCTATATGAATTGTGAACTTAATCTCACTATGAGCTAATTTCACATTGAGAAGCAATGTAATAATATTGATGAGGGATATCTTATTGAAAGAAACAATAATAAGTTGCTAACACGTGCTTTGAGAGTTAAAATGCTTCACTTTACATTTATTTGCTGAAAATTACCCTGTGTGCTTTGACTTATTAATTAATTTAATTAATTACCCTGTGTGCTTTGACTTATTAATTTTGACATTTTAAAAAATTTACTTGTTTTTCAAACAAGCTTACCTCATTATTCAGGAGTATTTAAAATATTTTATTGTATTAAGATGTGAATTATTTATGTTTATTTTTTTAAATTACTATCTGGTGCGACTGTGGTCAAAAACTGATCACCAGTGTTTCTAAAATGTGAACCCTCACTAGTAATTATGGCCTATATTGTACTCTGGGTTACTTAGCCAGTTTAGCCCTGTGTGTTGAACCCATTCATATGGGAACTGCAGCAGGCTATTTGGGTATCTGAAAACAATGTACCCATACATTACTAGTGGATACTGGGCAAAGGTGGTGATGTGCTGGGGTGTGACACTGGGATTTGAAGTCACCCCAAAAAATGTAAAGTAATCTTCGTCTCTATTCATGTGGAGGAAGGAAAGAATAAATGTACACGGCTCAATGCCCAAACCTCAATTGCCTGCTTAGTGCCAAAAATCTTGCTTCTCATGTACCAAAATCCCACCTTCGCCTTCCACTTGTCAGACTTTTCAACGCCTCTCTTACAATGTTACCATGTTGTTTTATGCTGCTAGTATAAATGCATGCGGCATGGTTTATGTGGCAGTATAAAATTAAACAAATTTAAAATAAAATTAATAGTACAAGGGTACTATGCTGATCATACAATTAACTTTCATCTTCAGTTTAATAGAAACCTCTTTTCACCTAGCATTTGTATTATTATTAGTTTGTATGATAATAGCACCTAAGGACCCAATCAGAATCAGACCCTGATGAGCTATGTCCTGTACAAATACATAGGCTATGTCTACACTACAAGGTTTTTGAGCAAAAATGGCTATTTTTGCGCAAAAACCTGCAAAAGTCCACACCTCAAGCGCATTTTTGCGCAAAAAATCTACAATTAACAGAACAGAAGAGAGGGCTTTTTGCAGTGTGGATATACCTCCTTCTATGAGTCATAACTACTTTTTGCGCTATAACTCTTGTGTGGACGTTCCCAGAGGTTTCTTGTGCAAAAAGAGCCTATCTGAAAAAGCACCGGTTCTCTGATGGCCATTCTGTGAATGGCCATCAGAGCTTTCTTGCGCAAGAGCGTCCATGCAGCGTGGATACTCTCTTGTGCAAAAGTGCATTGCAAAAACAATGCGCTTTGAGGTGTGAATGCGCTTTTGCGCAATAAGTTTTTGCACAAGAACTCTTCTGCAAAAGACTTTTTGCACAAAAAACCTGCAGTGTAGATGTAGCCATAGATAGACCTGATGACAGCCCTGAAAAGGCTACAATCTAATGTCACCCTCCTGAAAATGCTATCACAAGCAAACTAGGAAAATGTGGTCTAGATGAAATCACCATAGATGGGTGCTCAGTGGGTTGAAAGATAGTACTCAAAACGTAGTTCTCAACAATTTGCTGTCACACTGGGAAAGCACGTCTAGTGGATCACCACAGAGGTCTGTCTTGGGGTCATTTTCACTAATGACGTGGAATAATGGAATGGAGAATATATTTATAAAATGTGTGGCTGCCACCAAGCTAAAGGGTTCGCAAACACTTCAAACGATAGTATTAGAATTCAAAATAATCTTGAAAAATTGAGGAATTAGTCTGAAATCAACAATATGAAATTCAGTAAAGACAAGTGCAAAGTACACAGCTCTGGGAAGGAAAAATCAAATGAACATCCACTAAATCAGGAATAACTGGCTAGGCAGTAGCATTTCTGAAAAGCATGTGGGAATTATAATAGAGTACAAATTGAATATAAGCCAACAATGTGATGCAGTTGCAAATAAGGCGAATATTATTTTGGGATGCATTAACAAGAGTATTGTGAGTAAGACACAAGGGCTGTGTCTACACTGGCATGAATTTCCGGAATTGCTTAAAACGGAATACTATTCCGTTTTCAGTTTTTCCGGAAAAGGAGCATCTACATTGGCAGGCTGCTTTTCCGGAAAAGCATCTGTGGCCAATGTAGACGCGCTTTTCCGGAAAAGAGCCCCGATTGCCATTTTCGCGATCGGGGCTTTTTTCCGGAAAAGACTACTGGGCTGTCTACACTGGCCCTTTTCCGGAACAGTGTTCCGGAATAAGGACTTATGCCCGAGCAGGAGCAGAATAGTTTTTCCGGAATAGCGGCTGCTTTGGACAGTAGAGCATCGTTGCTTTTCTGGAAATTCAAGGGCCAGTGTAGGCAGCTCGCAGCTTATTCTGGAAAAGCGGCTGATTTTCCGGAATAAGTGGTCCAGTGTAGACACAGCCAAGAGGTAATTGTCCTGCTCTACTGAGCACTGGTGAGGCCTCAGTTGGAGTGCTGTATCCAGTTTTGGGAATCTCACTTTAAGAAATATGTGGACAAATTGGAGATGCTCCAGAGGAGAGCAAAAAGATAAAAGGTTTAGAAAACCAGCTCTAGGAGGAAAGGGGAAAAAACCTGAGCATATATAGTCTTGAGATCAGAAGACTGAGAAGGGACCTGATAACAGCTGTTATATGGGGACAATGTTCAGGTGCTTCCATGCCCACAGAAAATAGGCTAAGAAGAATAGACTTAATTTGCAGCAAGGAAGATTTAGGTTAGATATTGGGAAAAACAATGTTAAAAAAAGCTCTTAGCTTGAAACTTTCTAACTACAGTATAAGGATAGTTAAGTGCTAGAATAGGCTTCCCAAGGGAAGTTGTAGAATCCCCGTCATTGGAGGTTTTAAAGACAGTTTAGACAAACACTTGTCCGAGATGGTTTATATATACTTGATCTTGCCACAGCAAGGAGAGATGGACTAGAAAAGTGGTTCTCAAACAGCTCACAACTGCAGCCCATTTTACATACTGAGAACCATTCAGGTGGTATATATGTTGTGTGGATGTGGTCCGCATAACAGAGACAGCTGCATGTGTGGCCCACAATGGTAAATAAGTTGAGAACTACTGGACTAGAAGATCACCCTTCGAGATCTCTTCCATTCCTACATTTTGCTGATTCTATATCTTCACTCATATGATTCATTCCATGGATGCCAATAATCAAATTTTATACTTGCTGATGTTAATCAGGTAGCTATGGTGCTACTCTGGTGAGTAAAATTATGCCACGGGGTTTATGTTTGTAAGATAAGAGTTTCATTTTCTTTAATTTTTGCTTCTTTTGATTGTATTTTTATTTTATTTTCACTTTTATTCTTATTTATGTATTTTGGTCTAGAAACCATTATGTATTATGAAATCTTTGATTTACACCCTTTATAACATGTTTTTTAATAAAAGAAAAAAATCCCAGTGCCCTCATTGCACCCAGTGCCCTTTCCATTGTCACTTCCTATCCTTTCCTTCAACCATACCCTATTTTCCAGACTACAGTCACAAGTCGAAAGCGTGTGGGCCCTACTATGACATTTTAAGAGTGTGAATTGCAATGTTTAGCTCCAAGCCCTTGAGGGAACTCTTAATCAGAGCATTTTTACTCCCCTGCAGCTTTTGGTGTTACTTCCTAGTGCTTTTTCCTGCTCCCTGAAAGAGGATACGGGGCTCCTACCCCATGAGACTACCAACCTAAAGCAATAACTACTCGATTAGCACCTGCAATTCTGGGTTTCAGCATGTTATAAAAATAGTGGAAGCTTGTGAAAACTTTGACATAACTTGGTGCATATTTGTAACTAATGAACGTCCATATAAAAAGCGAACAGGGAGATGGCATCTCTGAGACTTGCTTTTCTGCATTAGTTCCATACATACTAAAGTAGATCATTAAGGGTCAGGCATGGGGTAAGATCACATGATGGCGGAGTATCATCTTTTCATTGAATATTTGACCTTAACCCAAAGAGAGTGTTCTCTGCCCTGAAACTTTGCTCTCTGCCCTAAAACCTCGTCCAAGCATTGTGTCTAGTCTAGGCAACAACAATCTGTCTTAAATACTCTAGTTTTCCAGTTTCTAGTCAAACTCTCTCCCTCATCAGTTCTCAGGATAGTACTCAATCTTCTTTCTGATCCTTTAGATCACTCAAATTGTTATCTTATCAAATTCAATGTTGATAAATGGAAAGTAATGGATACTGGAAAACATAATCCCAACTATATGTATAAAATAATGGGGACTAAATTAGGTGTTACCACTTAAGAGAGCTATCTTGGAATGATTGTGGATATATCTCTGAAAACATCTGCTTAGTGTGCAGTGGCAGGAAAAAAAAACCTAACAGAATGTTGGGAATCATTAAGAAAGGGATAGAGAATGAGACATGCCTCTATATAAATCCATGGTGTACCCATATCTTGAATATTGTATGCAGGTGTGTTTGCCTCATCTCAAAAAAGGTATTGGAAAAAGTATAAAAATGGCAACAAAAATGATTAGAGGTATGGAAGGGGCCTGCCATATGAGGAGAGATTAAAAAGACTAGGACTTTTCAGCTTTGAAAAGAAATGACTAAAGGAGATATGACAGAGGTCTATAAAATCCTGACAGGTGTGGAGAAAGTAAATAAAGAAGAATTATTTACTCCTTCCCAGAACACAAGAACCAGGGGTTGAAAATAAACAAAAGGAAGTACCTCTATACAATCAAACTGTGGAACTTTTTGCCAGAAGATGTTGTGAAGGCCAAGACTATAACAGGGTTCAAAAAAAAAAGAAGTAGATACATTCATGAAGGAGAGGTCCTTCAATGGCCATTAGCCAGGATGGGCAGGGATTGTGTCCCTAGCCTCTCTTTGTCAGAGTCTGGGAACGAGCGACAGGGGGATGGATCACTTCATGATTATCTGTTCTGTTCATTCCCTCTATTGTCAGATGACAGAATATTGGGCTAGATAGATCTTTGGTCTGACCCAGTATGGCCGTTCTTATGTTCTTAATGCTGTAGAACAGTGGTGGGAAACCTAAGCTCTGGGGGCCAGATGGGGTCCCCAGCTTGCCTGGATCCAGCCCCCGAGGCTCAGAGCTGGCCCCCAGCAATGGGGAGCCCACGTTGACACTCTAGCGCCCCATCTAATTCTGGGGCTGGAGCACACAAAATCTACTAGCCTAGGCCCACCAAGGCTCTGGTATGTGAGGGGAATGTGGAAAATATCTTTCTCCTTCTCAGTTGGGGGCTGTCAGTGAGGATTTGTTTTTTCTTTTTTTGCTTCTCACTTGTGTGTGGCCCCCAACTGATTTTTCTGTGGATCTATGGCCCCGACCTAAAAAAGTTCTCCAACTCTGCCATAGAAGGTGCTCCGCCCTGGTATGCACTTTTTGTGGCAGATTGGCTCTTCCCTGATCCTCTGGGTTCTTATACTTCCCATAACTAGTACTTTCTTAACCCACTAAGGCTATTCTATTCTGTTCTATAGGCTCCATGGGGAAGATTTTTAAAGGCACATTGCAAGTCAATAAGAGCTAGCCATCTGTCATTTGTTCCTTTGAAAACCTTCTTCACATTAAGAAGGTTTATTGACAAACCTTTGATATTGACAAAGTGACTGATATTCAGAGGAGAACAAGGATGATCATTGGACTAGAGGGACTGATTTACAAGGAAAGATTAAAAGAGCTGAATATGCAGCAGTTTAATCACTAAGGAGGCATATGATTTGGTGGCTGCGTTACATGATGTATATCTAGGACTAATGGGATCAAACCAAGAAAAGAAAAATATAGGTTGAAGATCTAGTCAGTGTGATTTATGCAGCTGTGGAAGGGAAGGAGTGGGTTGGGGATCCCAGTCATTTGGGATATTGAAAACTAGATTGGACAGAATACTAAAAAATGCTCTATAGAGACCACTCTTGCATTAGCAGGGAATGGACTAAATTAGTTGCTTCTCCTCTCATTTTTATGAAACTAGGAGATCCCAATTACTGAATGTTTCCAATAGAAACAGTTGTCTTTCCTGATCATTCTGGGTCTTACTTTGTTTTGATTATCAATCTTGGGAGAAAAGAGGTTGCTATAATGTTAATGAATCCCACCCTGAAAATCTTTTACTATGGAAAAGTAGTTTAAGTATTTTTTTCTCACTCCAAGAAAGGTTCAAACTGTAGAAAACTGATAGGAAAACTTTTTTTAAAATACATGACATAAACCTCATTTTTCAGGGCATAAGACAACCAGTAATGGATGGGCATTGGGAAGAGTCTTCTTTAAGTAAGTTATTCCACACTTGCCCTCTGTGGGATTTCTTATACCATCTTCTGGTATTATTTACTATTAGAGATGGGTACCAAATTAACTGAATCATAGGTGTGTCGTGGTTTGATGATTCCTATATTTCACAAGGTTTATTTTTGTTCTTGAAGAGCTCCTGATTGACCATGAGCTTGGATGGGTGATTTTGCATGTTTATTTTTTAAAAAAGGAGTTTGTTCAACAGATAGGTTATTAATGGTTTTGTAGTCCTATATTTGTTCCTGCTACAGACCACTTCTTATGACAGATATCCTACACAGAACACTGATAGACCCTGAAGCTAGCCTAGAGAAATAAGGTAAGTGCTTTAAAATGGTAAATACTTCATATGAGTTTAAACTTAATGGTCCTTAGTCATTATTGATGTAATTACAGAGCTTGTGCAGATGCTGAAAGCAAGTGACTTGAAAAATTGTTGGCCTTACCTTTTGTTCTTACTTTTCTTCATTTTTCGTGTGATCAATTACAAATGAGATTAAATAATGCCACTTTGCATTTATATCTAAGATCTATTTGAATCTCACATTAATATAATTTGCTAGTTTCTCCATAGTCCACTAATTTGAGTGGATTAATGTGGAGAAGTAGAGAAGAAAAAATTGCAAATAAAATTACAGAATAGTGAGTGATCTCATAAAATTTTGCATTTTGCTTTCTTTAATTTGGATATGCATATGAAAGCTAAGGAAGACCAGACCTTTTATGACTAAATTCCTTTAATGCATATTTAGTAATTCACAATGCAGTAATGCATCCATTTTTGTGCATTGCAAGTATCCTCTAGTAGTACTAAATCAATTACCTCAGTCAAGATATGGAAGCCTTTTAACAGGGTGTGGCTGGAGGAAAAATCAATTTATTTTAAATGCTGATTCAACACTGAACTCTTCTGAGACATATCAATATTCCGTTAATAATGGGAGGCATTGTAATGATTATCAGGGAACTCTATCATTTGTGGTAATATTGTTTATTTTAACGTTACTCAGCAATGAGCAATCTTCTGGCACCTTAGAGACTAACAAGTATATTATATTATGAGCTTTTGTGGTTAAACCTCACTTTAATTAAATGGGTTTTACACACAAAAGCTCAAGATATATTTGTTAGTCTCATCTACACAGCAGGGCTTAACTCGAAATAAACTATGCAAATTGAGCTATGTCAATTGTGTAGCTTATTTCAAAATTGGGAGTGTCTACACAGCACTAAATAGAGCATTCTTGCTCCAACTTCCCTTACTCCTCGTACAATGAGAGTTACAGGAGTATAGGAATAATGTTATTTGACCTTATATTTTTGTGTGAAATGAATGATTCAAGAAAGTGCGAGCCTCCTAATCCTGACCGGAGTCAGTTACAGTGCAAACAGCTTACCCTACACAGTTCCAAAACAGTTCTGCTAATATATTTCAATCTGATAGCAAATATTCCTGCATTTTCTGTTCCAATTGACTCCTGACTCCTGCACCACTTGTGGCCATTGGGAGTTCTACAACTGATTTCATGAGGTGGAGGGTCAAGCCATTGGTCCTGGACATCTCTTAAGTTTCAGAGGGTTTTCCTGAAACAAGAACTGAAGGATTGTACTCCAAAATAACAATACCTTTAACTAGAACAGATTGATTCATTGCAAATAATTTTTCCAACAATTTTTGTTGCTTAGTGTAAAATTAAATGTATAACAGATTAAATAGGAGTGTCTTGGCAGCTTGCATCATTAGCAAATTCTAAGAATAAGTCAAAATAGAAATATTAAAACTGCTTCTGGTTTCCATTTCTACAAACATTTAGAAATTATTTTAAAAAACAAGTATTGGAGCAACAATGTCACTAAAGTATGAAAATTGAAAAATGTGAGCTGAGAAGTAATCCAGGAGGCAGGAACTGGGTGGAATAAATATGCATTAATTTCTTGTTTTATGGTGAATACATACAGTTTCTATTGCTGTAGCAGATATAAATCACTGGTAGTAATAAGTCTATTTAAAATTAATGTTTCTTAAACCGGAGAATCTCAATGCCACTATAAAATATTACTGAACCATTGCTAATATACTAGTATTTTAACAATACTGAGTAATTTTCCAGCTGTCTTGTGATACTGTCTCTGAATAATTTTCTCTTTTGCTGTATGTATGCTAGGGAAAGCAATCGTTTTTAGAATAAAAAACATTCTTCTCAATACCTTCTGAGACCATTTGCTCTAAAGAATGTTGCCCATTGGACCCTGATATTGAGCATGAGGCCACCTCCATCTCCCATGTAAGTGATGTTGCTTAATGACACCTAGCCTTCTGTCTATTTTGCCTCAGTGATTTTAAAGCTACCGTGCTGAAAAATCTGTACTTAAAAATGGAAAAAGCCATACTGTGCATTGGTTTTTGCCCCATAACCTTGAAGACAAAATACTAATACTAGTATTCCTAATACTATTAGTACCCTAGGATCAACGTCCATATTTTAGGGCCTGATTCTGCTGTTTTTACACGGAGTAGACTCTTAATATCCAAGTATTCCTTCCAAAAGTAATGGAAGCACTTGCATAACAATATATTATTTAATAATAAATGTGGAAGAATCAAGGTTTTTGTAGTTTATATGGGGACCAGGCAACTCCTCTGTTGCCTGCTTTATCCTGTGTTGGGAGAATGACATGTTCCAAAACCCCACTTTTATACTCTGTTCCCCTATGGAGTGAAGCATGTATAACTGAATGCAGAGCTGGTGGGCACTAATTGGTACAGCAGAGAGTTCAGCTGAGTAAACTTGCAGTTGCCTGAAAAGATTGGGTATCCACTGACTTAAGATGGCTTTCATTAATCCTATTTTCAGTGGTGAGTATTTACTAAAGTGCCCTGAGCTGTTGAAGTTCATTTGGCAGTTTTTTTCTCCCCTCTCAAAAATCTTACTCACATGATAAGAGACTGACTTAATTTTTTATAAAGACCTTTGCACTGGGAAACAAAAGTCCCAGTTACAGGACTAACTACAAAGGACGAAACCCCAGTGAAGAAGGAAAAGGCATATTGTTCATACTGTGTGAGCAGCTGCAGCTCTCACAATTCAACCCACTGGCAGGACAAGGGCCACAAGGTCTATGGATCCCCTGCAACTGTTCAAAAAAGGGGCCCTCCCAGTCTCATTGGCCCAGGAAATTGAGGAGAGAGGTTCCACTGTATATGGAGTCCTGGTAACTAGGGGTTTTTAGCAATTGGGATGGGGGATTACAGGACAGGGTCTGTGGGGGGAGACCCTGAAATGGAGAGAAGGAGGCTGGGGGAGGGAAGACTGGTAAAGGGAGCTACTGAGGATCTATGGAAGGGATTGTGGCTAAGGTATAGGGGGTGGTGGGGCTGTGACAGACTCCAAATAATTGTGGTTGTATTTAAAGTGGTGTGGGTTGCCAGAGGAAAGGGGCCTGCCTCTGCTCAGTGTGTGAGGTAGTGAAGGCGGGTGGTGGGATGTTTGTGGGGGAAGTAGGGTCCCTGGTAACTGGGGGCATCTCTGGAAATTTTGTGAGGGGAGTCCCCTCGTAGCGTGTCTATGGCTGGTAATTGTGAGTGGAGGCTGAGGAAGTGGTGGGGTGAGGTAGCAAGCAGCCCTGGCTACCTGGGTCAGGTCACTTTGTGCACAGGAGCAGCTCTGGTAAGGGGAGAGCTGGGGGTGACTCTGGCAACAAGGGGGGGGGCTGCTGCGTACTGTGCTACTGAGGAGTCCGGTGGTAACTCAAACAGCATGGGGGCAGCGGGAAGGACTGTGGGGGGATCCGGTGGGAGGGGCGCCTCTGTGCACGGCGGGGGAAAGGAATCCTCCCCCTCCCGCAGGGTCCACTCCAGAGTCAGGTCACTCTCTCAGGGCTCCCTGCTGCGGCCAGTTGAGTGACAGGCCGCCGGCCACAGCTTCTTGCTTCCCCATTTGCCAACTCCAACGCCAATCATTTTGTGCCCGAGCGAATCGTGAGCCCCATTGCGGAACCTTGCCCCACCCTTTCGGTTAGTGGGCGAGTCTTGGGGCGGGGCCAAGGGTGGGGGTGGGGGTCTCGGACTCGGGGCACGCCGAGAGAAGTCGTCCGCACGGCGACTGCCGAGGAGGCGGGTGGAGGGGCTGGCGCGAGGCGGCATGGGGCCCGGCGCGAGGTAAGTGCGGGTGACGCGCGCCCCAGCCGGTGCCAGGGTGGGGGCTGGAGGCGACCCAGAACGCGCATCCTTCGCGGCGGGTTGTCCCGACTCCCCCCCCCCCCCCCCCCCCCCCCCCCCCACCCCGCTCCCAGTCAGCGACCAGCTGCCGCCGAGGGAGACTCCGCAGGGGGCGGGTTCGCTCCCGCCCCGCCAGCCCGGGTGGATAATCCCCCTCGTTCCCCGGCCGGACGCGCGCCCCTCCCCCCGCAGCGGGCGGAGATGGTCCCCTGAGCGCAAGGTTACGGGGGGCGCTCCCCCTCCCGAGCCCAGTGTTGGGGCCCGGCCCGCGGGGGGGGTGAGCTGTGGGGAGAACCCGCTTGGAGAAAGGGGGGACCCCGGCCCAACGCTTCGTCTCTGCCCCCCCGGTACGAAGTCCCTGGAAGCCCTCCCTCCCCTGCGGGCACCCCGGCCGCCGAGAAGGGTGGCGGGGGCGGAGGAAGGGGATAGTGTAACCGTCCCCGCCCCATCCCGGCCACCCGCCAGCTGCTGCAAAGCGGAGGGAGCCCGCAGCCCCGCCGGGTGCCCCTCGGTGCGGCCATGCCTCGTGAATCTGCCTCCCCCCGGATTGCTGCCCGCTGGCTCCCATCAGGCTCGTTATTGCTGAGTTTTTGGAACAGGGGTTGTTTCCTAAAAGGCCCTTGGGAGGACAGTTTGCGGACATCTCAAGACTTCCCAAAAGTGACCTGTGGCTTTATCCCAGCAGCTAGATTTTAGAAATCTTTTATTTTGTGTGTGGGAAGAAGTGTGGTTTAGCGGTTAGAGTACAAAAGGCTAGTTTTGGATTTGATTTCCCTCTGTGCCACCAGCTTATTCTATATCTTTGGATTAGTTACTTAGGACCCATTGAAGTTAGTGGCAATACTTAACAGGGATCTTATTTGTGCCTTAAGTGAGATCTTGAAATCTGCCATTTTTAAAAGTTTAAGTATTCCTTCTGTCAGCTTTTGTGGTTTTGCAGTTGCATTTCCCTTTAAAAATACTTTTCCTGCTTTGCTGTGTGAAAGATTTATTAAAAACTGGGAGATGAATTGACCAGGCTGGAGAGCAGTGAACACAATATACTCTGTCAAATGTACAAAAACTGAAAAAATCAAAATACTTTTTTTTTAAACATATAGAAGTAGTTGGTGTTACTTGAAACAAAAGTAGTTGAAAACTTTAACAGAAGTTGTGTTTTTTTTTTAAAGTTGAATGTTTCTAAAAATAGCAGTTTCTAATACAGCTGGTTCTGCCTGAGACTTGGAACTGATTTATACTATCATGTTGTTGATGCAATTTACCTCATTTATGGGTGTGAAAGATACCCTTCTGAGCCATGCATGCTATATCAACTTTAGCTGTCCACACACTATCTTTTTGTTGTTGGGAGAGCTACTGCCCAGATGCTTTCTTTCTGACAGAGCTTCTATCTCTTAAGGAGATGGCATTATTAAGCTGACAGGAGAGCACTGTCCTGTGGGCATAGCAAGATGTGCTACTGCGGTTGTACTGTAGACCTGCTCTTTGACTAGCCGTGTGACCTGGGATTGGGTGGTCTTGAGAACCCGGGCTGCTATTTGAGCCACAATATCCACACACAAACATGGAGTCCTGTGGCACCTTAAAGACTAACGTTTATTTTTGCTTAAGTATTTGTGGGTTAAAAACTAAGGATGTAAGCAACTAGTTGAATAGTCAGAGGCTTACTGGGTAGTTGAGTAACTATTTGACTACTCTCCCCCCCCAACTCTGTATCAGAGTCAGCAAGGGAGGAAGCAGGAGCTGGTGCTGGGGGGAGACAGTTTAAAATCTGGTTCCCCCAAGCACCATTTCCACAGCATGAGGGGTGCAGTGGTCCTGGAGCCAGTGGCTCTTACTAATTTAAAATGCAGAGCTGCAGTGGTGGTAGCAAGTGTCTGCCCTCCCTCCCCCCCAATTAGCTTATTAACTGTTACTTAACATTCCTAGTAAAAGCTATCCACACTGCTAATTTTAGTGTGATATCTCATTCCCCACCTATTCAAGCACCGGGCAGCCCCATCCCACTGTAATATAGATGTACCCTTGGTGCCTCAGAAAGTGACCCTTGGTTCATCCATAAAGCGACCTTCCTGGAGCTGTGCGCTGAGTTAGCCCATGAACTGTGGTGGTAGAGAAGTGTGTTGCCATTGCTTTGTGGAAGCTGGCAACTCCCAATTGGTACCCTTCAGTTGCAAATCAGTTTGGAGTGGGAAAGTCTATCATCATGGCAGTACTTACGGAAGTGTGCAGGGCAAATAAATCATGTTTTGTTATGCAGGACTGCCTCCGGGAAATGTGGATGATATAGTGGCTGGCTTTGCTGAAATAGGCTTTCAAAACTGTGACTGGGCAATTGATGGTGTGCTCATTCCCATTATAGTGCCACCCCATCTTGCCTCAGGGTACATCATTCGTAAGGGATACTTCTCTATGGTGCTTGTGGTGCATGTGAATTACCACTTTGCATTTATGCCTGTGAAATGCACAAGGTTTGGAAAGTTGCATGATGCATGTATCTTCAGGAACAGTGGCTTGTACAGAAAGCTGCATGCTGGCATTTCTTTCCAGACCAGACAATTGTAGTGGGGGATGTGGAAATACCATAGTGATCCTTGGTGACTTGGCTTACCCTCACAGACATAGCTTATGAATCCTTAAACAGGACAGCAGTAAAGAGTGCTAAGCCAATGTCACATGATTGTGGAATGTCCCTTTGGCAGATTGAAAGGGACGTGGAGGTGTGTCTATGGCAAGCTGGACCATTCATAGGATCATATCCGCAAGGTGGTGGCCACATGCTTTTGTTTACATAAATTGTTTGAGCAATGGTGAAATATTACAGTGCCTGGATGCACAGTTTGAACACAGACACTCGTGCTGAAAGGAACCCATAAGGTCGCCATCAATAGCATGGAGGCTCTGAGAAACCACTTTGACAATGAAAAGTGCTGATGTTTCTGTATGTAAGGGTACGTCTAGACTACATGCCTCTGTTGCCAGAGGCATGTAGATTAGGCTACCAGGCATAGGAAAATGAAGCGGCGATTTAAATAATCGCCGCTTCATTTAAATTTACATGGCTGCCGCGCTGAGCCGACAAACAGCTGATCAGCTGTTTGTTGGCTCAGCGTGGTAGTCTGGATGCGCGGGTGTCGACATCAAAGGCATTTGTCGACCACCCAGGTATACCTCATCCCAGGAGGCATACCTGGGTGGTCGACAAATGCCTTTGATGTCGACACTACCACATTGAGCCGACAAACAGCTGATCAGCTGTTTGTCGGCTCAGCGCGGCAGCCATGTAAATTTAAATGAAGCGGCGATTATTTAAATCGTCGCTTCATTTTCCTATGCCTGGTAGCCTAATCTACATGCCTCTGGCAACAGAGGCATGTAGTCTAGACGTACCCTTAGAGTTGCTTCCTTACCTCATCCCACTGCTCAGCTCTGTATGAGGCATTCCCGTGAAACCAAGAGCTATTAATTGCTCTGGGAACTTTGGTGTGGTGGATTGTGTTACACAAAATAAACTCATGGAAATATTTGTTTTCATTGCTGTCTTTCAATCAGGATGCTTGGTGGTCAGGGATGGTAGGGATTATTGGAAAACCTCACAATGGTGTTAACATCCAGCTGTCAGTCACATCTGCTTTGACAGGGAGTGGAGTGTGCTGCGGAAAAAACATTACCTGATTGTGAAAATGAATGTGTGGGTGTAGAGGGAGGGTTGCTGTGAGAAGAGTTCTGCATGTGCTGATAGAGAAGCCTTTGGTCCCATTGGCTCTGCATCTTGATAAGGCTCTTCAGCATTTCATGTTGATCTTCCATGAGCTTTAGCACGTGCTCAGTGGTTTCTCTTCTGACTTGCATCTCCCTAGTTCTTGGCTCCCTTTTCACTGTTTGAAGTGTTGAATGCCACAAAAAATCCTTGACCAGATCCTCCTTTGTCCTTTGAGATTTTTTTCCTTAGTTGATGGAGTCTGTCTGCAGGGGAGCATGCCTGACTTCTCAAGGTCTGGTCTGAAAAAGTAACCATTAACAATAGTGACTGCATTTTTCCTGATTGTAACCTTTCCCTAGCACAGAATCACAGAATGCTAGAACAGGAAGCATGGTTCCCTCTAAGCTGTGCACTCACGCAATAGTTTTTCAAGCTCCACTCAGAAGTTCAAAGCTCCTGTGCAGGTGGGGAGCTCAGCTGATTGGTGGGGGGAGGGGCATCTCACTGAACAAGCACCTATGGAGCTAGCTGACTGCTTGAAAAGTGGCTTCCCATTTTGTACGTGTGAAACTGATGGTTCCTTCCTAAGTGGAGTACTTTGCATTTGGCCTTTATTAAACTTCATCTTATTTACCTCAGACCATTTCTCTAGTTTGTCAGATCATTTTGAGTTATGAGCCTATCCTCCAAAGCATTTGCAACCCCTTCTAGCTTGGTATCATCTGCAAACTTAATAAGTGTGCTTTCTGTGCCATCATCTAAATCATTGATGAAGATATTGAACAGAACTGGTCTCAAAACAGACCCTTGCAGAGCCCCATTTGTTGTGCCCTTCCAGCATGATTGTGAACCATTAATAACTACTCTCTGAAAATGGTTATAGAGTCTGTTACGGAGCCACCTTATAGCAGCCCCATCTAGGTTGTATTTCCCCAGTTTATTGATAGGAAGGTATTGCGAGATGCTATCAAATGCTTTACGGAAGTCTAGGTATACCACTTCTACCACTTCTCTCTTATCCACAAGACTCGTTATCCTATCAAAGAAAGCTATCAGATTGGTTTGACATGATTTGTTCTTTAAAAATCCAGGCTGGCTGTTACCTATCACCTTGTTATCTTCTTGCTGCTAATAGAGTCAGCAGATGAATTCCTTTACTTGCTCCATTATCTTCCCTGGCACAGAAGTTAAACTGTGTGGGGTGTAGTTTCCTTGGTTGTTCTTATTTCCCTTTTTATAGATGAGCACTATATTTGCTCTTTTCCAGTCTTCTCTCCCAGCTTCCATAACTTTTCAAAGATGATAGCTAAAGGCTCAGATACCTCCTCTATCATCTCCTTGAGTATTCTAGGATGCATTTCATCAGGCCCTGGTGACTTGCAGATGCCTAACTTTTCTAAGTAATTTTTAACTTTTTTTTTTAAACCTACCCCATTTCCACTAGCATTCACTATGTTAGGCATCCTGTCACCATCAAACTTCTTGGTGAAAACCAAAACAAGTCATTAAGCGCTTCTGCCATTTCCAAGTTTCCTGTTGTTGTTTCTCTCTCTTCTCTGAGCAAAGGGCCTACCCTGTCCTTGCTCTTCCTCTTGCTTCTAATATATTTGTAGAATGTACTTGTTACCCTTTATGTCTCTAGCTAGATCAAGATCATTTTGTGCCTTTGCCTTTCTAATCTTGCCCCTGAATACTTGCGTTGTTTGCTTACAATCATCCTTTGTAACTTGACCTATTTTCCACTTTTATAAGACTCCTTTTTGTTTTTTAGATCATCAGTTCTCCTGGTTAAGCCAAGATGGTCTCCTGCCATACTTTCTCTCTTTCCTACACAGTGGAATAGTTTGTTTTTGGGCCTTTAATAGTGTGCCTTTGAAAAATTGCCAACTGTCTTCAGTCTTGCTTCCCATGGGACTTTACCTACCAGCTCTCTGAAATCCATTATTTATTTCTATTTTCCTGTTCTACATTTCTTAGAATCATGAATCTGTGATCAAGAAATCATAGTTCACCCAAGTTATCTTCCACTTTCAAATTCTCAACCAGTTCCTTCCTATTTGTTAAAATCAAATCTAGAACAGCTTTCCCCCCAGTAGCTTTCTCAACCTTCTGAAATAAAAAATTGTCTGCAGTGAAGTCGATGAACTTATTGGATAATCTGTGCCTGCTATATTAGTTTCCCAACATATGTCTGGTCCCCCATCACCACCAAATCCTGTGCTTTGGGTGATTTTGTTAGTAGTTTTAAAAAAAGCCTCATCCACCTCTTCTGCCTGGATAAGTGGTCTGTAATAAACCCTGAGCGTGACATCACCCTTGGTTTTTTTTTTTTCCCCCTTATAGCCTAACCCAGAGACTCTCAACAAGTCTGTCTCCTATGTCCATCTCAACCTCAGTCCAAGTGTATGCTGTACCTTTTATACCAATATTCCAATCGTCTATATCAAGGGTCTCCAAACTACGGCCCGCGGGCCGGATGCGGCCCGCGAGGCCCTCTCATCCGGCCCGTGGAGACTGTGACGGGGAAGAAACTCCCCGCACTAACAGCCCCTCCCCTGGAGAAGCGCCGAGCGGCGCAGCGCCGTGGAGCTGGGGCGGGGAAGAAACTCCCCACACTGACAGCCCCTCCCCCGGAGAAGCGCCGAGCGGCGCAGCGCAGCGCAGCGGAGCCCAGGGGAAAGCCCACGGGGAGGGGAGCGAGGGCGCACAGCCGCAGGCGCGGCAGGCGAGGAAGGCGGCAGGACCCAGGAGGAGAAGGGGCAGGGACGCCAGGGTGAGCGGCATGCCCCGTGCGTGCCGGCTCAAAAGGGGGAGGGGCCGGAAGGACAGGGGCGGCCGGCACTCACTTTCTCTTGGGCAGGCAGCCAGGAGAGGGAAGCCGGAGGAGCCAGCGGGACGGAGGAGGGACTCTGGACCCGCGCAGCCCTTGCCCTGGGCAGTGAGACTCCTCGGCCGGGGGTGCGGGGGATCGGAGCCGCCAACGGACGGCCACACGCCCTGCGGACCGACGGCCGAGCCCGGGCTCTGCGCGTCCCTCACAGCAAGAGGGGTTGGGACTTGGCGTGGACATTTGCTCCCTATTGGTCAGTGCGTTCTTATCCTATTGGCTAGCTCTCTCATGAGGTCACTAGTGGGCTGGGCTCTATTTTGGCATCTAGGAAACAATTTCACCATTCACACTAATACAGGTGTTCATGTGTAGTGTATCAATGTGTTATTTAATAATAACTGAATAAAATAATATTAAATAAATAATTAAAAACAACATCCATGTTTTGATTGTTTTTTATTTGGACCTCAAGTGTGTAGTCGGCCCCCGAACTGCTGTTTGATAGTTAATGCGGCCCTCGGGCAGAAAAGTTTGGAGACCCCTGGTCTATATTATCCTACCAAGTCTCTGATATATACTCATAGGCTACGTCTAGCATGGCATTATTTTCCGGAAATGCTTTTAACAGAAAAGTTTTCCGTTAAAAGCATTTTCGGAACAGAGCGTCTAGATTGGCATGGACGCTTTTCCGCAAAAGCACTTTTTGCAGAAAAGCGTCTGTACCAATCTAGACGCACTTTTCTGCAAAAAAGCCCCGATCGCCATTTTTGCGATCGGGGCTTTTTTGTGCAAAACAAATCTGAGCTGTCTACACTGGCCCTTTTGCGCAAAAGTTTTGTGCAAAAGGACATTTGCCCGAACGGGAGCAGCATAGTATTTCCGCAAGAACACTGACAATTTTACATGAGATCGTTAGTGCTTTTGCGGAAATTCAAGCGGCCAGTGTAGACAGCTGGCAAGTTTTTCCGGAAAAGCTGCTGATTTTCCGGAAAAATTGGCCAGTCTAGACACAGCCTTGGACTTTAACGGCCCCTTCAGACCTTATGATCATCTAGTCTGTGGCCTGCATTGAGCAGGGGGTCAGAATCTCACCCACCCCTCCTAGAATAATCCTCTCACCTATATCTCAGATATTGAAGCTTTCAAATAGTTTGAAGACCCCAAGATGCAGAGAATCCTCCAGCTGTGAACTGTACCCCATGCTACAGAGGAAGGCGAAAAACCTCCAGGGCCTCTGCCAATTTACCCTGGAGGAAAATTCCTTCCCAGCCCCAAATATGACGATCAGCTAAACCCTGAGCATGTGGGCAAGACTCACCAGCCAGACACCCAGAAAGTTCTCTATAGTAATTCCTATCATCCCTCCATTGACCTATTTCCTACTGATAATGAATGGTCAATTAGTTACCAAGATCATGTCATCTCATCAGACCATCCCCTTCATAAACCCATCGGCTACGTCTACACTGGCCCCTTTTCCGGAAGGGGCATGTAAATTTCACCAGTCGTCGTAGGGAAATCCGCGGGGGATTTAAATATCCCCCGCGGCATTTAAATAAAAATGTCCGCCGCTTTTTTCCGGCTTTTAAAAAAGCCGGAAAAGAGCGTCTAGACTGGCCCCGATCCTCCGGAAAAAGTGCCCTTTTCCGGAGGGTCTTATTCCTACTTTGAAGTAGGAATAAGACCCTCCGGAAAAGGGCACTTTTTCCGGAGGATCGGGGCCAGTCTAGACGCTCTTTTCCGGCTTTTTTAAAAGCCGGAAAAAAGGGGCGGACATTTTTATTTAAATGCCGCGGGGGATATTTAAATCCCCCGCGGATTTCCCTACGACGACTGGTGAAATTTACATGCCCCTTCCGGAAAAGGGGCCAGTGTAGACGTAGCCATCTAGTTTAATCTTGAAGCCAGATAGATCTTTTGCCCCCACTACTTCCCTTGGAAGGCTGTTCCAGAACTTCACTCCTCTAATGGTTAGAAACCTTCATCTAATCTCAAGTCTAAACTTCCTACTAGCCAGCTTATATCCATTTGTTCTTGTGTCCACGTTGGTATTAAGCTTAAATAATTCCTCTCCCTCCCTGGTATTTATCCCTCTAATATATTTAAAGAGTGCAATCATGTCCCCCCCTCAGCCTTCTTTTGGATAATGTAAACAAGCCAAGCTCCTTGAGTCTCCTTTCATAAGACAGGTTTTCCATTCCTCGGATCATCCTGGTGGCCCTTCCTTGTACCTGTTCCAGTTTGAATTCCTCCTTCTTAATCATGGGAGAGCAGAACTGCACACAGTATTCCAAATGGGGTCTCACCAAAGCCTTGTATAATGGCACTAACACCACCTTATCCCTACTGGAAATACCTCGCCTAATACATCCCAAGACCGTATTAGCCTTTTTCACGGCTATGTCACAATGGCGGCTCATAATCATTCTATAATCAACCAGGACTCTGAGGTCCTTCTCCTCCTCCGTTACTTCTAACTGATGTGACCCAGCTTATAACTAAAATTCTTGTTATTAATCCCTATATGCATTACCTTACACTTCTCACTATTAAATTTCATCCTGTTGCTATCACTTCAATTTACAAGGTCATCCAGATCTTCCTGTATGATATCCCGATCCTTTTCTGATTTGGCAATACCTCCCAACTTTGTGTCATCTGCAAATTTTATCAGGACACTTCCACTTTTGGTGCCAAAGTCAGCAATAAAAAGATTAAATAAAACTGATCCCTGAGGAACTCCGCTAGTAACCTTCCTCCAACCTGACAGTTCACCTTTCAGTATGACCCGCTGTAGTCTCCCCTTTAACCAGTTGCTTATCCACCTCTCAACTTTCATATTAATCCTATCTTTTCCAATTTAACCAATAATTCCCCATGTGGTACTGTATCAAATGCCTTACTAAAGTTGAGGTAGATTAGATCCACTGCATTTCTTTTATCTAAAAAATCTGCTCCTTTTTTGAGAGTAAATCAGGTTGGTTTTGTCATGATCTACCTTTTATAAAACCATGTTGTAATTTGTCCCTATTGTCATTAGCCTCAATGTCTCTATTTTTTCCAAGATCTTGCATACTACAGATGTCAAACTAACAGGCCTATAGTTTCCTGGGTCGCTTTTTTTCCCTTTCTTAAAAATAGGAACTATATTAGCAATTCTCCAGTCAAATGGTACAATCCCTGAGTTTAGAGATTTATTAAAACATTTTGGTAATGGACTTGCAATTTCATGTGCCAGTTCCGTTAATGTTCTTGGTTTAAGATTATCTGAGCCCCCCGATTTACTCCCATTAAGCTGTTCAAGTTTGGCTTTTACCTCGGATATGATAATATCTACCTCCATATTCTTAGTCCCATTTGTTATGTTACCATTATCCCTAAGCTCTTCATTAGTCTCATTAAAGACTGAAGTAAAGTATTTCTTTAGATATTGGGCCATTCCTAGATTATCCTTAACCTCCACTCCATCCTTAGTAATTAGTGGTCCTACTTCTTCTTTTTTTGTTTTTTTCCTGTTGTTTTATATGGCTATAAAACCTTTTACTATTGGTTTTAATTCCCTGTGTCATAGTCGTGGGTGTTTATTAGCACTTCAGGTTCTTCCTGCTTATTCGCGATACCCCTTGTATTTGTATAGTCATCTAAGATACAGATTTGATTTTGCCCCCAGGTCTACCTGTTCTCTTCCCCCCCCCCCCCCTTTATCTCTGCTATTGTAGTCCATGCTTCTTCCTATCTCCCAGGTCACCATGTTTTTCACTTATCTGTGGGCTTTCATCACCTGCCCCTAGTTTAAAGCCCTCCTTGCTAGGTTAGTCAGTCTGTATGCAGATATTCTCTTCACTTTCTTCAAAAAGAGAACCCTATCCCTGCTTAATAGGCCTTGGAACAGCATCCTGGGGTCAAGGAAGCCAAAGCCCTCCTGGTGACACCATGTTTGCTACCAGACATTCAAATCCAGGTTGCACCTGTCTCAGCCTAGGCTGGTACCTTTGACAGGAAGGACTGAAGAGAGCAGCACCTGCAATCCAGACTCCTTCACCTGTACTCCCAGAGCCCTGTAGTCACTCTTGATCTGCTCAAAGTCACAACTTGCAGTATCGTTAGTGTCCACATGGATGAGTAGCATGGGGTAGTAGTCAGGAAGTACCTCTCTAATTTCTCACATATGGGCTCCTGGTAGATAGCATACTTCCCGAGATGGACAGGATGACAGATGGGTGCCTCTGTCTCCCTCAGAGTCTCCAACCTCTACTACCCTGTTTTCTCCTCACAGTGACATGCATATCTCTGAACAAAACGTGCCATTTTTTGTGTTGCCCTAGAGCAAATCATGGATCTCTCCAGACACTCTGATCATGTTGAGTTTTGAAGGAGGCGGGTTGGGCATGGTCCCCAAGTAAGTACAGTCTGCGCTTGTGCAGCTTAATGTGGAAACAATGTGTACTAATCCTATGCTTGTCCACAGGCTGCCATTACTCTGACATATCCCTGCTGAAGCTTAAGAGGCAAATGTAGGCCCTGTTTCTGGATGCAAGTTGTGGGGAGTGACCCACTTCTTATGTAGCTAAATTCTGTGCTGCCTTGGTTTGGCAGTTGCATACAAAAGCGATGGGGAAATGGCAACCCTGCCATGGAAACTCCATGAGAAAAATAAGAAGTACATCAGGTGAAGTTTCAATACTATCTCCTAGCAAGATTCTGTTTCTATTTCTGTCTCCCTCAATGCTCTGTTTGGACATAATGCAAAACCAGGCAGGGCTTAGCCCGCTCACAGAAATACAACTTCTTGTGGCCCTGCATGGCCGACTCTCTCATGGTGCTCCCACTCTTATTTCCACAGCAACTTACCTGGCGTCTCTTCTCTTGGTTCATGTTTCACATCCAATTGCTGAAAGTCCTCATACACTTTGGGACTTGAGAACAATTCCTCACTGCCTTGCACACAGGTTGTCACCAGATTGAGCCCCGCATCCTCATCCACTTCTATCTCTTCATCAATAACTTCTGTCTTCGGGATAACTCCTATTTCTGACTCTATGCTATAGGAAGTATCCATTCTCTCCTGGGGTGTGGATATGAGGTCCCCTCCCAGGATTGTGTCCAGTTTTTTATAAAAACAGCATCTGTTGGGTGCAGTACCAGATCAGCTTCTTTGCCTTCTGGAATGCCTGCCTGCGTTCCTTTATTTTGAGTCTTCATTGTAGGGTGTTTCATTGCACCTCTTTACGCAAAGGGCGTGAGAAATTTGACTGTGTCCCAGTTCATGTGCAACTGCAATTGCACTATTTCTTCACTCCACACACTGATAAAATCAAAAATCCCTGGAGTGTTCTAGGTAGGAGAGAGTCTTCAGTGATAGCCACCCACTTTACATGAGAAGACTCCATAAGAACCACTACACAAGGAGCCAGACCCCAGGGAATGGATTTTAAAGTTCTCTGGGTTTGCAGGTGGGAGGGGGTGCATTTGTTTAAATGGGTGTGGAACAGTGGAGTTCAAAGTGCTGGCCAGAGTGGCTAATTGGACATTGTGGGAAACATGCCAGAGTTCAATAAAGCTGACACATCTACTGTAGTACATTCTTCATGATTGTGGATGGGGGAGAGACTAAAATCCATTGCAGATATGGAAGATTCTTGTCTCCAAAACTGGGTGCTGCTTGCCACTTTTGTTGCATTGCAATGAGAACGTTCTCTAGGTTTTGTTTCTAGAGGGTTTTTGGCAACAAAACTTGCAAGTGTAGACAAGGCCCAACTTGATCAGTAGACCCTGTCTCGTGCATGTTAAAAGTTCCTTACTGCATTTTAACATATTGTAGTATGCAAAAAACATTAGGAAACAGTGTGCATCAGTGGGGTCTCGGACCAATTAATGTACAACATGTTAGTGTGGTTTAGAAGACACATCCCTGTAGCATGTATTACTCCACTGTGTAAAGAGACTCTTAGTTGCATGTTTTGGCCATCCTTCTACTTATTAACCCTAGAAAACTGAGTGGATGCTTGGAAGCAATAATAGTCAGAAACTGAATCACTTTCACTTGCTTAACTATTTTAAAATTTTTATAAAGATTTTTTTGTTTTTGTTTTTGTTAGGAGTTTATAATGAACATTCATAGTTTGGAAATCAACCCATAGAGTGATTGATGCTGATAGCACCGTACCTTTTCGAACAGCACAAGAAATAAATACCAATTTTTCTGATAAACTTTTTTGTGTTGCTAGTGTCAATTGTCTCCTTTGAAAGTACTATTTGTTTGTGAGGAACAATCATGAAGACACACACAACATCAGTGAAAGAGGCTAAAGCTTTGTCTACATGGCAAGATTTGTTGAGGGAGAGAGGAAAGCTTTTTGGTGACAAAATTGCACTGCAAAATGACTTTTTTGTGGGGGGAAAAAATCCATTTTTGTTGACACAAACTTCCAGCTCTGTGAAGAACACTTTTTTTTTCTTTTCACTTCCCTTATTAAGTCATGTTGTGGAGACACCTCCAGGCTTTTTGTTGCAGATTCTGGCCTCCAAAAAGTGGCCCGTGGTTCTCAATTAGCTTCTCTGGTCAGCAGTTTGAACTCCACTGTCCTGTAGCCACATGACCAGCTGCAAGCCCCACTAAATGAAATCCCTTTCTCTGCTTGATGGCTTCTCTGAGTTCAGTCAAAGGGATAGTGTCTGGTAGGGATGTTTGTTTATAGACATTTAAATGATCAACTGATAAGCCTGGGCTTATCAATTATTCAAAACAACTACATGCAACACTTCTCCTTGCTGCGTTCCACAGAGACAGCAGCACGGGGGGCAGAGGGGAGTTGGTGCTCTGGGAGAGTCGGTTTAAAATCCAGCTTCACATGAGCACCAGATCCTGCAGAGCTGCTGGCCCTTCTCTCCCCTCCTCCCCCACCTTGCTGCTACCTTTTAGACAGGCAGCAACATGGGTTGGCCCATACATGTGGGGAGTTGGCTTTCAAGCTGGCTCTCTTGGGGGAGAGCTGGCTTAGAATTATCTTGGACCATCCCCCTCACCTGTAGGGTGGGATGGCTCAGTCTGCAATGCCATGGTCCTGGGTGCCCATGTCTGGCCATTGCACCAAAGGCTCGCCCTGCTTGGATTGCTGTGGGGCTTTGGTTATGATCAGTGCATTGGCAGAGGAGTCTGTACAGTCTCAGCTGAGCATGACTTACAAGAACTGGTACACTTATGGGCATGTTTCTTGATCATTGTGTGAAAAGAGGTATGAGTGGGCCACGCTGCAGTGAAGAGCGAAGATTGAAGAACTGAGACAAGCTTATCATAATATCCATGAAGCAAAGTGATACTCCTACAAAGAAGTTATCAAAACTTTTTGAGAGGTATTTGTAAATTTTCTGCTTAAGATTCCATGGCAGTGTAGCTTTGTCCCTTCCCTTGCTGTAGGACACTATCCTGAGTGACAAGGGAGGGATCACATGAGGATTACCTGCTGTGATTCCTCCCTCCAGGGCATCTGGTATTGGCCACTGTTGGTAGACAGGGTATTGGACTAAATGGACCATTGGTCTGACCCAGTATGGCCTTTCTTATGTTCTTATCCTGTACCACTTAGCAATCTTTTGTGCAGGAACCAAAGTGGTACATGGGTGGGCTACATATGGAGCAAGATAAAAGCTTCAAGCTTAGAGAAACTGTGCCTGGTTTCCCTCTTGACCATCAACCACAATAACCATGGGAATATTATTCTCAATGAGGTTTAGCGTGCCAGAGACACCTCCATCTTGCCGTCAATATCCCAAAAGTGCATTTGGCCACCCTGGGGCACCTGCTCCGGCTATTGTTAAAATGTTCCTTAGGACTGGCCAGGTGTCCATATAGTGTTTCATGAGCCAGGACTAAAAAGGGTAAGCCATGTCTTCCCGGATTACCATGGGCATTTTCGCACCCCCAACCGTAATCTTTAGGGATGTTAACTGATGGGTATGTAGATGTGTAAATGCAGGATTTTTTAGCAGTTACAAGTTTACGTGTGGGGGGTGGCTGCCCCCTACATCCCCCCCTGTGCCTCTGTGGGGGGGGAGGTGCCTATGGACACTGGCTCCTGCCTCCTCCTCCTCCCCCCCTTCTCTCTCCTCACCCCCCCCCCGTCTCTGTCAGTGGGGCAGAGGTGTGTGTAGTTAGGATTAACCGACAAGCCCAGGTTTATTGGTTAATTGTGTAAATGACTACATGCTAATATCCCTAGTAATCTTGTGGTCTGGAAAGAAAGCCCCTGTTTGTAGCTTTTTGTTACAGGCCATTGTTTCTGAAGATGTGTGCATGATGGATCTTTTTCAGACTGCTCCTGGGTTGATGTCTGAAACACCCATGGTGATCCATGAGCACCTGCTGCACCATTGAGAAATATTCTTCCCAGTTGATGTACTTAGTAGCAAGGTGGGCTAGCACTAAAACTGGCGTGTGTGCCATCTGTTGTCCCACCCTCCACAGTTGGGAAATCCCATGTCTATAAATCTATGGGACGTCATACACATTTCCCAGTCATAGTCCTCCATAGCAGAAAGTAACTTATTGCCCTGCGCACTTGCAGCAGTTTGGTATCAATGGTAGACTTCTCCACTCCAAATTGATTTATGACTGACTGGTAGTAATCAGGAGTTGTCAGTTTTCAGACACGAGTTGCCAAATGCTTCTCAATCGAGAGGGCAGCTCTCATTTAGATGTTTTTGCACCACAAATTGTGGGCCAGCTCTGTACCCGTTACTCTTCATTCCACACCTGCATGACTCTGCAGTTCCACCAATAAGTGTTGGTTTCCCTAATCCAAAAGTACTGTTCTGCCTGGTACAGCAGCTCTGTGACTGCCAAATGAAATGACAGGTTGCCGCTGTCCGTATCACTCCTCTAAGATTATTTTTTCTTGCCATGCACGATGTACTCAATTATGTCCTCTATAGCTGGTCCCCGAGTTGCGAACGGTCGACTTACGACCGTTCGCAGTTACAACCAAATATGTCGTAAATGGCGGACCCCAAGTTACGAACGCGATCCGTGCTTATGAACAGTGCAGTCGCGTGTAACTCAGTGGGGTCCGACTTATGAACAAACCGAGTTACGACCAATTGCTTGGTCCGTAACTGGTTCGTAAGTTGGAGACAGGCTGTATTATGAAGAGAGGTTAAAACAACTGGGACTTTTCAGTTTAGAAAAGAGGAGACTTGGGGGGGATATGATAGGTATATAAAGTCATGAGTGGTGTGGAGAGGGCGAATAAAGAAAAGTTATTTATTAGTTCCCATAATAGAAGAACTAGAGGATACCAAATGAAGTTAATGGGTAGCAGGTTTAAAACTAATAAAAGTTCTTCACACAGTGCGTAGTTAACCTGTGGAACTCCTTGCCAGAGGAGGATGTGAAGACTAGGACTATAACAGAGTTTAAAGAGAAGCTAGGTAATTTCATGGAGGTTAGGTCCATAAAAGGCTATTAGCCAGGGGATAGAAATGGTGTCCCTGGCCTTTGTTTGTCAGAGGCTGGAGAAGGATGGTAGGAGACAAATCGCTTGATCATTGTCTTAGGTCCACCCTCTCTGGGGCACCTGGTGCTGGCCACTGTCAGCAGACAGGCTACTGGGCTAGATGGACCTTTGGTCTGACCCAGTACGGCCGTTATGATGTTCTCACAACAACTAATAGAGCATGTGAGAGAAGTGCAGAATCCATTGTTTCTTGATGCGGATGCCAGAGTGCACTGAAAGCAACGGCAGCTTGAAAAAAAGGCACAAAAGGATGCCAGAAGCTCCTGAATGATGTGATGCCTGACTGCATGTTTTGCATGGTCCCAAGATGCTGCCTACTACGTTCTGTGCTCCTGAAACATCTAGTGACAGGTCATGTTGCCACGCACTGTAGGAGACATACCCACAGTGCATTATTCATGCTGGTTATAGGGGAGTTCCCAATGGGAACACAGTCTGTCAACAGAGGGGACAAGTGAGAACATGCGTTGGTGACTTTACTGTTTTCAGTTTTTGCTTGTCAGTATTAGTTTCCTTGTCAAAACTTGGCAATCGGGACTTGCCATAAAGATGAGAAATTTCAGCCAAAGACACTAAGTTGAAGATCATGGAAGTTTATGGAAAGTCTCTTTTAAGTTTCTTGCTGTTACAATGACTGTGGTATGTGAAATTCTTGCAGACAAAATAGGATAATTCTGCAAAAGAGACTTCTTCAAACTATTAATTTTAAATCATGTTGAAGTGCCAACTATATTTTTAAAGAGTTGAATGTTAATTGAAATCCTACCAAAAATAAATTCCAATACTTGTCAATAGACATTTAAAATGGTACATCATGTTTCATTTTACCCATTTCACAAATCAGACTGGCTTCAACCTAAACTTTATATAATTAAATTTAGTATTTTTGTATTTAATCATACCTGGCAAGGGTCTGGATTCAACTTTTTCAGAAATCTTTAAACATTTCCAGAAAGTGGAAATTAGTCGTTTAGTGATTCTGCTGTATGTATGTATGTCTGTATGTACGTATAGATACAAAAATCCCATACTACACATCTATTATGCAATATACGAATATGTAATGTGGAGTAATGGGAATGTTGATATGAGGTTAAGAATAGTTTAGTCCAGCAGCACTTTTAGGCCACACATGTTGAAAACATGTTTTTTTCATAGTTTATGATGATATCCTTATTTGACTATGCATACTCAAGGTTAATTTGGAAAAGTAACAATCTTTGTTTCATGGCCTCCCCACTCTCATTCTTTAAGGAAGTTAGCTTATGAATGTGTAACTTGAAGATGCTTTAGGTAAAATGCATAGTGATATCGTTTTTAAAGTTATAATTTGCTGAATGTTTCTATCCTATTTTGTGCATGTATCATTCTTACATGTGATGTTAGAAATATGAATTGTGACCATTTATTCTAAATGTGTTAATGAGGGCCATTGATACTCTGGAAACATAATGTCCCAATCCTCAAGGCAACAGTCTGCAAGTGGCTTTATTTTTCCTGTAAACCCAAATTGTGGATGGTCCTACAAAGACATGTGGACATGCCACCTGGTGCTGGAATCCATCTTGATGGAGCCAGTATTTTTCCATTGGGATGTGGAGCATTAAACAAAGATTCCCATTCTGGAGAAAATTTATTTAAGGAATGGAAAACAGTCTGCTTTATCTTCAGCTGTCCTTTGAGACCGCCTTCCTTCCCCCAAAGAGGATACAGAAGTGGCTGTTAGATGCAAACCAGAGAATGAAAACTCTGATTTGTGACATATTGCATCTGAAGTAAGAAGTAGGATGAGAATTATAATCTTAATGTATCACAATGAGCTGGTGTGTTTTGTTTTAATTTGGCTTAGTAACATTGATCTGTCAGTTTTCATTTGCAATCAAGTAAATCCTATTTTTTGTGCTTAATAAACATTGTTTTGTTTATCAAGCCCAGTGTAAATAATTGTTACGGGGGGGGGGGGGGGGGGAGCACAGCTGTGCATATCTCTCATTGATGGAGAGAGCTAACTACATGCAATCTTTCTTACAAAATAAGATGGATTTATTTGGGGGTTTGGTACCTTTTGGGGGCTGTGTTCCTGGGTGCTGTCAATGTTCTGTAGCTTAGCCCTCCCAGATCTGAACTGGTTCAACAGCTGTGTTGTTCTGCCACTAAGGGTCAGTTACTCTAATCCTGTGCTTTAGCTTGGGGAGACCAGAGATTCTGGCCTAGCAGGACAGAGTGGTTGGGTGTCCCAGAGAGCAGGTAGGTGGGCTTAATAGCATGATCTGCACACTATGTGACAGCCCTAAGGAGACCTCTGTGACTGAACCTGTCACACTTTGTTTTAAATTACGTATTTAAGGTTGGAAGATATTAAGGAATGCTTAAGTAACTATTTTATATCATATTTAATTGTTTTAGCAGGACACACATGAACTAGTAAGATATGTAATTTACATATGGTCAAAGTAGTTGTTTTAAAAATTAGGTTTTTGTGTGTGTGTGTTAACCATATAGGGGAACATCTTTCATTACAAACTTGTGGAATTTTTAGTGTTGGCAGAGTCCTATGCAAAATTAAGATATCTGAGAACTTGCTTTATAAACGGACTTTACATGAAATTGGCTAAACATGAAATTAGCTTCATATTTTATCTTGGAGTTGGGCAGCATGCAAATAGTTTCTTTTATAGCTGCAGATATCTGGAGATTTTGTAACTTGTTTAATGTGACATCTGAAACAAATGCTGGTAATTGGGAGAGATCATATGTACAACTGCAAAAAGTATCATTGACATCTGTTCGGGGTTCATACTCTGGAAACATCACAGATGATTTAAAAAGAAGTAGTCTGTGCTGTGCCAACTCCAACTTCTATTCGTACATTATGAACAGACTTTTAGTATGACTTATATGCATTTTTTCACAGTGCAAGTATGCAACACAATTCCTGAAAGTTGCCCAAAGAATGATTGCATTTAATATAGTTGTTTTCTCTATCTACTATATATTTTAGAGAACTCCTCCTAAATAGTAAGAGCTAGGAGCAACAAATTCAGAATACAGCTTCCTCTTATCAGAACTTAAAGCAACCCACCACCCTGCACTCCCCAGGCAGTTTCCCTATCTCCTAGGCCACTCCAGAACCTACCTTACCTCTCTTCCATCAGGACGTCTGTTACCCTGCCTTGCTAGTGCTGGAGCTGGGCCCATCCAGGAGATGACCGGTACTGGTGGGGAGATGGGGGGCCTGGGATTCGAACCCATCACTCTGTGCTCACTAGGCAGTTGCCCTATCCCACCCCACCTCCTTATCATTGGGATAGCCCTTATCCTGTCTGGATAAGGGTTAGGGATGCAAAATCCCATTGAATTGCATAACCAGTTAAATATATTATTCAGCTGGTTAACTGATTACAGGGGAGATGAGCGGGGGTACTGCTCCAGTCTGGCTGGAGTGACCCTACTCTGCTGCAAGAAGAGGCTGTATTGGCCAGGGTTGGAGCAGCCCCTGCTTGCAGCAGGCGGGGAGCGGTTCCAGTCCCCTCTGGTTAACCTTAACCGATAAGACCTTCACATTCCTATTAAGGGTTAGGTTGTGCCAGGAAGATAGGATGTGCCTGGAATGGGATTGCTTCTCATAAAACCAAACAGAAAAGAGACAGAATGAACAAATTAAGTACAGTGCTCAAATTTGACATAACTGAGTGAACATTGAAAGAGAGTTAACCAAGATGAGCCAGAAAAATAGGATGCACCTGGAATAGGCTTGCTTCTCCATAAACATTACTGAAAAGAGATTAAATGGAGAAATTGGGAGTATTGCTGTGCTTTGGCACTGCTAAATCAATGCTTTGAACGCTAGAAGATAATGTTATTGGAAACCAAATTGACTATAGTCCTTTAAAAAACCATAGTGAATAAGAGTTTGTAGGGATAAAGAAAAAAATACTTGACAGAAATCCCATTTAAAAAAATATTAAAATTAATCAGGCAGATTTTTACAATCCCTTTCTAAAAGAAATCTGAAATGAAAATTAACTTAATAAAATGCTATTTTTGAAAGACAACCATTCATATAAAGCATGTACATTTTCCTTTTTAAAAAAAAATGTTAATTAGGGACCTGAGCAACAATGAGTAAATCTGCTAGTGTATCAATATAAATTGAACTTCCATCTAACTGGATAGTACCTGAAAGTTTTCATTCATAACATTATCTCCTAAAGTGAGGATCTGAAGAATCTAATGTCTTAATGTGAACTATAGAATCATTTAGAGTAGCAAAGCTATTGGTAGACATTAATGTATATTCCTTGGGTTGAGTCTACATTATGAGGGGTTTTTTTCCCTGTACCTGCCATCATTTCATAGACCACTCTCCTCTAGACCTGTTCATAACAGTAAAAATGCCAGTAGCTCATCTATGGTAGTTTTCCCACTATGGTGGAGCTTTAGCAATAGTGGAAGATTAGAAAAAAAACTCCCTGTGGGTATGGTCTGATACAGTGATCTGCAATAGGGGAGGATATGGAAAACCCAAATCTTGACTGTTCCTCAGTTTCCTGCCTGGTTGGTTGCCAACTTGAAGGATATGGTTTATAGTTCTTTCCTATGGTAAACTTAATGAGCATTCAGATGTACAGAACATCTTTCTCCCCCCCCCCCCGTTATTTCCTTTTCATCAGGCTATAATTCACTTTACTAGTGCAGACTAGTTTTTATAACTTGTCTACATCAGCCCAGATTTCTTGCCCGCATTTCGAGAGACGTTCTGTTTCTTAACAATACTCATTTTTAAGATTACATTAGTGCTAGCTATCTTTTTGTGACATGGTGATGTTCTTTAGTTTGTATGGATGCATCCACTGGCAGGCAAAAATGTAAAAACTGTCTGGGTTATACATTGGTACTGAAAAAACAGCCTGTGTAATAAGGCCATCTTTTGTAATGTCTTACAGATCATGTATTTGCCTGGAAGGCTGCTGCTTTTATTTCTTTCTTCCATCTTATTTGTTACTTGTTATAATTCTTTAAAAACTTATTTTTCTTTTAGGTATAATAGGTTCCTTCTGGAATGATTAAATGAAACAAGCCTCTGCATGAAATCTGGATTTGTCAAAGTAATTTTTCCTCTGACCATTTTCAGACACTTTGACATCACTATATTTGCCAGTGACTGAAATGTATAGAGAGAGTGCATACAACATGTTTTGCTTGTTTTTAATTTCATTATATAATGAATGTATACATTTCAACATGTTTACTTTCAGCTTGCCTTTAGGGAGACTGTCAACTGAAAATGTAATTAATATTGTGGAGGTGTACACTGAGCTTTATAGTTAAGGTTCAGTTGAATTGTGCACTCAAAGTTGGGGTTCAGCCATTTGATGTGTGAAAAATAGTTTGTGCCCTAAAATTGCAGTATTCTACTCTTAGAATATATATTTTATTTCTCACAATGTAGAAGTAAACCTGTATAAGCTGTAGTAACTCTTTTAAAAAGTGAATCCGTATAGCACCCTGAATCAGACTATTTTTTTTTGTTGCTTTCCCAAGTGATCTCAGGTTGCTGTTTTCACACAAATTGGCAGAACTAAATCAGCAACTGTAATTTATGTATACAATGTTTGTGGTCTCAGAGCTTATTAAACTGATTTTTAAAGACCCCTTAGATTGCCCTAACTATTCTCAACTCCGCCCTGTAATGAGCCCCCATAACAAAAAGGCTCAGCGTGTATCTGAAAAATAAGGGAAAGGGATGTAAAACATGGGATGATATTCAAGATGCAACTGAACTCCTCTCAATTACTGAGTTTAGTAAGATGCCTGCTGTCATAATTTGTCAAACCATGGCATGTTACTTTTGGCAAGAACTTCAGAGCTTTCTTCCTTCTTAACAGTTGTTGTTTTGAAAACAAGCATATTATCTGGCATCACCATGTACTGGTAAAAGGGGAAAAAGTGATCTATTTTCAAAACATAGCATAATTGTGTTTTCAGCAGAATCAAGTGTTAAATGTGTTGGAAGCTTAAGCTTCATAGTGTTGTCAAAGTTAAAATGATCAGAACAGTTACCTGCTACCCTCTTAATTGCTTATCTGTATCTGGCAAGAGTTATCTTACATGGAGTTGTTGTGTCCACCTGTCCAGTCAGCCTGTAATAATTGTCAAAGCTAAACTTGATTTTTGAGGCTATAAGTCAAGTCTTACTTATCTATAAGACTATCAGAATTCTGAGGTTCCATTTAAAAAACTCAATACTTTTTTTTTTTTGACATACACTATAAATTTAGGGCTTTTCTACATCGTCCCACAGTTGAGACTGATGGTGGTGTGTATATGAGTATGCATGAAAGTGCTGCATTGTAACTCCTCTGCAGGGGTCCTGAGAGAATAAATGAAGAGGTTCCAGTCTGTTATGTAGTTCTGTTTTGAAGAGGTTTATGCAGTGGAGTTACAGCATGGCACTTTGATGCGCACTACTGTTCATGCACCCTGAAATCTAAACTCTTGGATAGTGTGAAGTAGGGATGTCACATGTAGTCGAATACAAGATTAACCAGTAAGCCTGGTCTTATTGTATAATCATGTTGACTACCTTTATTCCCCATCCCCCTTGCTGCCTCTAACTTCTTTTAAGATGGCTCCCCACGAGCACTGACTCCTTCTCCCCCTCCTTCCCCCCCACTGCTACAGAGCAGCCCCCGTCTGTGCAAGCCCAGGCTTGTTGAAGACAGAGGTTGCTCCCTGGATGCCGGCACAGCCTCTGTCCATGAGGAGCTTGGCTCCCCTGTGGACAGGGGCTGTTAACACCCTGTGCTGCTCGCCCCGCCCCCTGTGATTATCAAATAATTGTGTAACTGCTACGTTTTGATGTGGTTACATGATTATTCAGAAAGTTGATATCTAACCATCCCTATTGTGAACATAGCTTTGGCATCTACAGCTGCTCTCCGAGTTATGGACCAACACTTGGTCCGTAACTTGAACTGTTCGTAACTCGGATCCCATAGAGTTACATGGCGATTGTGCTGTTCATAATTGTGGATCGCCATTCATAACTCGGATCCGCATTTACGACTGCTTTGGTCGTAAGTGGAGGTGGCCGTAAGTCGGGGAGTGGCTGTAATTTGTTTTCCCCAGAGATTGAGTATCCACAAATCCTGTTACTGGAGAGCTGTCCTTGCTTAACACCTCTCAAATTTAGACCCATACTGAATTTTATTGATACTGTTTAGAAATAATAAAATAATGGAACCAATATTAAAATAGCGAGTACATGCCTGAAGGATAATGACGCTATTATCATTGATAAGGATGTTAGTGTGTGCTTGGTTTCACAATTAACTGATAAGCCCAAGGTTATCCGTTAATCCTAATGACTATTCCCCCCCAAGCTGCCACTGTATCAGAGGTAGTAAGGGGGAGGGAATGGGGAGCTGACTTAAAACCTGGCTTCCCATGTGTGCTGGCTCCTGAGCTGCCTCTTCCTGCTCCCCCCCCCCCCCCCCGCCGCTGCTGCTTCTGCTAGAGAGGCAGCAGCACCCGGGGAAGGAGCAGGCTCCCCCCTCCCCCCACATGTTGGCTTCCAACTGCCCATGCCCTGCACCACTGCCTCTGTGGAAGGCAGAAAGGAGGGGCAGGCGGTTCCCCACAAGCACTGGCTTCTGCAAAATAGCATGCCATCCCCTCCCCTGCACTGTTGCCTCTGATGGAGAGAAATGACTCAGAAATCCAGGGAATTGAATTCAATTTGTATTAAAGATGGATATTATCACATGGATTGAAATTACCTGGAGAACTGTAAATGAAAGCTACAGAAATGTATGAAGTTTCAGGAAGTTATTTAAGATGCCTGTCATGCTGGCATTTAAATAGTAGGAGTTTGAAATGCTCTTATGAGGGAAAAGTAAGTTGACATAGTTAACATTACTGAAACCTGATGGAGAATGCCCATGCTTTTAAACTTCAGACCTACTTAACAAGGATAGAGTTGATAAAAGGAAAATAGATAGTGTAATTTGTTTGAAAGCTACTATTTATCTGTTAGTACAAGGAGTTGGTGTCACCTGAAAGATTAATAATTTTATTATGGCATAAACTTTTGAGAGTTACAACTCACTTCCTTAGAGGCACAAAGTTCTTTTGCTTCTTGGATTTGATGAAGTCAGTTGAAACTCATGAAATGAGCCTTGTGGATAAGGGAGAAGCGGTCATATACCTAGACTTTAGTAAGGCATTTGATACGGTCTCGCATGATATTCTTATTGATAAATTAGGCAAATATAACTTAGGGCCACGATAAGGTGGGTGCATAATTGGCTGGATAACCTTAGTCAGAGAGTTGTTGTTAACGGTGCTAAATCCTGCTGGAAAGGGATAACAAGTGGAGTTCCGCAAGGGTCTGTTTTGGGACCCGTACCGTTCAATATCTTCATCAATGATGTAGATATTGGGATAGAGAGTACGCTTATTAAGTTTGCAGATGATACCAAACTGGATGGGGTTGCAACTTCTTTGGAGGATAGGGACATAATTCAAAATGACCTTAGCAAGTTAGAGAAATGGTCAGAGGTAAACAGGATGAGGTTTAATAAAGAGAAATGCAAAGTGCTCCACTTAGGAAGGAACAATCAGTTCCATACATACAAGATGGGAAGCGACTGTCTAGGAAGGAGCATGGCGGAAAGGGATCTAGGGGTCATAGTGGACCACAAGTTGAATATGAGTCAACAGTGTGATGCTGTTGCAAAAAAAGCAAATATGGTTCTAGGTTGTATCAACAGGTGTGTTGTAAGCAAAACTCGTGAAGTCATTCTGCCGCTCTACTCTGCACTAGTTAGGCCTCAGCTGGAATACTGTGTCCAGTTCTGGGCGCCACATTTCAAGAAAGATGTGGAGAAATTGGAAAGGGTACAGAGAAGAACGACAAGAATGATTAAAGGTCTAGAGAACATGACCTATGAAGCCAGGCTTCATGAACTGGGCTTGTTTAGTTTGGGAAAAAGAAGATTAAGGGGGGACATGATAGCGGCTTTCAAATATCTAAAAGGTGTCACAAGGAGGAAGGAGAAAATTTGTTCCTCTTGGTTTCTGAGGACAGGACAAGGAGTAATGGGCTTAAAGTGCAGCAAGGGAGGTTTAGATTGGACATTAGGAAAAAATTCCTAACTGTCAGGGTGGTCAAATATTGGAATAAATTGCCAAGGGAAGTGGTGGAATCTCCCTCTCTGGAGATATTTAAGAACAGGTTAGATAGACATCTGTCAGGGATGGTGTAGACGGAGCTTGGTCCTGCCTTGAGGGCGGGGGGCTGGACTCGATGACCTCTCGAGGTCCCTTCCAGTCCTATAATTCTATGATTCTATGAAAGCTTATGCCATAATAAAAGTTAGTCTTTAAAGAGCCACTCAGCAAAAAACAAGTAGTTGAGTTTGAGGTAGACCATGTTAATCTATTACCTGTTAGTTACCAATATCTTGGAAGCATGGGATCTTGTGGATCAGTATTCTAACTACTCAAGCTAACAGCCAATACTAGTGGGGATCTTTTGTAGGCCACTAAAATCAGAATGGACAACAGGATAAACGGATCCCTAAGTTTCAGTCTGTAATGCACAGGAAGAAAAATGTTTCCCATGTGAGACTTCAACCTGGCTCCCGCAAAGCTGTGTCCTCTCCCCTCTGTCCCCCCACATGCTTACCATTTGTGTTACCATGTGGGACTTGAACCTGGTTGACACCCTAATAAAGATGAGCTGAGCTGTGATATAAAATTAGTGGTTTCCTAGAAGCTAGGACTCATGTGATTATATTTTTCTTTGAAGCAAAATACTGTCACCAACAGTAACTTGTGTGTGTACATATATACTTGGTGCTGTAAAAAGCCAATGTAAATCAAGTCTTCAATTCTAAATTGAATTTATTTATATTTATTAAACCACAGTTACTGTGATCAATGCATGAATCACTTAGTGTTGTTCTAAGCATGTGTTTTGCAGGCGATCAGACTAGATGGTCATAATGGTCCCTTCGGGCCCTAAAAAGATAAATATGAATCTTCTGTATGCCAGTTCTCCATGCTGTGCTATGAAAGGAAACTTGTGATCAACGGACAATGAAAACTATAATGAAAGCTTATCATGCAAGAGCCGCATGACAATATTAAATGGAAAGGTCATATCTACTGAAAGTAGAAGAATTCTGCTGAAGCATGTATTTTGAGTGTAGCAGAGCTTCACATATTAGCAAATTTGACCCTGTAAAAATGTGACCTTTTATTTTATTTATATATATATAAATAAAACCGCACATACTAAAGCTCAACTTGGCCTATAGGAATGGTGTACAAGAGTAGCTTAGGTTTTTCAAATGATAAAAATGCCATGTCATTTCTTGTAGTAACCATCAATTACTATCTCAAAATATGATTTGAAACTTCTTTTCTAGATGCCAGGCTATTTTGAATCACAGGTTAAATGCAGATATTAATTACCTACATTGCAATACTTCAATTGTAACAGCATGTTTTATAAAAATGCCTCCACAAATCCCTGCTGTAGAAATCCAAATAATCTGATCATTGTAAAGTTAAAATGACATTTAATATCTTGTGTCCCTGTTAGGATGCACTTTTTCATATTTACATGGATTACATTCTAATACAGTTCTAGCTCAAAAAGTCCTTTAAAATTGACATTTGGGGATTTCATATTTATTTTTGTTTTTTTTTTTTGTTTCAGATGTGCCCACTTGACAGTCTTTTTACTGCAAGCCCTGAAATCTCCTGGGCTCTGAGGGTTTCCACAGTGGAATAAAGAACCTGTAGCTGGCATAGTTAATCTGAGCTGTGCTCAGGTGTCAGGGCTTAAAATTGTTGTGTAGATATTTGGCCTTGGGATCGAGCCAAGGTTCTGAGACCTTTTTCCCTTGTTGGGTCCCGTAGCTTGGGCTCCAGCATAAGCCCAAACTCCTACAGAACAGTTTTACAGTCCTGCAGTCCTGTGTGTTGGAGTCAGCTGACTTAGGCTAGTTACAGATGATAAACTGATGCTTATTAGTTAATGGTGTCTGTTACTCAACCAGTTTCCAGGGAGTTGCAAGGAGTTGGTGGCCTCACTCCCAGGGAGGCTTTACTGAAGGCTCTGCAGTATAAAGCTTACATATCCGTTATACCGCAGAGCACGCAGTGTGGAATCATGTACTTGCTGAGATTTTCAGTGGCTATGCAGTCACCTATTTAACTGACTTTTAACGTACCTAGATCAGTTATGGAGACAGGTTCAGCTCTCAAGATCTATCTAGTATTTTTGTGTGCTTCATTAATGATGATAAAGGGTTTCCTCATTGTCCGGAGGGATCAGCAAGCATTTATAGGAGAGCTGCTTTTTTGGGGGGGAGGGGATAATTGAAAGCAAACCTCCACCAAAAAAGCTCACTTTTTTTTTTCTTGTTGCAAAGAATGTTCCAAATGTGAAATGAGTGTAACTGTTTTTGTCAATCTGTAGGTAGCTTCTAGGGATGTAAAATCCCATTTAAAATATTAACCAGTTAAACTATATGTTTAACTGGTTAACAGGGTTCCCTCTAAGGCAGGCCTGGGCAAAATACGGCTCATGGGCTGGATCCGGCCTGCCAAGCCACTGGATCTGGCCGGCAGCGGGGAGCCACAGGCAGGCTCCTCTGCTTGCCCCGCAGCCCTGTGAGCCATTCAGAAACGGCTGCAAGGCTCCGTTTCTGTTTTTAAACTGGAGGGGAGGGGGGAAGTTTTAGGAGCTGCCCTGCCCCCAGCACATTCCCATTGGCCGATTTCTAGCAGAAACCAGCTAAAGGGAGCTGCTTGGTAGAAGAAACATGCCCCCTCTCCTGGGCTCAGTTGAAGCACATGGCTGGGCAGGCAGGCTGGCTGGGAAACATTTTAAGCCTTCAGACAGGCAGGCTCATTTGGCAGCTGGCAAGTAAAACACTTGGCCACAGCCTGCTTCTGTCACCCTAACCCTTTCTTGCCCCATCTCTTCCCCCCGCTCCCCCACGCTCAACACATCAAACCCTCTGTCCCCACTTGCATATATACCTTTTCCCAGATCTGGCACCCCAATCTGCTGCCCCAGATCACAATCCCCTCCTACCCTAGGTCACATCCCAAACAGCTGCACTCCAGTCCCCAGCCCTAGGTCACAACCACCTACTTCATCTCAACTCCCTCCCAGACTCCAGTCTCCCTCCTGCATCCAAATCCCTTACCCTAAGCAACCTTCTGCACCCAACCTTCATTCCAGACCCCGTATCTCCATTAATATCATGGAAGAATGCGGCCCCTGACCACTTTCCATCTTGGAGTGGCCCCCTCCATCAAAATTGTCCACCTCTGCTCTAAGGTGTGTGCCTGTGTGGGTGTGCACCATGAGTTTGCCTCCCGCTCACCTCCTCAGCAGGGCTGTGCAGTGGCTGCTGCCTCCCTCCAGGAGCAGCTGGGCAGCCACCATACTGCCCTGGCCCTAGCTTCTGTCTTTCCTGAGGGCTGGAGCTAAGGCGAGGGCCTGCCCTGTGGGGAGCGATGGCGCCAGCAACTCTGGCTGCCGCGGTTTGAGCCACCATGTGGTGAGTGGCGGCAGCCCCAACAGCTGGGGCCTGGGTCTCCACCGCCACCTGGTGAGCAGTGGCAGCTCTGGCAGCCAGGGCCTGCATCCGAGCTGCCATGTGGTGAGCGGTGACCGCTCCAACAGCTGGGGCCTGAGTCCGAGCTGCCATGTGATGAGCTACAGCAGTGCCAGCGACGGGACCAGGGCCAGTTAGATGAGAGGGAGCTCTTCTAACCAAGTGGCTCTGAAATCTTGTGCATCCCCTTCTACATCTGCCTGATCATCCTCCAGACTGGATGGGATTGATTACATTGTGTTAGAGAAAGTGGCTATATTTGTGGTGGTGATATCCACAAGTTTCCTCTTAAATATGCACCACGCAATGCATTGTTAAAAACTGTCTTCTCAGAATGGAGCTTTTTGTTTTTCTACCAGAGTACACGCTGCCCGCTGATAGAACATTGCTTATTAATCTCTAAAGAATGACCAGTTTCCATCATAGTCACCCAACAGACCTGGTTTTTTTTTTTTTTTTTTTTTTTTTAAACCATGTGCGTGCCGTTAATTTTTTGGGGCTTGTAATAGCAGTAATCCCTTTCAATTGGGACATGAACTCTCAAAAGGTCATTAGCTTCAGACCATGTGCTGTATTTAACTTTTACCTTCCAGTAGGTATGTTTCATATCTCGACAGAAATTGCAAAGGCCATCATGTCACCAAAGATTTAGGACTTGGGGTAGTGGTTTTATGGCCTTGTTAATTATAATACAATACATGTAACTGTGACCATGTAAAGGCTTAAATACAACAAAAGACCCCCATAGCAAAAATGGTCACAATTAATTACATTTGGGGGAATTAATAAATGCTGCTTTATATAATAAAAAAGGCCCTAAGATGTGGCTTCCCCTGACAACTCTTGCAAGGAGTTCCACAGATTGACTATGTGCTGTGTGAAGAAATATTTCCTTTTGTTTGTTTTGAATTATGCTGCCTTTTAATTTTATTTAGTGACCCCTGGGTTTTGTGTTCTGGGAAGAAGTAAATAACACTTTTTTACTTTTTCTGTTCCAGTCATGATTTTTATAAATGTCAAATTGTATTCCTCTACCAGATTCTACACAGACCTCAAGAACCATTGGCACCTTCATTGTTTGGTTGGTTGATAATGTGGGAGCCAACCGATATTGCCATTAGCGATAAACCATTAGCATGAGAGTTAAATTTGAGAATGAAGTGGAGTTCCAATCCTTCTCTGTATATTTGGCTTGTGGAATTGGTCTGAAACAAAACAGCAACTTGAAGCTCCCTTAATGTTTGCTTTTATTCTTGGTTCTGGACTTCCAACACTCCGGTCATCTGAAGAAGTGGGCTATGCCCATGAAAGCTCAAACCAAACAATGAAGGTGCCAGTGGTTCTTGATGTCTGTGTATAATCTGGTGTTTATCATCTTCCTTTCCTAATGCAAACTAATGGTTCTTATCAGCCTCTTTTAACTATTTAGTCTTTTATAGCCTATTTGTTTAAGTTTTTCCTGTTACAGACTGGCTCAGCTTATCTACTCAATGTCCTCCCCCTCCCCCCCTTCCCTTATTTATTCTTGGTTCTGGACTCCAACACTCTGATCATCTGAAGAAGTGGGCTGTGCCCATGAAACCTCATGATACATGTTTTGTTAGTCTTTAAAGAGCTACCAGACTATTTGTTTGTTTTTTGTGTTCAGACTAACTTGGCTACCCCTCTGAAACTATTAAAATTAAATGCAACAATTTGAAAGTTTATTTCAAGTTATTTTGTAGGCTTAGTGGATACATTTTTCATCTCTCATCTCAAGGTCTTTTTTATAACTGATCTTCCCAACGAGTTGATTTTTCAGTCTTATTTTTCATTTTATATAGACAAACAATATACCCAAACTTCCTCTATTTACCTTTGACTGCTATGTCTATGTCTACACTGCAGTGCAGTGCAGACTGCAGGCTGAGAACTGCAGAGCACACCAAAGTGTTTTGGTATGACTTCCTTTGTGGATGCTCCTGGCATTACATAAAAGGTACTTAGTTCATGTTAATGTAGTCGTCTTTCACCAAGGAGTATGTTCTTACAAATTAGGTGGTACTTAGTTGATGCAAGCAGTATCCACCAGAGGCAATTACAGTGCAACACTTTGTCATAGCATACACCTCACACACCTGTAGTCTGCAGTGTAGGGCTGTATAGATAACTCCTGTGTGAACTACGTCAGCTTACTCCACTTTAGTGAGCTCTGTCTTATATTTCTTTTATGTTTTGCACTCAACATCTGTAGCTTAAATTATCTTCTTTTCCTTTTGTTCTGCTCTTTACAAGTCTCACCACTGACTTTCTCATTTCAGATTAAATTCAAGCTCCTTGTTTGTTCCCTCTACTTCTTCATAATTCTATGAATGTGTTTCAGTGTGGGTTCTACCATAAATATGCATGAGCCTCACGTGAGAGGTTGAATTTTTCCTTTATTAAGTGTTAGTTAGGGCCTCGTATGCACTCTGTGCTGCTTCATGTTCTTGCAAGAGGTTGTAAAAGCTGGGGTCCCTGCAACTCTTCTGTTGTTTCCTCTTGTCTTCTGTGACAGCAAGATGGAACTTGGTAAGTGTCTAGCCTTCTATTTAGCTCAGCCTAAATCAACTTAAAAATCTTCAAAACTGCTTGCTGCTCATGAACTGATCAATGACCATTGGATTGAAATTCTTTGATTAGAACAGAGGCCATTCTGTCTAGGGCAGTGATCTCCAACCTTTTTGAGAACGAGATCACTTTTTGAATTTAGGTGGACTACCTCAACTATAAAAGCGACGAGGAGTCCTGTGGCACCTTATAGACTAACTGAAGTGTAGGAGCATAAGCTTTCGTGGGCAAAGACCCACTTCATCAGACCTGCATCTGACGAAGTGGGTCTTTGCCCACGAAAGCTTATGCTCCTACACTTCAGTTAGTCTATAAGGTGCCACAGGACTCCTCGTCGCTTTTGCAGATTCAGACTAACACGGCTACCCCTCTGATACTTGATACCTCAACTATAAATACCCTTGCTCTGCCCCTTCCCCGAGGCCTCGCCCCTGCTCGCTCTGTCCTCCCTTTCTTGCCCATCCTCCTTCACTCTCATCATGCTGGGGCAGAGGGTTGGGGTTCAGGCTCTGGTCTTGGATTAAGGGATCTGAAGTGCTGCTCTTGGGGCAGAGGGTTGGGATGTTGGAGGGGGTTCTATACGCAAGCTCTGGGAGGACGTTTGGATGCAGGGGTGTTCGGGGCAAGGACAAGGGCTTCACAAGGGGGTTCATGACTAGGATAGTAGCTTAGGATGTGGGATCCAGCTGGGCACTGCAGGTGGCTCCTGGGTGGTGGTGCAGTGGGGCTAAGGGTGACCCTGTCCTGGCCCTGGACCACTCCCTAATACACCCAGGAAACTCCATCCCAAACCCTCTTGTGCTCCCTCTCTGCTCTGTGGAGATAGGATACAGAGTGGGAGAGAGGGCACCCTGACATCAGCGTTTTCCTCTCCCTCCCCTGCCCTGCCCAGAAAGCAGGAGGCTCCCAGGGGGAGGGGCAACTCCAAGGCAAAAGGCAGGAGATGAGTAGCAATGGGGGGTAGGGGCAGCTGAAATGCTGGCCAAACTAGTAAGGATCTCTTGGCCAAACTAGTAAGGATCACCTGTCAGAGGCTCCAAGATCTACCAGTAGATCCCGGGATCTAGGGTATCTATAGTGGGAAAGTTAAAACCTGCAGGCTTCATCATGTCCATCCTGTGATGGACTGATTCCTATGAAGGATGGACACAGTCAGTGGCTTGTCTGGGAGAATCCTGTATTCCAAGCAGCTGCTCAGCATATTTATCCTTCAGTGTGAGGACTTGCAAATTGTGAATTGAGGCTGAAGCTCTGCCTTCTGGACTAGTGCACGAAGGTCTCATTGGTACCAGAGGAAATGCATGTCAGAATCCTCTTTGTATGTCACAGAGCAGCAAGTGATAAGATTGCCATGGAGAAATTGGCAATGAGCTCTACTGACAGTGAATCCTAGAATACTAGAACTGGAAGGGACCTTGAGATCTCATCAAATCCAGTCCCCTGCGCTCACGGCAGGACCAAGCACAATACCATCCCTGATAGATGTTTATCTAACCAGTGGTGGTATCACAGATTTGAAGCAGACATTATTGGGGGGTGATATATTTAATCTATAGGGAAAGCCTGAGGGGCTAGCACCCATTCTTGGGATTGGGCAATGGGCAGCATTGGCTAAACTTTCAGGGGATGCTAGCTGGAGGTTCTGCACCTATACAATGTACCTATGATCCCTAAGACAGAGGGGTGCTTCAACTCTGTTTAGACTTAGTGTTTCAAGCCTTTACAGAATCTCAGCAACATGGTCAGAGCCACTAGGGGCTGATTGAACGGACCTGACACACATGACAGTCAGGTTCACTGCTCTTCCAAAACTTGACATGGTCTCAAGTTACGGGGGCAGGGAGGTCTAGGATGGATATTAGGAAAAACTGTTTCACTAGGAGGGTGGTGAAGTACTGGAATGGGTTACCTAGGGAGGTGGTGGAATCTCCATCATCCTAGAAGTTTTTAATTCTCAGCTTGACAGAGTTCTGGCTGAGATGATTTAGTTAGGATTGGTCCTGCTTTGGGCAGGGGGCTGGACTCAATGACCTTTTGAGGTCTCTTCCAGCCCTGTGATTCTATGAGTCTAACAACATTTCAATCTGTTTGCTAAGACTGCTTAACAATTATTCATTCTCGCTGTCATGGGAGGATACTACTTGCCAATCTTACAGTGGGCTCCACACTAGGAACGTTAAAATGCATTTAAGTAAGTATAACAACTGAAAATTTCAGTGGTTACATGCTGGGCTGCAGTTGGCTCCCTGGGAGCTGGTGCATGCGGGGAGCTGGCTTTTACTCTGGCTCCCAGCTGCCTCCCAAGCTGCTGCCTCTGCTAGAGAGGCAGCAGCGTGTACTAGGAGCCTGTGTGTAACCATGAAGGTTAACATATGAGCCCAGGCTCATCTATTAACTGTGTATATGGTTACATTTTCACAACCCTAGTCCACACTAGGGATGTTAAATATAGTGTAACTGAATAGTTGTGCAACCGCACAAAATATCAAAGGCAGCAGCACAGTGGCAGCCAGAGCCAGCCCGCAAGGGGAGCCAGTTTAAAAATCAGCTCCTCTTGCAGACCAGCTGCCTGTCGCCCTGCGCTGTTGCCTCTGGAACAGCCTCTGTCTGCAGGGAGCTTTGACCCTTCTCGGAGAGGGGCTGCTTCATGGCAGCCTCTCTTGCCCACCCTGCAACCCCCAACTGCAACCCCAGCTGGCTCCCCCCAGCACCAGCTCTGCCCCCTGTCCCGAGCTGTGGTGAGAGCTGTAGGTCCATAGAGCCAATACGTGCAGGGGGCTGGACTGAAAGCTGGTTTCTGACATGTATCGGCTCCAAATTACCCCCCTCACTCTCTGCACTCTATTAGAGACAGTAGCATGGGGGTGGAGAGGGCAGATGGATCTGGTGCTGATAGAGGCAGCAAGGAGGGGGGAAATGCATGTAGTTGACAAGATTAACCAATAAGATTAGGCTTATCGGTTAATTGTGTAGCCGACTACACGTTGACATCCCTGACACATACTCAGAGGAGAATGAATAGTTACTTTGCCCTACAATAACTGGTTCTTTGAGATGTTGTAGTCTGTACATATCCTGTGACTTGGCCTCCCTCATACTTTAGATTCCTCAGCTAGCTGTGTGTTGAATTATGAGGGAACTGAGGGAGGGAGCTTCATTGCAGCAAGGGAGGTTTAAGTTGGACATTAGGGAAAACTTCCTAACTGTCAGGGTGGTTAAACACTGGAATAAATTGCCTAGGGAGGTTGTGGAATCTCCATCACTGGAGATATTTAAGAGCAGGTTGGTTAGCCATCTATCAGGGATGGTCTAGATGGTACTGGGTCCTGCTGTGAGGGCAGGGGACTGGACTCGATGATCTCTCAAGGTCACTTCCAGTTCTCCTATTCTTTGGTTGTCATTCTGCCTTTTCTACCCTCAATGAGAGCACAAGGAAGGGGCATGCATGGCCCTGACCAGAGGTGCTAAAAAAAAATCAGTTTTGTGCATGTGCACCTACAGTGGGATCTACATTGCTACTGCAAAGAACCACAGTGTTTTTCTTAAGCGATCATTCTTATTAGTGAACGTACAAGAGGGTTTTGTACTGTGCTTTGCCAACAATTTATGCTTGACTGATTTCTTCGTTACTTTCTCTGTTTGCTATTCTATTCTTCCTTTCATGCTGCTGCCTCTGCATTGGCATCATCTCTCCTCTAGTATTCCAAGTAAGCTTCTTGTCCTTCAAGCACCTCCCAGTGCTTCAGGACAGATTTACCCCTTCACTCATGTCACCTTGTCATCCTTTAATCCTATTCTCATTACAATAAATCACTTGATTTAAAAACAGAAAGGGCATAAATAAACCATCTTGTTAGTTCTAATAATATATACAGGCAGTACCCGGGTTACGTCAGTCTGACTTAAATCGGACCCCTAGTTACGAACGGGGGGGGCAGCTAGTGCGGGGTGCCTCCCCCACTGTCGCCACCTCTGGTGGCGCGGGGGGGGGCGCTTCCCCCCAGCAGACCAGGGAGACGCAAAGCTAGTGTCTCCCCCCCCCCCCCCCGCCCCAGCAGACCAGGCTTTTCTCGCCGACGCCTGGGGTAGAGCAGCTGGGGGGCTGCTGGGTTGGTCCCGCCGCGCCAAGGATTGGTGCTACCAGACCAACCCAGCAGCACTCCAGCTGCTCTGCCCCAGGAGTGTCCGATTCAGCCACTGCTGGTCAGTTTCAACAGCGGCTGAATCTGGAGGCCAGTTCCAACTTGCATACAAATTCAACTTAAGAACAAACCTACGGTCCCTATCTTGTACGTAACCCGGGGACTACCTGTATATGGGAAATGCAGTTCAATCACATCTTTAATGTTACATTTCTTCTCTTTAGACATCTGTCTGCATTAGTTTTAATTTAGGTTGTAAGATCTGTGGTAGGAACCTTGTAGTTTTAAATGTCTGTGAAGCTTCTACTGTGCTCTGTTATATATGTTAAATATCAATTAATTGAATAGTCGAGTAATCTCATGAGTTCTTACCCACCTACTCTTGCGGACCGGCTCCCCATCACCCTGTGCTGCTGCCTCTAATACAGGGGTGGCAGCAGCCCCTGTCTGGAGTGCGGGAGGAGAAGTCTGAGCTCCTGTACCTAGCGTGAGTCAGGACTGAATGGGGATGCCTGCCCCGCCCCTTTCCCCCAGCTCCTAAAACTGACACGAGACTTTGACCTACTTGTAGTGAACCACAGCTTCTGGTAGCATGGGTTTTGAGGTAGCGATTTAGTTATGTTTCTCATAGGCATGTAGGGTCAAGACTTGAGAGAACTAAGTCCAGTTCCTGGTTCTGCTTCCTTTGTGATCATGCCTGAGTGAATCGGTGCTGTTTTTCCCTATCTGTAAAATAGGGATAATCATGCTTTCCTTTCACCAAATATTGAGAAGAAAATTGTTTAGATTCTCTCACATTCTGCTAACCAGGGCCATTTAAGTTACCTATTCACTCAGCTGCTGTGTTGGGATATGCAGACTCCCAAGCCACTAATCCTCCTCAGGCATAGTTAATTGGTTTATACTGGCCAAATAACCAAGAACTGGAGCAAGATGTAGAGCCATTGCAGCTGCATGAAATATTTTCCATAACTATCTGACCAACTGAAAAACTAAGTGGAAATGAGCCATCCCCCATTATCTTCCCTCCTGTGCACACCCTTCCTCCCCCCCCCCCCACTCTTGACATGTACTTAGAGCACTGATTGTGGGAGAACAGAATTGTAGAGTCAGCTGTAAACGGGTACTCTATGCACAGATGATGTGCTAATTTAAAGCTCTATATCATGAGGTGTGTTCATTTCCAAAACTGACTTTACAAAATTAGAGGTTCTGATTGTGTTTTTAAAAAACACTTGTTTCCAAAATGTGTTAGTTGTTTGTTTTTTTTTAATGCTAAAAAGTTGATCTTAATATTTTTCTGACTTTTCAGTATTCTCCTTGGTAATCTCCAGCATCTGCAGCAACATAAACTAAGCTTTTGATGACCCTACTTGGAGAAGATTGCTGAAGCTTCACTTTGGTAAGTGACTATTTGGTAACGTTCTGTCTTTGTTTCGAAGTTAATTTCTGGAACATTTCCGTCCTGCCAGCTCAGTGGAGATCTGTTGACACAATATCTAATTTCATAGAGCAAAGCTTTTCAGCCTTCCAGTCCTGAAATTTTCTTCTAAAAATCCCAACTGAATTATTCAGTCTGAGTGTTCTGTTAAGCCATTATCAATTGATCTGGTACTGGGAGTTACTGTATATGTAGCTACTAAAATATTTGAAAATACAGTATATCAATCTTAATTTTACTATAGTTATATTGGCTCGTGTTACTTTTGGTGGTGCTTTACCCATGCCTGGTTTGCCTTATATTTTTTTTGACTTTTGGGATAGGAATTATTAAAATATATTAAGCTTGTGAGTAGAACCTGCTGAAATTAGACCTTCAGTTCTTCAATCTTGCGGGGGGCACAATGCAGTGGTCAGGGTGCTCAGGGAAATGAGCTAGGTGGGGGTGGATGGGAGACCCTGGGGTGTCCAGCCCTGTTGGGGGCGGAGTCCATGGTGCCCTTGACTTCCTGCCAGGTGCCCAGGGGTCAACACAACTTTATCCCATATTTTTCTCTCCCCCCCCCCCCGCCACTGCTGCCCAGCCCCGGAACCACAGCCCAGGTAGCCCTTACACTCACTCATGCCCCAGAGCAAGCAAGCTCCCCTTCTCCCCACAGCCTCTACACCTCAGCTTGGCTACAACCTGACCCCAGTACTCGGGGGGTGCCCCATTTCCCCACATGGCCTAACCGCCCCCAGAGTAGCCCTGGTCCCCGAAGCAGCCATCCACCGATCGGGCTGCATGGCTGCCATGGGGCAGCCTTACTACAGCCACAGTTCCTGCTCCAACAGGGATGGCCTCACTGCAAACTGGCTCCAACCACGGCACATAGGGCAGCTGCCGGCTCATGTGCCACTTAAGGTACTCATGGCACGTGTGCCATACGCTGCCGATGGAAAAATATAGACCATCCCTGACAAATGTTTGTCTAAATGTTACTAAAAAATCTCCAATGTTGGAGATTCCACAGTCTCTCTAGGCAATTTATTCCAGTGTTTAGACACCCTGACAGTATGGATGTTTTTCCTAATGTCCACCCTAAACCTCCCTTGGCCCATTCCTCCTGTTCCTGTCATCACTTTCTCTTCTAAAGAGACTACTTTTTCTCTCTCTTTCTTGTAACAGCCTTTTTGGTACTTGAAAGCTGTTATGCCCCTCTGTCGTCTCTTTTCCAGACTAAACAAACTAGGGACATAAAAAAGGTTTAAAAACAGTAAGCAAGTAAATGTTAAAAATCCTACCTGTTAGATGATTAATGGTTTTTGGGGCTCTATGGGTGAGACTAGGGACAGAAGGATAGTGATGGGTGCCCCCAGAAGATGGGCCAGGCAGGGTGGCAGCCAGCCATCTGGGAGTGGAGCTGGCAGCTGGGAGCCAGTGCATGCTGGAAGCTGGTTGTGCTGCAGGAGTTTAACCATAACAGAAACCAATAAGCTGATGCTTATCTGTTAAATGGTTAAACGCTTACATCTCTAAACCCAGTTCTTTCAATCTTTCCTTATAGGTCACATTTTCTAGATCTTTAATCATTTTTTTTGTTCTTCTCTAGACCTTTTCCAAATTGTTCACATCTTTCCTTAAATGTGGGTGGGCAGAATGGACATTACTCCATTTGAGGCCTAATTGGCGCAGAGAAGACTTGCTTATAATGTGTTGCTTGCTACTGTTTTCAGGCAGAACTGTTCTGGGATGTACTAAGCGGCAGAATGGCTCTTGCACAAGAGGGGGGTTTTGCGCAAGAAGGAGCAGTATAGACTCTTCCTTCTTGCGCAAAAGCCCCTTGAGTTAAAATGGCGGCTCATTAGGTATGCAAATAAGGTGCAGCGATATTCATCGCCACACCTCATTTGCATATCTTGCACAAGAATGCACAATGTAGATGTAGCCATAGAGTAGTTATCACTGGGAATGGTTATCCAACCCATTATGAATCCACTATGTTGTAGCCCCATCTAGGTTGTATTTCCCTAGTTTATTAAATGAGAAGGTCATGTGACACAGTATCAAATGCTTTATTAAAATATAGATGTGATTCACCTAACAGTTCTCCCATATATCCTATTAAAAAAAAATCAGGTTGGTTTGACATAATTTGTTCTTGACAAATTTATGCTGTTACTTGTCACCTTATCTTCTAAATGTTTGCAAATGGATTACTTACTTATTTACTCCATTATCTTTCCTGGTACAGAAGTTAAGCCGGCTGGTCTATAGTTTCCTGGGTTGTCCTTATTTCCCTTTTTATAGTTGGGCACTACATTTGCCCTCTTTTCCCAGTTTTCTGGAGTCTCTTCTGTCTTCCATGAGTTTTCAGTGATTACAATTAATGACTCACATGTGTCCTCAGTCTGTTCCTTGGGTATTCCACAATGCATTTAATCAAATCCTGGTGACTTGAATACATCCAAATTGTCTAAGTAATTTTTAACTTGTTCTTTTCCTATTAACTTCTGAACCTTCCTCATTTTCACTGGCATTCACTATATTAGACATCCACCAACCTTCTTTGTTTTTGTTTTCACCAAGTCATTATGCACCTTTGTCATTTCCACATGTTCTGTTGTTGTTTTTTTTTCTTTTTTCACTGAGTAATGATCCTTGGTCTTTCACTTGCTTCTAATGTACTTGTAGAATATTTTCTTGTTACCCTTTGTTTCTAGCTAATTCGAGCTCATTTTGTGCTGTGGTTTCTCTAATTTTGCTCCTACAGACTTTGGATATTTGTATTCATCCTATGTAACTTGTCCTAATTTCCACTTTTGTAGGACTCCCTTTTGATTTTTAGATCATTCAAGATCTCCTAGTTAAGCTAGGGTGATCTCTAGCCATACTTCCTATCTTTCCTATGTAGCGGAATAGTTTGCTCTTGTGCTCTTAACATCTCCTTGAAAAACTGTCAAACATTCTCAATTCTTTTCCTCTTCAACTTGCTTCTCATGGGACCTTGCTTTACCTGTTCTCTGAGTTTGCTAAAGTCTGATGCCTTTAAATGCATTGTCTTTATTTTGCTGTTCTCCCTCTACCATTCCTTGGACTTATGAACTCTGACTTCATAATCACTTTCACTCAGCCTGCTTTCTACTTTCAAATTCTCAACCTGCTCCTCCATATTTGTTAAAATCAAATCTAGAACAGCCTCCCCCCAGTAGCTTTCCCCATGTTCTGAAATAAAAAATTGTCTCCAATACATTTCAGTACAGAAAACACAAGTCAGATTACACAGAGAAGACCAAAGGATTGTCAGCTCTACCTTGTTTTTTGCCTGACTTTACACTTGACCCAGACAAATATTCCAAGCGCTTGAAATCCAATAAGATAGTGTTAAATGCGATTAGTATGTCACCTCTGCAGTTTACATCTGTTAAAATATTCTGACAGTTTTACCTTCTAGAATGCTTATATTGCTACAGCATACACGACAGCTTAAGTTAAATTCAAAACTATCTTTGAAATATGTATGGAGTTCAGTGTGTTGCAGTAGAAATAATAATAATGCAGGCTCATGCATTCTATTTGGCAGGTGTTAACTTCTGCATCACAAGATTTATATTATCCATTAATTCCCCAACATGACATTAAAATACATAGTAAACTGTAGGCAAGTTGCTTGTGTTCATGGCATTACACAATTGCAGTGATACTGTTCTTTAGAAAAGAAAAACGATCCTTCCCTCAGTTCAATTAAAATGAAATGCAAGAGTTTATATTTCATTACTATGTTTCATTTTTTTGTATTCTTAAGATATTCAGTTTATATCCTTTAAAGGAGCACACTTTGACTTTTAAAAATAAACTCCCAGTTAATGATGATGTATGCTGTCTTGCATTGTTCATCATTTCAGATTATATTTGTGTGCCTACAGCCACACCATGCTAAATTGTAATGTCAGATCTCAGGAAATAAGGAGGGTCATGTTAGGACAATATTTAGATAGGAAAGGAACTTTTCCAGGAAAATGTCACTATGCTTCAGGTTGGTTCAGGTAGCTGTGTTGAGTATTTAAATGTTATCATTACCTTTTATATTTGTGTTTGACCTGTGCTGCTCACATAGTATGAGGGGAATGCTGTATGCTGCATGAGTTTTGGGGGGTGTTTTGTTTTTGTTTTGTGAAATGGAAAAATTAGCTGTTTGTTACTAATCTTACAGTGCTTTTTAAAAGAGAAGGGATGTAACTCTGCTGTGCTAAGCTAAACTCCGTTTGGATAACTATATTTTGTATTCCTGAAATTATGCATGAGGTTTCAGTTTAGTACCGTGGCTTTCTTACCTAAAATATTTATGCAGTAATGTGTGCTGTGAAATGGCTATATTTCAACCCAATGATAGCTAAAATTCAATAGTGGGGAAAAGGATCCTTTGAGAAAATGTGGAGGGCTCTGTGGCCCAAGGAAGCTGTTTTGCTATGCTGCCAGCCCTCTGTTGCAGCAAGTTACCTTCTGCACAGCCAGTTGATAGGTTTCTGACCCCTGGTATAGGCTTTCTGAAGTGACATGTCAAGATTTAACTCTCCTACCCTGAGCTGTGCCGCTCTACTGGGAGGAGGGAGGGATCTCTCTCTAGTGCGTGCCCCATGGACCACCTGGGTCAATGTAAACCTTTCCGTGGACTACCAGTTGCTAATGGAAACTCACTGTTAATTACGTAATTACGTCCGAGCTATTTTAGTAGTTCTACAGCTGGGGAAAATGGTTTAATTTAAATTATTAAACAGACTAAGCATTTTAACTTTCTCATGTTTATCAAACTTCATTTTAAATAAAAATATTATGTCTAACACACAACGTTTATTTTCTTTCTTTATGGCAGGGGTCAGGAACCTTTTTTGGGTCAGGGGTCACTGACCCACAGAAAAATGAGTTGGGGAGCACATGAGAGAAGTAAAAAACTCCTCCCAAAACCCCCAACCCTCACTGATGTGGCCTCCAGCTGCAGCACCTCACACTTCTAGTGCTCCAGTCCCCATGGGGTGAGGGGAATGGACAGGGAGGACTGAGGTTCACGACTTCCCATAGGCCAGATTTACTTTTCTGGGGCTCCAGAGTTAGTGGATATTTGTGGATCCCTTGGACTCTGGGGTGGGAACAAAAATGTGAGGTTCAATGTGCAGCACAGGGTTGCCAGCAAGTGGGATAGGGATGCAGGATGGGGTGAGGAGGGCAAGGTCTGGAAGGGAGTTGGGCGGCAGGAGAGGGGGTGAGGTGGGGGCACGAGGGGGAGTTTGGGGGTGGGAGGGGTCTGGAGGAGTAACATAGAAAGTGAAAGGGTGAGAATGCAGCCAAATAGCTAGTTGGGGAGGGAGACAAAGAAGTGGGAAGTAGAAGCTGCGCTTTCCTTTTGCAAAGTAAAATTGCATCCCCCCCACATCTTCCCTCTGCTCCAGCCTCACTCCCCTCATGATGCCCCCTGCAGCCTGATCCCCAGCCACAGCATCGTCCTTCACCCCCCCTTGCCCTTTGCACCTCTGTGCCCCCAGTGCACTCACTGGCAGGGTAGCAGCACTGGGGCAAGGAGATGTGAGGGAGGAGCAGAGTCTCATCCCTGCCCAGATCAGCCTTTTGCCTGCAGGCTGAGGCTCCAGTGTTGGGGCATGCAGATCCCGGGGCTGCCCAGAGCTGGCTTCAGCCTGGCTGGGTGCAGAGGGGTGCTGGGGAAGGGGCTCCCCGACCCTGCAAGCAGCCGAGGTCCCCGTGCTCCATGTGTGACCAGCTGCCCAGCCCCGCCACCTCCCGAAGCAAGAAGCCTGTAGCCAAGGGAGCGGGGGTTAACCCCTTAGCTCCCAGGAGCTGCATGCCCGGTCTGGGCTGGGGCAGCATCAGGTATGCATGTATGCCTCTCTTCTCTTCCCCAAGCAGGAAGCCAGAGCTGTTTCTCCAGTCTTCAGCTGTGCAACCGAGACTGAAGCCGCAGCATGAGATCTCAGCTGTGTGAGGAGGGGAGGGGCTGAGCTCCTGCCCTGTGTGCCAAGGGAAATTGGCTGGTGTGCCGCTTGTCACGTGCTGGTGGTTGCCAATCAAGACAAGAATCACAAGAAATTAGATCTCTAACTATTCAAAATTGGGGGATCTCATGGAACACCTCCCTGGATCAAAAAGACCTGTTCTAAAAGCAATAGTCCATGAGAGCTGTACAATCGTTCGCACTGCCGTACAGACTGCACTGGATGTCGCAGATACTGTGGCTAGGGCAACAGCTACAGCAGTGGTAATACACAGGGGTCCTGGCTACAGGCTTCTGGTATTCCCCCGGAACATCAGTTCAAAGTCGAGGATCTATCATTTGACAAATTGAAATTGTTCACAGCTAAAACAGATGAGGTTCTGCACGGTAGTAAAGATTCAAGAACCATGCTCTGTACTCTGGGCATATACACCATGCCCTACAGATGTAAACGATACACCCCCTATAACTGCAACAAATATGGACAATATAACTGACTGCCACAGAGACCCTATGAAGACATCTGGCCAAGTCAACGGGCATAGAGAAGATGCTCCAACCAGGGCTGCCCCTCTACCAACCAAACCACAAAGCAGCAGATTGGAGGCTGTGGTCAAGGGTCTGGAAAATCTCCCTCACAATCCAATGCAACATGGCCATCTTTTAACTCACTACTTGCATCCCTTCTTAACGCAGTGGGAGTTGATAACATCAGACCTGTGGGTGCAGAAAATAATTTGCGTAGGATACATTATTCCCTTTAGCTTTATTTCCCCCCACTCCCCCCATCCCTCTTCAGAGAGACTTCTCACAAGACCCTACTAAAATGAGATCAGTCGCCACCTGGAGCTATAGAGAAAACCTAAAGAATTTCATGAAAGGGGGTTCTATTCAAATTACTTCTTGATAGAGAAAAAGACAGGTGGGTTGGAGACCGATCCTCGACCTCCGCAAACTGAACAAATTTCTAAAGAAACACTGATTCTAGATGGTCACGCTAAATACAGTTATTCCGGCAGTGGATCAAGGGGACTGTTTTGCAGCCCTCGACCTGCAAGATGCTTACTTTCATGTCGCCATTCATCCGGCACGCTGGCGTTACCTACCTCTTGCTCTCGGACCAGACCATTACCAATACAAAGTCCTACCTTTCAGCCTGTCATCGACTGCTCCCCCCCCCCCCCCCAGTATTTTCCAAGCTACTAGTAGTCATTGTGGCATAACTTAGATGATAACACATCATCATCTTTCCATACCTTGACTGTCTGATAAATCGGGTGTCGTGAGGAGACCGCCTCCATGATTAACCTAACCAGAGCCCTTGTCACTCATCTAGGCCTTCTAATCAACAAACAGAAATCAACACTGCACCCAGTCCAAGACATAGAGTTTATAGGCACTCGCCTAGACTCAATCTCAGCCCGCACATACTTACCTCAAAGCTTCATAGCTGTACAAGATCTCATAAATACGATATTCATGACCCCTTCTTCCACAACAAATAGTCTGGTAGCACTTTAAAGACGTAACAAAGGATGTAGGTGGTATCATGAGCTTTCATGGGCACAGCCCACTTCTTCATGGGCACAGCCCACAAAAGCTCATAATACAGTCTACATGTTTTGTTTGGTAGCACTTTAAAGACTTAACAAAACATGTAGACGGTATTATGAGCTTTGTGGGCTGTGCCCATGAAGAAGTGGGCTGTGCCCATGAAAGCTCATGATACCACCTACATCCTTTGTTAAGTCTTTAAAGTGCTACCAGACTATTTGTTGTTTTTTAAGTTTTCCTAGACTAACTCAGCTACCCCCTGAAAGCCTTCTACCATGATACTCACCTGCCTCTGATGGGGCATATGGCTGCAACTACTTTAACATGGTCTGTCATGCCCATTTGCACTTCCATTGGTTTCAACTTTGGATAGCAACCGTCAGCCTCCCATCTCAACACTCTCGAAACTAGAGAGTTACCATATCTCCGGACATTATCACATCTCTATGATGATGGACATTAGTGGACAATCTCCTGTCAAGGGTTCTATTTCACCAAACCGAGGCCACGGTGCAAATTACTACAGACGCATCTCTGCTAGGCTGGGGAGCCCATCTGACCAACCAAGTGGTCCAAGGCAAATGGTCTCCACATGAGATGGCATTGCACATCAACCTGCTGGAGCTGAGGGCATCAAGAAATGTGTGTTCACGTTTTGTGCCCAGAATTGTTAGCTGTGCAGTTCAAATCCTTACAGACAACATCTCCATGATGTCCTATTAATGCAGAGACATACTTCAGACTCCTAAACCTCCCCTTTAAATGCTGAAAAGCACATTCAACTACCACTCTGCATTTGCTCAGCCAGTAGTTGAACTACTCTTTACTTTGGTCCAGGCTACCTGTGTGCAGTGGCTTCATGAGCCATCGGAGCAAGAGGTAGGCTGGGTCACCAAGGATCACTCTTGGCATTTCCACCTCTCTGATTCTGATTCGCCAGTCTGGGGGGAAAAGTTCCAACTTGCATCTTTCTGATGAGCTAAGAGTTCTTAAAGATGTGTGTGTCATGCACCTTTCCTGACCATCCTGCATGTCAGTGAAATGGTCTTTTTGATTCACCAGTGCCTTCAGTTGTCTCAAAGTACCCGTTGTGGTTTATGTACTCTTTAAGGTGGTCAGGTGCCAGAATGGGGATGTGTGTTCTATCAGCTAACCACAGTTAGGGAACCCCAATGTAGCAAAGCCCTTCACTATTGTATCCACATTTCCCAAAGTTACTACCCTTTGTAGCAGAATGGTATTGATTGCTTTGTCTACTTGTATATCAGTAGCCCCCACTGCAGATTTCCCCTCTTCAAACTGATTCCTAAGTGACCGATAGCTGTTTGGTGTTCCAATTGCCACATGCTTCTCCATTGTCAGAGCTGGTCTCATTTAGGTCCCTGCACTTCAGGGCAGGGGAAAGCCATTCTCTACGTTTCATGAAAGTGGCCTTGAGCATTTGGAAGTTTTGCAGCCACTGCGGATTGTCCCATACTTGCAGCACTATATTGTCTCTCCAGTCTGTGCTTTTCTCATGGCACCACAACTGGGGTTCCACTGTGTCCAGAGGATTGAATGCTGGGGACATTTCCAAATCAATCAGTGCAAGGGCTTGCCTGTGCAGTGTTCCCGTGGCACCTTAGATGGAGGCGATTTCTCCTTTTTCCTCTTCCTGGAATGCTGTGCTTACACTCTCGAAATACTGTACCATGAGGCACATCAAAGTAGACACCAATATCACAATACTTTGATGCACAATGGGATCCACGAGGGAAGTCATGCTTGCATTGCGATGGCATCTGCATGTGTAACTGAGGCCAAATAGGGCACAAAAAACTATTTCTCGTTGAGCTCAAGCAGGGGGAGGAGAGAGTAGATGCGTGCATTATGAATCACTGCACAATTTTGGTCCCAGCATCTTTGATAAGATAACGAGCCTTGTGGATAAGGGAGAAGCGGTGGATGTCATATACCTAGACTTTAGTAAGGCATTTGATACGGTCTCGCATGATATTCTTATTGATAAACTAGGCAAATATAACTTAGATAGGGCCACGATAAGGTGGGTGCATAATTGGCTGGATAACAGTAGTCAGAGAGTTGTTGTTAATGGTTCTAAATCCTGCTGGAAAGGGATAACAAGTGGAGTTCCTCAAGGGTCTGTTTTGGGACCCGTACTGTTCAATATCTTCATCAATGATGTAGATATTGGGATAGAGAGTACGCTTATTAAGTTTGCAGATGATACCAAACTGGGTGGGGTTGCAACTTCTTTGGAGGATAGGGACATAATTCAAAATGACCTTAGCAAGTTAGAGAAATGGTCAGAGGTAAACAGGATGAGGTTTAATAAAGAGAAATGCAAAGTGCTCCACTTAGGAAGGAACAATCAGTTCCATACATACAAGATGGGAAGCGACTGTCTAGGAAGGAGCATGGCGGAAAGGGATCTAGGGGTCATAGTGGACCACAAGTTGAATATGAGCCAACAGTGTGATGCTGTTGCAAAAAAAGCAAATATGATTCTAGGTTGTATCAACAGGTGTGTTGTAAGCAAAACTCGTGAAGTCATTCTGCCGCTCTACTCTGCACTAGTTAGGCCTCAGCTGGAGTACTGTGTCCAGTTCTGGGCGCCACATTTCAAGAAAGATGTGGAGAAATTGGAAAGGGTACAGAGAAGAGCGACAAGAATGATTAAAGGTCTAGAGAACATGACCTATGAAGCCAGGCTTCATGAACTGGGCTTGTTTAGTTTGGAAAAAAGAAGATTACGGGGGGACATGATAGCGGTTTTCAAATATCTAAAAGGGTGTCACAAGGAGGAAGGAGAAAATTTGTTCCTCTTGGTTTCTGAGGACAGGACAAGGAGTAATGGGCTTAAAGTGCAGCAGGGGAGGTTTAGATTGGACATTAGGAAAAAATTCCTAACTGTCAGGGTGGTCAAATATTGGAATAAATTGCCAAGGGAGGTGGTGGAATCTCCCTCTCTGGAGATATTTAAGAACAGGTTAGATAGACATCTGTCAGGGATGGTGTAGACGGAGCTTGATCCTGCCTTGAGGGCGGGGGGCTGGACTCGATGACCTCTCGAGGTCCCTTCCAGTCCTATTATTCTATGATTCTATGATTCTATGCACCAAGAGCATAACACAGAATGCAAAGCAGTGCAGGCACTGTGGGATAGCTACCCACAGTGCACCTCTCTCAGTCCATGGCAGTCTCCCTACTGGGGCTGCATTACTTTGAAGTATGTTGAATTCTTTTGCCCATGGGAACATAGACCTTGGGCTTTACAAAATTGGGTGGCAAGAAATCAACCTTAGTAAATTTGGACTTTATCTTGTAATGTGCCCTAAGGATGAGGCCATTCCAGAAGTCTCCTAAATTTTGTTGCCAAAGTGGACAGAATTCAGCGATAGCCCATCTCTACCCAGAGAATCTCAAAGTGGGTCTCAGGGTGCATTATGATGTGCTTTCAGTTACTGAGCCAGTACCCACCAGGCAGGATATGGGCCCATTTTATAAGTGTGCAAGCATCAACTATAGCCGTGCTCTATGACTTTCTCTTACAGACATATATGAGGTGGCCGTGTAGAGTTTGGTACATACTTTTTCTTCTCACCATGCCCTGGTGTGAGATTTCACGACAGATTCCTCGTTTAAGGGCCTTCCCTTAAACTGTAGGTTTGGTTTTTTTTTGAGATATGTGGTCTCTATCTATATTCTAATCTTGCCCTCCTCATCTGATGAAGATCTGGTAGATTTGTGGTAGAGAAAGAACTGAAGGCACAGTCGGTCTGGTCCACCCCACCCTTATTGCCTCCAGTGAAACCGTGAAGTGGTACAAAGGCACATGCATGGATTGATGTACATTTATTACTTTGAAACACTCTGGGCATATAGGGCATGTGTATCATGCTCAGTGGCATACAGATAGGGACCACATACCTTGAAGTATCTCCTGCTACAGATAAGTAACCTCCCTTTCTGCATAACTTTTTTCATTGCATGGTGACTCAATTCCCACAAGACTAAATGAAAAGTTACTTACTTCATTACTACTCCAGTGTTTCCTGACTAGTGTATGGCTGTTGACAGCAGACTTAAAAACCCATGAGCTTTCCATCTCTGCGGTAAAGTCATTGGTTCATGTGCTGATCACCTCCAATGACAACTGCAACTTCTTCCTCTCTCTAATCTTTATGCTCACTTTGTCTCACTTTGTTAGTTCATTTACAAATGTCCATCTCAGAATAGTCTTTCTTGCCTCGCAGTTGCTTTGACTAAATTTATGAAAATCTGTTAATTAATATTTTAAAAAAACCCTTATTACTGCTACCTCTACCTTTGAGTCACTTTACTGTATCCACGTTGAATTTTGCATCAAGTTCGACTTATGTCTCAACTTTTTTGTGGACCTGTATTATACAGCCATCATTTCATTGTTTCCTTTCACATTCCCTTCAGTCTGCTCTGTTTTGTGCCTTGTTTGCCTGTCTCCATCTTCAGCTCTTGACTCCATATTCAGGGTCACCAGCCTTGATATCTTTTTGGTTTTTGCCCATGTATGTCTGTGAATGCCACATTGCTTTTTATACTTGAAATGGCCTTCCAAAATACGTTTGGTCAAGTCTGCACCCTTACCTCATTCCCATCATTCCTAAAACAAATATTTTCCCCAACATTGCCTCGAAAAACAAATGTATTTATAGTTACAAAAAATTAAATCAAATAACCTCTACACAATCAACAGCTGTGTGACCCAGTGAGATTTTAATAATCTTATTTTTGCAGCCTGTGGTCTCTGCAGAGCATTCCTGTTGGATGTTAGATCTTCATTTGTCTATTAAGTCCAGTTGGACTATATAAACTGCTGTATAGAGGCTTGTCACCCTTGTATTTTTGGAGTGGTGCCTAAAACATATGAGGGTGGTCTAAAATAAGCAATAAAGGAATCACTAATGTATATAAGGTTAATGTCTAGTGTACCTTGTAAGTTCCCATTTTGCTTGAAACCTCTCTCTATATATATTTTTAAATTGCAGATTGAGAGCCATGCCTTTAGTTAAGAGGAACATTGAACCTAGGCATCTCTGCCGAGGAGCCCTTCCTGAAGGAATTACGAGTGAACTGGAATGTGTAACCAATAGTACCCTCGCTGCTATTATACGACAACTTAGCAGTCTAAGTAAGTATAGTTTTGAGCTTTTGTTTGTTAATGGAAAATAGAGTAGCTCAAAGGCGTTGTTTTGTTTTAAATGGACAAAATATCATTTAAAAACTTTGATTTGCAAAGTGTATAATACTTCTGCTCTTCTATACTACTTTCATCTTCAAAGGTCTGTGCAAACAAAATCTCTCTAAGGTAGCTAGAGTTTAAATGTAGAAACTGTGACAGAGAGAGTAAGTGAACTTGCCCTAGGCAATAGAAATAAATGTAGAAGCCAAGATTAGAACATGAATCATGAGTTCCTGGCAAGTCCCTTGCTTAGTCTAGCACACTTGGCATTAGATGGCCATAGGAAGTTGGTTCAATTTGTGTTTTAGGGAAGTTATTTTTTTCTTACGAGTCTGTTTTCTTTTACATGCACATGACATGTAAATACTAGTGGGAATTAAGCACGAATATCAGAAAGAGGATCCCTTTGTAAACAGAATGACAATAAAGAAAATAAGTTAGGGTAACTTTAGTTAAGAGGCTATTAGGAAGTCTAGGATTTGATAACTAAAGAGCTTCAATTGTTGCATATTTTAGAAATTCAGATAATTATAGCATTTACTTTAGCTATAAATTAAATGTTAAATTTTAGACTTTTCTGACAAACAAAAGGTTTCCTGAAGTAATAGATGCAGATAAAACACCTACTTAAAAAGTCTATGATATCTCTAATTTTCCAACATCATTAGATGATGACATTAGATATTATTCTTTTGAACTTAAATTTATTAAGACCATAAGAATGGCCATACTGGGTCAGACCAAAGGTCCATTTAGTCCAATATCCTGTCTGCTGACAGTAGCTGATGCCAGTTGATTGAGGGAATGAACAGAACAGGTAATCAAGTGATCTATTCTCCCCATCTCAGCTTCTGGGTTAGGTTAAAAGGGGTAAAAAACAAGAGTGATGTCATGCTAGGGGTCTACTAGACCACCTACCCAGGTGGTAGAGGTGAATGAAGCTTTTTTTAAACAACTAACAAAATCATTCAAAGCACAGGATTTGACAGTGATGGGGACCTTCAACTATGCAGACATATGTTGGGAAACTAACACAGCAGGGCACATCGCACATTAGTGGCATTCCGTGTAATAGCAGGACTTGAGCCAGTCGGTACCCCTGCATTGGATACATTGCAAGATAAATTTAGTTTATAAATTCACTAGCACATTTACCTGGCATTGCTTGGGTCCTTAACTCAATTTTTGTTTTTTGGAAAATAAAATGAAAATGTACATGCTTCATTTAAATCATTGCTCTGTGGTGGGGCTGGGGATGAAGGGTTCAGTATGCAGGGTGCCTTGGGGGGAGAGGACAACCTCAGCCCTCCCTCATGGCAGAAGCTTGGGGCCAGGTGAGAAGCATGTCTCCATGGCCTCTGTAGCTCCAACAGTTTCAGCCAGGGGAGGAGTGCATGTCCCCTGGCTGGGGCAGGACCAGATTCATCTGCCCTCTGCACGTCCCAGCCAGAGGGAAGCATGCAGCAAATTGTGCACTTGCCTTTCTCTGGCTGATGAAGGGGAACAGCCAGCAGTGTGTCCCTATAACTCAGGAGAGAGAGGGAGGGAGGAAGGAAGCTTCGGGCCCCCCTTCCTTCCCTAAAGGGTGGTGGGAGGCTCAGGGTTGGGGCAGTCGTGGACCAGGGGGCACCTTCAGTGAGCTTGGTGATTCTATCTCTTTTCTGTACAGTTTTATGAGAAGCAATCCCATTCTAGGCACATCCCGTTTTCCTGGTACAACCAATTGTTTCTTTGATCTCAGTTATAAGAGGAGGCTGTATTGCCAAATTTGGTGAACCTAATTCTTAGGAAAATGTAGGAAAAGTTCTTGAACAGACAAACTCTCTCAAATATATAGTACATTAATGTATTGAAAATATTAAACTAAATTGCTAAGTCTGCATTCTTTTTATCATGTTTAAAAGGATAAAATGTGTTTTGATTTTCTTGCTGCCTTTCTCCCATTGTTTACCATCTATCTTTAATATAGGCTTCCACAGTTAGAAAAAGAGTGCTTCAATTAATGCATTGAAACCCTCTACTTTGAAGTCAACATGAATACTTGTAGCATATTAGCAACTTCAGGCACAGCAAAGAAACACTATTTTTTCAATCTCTGATACTTTCATTAATAAGCTAAAAGAAGATAGTCTTCTGTAACTAACACTGATAGGTTTTTACTCCTCAGGCTCATCTTTATCATTGATTTGTTTTTCTGTATTGAGTACTAATCATTTTCATTAGTTACATAAGGTAACTTCAGAGACATTTTATTCAGTATGTTAATACCAAGATCAACTACAGACTATGAAAACTTTGTGGACAGATTTTTTGCAGAATTTGAGAGAATACCATGATATGTATTTTATGAAGCATAATAGTGATCTTTCGAAAAGATTTACCGTATATACTCGAGTATAAGCCGACCCGAATATAAGCCGAGGCACCTAATTTTACCACAAAGAACTGGGAAAAAATATTGACTCGAGTATAAGCCTAGGGTAGGAAATGAGGCAGCTACTGGTAAATGTAAAAAATGAAGATAGATACCAATAAAATTACATGAATATTTATTTCAAAGAAAAACAATAACCTAGCTCTGTAAGTGGAAAAGGGGGTCAACAAAAACAATATGATATCAAAAATACCGTAACTCCCGCTCAAAGTCCTCCCGCCAATCCAATGAGCCCCTGAAGGGCCGCCTGCAAGAAAGCGCCCAGCGCCAGCACCAGTCACACACGGGAACAGATGCTCGGACACTCGGCCCAACCAGCTCAGCCCCCGCCGCCCCCGCCCGGACCTTTCCCAGGCCAGAGCCCCTCTCGGCTGCTCCCCGAGCCTCCCTGCCGGCGGCCCCGGGGCGAGGCCGCTGGCTCCAAGCAGCACCTGCAGGCGCACCCGCAACCCAAGCGGCCGGCAGAGGCTCCGAGCGCCCCGTGCAGCGACGGCCCCCGACACACGGAGCCCAGCCCGTTCCCGGCAGCGCCCCCCGCCCCGAGCGCCTCGGTTACCGGGGCCGGAGCTCCGGGCTCACGCGGCTAGACCTGGCCGGCGGCAGAGACGCGCTGAGCCCGCCCACGAGCAGGAGGCTGACTCGAGTATAAGCCGAGGGGGGCATTTTTCAGCACAAAAAATGTGCTGAAAAACTCGGCTTATACTCGAGTATATACGGTAAGTGTATTTTGCAAGCCATATTGTCAAGTACAGTATAATGTGGAGTAGTGTTAGGATGATACTTGGAAGTGTAGGGAGGAACGGCTCTTTGGTTCCTCCATATTATCACAGTAACTTTAAACATGAAGAGGAAAAGATTTTCATTTTATCTATCTACTTGAGATGGGGAGGAGTTCCTGAAATTAAGGAGTAACAGATCCCTCTGCTTGTAAAACCATTGACCCAGAAATTGTTTTACCAGGTGGTGATCAGCAGTAAGTTAGCGTTCTATAATCATTCATTTTTAGAGCAGGAAGTGCAGTTGAAAATTATTTTTAATGTTTAAAAAGAGAAAGTTATTCACTTTAGAGATGGTTAATAATCTCTTCAACCTCCTTTAAGTGACAAACTGATACTTAAAGCATACATTACTTTTCCTCTTTTAAAGCACTTTGTAAACTTTAGCTTTTGAGTTAGCTAAGGCATCAGAGGGAATGAAAGTCAGTCTGTAAAAGACTGTGAAGGGCCTGGGGAAGCATAGTGGTGCAGTTTCTCCCATACAGACAGCATCAGTAAAACACAAACTTTTTAACATTTTTCCCTAGTTCTTCTAGTTGTGAAGATAATCTTCTGAATGTGAACAGATGCAGTGTTGTCTTATTAAAACTATAAATACACTGAAGCAATAATGAGCTGCAAACAGATAATTCTGAAGCTTGAAGATGAATAGAGGCATTGATAAGTTTGTTTCCTTTGTTTTTTCCTGATACTTATGACTGTTTGTCAGCTATCTCCAAGACACGTTTTTAGGGGGAGGGGGGGCTGACAAAGGTGGAGCATTAAGCGGAGCTGGGGTGTACCTCCGGAACTAGCTCATCATGTTATCTACAGATTTTGACACAACATTTACAGGAGGTTCTACTGCTAGGAAGTCCCTACCCCCTTAGAAAAGTGAGAAAATAATATCAGACTATTGTACATTTTCCCTCATCCCTATTCTGTGAGAATCACTTGTCACTGTTAAATTAAAGTCTGTCTTTCCTAAATGAAGAGTCCAGGAAAAGGGAGGTGCTCTCTCACAATTCTATAATGCAGACATTTTTACTGTCCAGCAGTAGATTCCAAAGCAGCCAAAAGGATTTCATTGAACAACTCGGCAGTCAATATGCAGTATTGAAGGGCATGTTTGGAATGTCCTTAATTAGCCATGTGTACATTTAAGCCTGGTTATTGGGCACAATTTAAAACCTTAATATAACCCTACCATTACTTGCTACTCGCTCTTGTTCAGATGATTTAATAAATATACTAAATTACACCTAATTTACTGAGGCTCACTGCTATTCTTTGGATTGGCTCTGGAACCTTTAAAAGATAGCAATAACATTGGCTAACATGGAGTTTTCAGCACAGAAATGAATTTTAGTGATTGCATGCTTTTGTTAGCAGCTCGGCTACTTAAGGAGATGGTTTAAGTTTATTTTGAGCTATCTGACCATTTGCATTGCATCTAACTGTCTGAAAGTAATACTGCATTGCTTAGGTGTGTAGTACATCAGTATACTGTAATTCTGTTATGAGTGTTTAATAATATGCCATCGAAGCTCTGTTCCTTGTATTTTTATAAGTCTTTAACAGATGGCATTCTCTGTTTTTCTGTACAGGCAAACATGCTGAAGATGTATTTGGTGAGTTGTTTAATGAGGCCAACAACTTCTACATCAGAGCAAATTCTCTTCAAGACAGAATTGATCGTCTTGCTGTCAAAGTAACCCAGCTGGATTCAACAGTGGAAGAGGGTAGGTAATTGCATAAAAGCACTGAACCAGAAGTGATGTTGACAAGGTCACAGTAATTAATTACACAACAATCAGTACTTTTCCTTTGGAATAATGCTGAGCTGATTGTTCATCATGTTTACTAGGAGAGCTTCATTTTTGAATCTCTTAACTCTTTTCATATTTGATTTAAAATTTTAGTTTTTGAGGGCTTTGTGACATAAGAGACATAACTCTGAAGAGATGTAACTCATAACCCTAAGACATAACTTTACACTCATGAATGTCATCTTAATCTAGTCATCACAGATAAATTGTAAAACTATGAAGTTTGAGTGGTCTTGCAAGTTAGTGTTGATGTTTATTAGCAGTGTGTCTCCAATATCATTGTCTCTCATCTATGCTATTATCATCCTCTTTCACTAATGAAAGTGGAGAGTTGACTAGCTAATACATTACAAACTTTGTATCATCAGAGACTGCACTTCCTTGGATAAAGCCGAAGTTACAACATGACTTGTTTATGTATATAATTACAAAATTAATGACTATGTTGATAGTCATCTAAGATTTAATATACATTAAAAACTTAAGACCCATACTATTGGAAGCACAAAGTGCATTAAATAATTTAAAAAACATATTTATTCCTATGCCCTACCTTTTAAAAAAAGCTGAAATGTGCAAGCTTGCTTGCAAGTTCAATTTCCTAACATTGAAACACTTGGGTTTTTTATTTTTTAAATGATTCAATTCAAAGGGTCTATATCATTTGATGCTGGATTTATCTAGTCATAATGCTAACTGGGTATATTAAAAAAAAAAAAGGATCTCTTAAAGAATTTGACTTTAAATATTAAAAATAATTTTCATATTTAATTTAAATATTATAAAATTAGGATATATGTTTCACTTATGTGCCAGGCAAAGGATACTTTTGAGTTGAATTAAAGGAACTTGCATACTGTGGATTTGCAGCTGTAATCAAACACTTGCTTTGGGAATTGTACTGTTCCTCATGTGACAGGGTCTCAATCTTGAAACTGGATTTGCCAGAAGAATCTAGTGTGAAATATAAATCATTTTTTGCATGTCTTCAGTGAGGGTATTACGAAGGCAGACCATGTCTGAGGCAGCCTAGTCAGGGCTAGACCTATATGTTTTACCCCCTAACAGCCAAACAAAACAACAATTTGGTCTCTCTTCCCAGATGCATTAATTTGGCACTCAAGCTAATCATCCTGATTGCTCACCTCTAATGCCAGCTCTGAATCTAGTCAATTGGAACCAATCAAGCTGGCAGGGCAAATTGCCAACTTCTCATTCAGACCACAAACCTTATCTCATCTATTTTGATTAGCTCTACTTCTGAATGGGTAATGTGTCTGCCTGTTTTTAATGGCCAACCACGAGAGTTTTAAGCAGCTGCTGAACATGTTCCCTTGACTGGAAGAGCACAGCAATATAATATGGATGTCCGATCAATATCACCCTGATATTTAAGGTTCCCTAAAATTAGCAAATGATTTTACAAACTTATATATAGCTGAGGAGATTGGAAACATGAAGCTTTTCACATCGAGACTGCTAGTGACTCAAAGTACTTCCATAGGATGGCTGCTTTATTTTCAGGTGCTCCTGCACTATGTGTTTGAGACACCAGTCATTGCTGTAGTAAAATAGGAGGAAACTAGAGCAAGTCTTTGATAAATTAGAGTACCTCAATCTTCAGGTCTTTCAATCTGGTACATTTTAGGAGCACAAAATTCATTTGATTTTTTTTTTTTTAATTAAAACTTTTTGTCAGCCCATTTATTCCACTGTGGATAGTTTCTGGTTAGCCTCTGAAACAGTAGAAACATATAGAGCAGCTTTTGTTTCAATGTTCATGGCTGTCTAGTAGGGATGTCAATGTGTAGACAACTATGCGATTAACCGATAAGCCTGAGTTTACTAGTTAATTTTGTCAACTCCACACACTCCCATTCCCTCTTTTGCTGCCTCAGTATCAGAGGCAGCAAGGGGTGGGGGAGGCAGGAGCCAGCTTTTAAGCCAGCTCCCCACATGTACCAGATCCTGTGGAGCTGCCCCCCACCTCGGGCTGCTACCTCTCATAGAGAGGCAGCAGCACAGAGGAGGGGGTAGAAGGAAGCTGGTAGACATGGAAAGCCAGCTGCTTACGCGTGTCAGCTCCCATGGAGCCACCTGCTCCCCTTCACTGCTGCCTCTGAGAGGCAACAGCGAGGGTAGGGGGGCAGGCGGGAGCTGATACATGTGGGGAGCTGGCTTTTAAGCCAGCTCTCCATGTATGCCTCAGAGCCACCTGCCCGTGGGACTCTGGGCTTCATGCGGTGCTGTCTCTTTGAAGTACCTCTCTCTCTTCCCCCTCCTTTTGCTACCTCCATCTAATAGAAGCAGCACTGGTGGGGGAAGTGACTAGTCGACTAGCCTGTTGACTATTTGAGAGGAATTCATAATGATCTAAATAAGCTAGGTAAATGGGCACCATGATGGCAAATGAAATTACATGCAAGTAAATGCAAAGCAGTACACACTGAAGGGAAAAATCTAAACTCACTCATTTAAAAAGTTTCTAAATTAACTATATCAACTGAAGAACTGGACCTGCATGTCATTGTAGATAGCTAAATGGGTAAGTCTACACTATGAGCTGTGGGTATGACTCCCAGCTTGAGGAGACCTATTTGATCTAGCTTTCATCAAACAGGTGTGCTAAGAATAGAGTACAGCCATAGCAGCATGAGCCACCTTAAGTACATATCTAGTTTCTCTGATGGGCACACACTCACGGTGGCTAGCCCCTCCTGCCATTCATGTGGCTGCAGCTCCTGTCTGTTTTTAGTGCAGTAGCTCCATGAGAACTAGTGGGAGTAGAGGTATGTTTGCATTGCAAAAAAAGACCCATGGCAATGAGTCTCAAAGACTGAGTCAACTGATTGGAGCTCTTGGGTCTTGCACTATGGGGATAAAATTTGCAGTGCCGAGGTTCAGGCTCTGAAGGCTGAGAGGTGGGTCTGAGGGACTTGGCATCCCAAATGTCGATGCTGTTTTATGATCTGTAGTGTGAGCCAGAGTCAGTTTACCTATGCTCTTGTATTTGCGGCCATGGGTTTTTTTGCAGTGTAAACATAAGCTACATCTCTTTGAACTGGTAATCACATTCCCCAACTCAAAGAGTACACGTACCCAGTGAATGGAAAACTTCTGCTTATGGTTTAGCTGTGCTTAGGCTGCATAAAGAATGCGTTGGTGAGCATTATAAATAATGCCTTAAATATATTTAATATATCAGTAGTGTAGCCTCATCTAGGATATTTTGTAAAAATGTAGTGGTCAAGGACACTAGGAATGGTCAAGGAGATGGAAAAATGCTCATGTGGAGGAGGTATGAAAAGACTCACCTTTCACAGTCAGATAAGGCGAGATGTGACAAAAATATATTTAATGAATGATACTGAGAATGTAGATTGGGAACATCTATCTCATTCAAAAGGACAAGCCAGTCTCTAAGTGTTAAAAAATCAGAGTGCGGCTCTCATACCTTTTGAGGCACCTGATGACCCTGTTGGAGATGGGGTGTGGATTAGGGATGTTAAATGGTAACTCTTAACGGATGATGCTTACTGGGTCCAGTTAACTGGTGGGGCCGGGCAGGGAGCTGCTTCACATGGTGTGCTGCAGGTGGGGGCTGCTCTGGCCCATCCAGAAAAACTGCTGTGGTGGACCCAAGTGGGGGACTCCCCCCTCTGCCTGCCCCTCTCCTTTAATCTGTTAACTGATCAAGCAATATGTGTAACTGGTTAACCAATTAAACAGGATTTTATATCCCTAATGTGGATTCAGTATGGTAAATCCTATTTTCTTGTGATGCATTGACATGATTTATAAATATAACTTGAGTTTTGCTACTACTGTACATATGAGTACCAAGCAGTTTGTTTAAATATCTTCAGATAACTCTTTAATGTTATAAAACTGAGATCTGATTTTTGGTTTATAGTAATATTAGAAAAAAATCCACAATTACATGGTTTTCTTTCTCTAATAGTATCATTACAGGATATCAACATGAAAAAAGCATTTAAAAGTTCAACAATACAGGACCAGCAAGTAGTTTCAAAAAATAGCATTCCTAATCCAGTGGCTGACATCTACAATCAGAGTGACAAACCACCTCCATTGAATATTCTTACACCATATAGGTATGACTATATTCAGTACCTGAATTCTGGGGCACTGTGCTATTCATCTCATTTAATTCTAGATACATCCTGGGTAGTATAGAATGGTGTGGGTAGGTAACTACACAGTAGAGATGCATTTTTGAATGGAAGGTTTTAGGTGTACCCTCATGTTTTGCGAGGTAGTGGTTGGGGTCACCCTTTACAAAATTCAAGGTGATAAAAAGTTAAGACAGAATAAATGATTTAGACTAAATTGTAGCAATTTATTAAGATCTAGGTGTTAATATTTTTGGTATTTGAAAAGTAATCCATAATATTAGCTTCATAGATTAGCTTTCTATTAAAGTGGAAAATGGCTTATTGGCTATAATATAACATAATTGGTTTTTTCAGTGTTTTGTATATGGAAGGAACTATAGAAATTATTGTATTAAAGATACACAGCTGGAACCTAGGACTGTGAGTGAGACCTACCCCATTTCTAAACCTCTCTTCCTTATTAGCTTTGGAAAAGTCACTTCATCTCTATCTTAATTTATCCATGTGCAAAGCAGTGTTGTAGAGTATTGCCATGCCAAATGACTCTCACCTGTGAGTGTGGCATAAATACCTAGACAGAGGAGCAGCAGTGGAAAAGGGACACTGTGTGCATATCTGTCAGGTACAGATAATTCCTTTTCACAATTCCTTGGGTTATTCTGGTAACATAATGGGCACTGCAGATTCCTATGGAGCAGCTTTAAAACTAAACATTATTTTATAGTTAATTGGTATTCCTCTGAATGTGGGAAAAAAACTGGTAAAAGGTATTTTCCCTATTAACAAGTACAGTACATTGATCTGAAAGTGCTTTTCATTCATTCATTCATTCATTCATTCATTCATATTGAATTGAAATGTCTCAAATTAACATCTGAAAGTGAACCTAAGAAGCGAGATGCGTAATTTTAGGGGCTATACAATATGGGGTGTTTTGGGGGCTTGTGCTGAATGGAAAACTGGATTTTCATACTGCAAAATAATTGTAAACTATTATATAGGGTAATTCCACTCCATGCCTACATTCTGGTTGAAATCATCCCATTTTAGAATAATTTAAATCTCAACCTAGTTGGTACTAGGAAATGGAAGTTTCATAAATACAGGAGAGTAAAGGAAGAATACTGTATTTACCATTTTATTCTGTTTATTTTGACTTTTGGGTGCTGTTGTTCTTTGTTTTTGTTACCTGACTTCCAGCAAATAAACACCATAATCAGGACTTCATTCTCTGATTTCTATTATTTAAAATGTCAATTGGAAGAATCTCATTTTTAAGTCTTTCCTAGCTATCCTGGGAAATACATTATTTCTTTCCCTAAAGGTCGTATATATTAGATTGTTTAAATATAACTAATGCTTGTAACAGGATGTCTTGTGATTTCTGATTACACAATATTTCTGCAAAAAGTACATGCTAGTACTTCAGTAATGTATCTGAAAAAGCTCCATATAAATATCACTTATATCAATCAGAGAGATTGCAGCATATTTGAGTATCAACTTGAATATTTAAAAATTAAAATGTTATTAGTTCAGTGCCCATAAATAGCTGAATAATGGAGTATTTTGCATATATGTTTGTGCTTTTTAATTATATCTTGAGTATAGCAGTGTTACAGAGAAATTTTGCTTTATTGTGCTTCAAAAGATTTGAAGGGCAGGCCACAGAACTTCATCAGTTTACTCCTGTAACAGACCCATAACATCTATCTGAATTACAGGCAGTCCCCGACTTATGTCGGATCCGTACTTATGTCGGATCCGTACTTACGAACGGGGCTTTTCTTGCCCCGGAGGACGCGAGCGGTGGGACCGCCCAGATGTGCCACGGTCCCGCTGCCCGCGTCCTCCGGGGCGAGAAAAGCGGCTCCGCGGCTCCCTGGTCTGCTGGGGGGGGCCCCCAGCAGACTAGGGAGACGCGGAGCAAAGCCGCGGGCGGCGGGACCGCCCAGACGCGCCGTGGTCCCGCCGCCCGCGTCTCCCTGGTTTGCTGGGGGGTGGTGGGGGCGCAGCTAGTGCATGCCCCCCCAACCCCCCCAGCAGACCAGGCTTTTCTCGCGGACGCCTGTGGTAGAGCAGCTGGGGCGCTGCCGGGTTGGTCCCGCAGCGCCGCTCCTCGGTGCTACTGGACCAACCCGGCAGCACCCCAGCTGCTCTGCCCCAGGTGTCCCCAAGTCAGCCGCTGCTGAAACTGACCAGCGGCTGATTCCAGGAAGCCCCGGGCAGAGAAACTCTGCCTCGGGCTTCCTGTAGTCAGCCACTGGTCAGTTTCAGCAGTGGCTGAATCTGGACGCCGGTTCCGACTTACGTACAAATTCGACTTAAGAACAAACCTACAGTCCCTATCTTGTACATAACCCGGGGACTGCCTGTACTGAAATCCTCAAATCATGATGCCAAGACTTCTAATTGTTAGATATCTGTAAATGAATTTCACTAAAATATAACATTACTCTGGAGATTTTTCATAGATGTTGAATTAAAAGTATGTGCGATGTACTTTGTTAGGGATGTTAAGGACTTATCAGATTTGAAAGGGGCAGTGCTGCCCTATTAACCAATTGAATAGTCGATACAAAAATGCATCGACTATTCAATTAGTCTATTACACAATACTTAACATCCTTACTTGATGTGACTTACTTCAGTTAAATGATTAAAAGGATTAAGCTTAAATCCAACAAACCTAAAAGCTGGGCCTCTTGAGTTGTAAATAACAGATGATATTTGCTAAGCTTTTCTTCCATTGTGTTTACAGAGATGATAAGAAAGATGGTTTGAAGTTTTATACTGATCCCTCCTATTTTTTTGATCTTTGGAAAGAAAAAATGTTACAAGATACAGAAGACAAACGAAAAGAGAAAAGGAGACAAAAGGTAAATAGCAGTATAATAAATTGTACAACAATTTATGCATGTACACTTGTACAAGCTAAATTGTGTTTAGCTTATGTATATGTCTAAAGTCTTTTGCTATTTAGATATGACTGAAATGGTACGTTTAGCATTAGAATTTTTATTATAGTTTGTTTTTTATTCAAAGAAATCTGGAAATGGAATGAACCAGAGCTATAGTTTTCTTTTAATCTTTACTGTTCTCCACTTTTAGTATATTGGAAATCAGCTTATGCATTGGTAGCCATAAAGGTTGAATTGTAATGTTTTATATTTCTTCATCATTAGGGGTTCTTTATCCAGCTGTCCCACTCCCCCAGGAAAACAAAAATTTCAGATAATTACCGTTTTTCCTTTATTTTCTTTAATTGTGACTCTTTGCTTTTCTGCTTCTATTGGAAGACATAGTCAATAAGGTAGTACAGATATTTTATGGATCAGCAACTAGAGTTGATGAGGATTAGGAATCATACTGCTTGTTGCCCCTCAAAGCCAAAAAAAAAAGTTCTTCAAAGAGAAGAATCTTTCAAATTTTTACTAGTGTGTTCAGGTATTTGGTAGTGGTCAGAACAATGTGCATCACGTATCATGAGGATGTATGTGTATATTTGTTTTAAAGTGTTTGTTTTTAGCTTGCATGGGATAGAGTGTTTAATGGATGCTCATTTATGTTCCCTCTTTGCTGCTGATTAATTTGAGGAAGTTCTGGAAGGTCCATAAGATTCTTCATACGGTTCCAAGAAAGTGGGGAGAGAGAATAAGGTAGATGAAGTTGCAGGAAAGGGTCCTAATTGGTCTGAAGGATTCCAGAAGAAAATAGCTCCAGGGAAGGACCATCAGACTACTGATTTGAAGAGTCACATGTTCAAACTTAGAATGCATGTATGCAACCTTACTCTAATGAAGAGTCACAATAGTAAAATTTCACTTCTCCAGATACATAACATGAAATTTACTCTTTATGACCCAACGGGATTCTCAGCATCATAAATCACAAAGAATTCTCACTTCATGTTAGTGTTCACAGACCTGATGAAACTGCTGTGCCCTTCGCTGCTCAGCCTACAAGGAACCCTGCCGTCAGAAGGGAGGCAGGATACATGCCTGCCAAGAATAGAAGTAGATTGAATTGGAAGGATTGGTCAGTAGTCACCAGAAGACTGCTAGCCACAACAAATTGTCCCAGTAATGAATAGGGAATTCTGCTATGCATTGGGAGAGAACATGGGTCTTAGTTGCAACTGTCTAGTTCCAGACAGGTCTATGTGGAACTTACTGTTCAAATTCATTAAAAGTGCCATGGTGGCTTAAGGAAGCTGTAAGAATTTGTGGAAGGCCCAAATCATCTGAAATGGAGAAGCACATTAAATAGATGTACAAATATCATTACTGACGGTACTTTGGCTAGTGTGTTTTGGGGAAGAGAGAATATCTTACTGATAGCAAATGCTTGAAAAGTAGAGAATTAGAGCATATCAAAAAATGAAAAATACTTTTATGACACAAAGTAATTTTCATTCTTCAGGTTAGAAAAGGAATAATTTCATTGGGTTCATATTTTTCATCAACATATTTATAGAAAACTACAAAATTTACCTGGCATTGCTTGAATCCTTGAGGGCAGGCGGCTGTGGGTGCATGAGTGCAGGAGTCAGGGCTTTGGCTTGCGGGATGTGAGGGGCTCAGGGCATGAGACTGGAGGTATGGGGAGTGCAAGAATCAGGGTAAAGGGCTGGGAAGCATGGCAGGGATTCTGACTTCAGGGAATGATTTTTAAATCATTCCAAGAACTCTTTAAGATAGTTGGGGACACACTAGCGATTTCCCTCAGCTATGCCAGGGACCTAGCATAAGCTGACAAATATACTGCATGCCTCTCCACGTGCCAAACTAGCCATCCCCATGAATGAAGCCCTCATGAACCCAGCAAAAACCATCTGGCAGACAATATCTCCGACCTGCCAAAGGTCAGATTGGAAATACTACGTTGCACCCAAAGGGGCAGACTTTCTGTTTTCCCTCCCCACCCCACCCCACCCCAAAGTCCCTTGTGGTGGATGCCATACATCAGGCTACCTGCACGGTCCCTTATGACAGGAAGAGATTAGAACTGATGGGCAAGAAGGCATGTTCATCAGCCAGCCTCCAGCTCAGGATCTCAAACTATTTGGCACTCCTTGCCAAGTACACACACCACATATTTGATCAGCTCACATCTTTTAGTGAGTTTCTCACTGACAAAGAAAACAATTTAAATTGAACATTAATGAGGGGGCACGATCCATCCCCTCTGTGGTTGTCATGAGGCGGGCATCGTGGCTCTACCTCTCTAGATTTCCAGGGGAAGTTCAGGCTGCAGTTGAAGACTTGACTTTCGAGGGAACTAAGCTTTTTGCTTAATTGACCAATGCCACACTTCATACACTGAAGGATTATGGACCACACTCAAGACTCTTGGCATACATGTACCTGTTACCAAAAAAAAAAAAAAAAAAAACAGGGAAGGTCATTCACGCAGAGGTACAAACCCACACCTTTCAATCAGCAACTGAGGCACTATGACCACAGATGCTGGCCACACCAAAGCAGGCACAGACAGGCCCCTGAGCAGACAGCTCAGCAGCCATCAACATCATGACAGGCATTTTTGAAGTGCTGGTCGAGGGTCTGAGAGCCCCAGTCTTTCCACAGCAACTATCCAAATCCTCCACATTATTTGGCAGCAGACTAGCTGCATTCTGTTCAGTGTGGCATACCATCACCACTGACAGGTGGGTGCTGGAAATCTTCAAAACTGTTTATTGCATCCTATTTTGAGTTACCACCTCCCCTGTGTCCGCCTTGCCCGTCTGTCTTCAGAGACCGCTCTCATGAACATGTGCTTGTACAAGAGGCAGAACATCTTCTCCAGCTAGGGGGCCATACAAGCTCAACCAGAGCACAGGGGCAAGGGATTCTACTCCCACTATTTCCGCAGCACGAAGAAGACAGGACGATTGAGGCCAATCTTAGACCTCCACGAACTCAACCACTTCATTTGATTTCAGCGATTCAAGATGGTAAGCCTCACCACTATCATTCCTGCCTTGGAAAAGGGAGCTTGGCTGTCTACCCTTGACCTCTACGATGCCTGTTTTCATATTTTGATACACCCGTCACAGACACTTTCTACGATTCACGATAGGGGACTTGCACTTCCTGTATAGAGAGATCACAAGGATTACCCATTTTTAAAACAAAGACTATCCAAATGAATCTTGGGATGTATACACCTTGGCTACATCTACACTGTCCCCTTCTTTGGAAGGGGCATGCTAATTTTGAACTTGGGAATAGGGAAATCCGCGGGGGATTTAAATATCCCCCGCGGGATTTAAATAAACATGTCCGCCGCTTTTTTTCCGGCTTGGGGAAAAGCCGGAAAAAAGCTTCTAGACTGGCGCGATCCTCCGGAATAAAGCCCTTTTTCGGAGGATCTCTTATTCCTACTTCAAAGTAAAAGGGCTTTATTCCGGAGGATCGCGCCAGTCTAGAAGCTTTTTTCCGGTTTTCCCCAAGCCGGAAAAAAAGCGGCGGACATGTTTATTTAAATCCCGCGGGGGATATTTAAATCCCCCACGGATTTTCCTATTCCCAAGTTCAAAATTAGCATGCCCCTTCTGAAGAAGGGGCCAGTGTAGGCGTAGCCCTTGACTATACTATATCTCTGAAGGAGTCCCTGTCCAACATACAGGCTCACTCCACAAGAGCTAGGGCAGCATCAATGGCGTTCTCCGGGGCGTACCAATGAAGGAAACCTGCAAGGCTGCCAAATGGGCCATGGTGCACACTTCTACGCAACATTATGCCATTCAGACTTTCGCAGACTCTGATACCCAGTTCAACCGAACAATACTCTCTGACACTGACTCACATCTTCTGAAGTTCCCACCACCAAGCAAGATGACTGCTTTGCAGTCACCTAAGATGAAGCGCCCACATGGATGTTCCTCCAAAAAAGAGAAGGTTACAGTAACTGGAGTTCTTCAAGATGGTTGTCCCAATGGACGTTCCACCACCTCCCCCCTTCCTCCGCTCTGCTTCAGACTCCTCTACATCCGGTTTAGAGAAGGAACTGAAGAGACTGTTGGCTGCGCATGCGGAATAGCAGTTTTAAATGTCGCATGTCGGTGGTTCCTCATGTGTAGCCGACTATGGGCACTGCTACCTATAGTCTCCAATTACAGGCGCAGCACCGCTCAAGCACCTAAGGTGAAGCATCCATAGGGACAGCCATCTTGGAGAACTTCAGTTACTGCACCAGGGGAGTAACCTTCCCATCTGTTACAAATCTTATTAGTATGGTAGTTATTACAGACTGCTAATCTGCTTCACAGAATGGCAACTTTTTAGATTTGAGTGTATTTAGCCAAATGGCAATGGCAACCATTTATGATAGGGTTGCAGCATTCTCCCTCCCCCCCCCCCCCACCACCCCACAAATAAAAATAAAAAATAAAAGAATAATACACACCAATGTCAAATGAAACTAATGAAAGCAAGATTGATTTGTTTACATTTTTACAGCTGAAATTCTATTTAGAATTTAGTACGAGAATTCCACAAATAATTTGTATCTTACCAAAGTAAAATCTCTACAAGTCTTCTAAATGAAAACTGTTTGGATGTCTGCTAAAAACCAGGCATCCAAATGGATTACTAATTTAGGATCTGATCATGTAATGTTCTTTGCCTCAACTTCCATTGCAATCAGTGAGCGACTAAAAGGTGATTATAACACACAGAATCAGGTTTTCAGAGTAGATGTGGGGCAGTTACCTTAAATGGTTGAGTTATCGGCCATAGGAAATTCTTGATATCTTTTATTCTTTGTTGACCCTGTTTTTTCAGGGTTAGGAAACTCAGGGAAGCATACATGAAAATGTAGTATAATGGCTCTTTCAAGTGATGGTGTTATCGAACAAAAGTGTAACTTTTAAAAATCTTCCATGCATTTAAAAACCACTACAAGTTGAACCTCTCTAGTCTAGCACACTCTGGTCCGGCAACATCCATAGTCTGGCATGATTTTAGTTTGTTGGCTGTCAACTTTTCATGGGTATGGCCAGCTTTCCCTTGGTCCTGTAAAATTTGTTCATAGCCATCAGTTCCGGCGCTCAGCGTTCTGTGCTATTATTTGGCTCTAAATTACCCCTAAATGTCTAAGTGACCAGCAAGCAATGGAAGTGCTTGTAATGCTGCTAAGCCTAAGCATGTGTTTTATGCTTTATCTACTTGTTGCCTTATGGCCAATACAGTGGAATTGTGTAACAACACTTAACACTTTATTATGAAGAGAGTGGATAAGCCTTAGCAAGGAATAGGCTTATATAGGATGTATTAATACAGCTATACATTATTAAGTGCCATTGAAAGCATTGCTTCCATCTATTTACCTCAGTGAAATAAAAATAGAGACCCACTCTCTATTGACCTTCCCATGGTTTGTCATTGGTCAGGTCCCCAAGGGGCCAGACTAGAGGTGTTTAACCTGTATAAGGTCCCCTGTTCTGCACTGTTATGCTTTGCACACTATGTAGGATAATGAACTAAGGGTTAGTGTACTTGAAATTGTAAGTTCTTGCTTTCCTGTTTTTAAATCTATATTAAAAAATGTGAGCCAAATTAGATTTTGATGAGTGTTACAGCAATCTAACAGGTTTTGAGGGAATAATTATGCTATCTCTTTTCCCTTGCTTTTTAATTTTTCCTCTGTGTTCCCTCTGAAGAATAGTGTACATATTAACTAATAATTTTAAGACTATAAGCAGTTGACGTGATTTTTCTACAATTGTAGAAAAGTCAGTCAGTGATCTGATGTATTATACTGTAAATTGGAGACGTCAGGTTGATATATTAATTATAGGTGAATTTTTAAATTTTCTTCAAAGTACTGCAGGTATATGCTGAAACTGTTTCTTTATATCATACCTAGCACTTCATTGCAGATGCTTTTGTGCATACATTTTGCTAACCCTTTTAAGGCAAGTATTTTGCTGAAGCTAATTATTTCCCGGAGGTCTCAAATAATGTTTGCCATGTCTGTTGAAGTACTTCTTTACTAAGAATTACATTACGCACTCCTTCTCTATCTTTAATCTATAGCATCTACTTGTTTACATTGTTTGTGCTACATTTTAGAGCCCTGCAAATCCACAGGAATTTTTTCTATATACATGGACAGTTTTTGTGGATTCTGGATAGGGTTGCCAACTCCGACTAATGATATTCCAGGAGGTTTTTTCCCCCCTACGTGATATAATCATATCCTATTAAAATCCCCAGCATTGCTTTCAATAGTCACTGGGAGATTAGTGACCAGAGAGACTCCAGGCCATCCTAGAAATTTGGCAATCTTAATCCTATATCAGATGCATATACAAATATATCCATGTTGCATGTTACTTAGAGAGACAGGTACCACTTACATCACCGTTTTCTTTGAAAGTAGAGTTCTATATTCATCACCCCACATCCTTATCACCAAAGCACTAATGGAATTATAATTCTAAGAAGTGAAAAATGTATTCCTCAAGATAGGGCAGGATAGTAGCCATTGGGGTCATGGATGTTTGTGAAAGGATTAAAATAAATACCTGAAAGAGAGGAAGAGGGAAAGAATTGACTGAAAACTGTCACCAAAATCTCAAGTATATGAAATAGACTGATAGCACTGTGGTAAAATAGATTACTGAATTGAATTGCAAATATAATTGTGACTTATTTTCTATAAGATAATGTGAAATGAGTGAACACAGAATAGGAGGGATTTTGTTTATTTGTTGTTCAGATATGAAAGGGCAAATGAGTTACCACAATTTGTGCTCTCTTTGTATGTAATAGCAACTGGAAAGAGTTATCAATTTTCTATATTTCTTTCAAAAATCTAGGTGATTTTAGGCATGCAAAACAGTTGGTATTTGTATATGATTCATTCTGATCATGTTTTACACATTATTTGTAGGTCTAAGTACTGTAGTATTACCAGATGCATATCAGAATTGTCTGAATACATCATTGCCATGTATTGTGACGAAAGATTAAGAGTATCTTTTAACAATGACAATTACTCTGTTCACTGGGTGGTGGGAAATAGAAGATAATTAGACTTTTGTAGAAAATTTTAATTTGTCAAAGAAACAGTAACAATATAATCACATCAGCTTCTATGAGGTCCATAGTATAAGGATATATTTAATTCTTTCATTGTCATTGTTACTGCAGAAGAATTTTATGTAGACTTAGCTTATCTGTTATTCTAGTCTTATTTCTATGCACGCTAACTGCATTTTAACCTGCTCTTTTCCTTTCCTTTTTCTTTCTTTTGCATGCTTGCTTTTCTCTCCTTTGAACATTAGGAGCAAAAGCGTATAGATGGCACAACCCGTGAGGTGAAAAAGGTTAGAAAAGCCAGGAACAGGCGCCAGGAGTGGAATATGATGGCATATGACAAAGAGCTTAGGCCTGACAACAGGTTGTCTCAAAATGTGTACCATGGAGCATCTTCAGAGGGATCACTGTCCCCAGATACTAGGTCTGTTTCCAACAAGCCCTTTGCTATATCACAGTTACATGTTCAGAGATTGAGCAGCCTTAGATTAAGAATGTAGCAGTATAGAAAAGACACAATACATATTTTAAACTTGTTCTCAAAATACTTCGAAAGCAATGTGAAATTTAAGGAATATGTACTAATTACTTTAAATTTCTGTGCATCAATTTCTTATGATTTTTGTTCTCAGATCTTTAATCATTGTATTGAACTTGCATGATGGTGTTTGCTACTTATTTTATTTTTGCATTTTGAACAGGTATAATGGAAGAAAGATTTAGACTTGTATTTAACCAGTATGTCTTCCTTCATTTTGACCTTATACATTTTATTGGTTCTGACAGTACATGTTGTTTCTCTGTGCAAGATGACTGTTAATTATTTCAGGATCTAGTCATCTGTCAGATTTTTCTGTTGTTTTTCTGTGTTAATGAGAAATATTTCAGGTAACTGGTGGTGAAAAATAGTTTTGCCTTTAGTGGGATACTGTAATTGAGGGACGGTTCTTTGTTCTACTTTTTTATAAAATCAAGCTTCAAAACCAGATGCATCGTTATTGCTTAAAACAAGTCACTTTGAACAAAAATCTCCTGCCGGGTCCACACAACAGAACTCCTCTTCAGTTTTCTGCTCCCTCCATGTGCATGAAACTCCCTTTGAGCTCAGCGGGAGATTTGTATACAAAGGGAGAGCCAGACATCTGAGTCTCTTCAATTGGATCTACGTAAAAAAAAAAGTCCCTAAATGTTTGTTTGAGTGCTTGCTCATATCCATTCCAATTAGGTGTGTGCATGCTCCAAGCATGACTGCCAGAAAGTTTTTTACCCTATCTGCTAGTCATCATCTTGACTGTGAATGCCCCCTGAAATGTGGCATCCATGCGACGTCTTATATATGACTCTGATGACCTGGCTCCTCCTTAGTTCTGTCTTACCGCCAGTCGTGACGGTTGGAACTTTTGGCTTTCTTGCTTTGCAAGTGCCATTCATTCCTAACTAGTTGTAGCTAGTTCATTTGTTTAACAGTAGTTAAAAGATAGCCAGCTAAGTATTTAGCAGTAGGAGCAAAGGGGCCTTCCCTTCTCTCCCATGTCCCTTGGGAGACTTAGGGCATGCCACAGCTCCGGGACTTTAAGCACTACAACTATTGCTTGAAACACATGCCAAAAAGCATCCCTGACATCTCCTGTCTTTGGTGTCTGGGGGAATCTCATCAACCAGATAAATGCAAAATCTGTGCTGCTTTTAAACCTTGTGCTAGAATGGAGGTTTTACTTTTGTTTGGAGTAACTTCTTATGGAGGCCACCCTGAACCTTATCACCTGGACCTGGCACCAAGCACCTCAGTCCGCAGCACACAATCCTTGGTACCGGCATTGATGCTGCAGAAGTCTGTCTGTCGGTTGCCCCCCTCCCCACTTCCCCGGCACAGGAAGTCCCTGAAGGTCTCTGCTTGGCAATGTTCTCACTCACTGGCACAACTCCAAGGTGGCCAAGTCCACTCTGGAACCGCTGCTGTTCCTCGGACCCACTCCATTGACATCCATGACTGTCAAAGACTCTGTGCTATGGTTCCTATAGTCTTGGACTCTCCCAGGGCTGAGACAGTGCCTGTGGGCCTGTCCTCCATGCTGGACATCTTTTGAAGCTTCTTGGGGTCATCTCAATGAGGCCCCATCTCCTGCTGCTCGACAGATGCCTGGCTCTGCACCAGACCTCTCAGGGAAAACCTGCTATGTTGGGCCCTCTTGCATGTGTCTCAGAGTCCCGGTGCTGCTCAAGAGTCCCAGCACTGCTGGTCCAACTTGTGACCCTGGTCTGACTCTCAACATCCGGTTCACCAATCCTCTTGGAGCTGCTCCCTGCTCAAGAGCCTCCTTGCTAAGCTGTTCCTGATCCAATTCGGTGTGTTCTTGACACACTGACCAGTCCAGAAGTGACCAGTGCTGTGGAACTCCGCACCGGTATGGTTCCATTTCCCGTCTCGATGCTGCCATCCCATTTGGAGTTCTTTATGGCTTCACATGTTGTCCCAATGTCACTTCTTGGATCATGTGTCATTCAGCTGGCACCGTGCTTAGGAGCATTCCTGGCGTGGCACCAGTCATCGCCATACCTTCCTCAGCACCAATCCCATTCCGGTCGCCTCTCCCAATCTCAGCATTGACACCAGTCCTGGTCCTGTTCTCCGTGTAGTTCTCTGTCTTGATCCTGGCTCTGATCCCTGTATCAATGTCCTTCTTCACGGGTTCTGTCGAGGTCTCCACATTGATTATGTTGCATGGCTGATCCCCCTCCCAATAGAAAGCACTGAGCGTTCTTTCCTTTGCTACAAAATTGGCAGCACCTTAGCCATCTTGTTCAGGCATGCCAGCATCATCCCAGAGGGAACTCTCAGTGGGCTCAACTTGGTCCACATCTGTTGTCCCCGCTTCCCGGAGGTTGCTGGTCCCACAGTGGCCATCTCAGTGGTAGTTTTGGATTCCGTGGCTGTACCACCAAGCCCAGGGCTCCTTTCCAGCTGGGCCTCTTATCAGCCTCCTCCAAACCCAGAGTTCCAGAGGCAACGGTTAGCTTCCCCATGACCCTGCTCTGCCTGTGGCGCCCCCTGAAGCTCCTGAAGTTTAGCCTAAACCTCCAGACGGAGATGGCTGAGTAGCGTGACACCATCATTGACATCATGACCACAGAGGTACTGTCTGGGGTGGTCCTTTCTATAATTAAAACTACTATGGAAAATGCTAGTGTCCATCCCACCTATGGGAAAGAGGGTGGAGCACAAATACTTTGTGCCAGTTAAGGGGTTTGAATAACTCTTCACCCACCCACCCTCCCTGCTCTTGTTGTGGAGGCGGTGAACGAAAAGGCATGCCAAGGCCGCTAGGCCCTGGCTCCTAAGTCTAAGGACACTAAGCGTCTTGCCCTTTTTTGCTGAAAGATCTACTCCATGGTGGGGAGGGAAGGGAAGGTGTCTGCTGCTGTGTGTTGCTAATCAGCAGGTTATCCTGACCCTGTACAATGTTATTGCCTGGTCTTCCCTCCTGAAGTTCCAGGACCAGCTGCCCCAGGGCTCCTGTAGTGAGTTTGCGCCACACATCCAGGATGGGAAGGCAGACTCCCTGACCAGAATTCAGGTCTTCTGAGATGCTGGGGACTCAGCTGCCCAGGTCTTGGCTTCTGGTTTTGCCATGAAGTGTGTGCCATGACTGCAGCCTTCGGGCCTTTCCCCAGAGGTGCAACAAATTATAGAGGACATTCCCTTTGATAGAGTTGACCTTTTTGCTGAACAGAGTAAGTCTTATCTTCGCAGCCTCAAAGACTCTCGTAACAATGACGTTTTTGGGCATGCATACCCTGGCAACACAAAGATAGACCTTCAAGCTGCAGCCTCAGCGGAGGCCCTTTCTGTGGGCGTACCACTAACCCTCAGACCTGCACTAATTTTTCTTGTTGGCTGCCTTGTTATTACTGCTGCAAATCACCTGGGCTGTGGTTGGGTAACAATCAGGGCTGGTTCAAGCTAGCCCTTTGAAGGTGTGCCCAAGTATGGAGTGCTGATGTAGCCTGATCCTTTCCCCTTCTGAGACAGAATATCCTGTTTCTCCTATGCCTGGTCCTGAATCACTTCAGACGGCTGGGTCCTCTGAACAGAGGAGATGGGCTAGTTGATACCTTTCCTCTCCCACCCTTTCTGCCCACCCCTCTTCACGGACTCTTCTTGTATTGAGGGGCTGTGGAGGAGCTTCCTCATTAATTCTGGGGCAGGGGTTTTTATTGTCGTTATTTGCTCGTCCCCAAGCCTCTTCGGCAGCATTCCTGGCAAAGCGGCAGAGCTGCTATATGGTCATTGGTGCATATCTTTGCTTTGCACTATGCTATTGTGCAACTGTCATGACAGAATGCAGCTTTTGGTACTGCAGTTTTGGAGTCAGCCAGACTGTAGCTCTGACCCCCTCCTCCTGGGTATTGACCTGTGAATCACCTATTTGGAATACATATGAGCAAGCACTCGTACAAGAAAAACAATTACTCACTGTTGTAACTGTTCTTAAAGATGTGTTGCTCATATCTCTTTCATACCTTACCATCCTTCCCCCTCGGTTGGAGTAGCCAGCAAGAAGGAACTAAGGAGGGGCCAGGTTGGCAGGGTCATATGTAGGGCATTGTACCGGTGCCACTCCAGGGGGCTCCACAGCTACCCAACACACCCCTAATTGGAACAGATATGAGCAACACATCTCGAAAAACAACCATTACAATGGTGAGTAACCATATTTCTGTGTAGTAGTTAATTGATAGAAGGAAGAAATTGGAATCTAACAAAAAGCCAAACTATTTCACAATTCCAGTAAGTGTTTAGTTTGTTTACTTTCCATGGCCATTGGGCAACCACCACTGAGCAAGAATGTATTGATATTTTCAGTTCACTGTATAGTTGTGATTAATGAAGGGGAGTCTGCTCAGAACTTTGTTTATTCAGTATCGAGTGTGTTTTGTTTGCTGTGGTCTTCTGTCAGATGAAGTTGACTCCTTGGAAACCAGTAAGAATGTTTGCTGTTCTTTCTATCAGTGTTAAATTTCAAGAATATTCATCCTTTTCCTTTGCTTGTTGGTAATTTAACAGTTTTAGTTTACCATAATTTCTAATGCCAAAAGGGTGTCCTGCTAATAATTCTATTTTTTCTTTTTATTCAAAGTTCTTTTAAGTTAGCATTTTCAAAATGTTGATCTGAATCTTGCTTGAACTTAGTGCCAGGTAAGAATTTGGGTGCCTTGTACAGTAAGGCAATGGAGGGGAGGCTCCCACCTTCCCAGGTGGGAAGCCATAGGACAAGGAGGTTATTCCAGAGCAAGTTCTCCTACAGTCATCCTGTTCAGCCCCTGTCTCATGTGACTGATTCAGCTCCCCATTTTGGCCTGTTAGCTAACATCACAGCATGTAAACAGGTCCTTCTCTTTGCTTCACCCTGCCCTACTCCACCCCCTCCCTGGCACTGGCAGGTGTGTGTGTGTGTGTGTGTGTGTGTGTGTGTGTCTTTTCACACCCCATTTTGTTTGGAGGGAGGGACCTGAGATGGGGATCCTGTGCAAGTTTATTAAGGGCACATTGGTTAATTGAACCAAGCCTAACTGAACAGATCAGATAACATCAGGGCCCTTTATGCAACTACAAGATGTAGGTTCTTTGCATCTTTGAGCTTTCTTCCTTCACACATTCTAAGTCTTTCTTTTTGCCCTTTATTTCCCTGTAATGTCAAAATGTGTTCCATCACACACTCTAGGCAGACTTTTGTGATGTGAAGAAAGCAACCTCAAAGAAATAGTTGCAATGTGAAACTTTCCCTAAGGAGGAACTATGAGGTCCTTCAGCTATGATCTGGATTATTTTGGTGTGGGTGGTGCCAGGAGGGTGGTTAGTAGTATCAAGCTGGTTACGACATTATACCATCTCTCTCTTGTTACAGATTTTAAAATGCTTATAGTAATGTGAATAATCAATATTGCATGGTACAAATACCTGATTGTATTGCAAAGTCTAGAGAGACAAGGCAAGTGAAGTCATAACTTCTGTTGGACCAACTTCTGTTTGTGAGAGACACAAGCTTTTAAATAACACTGAGCTTATCTTCAGGTCTTGGAAAAGTACTAGTGTCATTGCTAAATACAAGATGAGTCAGGTAGCTTAGCATAAGGAGTTGGCACATACGCTATTTGTTTGGTCTTGCATTTTGGCTGTGACACTCCACTTTTCCCGGGCCTGAAGAACAGCTCTGTGTAGCCTGAAAGCTTGACTGTCTCACTAACAGATGTTGGTTCAATGCAAGATATTACCTCAGCCGTCTTGTGTGTCTGATATCCTGGGATTGACATGGCTATAATAATACCACATTGCAAAAATCTGCAGTTCAACTGTGGGTTAGTGTGGTAGGATGAAGAAGATTAGTAATTTGTATAATGCATCCTTTTAACTTTGATCTACCTTGTGAATGAAGCTATAAAAGTAGAAATGAATCAAGTTCTCACAAAAATGGTCTTATGGTGATGCGTGCAAATAGAAAGTTTATTTATAGACACTATTTGTAGGCTAACTTAGGACATACAAACCTTTTGAACTTCGTTGTACATTTTTGTAAAATACAAAGTATGAATAGAAGCACATCTATCTTATAGTTTAATATAGAGTTTAGGTAATTAAAAAGCCTTTGTGAGTATGCTGTCCCAATCAAAGCCATAAAGTTTGAAATCCAAGTTACCAGACTGTGTGTGCCTATTACAATTCATTTGTTACACCTGTTGTACTTCAGAGAGAGAGACACAAGCTGAATCCAAATAGAAACCAGCAAATAAATGTGAGAAAAGTAAGAACAAGAAAAGAAGAGTGGGAAAGAAGGAAAATGGGCATTGAGTTCATGAGTGACGCAAAGAAACTGGAGCAGGCAGGAAGCATGAAAAAGGACAAAATGCCCAAAGGGTGTGTCATTTTGTTTTATTCAAAACCCTGGCTTTTTGTTGCTTGCCTTGTTTCCAGTCTAAGAGATGATGTGCATCATTTTGCTGACTATCTGTTTTAACCAAGTGACAGGCTGCACGACTGTTACTAATGCAGTACAGCTGTGTGCAGTTATGGGATGAAGAGATCCTTTTGCTTCCTCTCTTGGGTTTATTTGACAAAACATCATAGACTTTGCATCTTTATGAACTCTCTGCTAAACTAATATTTGCATTTTTCAATCTCTCTCCGCCTTTCCAATCAAACTACTTACACAAAGAAAGCTTTTAAAGATGAAGCTTTTGAAATTAGCGCTCTGCTTTGGTAAAATATATTTTCTGTATAACTGACTTCTATTGTTGCTTTCTTTTTCTGCTTTCTGTTAATACCTAGCTGGTTACCCACAGTTATTAATTGTGTGTTGTCAAAAAAATCAATGTTTTCTTGCAACTAGGAGAAAAAAAAGCTAATATTGGTTTTGCTTTTTTAAATTAATTTGATTTGTTCTACAATATTCTGTCAGTTAATATGCCAAAAGAGCAAAAAGATACAAACCCTGCAGATTAAGATTTAGTTTGTGTATTCTGGTTTGTACAAATTAATTTATTTTGAAATAATTTCATTGCTGCTGGTGTAGTTTTCATCACCTGACACGTGCTTGATAATGAAAATAGGGAAACTCTTTACAAGAAAAGTTATTCCCTGTGTAGTCATTAGCTTTACTGCTTAGCTGTTGAGACAGCATTCTGCTACACTCATTTGTTCTGTTCATCCCATCCCATTTACTTTAGGTCCCATGCGTCCGATGTTACCGATTATTCTTATCCTGCTACTCCAAATCATTCCCTTCACCAGCAACCAGTGATGTCTTCATATGGATCAGGAGATGGACCACAGTATATGGGTGTAAACCAGGGTCTTGAGCATGAATATAGACCATCTTCTATCACAGTGCGGCATGCTACCTTAAATAGACCTCAACAACCACCTCCACCTCCACCCCAGGCCTCAGAGGGCCCACACAGCTCTGTACCTTTGGTACCAGCAGACTATGGGTAAAACTTCTGATTTACTGGTGGCTTCTTGGAAAGACTAATAGGGTGTGCATTTGTCATCATCATAATACAGTACTTAAGAGTTGTTTTACATGTTCAGAACTCTATACAAACATAACTAACTCTGTGAACACTTCAGTAAGGTAGGAAGAAGAAAATTTGCTGATTTGAAAAGCATATTTAACAGTGAGAACTGAATGGAGAAGGAGAATAGTCAAAACCTAAAATACAGAATAATATTTAATATGGCTTCGTTGATATGACTGTAAAATATGAAAAGCTTCTCAGTGCATTGCTGACCAAAGTGATCATGGTAAGGTTTTTTTATGTGAGGAACACTAGTTATAGAGTAATGCACTGAAAATATTCCAAATTTCAAGAAAAAAAGGAAATAGATGCATATATTAATGACATTTCCCACATCACATGTGAGAGGTTAAAATGATTCTTTAGAAGCAAATACTTCTATTATCTACTTCACCAGGATATTGAGAATCATACAGTATTTGTAAAAGCTCTTTGAATATGAAAAGTCATATTTAGTATTTTCTCTTAATGTCAGCTGCCTGGATAACAATATAATACTACCACTTGGTATTCACAATATTCTCTATGTGAAAATCTAAGGAATTTGCTGGGGAAAGCTATGGAGAGTGAATTAATGGTACCTGAGGCAAAATAAGCACATTTTTTAAAGGGTGACTACTGAGTAAATGCTAAGTGTTTACTTTTCTGAAATGACTGAAGTAGTTATTCTTCTTACTGACACACATTTCAGTTCTTTAAGGTTATATTTGTTTTTTGTTTTGTTTTTTAAATACAGAATGCTCCCAGCTCAGATGGTGGATTATTATAATCCTACTGGACCGCCCTCCACTCCAGTTCCCCCTATGATTCCTTCAGCCCAAACTGCTTTTGTTAGTCCTCTTCAGCTTCCTATGCCACCTTCCCATTCTGGGTTAGTGACCGGATCTACCTATGCTGCCACTGCTGCTGCTCCTTCTTCTGTGCTTGTCACAGCTTCCCCTCCCCCTGGCCCACCTCCTCCCCCACCAGGTCCTCCTACTACAGGTGCATCTCTCACATCCTCCCCAATGCATGCTTTTCCAGTTTCAGAGGCAAAACGACATGAGCCCACACAGCCGCCAATCAGCGATGCTCGAAGTGATCTTCTTGCTGCTATTCGAATGGGTAAGTGAGCAGAGAATTTCACACCTATTCCTTTTATACACAGTGAGACAACTGCAATTTGTGTTCATGGCTGCTGTTACCAACAAGCCACAATTTTGTCTTTATAATTTTCTGAGAGAAATACTTCACTACAATTGGGCAAGCCTTGGGATCTTGACAGTCCGTGCTTTTTGGACATGAAGTATGGTGTGCCTCTACTCAGTGTTAAATCTCCTTGAAAAACCTGAGGTGCGGTCTGTACACCAAGTCACATGTTCCAAAGTTATAACTGATTTCAGATTAATTCAGGTGCTTGTTTAAATGAAGTCAAATGAAAACTTTTACTTATCTTCAGTATATGAAGTAGCCATTTAAAAAAGTGTGAGGGTTCCATGGGGTCCCTTGTAACGTACTGGAATCAATGCTTGGTTTTCACAGTTATTTCATTTGACTTTTTTAACACTTAAAATATTTTGTAAGCAGGTGCTACAGTCTTCATTCGGTTATGCTTGCTTTAAAAAACATAGTTTTAAAATCATTCCTATGAAAGTGCTCTATAGTCTTTTGGAGCTTTAACTTAAACCGTATCCAGCTATTTTGCAAATGTTATGGGCACATGGTCCTGGAAAGACTGATTTCAGTCTGCTTTGTGTGTCTGTCTTAATCAAGAAAGTTTTCATGACTTCCAGTCTCTTTTTCCTTCACACCTGTGGGTTGTGTGTCAACTTAAAATATAACATGCAGCAACAACCTATTTTATATGCAAAGAAAAGTTTCTGAAAATAATTGTTTTCCTTTCTATAGGAATTCAGCTGAAAAAGGTACAAGAGCAACGTGAACAAGAAGCAAAGCGAGAACCTGTTGGAAATGATGTGGCAACTATTCTTTCAAGGCGCATTGCTGTGGAATACAGCGATTCTGATGATGATTCAGAATTTGATGAAAATGATTGGTCAGACTGAGACCTGCTCCAGTGCAGGAGCAGAATTCATGAAATGTTTTGCTCCAATATTCACACATTTAGCAGGACAGGAGGCAGTGTGTTGAAATGTATTAAAAACTAGAAATCTAAGTACTAAAAATGAGTCGGTATTCAGAATGCTGTAGCTTAGCACATTTTGTAATGTGATTATGCCGATGCAGATCCCAAAGTTGAGTCTTATTTTCAGTATTTACTGCATAATACATAAGTGCCACTAAATGTAGCAAATCGTGCACTGCATGCAAAGTAGGCTGCAGTTGCACTGTTACAAAACCAGCATTTTGTTTTACTTTATTGATCATGAACTTATGGAATATATTTTTACTTTACATCTTATTCTTTATAATTTTGCAAACTCAGTACTTGTGAAACTGGCTGTTAGTCATGAGGACTTTTAGAAGATTCAGTGATACATGACTGGGCAATGTCTTCAAGTTCTTAAGTCATCTTAACATTTTTCAGAAATCAGTCATGTCAACCTTAAAATATAACAGACATCAACTAAATGTTGTCTTACTAATACCAGTTTTAAGTAATTTTTTTGATTTAGTTGGTTATGTTGTTTTAATCTCCTTTACAAATTCCATCCATTGAAAACTCATTATTAAAATGTAAGTTTGAAGAGTATATTCACAAAATTCACTAGTTATTTTTGATAGGGGACTGGATTGCCCAGTCAGTAATGGGAAGTTGCTAGATGATGATTTGACAGTAAAATAACAATGTGGTCTCAGTTCACTATGTTGTAGACACATGTTTATATTATAAAAACCACAGTTGGAATTGAGGTTCTTTGTGGCTGGCTGTGGACATGGCTTGACTTTTACTTGAAGATTGAAGTGCCATGTTAAATTTAGGAGTAGAAACCTGGGTGGAACCACGTGGTTAGTACAGAGTGGAAAGCTTACTCTCCTACTGCTAATTCTGTGTCTATTATGTGGATGAAAGAGCAACCTCGGTTTAATGCTAGCAATTGAATAAATTTTACAAGTACTACATTTAGGTTTTTTTATTCCTGTCGATATAAATGCATGTAGATAGGCTTTTGCTTATATGGTATGTGTATAATCATGTAATATCATTGCAGTTTCTTATAACTTTTTCATTCAAGGCCCTTGATTTTTGAATATATTTCCAGCCCAGTATGTCCCATTTATATAACACTGACAATTAAAACAGCTTGATTGGTGTTTCGTTACCATGCTGTATATCTTTTCAGTTTCTTCTAGAAAAGAAGGCTGCCATATGGTCAGCTTTTGCTTTCTCAGTATATTCTCTTGAAAAATAATTCATGCTTTATTCCGTACAGAATTGAAACTTGCATATTTTTCCTTGTGTACATTGTGCGTCAGACTGCTTCCTTGCCTAATAAGGCTTTTTTATGGGGTGTGTGTGTGAGGGGAAAAGGTTGGTCTTTTTTTTTCCTCACCAGATTACAATTTTAATCTTTGTAGCAGAAGAGATCTGTATAATTCCAGGTCAAATATTTAGTAAAGCTCTTTTGTTCTGCAAGGCCCTTCTGTTCTTAAGAAGGAAGGGAAGGAAGATCATGCAACTAACCTTTATCCTCATCCACTCTGAACACAACAGTTTTTATTTTTGTCCAAAGAAAATAATATTCAGCCAATCACAATATTCCCGTACTAAAATATTGGCTGCCTCATTGCTCTTTTAATCTGCATGTGAGTTTCTGAGTTGACTTTGATTTATAGTACAGTGGCAAAAATGCCTCTGCCTCTGTGTTTGTGTTTTTCTGCCCATTAAGGGCCTTATCCTGTAAGAAGCTGAACAGTGGTGAGCAGCCACAACTCTCATTAGCCAATGGGAAAGGAGGGCACTCAGCATGTTACAGGATTGTTTTTGCCTTAAAACACAGGGCTAAATTCCATTTCTGGTCTGGTGGGTTCCCTATTAACACAAGAAATGTTATTTGTGTTGGTCATAAGGATATAATTGATATACAGTGGCTTGCAAAACTGACCAAAATGATGCTGTGGGTGAACAAATAGAATGGATAAAAGTTCAACTAATATTGCAGTATTATCCAGTGTCACTATATGGGTGGAAGAGCTACTTTCAATATTCTTTTGACATGTGTTATGGTAAAATATTATGACATCACAATTCTTTCCATTATAAGGAAATTTGATATGACAAAATATATTTTATGAGCACAGAGACTGAGTGTACCATGGAAATTTTGTAACATGCGTCAATTAGTTTTAAACGATGAATATAGAACCAAGAGATACTTTGTGATCAATTAAAGGTAACTAGAATTTTTCAGCCATTGTAGCCAATCTGTTTTTCTAAACTTGGAGTATTTTGTCATCTCTGTTCAGTATTTTATCAATACAAATTTAAATTGAATTTAGTGATGTAAACTAACTCGGTCTTAGGTAATTTTTATCTGTTTGTATATCTTACTCTGGGTTCTATAAAAATAACAAATATGAATAAAGTATCACTTTTGCGCTTTTGTGTTTCTTTCTGTAGAACACAATCCATGAATCTGGCTGCTAATTTATTTTAGCTTGATTTGTTTTTGGTTTGCTAAATAACATAAATGACAGCATGATACTTTTGAACTGCTATGTAATAGTTACGCCTCACTTTTTTGTAAAGATGGTCTAATCAGGATTCTTGTTCATCAGTTTTATAGTATTTTTGTTTCTACCAACTTGTCCTATATGTATAGCTGCTCAGAAAACTGTCTATTTTCCAGTTGCCAAAAAAGCATAATTTAATAGCAAATACTGAAAAATGCAAATGGTGTGGGATATCTTTGTTGCAAAGGAAAATGGCTTTTTAATTGAATTAATAATTAGTATAGTGAAGAGATTCCCTTTTACGTTAGTTTCAGAGAAGACATTCAGGAATTTGTGCATACATACTCACAATGTGGATAGTCTGCTAAATCATTTTGACCTCTAATTTGAATCAGTGGTTATACTGGGCAAGGGAAGCAATGGGTATATTGTACTGCTACAAGCGTCTGCCACAGCCCCATAGACACCACTCTCTGGAACCAGGTGTACTGTTTGGGAGAAGTCTGTCTATAGTTGGCTGCCATTCCTCTTTTGAAAGCAAACTCTTGTTGGCACAGCATCTTCTCCTAGCCTGCGGAGGAGGTGGGGTGCACGGTGGAGTCTGGCATTCCTGGGATGTTTCTCCTGCCACCATGATTTAAGCAAGAATCAGTTGTTAACTCACTAGTCAATGTCATCTTCAATGCTGGCACGTCTGCCTCACTTTCAGTCTTGGTGACAAAGGTTTGAGCTGCCTTTAGAGCTGAAGAAGCTTCCAGGTAGCCCATCACCTCAAGCAGTGATTGTGGTTTAACTTGTCTCTCTGCTAGAATGGCACAGTTCACCAACTTCCCATCACCATGTGAAGAAGTGGTGAATGGTAATTTGGACCATGTGTACACTACAGGGTAAAGTTGAATTTCTTAAGGTTGATGTCTTACCACCTGATTTTTGTAAAGTCGAAAGTCCATGTCCCCACTGTGCAGAAGAATTCAGTGTAGTTTGAAGTAGTGGGTTCCCAGTAGGGCAACTGCTGTTAACTTGGAGAGCAATGCACTATGGGTAGCTATCTTACAGTGCCTGCACCACGTGGCATTCTGTGTTATGCTACTGGTAAACTTTGGGACCAAAACTGTGCAGTGGGTGGTTACACGTTCATGTTGTCAGCAGCCCATAATGTGCTCGTCTTCTCCTTCACCCTTTGAGCTCAACAAGAAACAATCTTTTCACGCTCTTTTTGGTCCTGGTTACCCATGCAGACACCATAGCAGCATGAGCATGGACACTCTGTGCCTCAAAACCTTATGATGTCTTGGTGCACCTATGGTGGACTATGTCAAGAGTGTTTGCATGGCACTCCAACAAAAGGACAAATCTCAGGATGCTGTGGGCACACTGTTCATGCAAGCCCTTGAATTGAGTGAATTAGAAATGCTGCCAGCATTTGATCCTCTCTACACAGTGGAATGGTAGTTCTGGTGCCTTCAGACAAGCACAGACTGGTGATTGCACATGGCGCTGCAGCTAGGCGACAAGAACATAAACTTCCGTAACGCTATATCTCACTGCCATAAAGTTGACCATGCCAGGTCAAATTTAGCATTACTCCTCATGCAAAGGAGTACCAAAACCTTAAAGCTGACTCAACAGGCTTGGTATAGTATTCAGAAAATTGAACTTAGGTGGCTAAATTCTACCTAAACTCCTAGGCTACGTCTACATTGGCATAATCTTGCACAAATACTCAATGCAAGAACTCTTGCGTTAAAGTATTTGCACAAGAGAGCATCTACACTGGCATGTGCCTTTGCACAAGAGATGTGCTTTTGCGCAAGAGGATCCATGCCAGTGTAGATGCGCTCTTGCGCAAGAAAGCTCCGATGGCCATTTTAACCATCAGGCTTTCTTACACAAGAAATTCATGTTGCTGGTCTACACTAGCCTCTTGCACAAGAACAGTTGTACAGGAGGGCTTTTTCCTGAGCGGGAGCATCATAGTTCTTGCGCAAGAAGCACTGATTTCTTACATTAGAACATCAGTGTTCTTGTGCAAGAACTCCCCGCCAGTGTAGACAGGCAGCATGTTTTTGCACAAAAGCGGCCGCTTTGACGCAAGATCACGGCAATGTAGACACAGCCCTAATGTAGACCAGGCCTTGGTTATTCTCTTAGCTGCAATCATAGCAAGGCTTCTTGTATGCTGCAGCTTGACTTTGGCGATGCTGATACAGTGAGGGACTCCTAGATGAGGGAATATCAGCGTTTTAAAAAAAGGCAGTTTTGCAGCTATATACTGCACTATTAATTCAAACTTTGATTTCAAATAATGCTTAGGGGAGATTTCAGTACATTTCAGGTGGCACAAGTAATTCATAAAAGAGTAAGTTAATGTACCAAAACATTTTGTTCTGGAGCATGTTAGCCAAACTTTTTGTTGGGTGGAAAATTAATACTTGTCATCTAAGAGTTCAATTGTGCAAAGTACCTGTGTTTTCTCAGACCATGGTTAAACCTAACATGTTTCCAGCAGTTCAGGTTTTAAATTAGAGCTTGGAGTATAAATGTATAGGTTTTAAAGACCATTATGATCATCTAGTTTCAGTTTTTCATAACTGAAAGCCCCTGCATCCTCACCCAGTGAGTTGTGCATAAAGCCCATAATGGCTGAGCTATAGTGTATCCTTTTAGAAAGATACCTGATCTTGTTTTAAAGACTTCAAGTAATGGCGAATATATCACATTTCAAGGTAACTTGTTCTAATGGCCTCATTGCTCATTGAGCAGTGTGGGGCTGTCTGGCTTATCAAGATGTATATGGTCCCTTTCAGGGCTAGAGAGCTAGATTGACTGGCAGTGGCTGCTTCACCGATAGGTCAACATGGACCTTGACCCATCCTCCTACAGGCAGCTAGATGAGAAGACCGGGCTATTTAAGGCCATGCTAGTGCAGGAAAATCCCTCTTTTACCTGCATCTGATGGAATAGTGGGACCAGTGGCACAGGCAGCTTTGCTCTCCCTTGGCATTAGTTGATAGCAGATTGGAGAGAGAGAGAGCGAGTATGTGACCCCATCAGTGGTCACTGTTACCTGTCAGATGTTAAATGGGAAGTGTGGGAAAATGAGTATGGGATCACATCACCCTAATGGTAACAAATATGAACCAGCCTATGAACCTCAAATATTTTCCTAAGAACAGATGAACTCTAGGTGATCTTTTGATTTATTTCCCAAGAGAACTGATGGAAGACATTTATTGCTATACATAAGGTAAGCAAATGATGGGGAAAAATAGAGAATAAGAATAATCCTACTCTACTCCCAGTAGTTATATGGGGAAATAGCTGAAAAGATTTAACTAGATCTTCTCAATCTCTCCTATGATTTGAAAGCAGCTGAATGTCAACCAATCCTGATGGCTCCTTAATCTTCAGTTTCTGACTTATTCCATATTTTTTTTAATGTTTCCATTTCTGCTGAAGCCTGGGGCAGCCCTACAAATCACTGGGAAGCATGCTCTAAGTGTCACTGTAGGACTGGCGGGGGAGGAGGGGAGGCTAGCCATGCCCCTTCTAGGAGTGCAGAGCTGCTGCCCACCTTGCCTACGGCCCTGCAATTCTGTCCCTCCCCCCCAGTCCTTTTTATCACTTGGTGGGCCAACTGGGTCTATATCTTAATTCTCAGCCTTAAAATAATTTGGCTGAATCCTCAGCTAGTGTAAGGTGGAGTAATGCTTTTGCAGCCAATGGAACTGTGATTTTCATCATCTGGGGACTGGACTCTTAGTTCTTTGTATTTCCTCTTAGGGTATGTCTGCACTGCAATTAACTTCCTCTTCCCATAGCTGATCCATGCCAGCTAAGGGGCTGTTGAGTTGCAGTGAAGATGTTCGGTATTGGGCTGGAGCTTGGGTTCCAGGACTCTGCAAAATGGGAGGCTCTCAGAGCTTGAGCTGCAGCCCCAGCACAAATCTCTGCACTGCAGTTAAACAGCTTGTTAGCCAAACCTGAGTCAGCTGGTGTGTGCCTGCAGTGGTGACACCCTTAGCCCCACTGAAAGCCTCCATTTACACACTGCCTGCCCCAGATTTTCCCTTTCTACTACGAGCACTTTAGCAGAGTTTTCCATTTAATTTTGTTTTGTTGTCTCTTGTCCATATAGACACAAGTGGGTCCCTGGTTTGTCCTGGTTGCTGAAATCTCCTGTTCCCACTGATACTTTTTTCTTTTTTACATTACTCCACTTGTTTAGTATCTCTTCTAACTGGATTGTACAGGGGAAAGTCTTAGCACTGACTTTCTTTTTGTAATCCATTTTGAGTCACAGTATTTCTATCCTATCTATATTCCCTTCAAAGACTCCTGCTTGAGTTTTATTCTAAACCATCCATTTACCATCTGGTCACTTTCCATTTTTCATTTTACTTAAATAGGCTTTCTCAGAAACTTTGCTTCTGCAGCAGAGTGCTTTTTAAACAAAGGAAGTGATCTTCTTTGTGCTTCTAGCCACTCCCTAGTCTTTGCTACATTTCTGGAATTCCTACAGGAAGCTTTTGCCATTTGTGGGGGATACATTCTTGGGATCACCGTGAATGGTGAAAGCCATGAAAACTGGGGGGGGGGGGGAGGAGAGGCGGCTTCAATTTCCCTTTTAACTTTGTATCCATTATTAGAGTGCACTGAAAAAGCAGCATCACACTGCTTCAGATCCAGGTAGGATATAGTGAACTGTTAGTGATAAATGTCTATCAGGGATGGTCTAGACTCTAGACTGTACTGGGTCTTGCCATGAGGGCAGGGGACTGGAGTTGATGACCTCTTGAGATCCCTTCCAGTCCTAGTATTCTATGGTTAGGCACCTGTGGGGGATTGGAATGAGCAGAGGCAGGATATAAAGGAATCTAGTTAGAATTTTGCTTCTACCTCACTTAGTGACTTTAGACAAGTCATTTACCTACTCAATGTCTCACTTGCCTCATCCATAAGATTGGTAGGCTAATACTTACCCAACTTTGACAAGCAATTGGATGAAAGGAGCTATGTAGTTTAATAAATGTGAGAGATTAAGAGTGAGGCAGGGACTGAGGGACAGGCCAGGCTTCATGCCATGCTAAGACCTTGAAGATATCTGAGTGAACAGTGTATTTGTCTGCTCCCTTTTTATTTCATTTATATTTTATTACATAGTGAGAAACTCTGCCCTTTAAGTGATAACCTTAATTTGTTAATCCTTCATTCCTGAAGATCACCTTCCACTTTATATTCTGTCTGCTTGATCTGTTTAGTACTTAATGATTTTTTCCTCCCTCTTCACCCATCTGCCTCTTTCAGCTGTTATTTCCTTCATCAATCAGCTGAGATGTATGAGAGGGCAAATAGCATTGGCAGTAACTGCTGGCCTTCCTACCCCATTGGGACATGCAGTCTTAAAGATGACATTAAAAAGAAATACCTCGCTGTTTTTTTTTTAAGTCATGAATGTTAAAGAGGAGCATGTAGTAAAGTGGGCAGATTCTCTCATGGAAAAATAGTCAGAATATGGACATCCAGGAACATGTGTCATTTAGGGAACAGAGGCAAATGCTCTGTGTTGATTTTTTTTTTAAAAAGGCTAATTTTAAAGCTTCCAAAGGTGAATTTCACTCCTGTTACTCTGGTTCCCAACCTTACTTTTGCATTCTCTCTCTTCATCTTCTGGCACAATAATTTATCCAGCTTCATGTATTATTTATTTGTCAAGTGTTGACAATAAATTCCATCCTGTACAGGGTGCAAAATGAAGACAGTCACTGCCTCAAAGAACTTGCCTTGAGAGAAGGTGGTAAGTATTTGGAAGCTGAGACATGAGCTAACCCCAGAATGATCTGTTTGTCAGGTCACTAAAGTTACTGCCCACAACATGAATGTATTAGTGCTGGGGTTTAAGAAAATAGTGCAGATTTAGAAAGTCATGTTAGAATGCCAGATCTCCAGGGCCCTAGAACTGTGGTCTGGATCTGCTGCCTCTTTGTGGTTGTGCCATGCTGCAGTACACTAGTGCCAGGCCAAATCTCCATAGTAACTCAGAATGAAACCATCTCTACTTTTGCTTCAGCATTAGAGCCATGTGTGATACAGAGCGTGTGGCTACACTAAGAAAAAAAATTATGTAGCTGAGAGCATTAGACAAATATTAAATGCTTTCTTTAGGGGGATGGGATTTTATAGCCATGAAGAGGACTTCTGATCAGCTCCCTCTTAGGTGCTCCCTCATTGCCTAGGGTCACATTACAGGCAGCCTGTTTCAGTTTTTCCTCTTGAACTCTGCACATAAAATGTCACCCAAGCTTTTTGTAATCAAAATATCTGATACATAGGTGCCAGGTGCTTAGCACCCTCTGGCAGCTGGCTCCTCTTTCCCCTCAGTCCATCCCAGCTCTTAGGGCTTACCTAATCAGCATATCTCCCTTCCTCCCATGGCCTGGTGGAACTGGGTAGAAAGGGGTGTGGATTTGGGGGAAGAATGGTGTGGGAGCAGGGCCTGAGCAGAGTGGGGCTGAGCACCCACCCACCCCTACCTACCTTATTTGAAATTAATTGAGCTGAATAGAAAAAGCTTGGAGAGATTGAGAGAGACCCTGAGCTTCTCTGCCAATAGCACACACATTAGTAACTCACATATAAAAAATGGATAGCTAAATTAAATGTTTAAATTTATGGGAAATTAAAAACTGAAAAGGATGTTTTCACTGTGGAACTATGGATCTTAGTGCCATAGAAAATTGGTGAGATGAACTTAAGATTCAGAAAGGCAATGGGCATGTATATGGCTATAAAGAATAGCCAGTATTTCATAATCATGGTAACAAATATTGTGGAAGGGATATTAAACTTCAAGCTCTAGCTATTAGAGATCAGGATCAGACCAAATGTGTGGGACAATGTGATGGGGAATCTGGTCCATGCTGGCCTAGGAAGGGTTAAATCCAGCCCTGGGAGAAGTCTTGGGCTGTGGAGCAAGCAGCTGCAGCAGATAGAAGCCAATTAGGGCCCAGTTGAGGGCTGTATGAATAAAGGCTCCTAAAGGGAAAGAGAACAGACAAACTCTTGCTTCAGAAGGGGAGCAGGAGCAATGTGGCTGCCAGGGAAGCTGGAGGCTTCCTGACACAGAGTAGTGCAGGGGGAAAGCAAGCAGAGCCGAGGAGCTCTGGCCTGACCTCACTCCCAGGCTGCAGACCCTGAGGCAAGGCCTGAGTGTACTAGCGCTGCAGGGAGGCAACCAAGATAGAATAAGGCAGCAGGTCCACACACCTTGGCTGGCTAGAGACTGGCCAGTTTTTCCAGAAAATCAGCCGCTTTTCCGGAAAAACTTGCTAGCTGTCTACACTGGCCGCTTGAATTTCCGCAAAAGCACTGACTTCCTACTGTAAGAAATCAGTGCTTCTTGCGGAAATACTATGCTGCTCCCGTTCAGGCAAAAGTCCATTTTGCGCAAAGCTTTTGCGCAAAAGGGCCAGTGTAGACAGCTCAGATTTGTTTTACGCAAAAAAGCCCTGATCGCGAAAATGGCGATCGGGGCTTTTTTGCAGAAAAGCGCATCTAGATTGGCACGGACACTTTTCCACAAAAAGTGCTTTTGCGGAAAAGCGTCCGTGCCAATCTAGACGCTCTGTTCTGAAAATGCTTTAACGGAAAACTTTTCCGTTAAAAGCATTTCCGGAAAATCATGCCAATCTAGACGCAGCCCCTGGCTATGTCTACATAGGCATGATTTTGCGCAAAAGCACCCACTTTTGCGCAAAAACATGCTGCCTGTCTACGCTGGCGGGGAGTTCTTGCGCAAGAACACTGACGTTCTAATGTGTGAAATCAGTGCTTCTTGCGCAAGAACTATGATGCTCCCGCTCAGGAATAAGCCCTCTTGCACAATTGTTCTTGCGCAACAGGCCAGTATAGACCGGCAACATGAATTTATTGCGCAAGAAAGCCTGATGGCTAAAATGGCCCTCGGAGCTTTCTTGCACAAGAGAGCGTCTACACTGGCATAGATGCTTTTGCGCAAAAGCACATCTCTTGTGCAAAATACATGCCACTGTAGATGCTCTCTTGTGCAAATACTTTAATGCAGAAACTCCTGCGTTAAAAGTATTTGCGCAAAATCTTGCCAATGTAGGCGTAGCCCTTGCCGATGATAAGTGGCCATTTCAGACTGCAGTTTGGCCCTGAGGCAGGGGCTAGATGAAGACTGGCAGTAGAGTCACTGAGGCACAGTGGATATATGGAGTTGGAGGTTTCTTGAGAAGGAGCCCAGAATACAATAGAGCAATATGCTGAGGCTATATTGAGCATTCTTGCATAAGATATGCAAATGAGGTGCAGTGATGAATATCGCCATGGCTTATTTGCATACCTAATGAGCTGCCATTTTTGCGCAAGAGGCTTTTGCGCAAGAAGGGGCTGTCTACACTGCTCCTTGCTCCCAAACCCACTCTGGCGCAGGAGCCCTTCTTCCTGAAAAGAAGCAGCAGCGAGGGTTCTTGCACAAGAGGGAAGTGTGGACAGGCAGCCAAGAGTTTTTGCGCAAGAACTGGCCTCCCAGGAAAAAAACGCAAGTGGCCGCTTGGATGGTCCGTACTCACAGCTCCTTACTTCCTGGTTGCTGGACCTGCCCTTAAAGCCACATGCAGCCTGCAGATGCCACATGGCGGCAGCAGCAGCGGCTCAGCCAGCAGCTCCACCACATGGCTCTGCCCTGATGCATCCAGGAGCCCCAGGATGTCTGCCCCCAGGTACCCTGAGAGCCTGAACCTTGCTCCCAGCAGCCACCCCAGGGCTCCTAACAGGCCTGGAGGGGCACGAAGCAGCGTGCCCCTTGCTGGTCCGGGGCTGAGGTTGAGGCCCTTTTGGACCTGTGGGCCGAGGAAGAAGACCTCCATGACCCCCGTACCCATCACTGCAACGTGGTCATTTTCAGTCGCATGTGTAAGCAGGGGAATGGTCCCGCTATTGTGGGGAACTTTCCTAGCTTCTATACACCCCGGTGAAATGGACCAGCGAAAGGATCTTAGTCCCCGCTCCCACTTCCTTTACCCCATGGCCTCCCTGATCCTGAGGGCTCCCCCTCTACTATCCTGAGTAGCAGCAGAGCCCTTGAAACCCCAACAAGGCTGGGCCCAGGTTTCCGGGGGCTTAATCCCTGACCTTGTAGTCACTAGGGGCAGGAGTTAGGGTGTCCCCACTCCGAGGTGCTCTCTTTACACTGCAGGCCTTCTTGGCCCAGTGATCACTTCATAAGGTTCAAAGCAAATACAATTTATTAAACATCAACTGATTAAAGAGAATAGAATAAGAAACAATGAGAATGGTTAAATGAGAACACACAGCCCTGCTCTGTAGCACAGGGACATCAAAACAGCAGCCTGCAGAGTGTAAGGACAGTTCACAGTCTCTTCCTTAAAGGCCCCTTAGAGGCCTTGGATGTGCTGCGAGGGGGGGGGGGGGGAAGGGAGCTGCAGGCTGGACACACTTGCTCTGGCAGTGACCACACAGCGTCAAGCTCTAAGTGGCCAGACGCCTCTCCCAGTCCAGAGCCTCTCCTCCACAGGTGCGACTGGATGTGTGACGTGATCACCACCCTGACATTGCACATCAGCCATGCCGTTCACTATGACATGGCCTTGCCGCATTCTCCTGCCCTCCTTGCCGTGCCCATGCCCCCTCCAGCTGCCCCTCCTCCTGCCATTGCCACGCCCCCCCAGCTGCCCCTCCTCCTGCCATTGCCACGCCCCCCCCAGCTGCCCCTCCTCCTGCCATTGCCATGCCCCCTCCAGCCGCCCCTCCTGCTACTGTTGCCATGCCCCCACCTGCTGCACCCCGTCCTGCCCATATTGCCATGCTGCCTGCCTGAACCCAGCCTGAAGGACACTGAGGCCTCCGCACCTGTGGAGGCACTGGCAGGAGCTGCCCTTCCCAGTTGAGAGACCCTTCCTCCTCCCCCTCCCAGTTAAGAACCTCTTCCTCCTCCCCCTCGCAGTTCAGAGCCCCCTCCCACTGCCCATCCTTCTTTCCCTGTTGTAAATACAAATAAAGTTTCATCTTGTTTCAACAAAAAAACGGTTTTGTTTATTGGGAGGTGAGGGGAGGGGGGGAGATGTAGGCAGGAGACAGAAGTGAGGCCTGGGAGAATATGTCCAGATGCGCACCCCATGGTAGTGCTCCTGCTGGATGACAGCTGTGCGGGGCTGCTCAAATACCCAGCCCTCAGATGCCATCCATGCCAGGAGGAAGGCCTCCCCCTTCCACTCCACTATGTCGTGCAGCACACAATGTGCTGCCACAACCTCCGCAATGTTCTTCTCACCCATCTCAAGACGGGTGAGCAGACAACAGAATTGCACCTTCAGCCGTCCGAAGGCGCATTCCTCCTGGTTACGGGCCTGGTTCAGGTGCTGGTTGAAACATTCCTGGCCGAGGTCCGTGCGTCCGGTGTATGGCCGCATCAACCAGGGCATGAGGGGGTAGGCCATGTCCCTCACAATGCAGAGAGGGTGTGGGCATCCCCAACTGTAAATTCCCGCTGGGGGAAGAAAGTGCCCGCCTCCATCCTGTGATACAGGCTGGGGTTTCTCAGGATGCGGGCGTCATCCTGCCAGACCACCCCACATAGATGTCTGTGAAGCAGCCAAGGTGGTCCACAAGGGCCTGGAGCACCATCAAGAAGTACCCCTTGTAGTTTATGAAATGGGCCACTCAATGCTCCGGGGCACGGATGGGGATGTGAGTCCCATCCACAGCTCCCCCGCAGTTGGGGAACCCCAGGGAAATGAAGCCGGCCACTGTTGGGTCCATGTCCCGCAGGCGGATGACCCTCTGGAGCAGAATGTTGCTGATGGTGTGGACAACCTGCAGAAGGGCACACAAACACAGGGAACACACTGAATGAGGCAGGGTAGGTGCATGAACCCTTGGGGGATGCCTGCCTCCCTGTGATGTCCTCTGATGCCCTCTGCCCCCAAATGCACCAGGGCCCCTTTGCCCCAGAAACACGCTCCCTCCCCCCCATACCAGCAGGCCTGTGTGAAAGAGGGATGGCAACAGCCCTGGGCGACGAGGCTTCCCCCACTCCCCTCACCGTCCCCCAGTCTGAAGTCTTCCCTTCCCTTGGGCAGGGAGTGCAGCGCCCCCCCCCCCCCCCCCGCAGGACTTACCTGCATCAACACAGAACCAACTGTGGACCTGCCCACCCCGAACTGGTGTGCCCCAGGGCGATGGCGACCCTCTTGTTCATGGGGATGGCGGGCCACAGCTGGGTGTTACGTCTCAGGAGCACAGGGGCGAGCCAGGCACGCAGCTCCAGGAACGTCTGCTTCCACATCCTGAAGTTCTGGAGCCACTGCTGGTTGTCCCACTGATCCAGGACCAGCCGGTCCCACCAGTCAGAACTGGTGTCCAGTCTCTAGTATCGCCTCTCCACGGTCAGGTGGGGATGCATTCACGGAGAAGGAGTCCAGAGTGAGCTTGGTGTCGAGCTCATGCAGGAGTAGTGACGCAGCATGGAGCAGCAGCTGCAGGCACTCCAAAATGGCTGTGTGGGGCCAGAGCAGGCACAGGACAATCCATGGCACAGCAAGCACAAGGCAAAATTCACAAAAGGCACTAGGGCACAAAGCTGTGGTGTCCAATAAGGCAGAGGGCAACCACGACACGCACTGCTACAGCTTTCAGTTCCTACAAGAGGTCCCAAAGCACGCAGCAGGAGAGAAACGGCTGTCTAGGGAGATCCCTTTAAGCACACGTCTCAAAGGCGCTCCAGCCCCCCTCTCCAGCCCCAGAAAGTCCTGGTGCCCTTTTGCCTTCTCCAAAGTAGTTCCGGTGGGGAAGTTTTTGTGCAAGAGCATCCCACTAGTGTGCATGCTCTCTTACGCAAAAGCACATGGCTTTTGTGATGCGCTTTGACCAGTGTGGACATGCTCTTGTGCAAGACCTCTTGGGCAAAATGTTTTTTGTGCACGAAGCCTGCAGTGTAGTCGTAGCCTAGGGCTTTGTTTCGAAGTAACCCCCCTTAGGTTGAATTTATAAGGGATTGTCCACACTATCAAGCCCCTTATTTTGAAATCTGTACTCTTGCTTTTCTTGGGGACTAATGCTAATTTCAAAATAGTTACTTCAAAATAGTGGTAGTGTGGATGCTTCAGTGTCACTACTTCAAAATAACTACTCCCCAGAGCAATTGGAACTAATTACTCCCCAGTGCTTCCTGGGGCTCTAAGTCGAGGTAGCGCGTTCACATTAAAGGAGTCTGCCTCAGACTAATTTCGAGGCTTCCCTATAATGGATTCACGCTATTTTGATTTTGTAAAATTGAATGTTAAGTTGAATTTAGTTATTTCAAAATAGTTTCCTAATGTAGATATGGCCAGAGTGTCCAGCACATTGTGTAAGAGACAGATCATTCCAAAGCTGCCTACTGTGGGATTTTCTTACATTATCCTCTGAAGCATCTAGTGCTGGCCACTATTGCAGACAGGGTATTTGGGTATCACTCCGTATTTTAATCCTGTGCTCCTATGAGCTACCTGAAGAGACTGGATTAACCTGAAGACTGGCCACCTAGAATATGCTGCTAGATTGTCTTTTTCGGCAAAGCCTTCCAACCTTGAATGCAGGTTATTTTAATGAAAAAAAAAAAAACCTCCCAAACCTCTGTAATTCCTGTGCAAGTCTCCTGGGGGACAGATAAACTCAGTTTGAGTGAAGATCCCTTCAGATGTCTTCAGGCAGACCCAGAGGCGCTCAAATAATTTGTATAGTGGGAGTGTTGAGAGCTGTTGAACCAAACTGGAAAGCCAATATATTATGGAAACCCCTTCAAGCTAGTGGGTGCTCCAGTAGCTCCCTGATCTCCTAGTAGCATCACCTATGAGCAGACCTAATTTCCCTGGGAAGTGCTGAGATAACAATCCAAGTGCCATAGGAAACATGAGGAGACAAATGCCAATCAGATAAGATGGGCGCTGTATACAATGGGTGAACACGAATAGATTGGGATTGATACTGATCTCACTCTGATTTATGTGGCCTAATGCTCTGACAAGATCCAATGGCTGGAGCTGAAGCTAGAGAAATTGTCCGGAAATAATTGACAGATATTTAATACTGAAGGTCATGAAGACCTGGAACAACTTACCAAGGGGTATGGTGGATTCGTCATCACACAAAAATTGTAAATCAGGCTAAATATCTTTTTAAAAGCTGTGTTTGCTCAACCAAGAGTTATGCTGATTGCTGTCTGATCCCAACTCATCGGAGATTTTCAAATGGCAAGTGCTATCTTGGAGTGAAGCATTAGTTCTGTGCCAGTAATGGTGAAGTCTGGTGGTAGTTTAAAATAATAATTCACCCTTTAGGCTACGTCTATGCTGCTTCCTTTTTGCGCAAAAGCCTATGCAAATGAAGCACAGATTAGCATATTGCTGCACTTCATTTGCATAACTAATTAGGGGCTGTTTTTGAGCAAGAGGCTTTTGCGCAAAAGGGAGCTGTGTAGACATAGCCTTACTGTCTAGTTGGCTTTGCTGAGTAATTGTGCAACGTTGCTTTTTTGTTACTATTCCTCCTTCCCCGCCATTTTTTGGCTCCCCTTTGCACCGAGTCTCATTTAAATTGTGAACTGTTTGGGGCATGGACTATGTCTTTGCTATGTGTTTTTAGCGCACTTTTGGCACTCAGCAAGTAAACAATAGTAATATTACAGTGAGTTTCCAAAAGTGGAGCACTGGAGAATAACTGTCGTATGCAGCTTGTGTAACCACCTAAGAAGGCAGCTTCTCAGCAGCTAATCCTAGAAAATGAGCCAAGCAGGATTAATTAGACTGGAGTTGGGAAGCATCAAGGAGCTAGTAATTACAACATTATTTGATTGAAAATACTCACGAGGATAAGTATTAAAGGAAGCATGAAAAACGTTTGCGAACATGTGTTCTGCATGCCATCAAAGCCTGATGCACCAAATGTCATTTCTCTAGAGATGGGGGAGTTGAGATGACTAGACATTTGACATGTTAAAAAAGAGAATTCAAGCGAGGGAAGCATGGGGTGGGGGATGGGGAAGGACACAGCAGCCTGTGGAATTCTGATGGGAAGTTTCTCTTCACTCTGGGGCAGCTGGTGAAATTGGACAGCCGTGGGGCCCCATTCTGCAGCTCTTACCCATGTGAGTACTGAGACCATTGAATGATACTGCCCAGAAGAGTCCAGGCTGCAAGTACAAGTCTTGAAGATGAAAGATTGCAGCTGGAATCACCCTACTGCAGTCCTGTTGTGTGACAGAGGCCATCTCCAAAGACTGCAATCTGCTCACTGCATTGAGGTTGCAGCCTTAAAAAACGCCACTACTAGAAAATAGGAGCACTGGCGTGAGCGGATTAAACTTCCCTGCAAACCCAACAGGTAAAAGGAGCCGTATTTCGATGGAAAGACACTGACCTCCAGTGGCCAGATGGGGCAATTCTAGTTTATTCAGAATCAGCTGTTTGTTAGGCCCAGAGCAGAGAAGCAGTTTGTGGCAGAGGCCAGCCCAGGACCATATATGCAACCAACAGCTCAGGAACTGCCAGGTAACTTTACCTAGCCACAAGGGAGCTGTGAGTCATCTGTGTGGGGGCACTGCTATAGGGAAACCGGCAGCAGTGTGAAACTCTTTCCCCACCCTAGCTTCTTCCTGGGGCCACTGTCAACAGGGCACGCCAGGGTGCCCGTGCTGCCCAGTGTACGGCTCCCTGGCAGCGCTGCCCCAGCCACTTGTAACCTGCCTTCAGTGCTGCTGCCTTACCTGGCTGAGTGTGCCTGGCCAGCATCAGGCTGCAACAGCAAGAGCTCAGCTGGGAGACCTCATTGCAAGCCATGCCCTAGTTGGCTCTTTAAACAGCACACACTAGGCCAGCTCTTGTCCAAGCAGTGCACTAAGATGCACCCCCTTACTTTCACCTCTGCTGGAAATATTTGTTCCTACAAAACTTCACGTGACTCCAATGGGCTTAACAATCTTTAAGTGTTCTGCTGAAATAATATCTTCATTGCAGCATCTTTCATGTTGAAGTTTCAGAGGAGTAGCCGTGTTAGTCTGTAACTGAAAAAACAATGAACAGTCCTGCAGCACCTTAAAGACTAACAAAAATGTAGATGGTATTGAGCTTCCATGGGCACAACCCACTTCTTCAGATGACTGGAGTGAAGGGGTCCAGGTTGCAAAGAAAGAGAGGAGGGAAAGAGAAGGAAAAAAAGGGGGGAAAATGGTCATTTAGAGTGTCCATGCTAAATTAAGCTGAAGTGGGTTCTAAGTACTCTTAAGTACCCAGTGCTTGGCTTTTTATGTCATTATGATGTGGAATGTAGCGGGTAATCCAGTTAAGGTCTTTGTTTAAACCTCTACTGCAGGTATCAAACTTGTAAATTTAAAAAGTTCTGCAGCTTCCCTTTCAAGCAGGTTTTTGAAATTGGCTTGTAATAATATGGCAACTTTGAGATCCGTTAAAGAGTGCACTAATTTTTTCCCATTTTTTTCCTGATACAGAGGCACCAGCGTGGGATGACAATATAGCCCCTGTTCATTGGGATCCAACCTCCCCGCAGAGGATTTTCCTGGATAGTCCTGAATTTAAATCTCCTGTCCCCATTTCCTCATGCAACAGTGAAATGTTCCAGAAAGCCCCAATGCTTGAAAAGCAACTAGAAGAGGCTGCGCACTGCTATTTCCCCTCCCTTAGCAGGGGGACAGGAGTGCAGGGACACTTTGTGCAAACTTCTCCTGCTGCTTCTCCAGAATCCAACCAATAGTAGCAGCAGAAGGTGGTGCTTGGAGCATGGGGCTGAGAGCCACGTGAGAGCAAGTAAGTGTTCCCCCTTTCCCTCATTGCTGCTGGCAGGCTGCCTCAGCAGACACCCTGCCTCACCCCCCCAAAGCTAGCTGGGCTGCTTGCCTAGCTGCTGCCAGCTCCCTGAGTGGCACAGGCTCCAGCTCCTGCCTGGGGGCTCCAGTCCCAGCCCCACACTGCAGGGGGCTGCTGCAGGGCTCTGGCCCAGCATTTCTGTAGGCTGCCAGGGGACTCGGATCCTGAACTGCTGCGGGGCTCTGACCCCAACCCTGCGTTTCCAGGGGTTGTTGCAGGGTTCTGGCCTCGTGCTCCTGAGGATTGTAAGGAGATTCCACCCATGCTGCCATGGGGCTGCCCAAGTATGCTGGCCCCAGTTCTGTGCTGCCTGCAGCTGACCCTGTTTTCCCCAGCCCCATCTGTCCCTCCTGCCCTTAGGCTCCCAGACTCTCTAGTCTTGCTGGACCATGCATGTTGCTGGACCAGAGAATGCTGGTTTTTAGAGGTACCACCTGTAACACCTCTCTCTGCTATTGCTGGCTAAAGAAAAAAAATCATCATAATCATAACAAGGGGAGGGGAAAGAAGGCAAAGAGTAGGGTGGAGGTGGGAGGGGAGCAGCAGCAGAGGCAGCAGCATGGAGAGGAGATCTGGGCTGGGGGACATCAGGAGGTCCATGGTGGTGGGCTTCTTGTCCCAGTGGGGCTTGCAGGGGGATCCACTGGTCATCCAGAACTTGCAGAGGGGACCATGGGGCTACAGAAACCTCTACAAGAAGGACCTCCTGGGCCACTTTGGCTGTGTCAATGCCATTGAATTCAACAATGGAGGCCTGTGGTTAGGGTTACCAGGTGGCTTCAAAAAATACCAGACACACTTGATCTCAGATGGGGGGGGCTGGTTGGGAGAATGTGTGTGTGGGGGGAACCAGCTGGCGGGAAGCAGGGCTGGCGGGATGGGGGTCAAGGCAGTGGGGCTGGCCGGGAGGGGGTCGGAAGGAGTGGGGCTGGCTGGGGAGGGGAGCAGGGGGAGAGAATCAGCCGGCGGGGAGCAGGACTGACCCAGGTGCACGCAGATCCCGGGGCGCTGCCTGTCCCGCACACTGTCCTGGCAAAGCACGAGCGAGTCCAGCCCCAGGGATTCCCTCCCGGCCCCGCCCCATGTAGTTGTGTATGGCTTGGCTGGTAGACACTCACGCAGAATGAGTGTGTCTACCAGCCAGGCAGTATGTAACTAGGTACTGATACTCCTAATAATAATAAAACGTACCTAATTAGAAAATACCAGACATTTTATGTGTCTGGTATTTTCTTAATTTTTTTCCTGGGCAGAACCCTCAAATACTGGACTGTCCAGTTCAAAACTGGACACCTGGCAACCCCCCAGTGGTTGGTCTCAGGTACAAGAAACATCCCCCCAAGTCCATGGGGGTGGTTGGGGAAGTGGATGGTGGGAGAAATTCTTAGATCACATGACACCTTTTATTTCTGGTCATGTGTCCATCTTGACTCCCGAGGTACGACCTCCAGGGGCGGGATTTCCTGTGGCAGGCAGGCATGGCTAATTGGGTCAGGGGTATGGCGAATATTTGATTGATGGTAGAGCCCTTATATCATGTATCCCCATTTTTGGTTTGGAAAACATGGTCACCATAGTTATAGGCATACTGGTAAGATCCCCCGCATGGCCACTGAGAATGGAGTTTGTAAATGTGTATGAAAGCCAGGAATTGCACTCTTAGCTTTTTGTGTTGATGGAGTCATAATGCTGGTTTTGCCAATTTGGGAGATTCTTTTCTAATCCTGACCAAAGCCCTACTAGGAAACATTTTAGGCACCCTAATTCAACCTGATAGGTACAGCTTTCAAGCAGAATGGAAGGGGCTTCAGGCTGCCTTGTAGGCTAAGGCCTGGTATGGGGGTGAGGGGCAGGGTATATTTTGATGGAAAGACACTGATCTCCCAGGGCCAAATGGGGCAATTATAGGAGTTTATTCAGAAGCAGCCATTTTTTAGGATGATTCTGAATTCTGATAGGTCTAAGAGCTTTATTTTCCTTTCCTCACCAGGAATAGATTTTGTTGGAGAGGCAACGGGGACCAATTTCCCAAAGCTGGGTAGGAATAACATGCAAAGGCAATAGGATCTAGAGCTCTCCTTTCCCCAGGAGCAGTGATTTGTGCGTGATAGAGGGATGAACTAGACGTTTGTTTGCCTCCCTCTCCTGCAAGAGTTTCCTCTTGAGCCAGTGGAGATCATGGACCATTTCTGTTCCCAGAGTGCTAAAGGTAATTGTTCGCTGGTTCTGTTGGGTTTTTTTTCTGCTGCCTGCACTTGTCTCCTCCAGAATCAGTGGGATGGAAAACAAAACTTTATAAACAGAAAGTTTATAACAAATCCCAAATTAATTACACATACCATTGTGGGCAATGGAAGAACATTTAAGCAATTTTTGGGGCAAGGTTGGAAATTACCTCTCAGTATCCACGTACCCAGCAAATGAAATGAGACCTACTATTTCAGTCCACGTGAGACTAGATTGGTGTGTGTCCCTGCCCTCTGACAATGAATGGAGATGATGTTCATGACTATTTTTAAAGTTTGTGGTTTTGTATGAAACCCCCCCCCCAACTCAGGTCATCATTCCTGTTTTGAAAGGCTGGACTTAACCCGAGGGTTTGTACCACACCTGTGTGGAGCCACAGCTACACACGACACCATGACACTGTCCCCCAGCTGATGAGAAGAAAGAAGATCATTCTTAGTCAGGGAGATTAGGACACCTTTGTGTTGTACAAACACAGTCACTGAATTCATATTTTTGCAGGGTACAGATTTATGACATTTTCTTTCTTTGGAGGAATCTATCCCACAGTTTCCTGAGTAAATATGCTGTCAGGTCCAGAAATGTTTTAAGACATAGAGCCTCTTTATTTAGCTTAGTTCCATATAGATTTAATTAGGTGTGTTTATTGCCTGTTTAAAATGGAACTTGCCAGTAGGTCAGCCTGTCTTCATAACAATAGAACAACACTTGAATGACAACTAATCCATAGCTGGAATATGTATAACCTTTAATTTAAGTAGATATGAAGCCAGCTCTCTGAGAGAATGGAAATCAATAGTGGCTTCTGTGCCATTCTCTAGCTGGAATATTAAGTCCAGAGCTCCATAATAACTAAAGTTTAGCACTATTGGTTTATAATCTCTCTCTAATAATAAAAAAGGATCAGTTTCCCACACCAAGTAAAGTTGAGATGAATGCAGATGATTATCAGACAGCTTTTGGAGAGTTTTTTTTATTCACAGCAATGACACTTGGAGTGGACAATGTTATTTTTTTACTTGTGTTGAGTGGCTCCTAAGCATTCCTGTTATGGAGTGGAGTCCCTTTATCCTAGGTGTTATACAAACACTGAACTGAAAGGTCCCTTCCCCAGAGAGCTTACAGTTTGTTTATCACACTGTAGTAATGGCAGGCAACGTACTTTATAGAAACCTCAGTTAAACCCCATTTCTTGATAAAGGGTCTTACTGTTTGCCATCAGACAGGTCTGCATTAGAAAGATTTGCCAGTCTAGCAATGTTGACTAGGGTGTCACTTCTTTGCGTCTTTTTCTGTGCCAGTGAAAGTCCTGCTGTCAACACAGCTACACTGGTATAAAAGTGCTTCTCCTAGGCTGCATCTAGACTGGGATGATTTTGCAGAAATACTTTTAACAGAAAAGTTTTTCCGTTAAAAGTATTTCCGCTAAAGCGTGTCTAGATTGGTCCCGGAGTTATCGTTATAATGATGCGCTTTTGCGCAAAAGCACGTCTACATTGGTGGGATGCTTTTGCGCAAAAGCAGAAACCCAGAACCATTTTGAAGAGGGCAAAAGGGCACCAGCCCTTTCCGGGGGCGGGGGCTGGAGCTCCTTTGTGACACGTGCTTAAAGGGATCTCCCTGGACAGCCGTTTCTCTCCTGCTGCGTGCTATAGGACCTCTTGCTGGGACTGTCAGCCCTAGCAGTTTTGGTGGTTGCCCTCTGCCTTTTTGGTCACCGCTGCCTTTTGTCACTTAGTGCCTTTGCTTGTTTTTTTTTTCATTTCCCTTGTTTTTTCTGCCATGGAGTCAGGGGTTTTGCAGTTTTGTTTTGAACAGAAAAAACTTGTATTTTTTTTATTTACAAAGGGGAGAGGGGGAGGAGATCTTGAACTGGAAGGGGGAAGAGCTACTCCTGGGAGGGGTGGCCCCTGCGACCGCTCCTGCGGTGGCAGACCTGCACATGGGGGGCAGGCTGCACAAGGAGATGGGCAGAAGGGGCAGGAGCAGGAGCAGGAGCATAATGGATGGCATGGCCAATGTGGGCGGTGAGGGTTGCGATGGAATCCGCCATGCAGATGCACTGGGCCTGGAAGGCGCCCCAGGCCTCCTGGCACCACTGCAGGTCTGCCTCCACACGCCGAGTGATGGCTGCCTCGATGCGCTCAACGCCCTGCACGTGGCGCCGAAGGAGCTGGTCCTGGTGGCAGAGCCGCTGCCTCGGTGGTTGGGCAGCTTGGGGTGCTGCTGCTGCCGCTGCTGCAGGACTAGAGGATCCCCGGCTTGTGCTTGGTCCCTCTGCAGGGCAGAGAAGAAAGGATGGGTCAGTCAGGCATCCTGGCCACTGCCCCCACACCTCATGCCCTCCACACCTGAGCCCAGGTGACACCACAGTAGTGTGGCTTGGGCCCATTCGGTTACCCCCCTTCCCCTCCGTGTTGTATGTTTGCATACAGGACTGCCCCTGGAGTAGGGTCCTCCTGCATGTATTGTAACCACCGGTCTGTGTCCTGGCCCCGTGGAGGGTGGAAGGGCGCTTGTGTTGTGTTAACCTGTGGAACTCCCTGCCGCTGGAGGCTGTGAGGATTTGGGCTAATCAATGGTGTTTGACAGGGAGCAAGATGAATCCCCACACAGTGCCTGGGAGCACATCTGGCAGACGTGGTCTGGGCTCTCAGATCCCCATCATGTGGGATGTCTCCTGGATGGAACCAAGGGTGACTGGGGAGTCTACCAACCTTTCAGCAAAACTCAGGTGGCCCTAGTACCAGCCCGAGTGCTTCACCCTCTCCCCCTCCCATTAGCCCTCACACACGTAGCCCAGGGAAATGTGTGGCCACAGTGGGGACTTCCCTCGGGGGGCCAGCCAAGGCACCAGGATCAGGCGAGGGGCTCAGTGGGGGCCACGTTCACAGGGCTGTGATGCTGCAGTTTTCCCAGAAGCAGCTGGCTGTGCCTCACAGCCAGGCATGGGACAGTGTTGCCGTTCTGCGTGCTGTACCCTTGCAGTGGTGCGGGCTCTGGCCTGAGTCCCTGGGGCCCTGGCTGGTTCCAGCCGGCATCCACCCTTCCCCCTGGTCCCGCCGCATGTGTGTGAGCAGCACGGTCCCAGGCGTGCCCTGCAGCTGCCTGCCGTGGCCACATCCCGCTTGGTCACCAGGCTGCATGTGGTTGCACGTGCTGCTTTCTGCCTAATGCTATACAGCGTGCAGCTCACGTGGCCTGAGTGACATGCTCTCCCCCTCCCCCCTCTGGGCGCCTGGCTTCCCCCCAACTCCCCGCCCTTGTGAGTGCAAAGTGCAAGACTCACCGGTGGATCCTTCCCCGGCCTCTGAGGATGCACGGGAGACATCGGGGCTGCTGGAGGGGGCCTGCAGGGTGCAGTGCTGGCCTCATACTCCAATGCACTACTGATGTCTCCTTCCCCCGCCTCGCTGGTCCTCGTGATGGGGGGGGGCGCATGCTGCTGTCCAAGGGGACATCCGGTGCCTGCGGTGCTGCTGGCCCAGGATGGCATGGAGCTGTTGGTAATGGGGGCAGGTGTCTGCTCCTGCTCCCTGGCCCTCGCTGGCCCGGACGTAGCCCAGGCGCAGCTCCTTTACTTTTGCCCGGACTTGCTCCAGGGTCCGGGCTGGATGGCCCTGCTGGGCGAGCGCCTGGGCCATGCGGGCAAAGATCTCTGCGTTCCGGCGCCGGGAGTGGGTCTCATGCAGGGCAGCCTCCTCCTGCCAGAGGTCCAGGAGGGCTTCCAGCTCCCCCAAGGTCCAGGATGGGGCCCTTCTTTTTCTGGCCCTGGACTCCTCCTGTGCTGGGGGTGCGGGTGGCTGATCCCCACCTGGAGCTGCCATCGTGCTTGTGGGTGTTTGCTGGATGGCAGGGGCCACGTGGCAGACCTCTGGCCAGAGGCTGGAGAAGGGCTCCTGCCTTGTGACCTCAGCAGCCTTCGTCTGCTTTAAGGGGGCTTGGGTTACCAGGAAGTCCGAGAGCTGATTGCAGCTATGGAGCCTCCAAGCGTCCACTATGGCTTTTTTCCATTTATCCTGCTTTTGCGCAAAATGTCTTAGCTGCCTGTCTACACTGGCCCTTTGGCGCAAAAACATTTCTGCAAGAGGGCTTTTCCCCGAACGGGAGTGTCAAAGCATTTGCGCAAGAAGCACTGATTTCGGACAGTAGAACGTCAGCGTTCTTGCGCAAAATCAAGCGGCCAGTGTAGACAGCTGGCAAGTTTTTGCGCAAAAGCAGCCTAGATGCACCCCTAGTGTATACCCAGACACAGTGTAATTACAGCATTGTTCTATTACTGTGTATTGGAAGCAGATTGACATATCTTGACAGTGTTGCTGTTCCTTTTGCAGTTGATGTTAGCTTGTCGTATAATAAGCTGTTTCAAGTGTTGCTGTTTTTATGCTCTCTTGTTCAGTAGCTCCCTTTGATCACTAGAAAAGGGGGGGGCGGAGGAAGTGCCACTGCAATACATTTCCATCATAATAAGCACCTTTTTACAAGAACTTGTCACAACGTGAAATAAAAATTAAAACTGAGTGAACACCCACGGTTGCAGAATACAATTTAATGCAGTGAGGTTTATTGAGATTCTTGCTAGTGGAAGGACAATGTGTTTTTAGAACATTGATGATCTGTTACTGAACAAATGTACTTTTTGCAAGTCAATACTTTGTTGTCATTTTGAGATTCCATCTCAGACCTTAAATAAAACTATGAATCCCATATTGGGCTGTGTCTGAGCTATGCAGACATGGCTTGCTCTAACCTGGGGCTGGCCGGCTTCCCAGTGTAAAGTGGAGCAGTGTCTAAGCTGCTCTGTTTTATGTCAGCTGCTGAAAGCCCTGCAAAGGCTATTCCAGAAGCATACTTGTCTAGAATCTTTTGGGGGGGACCAGACAAATTAAGATCCTGTTGGGAAGGTAATATGCAGGTAGCATTTGAAAGAAAAGGGAATAGTCCAAGCTACCAAATAAAAGCAGAAGAGGGACAAATTCTTCACCATAATGTTTTAAAACTATCCCTGGTCTGGGAGTGTAATACAGGGATTTGAACATGGGTTTCTATCTCTCAGCTAAGTGCCTTAACTACTGGACTAGAGAACATTTTCTCATGCTACGCCAGTGCACATTTAATTATTTATGCAAAGAGGAACAGCTTCAAGACACGCATCTGAATATTCCAGAGTCTAGTGGTTACTAGCACTTCCCTGAAAAGTGGGAAATCCTCAGGCAAAACCTTCCCCCTCATTAAGTGGAGTGGGATGCAAATTGAACTGGGGTCTCTCATATCCTTGGTACATTGACTACAGCTTATAAGGAAAGGTTCCTCTCCCTTGTGCTAGTCTGTGTGGAGTTAGCCATTGGAGAGTGCCTGCCAGATTGGGTCTTGCAGGTGAAATTGGCTGGGCAATGCTATCTTCAACTGCTTTAAGCATCACACTAGGGCTTAAACATGAAATAGGCACTGAAAGACTTAGTAACACATTGTGCACCTGCCCAAATGAAGAAATCTTTAGTGTAGGGGACAAAATGTGGGGGCAGAAAAATGTAGGTGTCAAGGGACAGTCCGTGCCTCCAAAGCTCAGTAGCACCTGAGCAGGGGCTATGACGATCTCAGCAGTACATACATTTTGGATTTAGCGACCGACAGCAGGAATTTTAAGATTGCCATTGGTACTGTGTCACAGTGAGAGAATGCTTAGCTGCAGGAGAGTACAGTAGCTACTCATGATCCCTCTATATTTCTATTCTTTGTATAAACCCACCTGCCCCAGTGATATGCTGAAATGCCTTGCAGATAAGATGGCTTGACTCAGCATCCCTCCTCATGTCTGAGGGTACGTCTACACTACAACGTTAATTCGAACTAATTTAGTTCGAATTAGTTAATTCGAACTAAGCTAATTCGAACTAACGGATCCAGACTAAAAAACTAGTTCGAATTAGCGTTTTGCTAATTCGAACTAGCATGTCCACATTAAGTGGACCCTGAACCAGGCTTAAGGATGGCCGGAAGCAGTGCCGGCAGGGCATCAGAGGAGGACTTAGAGCGTGGAGATGCTGTCTCAGTCTAGCCGAGGGCTGTGCTTAAAGGGTCCCGACCCCCACCCCAGACAGACAGTTCTCAGGGGTGCCCCGCTTGCAAAGCAGTCCTGGCTTGGATTGCCCAGAGTACCCACACTGGGCATATCACAGCACTCGGCCATCAGCCTGGCTGCACTTGCCGCAGGCTGCCATCTGGGGAGAGAGGGCAATTGGGGGGGCTGCAGGAGAGCTTCCACCCCCAGAAGCCCGCAGAGCCAGCCCAGTCCTCCCCATCGGGGGCGCATACCCCATTCCTCCCTCACCTCCTTCCACTTACCCTTTCCTAGCCCCTCTTCTTGATGTACAAAATAAAGGACAATTGTGTTCAAAAATGGAATCTGTCTTTATTGAACAAAACTGGGGGAGACTGGGAAAAGGAGGTGGGAGAGGGGAAGAGAGAGGCTGGGAGAGGGGAGGGCAACTACAATGATCAGGGGTTGGGAACAGGTCCCATATGAAGAGAGGCTAAAGAGACTGGGACTTTTCAGTTTAGAAAAGAGGAGACGGAGGGGGGACAGGATAGAGGTCTCTAAAAGCAGGAGTTGGGTGGAGAGGGTGCATACAGAATAGTTCTTCATGAGTTCCCATAAAGAAGGACTAGAGGACACCAAATGAAATGAATGGGTAGCAGGCTTCAAACTAGTAACAGAAAGTTGTTCTTCACAAAGCAAAGAGTCAGCCTGTGGAACTCCTTGCTGCAGGAGGCTGTGAAGGCTAGAACTAGAACAGAGTTTAAAGGGAAGTGAGATCAAGTCATGGAGGTTGGGTCCATGGAGTGGTATTAGCCGAGGGTAGGAGTGGTGTCCCTGCCCAAGGTTTGTGGAAGGCTGGAGAGGGATGGCACGAGACAAATGGCTTGGTCACTGTCTTCGGTCCATCCCCTCCAGGGTCCCTAGGGTTGGCCACTGTCGGCAGACAGGCTACTGGGCTAGATGGACCTTTGGTCTGACCCAGGACGGCCATTGTAAGCTCAGGGCTCAGGGTCGGGGGTCTCACTGGATCACCTTGATTTTCATGCACACCTGCTCCTGGGTGGCCAGGCTGGCAGCTCTCCTGCCCTAGACGGCCACTTTCCTGTGCCTAGTGCGGAGATCGTGGATGAGGTCCGCGACGTCTGCACTAGCCCAGGCAGGTGCCCGCCTCTTGCGGTCCCGGGCAAGCTCCCGGGAGCCGCCAGCCTGGTCCCGGGAAGAGGGGGAGGGCTGGGGGGCATCAGGTGGCTGGCTCAATCCGTGCCAGGTGCAGGGTCTGCTGGCTGGGTGCTGACAGGCTTGCACCTGGCACGGGCACCGTAGCCAGCCCGTGCCCCTTTAAGGGGTCCAGGGCCGGGAGGGGGGCAGAAGAGTTTCCCTGGTGTTGGCCAGAGTGGCCACCAGGGAAACCTGGGGAGGGCTAGCCTCCCACTAGTTTGAATTAAGGGGCTACACACCCCTTAATTCGAACTAGCTAGTTCGAACTAGGCTTAATCATCGTAAAATGAGGTTTTCCTAGTTCAAACTAAGCACTCCGTTAGTTCGAATTAAATTCGAACTAACGGAGCGCTAGTGTAGCACCTATGAAAGTTAGTTCGAACTAATGTCCGTTAGTTCGAACTAACTTTGTAGTGTAGACATACCCTGACAGTGAGAGAAATGCTCTGTTTCATTCAGCCACAGAGCTGAATCCTTTCAGGAGGCAAAGCTTTCTGCTGAGCCATTTCAGCATGAGACAGCACATCAGCAGGACAGGAAGGGAGATAAAAGAGATAATGGGGGAGGGTTTGGGACCAAGCTGTGTGTAACTAGGGGAGGAGCCTGTGGAAAGAGAGAGAGAGATAATAGGGATGGGGAAGAGAGACATTAGAGAGAAATGAGAGACAGTAGGAAGAGGAAAGGCGATAGACTGTAGAGAGGAGCAGATAGGGAGAAGGACCTGGAGTTACAGAGAAAATGAAACAATTCAGCTATCTTGAAAAAGCATCTTTTCCTGGCTACAGAAGGAAAGCAGGTAGCAGCTCTTAGCACACAGAGATAGCACATGGAGTGTGATCACAGATTCAGCAAGGAGCAGGTACAGTTCTGGGTCTGCCTGCCTCACATCTAGAAGAGCTGATGTTGGACTGCACAGGATGGTTCCCTGGCTGGCCACCAGCACGAGCAGGCCTGTGCTTATGTACTCATAGCTGCAGCCATGTTAGCCTGGGCTGCATCACTTCACATTCAGATTTGTAAGTTATATTTTAGACAAAAATTACAACAGTGGCTTTAGGAGCAGTGTCAGCCTGTATTTTCCTTTTCTCTTAAAGAAAGTAACTGTTGGGCCCTTGGCAAGATTGCCCAGTCTCTTAACCAGTTACTGCAAAGGAGGTATCCTTGCTCTTGAAACAAAAGACAGGACTATGTAGCACTTTAAAGACTAACAAGATGGTTTATTAGGTGATGAGCTTTCGTGGGCCAAACCCACTTCCTCAGATCAATATGTGGAAGAAAATCGGCACAACCATATATACCAAAGTGATACAATCACAAAAATGAACGCATGTGAAATTGACAAATCAAATTTTAGAACAGAGTGGGGGTGAGGAGGGAAGGTTAGTGTCTGTGAGGTAATGACATAGGGGTGATAATTGGGAAAGTTATCACCCCAATGTCATTACCTTTCAGAAACTTCCCCAATTATCACATGTTTTAGCCATTGGGCTTTCTTGCGCAAGAAATTAACGTTCCTGTCTACACTGGCCCTCTTGCGCAAGAATACTTGTGCAAGAGGGCTTATGCCTGAGCGGGAGCATCAGAGTATTTGTGCAAGAAGCACTGATTTTGTACATTACAAAGTCAGTATTCTTGCGCAAATACTCACGGCCAGTGTAGACAGGCGGCAAGATCTTGCCAGTCTAGATGCAGCCTTTGTGTTATGGATTTCACCCAATCGCACGAGTAATTATATGTTTATGCAAAATCTCAGACTTACAAAGTATCTCAAATTTTCACAGAAGCCTGTTCTATTTGATTAACCACTGTCTATATTTGCTTTTATTTCAACAAAACAAGTTATGTATCATATAAAAAAAATTGAAAAGTACCTTAAATTTATATTTAAATTAAAAATTATTATGAGCAAATAACAATTTTACACATCAAATTATTGTATTCAAACAAGACCTGAAAAAATATTATAAAATATACCCAAAACATAATCTATAATAATAAATAATTACGACTTTCCGATAGAAGTACATTTTCTTTGGTGGCCCTGAAAGCTATCTGTTTTCATTCGTGCGACCCTCAGTAGGCTTCAAGTTTTACATGCCTGATCTACATTTTTTGTTAGTCTGTAAGGTGCTGCAAGACTATTCATTGTTTTTTAATTTTTTTCAGTTACAGACTAACACGGCTACCTCTCTGAAATGTCTCAGAGAGATCAGTAGACATTATAGGCTGACCATTGATGGCTGGGGTAAAAAGTTGCAGACTTCCTTAAGGTAACTGCATGTTGCCATGGTAATGAATGTTAATAAGTTGATAGGTGAACTATAGAATTGGCCTGTCAAGCCAATAATAGACGGTATAACATTCCCCAAGATGGACATAAAGGGGTTCAACCCTCATGCATATTAATAAGCTTAGGTGGTTGTATGGGTAAATTACTATAAATGGGACCTGACTGATGGCTGGAGATCATCACTTCCTGGAGATCCTTGTTTCCTGACCCTCAGACAGGAGCCAGCCACCTCTGTTCTTCTTCAGGATTCCGTGTGTCGATGGGAGGATGAAAGAGTTGGAAAATCTAGTGTTGGGCATGTACTTTCAAGTTATTACAATCTCCATGGCAGTTATATTTATTGGGTTTTTTTTAGTGATAAGGCTTTTTATAAAAGTACAGCTTCTTGGATGCAAATGTTGTTTCTCACATGCTCCTCAAGTCACCAGCCCACATGTAGTACTAGACCAAATGTTTTGAATACCATAGTAGCCATGGAGATTGGACCTCTATGTAATACTAGAGTTTAAAGGGGTTATAGCTATTACTCAACACCGTAATCAATGAAGGCTACAGGAACATCTGCCTGAGCCTCATTTCCATGCATTATTGTAGTGATTTCTGTCATATCTTCTCTTACTTTTCTCCTTTCCAAGCTAAATACTCAGAGTATGTTTAATCTCTCAGTCTTTGGAAATCCTTTCCCAGTATGTCTTTAAAGTAGAATCTAATTGTCTTTGCTGCCCTTCTCTGAACTTTTCTGGTTCTTATATATTCTTTTCTGTGATTAGCTGCATGATGCAATAAAATATTCAATCTACCTGTATTTTTTTCCTTTACTTTTTGCTTAAATTTTAAAGCAGTTAGCTTCTCCTCCCAGGTGGAAATTTTCACTGGGTAGAAGTTTTTGCCTGACTCACATGGGCTATTCAGTTGACGGCTGACTGCTTTTAATGGTTTTAATGCTGTCAGGAATACTATGCCTGATGACTCCACTGTATACCTTGTTACTGAGCTCTGTGACTTTGTCCTCACCCACAACTATTTCCAATTTGGGGACAATTTATATCTTCAAGTCAGCGGCACAGCTAGGGGTACCTGTATGACCCCACAATATGCCAACATCTTCATGGCTGACCTTGAAAAATGTTTCCTTGGCTCTTGCCCCTTAGCACCTTTACTCCACATTAATGAAGACATCATCATATGGACCCACAGGAAGGAGACCCTTGAAGAATTCCACAGGGATTTAAACAACTTCCACCCCACCATCCACCTTAGTCGGGACCAGTCCACACAAGAGATCCACTTCCTTGGCCCTAAAGTAAATGATGGCCACATTTCCACCACCTTACACTGGAAACCTAGCGAACATTACACTTACCTACATGTCTCTAGCTTCCATCCACAACACATTTCACAGTCAATTGTTTACAGCCAGGCCCTAAGATACAACCAGATTTGCTCCAATATCATAGATAGAGAAAAACACCTATAGGATCTCTATCAACTTATTAACATTCATTACCATGGCTCTGGAGGATAGAGTCATAATTCAAAATGATCTGGACAAATTGGAGAAATGGTCTGAGGTAAATAGGATGAAGTTTAATAAAAACAAATGCAGTGCTCCATTTAGGAAGGAACAATCAGTTTCACACATACACAATGGGAAGCAATTGTCTAGGAGGGAGTACAGCAGAAAGGGACCTAGGGGTTATAGAGGACCACAAGCTGAATATGAGTCAGCAGTGTGATGCTGTTGCAAAAAAAGCAAACATGATTCTGGGATGCATTAACAGGTGTGTTGTGAGCAAGACACGAGAAGTCATTCTTCTGCTCTACTCTGAGTTGGGTAGGCCTCATTTGGAATATTGTGTCCAGTTCTGGGCACCGCATTTCAAGAAAGATGTGGAGAAATTGGAGAGGGTCCAGATAAGAGCAACAAGAATGATTAAAGGTCTAGAGAACATGACCTATGAAGGAAGGCTGAAAGAATTGGGTTTGTTTAGTTTAGATAAGAGAAGATTGAGGGGGGACATGATAGCAGTTTTCAGGTATCTAAAAGGGTGTCATAAAGAGGAGGGAGAAAACTTGTTCATCTTGACCTCTGAGGCTAAAACAAGAAGCATTGGGCTTAAACTGCAGCAAGGGAGGTTCAGGTTGGACATCAGGAAAAAGTTCGTAACTGTCAGGGTAGTCAAACACTGGAATAAATTGCCCAGGGAGGTTGTGGAATCTCCATCTCTGGAGATATTTAAGAGTAGGTGAGATAAATGTCTATCAGGAATGGTCTAGACAGTATTTGGTTCTGTCCACATGGCTTAATTACCGGCAGAGGATGATGAAAGTACATTTACATATAAGGTAAAGCAGATAAGCTAACAAATAACAGAGGGAACATTTTAGTGAGCACACCAGGAGTCCAGGAAATTTTCCTGGCTCTTGAGAAAAAGACAATGGACCTTGTCTGTTTTGCTCCCCTTTATATTTTCCATTTTTGTTATCCATCCCTTCAGCAATATATGGAACAGCACACTCTGAGCTTGTGAAAGTTGAATCCCTCTTGGCCTGAAAAGCAGGAGTTGGTAATAGGTTGGTATAAGTGAGAAAACTTCTTAGGCAAAGATTATAACGTGCTATAATTAAATTTGTCACTAGAAAGTGCTTTATTTGCCTTTGTAAGTAAATATACCTCTCTTTTGCTTTTAGTATGACACAAATCTTTGTTGTTAACAATAGTCTAGGGAGCTCCTCAGCCAATTCTTTTAAAATACTTGGATGCAAGTTACATGGACCTAATGATTTACAATTTCTAACTTTAGTAGGCTTCTCTTTAATATCCCCTAGCGATACTAGTGGAAACATGCGATCCTGTAGCTGGGTGTGAAACAACAAATTACTACTTCATACTCTCCAGGAATCTAACAGAGCATTTTTAGTGGTTTCCAGGCTGATTTTGGGGGAAATCCTATTTGTTTTAGTCCTATGATGAGCAGTCCAAACATATCTAGTGGGATTCTTAACAGGATAAAAACGAGCACATTTTTTCCAGTTATTTTCTAATTTTCTGCATAGAAGCTGATTCTGTTTAATGCATTTTTAAAGTGTCTCTTCTTGAAATGTCATAGGTTGCTAGCTCTTATTTCATCTTCTCTTCTCTGCATAAGGAATAAAGATAAAAAATTGTTATCTGCACTGTACTCATTGTTCCCACAGTTAGTGGTTCGACCTCATTCACTGCTTGGAACAAACTGTGTGTGTTACCCACAATTAAGTTAAATGAAGAGTATCTTTTATTCTGTAAAATGACCTGTTCTCTGCTTTAGGATCTGCAGGAAGGTCACAAAGCTTACAGACTCCTGAGGTTGCCAATAATGTTCTGTAAACTAGCAGTTAAATGGTTAAATATGTCTTTTTAAATGAAGTATAGCGCAAGACTGATTTATAAGCTGTTATTGCTCAGATACCATGGTGATGGTCATGCTCTAATCCCCCTAGATTTTCAGGGGATTTAAATATTGTCTTTTAAAAAGTGTTTATGGCTCACAAATTGGTTGACATTCTTGATTGGTGTTCCAGGGCTTTCAGCCAAACTCTCTAATAGAACAATCAATTAGAAAAGCTCTTTATAAACAGACACACTTAAAAGGTAATTTAGAGAGTAGCCTGGTCACATATTAATAAGCTGTTACCTTTTTATTTATTTTTTTGTGAGAGGTCTCAATTTAAATGGATACTTTGACCTACTGTCAACCTAACAAAAGGAATTTCTGTTAAATACACATGGATAGCATTTTACTCTACTGTTTTATTACAATTATGTTGCATTTGAGTTGTATGTCAAGAAAAAGCAATGCTAATGAATGTATAGTGCCATAAGATACTGAGTACTGAATAAAATTTTTTGCTAATAAATGGATTCTTGATACTTTATTGTTAGTACAGGCAGTCCCCGGGTTACGTACAAGATAGGGACTATAGGTTTGTTCTTAAGTTGAATCTGTATGTAAGTCGGAACTGGCGTCCAGATTCAGCCGCTGCTCAAACTGACCGCCGGTTCTGACTTACATACAGAATCAACTTAAGAACCCCAAGCATTCCCCAAGTTAGCTGCTGCTGAAACTGATCAGCAGCTGATTCCAGGAAGCCCGGGGCAGAGCAACTCTGCCTCGGGCTTCCTGTAGTCAGTGCTGGTCAGTTTCAGCAGCGGCTAAATCAGGACGCCTGGGGCAGAGCAGCTGGGGTGCTGCTGGGTTGCTCCAGTAGCGCCGCTCCTCGGCACTACTGGACCAACCTAGCAGCACCCCATCTGCTCTGCCCCAGGAGTCCTGATTCAGCCGCTGCTGAAAATGACCAGCAGCGGCTGAATCAGGACCAGAGCAGCTGGGGTGCTGCTGGGTTGGACCAGTAGCGCCCAGAGCGGCGCTGCGGGACCAACCGGCAGCACCCCAGCTGCTCTGCCACAGGCGTCCGGAGAAAAGCCTAGTCTGCTGGGGGTGTGGGGGGCGTACTAGCTGCCCCCCCCCCCCTACCCCAGCAGACCAGGAAGACACGAGCGGCGGACCGAGACGCACCGCGGTCCCGCCGCCTGGGTCCTCCGTGGCTTTGCTCCCAGTCTCCCTGGTCTGCTGGAGACCAGCAGACCAGGGAGACGGGGAGCAAAGCATCTGAGGACGTCGGCAGCGGGACAGCCGCGGGGCGTCTGGGCTGTCCCTGCCGGCTTCCCCCGTGGCTTTGCAAAGCCTCGGGGAAGCCGGCAGCAGAGCAGCCCAGGCGCGCCTGGGGTGCCCCGCTGCCCGAGCCCCCCCGCGGCTTTGCAAAGCCTTGGGGAAGCCGGCAGCGGGGCAGTCCAGGCGCGCCTGGGGTGCCCCGCTGCCCGAGCCCCCCCCCCCTCGGCTTTGCAAAGCCGCGGGGAAGCCGGCAGCGGGGCAGTCCAGGGGCGCCTGGGCTGCCTCTGCCCGAGCCCCCCTGTGGCTTTGCAAAGCTGCAGGGGGCGGGGGAGGGGGCTCGGGCAAAGGGCCAGCCCGCTGCCCGAGCCCCTCCGGGGCTTTGCTCTGCGTCTTCCTGGTCTGCAGACCAGGGAGACGCAGAGAAAGCCCCAGAGTACACGGGCGGCAGGACCGCGAGGTCCCGCAGTCCGTGTACCCTGGGGCAGCCCTGTTCGTAACTGCGGATCCAACGTAAGTCGGATCCGCGTAAGTCGGGGACTGCCTGTATTAGGATTGGCGTTTTCCTTTCTTTTCCTGCATTTTCCTTTCCTCTCTCCCAAACATGCCACCGTGGAGATCAAAGTCCTTACTTTATGCACATTAGCTACTGCAGAGGCAGCAGCAGGACAAACTCCCTCACCACTGTGTTTCAGGCCTGGCTTGGATAAAATATCTTTTATTTGTTTTGTCTGTCTCTTTTCAGTCTTGCTGTGTGAATAAAGGGGCCAACTGTGAAGGAAGTTTGGGTTGGACCACTGGGAATTAGTCAGCCCACCAACTCATTTAACATAGACCAACAAACTGTAGGCAGGTGGTAGCAGCGTTCAGTCGTTTGTATTAGCACGGCACTTAGGAGTTGTATTCATGGAGCCAGGGCCCCATTTTGGTAGGTGCTGCATAAGCACAGGACAAAAGATGACTCTTGCCCCCCACAAAACTTACCATTTAAGTAACTAGTAATTTCAGATATGAACCATTATTCTTTCCTAGTGCTGCAAGGCTCCATAAGCCATTCACCACCATTTACTCTCAGCAATTCAGTTTCTGAAAAGTTTTTATATTGAGATAATTGTTTTCCTCTTATAATTGCAGTCTATTCAGATTGTAATACTGCTTCATACAAAGCACTCCCTTCTCTTTGCTGGTGCCTGCTTATGCAGGTGATAGATAGACTAGTAATAACTTTTTCTCCTTAATGTAGTCAGTCATCATCACAGTTCATTTCTCCCACTGATGCAATATAAAAACATATGGAACCAAGGAAAACCTAGATCTAATAATAATTTCAGGGTATGTCTACACTACCCCACTAGTTCGAACTAGCGGGGTAATGTATTCATACCGAACTTGCTAATGAAGCCCGGGATTTGAATTTCCCGGGCTTCATTAGCATAAAGCCGGCTCCGCCATTTTTAAAAGCCGGCTAGTGTGAACCCTGTGCCACGCGGCTACACGCGGCACGGGCTAGATAGTTCGAACTACGTAGCCATTCCGATCTATCTGTACACCTCGTTCCACGAGGCGTACAGATAGTTCGGAATAACTACATAGTTCGAACTATCTAGCCCGTGCCGCGTGTAGCCACGTGGCACAGGGTTCGCACTAGCCGGCTTTTAAAAATGGCGGAGCCGGCTTTATGCTAATGAAGCCCGGGAAATTCAAATCCCGGGCTTCATTAGCAAGTTCGGTATGCATGCATTACCCCGCTAGTTCGAACTAGCGGGGTAGTGTAGACATACCCTCAGTGATTTTATTTTGGAAGCTCATGCTCCATTGAGGAGCTCTGTATGAGGTGATGTTTAAAATTCAGTACGGTTACACACATTACAAAATTAACAGTACAAGAAAGTCACGGAGAAAATATTTTTTAGATACAAAAAGCACATAATTTTTTAAAAAATGAAATGTTGAAGTGTCCTAAGGAAGTAGATGGTGAAACCATTTGTTCACTTTTGTTTATAGCTAAAGAGAGATGTCTCAATATTTAACCGAGAGGCTGTCCAATAGGACGTTTACTCTGAAGCTACTGTAAATAAATCATAGTTTCATAGAGTTTAACGGCAGAAAGGACCATTAAATCCTCTAGCCTGATTTCCTGTATACTATAGACCAGTGGTCTCCAACCTTTTTACACCCAAGATCACTTTTTAAGTCTCAGAACAGGCGAAGATCTACTGCCCCGCCCCTGCCTTGAAGCCCCGCCTACATTACATGAGGAAATCTAATGTAAATGTACTGCGCAGGTGCACAGTTCAGAGAGGGCTCAAGAGCTACTCTTAGAGCCCCTGAGATCTACCGGTAGCTCGCGATCTACTGGTTGGTGACCACGGCTATAGACCATTCAATTTCAGGGCAATCCACCCTGTGTTGAGCCTAATGACTTCTGGGTGGCTACAGCATGTCTTTCAGAAGGTCAACCAGTGTAGATTTGAAGACACCCAGAGATGGAGAACATGCCCACTTCCCTTGGTAGTTTAGTCCAAAAGTTAATAACCTTCACTCTTAACCATTTGTGCCTAATTTATCAAATATATTTGTCTGGCTTCAGCTTCCAGTAGCTGGTTCTTGCTACGCCTTTTCCTACAAATGAGCCCTTTTGTCCCCAGTATTATCTTCCCTTAAAAGTACTTACACAGTGTAATCAAGTTGCTTCTCAATTTGTTGTTTTTCAGAAGCAAAACAGATCAAGCGTTCTCAGTCTCTTGCTCTGCAGCATTTTCTCCAGTCCTCAAAACATTTTTGTCTCTCTTTTCTCTAACTTTTCAACCTCATTTTAAAATTGTGGCCACAAGAACGTGATATAATATTCCAGAACTGATCTCATCAATACCACATACAAAGGTAAAATCACTTCCCTGTTCCTATTCACTGCTCCTCTGTGTATATTTCCAAGGATTGCACTGATCCTTTCCCCCAGGATATCACACTGGGAACTCATGTTGTATTGTCTACTATAACCCCTCCATTGTTTTCAGACTGCTTGCTGGTGTTCATTCCTCATTCTGTATATCTGACTTCCATTCCTTGTTTCTAGCATAGCTTTGTTTTGGGCTGTATTAAAACACATTTTGTTTGAATGGGCCCAGGGGATCCTGATCACTCAGTGGTAGCCAATGCTTGCAGAGAACTGGCTTTTAAGCCTGCTCCCCCTGAGCACCGGCTCCTGCCTGCTCCTCAGCGCTGCTGCCTCTGATACAGAGGAAACTGGAGAGGGGAATGTGTGTAACCGTATAGGTTAACTGATGAGCCACGGCTTGTCGGTTAACCGTGTACACTGGTACAGATACCTACTAGAGACATCCCCATTAATGATGATTCCCCATTGACAACCATTTTTTGAGATCTGTCTACTAGCCACTCTTTAATCTATTTAGCATGTGCTCTGCTGATATTGTATAGCGCTAATTGTTTAATCAGAGTGTTATGCAGTACTAAATTAAATGACTGATAAATCTAAATGAACTACATTTACAGTTATCTTGGTAAATCAAACTCACAATCTGTTCAAATAATGAAAGCAGGTTTGTTTGACAATTCCTGTTTTCCAGAAAACCAAACTGATTGGCATTAATTATATTTCTGGCCTTTATTTCTTTATTAATTGAATCTCATGTCAGCTTTTCCATTATTTTGCTTGGAAGTGATATTAGGCTAACTGGCCAATAGTTACCAAGTGAGATGCATGGGGGAATTTATAATTCCTGTTGAGGTTATGAAGTTGTTACTAAGAAAAATGCCCTTTGTGTGAATATGTATCTAATATTGCAGGCAAAAGCTATATCACATTTCCACAGAACAGAGACAATCTTTAGGACTGTATTCTATCCACAAAATACTTAGGTTAAGAGAGTGTTTGATTAGGGGAAACAGTTCAGCTGTTGTTCTGCAGGAAAGGGATTTTGAGAAGTGGAAATTTACCAAAGGCAAAACAAATAGGTAGGCTGCAAGAAAGTATGTGTGTGTGGGTGGTGGTTTATAAATCAAGAAAGACCCACAAAGACACAAACAGGAAGTCTGGGTGGGAGAGGAAAAACCCTTGCTCAAAAAGCATCAGCAGAAAATATGCTAATGACATCGCAACTCATGCTAATGAGTCCATCATTAGTGTACTCTCTGCCGCAAAAACACTGTAGTGTAGACAAAGCCACAATGTAAAAGTTTACTTCCTAGCAATACCCTTCAATAAATCAATGTAATAAGATGCTGTTCTTGCTTTATGCTATCTATATTACGCAATTGTAAATATAATTTTAGCAACTCCTGTCTGTAGTATATATATATATTTAAAATTAATCCCTTATCACAAAAAGAAGATGTACAATGAGAACATGCGGAGTTGCTGAAAAAATTCTGATCTCATTTGGTGAAAATCTAGAATAATTTCACTGAATTAGTTTTTTCAGACTTTTACCGGTGTAACTGAGATGAAAATCTGGTCCAGAATCTCTCTCACTATTAAAATGACCTCAGTGAGAAGCAATGAGCAATTTCTTATTGCTGGTGTACCAACTGCTAAATCGTTAAAAAAAAGAGGTTTTTAATAACTACCTGGTTCCCTTCATATGCAATTATGTGTCACCTTTTGAATAAAGACGATTGATATCTTACTAGCCAAACTGACTAGGGAGGAGCAGAGTATTATACTTGAACATAACATAAGAACATAAGAACATACCATAAGAACATAAGAACGGCCGTACTGGGTCAGACCAAAGGTCCATCTAGCCCAGTATCCTGTCTGCCGACAGTGGCCAGCACCAGATGCCCCAGAGAGGGTGGACCGAAGACAATGATCAAGTGATTTGTCTCCTGCCATCCCTCTCCAGCCTCTGTCAAACAGAGGCCAAGGACACCATTTTATCCGCTGGCTAATAGCCTTTTATGTACCTAACCTCCATGAAATTATCTAGCTTCTCTTTAAACTCTATTATAGTCCTAGCCTTCACAGCCTCCTCTGGCAAGGAGTTCCACAGGTTGACTACACACTGTGTGAAGAAGTACTTTCTTTTATTAGTTTTAAACCTGCTACCCATTAATTTCATTTGGTGTTCTCTAGTTCTTCTATTTAGGGAACTAATAAATAACTTTTCTTTATTGGCCCTCTCCACACCACTCATGATTTTATAGACCTCTATCATATCCCACCTCAGTCTCCTCTTTTCTAAACTGAAGAGTCCCAGTCGCTTTAACCTCTCCTCATATGGGACCCGTTCCAAACCCCTAATCATTTTAGTTGCCCTTTTCTGAACCCTTTCCAAGGCCAAAATATCTTTTTTGAGGTGAGGAGACCACATCTGTACACAGTATTCAAGATGTGGGCGTACCATAGTTTTATACAGGGGCAGTAAGATATTCTGGGTCTTATTTTCTATCCCTTTCCTAATAATTCCTAGCATCCTATTTGCCTTTTTGACCGCCGCTGCACACTGCGTGGAAGTTTTCAGAGAACTGTCCACGATAATTCCAAGATCTCTTTCCTGATTTGTCGTAGCCAAATTAGTCCCCATCATACTGTACGTATAGTTGGGGTTATTTTTCCCAATGTACATTACTTTACACTTATCCACATTAAATTTCATTTGCCATTTTGTTGCCCAATCACTCAGTTTGGTGAGATCTTCTTGGAGTCCCTCACAGTCTGCTTCTGTCTTGACTATCCTAAACAGTTTGGAATCATCTGCAAACTTTACTACTTCACTGCTTTACTACTTCCCTTTCTCCAGATCATTTATGCTTTACTACCTCCCTTTCTCCAGCGCGACCAGGAACAGCTAACAGGAGAGTTTGGAAAGGGAGTTCTCCAGGTAAAAGAGGAGTAAAAATGGGACCCTTGTGGTAAGTGGCTGTCTGGAGTGTGTGTTTGTGTGGGGCGGAGTTATTTGCAGTGTGCTGAGCTTGTGTTTGTCTGTTTGGTTTGTTTGTTTGTTTGTTTGTTTGAAGGAGCTTCTAAAAGGTTTGAAATCTAGAAGCCTCTGTTAATTGGCTGAGCCTCAGTGGGGGGAGGGGCTACCAGAGCTAGATAAGCCTGTGACTCAGCGACCAGGGAGAGCGCGACCAGGAACAGCTAACAGGAGAGTTTGGAGAGGGAGTTTAGAGAGTTTAGAGGGCACTAGTGACTTCTGTCCTTCTTTAAAACCTAACTCTTAGAATAACCTATACTCCAGAAGTTTAAAAAGAATCCCAGTTTATACTTAAACTTATTCATTACAAACATGGAGACAGAAGCCCAGCAGCAGAGTGGAGGCTATCCTGTTTATTGCGTCGAGTGTAACATGTATGATTACCTGCCCTGTGGGCGGGTGGCGTATGTGTGCACCCGTTGCAAGGAGCTCCTGACCCTCAGAGACCGAGTTCGGGCTTTGGAGGACAGGGTGGCTGAACTGGAGGAGCTAAGGGAGGTAGAGAACTATGTTGATGAGACTTTCCGGGACACTGTAGTACTGTCCCACCTCCAGTCTGAGAGCCCCAGTGTTCTTAAGGAGGATGAAAGTCTCAAAGGAACAGAGCATTTAATGGGAGCAGAGGGAAACCATCCCGTAGTTGGGACCCTCCTCCCAGAGGATGTTGCGGTATCCTCTTGCACTGAGCTTACCTCTGATGGGGAGGGAATGCCAGTTAGGAAGAGGCAGGTGTTAGTAGTGGGTGATTCGATCGATAGAAACATAGATAGTTGGGTTTGTGATGACCGGGAGAACCGTATGGTCATTGCCTGCCTCGTGCGAAGGCTGCGGATCTCTCGAGGCATCTAGATAGACTTATGTGTAGTGCTGGGGAGGAGCCGGTGGTCGTGGTACATGTAGGTACCAATGACGTAGGGAAGGGTAGGAGAGATGTCCTGGAGGCCAAATTTAGGCTGCTAGGAAAGAGACTGAAATGCAGGACCTCTATGGTGGCGTTCTCGGAAATGCTTCCAGTTCCACACGCAGGGCCAGGTAGGCAGGCAGAGCTTCAGAGTCTCAATGCGTGGATGAAACGATGGTGTAGGGAAGAGGGGTTTAGATTTATTAGGAATTGAGGACAGGAAGGATGGGCTCCACCTAAACCAGGGTGGAACCAGACTGCTGGCACTAAACATTAATAAGGCCGTAGAGCAGTTTTTAAACTAAGAGATGGGGGAAAGTCGATTGGTGCGGAGATGCACGTAAATCGGAGAGAGACTCTTAGAGGAGAATCCGTTGATAGAGAGTCTCTAAGCTGTAGTCGGAAAGAGAGGAGGGGAGAGGGCAAACCATGGGCCAGAGCTGACAAACAACCGCATACAAAGGAATCCAATGCATCAGGGAAGGGCAGACAAATAACCAGTGGCAAATTTTTAAAGTGCTTGTACACATATGCTAGGAGTCTGACTAATAAGATGGGTGAACTAGAGTACCTCGTATTAAATGAGGAGATAGACACAATAGGCATCACTGAAACCTGGTGGAATGAGGACAATCTGTGGGACACAATCATATCGGGATATAAAATATATAGAAAGGATAGAGCAGGCCAGGTGGGTGGCGGAGTGGCACTGTATGTGAAAGATAATGTAGAATCAAATGAAATAAAAATATTAAGTGACTCAACATGTTCCATAGAATCGCTATGGATAGAAATTCCATGCTCCAATAATAAGAAATTAGCAGTAGGGATATATTACCGACCACCTGACCAGGACAGCGATACTGACATAGAAATGCTGAGGGAGATTAGAGAGGCTACCAAAATAAAGAACTCTATAATAATGGGTGATTTTAATTACCCCCATATTGACTGGGGGTATACTATATCTACTGGATCCCCCTTGTCTGCATGTTTGTTAACCCCTTCAAAGAACTGTAATAGATTAGTACGACAGGATTTCCCTTTACAGAAACCATGTTGACTTTTGTCCAACAAATTATGTTATTCTACATGCTTCACAATTTTATTCTTCACTTTTGTTTCGACTAATTTGCCCGGTACTGAAGTTAGACTTACCGGTCTGTAATTGCCAGGATCGCTTCTAGAGCCCTTTTTAAATATTGGTTTCACATTGGCTACCTTCCAGTCATTAGGTACGGAAGCCGATTTAAAGGATAGGTTACAAACCACAGATGATAGCTCAGCAATTTCCCATTTAAGTTCTTTTAGAACCCTTGGATGAATGCCATCTGGTCCCGGAGATTTGTTAACATTAAGTTTTTCTATTTGTTCCAAAACCTCCTCTAATGACACTTCAATCCGGGACAGTTCCTCAGATTCATCACCCTCAAAGGACGGTGCAGATTCAGGAATCTCCCCAATGTCCTCAGCCGTGAAGACTGAAGCAAAGAAATCATTTAGTTTATCTGCAATGGCTTTATCGTCCTTGATTGCTCCTTTTATAGCTCGATCATCTAGGGGACCCACAGGTTTTTTAGCAGGCTTCCTGCTTCTAATGTACTTAAAAACATTTTGTTATTTCTTTTTGAGTTTTTGGCCAGCTGTTCCTCAAAATCTTTTTTTGCTTTTCTTATTACATGTTTACACTTGATTTGACAGTGTTTATGTTCCTTTCTATTTATCTCACTAGGATTGGACTTCCACTTCTTAAAAGATACCTTTTTGTTCCTCACTGCTTCTTTTACATGTTGGTTAAGCCACGGTGACTCTTTTTTAGGTCTCTTGCTATGTTTTTTAATTTGGGGGTATACATTTAAGTTGGGCCTCTGTTATGGTGTCTTTAAAAAGTTTCCATGCAGCTTTCAGGGATTTGGCTCTAGTCACTGTGCCTTTTAATTTCTGTTTAACTAACCTTCTCATTTTTGTGTAATTCCCCTTTTTGAAATTAAATGCCAGTGTCAGAAGGGGTACGTCTAGATAGTGGTGCTATTTGGGATACAGTATCCCGAAATAGTGTTTTCTGCATCTGAACAGCGTGCCCGTTATTTCAAAATGAAATAGAAATAACAGGATTGCAATTCCAACTTCCCAGTAAACCTCATTCCATGAGGATTAAGGGACTTATCGAAATAGTGATCTATTTCAAAATTTGGTGCTGTGTAGACTGTAGACAGCACCAAATTTTGAAATAGACTAGCTCTATTTCGAATTAGAGCTAGTGCTGCTGTGTAGACACACCCAAGAAGAAAAAGGTGTCTCAGCAATTCAACTTGGGCCTAACTGTATTGTACCATCATCAATAGGAACAGAATCAGAATCTTACTTCTAACAGAAGAGACTGTTACACTTACCCTTTCCATCTCTGAGACAAGGTCAAAGAAGCTGGGCAGCTAACTAAAAGTTGCCCTCAGGCCAAGGCAGAAATAACAGCATAGTAATTAGCACCATCTGGAAGCAAAGGGTCTTGCAGACGGCATATACCTGGGCTTAGCTAGTGAAAAGGTCTCTAATTTTCACATACTGCATGTCATCACAAGTTTAAAAATGCTGTACAATATAGATGGGAAGACTCATGTTTCAGTACTAGAGAAAATTCTAACTGATTATTAATGTTTTTAAGTATAAAATGCTCAGATATATTTAAATGAGTAATAAAACTAATGCCAGGGGTTTATGGAAAATAGATATGTAAAATTAATGGGGTATCTTTTTAGGATGAGATTACAGGTTTGGTTGATCAACAGTGTCGTTGTAATAGATTTAAACTTCTGTAAGGTGTTTCACTTGATACCATATGACATTTTGATTAAAAAACTAAATATGGAGTTCACATGGCACCAATTAAAAGCAATAAAAACTGGCTGCTAAGTCTTAAAATGTAATTGTAAATATGAAGTCATTGAATAGGGGTGTATCTGAGGGAGAACTGTGGGATCTATGCCAGGGGTTCTCAGATTGTCGATCAGAACCCCAGAGTGGGTCTTGACACCAAGCCTGGTGTTGGCTTTGAACCCCAGCAAGTCTTAAGCCCAAACCCAGTCCCAGCTGCTCAAGGCTGCAACCGGAGCCCGAGTTTTGCTGGCCAGGGCTAAGGTTACATGCCTCTCTTAGAAGTTCTTGGTATTCGGGTTTGGGTCCCACGGGTGGCAGCACTTGGATGGGCTCTGGATTTGGTTCCTGCTGCTGGGGTTATATAGTCATTTTTGTTGTCAGATGGAGGTCACAGTGCAATGAAGTTTGAGAACTGCTACTCCATGCTATGTAACATTTTTATCAATGACCTGAAAGAGAACATAGAATCATCATTGACAAAGGTTGCAGATGACACAAAAATTGGGAGAGTGGTAAATAATGAAGAGGACACATCACCATTAATACAAAGCAATCCAGATTGTTTGGTAAACTGGGCACAAGCAAATATGGCTATATGTAAATGCATATAGCCAGGAACAAAGAATAAGGCACACTTATATGATGGGTAAGCAATGACTCTGAAAAAGATTTGGAAGTTGGAACCGGGTAAGATAGTTCCGTGTGTGGAGTTTTTATGTAGTACTGCTAAACATGAACAACATTGTTTTCTGTCTGGCATGAAGATTATGAGCTTTCTGGGGCAGGGACTGTCTTCATTTCTTGACTTGACAGTGCCTAACATAATAGGCTTGATTGGCACCAGCAGCAACAATAATGCCCAAAAGTCATTATAATTTTTTTAAAAGTTCCATAAGTACCATTTTGTTTATGGAAAAAAAAATCACAAAATATATTTTATAAAAAGTAAATAAAGTATTTCATAAAAGTACAACTATCATTAGTTGTTAATTTCACAGGTTATTTACACATTGAGTAAGGTACTAAAGTGCCCTATTTAGGTTGGACCAACAACTATGTAGCTAGAAAAAAACTGAATACTAAATAGAATAATTTAAATTATGCAAAAATCAAGACACATGGTAGATGCACAATTTCATAATTGCATTTGAAAAGTGGGTTGTTCAGCCGTATCTTATTATTGTTTACATTAGTAAATTTGAACATAAAATTCAAATTTAGAGCCAAATTCAGATCTGCAACTAGGGTTCTGATCCTGTAACTGACTTACAGGGTCTGTCAGAATCCAAGTTAATGTAACTGGTAACTTCTTCTGACCTCTCACCACCTGCACTTTTTATGATATACCAACCCAGACTCAAGTGAACAAGGGCCCAAGTCTGAAATACTGGACTGGAGACTGAAAGATTGAAACTGAAGAATCAGGCCAAAAGCTGTGAAGTGCAGAAGAGCATTCTGGTACCCCATAACTTGGACTCCTATCTGTTCACCTTATCTGTTTATTCTCTGTGGTAAATATATTGTCAGATACAGTATGTGACAATATTCTGTCTGAAAATTTATAAATGAAGGTAACACAGACTAAGCCTAAATTGGGTGGACTTATAACTCAGTTTCTCAACTTATACAAACTGAAACTCATTTACTAAGACTCTCATACACTTAACAAGATACAACTTATATTCCAGCACCTCTTACATTCCCTCTAAATTAGGCTGACTGTGTATAAGAGTATAATTTGGTGATACATACCAAGGTGTTAGAAGAGAGGTAATATGGAGAAAGAAATGCAGCTAAATTAGTGGGTAGAAGAAAGTGCAAGTTAGAATAGCACCCTGACTTTAACTTACATCTTCTTCTGGCTCACTGGTGCAAACTGACATTAACTTAGATTTTTTTTACAAAAGTTATCAGTGCTTCTATGGAAGTCCAACTGAGTTGTCTCCATTTTTTATTTGATTCTTAGAATTTTGGAAAAAATACAAATAGCTTTTTGACAATGTATCTGCCATGTATTTATGAACACACTTTTAAAAAAATTGCAGTACTATTTTCCCATGGAGAAAAATTGTGAAGACAGGTAAAATCCATTTAGTATGAGGACATATACAACCTTTTTACTAAGGAAAATTTATTTGTTACATGTACCACATATAAAATTAACATTAACTGAAACAGACCTAATTGTTTCAATCATTCATGAATAAGCAGTTACACTGTAAACTACAAAACTGTACAATTTTAAATTTAGTAACTCATTCTTACAACATAGTGCAATTGTAACATTTTAAAACAAAGAATTGTGCCATTTTTATTAAAATAAAGTGCATTAAATAATTTTCGTGTATACAACAAGAAGAGCTGTAGTTGCAATACAAAACTTTAACTTTGGAAGAAACTCAGAAAATTTTAAAATTTTCTTTACACACTAGTAACCTATGGTTCAAACTTCATTCACAATTTTAAAAAATTAGGAAGTCTAAGAAGTAACCAGAGATCATTGTACACAAAGCCAGTAATCAGGATTAATATCAAAAGCAATTCATGCAAAAATTCAAACTACTGGGATTAAAGTTGTTTGGATTCTAGTGATATGTGTATTTCAGAAAGCATTAACATGCAGCTGCTGTTGCTAAAACATTTCACAATATAGTAACTAATCCTCATATTGAAGGCATCAATATTATGTATTTTGGTGAACTATATTCAGTTTCCTAAGGAATGATTGCCCACAGAAATTATGTAAGAGGACTAGCACTGTAAATTATACATACTAATTTTACTGCATCTGGTAGTAAAAAGAAATTAAATGTGATGTTCCCTGGGATCTAGTTAGTGAGCATGTATATAACTCTAAAAACCTGTAAAATTATTCTACTAACCCAGGGGATTCCAAACTGTTGGGCTGGAGTTAAATATAAATTTGATGCCATGGACTCAGTCTTAATATTTATGTGTTGTGAAATTTACTCTTAATTTTCACAGTTTTTTGCAAATACAATAAAGCTGAGAGAGAACAAAAGGAAGAACTAATGTAGGCTTTAGTTCCAAACAGCTTCTGAATGAAGGGGTACAGAATAAAAGATGGACAGAAGTCTACTATATATGCTTCTAAGAGTAACAAGCAAAATAAAAGACCCTTTGACTTCAGTGGGATTTGGATCAGGCCCAATATGCAAAACACCAAATTCTGACCCCCTAATTCATGTGCAGGGATTTCACAGGCTTTGGGTGAGCATTGGAGAGTAAGCCCCATTGGCTTGCTTTTGCACTTTGATTTATACAATAGAGTTTAATAAAATTACCTGCAACTGTAGTTCCTATCCTATATTTTGGCACAAACCATTCAATTATTTCTGCTTTCTCCTTGACCCATTTCCTTAATAACTCGTAGGAAAATCCAGAGTAAATGAAAGTAAGGATGTTAAATTGCATTTAATCAGATAATCAAGAAGTTGATGGAATTTCCATTGATTACTTGATTAGTTGATAAGTGAGGAAACTGAAGAGCCAAAGCGAGGTTAACTCCTGGCCCTGGGAGCTGACCCTGCTGCGGCTCTGCATTTTAAATGTAGTGGCTCCCCCTAGCACCAGCTCCTGCTTCCCCCTCTTGCTGCCACTGATAGAGGCAGCAAGGGGGGGAGAAGCGACTAGTTGAGTAGTGACTTGACTAGTCACTTACATCCCTAAATGAAAATAGGTAACTGTATGATTAAGGTGCTACCCATTTTGGAACACCTGCTGTGTAGTAAGCCACACGTGGTTTGACAGTGGAATTTAATACTGCTGGAGCAGCTTTTCCTTTGGCTTCATTATTCCTTTTCCCATTCTTCCCTGAGATAGGGCAGATACATGCAGGCACTACTAAGTGTATCAATGGCTACACAGAGATGGGCAAGCCAAGTTGCCAGGATGGAATCAGAGAGCAGAATAAACGGGGCTGGTTCAGCACACTGATTCCCCACATTCCAATACCATAACACAGCATGTTCCTGACAGACCTTGTGGTATCTTCTTATTGAGTGGGGGACCAGATCCATTCTCCCTTCCTACAGCCACTTCCTTGAAAGGAGCAGTAGCTGAGTTTTCTGTGTCTTTCATGGGCCTGTCCTTGGGAAGTGCTGAGGATCTGCTAAGAGGAGACTTCAGAGGGAACCAAGGGCAACTGATGCTTCACAGAATTGAGCCCAAGATGCAAACATTTCAAGACTTACTCCATTCTGATGGATTTTCCCTGAAGACTGAGAGTGACTATCTATATCTATACTAGATTTGCTTGGGTCCTTAATTCAATTAATTTTTGTTTTTCTTCATTTAAATCATTGCTGTGGAGTGGGGCTGAGAAAGAGGGGTTCAGCATACAGGCTGCTCCAGGGGTAGAGGACTACCCCAGTCCTCTCTCACCACAGCAGCTTAAGGCCAGGTGAGAAGCGCCTCTCTATGACTGCTGCAGCTCCAGTGGGCACAGCCAGGGAAGGGATTCACGTCCCCAGCTGGGGCAGGTCCAGAGTCATCTACACCAGGCCTGGGCAAAATATGGCCTGCAGGCCGGATGTGGCCCTCCAAGCCATCGGATCTGGCCCATGGATGCTGCAGGGAGCCCCAGGCGGGCTTCTCGCTTGCCTCGCTCTACCCGCAGGTGACTCAAAAACGTGACTGTGGAGCAGTTTTTCTTTAAAAACTGTGATTCCAGACGGGAGGGGGGAACGCTTTAGGAACTGTTCCCACCCCCAGGCAGCCAGGAAGCACAAGGGACTTCAGAGCACATGGATGCAGCCTGTGCAGTGGTGGGGCAGCAGCATTCCCTGGAAGCTGTGCAGCAGCCCAGCTTCACAGGTGATTAATCAGCCCCGCCCAGTCAGAGGCTCAGGTGCATGGAGCTGACTAACTAGGCAGGGCTGATTAAGCAGCTGTGAAACTGTGCTGCTGCACAGCTTAGAGGGAACACTGGCTGGTGTGGAGGGTGATTCAGGAATGGGCTGTTGGCTGGTAAGTCTTCTAGACAGACCCCTTCTCTGGCACCCCAGCTCCTTCCTTTACCAACCCTCTACCCCCTCCTCGACATACCCAAATCTTCTGCCCCCCCTCCTGCACGTGTATCCCCTCCCAGATCTGGCCCCCCAATCCCCTGCCCCAGATCACACTCCCCTCTAGCCCTAGCTCACAACCCAAATCCCTGCACCCCCTCCTCTATCCCAATTCCCTGCCCTATGTCACAATCCAACCCTCTGCACCCCTGTCCACAACTGCCTCCTTCAGCCAACTTCTTTCCCTTATCCCAAGCTCCCTTCTGCACCCAACCTCCACCCCAGGCCCCGCACCTCCTCCATTAATATCATGGAAGAGTGCGGCCCTCAACCACTTTCCAAATTTCTGGAGTGGCTCCCCCATCAAAAATTATTATCCACCCCTGAGCTACCTCCTATGCTTCCTAGCCAGAGTTAGGAATGCAGCAAACTTTCCTTTCACTCCCTGATGAAGGGGAACAGCCAGAAATTTTTCCATACAAATAGGGGGAAAGCTGCAGACCCCCCTTCCACCCTAAGGGCGCCTAGGCGGGGTGGGAAGCTCATGGCTGGGGCAGTCCCAGATGGGAAGAGTGGAAAGTGTGTGCTCCAGCTAGCCTCTTTCACCTACCTGTTCATTCTGTCTCTTTTTTTCTGTATGACTTTGTGTCCCTGTACACATGGGGGAGGGAGGAGCTTGGCCCCCCTCTTTCTTCCCCACAACCAAACCCTGATCGTGCTTTAAGTTATGATAATAGTCCTAGCTCTTACCATTTAGGAGGAGTTCTTGAACAAACAGACCAATGGAGACACTTGATCGGTCACAAACTCTCTCAAATATATAGAAGATGTGTTTCTGTGTGAATACACTCTCTCTCTCTCTCTTTATATATACACACACACTAGCACATTTACACAGCATTGCTCAGGTTCTTAAGGAGTGGCTAAGGGCAGGAGCATGGAGGGTACAAGAGTCAGGACTAAGGGGTGAGGACAGGCTCTGGGCAAAAGTAAAAGGGTGGTCGGGGGGCCAAAGCCCCTCCTCTCAAGATTCATACTAGGGCTGCTTGCTCTTCCACTTCCCATCCCTGTCAGAGAGTGAGAGCAAAGTGCCCCTGTACTCCCTAGCCAGAGTGAGGAATGCAACAAGCTGTTCACTTTCCCATCACTCCCTGACAAAGAGGAATAGCCAGCAATGTCCCTGTACAAATCAAGAAGGAAGCTTCAGGCCCCTCTCTACCCTCTGTAAAAATTCCTGGGGGTGGGAGGCTTGGGGATGCAGCAGTCCCAGATGGCAGGGGACACTCCCAGCCAGCCCCTTTCACTTGCTTGGTGATTCTCTTTTCTGCATGGTTTTATGAGATGCAATCCCATTTCAGGCACATCCTATGTTCCTTGTACAATCAAACCCTTGTGTTGCTTTAAGTTACGATAAGAGGAAGCTATATACTGAATTTGGTGGTGCTAGCTCTTACTGTTTAAGAAATCAGACTATATAAATTATTTAATTGTCCAATCAGTATTGGGTTCCAATACTGAAAGGTGCCAAGCATCTCCAAATCTGCCCCTTACAGGTTGGAGTCCTTAGAATTTTGTGATTAATACACAATTGGAGCTTTCCTGGACGAAGGTCACTAAGAGCAGACCCTTACTCAGACTTTCTTACAGTTTAAATAGTTGTAGGATACGTAATTTAGAGCCCTGGAATGAATATGAGTACTTAAAATTACTGGTAACTTGCATTTATCAACAGTGAATTTAACTTGCCATTGTGTTGCCCAATTGTCTAGATTTGTTGATATTAATGGTACTGTCTGCTCATATGCAATGCAACGTATGGTAGGGACCTAATTTTGTGCCACCTGCAAATTTTGCCATATTGTTCATCCTCCTATCCAGTCTATAAACCAGTGCATTAAACAATATTGTCTTAATAGGGCTCCTTGGGGCACCTTATTGTTTAGAGATGCTTCAGTCTGGGAACTGCATTTGAACATAAATGTTTTATTCATGTTGATTTCTAATGTCCAGAAGAAGCACATATTTGCACTCAATTTACCATCAATTCAAAGCTAATCTACCAGCAGTTCCAGACAAAATATAGCCTCAACAAAGCTTCCCTGACATACCAAAAAAGAGTCGCACTAAGACTGACCTTACTCAAAAGCCTGGGGAAAGTATACCCTGAAGGTCAACAAACCCATTCTATTTTGAATGTATCTGTTTCACTATTCTTGAAAGAAACCCATAAGATTATTATAGCTGAAAAATATTAATGATTTTTTTATTTGACTCTATATTTTTGATCTGTTTACTCTGTGCAATTGACATCATTTTGTCCCACTCCTTTGTGGATGGTCACTTTGTCCTAATAACATCGCCCTCGTGTATTGCTCTTAGAGACCTTGTGTATTCTCTTCCTTTAGAGTATTTAACACTGACACCAGCAGGAAAGCTGAGACTGAAGGGGAAGCAGGTGGACATGTATACATATTGAACAAGAAAGAAAAACAGGAGGAGTTTAAACACTGTGGTTAATTCATATAGTGACTTAATTTTAGCTACCTCTTGTATTTTCTGTACAGTGCTCAGAACTATTTCAAGAATAGTCTCTCGTGTTCTAGAACTGGCTGTTCGAAAAAGACGATCAATTAAGTTGTCAAGAAATTGATTCTCTATACCTCTTTCCATTGTGACATCTAACCAGTCTATATGAGGGTAGGTGAGGTCACCCATTACTACTTTTTTGTTATATTTAATTGTAATTTTGATTCCTCTCTAAAATGTGCTCTTAATATCTTTCTCCTGTGGCTAGTGGTACCCTAAAAGTGTACTTTTTATTCTTATACTTAAGATTTGTATCCAAGAAGATATTCTGTATGGACCCTTTCACACAAAAATGTGATCTCATGAGATGTTCAGCCTTTCTGGTATAGTGATATCTGCCTCTGTTACTTAGTTTGACCATTCTATATAGTTTACACTCAGCTATATCATTACTTTTTTCATTGCACCTAATCTCCTTCCATTGCCAAGCATTCTTGTCTTATTTTTGCTTTCAAGGTTTCCCCGTTGTAATATACACATTTCCTTTTTTAAAAAAATAGTGACGGTACCAGAGGTATCCACAATATCTGCTGTTTCCAACACAGGGAAATAACTGATACCTCACCTATAGCTTATATGATAACAGTTGATTTTTAAACAATGACTATTCTACCCAATATTTTCACTCAAAAGCAGGAGCATGTCCCCTTCCTGTGGATGAAAGTCAGTTCCCACATTTTGAAAATATGGTCTTTTGGCTGAAGAACAAACTTACAAAAGTGAAGAAAATTACAATAATCCATGAATGGCCTGATGACCAGTGGTGCTAAGCAACCCCAGCTCCCTCTGAAACAAATGGGAACAGCTGGTGCTCAGCACCATTGAGAAATCAAACCACAAATGTCCAATATTTAGTACCTAAAGTAGGCATGAGAAGGAGGTAATGAGAGAAGAATAAGCTGGGGATGGAATTCAACCTGAGCCTGATCCAAAATCCAATGACATTGGAAGACTTTCCACTGATTTCAGTAAGTTTTAGATCAGGCCCTTGCCTAGGTGATAAAGGATGGGACAAAGCCCTCTACACCACTTAACATCTATTATAGGTATATGTGAAGCAGGCAATGATAGGGTTCCAGTATTCTCTGACATTGTAAAGTAGAGCTTTCTGCTTGCTTTAAACAGGCCTGGGAATTGGTGGAAGAGGAGAAAGGGAGAAGGGAAAATGTGTTCTTCAATTACACCAAAATTTTGTTCCTTTCATGTCCCAAAATTGGGGCTAAGCTGCCAATGAGCATGGATGATCTGATCTATAGAGTCCTTTGGCCCCTCCACTATTTTCAACATTGTAAACATTGTATATTTGGGGTACTTTCAGTATAGGTCGCGTGAAAACCTATAATTTATCTAACCTTACAACTGGAAACTCTGAATGTAATTAAATTATACTAATGCTGCTCTGCAAATTAAAATTAAAATCATATACAAGAATATATTCCATAGAAATCCCTATTACAATAACATAATGCTCTCTTGGAAATGTTATGAATTTAGGATATGAAAGTTGAGGTAAACAGTTATCCACAAAAAAAGTTCTACACAATGACTCCAATGATCATAATGCAAACCAACCTGAAACAATGTTCCATAGAGATCTGGGGTTGGCTATAAAATGGCGTCAGTTCGCCAGGATTAGCTGCTGGTGGGCCACAACCACTATATTTACCTGTGCCTTTGCACATATGGGTGCTTGCAGCTCCCATTGACCGTGGATTGTTGTTCCCAGCCAATGGGAGCTTTGGGAAGTGGCATGGACCAGGACACTGCTTCCTGCAGCTCCCATTGGCCGGGAACTGCGATCCGCTACCAATAGGAGCAATCACCCTTACCTCTGGTAAGTAAATATAGTGGTGGTGGGCCACCAGAGGCTAACCCGGAGGACTAAATCCGACCCACAGGCTGATATTTGCCCATCCCTGATACAGATACTATAATTAATGCCTAACAGTAAAATATGAATTCAGCTTACATGAAGTCCTTGCACAGGTCAGATTTACTAACTAAAACACAATTTTAAATGATTGTATTGCTTCCTCACTATTGCTATAATCCTATAGCTTATATAAACTGTATGTTATTTGGTATTTTATTGCTCTTATAACCAAAGTTTTGTGCATTATTGCTAAAATGTTAAATGTCTGGACATTTTTAAAAAAATATCAAAAACTTTTTGATTGAATACACAACACAGTCTGCAACAGATTTTGTTACTAAAGACTCAACTTATTACTAACAACTGATGTAGCACTTTAATAATTTAAATCAAAGTAAACATTCTTTTAATTAAACTATGCATGTGCATTTTAAAAATTCTTGAATTGATGACTGACCTGCAAAGACACTTAATAATCATGAGAATGGTAATTTTACACCTCTGACATTATGCATTAATACTGTATTGTCCAATATTACAGTATAAAGATCTGTTCCTTCACATTATCAATGTCTGTTTTAAGTCCCACTAACTTCAGAAGGATTCCATGTGGTGCTGGACTCTGCTCACATGAAACAATTTGCAGAACTGGGACCTATAACAGAACTGTCTAGATACAGAAACTTAAATGGAATGTTGGTCAGTTGACTTTTAAGAACTGTCTTCTTGTTGAACTAAAATCTAGTGAGGGAAGTCTTTAATATACAGATCTTAACACAAGGTCATTCACATGTATATTATGCAGTATTTACCCCAGTACTCTTTAGTTTTATAGTTACAGTAAATGTAAAGCATTTTGGGCTCAATCCTGAGGTCATACACACACTAAACTTACTGACTTCAAGCAAAGTTTTAGCATGTGTCAGGACTATTACTGCAGAGCCTTTTGAGTTTAAGGACACCTTTATAAAAGACTGTTCAGACCATTCAAGCAATTTAAGTGACAGTAGTAATATTGAGAGCTCAATATTGGCTCTGAAGTAACAATTTGATTGCTGGTCTGTTTCTGAAACAGTGCACTCACAGGCACTGTCCCTCACTTGGGGCAAATAGTATTTCTACAGTCTAGCCCTATGTGAACATTACTCTCTCATTTTAATCCTTTTCTATTTTAAATTCAGTCCAAATCGTGTCCTGAGATTTGCGTGTAAAGAGGACCCTCTGGGAACAAATCTCTCTGCCCCTGCATGGAAGAAGGGTGTAGTTTCTTCCCTGGTTGATCTACAGGTATAAGTTCCACAGAGTGAGGGAGTGGACACCAGATAAGCCAAGAGGGGAAGAAAGGGTAAAGTTATGGTGGAAACACACATTGTCATCTTCTCGCATCCTTGGATTGTTTCTGCTGAATGTCCCTACTAGACTAGAGACAGTGCAGAAGTACACAGAGTCCATGTGGATGGCTGTGGCCTCCCTCGGATCTCTGGAGATCTTCCAGGTTTGATGGTAAGCAGAATGGCCTACTCGGGGGGCGACAGCCACACCGGGCCCCTGGGCAAAGTAGAGGAAAGGACAGATCTGCATGGCTGGAAGGAGCAGAGCCTCAGGTAGAAGGGGTGGGACTTGGGGCGGGCAGCCAGCCTTCAGTGCCATCCAGAGTGTGCCACTTTGCACCTCTCCCCTGCCCTTTGAGCTACCCAGAGCAGTGTTCCAGCAGCAAATTAAGAGCTTGGGGCTCCAGCTGATCCTGCAGCAGCAGCAACATCCGTTAGAATCACTGGGCCTCAGGGCAGTTGCTGTTCTTGCTCTCCTACACTCACTGACAAAGCTGGACCTACTACTTGGGCAAAGGGGGTGGTGGGAATCCCTCTGATGGCAGGCCCCCTGAAATTACAGATTTCTTCCCCAGAACTTCATGCTATAGGTTTAGCCACTGTAGGGGGTAATCCAGACTGGAAGAGAGGGAGAGGAAGGATGGTCCATGGAGACAGATTGAGGTTCAATTCCGTATTGTGCCATGGATAGCCTATGTGACTTTGGCAAGTTCATGAGTAATAATGTGCCTCTGTTCCCCAGATGTAAAATGAGGATGATAATTCCTCCCTGCCTCTCAGGGCTGCTGTGAGCACAAAAACATAAAAACAATTGTGAGCTGTTGAGAGACCCTGGTAAAGGGGAACAATTAGTATCTAGACAGAAGTGGGAAAAATCTCAGTTTCTTTTGAGACAGAACAGCAGTCACAACTGCAGGTGTTTGTTCTGATCAGTTTTTGGCATTTTGAAGCAACTGAACAAATTCATGGAAAGGGTAGAGGAAAAGACAGAGAGGTTTTGTTTGTATAGTTTTAACAGGTCTTATTTGTGTGTGTTAAGAAGCAAATGGCATTTGTAAACCTCATGCATAATTCATTTCAAATTGTTAACAAATTATCCTAGCAATAATTTTCAGTATTTTATATTTTGTATACATATAAATAAGGTATATATGCATAATAGGTATTTATGAATTGATGATTTCCTATAACCAATATAAATTAAATTGCTAAAATTTCATTAATATTCACAAATAACACAGGCCTTATAGTTTGAGATGAGATTTCAGTGGTACTGAGTATCTACAAGTCCCTATGAAGCCAATGGGAGTTGCAAAAGCATGGCCCTGTCAAGATATGGCAATACAATATTAAATTTGATTAGATTAATGAAAAGTAATAGCCAGATACCATGAGGATTGAACCAAGTAAATAATGGTTGAATCTGGCATTGAAACCAAAATAAATTATTGCTGTTAAAACCTTCACAGATCTCTGTTAATATGCAAGTAACTATCATTTGAAATTTAGTTCTGGGTATAGCACATGGATTATTCATGTCACAGAGGTTTGCCTCAAGAGCTAGTGTTCCAAAAGTTTACATGAAAAGAAAGATACCACTAGAAAAGATTGAATGGCAGCAATATAGTAATGTATACACTCTATACCACATATTTTTCATCAACTATTTTTAAAAACTATAATGGAAGATAATGAAGCAACAATATAGTATATTTTCTATAACATTCAGGCAACTATAACTCCATATTGGTGCCTAGGCATTTATATATGTAACTTCCACTAGCACTAATGGAAGTTTTACTATAAATTCCCATTCACTGATATGAGAATATACCTCATGTTTAACAAAGACATCCAAAATCAGTTTTTTCCAGTGAGATTTTTCTTCTGTCGATACAACATTGTTAATAAAAATAAACATTTTTGTTCTAATGCATTCCAATGTGGCTTCAGGGGAAAAAATCAGAAGCAGCTTAACCTATTCATGAAAGGAAGGTCTTCCTTTTACACCAAGACTACCATCCTGAAATGAACTGAAATGATATGCATACAGTACTGAGCATCATCATATGTGATGGATTCAAAGATGAAACTGCTAGAATAGCAGGGAATATGTTCCATAGACATTTTTGCCACATACACTTATGAACCGGACATGCTCAGAAAATTTTTTAAACGTTTCAGATTCTGAAACCATAGCAGGACAATGAGAGCATGAAATAACAGTTGTATGTTGATGATAAATTTTAGGGAACCATTTACTGTAAATACTAAATATATACTATTTTAAGCAAGTTATTTTATTAAATATTTCCTTATGCACTTCTAAAAATATGAATCTGTCAAAGAAACTTAAAATACTACTGCACTTATTACAATGCATAATTCTTAGAGGCTGTATTGTGCCATAGATATCTGAGCAGAATCTCCCCATCATTTTAAATGAGGAATTCTGCTTAAAAATCCATGCTACAACAGGCCCTGATGTCCTATATTTAAAAAATGTATAGTTGATTTTTTTAAAAGGAAGAAGAGAGTAGTAAAAACAAAGCATACATTCTATTCCAACATCTAGAACTCATGAGAAAATAGGTAACATTTTAGAATAATGGTCCAGTTAATTTATACTGAGACATAAACCAGTAAACCTATACAACTACTTCCTCATTTTAGCACATTAATGGTTTGGAAAGTATTACAATAAATGCCAAACGAATCAATAGAAATTGGGCCATTACTTTGAAATTGAAGATTTACATTTTACTTTATTTTAACAGAACTAAGGATATCGTTCTCTTTACTATTCCACTAAGGCTAAGAGAGAGAGAATTTTTGGCAACAGAAAAATCATGTGGTATAATGAAGCTCAAACACAAACTATTTTTTTAAAAGGCTACAACTCTTCAGTCTACCTTTTTTTTTTGACTAACAAAGTTAACATAAAATCACAGTAAATGTGAATGACTGGTTTAGTCCATTCATAGAACCTGAGCATTAATACAATTTGAAAGAACACTAATCATTTTGATTTTGGAAATCTTCCTTAAACCAGTGAGTTCATTTCAGTTAATGGGGTTTGTCTTTTCAAAAGGCTCAGTGCATCCTATGGTTTGAATATGAATCAGATATGTATAATCTAAGGAATGTATCTAACTGAAGATTGTTGCAGGAATGTCTGAAAAACAAAATGTTAATTAAAGTCCTCATGGCTGGCTGTTAATCAAACATCACTGGGTGATCTTGCTCTTTGAGACAGGCTAGAGGGAATACAACCACAGCAGATGAGCCAAAATGCTTTTTGTATTTCCTGGTTTCTAAAAGCATATATTACAGGATTAATGATGGAATTGTAGGTGGCTGGCAGGAGGGTGGCATAGGTATATATTGAAGGATAAGTGTAATCTGCTATTAAAGAATAGAGTGTAAAAGGCATCCAACAAGCAGCAAAGGTCCCCAAAATAATAGCCAAAGTAGATACTCCTTTTCGGGTGGTCACATAATGGGATGTGGCCAGGAAGTGGTGTTGCAAGGCAATCTGATGGGCATGGCGCATCACGATTTTACAAATTTGAATGTAGAGCTGCAGCATGAGAGCAAACATGAGCAAGAAAGAGACTGAAAGGATAGCTGCATTATTTTTAGTGAGTGGTCTGATAACGCTGCAGGTGGATTCATCTTTGAGGCAGTTCCAGCCCATTATAGGCAGCAGTCCAATACAGATAGATGCTCCCCAGAGCAAAATAAGCATGATATAGGTAAAAGTGACAGTTCTTTCTGAATTATAAGTCAAAGCATAATACAATGAGAGGTAACGATCAACAGTAATAGCCAGCAAGCTGCAGACTGATGCAGAGAAAGAGGCAACAATGAGTCCAATAGTGACCAGTTTTGTAGCTTCCGATTGTAGAAGATAAGCAAAAATAAAATTGATGATCAATCCAATTCCTGCTAAGAGGTCTGCAAGTGCCAGGCTGCCTATCAGAAGGAACATGGGGGCACGGAGATTAGGATTTTGGAAAATAATAAGGACCACAATGGCATTTTCACAGGAGATGAGGGTTCCTGAAGTACACAAAACAATGTCCCAGGGGTTTACTATGAGCTCTGGTTCTGGGTCTACGACAGGAATCAGGGAGGAGACTGCAGCTGAGACATTCTCTGTAGCGCTGGTTTCTAAATGATCTTGAGGCAGCCAGCTTAAATTAGCCTTCAGATCTTCATTCATTTTAACCCCTGTCTTCTTCAATGAAAAGATATTTTTTAATGTTCAGATACATAATTGGTGAATTCAAGAACATGCAATATCTTAGATATCGCTATCAATCTCATTTGCAGGTAGGCACATGTTACATAAATGTGACAGTTCAAATGATGAAGAAAAGCACAATTTAAAATTGCCTCAAATTATTTAAAGAAAACAAAAGAACAGGGCATGGAGTAATTAGAAAGATTTGCTTCATTAAAAACAAGGGAGAAACAACTGAAATATGGTATGGGCACATAGGACTGCACTAAAGAAATAAAAACCTGTTCATATAGCTAGAACTGTTTGAAAGGTTTTTTGGATTAACAAGATAAACAAACCCAAAGCACATGAGTTTAAATATGGAAAAAGAGCAATTGTTGCATGATATAAAATCACAAGTCACCAGCCAGGTTTGCAATTAAGCATCAGGGTTTTTAACCATTTTGTTAAGAATTCTCATGATTCAAACCCGGAATAGGCAACCCAGCAGAATTCTTTTAACCATAGCAGTAGGAGACATCATCCTATCTACATGAGTTGGAAATTCGGGCTGGGGGATGTTTACCCTGCAGAGCATCCTTGGTCCTGAATTAATAGCAATGGATGTGATGAGGTAGGGAGACAGAGCAATGCCATGCAAGCATCTGTGCGAGGGTAACACAACCTCATACAGACAGATGGAAACACAGAGTGACAGACAGACAGCGGGACTAGCCCTCTATGATGGTCACCTTGGCTTCTCCCCTGTTGGAGGAAGAAGGTCTCCGGGTCCTTTCTATGCAGCGGGGCAGGCTGCTCCTGGCAGGCTCATTGTTTGTACTGCACGGACACGGGGAGGGGGCGGCGGTGCCAGCTCCAGGCTGTGCAGTAGGGAGCGCAGGTGCAGTCCCCTCCGCGCTGGCCCCTGGACGCGGTGCCTGGTGCATGGGGCTGAGGCAGAGACAGGCGCAGGCACGCGCGCAAAGAGGGACAGGAGCGGGGGCGCGCGCTGTGCGGCGCCGCTAGTCCGCGAGAAGAGGCGCTAAAGGCACGTGGATAGCAAAGGGGTCGCGTGAGCGGCGCGCGCACAGAACGGAGAGGAGGGGACGGTCTGAGGCACGCGCCGACAGTCAGACACCTGCTGCTCTTTGGTGCGCAGGCGCCGGCCCCCCCCGCCCCCCCGCCTGGCCCCAGTCGACCTTCCAGGAGGAGGGGCTATAAAGAGGGGATCTTTGCACGCCCCGCGAGGCATCAGCGCGCATGCTGCGCTCTAAGCTCCGCCTCCCTGACCCCCCCCCACTTACAGCCTCCCCACCTCTGAGCCCCTCAGCTGCAGTCTCCCTGAGCCCCGGTGTGCTTGCTGCAGTCTTCCCCGCCCAAGCACTATTCCCCCAAGCTCCAATCCCCACCTGCTGCTGCACACCCCCTGCTGTAGCTCCTGCTAACCACCCCTGCCCCAGGCCTCATTCCTGGGATGCCATGAGTGGGACCCTAACAAATTCAGTCCATTTTGGTCAATTTCATGGCCATAGGATTTTAAAAGTCCTAAATTTGATTTCAGCTATTTAAATCTGAAATTTCACAGTGTTGTAATTGTAGGAGTCCTGACTCAAAAAGGAGGTTATTGTGCGTGTGTGTGTGTGTGTGTGTGTGTGTGTGTGTGTGTGTGTGTGTAGAGGGAGGGGGGGAGGTGTGGTACTGCTACCCTTCTGCACTGCTTCTGCTGGTGGTGCTGCCTTCAGAGCTGGGTACTTATAGCATGGTGGCTGCTGGCCACCGCTGAAGGCGGAGCTGCCACCACCAGCAGCAGAGAAGTATGAATGTCATGAAATGGTATTGCCAGCCTTACTTCTGTGCTGCTGCTGCTGCTGCTGCTGCTGCAGAGGCGTTGCCTTCAGAGTTGGAGCTCGGCCAACAGTTACCACTCTCTAGTTTCCCAGTTCTGAAATCAGCCTTGAAGTAAGGTTGACAATATTACAACACCCACCCTCCCTAAAATAACGTTGTGACTCCCCACAACTCTCTTTTGGATTAGGATCCCTGATTTGAGCAATGCTGATCTCCCCTATGAAATTTGTATAGTACAGCCTGTCTCCAACTTACGAACCGGTTATGGACCAAGCAATTGGTCGTAACTCGGTTTGTTCGTAAGTCGGACCCCATTGAGTAACATGTGACCACACCGTAAGCGCGGATCACAGTCATAATTCGGGGTCCGCCATTTACGACATTTTTGGTCGTAACTGCAAACGGTCGTAAGTCGACCGATCGCAACTTGAGGACCGGCTGTATAGAGTAAAAGCACATAATAGACCAGATTTCAAGGTCAGTGACATGTTTTTCATGCCCACTAATTTGGTAGGGCTCTAGCCATGAAGCACCTGACCTAGATACTGGCTACCCTTCTCCCACATCATCCCTGCACCTTCATGCTGCTCTTCTTTCTATACCTGCTGCCTCTCAACCTGCCACATCTGCCCGTGAAGTGTGAGAGGTTGAAGGCCTAGATTGCCCCTTCTGTCTGCTGTGATCTCCTGGGGGAACTATGACCTACTAGCTAATTTTTTGGGAGATAGGGGCATCTGGGTTGTCAACAGTTCCCTAATGTAAAACTCCTTATTTAAATTAAAAAAATGCCTGTCCTTGTTCTACGCCATTATTGGATGTTATTTATCCCATATTTCATCCAGGCGAAGTGCTGCCACAATGTTCTAGAGCAGGACTACTCAACTTTGGAAGCCCCGAGGGACACAATGATACTCACAGCATATGCTGAGGGCTGCAACTTAAGTGTGGTTGCATATATATGCAAATATATGCAAATAGCTTATTTCACACTGACCGGCATGAATACAAAGACTACACAACACGCAGGCCCCCATTTAAGTCAGTTCTGCTGATATTAATAAAATGCAATATTTACCCGATTTCCATCCATATGACAGCACTTTTAATAAACAATGACAGTCCAGGAATTTAACTACTAAAATGCATATCAACAGAAGACCATTATATTGGCTACTTTTTTGTTTTGGTTCCCACCCATGGGCCATGTGTTGAGCCCTGTGTAAATTCATACTGCATGTAGGCTGTAAACAAATGGGCCGCGGGCTGCGTGTTAAATAGCCCTGATCTAGAGCATTGCTCTAGCACCTAAAATCCTGAATAGAGGGGCACTTTGCAAAGCCCTGTTAATTGACACCTTCAGCTGGTGCATGTTGCAATGGTATTCAAATCAGGCCCTTAAAATCACCAGTGGCGGCTCATCAATACAGGTAACCTAGGCGGTCGCCTAGAGCACCAAGAAAAATGGCAGTTGAGGGCTTTGGAGGCGGGGGCGCCGAGCGCGCATTTCACCTAAGGCGCCAGTTGCCGGCAGCTCGTCTAGGGCTGCTCCTGAAAATCACTGCTAGAGCCCCAGGCAGAATGCCCCACTGAATTTGGCTCAGCTGTTCCTCCTTCCCTGGAACACTTCTGAAAGTTGCCCTCTGCCCATTAAGATCTGAAATGGTGGATGCAGCGTAACCTCATTGAGCGGCTGTCTTCCTCCAGTGCACACTCCTTTAAACTGCCATGCACAGTGCTGCAGCAAGCAAACACCAACAATGGCATCTGCAACTCAGATATCAGTGCCCAGGCAGAACCTGAACCAGAGCTGCAGTGAGTGCATGGCCCAGTGCTTGAGACTCTGAGCTCTCTACAGTACTCAGAGCTGGAGACAAAGAGAACCCCTAGACCAGCATTCTTCAAACTGGGGGTCCCGACCCCCCTGGGGGGTTGCGAGCAACTTAGAGGTGGGTTGTGTGCAACTGAGAGGGTGGTTGCAGCAATGGAGAGGGGGGTCGTGAGCAACTGAAGGGGGTGTCACAGTATCACAAGTTTGAGAACCCCTGCCCTGGACTACAAACATCTGGGCTACGTCTACACTGGCCCCTTTTCCGGAAGGGGCATGTAAATTTCACCAGTCGTAGTAGGGAAATGCGCGGGGGATTTAAATATCCCCCGCGGCATTTAAATAAAAATGTCCGCCGCTTTTTTCCGGCTTTTAAAAAAGCCGGAAAAGAGCGTCTACACTGGCCCCGATCCTCCGGAAAAAGCGCCCTTTTCCGGAGGCTCTTATTCCTACTTCACGAGGATTAAGCCTAGTTCGAACTAGCTAGTTCGAATTAAGGGGTGTGCAGCCCCTTAATTCGAACTAGTGGGAGGCTAGCCCTCCCCAGCTTTCCCTGGTGGCCACTCTGGCCAACACCAGGGAAACTCTTCTGCCCCCCTCCCGGCCCTGAACCCCTTAAAGGGGCACATGCTGGCTACGGTACCCGTGCCAGGTGCAAGCCTGCCAGCACCCAGCCAGCAAACCCTGCACCTGGCACGGATCGAGCCACCCACCAGATGCCCCCCAGCCCTCCCCCTCTTCCTGGGACCAGGCTGGCGGCTCCCGGGAGCTTGTCCGGGACCGCAAGAGGCGGGCACCCGCTTGGGCTAGTGCAGACATCGTGGACCTCGTCCACGATCTCCGCACTAGACACAGGAAAGTGGCCAGCTAGGGCAGGAGAGCTGCCAGCCTGGCCACCCAGGAGCAGGTGTGCAAGAGAATCTAGGGGGTCCAGTGAGACCCCCGACCCTGAGTTTAGAATGGCCGTACTGGGTCAGACCAAAGGTCCATCTAGCCCAGTAGCCTGTCTGCCGACAGCGGCCAACCCTAGGGACCCTGGAGGGGATGGACCGAAGACAGTGACCAAGCCATTTGTCTCGTGCCTTCCCTCTCCAGCCTTCCACAAACTTTGGGCAGGGACACCACTCCTACCCCCTGGCTAATACCACTCCATGGACCCAGCCTCCATGACTTGATCTCACTTCCCTTTAAACTCTGTTCTAGTTCTAGCCTTCACAGCCTCCTGCAGCAAGGAGTTCCACAGGCTGACTATTTGCTTTGTGAAGAAGAACTTTCTGTTATTAGTTTGAAGCCTGCTACCCATTCCTTTCCTTTGGTGTCCTCTAGTCCTTCTTTATGGGAACTAATGAAGAACTTTTCTGTATGCATCCTCTCCACCCCACTCATGCTTTTAGAGACCTCTATCCTGTCCCCCCTCCGTCTCCTCTTTTCTAAGCTGAAAAGTCCCAGTCTGTTTAGCCTCTCTTCATATGGGACCTGTTCCCAACCCCTGATCATTTTAGTTGCCCTCCCCTCTCCCAGCCTCTCTCTTCCCCTCTCCCACCTCCTTTTCCCAGTCTCCTCCAGTTTTGTTCAATAAAGACAGATTCCATTTTGGAAGACACGTTATTTTTATTTTGTACATCAAGAAGAGGGGCTAGGGTAGGGTAAGTGGAAGAAGGTGAGGGAGGAATGGGGCACGAGCCCCTGATGGGGAGGACTGGGCTGGCTCTGCGGCCTTCTGGGGGTGGAAGCTCTCCTGCAGCCCCCCAATTGTCCCCTCTCCCCAGATGGCAGCCTGCGGCAAGTGCAGCCGGGCTGATGGCTGAGTGGTGTGATGTGCCCAGTGTGGGTACTCCGGGCAATCCAAGCAAGGACTGCTTTGCAAGCGGGGCACCCCTGAGAACTGTCTGTCCGGGGTGGGGGTCGGGACCCTTTAAGCACAGCCCTCGGCTAGCCTGAGAAAGCATCTCCACGCTCTAAGTTCTTCTCTGATGCCCTGCCGGCACTGCTTCCGGCCATCCTTAAGCCCGGTTCAGGGTCCACTTAATGTGGACATGCTAGTTTGAATTAGCAAAACCCTAATTCGAACTAGTTTTTTAGTCTGGATCTGTTAGTTTGAATTAGCTTAGTTCGAATTAACGTTGTAGTGTAGACGTACCCTCAGTGAGGAATAAGAAAAGAATGAACCGAAGCGCAGTGAAAGCCCAGGTGCCAATTCCTAGATCTTGTTTTATTGTTCAGTTGTGAAAGTATATTTGTATTTTAAGACTTTAACTAATAAAAGACATATTTAATGAGATGCCAGAGATATTGGTTGAACCCTTATTTACACAATAATATAAACAAAATACGTTTACTTCTTTTGCCATGCTTAGGGTGACCAGATGTCCCATTTTTAAAGGGACAGTCCTGTATTCAAGCCCTCTTGCAGGTGTTCTGACTTTTTCTTCAAAATGGGAAAATTGTCCCACATTTCCTGTCTTCTCCTCCATCAGTGCTGATGGGTCCTGCTGCTGGCCAGATCCCTGTATACCAGCTATCGGTGGGTGGGGTTGTCCAGTGGCTGACAATGGTGGTGGGTGCACAAGGCTGGTAGCAGGATGGACATGCAGCACACAGGGCTAGCTGCTTTCCCTGCTGGTCCATCAACGCACCTCTCTGTGTGCCAACTCCAAGGTTCCCTCTAAGCTGTGTGGCAGCAAGGCCCTGCAGCTGCTTAATGAGCCCTGATCAGGGGCTCAGGGCTGCCGCTCACGGAGCTGCCTGGCTGGGGGAGGGGCACTTCTCCCTCAGTACAGCAACAGCTCCCTGCTGAGGACAGAGCACAAGTGTCTCCCAGCTGGTAGGAAGAGACTGGCTGCTCTGTCCTCAGCAGGCAGCTGCTGCTATAGCTGAGGGAGAAGTGCCCCTCCTCCAGCCAGGCAGCTCATGCATGGCAGCCTTCAGCCCCTGGGAGGTGCTCATTAAGCAGCTGCAAGGCCATGCTGCCATGGAGCTTACAAGGAACCTTGCTGCCCACTCATCAACCTTTTATACACTTCCCCTCTTGCTTTGCCCCTGCACTCCCCGCCCCCCCCCCCCCCCTACATCTCTCTCCCAGTGATATGTACAGAACCAGTCCCTAATCAGAAGACAGAACTCATCAACGGTGTGGATGACAGGCTCCTTCCTTCTCCTACTGTCTCTGGCTGAGCTGGCACCCTAGGAAAGCCTAAGACACACCAGTTTGGGCACTGGCCAGTAAGATCCGAGCCCTGCATGTGCCAAAACCTTGCACTGTGTTGGCAAAGGGAAGCCTCTCCACCCCTCAGCTAAGCTCTGGAGTAGTGCATGAGAGAGCAATTTCTAGCCTGTTCGCACCCTGAACTTGCAGGTTCCACAGAAGCCTCTGGGGCCAGGGATTAGCACACTTTTCACCCCCTCCACTGCCTCCAGCCATTGGTTCTGCTCTCAGGAAATGTGGGGCTGCTCTGTTCCCTAGGCATTTTCCTCTACTGAGCCACATCAATGGCTGAAGCCCCTGTAATCAGGTTCCTTGTGCCCTGGTGCCAATGCACTGTAGCCAGGGGATAGGAGGTGACTGGGTTATCTTGGTGACCGGCAGCAGCCTGGAAATGTTAGCTGCCTTTTGATGCTGCACGGGCAGGAAGGGACAAGCTGCGGTACCCAAAGGCTGCTGCTGGTCACATTCTCATGTGAACCCTGGCAGAAATCTGGGGAGGGGATCATGTGAAGGTGCTGTGCCACGTACCAGGAGAGGCAGATCCATCCTCAGGCTCCATCCAGGGTGGAGAGCACAAGGCAGGAAAGTTGGGCCATTTCGCCCCCCCCACACACACATGAGACAGAGATGTGTGGGAGTGTGTATGTCATCCTTCCCTCTTTTAACCCTAAAGCCTTAAAGATAAGACGATAAATAAAAATAATCTAACTCTGCAATTTTTCTTTTTAACCTCAGGTAGCTAGGAGGTGTTGGTAGGGAGCCAGGAGAGCCAACGGGAGAAGGTGCTGAAATTTGAACGGAAAGTAATCCTGCTTTCTGTTTTGTCTTTGTGTGAGTTTACACCAGGAGTTGGGGGAACAAGATGAATTGAACCAGGCAGGACTACCATGCCTACAAAGAATACTGGGCATGGAAATGGACTGGACCTTGAAGCATGGCTATGTGAGTAGATAGAGAAGATTATTTTCTTTGTTTTGTTGTTTGGTTAAAGTTCTCTGTACTAAATCCATGTGTCCCGTCCCCCCACCATACTTGAAGATGAATCCCAGGGATGATATTCTGTGTATTTTAATTTGTTCTTTTCTCAGTTGTTTTAAAACACCTAGCAACCAAGCATAATTTGCCAACTCTATCTTTTTATTTTGTTAAGGAGGTCTGTGTATGCATGCCTAAGACTGAGAGGTCAGCTATCAGAGATTACAGTCTGTTTCCTTTTTTTTTCAAGCTCTCTTGTGGTAAAATAGGTTGGGGGTACCCGTCTGGAAGAAATTACAAGAGCTTTCTTAAAGAAGAAAGAGGTTTTTGGTGGTGGCAGCCTATCTGCCAGGGCTAAGGAATCAGTGACCTTGGGGAATTTTTTTGAAGCAGAAGCCTATAGAAGCAAGGTATTTTTAAGGTCTCTTGCAGGCCCCCACCTTCTTCACTTGGAGTGCCAGCGAAGGGAACAGCCTTGACACAGGCTCTCAGTCAACTTGATGTTAATTAGAATATACAATTGATTGCTGTTGAACTCACTTGAATATGAGTAATTTTACCAGGTCTCCTGTATTCAGCATAGGGAAAAATGGTCAACCTAGCTTTCCCTAATCCTATCTGTTCCCACCCCCCCCATAGAAAATAGAATATGTCCCAAAGAAACCTTCAGAATGTCAGTATAGAAAGTGAATTGCTAAAAGACTAGGGTTAGCATTGTAAGGCTGTCACTATTTAATATTGGGCCACGCAATATTGGTGCATAGTTCAATTTTGATGGTACGTTTCAGTTATTCTTAAAATTAAAATGTTTCTAGAAGCTTAGCAGAAACAAATTGTATATACTTATGTATGGCATCAATAAATATAGATTTACAGATTGTAGCATGCACATTTTATATGACAAGGATAAATCATGCATGCAAATTGTGTATCAATGTAATTAAACGGGCTACAAATGCAATAAAAATATGCTATTCAAAAGTTTAATAAATGAAGGGTTGTGCCATTTGGTCTGAGGCCGGCTGTGACCCCAATTTCTAACTGTGGTAGAACCACATTATAAGAGCAGGTTGTATGAAAAGTATTGTATACATTTGAAACTGGAAAAAGATGTGGAAGGATCTGAAGAACTGCACGGGGCTACATGCAGACTGCAGAGGATTGAGCTCAGATCCCCAGCAGTTTCATCTTGCCAATAAGCTGGAGGTGAATGGAAATGGTTCGGGAAGGTGTGCGAGCTTCTACAGAGGGATGAGCTAGGGCATGGGGCCCAATTTACAAAGTCATTTAGGCACATGATAAAATTGAAGTCAATGGGGTTTGGGAGCCTACCCTACTTAGATGCTTTTGAAAATCAGTGGGCTGCTATCTTCAAGGTACCTAAATATCTTTAAATTTTGACTGTGAGGTGTATTGCAGACTACAGAGGAGAATTCCTTCTCTCCAGTTTTCCACCAAAGCAGGGATACCCAGTGCACATCTCAAATTAAAACTGTATCAGTCATACTTTACTGAACTTTGTGGTATCTTGTAGGTTAATTCTTTTCAAGATGACTCAGTTGTGTTCCAGTGACCTGTTGCATCCTGTTTCATAACACAGCTTCAAAATGGAAATCACAGTAGAACTGATGCCTGTCCTCTTGATTTATCCACCCACTTCTCATGTGATAGTGTAAAAAATGTTTTATTGCGGTATAAATTGAATATTCCTAGTGCGACACCATTTCATTTGTAATAGTAATCACAATTGCAAAACACAGTTTTCTTAACTTTTCAAACTAGTTTAACAATTATGGGAAGCCTATTATTTTAACAAAGTGATTAATTTAAAACTTTGATCTTTTCTTGGAAGGGTATAGACTGTTCAGGAAGAACAGGCAGGGGAGAAAAGGAGGAGGAGTTGCACTATATGAAAGAGAGCACTATGATTGCTCTGAACTCCAGTATAAAGAGAGAGAAAAACCTGTTGAGAGTCTATGGGTTAAGTTTAAAGGAGCAAAAAACAGCAGTGATGTTGTGGTTGGTGTCTGCTACAGGCCACCAAATCAGGTGGATGAGGTAGATGAGGCTTTCTTTGGACAACTGAGAGAAGCTTCCGGATCGCAGGCCCTGGTTCTTGTGGGGGACTTTAATCACCCTGGCATCTGTTGGGAAACCAATACGGCAGTACACTGGCAATCCAGGAAGTTTTTGGAGAATGTTGGGGATAACTTCTTGGCACAAGTGCTGAAGGATCCGACCAGGGGCTGTGCGCAACTTGACCTGCTCACAAATAGGGAGGAACTAATAGGGAAAGTGGAGGTGGGTGACAACCTGGGAATCAGTGATCATGAGATGGTAGATTTCAGGATCCTGACCAAAGGAAGAAAACAGAGTAGTAAAATACACACCTTGGACTTCAAAAAAGCAGATTTTGACTCCCTGAGAAACCTGATGGGCAGAATCCCCTGGGATGCTAACATGAAGGGGAAAGGAGTCCAGGACAGCTGGCAGTATTTTAAAGAAGCCTTATTGAAGGCACAGAAAGAAACCATCCCGATGTGTAGCAAGAGAGGCAAACATGGTAGGAGGCCAGATTGGCTTACAGAGGAAATCCTTGGTGAATTTAAGCACAAAAAGGAAGCTTACAAAAAGTGGAAACTTGGACAAATGACCAGGGAGGGGTTTAAATGTATAGCTCGAGAATGCCGGGGGGTTATCAGGAAGGTGAAAGCGCAAATGGAATTGCGACTGGCTAAGGATGTGAAGGATAACAAGAAAGGTTTCTACAGGCATGTTAACAAGAAGAAGGTGATCAGATAGGGCGTGGGGCCCCTACTGGATGAAGGAGATAACCTAGTGACAGATGATGTGGGGAAAGCTGAAGTACTCAATGCTTTCTTTGCCTCTGTATTCACGGACAAGGTGGGCTCCCGGACAAATGCGCTAAGTGATGCAAGATGGGATGAAGATGGATGGCCCTTGGTGGGTAAAGAACAGGTTAGGAACTATTTAGAAAAGCTAAACATACACAAATCCATGGGTCCGGACTTAATGCATCTGAGGGTACTGAGGGAGTTGGCAAATGTCATTGAGGAGCCTTTAGCCATTATCTTTGAAAAGTCATGGAGATTGGGAGAAATCCCAGATGATTGGAAAAAGGCAAATGTAGTGCCCATCTTCAAAAAAGGGAAGAAGGACGATCCAGGGAACTATAGGCCGGTCAGTCTTACCTCGGTTCCTGGAAAAATCATGGAAGGGATCCTTAAGGAATCCATTTTGAGGCACTTGGAAGAGAGGAAAGTGATTAGGAATAGTCAGCATGGATTCACAAAGAGCAAGTCGTACCTGACCAATCTGATTAGCTTCTATGATGAGGTAACTGGCTCTGTGGACGTGGGAAAGTCAGTGGATGTGATATACCTTGACTTTAGCAAGGCTTTTGATACGGTCTCCCACAATATTCTTGCCAGCAAGTTAAGGGAATGTGGATTGAATAAATGGACAGTAAGATGGATAGAAAGATGGCTAGAAGGCCGGGCCCAGCGGGTAGTGATCAACGGCTCGATGTCAGTATGGTGGTCGGTTTCTTGTGGAGTGCCCCAAGGTTCGGTTTTAGGACCGGTTTTGTTCAATATCTTTATTAATGACCTGGATGAGGGGATGGATTGCACCCTCAGCAAGTTTGCAGATGACACTAAGCTAGGGGGAGAGGTAGGGTCCAGAGTGACTTAGACAAATTGGATGATTGGGCCACAAGAAATCTGATGAGGTTCAACAAGAATCCCAAGCATTGTTACAAGCTGGGGACCAACCACTTAAGTAGTAGTTCAGCAGAAAAGGACCTCGGGGTTACAGTGGATGAGAAGCTGGATATGAGTCAACAGTGTGCCCTTGTAGCCAAGAAGGCTAATGGCATATTAGGTTGCATTAAGAGGAGCATTGCCAGCAGATCCAGAGATGTCATTATTCCCCTTTATTCGGCTCTGGTGAGGCCACATCTGGAGTATTGTATCCAGTTCTGGGCCCCCCACTAACAAAAGGGATGTGGACGCATTGGAGAGGGTCCAGCGGAGGGCAACCAAAATGATTAGGGGGCTGGAACATATGACTTATGAGGAGAGGCTGAGGGAGTTGGGTCTGTTTAGTCTGCAGAAGCGAAGAGTGAGGGGGGATTTGAGAGCAGCCTTCAACTTCCTGAAAGGAGGTTCCAAAGAGGATAGAGAGAGGCTGTTCTCAGTAGTGACAGATGGCAGAACAAGGAGCCATGGTCTCAAGTTGTGGTGGGAGAGGTCCAGGTTGGATATTAGGAAAAACTATTTCACTAGGAGGGTAGTGAAGCACTGGAATGGGTTACCTAGGGAAGTAGTGGAGTCTCCATCCCTAGAGGTGTTTAAGTCTCGGCTTGACAAAGCCCTAGCAGGGTTGATTTAGTTGGGGTGGTCCTAGAGTAGGGGGCTGGACTTCATGACCTTCTGAGGTCTCTTCCAGCTCTATTGTTCTGTGATTGTATGATTTTAATGGGAATGGAAAATCTTTAAACAATTTATCATTTAGTTCCCACACGGTCAGTGTTTCAAGCTGTCACTCTCTAGCAAGGTAGTTGCTTTTACTGGCCATTAGGCCAGGTGGCTAATGGCACACATTTCACTCTGCTCTACATCACAATTATCTTTTGGAGGGGCATCTAGAAATGGCTCCTTCCCAGACATCCCCAGCACAGTCATGCTGCTGGAATTAATGCAGCTGTCATAGTTACAGAACTAGCTACATCTTTGTTTCCTTCTTGATCTCTCTGGGTATGTCCACACTATGGGATAAGATCAGATTAGGACAGGCACCTTCAGCTACATTATTTGCATAGTTTAAGTGAAAGTACCTTAACTTGACTTTTGGTGCTGATGACACTGCAGGAAGTCGAAGGGAGAATGCTCTCCCTTCTACTTCACTTGCTCCTCGTGGAAGCAGGAGTAATGGCATCAACTGGAGTGCCCCTTTCAATTCAAATTAGTGTTTCTTCACTAGACCCACTAATTCAAACCCTGGAAGATTGAGAGCGGCAGCTTCTGTCTTCTTTGTAGTGTAGACGTACTCGGAGTGCGCTTCCGCACGTGTCACGCCTCATGCCTTTGCCTGGCCCAGGGTGGAATTCTGCATGTCTCCCACTCTGAGACTGTGCCCTGAGCTACTGTGCCCTGTGTGTCAACTGTTATTATCCAGCAGGTCCACCTGGGTTACGGCATCTGTAGTTATGCCCTTCGGGAGTCTGTGAAAGGTGGTACACAGTAATCAGACAGCCTTTTAAAAATCAAAGTAACATTTATTTTAGCAGTAGAACAAAGCTTTAAGAGAGATAAAAGTATTGTAAAACAGTATTCTGCCTGCATGTCTCTTTCACCTAACATGCCATGTTTTGATGCTGATTTAGGGAAACCTAATGGCTACATCTACACTGGCCCCTAATTCCAGAAAAGTCATGCAAAGCAGGTAAGTCAGAATAGGGAAATCCGCGGGGGATTTAAATATCCCCCGCGGATTTAAATAAACATGTCCGCCACTTTTTTTCCGGCTTGGGGAAAAGCCGGAAAAAAGCGTCTAGAAAGTAGGAATAAGCGATCCTCCGGAAAAGGGCTTTATTCCAGAGGATCGCGCCAGTCTAGACGCTTTTTTCTGGCTTTTCCCCAAGCCAGAAAAAAAGCGGCGGACATGTTTATTTAAATCCGCGGGGGATATTTAAATATCCCCCGCGGATTTCCCTATTCTGACTTACCTGCTTTGCATGACTTTTCCGGAATTAGGGGCCAGTGTAGACGTAGCCAATGTCTGTAGTCACCCAGAGGGGCCCTATGTCTCAATCTTATTCCCTTGGACGATTAACACCTTCTCTTGACAGAGGGTCTCTTTTCAAACCCTGCTATTGTTCTTCTGTGTTCCTGGGTTGTGCCTGCAACCCCTCAGTCCTGTAGGTTTACCAGGGGATCAAGCCCAAGTCTTTGGAGCCAGTAGTTCTGGCATTGTTTCAGTAACTGTCAAGTGTTTGCTGATCCATGGCTTGCCTTGAACCATCTTTTCTTTCTTGGATGTTTTCCCACTCTTTTGCTAAACCCGTAAATTCATACAGTAAACATCTCAATAACCAAGCTAATTAATAAATTATTACAGGGCACCTGCAAATCTGTCACAGCTATCCAGATGATGCTTTTCACACTGACTCTTGCTATCAGTGTGCAGTCTTTGGAAATTGACTCTTCTCTACAAATGGGCATGTCTGAGGTAGTTTAAGGACATGTTTATAAGACCAGAACAGTACAGAAAACCTTAAGGAAAGGTGAACCTCAGAGGTGTAAAATATTTTGAATGGCACATGTCATGTAATACAGTAAAATAACATCTAGTCAACATATACAGTAGAACCTCAGAGTTACAAACACCTTAGGAATGGAAGTTGTTTTTAACTCTGAACAAAACATTATATTTTTCTCAAAAGTTTACAACTGAAAATTGACTTAGTACAGCTTTGAAACTTCACTATGCAGAAGAAAAATGCGGCTTTTTATTTTTTGTGGTTTACATTTAATACAGTTCTTTCTTTTCTTTCTTGCTTTCTGCATTATTGTATCCTTGCAAGTGTAGTGATTCCCTTTCAGACCCCACACCCTCTCCTGCACTCCAGTCCCCTACCCAAGCTGGTGAATCACCACAAAGCCACTGTTCCAGGCCAGCAGGTCCATGATAGCCATCAGCCACTGCCGAAGAATATGTGGATCTTGCTCCAGGAGCTCCAGATGTTTCTGGCCATGGGAGCTGTAGAAGAATTGTGTAGCAAGTAATGGAGCCCTATTGTAATGATCCTAAAATCCAATAGGACTGTATAATTCTGTATAGATCTCCAGGGCCTGGAAATTTAAAAGGACCCAACTCCTGGCTGCCACCACTGCTGTCTCAACTGTGGTAATGGTCAGAGCCCTGGGCCCTTTACATCACTGCCAGAGCCCCTGATTGCATGTGCCCTGCAGCCCCAGTGGTATAGAAGGGTTGAATGGGGGATGCTGGTCCCCAGCACTGCCCCTTCCACTCAAGGCCCTGCTGCTTCTGTGGGGTCCAGAGCAGGTTCCCCACAGGGCCCACTGAAGACTTTAAAATTATAAGGTATTTCCATTTGTTGAAAGAAACAAAATATCAAATTCAAAGGTGAGTCTAGGTGGAGTTTGAGATGGAATAGCTGCATCTATTACTTGGCTACATTAACTTTGATTCATCTCTCGCAGGTCACACTACAGAGGTGTGAACTGAAGAGTGCAGTTATGTGTTGTGCTCTACCTCCCCCATATAGACTTTGCTAGTGCAAACTGAGGGGTTCCTACTTCATGATGATGTTGTCCAGGGACTGCATTAATGCCACATATGTGCCTTTTAGTTCATGCACGCAGGACTTATACAGGATACTTAGGATATGTCTACAGTGCATTCCTCCTTCGAGAGAGGAATGCAAATGCAGACAAGTGAAATTGCAAATGAAATGCGGATTTGAATTTCCCATGCTTCATTTGCATAATCGTGGCCTGCCACTTTTCCAAAACAGCATATTTTGAGAAAACAAACGCGGTCCACATGGGATTATTTCGAGAAAAAAAACCCTTCCTTCAAAATAACCCTTAAACCTCATTTTTTAAGGAGTAAGGGTTATTTCAAAGGAAGGTTTTTTTTCTAGAAATAACCCCACGTGGACCATGTTTGTTTTCTTGAAATATGCTATTTCGGAAAAGCGGCTGTCTGTGATTATGTAAAAGAAGCATGGGAAATTCAAATCTGTACTTCATTTGCAATTTTGCTTGTCTGCGCTTGCATTCCTCTCTCAAAGGAGGAATGCAATGTAGACATACCCCTAGAGTACAATATGTTAGAGTGCTCTATAATACATAAATTGCCTATATTCTGGACTGCATCTTTGAGTAGACAAACCCTTAGGTATTTTTAACTAGACACGTATTTAACTTACATCCCTGAGTCCAGTAGACCTGACATTTGAATTTGGCTCTCTGAGTTTGAATGTAAGTTAGTCTAAATTGTTGCATCTACTACGCCCAGGAGTCAGAAGAGAGGAACATATCAAGAAAACCAAGTGTTATTCATTTGAAGCTTAGTAACTAAAGTAGGCTGAATTTCCAAGTAATTGCAGCAGTGGTGTAATTTCAACAGCTGTCATTCTGTACATTTAATTCAGAGGTGTCCGTGACATTGTGGCACCCCCTTATTCACCACTGTTATATAATTAGATATGTTTTGTACTAAGTATGTCATGTGAAGTATTGTTCTAAACGTCTTGATGTGCTAGACATTAAGGGCTTGTCTACACTATGGAGAATGTTGACCCTGAGTAGGTTGATCTTCTAGCATTCAATTTAATGAGTCTAATGAAGACCCATTAATTCAAACTGAGAGGGCACCCCCAATGGTGCCGGTATTCCTCTTCCTCACAAGGAGTAAGGGAAGCTGATGGGAGCGTTTGCTCCTGTCGACCTCCCGCTGTGTAGCTGGTGCAAAAACGCAACTTAAGATACATAGACTCCAGCTACATAAGTAACATAGCTGGAGTTGCATATCTTATGTCTCCTTTCTCTTTTAGTGTAGACCTGGCCTAATATTGAGTTGGATAGTATGTGTTGTCATCTTATGGAAGTTATGAAGTTTGGCTGTGTATGTGTTACTAAAACATGTTGTGAGCCTTTCAAGCACAGCTAGAAAAAAGGCCAAATGATGTAAACGACCTATTGAGGAAATGCACACAAGCACATTGATCACCCCAGGAACCGTGTATTGTCGAATACTCTCAGAGAGAGCACTACACAGTGGGAACAGTTTGACCCAGGTCACAGCAAAAGAACTTTCCAGTAAGTGAGAAGAAAATATAAAGAGGGGAACTGACATTATGGGGGTCCTCACTCTCCTTATAACAACACATCTGGAAACACTTGAACAAAAACTGAACTGGGTGAAATGATGGTCCAAGGCTAATGGGATTTCTAGCCTGGGTATGAAAATCTGGGAAACCCAGGCTGCAAAGCCAAGGCAGCTTGTGTCTTAAGAATCTGCCAGCCTGTTTATCACGCACGGTGAGAATTTGCTATTTCATATCCTTTCTATTTAATATGTTAAGCTCAGTTTGTGGTTTTCTTTTTTTACTAGGTAATCTGCTTTGATGTGTTTGCTATCACTTATAATCACTTAAAATCTATCCTTTCGTAGTTAATATATGAATTTAATGTTTTAATTCAAACCACTGTGTGTTTGACTTAGGTGTCTGGGGAAAATCTCAGCTTGGTTACTGCAAGTGTGTATGGTCCTCTTCACACTGAGTGAGAGGTGGACTGGATGTTAAACCCCTATATTGGCCAGATTTGACCAGGGCAGAACAGTACTGCTTTGGAGTCCTAGTCTGGGATGCTGGAGGTTAGAAAGCCTGCATGTAACTGCAGCTGGGTATATCCCTACCTGTGTGAATGCTGTTGAAAGTGCAAGTGTGGAGGGCTCTGCAACTTATTACATCAGCATAGTGGGAGAGGGAGTCCAGGCTGGTGAGTCAGAGGGCTCAGCGGTACCCTAGTTCCAGGATGAGCCTTGGGGGGAAACATGTCATAACATCCATCTTGAATTCTTAAATCTCTTGTTCAAAGATCTTCTAATTCATTTACAAAGTTTAATCAAATAATTAAACTAAGCATTTTCACTCTGCAGTAAGTCTCTGGAGTAATTTCAGTTTTGGGAGAAATCAAATAACCTTAATATCAGTAGTGCTAAGTAAAGTTCTGTGATGAATTATAAACTAGATCATAGGCTTCTCATATTTTAATATCCTGACACTGACCTAGAGCAACCTTCTGCTGTGGTCATAAAAGTGATTCATTTTCTTGGCTCACTCATCCATGGAAATGTTTTCAGTTAAAATGGCCAGCTGCTGTGGTATGCGAATGACTTTGAGTTACAGATTCTGAGACAGTCATGGACAGCACACCTACATACACAAATTAATTACTTGTCACTTTGTACTAAGAAATCTATATGTGCACATACTAGTGTCTATTCACTCTGTCGATTTTTGTGTAGGTAGAATGTTGATAAAAGCTTATGTTGTATCAATCTCAAAACTACACAAAAACTTAAAATATTTTACATTGAAGTTTTTTAAATTATACATTTAAAAATAGGTGTAATATAAATTCATGCTTGATAATTACATAGATAATAATGTATAGTGTCTTAAATGCAACCTGTTACAACAACACTATGCTGTTGTGAAGCTTAGGCTTTCTCCCACTGTAAAATGTTTTATAAACCTGAAGTTTAGGAATTATGAAGGAAGGAGAAATGCTAAAAAGATTACATTTGGGCTGATAATTTAGAAAATGTCTTGCCAAGTCAAATCTACAGGGTTGTTGCTGCTGTCATTGACACAATATGTATGTTATTAAGCCCTATATCCTGTAAAGTGTTACATGAGCAATCACAATTCACATGAGTCAAGTGAGTAAGGAACACTCATGTAAATAAGCCTTCCAGATCAGATGAAAACAGGTAATGAGTAGAGTCAGGGGGCAATCATAATCTCATTTACACCACTTTAAATTCATAGTAACTCCATTTACTGTAATGAAGATACACTGGCAAAAGGGATATCAGAGTTTGGCCCATGTATTTATTTAGATGCAAATTCTAATAATAGTACTTGCAGTAAATGCATTTATTATAAACCCAGCATCGAGTTCTGCCGCACACTGGTTACATTGTTTGCCTAAAACACATCAGAGATGTATGTTTCTGGTCTTTATGAGGCATAGTCAAGGAATTCCTGAGATTAAAGAGTAATCAGAACAATGCTTTATGATACTAGAGGCTGTAGACCTCACTTTCTTGTGTTGTTGTATAATTTCATCTGCTTGTTCTGTTAAAAATGACCCACGTGGGAAATCACAACCACCATAGAAAGTGTGCTTGGGAATTTCAAGCATAGAAAAAAGGATTTCTCCCCCAGACGAGTTTTCTTTGGTGAGAGCTGAAATAGAGTGCTCCAATTCTGAGGTGTAGTGGGATCAGAGCAGTCAGAAGTGGCACTCTTGGGAACTTTTCTCAGGTAGAACACTGCTCTGCATCCAATAAAACCAACCAAAGTGATGTCTTTCCAATTCTTTTGTGTAAAATCAATACACTTTATGTTGGCAGTGCTTAATCATGTTACAAATAGTAATTCACAATGCTGAACACACTCTGCCCTGCTTGTTTATTTGTTTTTTTGTATTGCCTCCTTGGATATGAGTGTGCAGGATATACCCCTGCATTCTTTCCCTATTTACTACTGTAATGGTGTTTGTACAGGGTATGCCTTGGGAAGTGTCATTTAAAAACTCATAAGTTGCAGATCAGTAATCTCATGGCAAAATGCACATCACAACATTATATTTAAAGTTATGAACATTCGCTGAAATCATGCCTGAAGTTTATTTCTTAGATAGGTCTGAGGAGTGGCTAAACCAGTTCCTCAGACACAAAGGGCAAGCTGATGCCTCAGCCAGTGACTGACAGACCATTTCCTCCTAAGTGGCCATCCTTTGGCAAAGAAGAAGGCAGGGACAAATATCTGCATCTTAGCAAAGAAACAGCCTGGAGTTTCCCTTTCTTTACAAAAGTGTCGGTTGCCTTGCTCTGAGCCAAAAATGTTTCTTAAAATGGGGATAAGACTATAAAAAGAAGGGGCAGACATCCCAAGAGACCTTCCTTTCTTTCCTTGTCTGTCTCTGTCATTGCACAAAAGAAGAAAAAGGAATAACAGCTGTTGTACTCTGACATGGGGGGCTGGGAGTAGCCTGATCTTAGAGTTTGTTCACTAATCTGCTAGGGCATGTGGTGAGAAACTTTGTTCGAATCTAACAGAGTTTGTTAAGTTAGGGTATGTCTACACTACCACCCTAGTTCGAACTAGGGTGGTTAATTTAGGCAACCAGAGTTGCAAATGAAGCCCGGGATTTGAATTTCCTGGGCTTCATTTGCATATTGCCAGGCACCGCCATTTTTAAATGTCCGCTAGTTCGGACTCCGTGCCCGCGGCTACACGCGACTCGAACTAGGTAGTTCGGATTAGGCTTCCTATTCCGAACTACCGTTACTCCTCATGGAACGAGGTGTACCGGTAGTTTGGAATAGGAAGCCTAATCCGAACTACCTAGTTCATGCCGCGTGTAGCCACGGGCACGGAGTCCGAACTAGCGGACATTTAAAAATGGCGGCGGCCGGCAATATGCAAATGAAGCCCGGGAAATTCAAATCCCGGGCTTCATTTGCAACTCCGGTTGCCTACATTAACCACCCTAGTTCGAACGAGGGTGGTAGTGTAGACATACCCTTAGGTAGTAGTCAAATGTGCTATCCTTAGTTTTTTAAGAACCATTTCTGATGTTTTATGACTCATTACTTGTAGTCACTTAAAATATATTTTTTTCTAGTTAATAAACTTGTTTTAACATTTTATCAAATGCAGTGTGTTAATTTAAAGTGCCTGGGTAACTATTTAAAATAATAAGCTGGAATATTATTTCTTTAAAAGAATAAAGGACTTAATATATAAGTACTGTCCAGGAGAAGGCTGGACAGAGGAAGATCTGGGGCTAGGGGTGCATTGGGATCACTCTGCAGCATGACCAAGGCTGGTAAGAACCAAAGTGTGGCTGGCTAGCTGTAGCACACACACAGACATAGCTGTGAATGACTTACATGCTGGAGGCTGTTTGTGGGCAGGCTTGGTTGGAGTCTATAGGTCACCATGGCATGGTGATGGCCTGTAACAACTAAAGTAGGAGGGTGGATGGCCAGTGAGCCTATGTCTACACTGCACACTTATATTGAAATAACTCATGTTATTTCGAAATAACAGAGTGCAAGTCTATATAGCAAGCCCATTATTTCAAAATAATTTCAAAATAACAGGCTTCTTACTCCGACTTTCTGTAACCCTCATTGCACGAGGAGTAAGAGAAGTCGAAGGAAGAATGTTCTTCCTTCGACTTCCTTCTGTGTAGACAGCGCCAAAAGTTGAGTTAAGCTACTTCGACGTCAGCTACACAATTAAAGTAGCTGAAGTTGCATATCTTAACTCAACTTTAGCCTGCAATGTAGGCGTACTCAGATAGAAGTGAAATGCTGAGTGATTGCAACGTGAAAAATTTCTGAATTCTTATGCCGTGACTGTGTATGAAGCAAATATTTGTTTCTTTGCTTCCACCATAAAGTTGTCATAAGTGGAATGGCTACAGGTTATGAATTAGCTAATCTGGGTGGTCTACACTAAGTAAATGTCAAGTGTTTCTCACTATGAGGAGGTTTAGAGTTATTTTGTGGATAAGATCAGCCAGATTTAGACTTAGCTATGTATTTCCATGGTTACACAGCTGTGTTTTTCAGCAAGACAAATAGAGTATTCACCCCTTGAGTCTCATTCACAGATTCATAGATTCCAAAGCCCAAGGGATTATTGTGATCTAGTCTGTTCTTTTCTGTAGCACAGGTCATAGAAATTCCCTGAAATAATTCCTAGAGAGATCTTTCAGAAAAATATCCAACCTTCATTTAAAAATTGTGAGTGACGGAGAATTCACCACAATTCTCGTTAAACCGTTCCTATGGATATTACCCTTACTGTCAAAGAGTTATTTTCCATCTGAATTTGTCTAACTTCAACTTCCAGCCATTGGGTATATTATGCCCTCCTTTTTTTTTTTTTTTGCTAGATTGAAAGGCCAATTAGTAAATATTTATTTCCCATATAGATACTTATAAATATTAACCAACTCACCCATAGGCATCCAGTAGCCTAAGCAGGTGAAGTCACAGCCTTCCCAAACCACCAGCCTGGCCCTACCCACACTCCATTCTCAGAATGCCTACTGTAGGCATTCTGGGGCGGAGTATTGCTGTCCCCCATGCCTCCCTCTTTGCCAGGGAGGCTTGGGCTGCGCGCCCTCCTCCCTGCCTATGCTCTAGGGCTGGGGAGGCTGGGAGTGCATGTGCCCTCCCTCCCTTCTCTCCTTCACTTAGTGGAGGACGGGCGCTCATGGCGCTCATCCCTACCTCCCCGTGGTGAGGGTGCAGGACCTTGGCAGAATGGGAAGGGCTGGTGGTGGGGTTGGGGGCTTGCCTCCCCCAGCCCTACCTTCACCAACCACCCATGAACTCACCCCTTAACCTTCTCTTTGTTATGCTGAATAGATTGAGCTTCTTCTGTTTACATATAAGGTATCTTTTTCTAAACCTTGAATCATTCTGAAGACTCTAAACTCTGTCCAATTTATCATGATTGTTCTTGAATTTTGGGCATGGGATAAGATAAACAGACCTCAAACTGGGTAACAAGGCCTTAAGAAGCTGCTCTTGGCGAGGCCATATCTATCCCATCATACCTGTAAGTCATAGGCAGGCTGGAGGAGGAGTTAAAAGGAAAGCAGAACAGCTCACTTGTGAGCAGATGAGGAAAAAGTACTGACTTTTCACACTCAGGTCCTGGAGAAAGGGCTGAAGGAGTTTCCCTGACAAACACTGCCTGAGCTGCCTTGACCTAGAGTCCCTCCCCGAGGGAAGGAGGGTCCTGATCCTGATACACTATGGGTGTGTCTAGACTACATGCCTCCTTCGACGGAGGCATGTAGATTAGCCAGATCGGAAGAGGGAAATGAAGCCGCGATTAAAATAATCGCGGCTTCATTTAAATTTAAATGGCTGCCCCGATCTGCCGATCAGCTGTTTGTCGGCAGATCGGGGCAGTCTGGACGCGCCGCGCCGACAAAGAAGCCTTTCTTCATCGGCACAGGTAAACCTGGTTTCACGAGGCTTACCTGTGCCGATGAAGAAAGGCTTCTTTGTCGGCGCGGCGCGTCCAGACTGCCCCGATCTGCCGACAAACAGCTGATCGGCAGATCGGGGCAGCCATTTAAATTTAAATGAAGCCGCGATTATTTTAATCGCGGCTTCATTTCCCTCTTCCGATCTGGCTAATCTACATGCCTTCGTCGAAGGAGGCATGTAGTCTAGACACACCCTATGAGAGGGAGTAATTCCCCTCTCTTATTAACTTAGTTTATTTGTGTTAACACACCTTGCTTTTTGCTTATGGCCCCAGAAGGGGAAAGAGTTTGCAGTGACTTGACTAGAGAGCCAAGCCTAGAAGGAAGAGATGGGCCACTGCACAGATGGAGCAACTAGCAGCAGCAGGCTTTAATGGTGAGAGAGATGCCATGCAATGCACAGCCATGAAGAGAGTCTAGTAGTGAACTGACCTCTCGCAGGGCACCAGAACTGGATGCATTATTCCAAGAGGGGTAGCAACAGTGAAGATATAGAGGTAAAATAACCTCTCTTTACTTCTACATGAGATTCTCTTGTTTATGTATCCCAGGATTGCATTAGGTCCAGCTCATGTTCAGCTGATTATCTACCCTTACACCAAAATCTCTTTCAGGGTCACTGCTTTCCTAATAGACACCCCCATCCTGTAAGTATGTCCTATATTTTTTGTTCATTTGCATTTAAGCTGCATTAAAACAGATACTGTTTGTTTTATTGTTTGTTTGCACTGTGCTTGACAATCAATCTAGATTTCTCTGTATCAATGTGTCTCTTCATTATTTACCACTTCCCAATTTTTGTGTCATCTGCAAACTGTATAAGTGATGATTTTATGTATTCTTGCAGGTCACTGGTAACAATGTTAAACAGTGTAGGGTCAAGCACTGATCCCAGCAAGACTCCATTAGGAACAGACCCTGCTTGATGATGGTAGCCCATTTACACAGAAGTGGGCTGTGCCCACAAAAGCTCATGATACCATCTACATGTTTTGTTAGTCTATAAAGTGCTACCATACTATTTGTTGTTCTTAAAGTTTATTTTAAGACCTATAGTTAGCCTGCTTTTAATCCATAATTCATTAATCCCATAACCTTCTTTACTTTTTTATTAATCAAATCCTGTATCAGCTGCTTCATTATCTTGCTCTGGATCCATGAAGCCTAATAGACCTATAATTACCTGGGTCATCCTGTTTACCCTTTTTAAATATTGGCACAATATTAGCTTTCTTCCAGTCTTCTGGGACTTCCCCAGTGCTCCAAGATGTAGTGAAAATTAACATTAAGGGTGTGTTTACACTGCACCTTTATCTTGAAATAAGCTATGCAATTTGAGCTATGCAAATTGCATAGCTTATTTTGAGTTAATTTCAAAATAGCTTATTTTGTAATTTGGCACTGTCTACAAAATTTCAAAATATACTGCTATTCCGAAACATCCTGTAATCTTTGTGAAACAAGGTTTACAGTGACATCGGAATGGCAAGTCCATTATATTTTGAAATAACAGGATTGTTTCAAAGATGCAGAATAGATATTTTGGGATACTGGAAATATCCCAAAATAGCGCCACAGTGTAGACGTACCCTAATGGTCTAGTGAGCTCATGGGCCAGTTCTTTTCAAACTCATGGATGCAAATTATCTGGACTTGTTGATTTAAAATGGTCTAACTTTAATAGTAATTAAACTTTTGTTTTCCATCCTCCAGAAATACTATTGGAATAGAAAGGTCATCATCACCATATAATAAGACAACAGGATTTTGTCTGATTTTTCTCCAAATACAGAACAGAAATATTTATTGAAAGCTCTGTCTGTTCTGTGTTGTTATTGTTAATTCTACCATGTCCATATTGCAATGGACCAATACTATTGTGAGGAGTATTTTTGTTCATAATATATTTTTAAAAATCCATATTATCCTTAACTCAGGTCAATTTTTTGAGAGTAGGTTTCTTTTTTAGGGAAGCTTTGATCTTCCAGTGAGTTTTATCCATATCCCTCCTGGCAAGCAAAAGCCAGCAAGCCATTGTTGGAGATGACAGTCATTGCTTCTGCTACTCATTGCTTCCTTCTAAAAAGTACATGTAAGACTCTCGCCCAAGAAGCTGTCTTTTGATGTTGATGAGCTCTTTTATATTTTATCACAAATCTGTGATTTTTAGGAAAATTCAGCACACTGAAAAGGTTGTGGCAAAATAGCTTCAGCAACATCAGCTCTCTTTTCTTTAATCAATTTATAATTAGGCATGAAAACAGCGCTTTAAAAGTAGGCAAAAACCCTCTGTTAAAAAGAATGCAGAAATTCACTGACAAAAACTTGATTAATGCAGTGAAGATTGCCCGGGGGTTTCTCTTGCCCTCCCAGAATGTCAAGTTCAGCAAAACTCAAAGTTCTGGAAACAAGGAAATAAAGAATTAGGAAATGCACTAGCACAGTGAATAATAAATAAAATCACTGGAAGTATGAGGCAGACACATCCTCTACATTTTGCTGTCGTGTTATTGTCCCCTTCCATGTGACTGCAGAACACACGAAATTTCACTCCTGTTTCCTTTCCCAGGCCACAGCCCTACTTTTAGGCTATGTCTACACTATGGAGTTTTCCGGGATACTGTCCAGGGAATGCGTCTGCTCTTCTGAAATTTTTTTCGTAAGAGCAGATGTGCTCTTTCAGAAGTTCTGTATTCCTCATTTTATGAGGAATAAAGGCTTTCCTGAAATAGGAGGTTTTTCCGACATTTGGCCCTGTGTAGACCCCTTGATACTCCCTTGTGGTCATTATACGTTCCTGCTAGCAGCCCTCTCCCTTTCCAAGTTATGAAAAATAATTGCATTCCAGGCATATCCCATTGTCCTGGCACAGCCAAACCCTTATCTTGCTTTAAGTTATGGTAAGAGGAAGCTGCCTGCCAAATTTGGTGGTCCTAGCTCTTGAACAAACAGGAGGATGGACAGATAGACTCGTTCACTCACTCATTCACAGGCAAACTCTCTCAGATGTATAGTAAATTAAACCCAAGAGGTAAGCTGTAGGATGTGTCTACATGTAAAGCAATGTGACTAGAGCAATGTGAAGTCTGATGCAGTACTATAGTAACTTGTTCTATGGCACTTTTTAGTGCAAACCAGCAGGGTCTGAATGGTCCAATTAATGCACTGCACATTGGTATGCATGAGAATTCACAGTCCTGTAATGCACATTGCCACATCATATGGAAAAGCTCCTGGAACTCTTCTACTATATATTTGAGAGAATTTGGCTGTTTGTCTATCCATCTGTCAGTGGGCTCATCTAGACTACACTAGAGTGTCGAAAGAGAATATGCAAATTCCATAGGAATTTGCATATCTTCTTCCAATCTCACTTTCAAAGTAGTTTAGATGCGGCTTTTTCAGTGTCCCTTTGTCAAAAAGCCACTCTTCCTCAAAAAATGAGGAATTTGCATATCCTCTTTTGACACTCTAGCATAGTCTAGATGAGCCCGGTGTGTTTGTGTGTTTGTTTGTTTGAGAACTCCTCCTAAATGGTAAGAGCTAGGACCACCAAATTTGGTATACAGCTTCCTCTTATAATAACTTACAGTAAAGTAAATGTTTGGTTGTGCCAGAAAAATGGGATGTGCCTGGAATGGGATTGCTTTTCATAAAACCATACAGAATCACTAGGCAGAAAAAAGAGGCTGGCTAGGAGGGCACCTCTCCCCAGTTCTGGACTGCCCAAGCCCTGAGCCTCCACCTCCCCAGATGCCTGTTAGGAAGGTATGGGGGAAGAAAACAAAAATTAATTGAGTTAGGGACCCAAACAACGGTGCGTAAATCTTCTAGTACTTTATATGTGTGTCTTGCTGACTGGATTGACATGATTGAGAGTTCCAACCTCATGGCAGTTTATTAAAAATCAGGGCAGATACTTCAAACTGGTTGTATGTTATATAATTAGATTTCACCAATCTAGTAACAAATATGAGCTCCCAAAGTACTTACTGCAAGAGTCTTATAATGGAGTCACAGACAGTCCCCTGGGACACCAGTCTGTCTTGCCAACCAGACAAACTGGTCTATGTGATAAATAGTTACTTATCCAGAAGATCACAAAATATTAAGGTGCTCCCAGTTCCAAGAGACCAGACACTTGCCCCAAGTCAATTTGTACCTCAGATCTCACACCAAAGACAATGCCTGTAGCAATGCTGCAATAAATTAATGAAAGGTTTATTAACTGGAAAGAAGAAATTAGAAAGGTATTTACAGGTTAGAGCAAGCAAGCATATAGATACAAAGGAGTTTTAAGCTATGATTCAAAAGGTGACAAAGTTGTTAGTAATCAAATCAAAATGCCTTTCTAGGCCAATCTATGCCAAACATCCTGGGGTGCCCTTCGCTTATATTTAGGAATTTTTGCCTTCAGAGTCCAGACACCATAAAAGAGATTCAGTTTCCCCTTGTCAGTAAGTTTTATCCCATCCTTGCCAGAGTCCAAACTGATGGGATGAATGCATATGTAGGTCTCTCCTTCCTGGTGGGAATGAGTACTGCAATCAACAGCCCCCCTCTCTTTGATGCTACACAACACCTCACTGCACTCAGTGAGCCATCTTCTACACAGGAACAGGCCTTTACCTTAATTCGGGGTGGGGAACTTCAAGCCTGCAGGCTGGATCTAGCTCTCCTGTTTAATGTCATCTGGCCTGTAGCAAGTCTCCATACAATGGGACGGAAGTTCTGAGCCTTGTCTCCCCTACTCCATGCTGGGCTGGAGCTGCAAAAGCTGCTGCCACCTTGTGGTGATCAGGAAAACTCAGGACTCTGCTTGGAGGCACTGGTCCCGCAGCTCCCGCTGGTTGGGAACCACAGCCAATGGGAGCTGCAGGGGCGGTGCCTGAAGGTGAGGGCAGTATGCAGAGCCACCTGCCCAGCTCTCCCAGAGCCTGTAGAGGCATCCTGGCTAATGCTGCTTCTGGGAATGGCAGCAGCGAGCAGGGCAAGCAACTTATTGTCTAAGCCCCACTGTGTCACCAAACTGTAGCTGGCTGATGTAAGTGCTCCACACCCTCTCCTGCACCCCAACACTCTGCCCCAGCCCTGGGTCTTCTCTCACACTCAAACTCTCTCCCAGAGCCTGCACCCCCACCCCTGCTCCAGCTTCCTCTCACTCAGTCCCCAAACCCTCACCCCAGCCTCCTGCCTATAACCCTCTCCTACACTCCAAGCCCCTCATCCCCAGCCCCACTTCAAAGTCTGCACTCCTAGTTGGAACCTCAGCCTCACTCTCTCCCACACCCAACCTTTGCCCAAGTCTGGAGCCTGCTGCTGCACTCTGAATCCCTCACTTTTGGCCCAAGCCTCCCCACGCTCAGCTCTGACGCTGTATGTGGCCCATGACTGATTTTTTCTGGGGCTCAGTGGCCTCTGATAGCAAAAATGTTCCCTATCCCTGCCTTAATTAATGCTTCCTGTATGGTGATTACACAATTATAGAGTGTTGCAATGCAAACAACTGGAATAACTTTATATTAGGGCTATAGAGGATATAAATGAGATCAAAACATGCACTATCCTACAAGCATTTTATATAATCTATAACACAGTCTTATCAACTTAACATCTAATGTCTATATTGATAATGCTAACACAGGTAAGCAAGACTGGTTTCCTGCTTTGCATTTGTAAGTGTTCAATGAGGCATGAGCTAGCATAGGGATGGGCAATAAGCAGCATGAGAGCTGGACTTGGTGCACCAGGGTTAGCCCCAGGCGAGCCACCGGAAGCTTTATTTACCTGCACGTCCATAGATACAACTGCTTGCAGCTCCTGCTGGCTGCTGATCACTGTTCCTGACCAATGGGAGCTTCAGGAAGTGGCACAATGATGAAGCAGTGTGAACATTTCACCACCAACTCTGCAGTCGCTACAGTCACTACTCAGGCACAGCTACCATTGGCTTTAAAAGGCTTTTTGCTAAAGTAGGAAATGCAGGGTTGGCCCTCCAGCTGTTCATTTGGCAGACAAACATACCCAAATAAAATCACAGAATAAACTAAAACCGTATTTGAATCTTTGTTTCCAAAATGCAGCATATACTTTAACACTAGTCTAAGTAGACCGATGATCTGGATCTACATTTCCTCCTGCCCTACAGATGCCTTTTTAAATTATCTATACTACATACAAAATGAGAATATGACCCTTCTCAAGCCAAAGTCTGCAGAAATTTACACCCTGTTCAATTTGCTGACTTTGAACACAGCATTCACCAGAACACTCATGTCTTCTGGAAAAAATATTATGGGAAAATTACAGCATAACCAGCCAAACTAATGGAAAATTTACAGGATGATTGTAATGTAATTAAAAACAATGTCTCTCTCTAAGCTTCTGGCTCAGTTTTTCCTGTCTCTCTGGATGCTGGCTTGTTCCCTTCCTGGATTTGTCATGGTGCTACTTGACAGCTGCCAAAATTCACTCAGAAGCAGCAAGGGAGATTTGTGGCAGAGGAATATTTTAAGGCTTGGAGAAAGAAGTAAAATGACATTAAAAAAAATTGGCCAGGTAGTAACTTAAATAGAAGATATTTATTACTAATGAAAGCATTTTAGTTCAACTTACAAGCTGTTTTCATTTCCTGGACCTTATGTATTCCAATGAAAAGAAGCCAGGTGATCAAACAGCATAGTATTCTCACACACATGTATATAATGACATCCTCTATGCATTTTTTAAAAAAGTATTTCCAGGAGACTATTTATTACAATTAATTGTCATCAGTGTACTGTGCTGATATTGAACCTATTTCCTCATACTTTACAGTACTTAACCATCTCTTCCAGACCAGGCAAATGGTTCTGGGTGTGTAATAAATGACAGTATCATAGTATAGAAATGATTCTTGAGATGACTTTTAGTCGCATCTCATCCAGATTTTTTCCCTTTTGTGGGTCTTCTATTGTTTTGTTCAGCCTTGTTTTTAATGTTCTAAGAGGAGGAATGGTCCAGTAGTTAGAAGGAAACCTGGGAAGTTAATTCCTGGCTTTGCTGCAGACTTCCTGAGTGGTCTTGGGTAAGTCCCTTGAAATGCTATTATCCCATTTTTATAGAACAAATAACAATCACTTCACCACAGAAGTACTGAAAAGTTAAATATATTAAAGACTGTGAAATGCTCAGCTACTATGGTGAAAGGGGCCATATAAGTACCTAAGACAGAGTGGGGCTTCGAATGCTTCACTTGTGTTACAGTAATATAGCCTGACACAGGAGCATACATATGTTTTCTATGATCTTGCAAACAGAAAGTTTTACAAATAAATGTAAAGAATAGTTTCATATAGGATGACCAGATAGCAAGTGTGATAGTGCTAGGGTGTGTGTGGGGTAATAGATGCCTCTATAAGACAAAGTTCTGAATATAGGGAATGTTCCTCAGAATTTGGACATTTGATCACCCTAGTTTCATAGTTTATACGACACTAGGAGATTTATCCAGCATTGCTTGGGTCCTTAGCTCAATTCATTTTTGTTTTCTTTTGTAAATAATTGCTCTAGGGTGGAGCTGGGAATAGGGGGTTCAGGATGCAGGCTGCCCTGGGAGAAGATGACCTCATCCCTCTCTCACTGCAACAGCTTGGGGCAAGGTGAGAAGCGCCTCTCCATGGCTGCTGCAGCTGCAGTGGGCACCGCTGGTGGAAGCGTGCATGTCCCCAGCCAGATTGAAAGATGGAGCAAATTGTGCACTTTCCCCTTCCTCCCTAACAAATGGGAACAGTCAGCAATATTTCCACACACATGGTGATGGTGGGGGAAAGCTGCATCCACCCTGCACTCCCTAAAGGGGCCCTGAAGGGAAGGAGGCTCAGAGCTGGGGCAGTCCCGGATGGGAGGGAATGGCATTCCCAGCCAGCCCCTTTCACCTACCCAGTGATTCTGTTTCTTTTCTGTATAGCTTTATGTATTTCCGTGTGAATTGGAGGGTGGGGAAGCTTCAGCTATCCACTGCACAATCAAACCCTTACCTTGTTTAAAGTTATGATAAGAGAAAGCTGTATACCTCCTAGCTCTAAGGATACGTCTACACTAGCCCCCCTAGATTGATCTAGGGAGGCTAATGAGGGCGACCAGAATTGCAAATCAAGCCCAGGCCAGTCGCCATTTTAGAAATTGACTAGCCTGAAGTAACCCACCAGTGTCTACATGCGGCAGTGAAACGGGATTCTGGTTTAAAGCCCCACATTCGAATTAGCTGGTAAACCTCATTGCAGGAGGAATACCAGCTAATTCGAGTTAGGGCTTTAAATCAGAGTCCCGTTTCACTGCTGCATGTAGACGTGGGCAGTTACTTCGGTCTAGTCAATTTCTAAAATAGTGACCGGCCGGGAACATGCAAATCAAGCGCGGGATATTTAAATCCCGGGCTTGATTTGCAATTCCGGTCGCCCTCATTAGCCTCCCTAGATTGATCTAGGGGGCTAGTGTAGACGTGCCCTAAGAGGAGTTCTTGAACAAACTGACAGACAAACTCACTCACAGACAAACTCTCTCAAATATATAGTAGACTGAGCATTTTAAGACTATCCTTCATCCTAAAATTCCACCAAAGCAACATATAGAGTAGAAATTTTAAAAACCCTGTTTACTGACATCCTTGACATTCAATATGAGGCATCACAACAAAATGGATTCTGAGATCTGTTAAATGTTTTGTATGAAATTTGTTCCTGACCCTGTACTTACAGGTACATCCCTGTTGTGAAATCAGGGTATGTCTACACTACAAAGTTAATTCGAACTAACAGACGTTAGTTCGAATTAACTTTGATAGGCGCTACACTAGCGATCCGCTAGTTCGAACTTAATTCGAACTAGCAGAGCACTTAATTCGACCTAGGTAAACCTCATTCTACAAGAACTAAGCCTAGTTCGAATTAAGTAGTTCGAATTAAGGGCTGTGTAGCCACTTAATTCGAACTAGTGGAAGGCTAGCCCTCCCCAGCTTTCCCTGGTGGCCACTCTGGGCACCACCATAGAAACTCTTCTGCCTCCCTCCCAGACCCGGAGCCCTTAAAAGGGCACGGGCTGGCTACGGTGCTCGTGCCAGGTGCAAGCCTGCCAGCACCCAGCCAGCAGACCCTGCACCTGGCATGGCACAAACCAGCCACCCGTTGCCACCCAGCCCTCCGCCTCTTTCTGGGACCAGGCTGGCGGCTCCCGGGAGCCTGCCCGGGTCCGCAAGAGGCGGGCGGCCGCCTGGTCTAGTGCGGACATCGTGGACCTCATCCACGACCTCCGCACTAGGCACAGGAAAGTGGTCGTCTAGGGCAGGATAGCTGCCAGCCTGGCCACATAGGAGCAGGTTTGCATGAAAATCAAGGTGGTCCACTGAGACCCCCGACCCTGAGCTTAGAATGGCCGTACTGGGTCAGACCAAAGGTCCGTCTAGGCCAGTAGCCTGTCTGCCGACAGCGGCGAACACTAGGTACCCTAGAGGGGACAGACCGAAGACAATGGCCAAGCCATTTGTCTCGTGCCATCCATCTCCAGCCTTCCACAAACAGAGGCCAGGGACACCATTTCTACCCTCTGGCTAATAGCACTCCATGGACCCAACCTCCATGACTTTATCTCACTTCTCTTTAAACTCTGTTCTAGTTCTAGCCTTCACAGCCTCCTGCAGCAAGGAGTTCCACAGGTTGACTATTTGCTTTGTGAAGAAGAACTTTCTGTTATTAGTTTGAAGCCTGCTACCCATTCATTTCATTTGGTGTCCGCTAGTCCTTCTATTATGGGAACTAATGAAGAACTTTTCTTTATGCACCCTCTCCACACAACTCCTGCATTTATAGACCTCTATCATATCCCCCCTCCGTCTCCTCTTTTCTAAGCTGAAAAGTCCCAGTCTCTTTAGCCTCTCTTCATATGGGACCTGTTCCAAACCCCTGATCATTTTAGTTGCCCTCCCCTCTCCCACCCTCTCTCTTCCCCTCTCCCACCTCCTTTTCCCAGTCTCCCCCAGTTTTGTTCAATGAAGAGTTTCTATTTTTGAACACACGTGTCCTTTATTTTGTACATCAGGAAGGGGGGCTAGGGAGGGGCAAGTGGAAGGAGGTGAGGCAGGAATGGGGTACGAGCCCCCAATGGGGAGGACTGGGGTGGCTCTGCGGGCTCCTCGGGGTGGAAGCTCTCCTGCAGCCCCCTGGTTGATCCCCCCCTGGATGGCAGCCTGTGGCAAGTACTGCCGGGCTGATGGCCGAGTGCTGTGATGTGCCGAGTGTGGGCACTCAGGGCACTCCAAGCCAGGACTGCTTTGCAAGCGGGGAACCCCTGAGAACTGTCTGTCCGGGGTGGGGGTCGGGTCCCTTTAAGCACAGCCCTCGGCTAGCCTGAGACAGCAGCTCCATGCTCTAAGTCCTACTCTGATGCCCTGCCGGCACTGCTTCCGGCCATCCTTAACCTCGGTTCAGGGTCCACTCAATGTGGACATGCTAGTTCGAATTAGCATAACGCTAATTCGAACTAGTTTTTAAGTCTGGATGCGCTAATTCGAATTATCTTAGTTCGAATTAACTAATTCGAACTAAGTTAGTTTGAATTAGAGCTGTAGTGTAGACATACCCTCACAGTGATGTGTAAATGTGGTGAAGTGAAAATAGGCAGTTTGACAATGAATTTAGGGTGCCACATTTTTACAAGACTGAACATCACAAAGTATGTTCTGTTGCTGTGAGCTTCTCAGACTGTCTTCCCAGGACTGTTCACAAGTTATTTTTGTTCCAGACTGCATGGAAACTGATAGATACGTCTTGTTATGAATCATCATAGCTAACAAAATGAAGGTGCACAATGACAAAACTGATGATCACCTAGGAGTGCTCTCTAATGTACTGAACAGTTACTCCATGTTATCTTCTCTCTCTCTGTCCTTGGATGTGGGAGTAAACATGTGGATCTGGTCCAAATGAGTCTCCTTCACTTGTTTCTTCCATATATTCCTTTTAGTGAGTATCAGGATAGCATTGGGCTAGGTGAGTTTTTAAAGAGAGTCATTAATGGGTGAGTGCACTCTTGCATATGGTGTGCTCTGTATTATGCAATAAATCACTGTATCAACTGGTGCTCTGTTTGTCTTATTACGGCTGAAAGACAGATATGTTTATGAGTAACAAGGCATTGGCTCTCAACAAAGAAGAAATTGAAGGACAATATTTCAATATCAAAATCTCACAAGCATAAATTAACGTGAAACTGTGTTATTATTGAGATAGAGATTTGAAGCTGTTTTTCCCATTAGTGTCCTGGAATTGTTTCTTGAAATGTTGGTACAGATTGAACCTCTCTAGTCTAGTACTCTCTGGTCTCACGTGATTTTAGTTAGCCGGATGTCCACTTATCATGGGTGTGGCCAGGTTTCCTGCTTTCCCAGAAAGTTTGTTTACAGCCACCAGTCCTGGCTCTCAGTTTTCTGTGCTCTTATTTAGTGCCAATTTACCGCTCAATGTCTTAAGAGCGCAGTCAGCAGTAAAAGTGTAATAATGCTGCTAGACATGATTTGGCAAATTTGCTTGTTTAGAAGTGGTCAGGTCCCAAGTGTGCCAGACTAGAGAGGTTCAACCTGTATTGCTATAGTTCAATAATTAATGTGAAAATGCAAGAGGCCAAATCGTCCCTGTAGTAGCTTCAGTGAAGTCAGTGGTGGAAGCTGATGACAGATGGCTTTGGTCCAAGATGTGTGTTTCCTTGGGATACTGGTACAGAGTAATAGTTCACATCTGTGCAAACAGTGGTTCCTATGATAAGTTATTTCACCTTTACGTGCTAATTTTTGTTGTATGCATCACTTGGCACCTCCACTATGCATTTAGCTATTTTCCATAGAACCAACAGTCTCTGTGGCTCAGAGAGCTTTGTGTGTACATTATGTTAAAGGACAATTGGCTTTTTGTCATTTTGTTTAGAATTAGAGAAGTTCAGAAGAGGCCACATGCAAATGTTTATTGGACGAGATCTTCCCTGATGCATATTAAACCAGCTGGATAATAACATAGTGATTGAAGGTGAAACCATACAAATATTGTGTGCCCCTGGCACTCTCTGTAACCCTCTGTAGCACTACCTCATTACTGACCTTCAAATTCCTCCTGAAAACTGTGCTGTTTTGCTGTGATGTCACCACTGCCCTAAGCTATGCCAAGTGTCAGAGGCCCCATGGCATAAAAAAATGAATTTATTATTTTCACAGAAAGGACAATGACAGTATAAACATGAAAGCTTTATATTTGCATATATTCAAAGTCAAAGTTGTAAAAATAGAATAACAATCTAACTAAAACATATGTCTTGCAATATGTGAATTTGCATTATAAAATAATTTAAAATTAATGTATTTGTGCATATGATTTTAACACTGACATTTAAAACATTCTATCATGATTTTTGGAGAGCAAAGTCATTGATGATATCCTCAAATGATAAGATGTGGAGTCTGTCACTTTTGATGCACAGAATGCTTAGGGCAGATAGCTTTTCTTGCAGCATTGTTGGCCACAGTTTATTTTTGATATATTTCAGTTACAAAAATGACCTTTCTCCTGAGCAATTTGTTATCATTGGAGGGGAGCAGCAAAATCATTTCTACATTAGGGAATGCCAAATGAATCTTATCTTGGATGATGACTTGATTAAGGTCCTGGTGGTTTAAATATCCTTTAGCTGTTTAATTTTCCTTGATAGAAGCATGGAAGTGTTTTATTTCCCCAGCAAGGTTAACATCAACATCTTCAGGATCATTTTTCATCAGGAGCATTAATCTTTCATTTAGCTGTTTCCCTGAGGCATCTAAATGAACCAAAAATGGAAAAATTGTTTGCAACATTTTCAACTGGTTTCAAGTGCATCCATTATAGGGACAAAGGGTTTCACCCAAAATTTGTGTCTTGAAGAAAATGTTTAATCAGCATTAGGTGCATCATTATTAACTTATTTTTTTCTACTTTTCCATTTATCTATACATTTGTAGCCTACATCAAGCAGTTTTTCTTTTGTTTTACATTCAATTTTGTCAATACTTTCACAGGTTTCTTTCAAGAAGGACAAGGAGTGCTGTGGAACTAATTCAACAGATGATTCCAAAGTTCTAATATGAACCCAGACTCCAGCTCCTCATGAAGAATACCAGCGTCTCTCCTTGAATCAACTTTTTCACTGTCATCATCAGTATGAAGATGATTAAGCTCTTCAATAATTGAACCACAACTATCTGCTATAGCTGGCATGGTTTTTGCATGAGCTTCCTATCTAGTGTCATAAGGACATTTTGGCATGGTGGAATCAGAACTCCAAAATGATTTGAGTGATGTCCAGTGACATGATAAGGCACAAGAGTGTGTATATCTGTTGCACAACAGCAAAAAAATGTAACTGCATCTATGTAGCAATCAACTGCAATACGGCCAACAAGAGTAAGTGAATATCTAGCACATGGAATATATATAGCGAACTTATTTTTCTCTAAAAGTTTTTGCTGCATGCCATTATACCGTCCTGCCATGTTAGCTGCATTGTCAACAGAAAAAGTGAAATATTCCACTTCTCTTAAATCATCCAAAATTGATCCCTTCGCTTGTTTAGCCATTAGCTGGATGAATTCATCACATAGGGTATGTCTACACTAGCCCCGTAGTTCGAATGAGGGTGGCTAATGTAGGCATTCGAACTTGCAAATGAAGCCCGGGATTTAAATATCCTGGGCTTCATTTGCATGTTCCTGGGCGGGCGCCATTTTTAAATCCCCTTAGTTCGAACTGACTGCCCGCAGCTACACGCGGCAGTCAGAAGTTAATCCGAACTAAGTCCTCAGTTTGGATTAACTGCTACTTCTCTTGCAATGAGGTGTAACAGTTAATCTGAACTAAGGATTTAGTTCAGATTAACTTCTGACTGCCGCGTGAAGCCGCAGGCAGTCAGTTCGAACGAAGGGGATTTAAAAATGGTGCCCGCCCGGGAACATGCAAATGAAGCCCGGGATATTTAAATCCCGGGCTTCATTTGCAAGTTTGAATGCCTACATTAGCCACCCTAGTTCGAACTAGGGGGCTAGTGCAGACATACCCCCACTGTTAGACAAATATGATAATAATGAACAATTAGTGAAGAAGAATATATGTATAGCCAGATGTGTATATTTTTGTCATACTTGAATGAAAATGTATCTATTTAGAGATCTAAATAGCCCCTCCCAGGCTGGTGTAGGGGACTCCCTGCCCCCACTGGAGCCCTGCCCCAGAACCTTGTCCCCCATCCTCCTGCCTCCATTCCTTCTCCCCTGCCCCCAGCCACAGAACTGTCCCCCCACTACAGAAACCTGTCCCCCGCTGCTGAAACCTGCACCTGGCATCCTGCCTCCCGCTGCAGAAACTTGTCCTCCGCTGGCCCCCTGCCCCCTGCTGCAGAAACCTGTCCCCTCCCCCCCCTCCCCCGGCACCCTGTTCCCGCTCCCCTGTCCCCAGCCGCAGAACCCTTCCCCAGTACCATGTCCCCTGCTCCCAACTGACTTTTCTGAGAGTCAGTGACCCCTGACTCAAGACAGGTTCCCTGCCCTTCTGGTAAATAAAGACAATGCAGAAACTTTGTGTTTGACATAGTATTTTATTTAAAAATGAAGCCTGGCCAACAAATCCCCAATTGGGGCCAAGCCCCCATCTGGCCACAGCCACTCCTGCACTCTCCCTTGCCCCACACCCTATAGCTGTACACTGGAACCCCCTGCCCTGAACCCCTCACATACTCCAACCCAAATTCCTGAACCCTCACATTCACAAACCAGTGGCTTGCTTAGTACCCCAACACTGCCCGGCCTGGAGCCCCCTCCCCGAGCCAGTATCCCCTTCTCCACCTCCTCCTGCATCCAGATTTCCTCCTGAAGTTTGCACCTCTCACTACTTCCCACACCCAAATCCCTCTTTCCCATCCCAGAGCCTACATATCCTGTCCTCAACCCAGCAAGGGTATGGCTAGACTGCAGGAGTTTTTCAGGATTCTGGAGATATCCCAGAAAAACTTTTCTGCATTCAGGGATGCGTTTGTTCTTCCGCTTTTTTTTAGCAGAAAAACAAACATGATATTTTGGTCACCCCAATATTCCTCTTTCCACGAGGAATAAGGGGGCTTCCAAAAGAAGAGGCTTTTCTGACATTTGGTCCAGTCTAGACAGGCCAAATATTGGGAAAACCTCTTCCTACAGAAGAATTGGGGAGAGAGGAGGGAGCAGCAGTATAAGGATTGGGGATAGCAAGTGATGGAGAGGAGGAGAATAGGGAGGGCGGGGCTTCAAAGAAGGGGTAGGGTGGTAGGTCTTGGCTTGGTCTGTCATTTAAAAAGTGATCTTGCATGTAGAAAGGTTTGAGACCACTGGGCTGTGTCTACACTGGGCCACTTATTCCGGAAAAGCAGCTGCTTTTCCAGAATAACTTGCCAGCTGTCTACACTGGCCGCTTGCTTTTCCGGAAAAGCAATGACAATCTAATGTAAAATCGTCATTGTTTTTCCGGAAAAACTATGCTGCTCCCGTTCGGGCAAAAGTCCTTTTCCAGAAAAACTTTTCTGGAAAAGGGCCAGTGTAGACAGTACAGTAGTCTTTTCTGCAAAAAAGCCCCGATCGCGAAAATGACGATTGGGGCTTTTTTGTGGAAAAGCACGTCTACATTGGCACGGACGCTTTTCCGGAAAAAGTGCTTTTCCAGAAAAGCATCCTGCCAATGTAGACGCGCTTTTTCTGAAAATACTTTTAACGGAAAACTGTTCCGTTTTAAGCATTTCCAGAAAAGGATGCCAGTGTAGACGTAGCCCACGAGTAGGGGGAGCACCAGAAGGGTGAAAATCAGGGCGACCCTAGAACTCTGTTACAGACCAGCTGGAGGCTGCTGGAGGAGGAGGGAAAAATAGGGGGAAAGGGTTGGAGAGGAAGGGGCTTGTGCTGAGGGAAGGGGAGCAGGTCAGGAGAAGAAAGGGGAAGGCACTAAGGGACAGGGTGGAGGAGAGAGACAAATGCCAGGGGGCCAAGTGCAGACAATGAGGAAAAGAGCAGGAGGGGAGGTGTCAGTGAGAGGGGGGACAGGATAATGCTGGGAGAGGAGAGGGGAAGGGCTTTGGAGGCTAGAGGGGAGAAGGGGAGGTGCCAGAAGAAGGCTTGAGAAGGGGTGGGCATGAGGAAGGTGGGGATGGAGCAAGTCATGTATGAGGGCACAGGGGCATGAAGGGAACGGGAGCAGAGGGTAGTGAGGGGGTGGGCATCAGGGAAAAAGGAGGCAGGGGCAGTGAGGAAAGGGGGAGGCACCAGGAGGGTGCAGGGCTATGGGAAGGTGCAAGTGCCAGGGGATTCTGGGGGTGAAGCAGAAGGTCAGACACCTGCAGGGGAGGGACCAGCACCAGAGGAGAGAGGCAGGGCAGGTGTGTAGAGGGAGGTGTTAGAAGAGGGGATGAGGAGGGGTAGCTGACGTGATAAGAGTGGGGCTCCTGGAGGATGGGCACGGGGGGGAGAAGGGCTGGTAGAGGGGGGCAGGTCTCAGGAATGCTGAGGGCAGTGAGAAGGGCAGGAGTCAGGACAGCAGAGGTGGGAGAGGAGTTGGGGGGCAGCAGGCACTGGGGGAGCTGATGGAGCAAGGGGAGGAGACAGGGCAGCAGAGGGAAAAGGTAGAGGTTTATAAGATATTTATTAATAACTTGGGTGCCACAGTGGCACATCCAAACAAGCCACGAACTCAGTACTGGTGCACAAACCAAAATTTATTCTGCTCATGGGAGGAAACTCTTAGAGGGGACACTTCCTGCAGCCTCTCTGCCCCCTGAGTTAATGTCAATTGCAGGATAGTTGCATGAGGGGGGTTTGGTGGGGGCCAAACTAATCCCTATTGGTAGGAGGATGGTGGGAAAAGTCGTTGGGAGGGGGGAATCACATGACACCTTTTACTTCTGGTCATGTGTCCATCTTGCCCCGAGAATGTTACCTCCAGAGGTGTGTCTAATGGGAGTCAGGGGGTGTGACTAAAGAGGGTCAGGGGTGTGGTTAACAGGGTCAGGAGAGTGGCTAATGGGGGTCAAAGAGTACATTTAAAAAAACTTCTTTGGGTGCACACCCTAATGAAATGTGCTGCGCACGTCTATGCTGTGAAGGCTAGAACTATACCAGAGTTTAAAGAGAAGCGAGATAAATTCATGAAGGTTAGGTTCATAAAAAGCTATTAGCCAGGGGGTAGGAATAGTGTCCTTGGCCTCTGTTTGTCAGAGGCTGGAGAGGGATGGCACGAGACAAATCGCTTGATCGTTGTCTTCAGTCCACCCCCTCCGGGGCACCTGGTGCTGGCCACTGTCGGCAGACAGGATACTGGGTTAGATGGACCTTTGGTCTGATCTAGTATGGCCATTCTTATGTTCTTATGTTCTTTAGACACACCTCATTTTGCGAGGCCTTAAGCGGTAGCTTAGCTCAGGCTTTTATCCGATTCTGATTCTGCTTCTGCTCAGAAGTAGCTGGGGGAGACGAAATCCTTGCCTTCGGGTTATAGACTGATCCACAACCACTACTACAGCCTCAGCAAAGAAATAGCACTCTAGTAGCTGCACTTTCCCTCTGCAGAAGGGTTTGGCTAATAAGTCAGTAGATGTCCCATTGACCACAATCCCTGCTTCCTAGAGCTTTCCATGGTGGGATACATGTGGAGTTCACACAGAGCACAGTCCCAGACCCTCCCACATTATTCAAACATTTTTTCTCCATTCTGCCCCTAGACGGTGAAATTGCCCTCCAGTGTTTGGCTCTGGGTCTTAAGAGTACAGTGATGCTTTTGGCATTTTAAATTTTTGCTTTTTGTGCCATATGTATGTGTCCTCAGAAACACATCATAAGATGAAGAAAATGATGTTTAATTAACTACCTTGCTTTTGGTACTTCCAGCTGTTTGACTCCATGTTGCACAGTTCACTCTATTTTGAATGTCCTTGTTTTGTAGATTCCTCGAGCAGCCAGCCTGTGTCTGTGGCTGGTGGGAGGCCAAATTGTGTCCAGTTCTTCTAGAGCCAGAGAGAAAATTGCAATGACATGGCAGCACTGAGGGAAGGTTGAGGGGGCTAAAGTGAGGGCTGTAGGGTGCTGGTGGGGGAAATGAAGCATTCCTGAAAAAACATTGTAGGAGTGTTCTCTTTTTAAATGTCAGTCAGTAAATGAAAACTGTACTTTTTGCTCAGCCAAACAAGCTGAAAGTCCCCAAGAGGTAAGAAACATTTCCCACTGTAAATGAACTGTGAAACATGTTTGGAAATAGTTTTTAATTACAGATGGCACATCTGAGCTGGAGGAGGGGCCAAGACAAGAGGCTGTAAACCTGTAGCCAGCCTACCACATGGCTCTGACAGTTTATTGTCTAGTGTTTGACGTTTTGAATAGTAGCACTTCATTTAGTCTGTCTCTCTCTCTCTCTCTCAAAAACAAAAAGCAGTTAAGAAGAATCTTTACTGATTAATATTTAAACAAAGTGTTTAACTTTTGAACATTCATATTATTTTTGTTGTTCAACCAATGCTAAAGCAGGATGGGAAACTATATCCCATTTTTATGCTTCCATCTTGCCAAGATAACAAACAACGGGATGGCTATGCAGAAGGATGCAGTAAGAGCTAAGGACAGGCTATCTTGGGCCTGTGATGACCCAGCTCCAGGCCCCTGGAAGAGGTGGGGCTAAGGGCTAGCATCCTCCAGCCAGCTCTTCAGCCCCACTAGGGGCTTGCCACTGGGGGTTCTGTTGGTGAGGTAAAGGGCTTGGGGCTCCAGCTGCTGTTGAGGTAGTGGCACACACAGCTGGGAGTCCTGTGCCCTTCTAAATCAGGACCTGGACCCTGAACAGCTGCCCCCTTTCCACTCCCCTCCTGCCGCCCCACCTCACTCCCTGTGGATGCATTTACAAACTCTGAGGCAAATCCCCGGCATTCAAAATCATGAGTCAGGCTTTAAAAATCATGAGTTTAAAAATAAATGTGAGGTATTTTTTCTGATGGTGGTTGACACTTTAGAATTCATATTTTCAAGATATTTTTTCACAGTCAGGAGGGTACAAATTTACTTTTTAAAAATGAAAACTGAGTTTCTCTTATAATCACATGACTCCAGGAACTGGAGCTTTAAAAAACCCCACACCATATCACCAAACTCAAGATAATTCTGAGAGCTGACATCACTAGCAGTTCATCCACATCCCTTTGATTTTAGTGAAAACTAAGCCTACGTCATAGGACAGAATTTGTCTCTTTGTGTTTAGATATATGTCAGAGCTAATTCCTGATGAGAAGCACTTAATTGTGTGGCCTTTCAGATTGCTGGTTTGAATAGCCATTTAAGAAATTACACCTTTAAAGTTCCCTTAACATATCTTTGTAATTAATATGAAGAAACCTTCCTACCTGTAGTTAGGAGTAAGCCCTTATCTTTCCTTCACACTAGAATTGAATGCATACAGAGTAGAATGGACACTACATCTATTTCAAGGGTGATGCACCAGCTTCTCCCACTGAACTCACTGGAGCTGCAGGAGACATGGGAGCATGCTTCCCAGCACAGGTAGACAGACACATGCTAACTCTGCTCTGCCTTGCATTCAACTGGCTGGCCCATGTTGGATAGTCCAACACTCTCTGATTGTGATACGAAGTAGTGTTCTGCTATATGCAGCTGTAGCCCCCGTTCTGCTCTCCTGAAATGGCTTCCTTGTAATCATAATGGACCAAAATCTCATGAGAACTACTCAAGAAGACATGGCCTCAGTGAATCCAAATCAGAACCTTGATCTAAGTTCTGTCTCTGCCTGAGCTTCAAATCTGAATACTGAGTGCTACCCTAAATCTCTGGTAGATCTAGATAGATGTATCACATCATTTCCCATCTTCAATAATTATTATAAAATTAGTGCTGTGATGGATAGGAGGAATGCTGGCCAGCACCCGGTGACTAAGGAATTAAACTCAGGTAGCCAGCAAGGGTGTTAGCAGAGGGCCAGAAATGGGGATACAGTGCTGAAATTTGAATGGTATAAGATAACTCTTGGCTTAACTTCCCCACAGAAAGAAAACAGGTAAGGTGAGAGACACAGAATGATTTAAACCCAGACAGAACTACCGTGCCTCTGAGGAATTTGAGGCATACAAGTGGACTGAACCAGGAACGGATCATGAGTAAATAAAGGGAAACTGTCTATTTAGTTGTAATCAGGGTATTTTTCTTTGTTTTGGTTGTTTGGTTAAACTTCTCTGTGTGAATCTATGCCTTCCCTCCCCCATTCACTATCTAAGGCTACGTCTACACAGCATCCCTCTTCTGCAAAGGACTATGCAAATGAAGCACAAATTAGCATATCGCCACACTTCATTTGCATAATTACTTAGGAACCATTTTGCGCAAAAAACCCTCTTGCGCAAGAGCCGTTCTTCCTCATTTTTTCACACAAGCCAGTGAGGCACAACTCACTCCACCTTGGTCTAGACTGGCTTTTTACAGACAGATTGCAGAAGGTCCAGCTTTCATGCTGTGTAAACGGTACCTTTTTGCGCAAAAATGACTCCCAATTAATTATGCAAATTAAGCATGGCAATATGCTAATTCATGCTTCATTTGCATAGGCTTTTTTGGAAGAGGGAAGCTCTGTAGACATAGCCTAGGAGAGTACTTAGTTACTCTGTAACACCTAGCAACCAAGTATGTTTTATCAAGTATATATTTTGTTTGTTAATAAAAATCACTTTTTTTAAGGTGATGATTTGATTCCTGTGTCCAGGAAAGTAACAGGGGTCTGTGTGTGTATTTACCTGCCTAAGACTGTGCGGTCAGCGACCAGAGACTGCAGCTTGTTTCTCTCTTTTCTTTTTTCAAGCTCTTTGGGGGGCAGAAGAGCTTGAGGTACCCCAGGGGAAGAAATTCAAGTGTTCCCTCCTGTTTTTTAGGGTGAAACAACTTGATGGTGGTGGCTTTTTGGGTTTTTTTCCCTCAGAGCCAGTGCATCTGTGACTCTGGGGAGTTTTTTGTCAGCAGAGACTATAGAGGCAAGGTATTTAAGGTCCTTGTGGGCTTCCACATTCTTCAGTCAGAGTGCCAGAATGGGGAACAAGCCTGACAATTGCATAGTAACTTTGTGCCTTTCTTGGTATTGAATCTAATCCTTGCTTTTAGTTTTTGGACTAGACTGTGGCATTAATTCATTGCTTCCAGAGGAGGAGGAGGACAATGAGGGGGGTCATGCTGTTACAGTGACTTCCAAATGCATTGTCACTGTGGCACAGAAAGGACCTTGAGTACAATGCAGCATATCTCAGTCCCCCATGTGTAAAATGGGGATATTAATACTTTCTCCTTCCCTTTGTTTATTTAGATTATATATTCTGCAATGCAAGGACCATCTCCTGCTCTGTCTGGTACAATATAGTGCTAATGCAATACAGTAATTCCTCATTTAACACGGTAGATACGTTTCAGAAAATGATCGTGCTAAGTGAAAATGTGTTATGTGGGGTCAATTTTCCCATTGAAAATAATGGAAAAGGTGGGGGTTGCGTTTCAAGCGCACATGCGCTCGCAGCTCCAGCCTGCACTTGTTAACAGCTGGGACCGGGACATAAGGTTGGGGGAAAAAGGGGACTGGGTTATAGCAGGGAGGGGAGGTGTTTGGCTCTGGAGAAGGTCAGGGGAGGGGACTTGCAGCTGGCGGCTGGGTTTCCCCAGCTGGCCGGTCACTGGCAGCTACGAGGGGCTTCCTCTGCCTCCTTACAAAGCGGAAGAGGTTTGCCACTCACCGCGCAGTTCCCCGGTGGCCCCCTCTGGTCGGACACAAGGCATCTGGCCAGAGGGGGTCACCGGGGAACTGCGTGGCGAGCAGCAAACCTCCGCCGCTTTGTAAGGAGGCAGAGGAAGCCCAGGGCAGCTGCGCGAGTCTTCCCCGACTCCCTGCAAAGTGGCAGAAGTTTGCCACTCGCAGCGCCATTCCCCGGTGACCCCTTCTGGCTGGACGCAAAGCATCTGGCCAGAGGGGTCACTGGGGAACTGTGCGGCAAGCGGCAAACCTCTGCCGCTTTGCAGGAAGGCAGGGGAAGCCTTGTGCAGCTGCCAGCCACCGGCCGGCCCTAGGGAAAATCGTGTTATTGTGGGGATGGGGTCATGTTGTTTGAAAAATGTTCCCTAAAAAAAAATCGTGCTATCATGAAAACATGTTAAGCGGGCACGAGTTAAGTGAGGAATTACTGTACTACTAATAAATAATAATGTATGTTCTGCTAGTTAGAGAGCAGCCTCTGTGTCTAGTATCATGTTTGGAGAATTACAGATTTCTGTTGAGCAGTAGGATAAGGTGGACTGTTTTCTGATGCATTCTTTTGGAAGAGAGATTTTGTTACTTTTATGTTCACAGTCCATACACTGTGAAGTTAGATAAAAATATAAAATAGTCTTTCTGGAAGGTTGCAATATAACATTACTTTATTTCTTAGAATTCGAAACTCCAACACGAAATCCCAAAGCAGAGAGAGACAAAGAAGGCTGCTCCTAGAGCCAGTGAGGCACAACTCTCTGCACTTTGGTCTAGGCTGGCTTTTTGCAGACAGATTGCACAAGGTCCAGCTTTCATGCTTTCCCACAGAGCCCCAAAGCTTGCAAGCACTTCCAGGAAACCCTTTATAATTTAAACTGGAAGCCTGTAATTTTAGCACAGTTTTCAATACGTCAAACTTACTGTGTGTTACAAAGAAATAATGGTTATTAAGATCTTTAGATAAATTAGTTTGCATATGGCTCATTATTATTAAGAGAAATTATCACTTGAGGTATGCAGCATGTTAAGTGTTACACACATACAAACACCTTTTCCCAACAAACTCAGTTGTGAGAAACCCAGGCGGTAATTTGTGCAAGTCCTTCCACAGACTGTCAGATGTGGCTGACTTTAGTGAAGACAGTGCGTAGTTTTCCCACTCAAATCCATATAAACTGCAAGCTAGTTAAGGACCAGTGATATCACGTTTACATCAGCAGACAGACAACTTAATCCTCAGAGAGTGTCAGAATCATTTTGAACCTGAGATTGAAAGAAGTCTACTAATTGAAGACTAAACAGGGCATTCTGCAAAACAGAAAAGTAATAAAGTGACAGAGCTGGATCCTGTGCTACTGTACATCTGTGCAACTTTACTGGCACTGCCTGCCAGAGCAAGTAGAGGGTTAACACCTCTGTCTGATTGGTGTGTGTCTGTGTTTATTCTGAACTGTCGTTTTCCCTCAGGGCAGCTACCTCAGCAGCAGGAAGTCACTCAACACATTCCTAAAAGCAGAGAGGGTTAAGAAGAACTGTGTGCAGTGGGAGTGAAGTAAGCATCTTGCTCCAGATGATTCTTCTCCTCACATATATCAGGTACCTTGGAGTGTGCCATCATGTACTCAGCTATTACTGTCCAATAGGAGAATATCCTCTTTCTGCCTCTGCAGTGCCATCCTCGCCCCTACCTCAGAGATGAACACTGTTCCTAGTTTTATTTTTATCCCTGGCCCACCCTGAAGGCACTGAATCACAGCCAACCTTTCCTAGCCAGCTCTGTGGGAGTAAGACTGGGCTTTTCAGAGATCTGTAGAGCTACAGCGCTTGTCTGAATCCGCTCCTGGGGACAAGCTGTGCTTCAGACATGAGCAAAATGAAAAATGAAGACAGTTTCAGCCACCTGCTGGTCATATTCCCACAGTGTTTGTAATATCAACAGCCTCTGTTAAAGAGCACTGCTCATTCTTCTGTTGCTGCTGCTCAGCTACATCCAAGGCCATCAAGGGCAGATAGGAGCATTCATTTGTGAGTGCTGCTGCCAAGCAGCAGCAGTGCTGTATACTGATGTACAGGAGAGTTGGGTCAAGGGTTTGTCTACACAGAAAAGAAAAACCCGTGGCTGGCTGCTGCCAGCTGACTTGGGGTTGGGGCTGTTTCTTTGCAGTGTAGTCTTCCAGGCTTGGGATGGAGTCCAAGCTCTAGGACCCTTTGAGGTGGGAGGGCCCCAGAGTTCAGGCTCTAACTTGAGCCTGAAATTCTACACAATGATGAATTGTCATAGGGTGACTGGCCCTTTAAGAGGAGATGACATTCAGTCCTACCTGCACATAATTAGCTCGCCTCTTCAGGTGGCGAGAAGCAGTGAGGAAATGCAGCTTGCAGATCATATGACTTAACTGGGCAGTGGAGGGAAATATCAGAGGGTCCAGAGAGAGGCAGAGACCTTTTGGGGTAAGAGAGTCCTCTCTCAGGGAATGTAGGGAGAAGGATGTTCCCAGGAAAAATATCCCTGGGAGTGTCTGTTCAGCATTTCATCTTTCATCACCATATTATCTGTACTGATATTATTTTGACCTCTTCCTTACGTAACTTAGTTTCTATTGATGCCCACTGACATCTTTGTCATCCTGAAAGCATAAGGTATTTGCCATAGATTTCACTTAATTTTGCTTTGCTATTGTGTTAATATTGACATAGTCTTCATAAATGTCTTCCTCAAATGTCAAGCATTAGCAAGGACTCTGCAAAACACAGCATTAGCTATCCCCTTTTGCACTATATGAATTGAAAGTAGGAATAAAAAATATGTGAGTCTCATAACTCTCCGGAGGCAGACTAACCCCTCAATTAATTGAAGGCTGAGCAAATGAAATTGCTGGATTCATATTTCATTTTCATCATCTGGCTTTGTGAGGGTGGAAACAATCATGTTGGCACCTGCTCTTTCAAATTGGCAGTAAATATTCAGGCATCCCCTGGCTTTATCTGATTTTATTAAAATTAATATGATGGGCATTTACAAACACACATCAGTCTCTCACCATCCTTCCTTTATTTCAAAGTATCTGGCTGCTCTAAACAGATCCTTAAAAACAGATACCACAATGGCTGCTGTAAACAATGGAGCCTGCAATGCTGTAGGCTACCGAAATGATCGGTGAGTTTTTATCATTGTAGCAAATTACTTTTGTTTGTCAGTGTTCCATGCTATCTTCCTATGATAATTCATTATCCCTGCTTTTCATTTTTAAATATTCCCTGTGGTCACATTTATTACATGAGGAATTCAGTTTAAAAAGGCTGGCATGAAATTAAAAAAATGATTTTTGTTTACTGCCAGTCTGGATAATACATTAGTAGCAAGAATTCTTTGCTAATTCCTTCTTGTTCATTGTAATGAAAATGGAACAATGCACAAGCTGTGTAATGAGAACAGGGCTTGCTACTGAATGAATGATTTAGGGCAAATAGTTCCCTCCCCTACTCAGATTGGTTCCTTGTTCCATTCATAGATGATAAATTAGAGCAAAATGTTTAGGTTAGAAGGGGTCATAATGATCATAGTCTGACCTCTTTCATAATCCAGGGACCATAGAATTTCATCCAGTAACTCCCAATAGTCTTTCCTATTACATGAGAGAAACACTATTGAGCTCAGTAAATTGGTGTACATGATGTTTGCTATGTGTGGAGTAATGTACATGCAATGCTGTCTGTAGGGACTCGAGAGCACGAGTACCAAACTGCTAGAGACTAGTGCAGAAACCACAAATTGGTTGTGAGCGCGACACTTACATTTCACCAACCAAGTGGAGACTCCTCAGTCACCAAAACAACCTTAACATAACTTGAAACACAACTTAAAATAACCCTTTCTGATCTGTCCTGCCACCCAGTTAACATTACCTTTGTGATAGATGGTCCCTCACACCAAGAATCACTGCAATATTCAATTTACTTCCAGTCTCAAAGGACTAGACACTTACCCTAGTCAGTTGAACCATAGATTTCACACTAAAGACAATGCTTCTAGCCAATCCTACATTAAACTATCCAAAGATCTGTTAGCTAGAAAAGGGAAACAAGAGTTATTTACAACATGTAAGCAAGTAAACATAGGGACACAAATGAGTTACAATCTTAAATTTCAAAAGGTAAAAGAGGCTGTCTCTCACATACCTATGCCTAGTTTCTAACTCACATTAAAAGAAGCTGCACTAAATGCCTCCCTAATATTACTTTGTAGTAACAGCAAGGATGTTATTTCATCACTAGTGAGAAGAGAGGTGGTCTGCACAATTCCAAGAGGAAGGGGTGGCTTCATTTGAAACGGACACATTATGAAAAGGTTTGCACGCTCCGTTATGAAACACTTTACGGCAGACTGAGAGGCAATGTAGTGTTGTTGGTGTAAGCTGTGAGCAAGTGGGTGAAGTTCAGATGGAAGGATGGGGTTGTCACAGGAAAAGCATATTAAAGGAGGGCACAGGATTATTCTTTCACTCTCCTAACTCCACCCTTCCATCCCTCAGCATGCAAATTACGTCCACTAGCACTCCCTTCCTGCCAGTGTTACATATATTACGAATTTGGCTTTGCAGAGGCCTGATCCAAACCTCACTAAAGTCACTGGGAATCTTTCCATTGACATCAGTAAGATTTGGACCAGGGCCCAGGGCACACACTGAAGCAATAGCTCCACCACCTGGGAGCTGGTACAACTCATGCTCTTCTCCTTGGCTTCATCCTGGCTCAGGCAGGTTTCACTAGCACCTGCAGCTTTAAGTGGTTGACCAAGGATGTGGCCATCAGTTGGACTCTGTCTATACTAAAGAATGCCAAACCACAGTAGTTGCTGCTTTGGGGATTGGGAACCTCAACATGCTCTGAAAATACAAAACTTTAAAACATTGGTTTTTTTGTATTGCCATGTATGTCAAACTGTGAGATTTCTGCCATTTTGAATTTGCTACTAGGAGCTCTGTCACAAGATTTTGGCTGTATCCAAACTGGAACTGGAAAATAGACCTTTTCTGGTTGGGGGTCTAACCTAGAAACAGAGCTTTTTGGCTTGGATGTGAAGACTCAAATAGCTCCCTCCCACTATCTTAACTAGGTGTGTAGTGAATGGATTGACCTCCCACTGACCCAGAGGGGGAGGGAACATGCTGTTAACCCTCGTGGCTGGATCCAGGAAATGCTCACCCCTCCCACTGGAAATCAGGGGTGGCACAGGAAGTACAAAAGATGGGGCTTGGAGCTCAGTTGGGTGGAAGCCACTGAAGGAGTCAGATACCTCATGCTTGCTCATGAGCTGAGAAATTGCCGTGGGCCCTTCTGGAGCTGAGGACTGATGTGAGCTGCTGAAACTACCTGCTGAATGAGCCCCAGGAGAGTTGCCAGGACTGCTGCAGGTCATCTACCTGGAGTACCTGCTATAGATCCAACCTGAGTGGGAGTTCAGAAGTGGCTTAGGAGAGCTGACCATAATGCAGCTGCATTGTTGTCAGAGAACCAGTCAGTGCATTGCAGCCAGATTCCCTGCTGCCTCTGGGTCAGAGCACTTTATAGCTGTGAGGGCCCAGGGCTGGGACACAGTGAGGTGGGAGAGCCTGCATCCCCCCTGCCACACCAACACAGGGCTGGCAGTTTCCCCTGCCTGGACCAAGAAGCCTGCATTTGTAAGCAGTCTGACAGAGTTTGGATAGCCAGCCCTTTTGCCATGTGGCCCTGAATACAGACCTGAGCCCCAGGCTCCTTGCTCCCCCACCCAGGCTGCAGGTGGCAACTATAACTGTTTGCTCCTCTGGATGATTGCAGATTAGAGACCCCAACAGGCTATGAGTCTGCCAGTCACAGGTGGTGTGTCACCTAGCTATTCCCCTAACTATGGGCAATGCCCAGCAATGTCATGAGGCAGAATGGCCTCCCACTGACCCAAACGGGGAGGGACTACTGCTGACCCACTGCACGGTGGCTTCAGATTTGAGGTCCTGGCTCTAATTTCTCTGTAGTATAAAGATACATTCCTAATTTGTCCTCAGAGGTCCCTGTTTATAGCTTTTGTATAATGGCTGGTGGTTGCTCAATGTAACTGGCACTTTCCAGAGCACCTGGCAGCTGGAGCAATGACTGTACCGTGTCACTTATCTTGAGCCTGATACATTAACGATTCTAGCACATCAGATTACATTTCCTTAGACTGCCTTACATGGGTTGCTGCTGAAAGCTGGTCAGTGTTATTGGCAGCAGGGCTGGCCCACAACATTTTTGCACCTGAAGTGGGGAGCTCAAATGACGCTCCCATGTCCTGTCACTTGGGCCAAAACTTTGAAAGGTCTCAATTCTGCCTTCTTCCTGTTCTACTCCACTCATAGTGCTCCACCATCTCTGTACATCTTGAGCAGAGAGAATACATATGCACCAGCAGCAGACACAATTTTCTATACTCTGGGTCCTAGTGGTGCCCCTCCCCCCGCACAGTCTGGCACCCGAGGCAGCCACCTCAGTTCGCATCATGGTAAGGCCAGCCCTGATTGGCAGGAATACATGCTGCACAGCACTGATGGCAGAAGAGGTAGGACAGCCTTGTAGGGAAGAAGAAAGCAGAGCACAGTGCAACTATGGGTGAGGTAGGAGGATTTGAGATGATAGTGTTTCTATGACTGTACCAGGGAAAAGCTAAATGGATTATTATTATTATTATTATTATTTATTATTTTATTGGAATTCCCTTTGTCCTCTTATTTAGTGCAGGTAATATTGAAAGGTTTGAGTCCTATTGCATTCCTGAGATGATTGGTAAGTGGAGAAATCCAACTTTGCATTTAGCTGTGTCTTCTTCCTCTTGTCATATTAATGTGCAGTTCCCACTGCTATCAATGGGTATTAGGAGTGTGTAGGCAAAGGAGATTAGCCCCTAAGAACTAAATACACAATAGAATGTACAACCACAGGCACTCACAAAAATGTCAGAGTCTGAAAAGTACTTTCCTCTTATACTGAGGTTTTAAAAATACATTGCCAAAGCTGTCTTTTTCTTTCAGTGATTGAATGACCCTTCCTTATGAAAATGAACATTGAACAGGCTATATCACCTAGCTGTTTAGTTTAAAAGATAGCAATAGGTGGCATTTCCGTGGGAGGTGATCTTTAGTATTGTAGACTAACATTTGTGTATTTTCTTGTGCTGTGATACTTCTACTAGAAAGTAATTGGCCGGTGTCCCAGAAAAAGCTATCAATAACATAATTGCCAGGAGAGCAGGCTATCACTAAAGCAACAGGGTCCTACAGAACCTTTCTTTTTATGTGGGTTGGTGCCAGCATAAGAACAAAACTGTGTGTTTCAATTTTACAGAGAAGGTTAATGAGTTTTCTCCTTTGCCAAGAAAGCACTTGAAGGTTAAGGAAAGAAGTACTTCAGAAACTGAAAGGGGGAAAGCTCGGTTTTAAAAATATACAACCTGCTAAATGAAATTGTGTTTTAAATTGTAAAGTATTATGGGATTTCCTTTGTTAGGGAAACAAGGTAGAGCTTTACAAGATGCAAGATAATGCACTAATTATGATAGCAATGCTAGAATTAGAAAATATGTAATATATCATTATATTATCAATGAAAATATGTTAATGAATGCCACTAGGATTTCTAAAAGCTGAAAATGTTCTCAAAGTAGCTGATCTCTCTGTCACTCTGAAATCTATTCATTCCAGTTTAGTATGAAAGGGTGAGGGGTGATTTATCAGTTTGACAGACCAATGCTTGGTGTGATTTCAATATTTCAAAATAGGTGTAATATATTTAGACTTTTGTAAAGTGTGGGTATTAGTACTGTACTGTACACCATTCTGGCTAAAAAAATAGCACCACACAATTCCAATAAAGTATGCATTGAATAGATTAAGAGATGGCTAACTGATATATCTCAAAAAGGTAGTAGTTAATGGGCATTTGTCATTGAATAGGCTTATTTCCAGTATTCCAGGCGAACAAGGCCTGATAGCATTAAATGTTCCATCAATGATCTGGAAAGAAATATAAAATCACTGCTGATAAAGTTTGCAGATGACACAAAGATTGGCAGAGTGAAATATAATGATGAGGACAGGGCAGGTGTACAGGGTGATCTGAAAAACTTGGCAAGGGGGACCCAGTATAAAATATGTTTTAATGCAGATGTGAGGTCATATCTATAGAATGGGGGTAGAGGGGAAGTGTTTTCTGGGAAGCAGTGAATCTGAAAGGAATTAATGGGTCATAGGGGACAAGCATCTCATCAGATGATTCTGGTGCTGTGGCAAAAAGGGCCAGTGTAATTCTTGACTCTATAAACAGTAGAGTAGTGGGTAGGAATAGGAAGGTGATTTTATCACTGTATATGGCACTGGTGAGAGCAACAGTTGAATACTCTGTCCAGTTCCGGTGTTAACATTTTAAAAAGGATGCTGAAAAAATGGAGAAGATATAGAAAAGAGACGCCAAAATTATTTGAGGGCTGGAGAAAATCCCATACAGTGGGCCTTAAAAAGAACTGAATCAGTTTAGCTTATCAAGAAGAAGATTCAGAGATGATTTGATTGTCTTCAAGTGAAGAAAATACCAGGTGATGTAGAAATGGATATAATCCATCAAATGGAGGAGCAGATATCACCCCTGAAATCTCTTCCAATTGTTTCTGTATTGCCTACTATCATCATCTCTGTATGATCCACACCCATCCTCAGACATCTAGCTGTCACCCAAACTCAATCTGTTAGACACTGGAAAGACACAAGATGAGTCACTATTAGCTCTCTCTAATGGCATCACACACACATTAAGCAGAGTGGTAAAAATGATGTTTTACTATTAATTACTGCATTACTGTGGTGCCTAGGAGCACTAGTCATGGATCAGGACCCATTATGCTAGGTGCTTTACAAACACAGAATAAAAAGATTATTCCTGCCCCCAAGAGCTTGCAATCTAAGTACAAGACAATAGACAACAGACGCATGCAGAATGATGAGGGAAAACAATGAGACAATATTGGTCAGGATGATAGGCAGTGGTCTCAGCACACCAGCAACCTAGCTTTTACTTTTTGTAGGCATCGTGATGAAGCAGAGTTTTAGGGAGAGATTGGAAGGTCAGTCACGAGATGGCTTTGTGAATGTTTACAGGGAGGCCACGAGGAGACTCAAGAGAGGACAGTCACGGAAGCAAAGAGAGGACAAGATTTCAGGAAGAGGAGCATGGCCATCTGTGTCAGAGGCAGCTGACAGGTCAAGAAGGATGGGGAAGGAATACAGGTTCTGAGGCTGGCCAGAAAGAGATCATTAGAGACTTTGGTGAGAGATGTTTCAGTGGAATGTGAGGAGCAAGAGGTGGAATGGTCTAGGATGGAATTGGAGGAGGGGAACTCCAGATGAGAGTGTGAACAGTGTATTCAGTGAGGTGAAAGGGAGAAGGAGTGGTAGCAGGAGCAGCTACTGAGCTCAAGGGTGTTTTTTTAGGGATGGGATAGACTAACGCTTGCTTGTCTTGTGAGAAGAAGGAGCCAGAGGAGAGTGAGGTTAAGAAGAGGAGGGGGGAGAGACGAGAGCTGATGTGTGAGAGATTAGGAGATGGGATCAATAGGACAAGTGGAAGAGTTTAAAGAAACAGCTGGGAGACTTCTGTATGAGTGATCAGGGAGCAGGAGAAAGGAACGACAAGCCAAGGAGTGGTGGAAGGTCATATTTTGTCAGTTTGTTCTTGCAAGTAACTCTTGAGCTCCTTTGCAGGGAGAGAAATAGAGGCAAGAGGAGGGGAGAGTTTGAGGAGTGAGTTAAGGTGGACTGGATTGCTGGCATGGGATTCAATTAAACTGGACCAGCAAAGCTGTTTAGCTAGAAAGCTGGCAGAACCGAAGGAGTATTGAATCAATCTGTAGTGGAGAAGTGATCCGCAAGACCATAATCAGTGTGAGAGCAGGACCATTAGAAGGGTTTGGAGTTGAGCCAGAGCTGCTGGTTGGAAGGGTGGACATTGTGATGGGAGAGAAGAGCAAAAGAGTCGAGGGTAGAAGGGGGTGAAGCATGATGAGACTCAACTGCTATTAACAGAAGGAAGGGAAGAGTGAGAAGAGGAAGGAGAGCAGATGAGAGGTATCAACGCAGATGATACAGAAAGGCCAGGTGACAAGTGGTGGAGGTGGGCTGATGGGCAATGCTGAGAGAGACCATGTGATAGAGAAGGAAATTCAGCAACACAGAGAGAAAGCTGTGCTTGGTGAAGACTAACCCAAGTGAATGGCCTGTCTGGTGATTTGCAGGTTAAACAAAGCCCTAATATGGAAGTCCTGGAGGTATGCTCCGACTGGTACTGAGACCTGGTTGTCTTGGAAAGATCCCCTATCACACTCCCTGTTATTGGGGAGAGGGTGAGTGCAGGCAGTGAGGTAGTGGAGGCAGCTCCTAGCCCAGCTATTTAGTCTCTGCTGTCTGGGAAGGTTCCTCTGTTATAATCCTCCAATCACAGCCCTGTTGGTGGTAAGGGGCAGAGCCAGGCTCTAATGTAGTTGTGGAGATGGCAAACTGCAGTACCCCACACAAGGTCAGAAACTCAGTGAAGGAACAGCCACTCATGCACAGTCGTGTCCTGGCCTATCTGGCCATTTCTCTTTCATTCTTTCTCTTCAGCCTTATTGGTCTTAGTTGAGCTATGTCTACATTACAGTTATTTTTCAGAAAAATTTGGGTACCTTTTTTTGATTCTTTTTTTGGAAGAGGCTTTTCCGACATTTGGCCCGTCTACACGGGGCCAAATGCGGGAAAAACCTCCTCTTTCAGAAGAGCTCTTATTCCCCATAAAATGAGGAATACGGGGCTTTGAAAGAGCATGCCTGCTTTTTCGGAAACTGATCCGAAAAAGCGTACGCACTCCCTCGACTAGGGGTATCCCAGAAAAAAATCTGTAGTGTAGAAATAGCCTTGGGTTTCACACATTTCTTTTGTCTATCTTTATTGATGGTTTAGTCTTTAGCAGGCCTTTAGACTATTACCTTACCTTTGGAACAAATATTGACTTTTAGCTTGATTATGAGGTGAATTTGACCCTAGTGTAAGCAGATATTTGCATTGACATCAATGAAATTTCACACATTACACTGGAGATGCATTAGGCTTTCTAAATCTTCATGGTGAGATGATCAGATCACAAACAGAAAATTCAATGGAAAATCTGTTTGTTGCAAATATCTTGATTGCTTATTAGTTACCTTAGTTTCATTGACTTTCGTTGTTTCACTTACCTTTCCTTCTGAGTCTAAGTCAATATTTTATGATGGTGCTTAGTGATTCAGTTATCAGTGGCTACTGGGCTATACATTTTGGAGTAAAGGTCAGATGGTATTGCATCCTTTAATTTTGACAGTGCTCTAGAGTAATCATTTAATAAAGCCAGCATCTCATCAATCTTTTACAATAAATCTTTGCAGCTCAGAGCATATTTAGACTAGCTCATTTATTCCATTGTCATCAGTCTTTTGCAGCTGGGTCTCTGTATTTGCCAAACAGTTATGTACAAAGACATGATCATGAATGTTCACCTTTTAGAGTTAACAGCCGAGTGAACAGAGTATTAAAGCTGAATGACGTTTGATCTGTAAAAAATGCCTTCATTTCTCTTGTTTTAGACATATTGCCCATGTCTCATGAACAGCTGTAATCATTCATCCATCCCTCTAGTGTCCAGTCCAGAAATAGACTAGATAAATTGTACTCAATGGATTGCATTTGCACTAAGAGGCATCCAGGAGGCTTTTTCTGGGTTTTCAGATTGTACATTAGACAAAAATGTCCAAAAAATCTGCATCATTTGCCCTATGTCAATAAGGCAAGAAAAAAACTGAACCATCAGAATGACTGCTGGAGTGCACAAGCATTTAAATAGACACTTTTTGGGCAGTGTAGAGTGACGGTGTGTCCTCCCTTCAACTCAGAGAGGGACGGACCATCCCTGGTGCCCAGGTGGCGCCCAGATTTGCCCTTTCTGCCAGGAGTGGGAAGGTGGGACAGGCGATATAAAAGGCAGAGCCTCCAGCTCAACTGGGGTCAAGACAGTGAGAGACACAGATGCATGCTGTTCTCTGCAGACTGCTAAATTTGCTGCCGAATTCTGGAGGAGCCTGTGTCTGGAGCCTGTGTCTGGCGGAGCTGTTGGCACTGCCATTGTATCCCTACCCTGAGGATGCCAAGGACACCCATGGAGCTGAGAGTAAGTAGGGCTAATAGGAAGTAGCTCGGGACAGTTGACTAGTCTAGCTGTGTTACTGCCTCTGAATCCAGGTGAGCATGTTGTGGTTGGATTCCCCACTGACCCAATGGCAGAACTCTCCACTACTCTGGGGCTGGAGCCTGGTTGAGTCTGGGGGGCCCAGACTCTACTGCTAACTTCACTCCAGGGGTGGCAGCCTCCCCACTATAAGTCAAAGGCCTGTGATTGTCTGCTGTTCACCATTGCTAGGACAACAGGCTGTGCCATACATACTGTGCTCTGCCTGAGGGCCAGAGCACTGTAGACCAGTGTCTGTCAACCTCTGAAGACTTTCAGGCATCTGATTTGTCTTGCATACCCCCAAGATTCACCTCACTTAAAATCTACTTGCTTACAACATCAGACATAAAAATACAAAAACTTCACAGCACACTATTACTGAAAAATTGCTGACTCTCTTTTTCACCATATAATTATAAATCAATTAGCATATAAATATTGTACTTACATTTCAGGGTATAGTATATACAGATGTGTAAAAAAAAGTCATTATCTGTATGAAATTTATGAAGCCTGTTGTAAAACTAGGCAAATATCTAAATGCAGTGATGTATCCCTTGCAAAAACCACTGCAAAAGACGGTTTGGGGTTCTGCTCCATGTGGCTGTTGAGACACTAACACCTGCTCTGATACTCGGACGCTTCCCCTGATAGGCAATGATTCTGGCAGTGTAATGAGGTCGTGTGGCTTCCCTCCAACCCAGAGTGGAAGGGACAACAGGGAGGCATGACAGGGAATATTAAAATACCCCCATAAAATATATTAATTCTTAAAAGTGAATTCCAAAACTATTTAATAGCAATCCATTTATGGGACTGAGTATTAAGGAGGTAGGAAAATTATTTATGGCAGGTAACAAATTATTTTAAATATCTTGATGAACCCAATGGAAACGTGCATCAGAGCCTTTTCACAGTGTGTGATTATGTGGTATACTTTATATCCCAGACGTTAGATGCTAGCCTACTCTAAGAACAATTGTTTCCTATTTAGATTGTTTAGGAGATGAAAGCTATCCAAAGGTTTGCTAAGTTTCCTCAAATACTAGGACAAAACTTAAGCTAAAGCAAGGCTAAGCACATGACTTCTTGAATTTGAACCCTAAGTAGGAGAAGGATTGGGCCCATACACCGCTGCACTGTTCTCTGTGTATATTTTGCAACATCCAATTTGGTATGAAGTAAAAATGTTGCAGTTTTGCTATGGCCTTGCCTTGTTTGCACATCTGCCCTCCGCCACAGCACTATCCATGTCACTGGCAATTCTGCAGCCAGATACAGGCAGTCCTCGGGTTACATGGATCCGACTTACATCGGATCCCTACTGACAAACAGGGTGAGGTAACCCCGCACTAGCTGCTTCCCCCCAGCAGACCAGGGAGACGCAAAGCTAGTGCCCCCCCAGCAGACCAGGGAGACGCGGAGCGGCTTTTCTCAGCAGACACCTCAGCTTGAGAATAAAAGACTGAGGGAAGTGAGGTGTGGGAGAATAAAACTGAGCTCTGGAGAAATGTTTGGCTAGAGTTTCCCCTACAATATGTACCAGTTCCGACTTACATACAAATTCAACTTAAGAACAAACCTACAGTCCCTATCTTGTACGTAACCCGGGGACTGCCTGTAGTTATTATTCCCACTGAAATCAGGGGAGTTTGGCACTGATTTCAAAGGGGGAAGGATGGGACCTATGTAGTGAAGACAGTGATGAACAATTATAAAACTAGGGGAAGTAGCAGGAGTAGAATATGTAACTGGAGTCAGCTTTATGTTAAGTCAATCCTGACAGTGTCCACACAGCAGGAGGCCAATGGGAGCTGCCCTCAGCGTTCGATTTGCAGGTTTATACTAGACCTGCTAAATCTAACACCAGAAGATTGACCTCCAGAGCCTTGATCTGCAGGCAAGTGTAAACGTGCCCTGAGTGCTGTGCTTTTTAAAGGTACAATACTCTGTCTAATCATCTGTTTCTAAATGTATCTTATGACATTTTGTCTAAATCCTGATAGGGGAATGGGCTGAAGAAGAATTTGCTTGACATTTGTAGTGAAGTTATTTTTCGTCCTTTGGATTTATTGAGGAAGGAGATGAGCAGTGTTAATTTATTGATATATACATAAATTAGAGATTTATTTGTAATTTTTTGTGCTATACACTTCAGACATGTAAACGGGGGGAACAACTGAGACCTCCTTTGTGTTCTCACACCACATGTGCAGCTCACGTTCTTTGTACTAAAACTGAATGCTAAAGCTTGGAATGTAAAACAATCTCTACGTCTTATGACATTTAATTTTTACTTTCGTTTCATGATTCTTATTATTTTCATCATGAGTTCTCAAAATTTCTCTGATAGATGTAGTATTGAGACTGGTTTTTACACGTAGAACATAGGAGGCTCTTTACTACATCTCCTGTCTGAAGAGTGGTTTAAACAGAATTGTATGAAATATTTGCAGTGAAACGTGGGGGTTCTCGCATGGGATTTATGAACATTTCAAACAAACTTGGTTTAGTTAAATGATTGAAGTGAAACCCGTGTTAAACTTGCATGGAGAAATCCATCTATTTCAAAGGCTTCACTTTGTTACAGTTTCTGATAAAAAAAAAATCTTATGTGGAGTGCTTCCCACAACTTCCATTGACTGGGAATAGTGCACCGTGGCCACTGGGAGCTGTGCTGGTGGACACTCAGTTAAACATACCATCTGGCAGCCTACCAGGGCTTAACTCTGATGAACCACTTCTGGCCCATGATCAGAGGTTCCCCAGGCCTGGTCTAGATAAGTTGATGTATTGGGGTATGTCTACACTACAGAGTTAATATGAACTAACATACGTTAGTTCGAATTAACTTTGATAGGCGCTACACTAGCAAATCGCTAGTTCGAACTTAATTCGAACTAGCGGAGCGCTTAATTCGAACTAGGTAAACCTCATTCCACGAGGACTAACGCCTAGTTCGAATTAAGTAGTTCGAATTAAGGGCTGTGTAGCCACTTAATTCGAACTAGTGGGAGGCTAGCCCTCCCCAACTTTCCCTGGTGGCCACTCTGGGCACCACCAGGGAAACTCTTATGCCCCCCTCCTGGCCCCGGAGCCCTTAAAGGGGCACGGGCTGGCTACGGTGCCCATGTCAGGTGCAAGCCTGCCAGCACCCAGCTAGCAGACCCTGCACTTGGCACGGCACGAACCAGCCACCCGCTGCCACCCAGCCCTCCGCCTTTTCCTGGGACCAGGCTGGCGGCTTCCGGGAGCCTGCCCAGGTCCGCAAGAGGCGGGCGCCCGCCTGGTCTAGTGCAGATATCGTGGACCTCATCCACAACCTCCGCACTAGGCACAGGAAAGTGGCCATCTAGGGCAGGATAGCTGCCAGCCTGGCCACCCAGGAGCAGGTTTGCATGAAAATCAAAGTGGTCCAGTGAGACCCCCGACTCTAAGCCCTGAGTTTAGAATGGCCGTCCTGGGTCAGACCAAAGGTCCATCTAGCCCAGTAGCCTGTCTGCTGACAGCGGCCAACACTAGGTACCCTGGAGGGGATGGACCGAAGACAATGACCAAGCCATTTGTCTCGTGCCATCCATCTCCAGCATTCCACAAACAGAGGCCAGGGACACCATTTCTACCCCCTGGCTAATAGCACTCCATGGACCCAACCTCCATGACTTTATCTCACTTCTCTTTAAACTCTGTTATAGCTCTAGCCTTCACAGCCTCCTACAGCAAGGAGTTCCACAGGTTGACTATTTGCTTTGTGAAGAAGAACTTTCTGTTATTAGTTTGAAGCCTGATACCCATTCATTTCATTTGGTGTCCTCTAGTCCTTCTATTATGGGAACTAATGAAGAACTGTTCTTCATGCACCCTCTCCACACCACTCATGCTTTTATAGACCTCTATCATATCCCCCTTAGTCTCCTCTTTTCTAAGCTGAGAAGTTCCAGTCTCTTTAGCCTTTCTTCATATGGGACCTGTTCCAAACCTCTGATCATTTTAGTTGCCCTCCCCTTTCTCACCCTCTCTCTTCCCCTCTCCCACCTCCTTTTCCCAGTCTCCCCGAGTTTTGTTCAATAAAGAGAGTTTCTATTTCTGAACACACGTGTCCTTTTTTTTGTACATCAGGAAGAGGGGCTAGGGAGTGGTAAGTGGAAGGAGGTGAGGGAGGAATGGGGTACGAGCCCCCGATGGGGAGGAATGGGGTGGCTCTGCGGGCTCCTTGGGGTGGAAGCTCTCCTGCAGCCCCGATTGATCCCTCTCCCCAGATGGCAGCCTGCGGCAAGTGCAGCCGGGCTGATGGCCGAGTGCTGTGATGTGCCAAGTGTGGGCACTCAGGGCACTCCAAGCCAGGACTGTTTTGCTGTCCCTCATCGAGTTAGACAACCCCTGAGAACTGTCTGGGCGGGGTGGGGGTCGGGTCCCTTTAAGCACAGCTCTCGGCTAGCCTGAGACAGCAGCTCCACGCTCTAAGTCCTAATCTGATGCCCTGCCGGCACTGCTTCTGGCCATCCTTAACCCCAGTTCAGGGCCCACTCAATGTGGACCTGCTAGTTTTTAGGTTTAGATGCAGTTGTTCGAATGAGCTTAGTTCGAATTAACTAATTCGAATTAAGTTAGTTCGAATTAGTGCTGTAGTGTAGACATACCCTTACTGATTGAGGATCAAGTCAGAAAGGAGCACTGTGATCATCTGGTCTAGTGAAAGTCTATGTATTAGCAGTCTGTGTTTTAAGGACTGATGCTTCAGCTATTCTAACCCTGCTCCCCACAACCCTGTGTCTACCTCTTGGCTTTCATGGATAATGAGAATTATTTAAAATAATAATTTCTATTCTCTTGAACTCAGGAGTCAAAACTCCCAGTTTCATATCTAGAATGTTTACATGGTAATTAAAAAAATGTATACTGTGTCCCAGGTAGTTAAATCAACTGCAAATTAAGGGCCAGATTAATCTGTACACTCTAGCTGCTTTGCATTGTGCTGGTGATGCAAAGTAACTGCAAGCAACAATTTAACTAGATAGCGCATTCAGGTGTTTTTTGCTGCTACAGAGTAGGCTAACACAGCCAGTGTACTAAAAACTAAAATTAAAAATCATGTTGATACTTCATATCTTCAGATTATTAGAAATATTGTGAGAGGGTGGACTAGGCCCTGAGGCCCCCTGCTGGAGGCCTTGTGGTCCTGCCATACCCCACCCCAGAAAAGGACAATAAAGAGGTCCCCCAACCTGCCTAGAGTGGCTTTGTAGGTCAAACAGGCCCCAGCATCCTAGCATAAGTGTTGCATGGCCAGAATGAATTCAGCTCCTTGCTAGAGCTAGAGGAGAGTAGAAGGTGTTCCAGGCTGGCTTCTGGGACTCCACCAGGACAAGACCCTGAGCTGATGGTGAAGAAAGTGCTGGAGCCATGGCGGAATGGCCCAGGGATTTATAGTAGCAACACTGTTATTTAAAGGGACATTGCAGAGAGCTGCTATCTACATGGTCCTTGGGCTGGGACCTAGAGTAGAGGATGAGCATGGTTGTTTTTGTAACTTCCATTAGCCACTGGGGGAAGTGGATGAAAATTGACTTGGGCTATGTGTACACTACAGAGTTTTTTCAGAAAAACTTCACTTACGTCACTTGCAATCACGTTCTTTCGACAAAAAATTGAAAGAATGGAGGAGCTTTTCCGACATCAGTAAACCGCTTTCTACGAGAAAGAAGCCTTTTTCCGAAAGAGCTCTTTTAGAAAAAGGCATGTGTGGACAGGGAACAGGGAGTTCTTTCAAAAGAAGAGGAAAGAGGAAAAAGCACAGGTGCCCTGGAGGCTACTCCATCCATAGTAGTCACAGCTTAAATGCAAGATAGCGACCATTCAGAGTGGATGCTCTTTCGAAAAAGCAGATCGCTTTTTTGATGCGCTTTTGCTATGTGGATGCTCTCTTTTGGAAGAAGATTTTTTCGGAAATCTCACCTGGAAAAGCTTCCAAAAGAAGCCTGCGGTCTACATGAAGCATTGGAGTCACCACGTAGCCACCACAGAGTGTGCAGGAACACAAACTTGGGCAGGGGGCACTCACGAGAGGTGAGTGCAGCCCACTGCAAGCAAGCTCTTTGATTTTCTTGTTTATGACATTTTTAATTAATAAGGAAATTCCTACACCAAAGCCACATTCAGATGGAGTTAATAATGCATGCACATATCAGTAACTTCAGGTTAAAAAAAAGTATGTAATTTCCTCCTCAAAATAAATATTATAAAGCCAGAAAATTCAATATTAAGGTTAAATTTTAAGAAATCCAAACACATTAGTGCATGGGAATGCACAATTATGGCACCCAACTTTATTTGTGTCTTGTAGAGAAAACATGAGGGAAAAATAGGAGGAAAAAATGCTATTATTAAAGTTTCAGTTTAATCTAATCTGTGATCATAATGTTATGGGTGCCCCTAATTTATTGTAGATTCAGTACTTCTAATGCCAGAACAAACCACTGTGATCATCTAATCTGACCTCCAAAATAATTCCTATAGCAGATCTTTTAGAAAACTATCCAATCTTAATTTACAAATTGTCAGTGATGGAGAATCCATCACAACCCTTGGTAAATTGTTTCAATGGTTAATTACTGTTAAAAAAAAGGGTGCTTTGTTTGCAGTCCAAATGTGTTTATCTTCAACTTCCAGACATTGGCTCATGTTAGACTTTTGTCTGCTAGATTGAGAGCCCATTATTAAATATTTGTTCCCCGCATAGATACTTAGAAAATAATCATGTAAGCCCCTTAACCTTCTCTTTGTTAAACAGATTGAGCTCTTTGAGTCAATCACTATAAACCACATTTTCTAATCCTTTAATCTTTCTCGTGGCTCTTCCGAACTGACTCCAGTTTATCTATATCAGGGGTGGGCAAGAGAGTATCCATGGGCTGGATCCAGCCTGCCAAACCTGTTGATCTGGCCTGCAGATGCCCTGCTGCTCCCCTGCTCCCCAGGCCAATCAAAACCTGGGGATAAGGGAGTGCACAAAGTCTCCTTCACCTGCCAGGGGCACGTGGCACCAGAGGGAACCGCCAGTGGTGTAGCGAGGAGGGAGTGGGGAGGGGGCAGTTGCCCCCGGGTACCACACTAGGGGTTGCCAATTTAGTTCCCCTTTGCTCCTCGTTATCCCTCGGCTTGCCTGCTCCTCTTCTGCTCACCGCCGCCGGCTGGAGCCTCCTCCCCATTCCCAGCCTGACCCCCTCCATCTCCACCGGCAGGTTAGTGTGTGCGGGGGCCCAGACCCAAACTGGAGGGGTGGGGGAAGACACAGTACAAGCTGCCCCCCTCCTCCCAGTGTCGGGCTCAGCTGTGCACCAGGTTTGGGGCCCTGCTGTGTGGTAGTGGCAATAGGGGAAAGGCACAAATTTTGCCTTTTCCCTGGGCGCGTAACATCCTCCCTATGCCTCTGGGAGCTGCCAGCTGTTTTTAACAGCTGGCAGTTCATACTAAGTGCCACGCACCCCTTGCAGGGTAGGGTGCGAGAGACTTTGTGTGCTCCCACGCCGCCAGATCCTGAGGGTGGGAGGAGCATGCAAAGTCTTCCACCAGGAGCACCTAGAGGGAACCACCAGCTATTCAAAACAACTGGTGATTCTCTCTACATGCCAGTGGGGTGGGAGGCAAAGACTCCAATCAGAATCTGGGGGCTGGGGAGCACAGGAAGTTTTCTGCCCCTGCCTCTTATGCCCATAGTCCTGCCCCTTCTGGGGTGGGCCATGGCCACTTCAGAAAATAATAAAATACCCTCCTTTCAAAAATTATTGCCTGCCTTTAATCTACATCCTTCTTGAATTGGCGATAGCAGAACTGGATGTCGTATTCCAGCCGTGATTACACTACTGCGAAACATAGATGTAAAATAGCCACTGTTCCTACATGAGTCTCCTATTTACGTGTCCCAGGGTCATATTAGCGCTTTTGCTCACAGCGTCACACTGGAAGTTCATGTTCAGCTGATTATCCACCACAACCCTTAAATCTTTTCAGAGTTATTGCTTTCCAGGATAGTTTCCCCCCCATCCTGTAGGTATTGACTATATGCTTTGTTCTCAGATGTATATATTTACATTTAGTTGCTTATACCCATTTTAACAAGTGATCTAGATCACCCTGTATCAATGACCAGCCGTCTTCATTATCTACCACTCCTTCAGTCTGGGTCAGCCGCAAACTTTCGGTGATGGTTTTATGTTTTCTTTCAAGTCATTGATAATGTTAAATAGCATAGGGCCAAGAAGCGATCTTTTCAGGACCCCATTAGAAACACATCCACTCAACGAGGATTCCCCATTTATAGTTACATTTTGAGACCTATCAAAATATGGATTAAAAACTGGCTATTCTAGTTTTTTCAATTAAAATGTCATGTGGTACCAAGTCAAACACCTAACAAAATTCTAAGCATATTACATCAGCATTATTATCTTTATCACCCAAACTTGTAATCTCACCAAAAATTATCACTCTTAATTCACCAGAATCTATTTTCACAAACACCTATTGATTTACATTAATTATATTACCCTCCTTTAGTTCTTAATTGTGTCCCATATCAGCCATTCCCTTATCTTTCCTGGGACTGATGTCATGCTGACAGTCTTATAATTATCTGTGTCATCCCAATTATGCTTTTTAAAAATTAGCACAACATCAGCTTTGCTCCAGTCTTCTGGAATTGCTCCGATACTCAAACATTTATTGAAAATCAACATTAATAGTCCAGTGAACTCTTCAGGCTGCTTTTTTGAAAGTCTTGGATGCACATTATCTGGACTTGCTGATTTAAAAATGTCCAACTTGTAGCTTCTGTTTAACATCCTCCACAGATGCTAGTAGAACAGAAGGAATGTTCACGCTCAATACAGAACACAAATAATTATTGAACACTTTTGTATTTCTGCATTATCATTGATAATAACTTCTATTTAGTAAAATTTAAACAACTAGAATAGTCTAGTAGCATCTTAAAGACTAACAAAACATGTAGATGGTATCATGAGCTTTCGTGGATGAAGTCGTGAGTTATGCCCATGAAAGCTCATGATACCATCTACATGTTTTGTTAGTCTTTAATGTGCTACTAGACTATTTGTTGTTTTTTAAGGTTTTCTAGTTAAAGACTAACTCGGCTACCCCTCTGAAGCTTTCTGTCTATTAGTGGCCCAATGCCATAATCAGGATTCATTTTGTTTCTAATATGTTTTAAAAACTCCTTTTTGTTGTCCTTAACATTGCTAGACATTGATTTCTCCTTGTGTCACTTGGTTTCCCTTATTAATTTTTGACAGTTCCTAATTTCCCCTTTCTTCCATCTGTTATACACACACACACACACACACACACACTTTTTGCATCTGCCTTCACTCCACCCCCCCTCCCACACACACTTTTTGCATCTGCCTTCACTCCCCATTTTAGGCTTATTTGAGATTTTTTAAACCAGCATAGTCTTCTTTCTCAATTGTGGAGCTGTGGGGGTGGTTTTTTTGGCAGCTAAGAAGCTGTTCTTAAATTATTCCATATTATCATTCAAGCTTTTATGAGTAATTTTGTCCTAAGAATAGCAGCCACACACTTCCATATTCCTTTAACAAAGTTGTTTTCATTTCCCTGGGTCATATGTCCACAGCCCTAGATGTCACACATGCTTCACTCTGATCTCAGAACTCCCCTATGTTCAGTCGCAGTGTTACCTCAGGGGCTAGGTAACAAATAAAATTAAAAGACAGGCCTAAATTTCGGTGTCCCTGTACAGCAAATGCAAGTTTCTAAGCAATACTGTATCTATCACCGGCCAATTTTAACCAAATGAAGACAGACTCCAAATCAAGTTTAAACAAATCTATTAAACAATTGAGAAATGACACAGCATATAACATAAAAGTACATATAAATCCACAACAATAATGATAACTATTTGGTATAAGGTTCCCGAACAACCCACACCCTTGAACAGAGGGGAAGAAGATAGAACAGACCCTGGACAAAAAGGGAGTTTAATTTACATAAGTGTCCTGGTGGCTGTAGCTGGTTGATGCCTAGGACCTCAGCCTCTGGGCTGATGGAGAGCCCTTTGGGAGGAGCACTAGGAAGATCCTGCGGACTTTCGAAAGAAGGCGTTCTTCCTCGTAAATTGAGGTTTACCGCCATCGAAAGAAAAGCCGCGTTCTTTCGAAATAATTTCGAAAGAACGCGGCTTGAGTCTGGACGCAGGGGAAGTTTTTTCGGGAAAAGGCTACTTTTCCCGAAAAAAACCCTGAGTCTGGACACGGCCTATGTCTAATGGGGGAATAAAATCCTTGATTAACCTTCAGCAAGATGTTAATCTCCTTGAGAGAATACTTACAATAGATGTTAAATTTTTCCCTAAGGAAAAGTGCAATAAAACTTAGCTCTAAGTGTACAGCTAGGCTATTCCCATACCAAGTTTCATGTTCAAGACTACAGCCATTTTTTAGTTACCATGTGGATGAAAAAGTGTGTTAAGAGAACATTTTATTCATGTAGTCATAGTTACAAAATGTCCTAAAGCTTTAATCATCAAACTTCATAAAAATGAAATATTTTAAAAATCACCCTTAGGCAGAGACTAATCATGGCATAGTTCAGTACAATGCAAAATTTCTGAAAGCATTAGTAAGTAAAAACAAGGGCTTACAATGAACATTTCAAACCATAAATGTAGATTCCCTACAATAGCAGACCTGGGCAGACAGCTTGTTCAGTGAATTTACTGCATTTTATTTTTCCAAATTATCCATGAAAAAGAGTTTGTTGAAAAATTGGCAAAATTTCAAAAGTTAATTGAGGGTTTTTTTTTTTAAAATCAGTGGTTTATAGAAGTGAACACTTGAAAAATCCAAAGTTTTGATGAAACTTCTTAGTGAAAAATGTTCAGTATTTTTAAGTCAGCTTTAAGTCAAAATTTTAATTGGGTGCTGTGCATGCTATGTTTCTCCTTTTTCTTTATAGATATGCCTACTATTAATAATAATCTGAAGCTAGGAAATCATGGACCTTAAGAACAAAATGGGCCCTTCTGATCATCTAATCTGACCTCCTGCACTGCAAACCACAGAGTCTCATCCACCTACAGCCTCTGGCTGAGTTACTGAAGGCCTCAGTAATGAGATAAAGACTTAAAGTGACAGAGATTCTACCCTATACTCCTGTTTAAACCTGCAGATGACCTGTGCTCCAACCCCTGCCAGAGTGATCTGGGGAGAAATTCCTCCTTAATCCCAAATAGGGGGATCTGCTAGACCCTGAGCATGTCAGCAAGACCCACCAGCCAGAGAGAATTCTCTGAAGTAACTCAGAATAACACTATGGTCTACATTAAGAATAACTTCCCTTATTTTGCAATAACAAGCAGCGTATCCACACTACCAAGCCTGTTGTTTCGAAATATGGAGCTGGTTGTTTCCAAATAATAGCTCCTGCTTTCCTTGGGGAATAAGTTTATTTCAAAATAGTTATTTGGGGAGTTATTATTTCAAATTTAGTTACTTCGAAATAATTTCCTAGAGTAGACATTCCCTCAGAGCTGTCCCCATCCAGGATACGTCTAGACTACATGGCTCCGTCGACGGAGCCATGTAGTTTTCTTTGTTTGGCAAAGGGAAATGAAGCCGCGATTTAAATAATCGCAGCTTCATTTAAATTTAAATGGCTGCCCTGCTCTGCCGATCAGCTGTTTGTCGGCAGATCGGGGCAGTCTGGACGCTCCCCTGCCGACATGAAAGCCCTTTATCTACCTCCCCGGTAAACCTCATCCTACGAGGCATAACGGGGAGGTCGATAAAGGACTTTCAGGTCAGCGCGGGAGCATCCAGACTAGCGCGCTGAGCCGACAAACAGCTGATCAGCTGTTTGTTGGCTTAGCATGGCAGCCATTTAAATTTAAATGAAGCTGCGATTATTTAAATTGTGGCTTCATTTCCCTTTGCCGATCAGCCTAATCTACATGGTTCCATCAATGGAGCCATGTAGTTTAGACACACCCCTAGGCTATGTCTAGACTGGCCCCTATTACGGAATAGGGATGCAAAGCAGGTAAGTCAGAATAGGGAAATCCGCGGGGGATTTAAATATCCCCCGCGGGGTTTAAATAAACATGTCCGCCGCTTTTTTTCCGGAGGATCTCTTATTCCTACTTCAAATGAGGAATACAGCTATGAGGAGTATTCCTATGGAATGAGGAGTATTCCTATGGATTGAGGAGTACAGCTAGTTCGGATTAGGAAGCCTAATCCGAACTAGCTACTCCATGCCGTGTGTAGCCGCACGGCACGGGGTTCGAACTAGCCGGGATTTAAATCCCGGGCTTCATTTGCAAGTGCGGTATGTCTACATTACCCTCCTAGTTCGAATTAGGAGGGTAGTGTAGACATACCCATAGAGACTTTCTCTGCTTGAGATCTATATTTGTGAATTTTTTCATGCAGTCAGGTCCCTAAGGTAAAACTCTCCCCCTGCCCCAACCTCCATTTTATTCAAAGTTGGGAAAAACAGAGGGAATTCACAGACAGCAATGGACTCTGCCCTTGTCACAAGGCACTGAGTCCTAAGGACACAACAATCAACCAATCCTGATTAATTAGAAAAGAAAACAATCCTTTATTATTCAACACAAAACTACAGTTGCAAGCATAGTTAAGTGGCTAGATGGAAAGAGCCACCAATTGATATAGATATTCAGGGAAATTCCCTGGGCTAAAAGCTTTGTTACAAAAGAAAAAAAAACACTTAACAAGCTCAGACATTATTTCCACATCCCCAAACTAGGAAAACAACAAATCCTGATGGATTAGCTAAAATTTCCCTACTTACACCTTGTAAGAAGTCTGTTCTTGGAGAGAGAAGTGTCTCCCAGCTCTCTCAATATGTGGGAGAAATTGCTCTGAATCTCAAACAAAAAAAGAGAGAGAGAGAGAAAACTGTCTCTTCCAGTTTGAAATTCCTACCTATGTTGTTGTTGGCTGACCACCCGATACCTGGCTAGGTACAGGAGACATTAGTTAATCTCTTAGTCCCTGGGTGCTGATTAGCACTAATTATGACTGTGGTCAAGCAATTCCACAGGCTGCACCTGGAAGAGGAGCTGGGAGGTAGGGGTTGATAAAATGGGCAGGAATGGAAGGGGCCTGTGTGAAGCCCAAGAGTGGAGAGCAGAAGGGGGTTGCAGCAAGGCAGGCTGTAATCATGCTCTTGGAGGAGAGCAGTAGATGAGCTCAGGGAGAGGGGGAATAGCAAGGCAGGAAAAGGCTCAGAGGAAAGCAGCAAGGTAGGAGAATGTACGACTTAGCTGCTGACCAGAGGGCTCCTAAGCTGGAACCCAGAATAGAGGGTGGGCCTGGGCTCCCCTACCAGCCACTGAGGACATGGTATACAGCCAGCAAAGGACACTGAGCTGCCTGGGACTGCTGTCCTGGAAAGACTTTGATTCCCACTGGAGGGTATGGTCCCAAGAGAGGATGTTGTGTGGATAATGGTATGCAAGTCTGTTCTGCTGCCGCTGTAGCTAGTGGATTAGCTTTGCATGTCAGCTTCTAGATATTGACCAAGTACTGGGCATACTATTTATGGAAAAAACTATTAGAATCAATAGTGATGTAGGCAGATCTGACACTGACCATATATAATGATGGCACAATCATGGAGGTTTGGTGTAATACTGCAAAGTTTGAGAATCACAGTGCCACTTGCGGAGTACCCTAACTTTTTTGTACACCTTCACCGTGTCCTTATACTACCCCTTGATTTAGTAAAATGTGAGAACCAGAACAGCAATGCCAGCACATCAGAACTTATCTGAGAATGACACTGATTTAGTCAAGAAGATTTTGAGCACTGTCAATCCTACATGTTTAGTCAATGTCTCCCAAAAATTGTTCTTGAGGAATCCTAAGAAGATAGGTGCAGCACAGACTGCTAGGGAGAATTTACTATAGTATAGAGAAGTGCCAGATAGGTGAATCAAATTATATTTCCTTGTACAGAAGTGACACAGAGAATCAGAAATCATAGTCATGATTCTGACTAGGAATAGTGAAAGATAAATTTGTATTACAGTTGCCTTATTTATCGCTAGGATATTTACCCGACATTGTTCAGGTCCATAACTCAATTAAGGGTTTTTTTTTAAATAAAAGGAAAATGTACATGCTTTATTTAAAGGACTATATTTTTAAAGAAATACAGTGTTATTTTTTAAATTAATTTTATTTCAGATTTCTTAAAGGGATTGCTACATTTTTTCCATTTAATTTTTTAGTACTTTTTTTAAAATGGGAATTCCATCAAGTGTATTTTCTTTTTTCATCCCTATAAACTCTTATCACTCACTATGTTTTAACAAAAAAGGACTGTGGTCAATTTGATTTCCAGCAACATTTTCTTCTGGTTTTCTAACCTTAAGCATTTGATTTTAGTTGTGCCAAAACTGAATACTACTCCAAATTTCTTTGTTTTATCTCTTTTCTGTAAGGTTTATGGAGAAGCAGTCCTATTCTAGGTTCATCCTATTTATCTGGCTCATCTTGGGTCAGTCTCTTTCAACACTTACTCATTTATGTCCATTTTGAGGACTGTTCCTGCTTTGGTGATTTTCTGTCTCTTTTCTATTTGGTTTTATGAGAAGCAATCCCATTCCAGGCACATCCTGTTTTCCTGGCACAACCAAACCCTGACCTTGCTTTAAGTTATGCTAAGAGGAATCTATACACCAAATTTGGTGGTCCTAGCTCTGACCGTTTAGGACAGGGCTGGGCAATATGCAGCATGAGGGCTGGATCCAGCATGCCTAACACTTTGTTCTGGCCTTCAGACTGTATCTGGCCACTTTCTATTTATAATCTGCTACCTGTGCCACCAAATTTCCAGGTGGTGGCTCATGCAGCAGGATCTTATTTAAATGGCTCATGATCATAGTGCTACGGAACTATGACCCTTTAAATAGCCACAGCAATCTCAGGCTGCTGCTAAGCAATGTGGTATCATTGGGGCTAGAAGCCAAAAGCCTTTGCTGTGTGTGTTTACAACTCTGGAGGGAGGCTAGTCCCCACCCCCTCCCTTTCCACCTCAGGCACTGCCCCTTCCAGGGGTGGAGCCAACCCATGACCAGGACCAAAAAAGTGGCCTCCCTGCAAAAATTATTGCCCATTCCTTGTTTAGGGGGAGTTCTTGAACAAATAGACAGACAAATATGTATGCTCTTCTTTATACAGAAGATAAGCAATCACCCCTCACACCGGAGGAGGAGAAGCCCAATACCCCCAAGGCTGGGAGGTCTGCTACCACCACTGCGAATAGGAAATGTAGGGTAGTGGTGGTCAGAGACTCTCTTCTGAGGGGGACCGAGGCGTCCATCTGTCGTCCTGACATTTCATCTCGGGAGGTATGCTGTCTGCCGGGGGCTCATATCCAAGATGTTACGGAGGCATTGTCGAGGATTATCTAGCCCTCTGACTACTACCCCATGCTACTCACCCATGTGGGCACAAATGATACTCTGAGGTGTGACACTGAGCAGATCAAGAGTGACTACAGGGCTCTGGGAGTACAGGTGAAGGAGTTTGGAGCGCAGGTGATATTCTCTTCGATCCTTCCTGTCAAAGGTAGGGGCCTAGGCAGAGACAGATGCATCCTGGAGGTGAATGCCTGGCTATAAAGATGGTGTCGCCAGGAGGGCTTTGACTTCCTTGACCATGGGATGCTATTCCAGACAGGACTGCTAAGCAGGGATTGCGTCCACCTTACGAGGAGGGGGAACACCCTATTTGGTAAGCCCTAACCTAGTGAGGAGGGCTTTAAACTAGGTTCGACGGGGACAGGTGAGCAAAGCCCACAGGTAAGTGGAGAACATGGAGACCTGGGAGATGGGTCGGAAATGGGAGGGAGCGTGGGCTACAATGGCAGAGAGGAAGGAGGGTCAGGGCAAAACTGGGAGGCAAGGTCAAATCAGGATCTTAGATGCCGATATACAAATGTGAGAAATATGGGAAATAAGCAGGAAGAACTGGAAGTGCTAATAAATAAGTACAATTATGACATTGTTGGCATAGCAGAAATTTGGTGGGATAATACACGATTGGAATGTTTGTATGGAGGGTACAGCTTGCTCAGGAAGAACAGACAGAGGAAAAAAGGGAGGAGGTGTTGCCTTATACATTAAAAATGAACACACTTGGGCTATGTCTACACTTGCGTCTTCTTGTGCGAGTAATATGCAAATGAGGCTAAGCGTTGAATATCGCAGAGCCTCATTTGCATAACTAATGAGCCGCCATTTTTTTCAGAAGAGGCTCTTGCGCAAGAAGGAGCGTCTACACTGCCCCTTCTTCCGCAAGAAAAACCCTCTTGCGCAATGCCGTTCTTCCTCTCAAGTAATAGGTGTAACGGCATTGCGCAAGAGGGTTTTTCTTGCGCAAGAAGGGGGCAGTGTAGACAGCTCCGTCTTGCGCAAGAGCCTCTTCTGAAAAAAATGGCGGCTCATTAGTTATGCAAATGAGGCTCTGCGATATTCAACGCTTAGCCTCATTTGCATATTACTCGCACAAGAAGACGCAAGTGTAGACATAGCCCAAGTGTGTTCATTTTTAATGTATAAGGCAACACCTCCTCCCTTTTTTCCTCTGTCTGTTCTTCCTGAGCAAGCTGTACATAGCCTTGGAGTGAGGTGGAGATGGACAAAGGAGATGGAAGTGCTGAGAGTCTCTGGGTTAGGCTAAAAAGGATTAAAAACAAGGGTGATGACATGCTAGGAGTCTACTACAGGCCACCTACCCAGGTGGAAAAAGTGGATGAGGCTTTTTTTAACAACTAACAAAATCATCCAAAGCCCAAGATTTGATGGTAGTGGGGGACTTCAACTATCCTGATATATGTTGGGAAAATAACACTGCAGGGCACAGACTATCCAATAAGTTCTTGGACTGCATTGGAGACAACTTTTTATTTCAGAAGGTTGAAAAAGCTACCGGGGGGAAGCTGTTCTAGATTTGATCCTAACAAATAGGGAGGAACTGGTTGAGAATTTGAAAGTGGAAGGCAGCTTGGGTGAAAGTGATCATGAATCATAGAGTTCACAATTCTAAGGAAGGGTAGAAGGGAGAACAGCAAAATAGAGACAATGGATTTCAGGAAGGCGGATTTTGGTAAGCTCCGGGAGCTGATAGGTAAAGTCCCATGGGAATCGAGACTGAGGGGAAAAACTGAGGAGAGTTGGCAGTTTTTCAAAGGGACATTGTTAAGGGCCCAAAAGCAAGGCATTCCGATGTGTCGGAAAGATAGAAAATACGGCAAAAGACCACCTTGGCTGAACCACGAAATCTTGCATGATCTAAAAATAAAAAGGAGTCCTATAAAAAATGGAAACTGGGACAAATTACAAAGGATGAATATAGGCAAACAGCACAGGAATGCAGGGGCAAGATTAGAAAGGCAAAGGCACAGAATGAGCTCAAACTAGCTAGGGAATAAAGGGAATCATAGAATCATAGAATAATAGGACTGGAAGGGACCTCAAGAGGTCATCGAGTCCAGCCCCCTGCACTCAAGGCAGGACCAAGCTCCGTCTACACCATCCCTGACAGATGTCTATCTAATCTGTTCTTAAATATCTCCAGAGAGGGAGATTCCACCACCTCCTTTGGCAATTTATTCCAATATTTGACCACCCTGACAGTTAGGAATTTTTTCCTAATGTCCAATCTAAACCTCCCCTGCTGCACTTTAAGCCCATTACTCCTTGTCCTGTCCTCAGAAACCAAGAGGAACAAATTTTCTCCTTCCTCCTTGTGACACCCTTTTAGATATTTGAAAACCGCTATCATGTCCCCCCTTAATCTTCTTTTTTCCAAACTAAACAAGCCCAGTTCATGAAGCCTGGCTTCATAGGTCATGTTCTCTAAACCTTTAATCATTCTTGTCGCTCTTCTCTGTACCCTTTCCAATTTCTCCACATCTTTCTTGAAATGTGGCGCCCAGAACTTGACACAGTACTCCAGCTGAGGCCTAACTAGTGCAGAGTAGAGCGGCAGAATGACTTCACGAGTTTTGCTTATTCTGTTGATACAACCTAGAATCATATTTGCTTTTTTTGCAACAGCATCACACTGTTGACTCATATTCAACCTGTGGTCCACTATGACCCCTAGATCCCTTTCCGCCATGCTCCTTCCTAGACAGTCGCTTCCCATCTTGTATGTATGGAACTGATTGTTCCTTCCTAAGTGGAGCACTTTGCATTTCTCTTTATTAAACCTCATCCTGTTTACCTCTGACCATTTCTCTAACTTGCTAAGGTCATTTTTTTGCTTTTTTGCGGAAAAGCATCCGTGCCAATCTAGACGCGCTTTTCTGAAAATGCTTTTGACGGAAAACTTTTCCGTTAAAAGCATTTCCGGAAAATCATGCCAATCTAGACATAGCCAATATATATATATATATATATATATATATATATATATATATATATATATATATATATAAATATATAAGATTTCACGTATTGGGATAACCCTAAGAAGATGCAGCTCTCTTTGTATTTATAGAATGATCTATGATGCTAACCATTTATGATTTCATTGACATAGGGCACACTATACCCCCTTATCTAGGGCTCCCACATCTTGAATGGTCATATTTGAATGACCTATACTCCTAGCAATATTTCTAGATTGCTGAATGAGGTATTAAAATGTAATTTCACTCAGCTCTGGAGAGGTATATCAGATTTATATTGATTGGAGACTCTGTGGCTGCCTTCCAACGTACATATTTCTCTTTTATTTGATGTGGACAGGCAATTAACTCTATTCGCTTTAATTTAAATTAGAATTTAAATAGCTTCTATGGTCCTTTGCCCTGGAAACTAAAATTAATTACATACTTCCAAAATACATAATTTGCCCAGATATTTTAGATTTTATTATTTCACAGACACGACTTTCATGGCAGTCTATCACAAACGCAATGTAGATAATGAAGGCAAAGCACATAACATAATCCAAAGCATTTAACTCCGGTATGTTAAATGAATTTCTTAAAAGATTAAAATAATTACGCCTTTGAGAATCACACTGTTATAGGGTAGAGTGCTTGAAAGTTGAACAGAAATTTTTAAAGAATAAATTTAAATATCATAGGCCAAATTCTCCGAGGGATAGCACCACTGAAGTCAATGAAATTGTGCTAATTTACATAAGTAAAGAGTTTGGTGCTTCATCTTTCTTATATTGCTTGTTTTCCCATAGGGGCCCCACTTCAAGGTTGCAATACAACTCTCTTAGTAGTAGGATCTCCTCAGCTTAGCTCTAAAGGTTACTGATCTTATAACTTTTCCAGGGGGTTCAGGCCAAAGGTGGGTACTAAATGGCCTATGGGTTGGATGCAGTTCGTCAGGGTTAGCTGCTGGTGGCCTGCCAGGCAGTTTGTTTACCTGCATGTCCACAGGTATGGCCACTTGCAGCTCCTGCTGTCTGTGATTTGCTGTTCCTGGCCAAGAGGAGCTGCAGGATGTGGTGTGGGCAAGGCCACCACTTCCCACAGCTCCCATTGGCCAGGAATGGTGAACCATGGTCCACAGGAGCTGTCGGGCTCTGTGCCTGTGGACTCTCAGTTAAACAAGCTTTCTGGCAGCCTGCCAATGGCTAACCCTGGTGAACTATATCCATTCCGTGGACCAGTTACTGCCAACCCCTGAACCAAACCCTAGGGAGAAGTCAACAGAGGTCAAGGACAACTGGCCTGGATGGAATCCTGCCTTCCACCATTACTTTTCTGAGGCTTTTGGTTGAAGGAAATATACTCATCCATATCTGTGATTGGGTCTTGAAGTGAAAATGAGTCCACAAGCAGAGGTGGGGGAGAAAAAGTGATCAAGAAAGAGGAGATGGAGTGAGTGGGGGTGGAGCCCCAGGCATGGGTGGGGCAAGAATGTTGCGTTTTCTGGAATTAGAAAGTTGGCACCCTAAGAACACTAGCATGAAGTAGTTCTCGCATCCAGGAAAGGAAAGTGCTATGCTTTGTGGGTGGGGAAGGCCCTTTTGTTCTATCTCTGCACCAACACCAGCTATGCTATGATCTGGTCCAGAGACATTCTCTGTGCTACCCACTGTGACAAGGTCAGTCCCACTCCTGGGTCCCAGACCCCTGTTCAGTCCACACTCCAAGTACTGCAGCACAAGTTTTCCTTGTGCCTTTCAGTGTTTTGTGGGGCGTAGGGTTGCTAGGTGTCCGGTATTCACCCAGACAGTCCAGTATTTTTGGCTCCTGTCCAGTAAAAAAATTCAGAGCATACCAGATGCCTAAAATGTCTGGTATTTTCTGAATTTTTCCCCAGCCAGGAGGCAAAAATGCCGGGCACCTGGCAAGCCTACAAACACTCAGTGCCCAGCCTCCCCCCAACTCCCCCCCGAGCTCCCCGCCCCCGGCTCCCAACACCCTCATCCCCCAACCCCATCCCCCATGCTTACCTGGTTCCCCAAGGCTGCCAGCACAAAATGGCTGCCAGCCAAAGACCTAGGGGAAGCAATGCCTCATTTTTTTCAGGAAGAACAGCTCCTGTGCAAGAAGGGTTTTTTTGCGCAAAAAGGAGCCATCTACACAGCTCCTTTTTGCACAAAAGCCTCTTGTGCAAAAGCAGCTGCTAATTAATTATGCAAATGAAGTATGGCACTATTCCACTCCACACTTCATTTGCATAAGCTTTTCCAGACGAAAGCTATAGTGTAGCCATAGCCTCCCTGTTGGAGCTCCTCTCCTTCCCCTTCCTTTGGCAATGCTGCTGTTCTCTATATCAGTGTCTCTGACTCTTAATCTTATCACTTGTAACTCCTCTCAGCCTCCCTCCAAGCTCCTCCTCCTTGCCCTCCCCCACAGGGAAGGCTTTTAAAGAGGTCCCATTGCAGCTTGAAGTCAGTTCAGCTGGCCCTTATTAGTTTTAGAGCCACCTGTCTTAGGTGCCCCTAATTAACCAGGGCCATTGCTATTTTCCAGAGCAGCCTTTCTCCCCTTCTAATCAAGTGGTGTACACTGTCACACCACTCAGTTTGTGTACCTCTGAGGGAATCTCTGTGCCCCCCATACCCTCCCACAGAAATCGGGAAGAGATGTGAACAGAGTGGCCTGGGAAATTAATTTATGTCCTGCTCTGACTCCCCTATTAAATGGCATGGGGATCCAGTGCAGAAAAAGCGGCGAGGAGTCCTGTGGCACCTTATAGACTATCCAAAGTGTTGGAGCATAAGCTTTCGTGGGCAAAGACCCACTTCGTCAGATGCATGTAGTGGAAATTTCCAGAGGCAGGTATAAATATGCAGGCCAGAATCAGACTAGAGATGACGAGGTGGATCCAATCAGGGAGGATGAGGCCCACTTCTAGTAGTTGATCTTGTGGTGTGAATACCAAGAGAGGAGAAGCTGCTTTTGTAGTTAGCAAGCCATTCACAGTCTTTGTTTAATCCTGAGCTGATTGTGTCAAACTTGAAGATGAACTGTAGCTCAGCAGTTTCTCTTTGAAGTCTGGTCCTGAAGTTTTTTTGCTGCAGGATGGCTACCTTTAGATCTGCAATTGCATGTCCAGGGAGATTGAAGTGTTCCCCTACAGGTTTTTGTATGTTGCCATTCCTAATATCAGATTTGTGTCCATTTATTCTTTTACGTAGGGACTGTCCAGTTTGGCTGATGTATATAGTAGAGGGGCATTGTTGGCACATGATGGCATATATTATGTTAGTAGATGTGCAGGAGAATGAACCAGTAATGGTATGGCTGATCTGGTGTATATATGTGGGCAGAGTTGGCACTGAGGTTTGTTGCATGGATTGGTTCCTGAGTTAGAGTTATTATGGTGCAGTGTATAGTTGTTGGTGAGAATATGCTTCGGGTTGGCGGGTTGGTGGTGGGCGAGGACTGGCCTGCCTCCCAAGGCCTGTGAAAGTGAGGGATCATTGTCCAGAATGGGTTGTAGATCACTAATAATGCGTTGGAAAGGTTTTAGCTGAGGACTGTAGGTGATGGCCAGTGGTGTTCTGACAAAGTGGGTCTTTGCCCTTGAAAGCTTATGCTCCAGCACTTCAGTTAGTCTATGAAGTGCCACAGGACTCCTTGCCTCTTTTGCAGATTCATACTAACACGGCTATCCCTCTGATACTTGACAGTGCAGAAAAAGTTACTCCTGCTGTGTAACAGGAGTAGCTGGAAGTAATTATCTGGCCACCATAGGATGCAAACTAGCATTGCTCAGATAGGCAACTGGTTCCATGATTCCTGGCTGTTCCCCAGGGCTTAATTTGTAACAGAGGTGAAGGCTTAATCAGTTTGGTGCCAGGGCACAGACCCAGCACTGGCTAAGCACTACCATCCTCTCCTGGGCTACGTCTACACTGGCCCCTTTTCCGGAAGGGACATGTTAATTTCAGCCATCGTAGTAGGGAAATGCGCGGGGGATTTAAATATCCCCCGCGGCATTTAAATAAAAATGTCCGCCGCTTTTTTCCGGCTTTTCTAAAAGCCGGAAAAAAGCGGCGGACATTTTTATTTAAATGCCACGGGGGATATTTAAATCCCCCGCGCATTTCCCTACTACGATGGCTGAAATTAACATGCCCCTTCCGGAAAAGGGGCCAGTGTAGACGTAGCCCTCTTGTGTATTTATGTGGGGCAGAGGGAAGAAGAGGTAAAGGCTTACTGAATCCTTCAAGTGACAGTGATGGTTCTCCAAAGTGCTGAGGCACCCATGTGGCCCACTTCTGCCAGCCAAAAGGTGTGACATGAAGCTAGTAGTGCTTAGAAGAGATGTTCAAATGTCTCTTTCAATTCCAAAATATATTTCTATCACTGAAGATTGCAAGCAGGCTCTGAGTAGGCAATTTGCATAATTAGCACATGAACTCTTTTAAAAGAAAGCTGAAGCATAGCAAGGAAGTAAGGCCAGCGTTGTCTGGCAGAGGTGTTGATGCATGCACACCTCTAGCATTTAGAATCCATCTAGCTCTTTTTCCTGCAGGCTCCTTATGTGTGTGTGCAGTATTATCACACACTTACTATATTCTCTCTTCCAACGTAATGTGTGAAGACAGGTAGACTTGCAAAGACATTGCAAGATTGGCACAACATGAAGCACATGGGCTTATAGCGTTCTTTTGTGGGGAGAGGGGTATATGTGACTTGCTTGTTTAAATCACAGGTTTTAGCAGCTAGTCAGTTTAGCCATAAGCTAATGCAGCCTGATCTTTGGAATATGTGAAGGCTGTATAGGAACCAGTGAATGGGTCTCTGTGTTCTTGAGCCATGCATCCAAGACCCAACAGTAAAAAGAAATGGTATTAACTTTTGTGGCCACTGAGGCTTCGTCTGTTAATTGTTGTTATTCACTAGTTTATCAAGTCCAGGCCATCAATATGTTGCCTCTAATTGTCAACAGCAGTGAATTTCGAGCTTCATTTTCCACACAGCATGGGTTTTTTTTGTTTTGTTTTGCTTTGCTACAAAAAGTAGAATTATCTCTCCTGATGTCTGTAGTGTACGGCTTGATCCAGAGATCAGTGTGGCAATGTGCCAGTCTTTGCATGGAGACATTCTTGAATTGAATTTCCTCTTGGAAAATAACATTGGAAATGAAAAATAGAAAGCAAATGGCATTCAGTTCCCTTCCCTGTCTCAGATGATTGGAATATACAGATCTGCAGCAGGGGAGCTCTCTAAAGCTCTGAGCCATTTCAGAAATGAATTTCTTTTTTTACAGGTCAAATTAAAGTAAATTCAATTCCACTTCCTCACTCAGGTGACTGAAATATATAACTCCGTATAAAGGAATTGCTAAGTCTCCCACATATGATTTTATTTAAAATCTAATGGTGCTATTACAATCTTCTGCAGACTATACTGGTATAATAAATGCATTTTTATTACGATTATTTCATTAGCTATGTGTGTTGTTTTGAAGCTTTGGTTCATAACTGAGATACCAGCACAGTTTGAAATCCACTACAATCTGTTGTTTTATTTAACAACTCCACAGAAATGTAAGTGGAAACCTTACTTAGTTGAGTTTTACCAGGTGTTCTGCCTGATGCACAAAGCAGGCAATCAACAATCCAATAAAAGGCAGGTGTGTACCACAAGGATCAGGAAACTGCAGAAGTGAGACTGCTTGATACATATAACTTTTGTACATATTAAAAATTATCCAATGCAATGCACACACAAACCATGCACCCACCAGGTTAGCAATAAAACACCACACAATTAGTATGAGGGCCAGTAAATTATACCAATATTTTACATTATTAAATCAAAGTACAGTGGCCAATTCAATAAAAGAAACAGGCTATTTCTCTATTGTTCAAGCTTATTTTCTAGATCTTTTGTCCATGGTGTCCAACCAGTTCTGTTCATTATAGTGGCTATGCTATAGCCAACTAGCCACACTCAAAATAGCCAAATTGCAACATGTGGCTAGTGTGTTGGACACCATGGTCTTGTGTCATAACAGTCATATACATTTCTGCTGTCCTAGGCCTTCAATATATATCAATACATGAAATACTTAGGGCTTGTCTACATTATAGAGAAGATCAAAGCTACCACAGTCGATCTTCTGGAGTTCAAATTAGTGGGTCTAGTGAAGCCCCACTTATTTGAACTGAGAGAGTGCTCCCGTCGTTGCTGGCAGTCCTGCTCCTCACAAGGACTAAGGGAAGTTGACGGGAAGTGCTCCTATCAACCTCTCACTGTGTGGATGGCGCCAAAACATGATTTAAGATACTTTGACTCCAGCTATGTAATGAATGTAGCTGGAGTTGAGTATCTTAAGTGGACTTTCCCCTTTAGTGTAGACCAGGCCTTAGTTACTGGTCTCTGAGGGTATGTCTACACTTGCTCCCTAATTCAAGCTAGGGATGCAAATGTAGGCAACCGAAATTACTAATGAAGCAAGGATTTAAATATCCCACACTTCATTAGCATGATCTCGCCGGCGTGTTACTCCGCTCAACAGCTGATTCAAACCAGAAAGTGCGCGCCGGGATGCGTTAGTTCGAACCAAATCCCTCATTTTTTGAGGAGTAACGTTAGTTCGAACCAAGGTCTTTGGTTTGAACTAACGTGTCCCGGTGCGCACTTCCTGGTTCGAATCAGCTGTTGAGTGGAGTAACATGCTGGTGAGATCATGCTAATGAAGCGTGGGATATTTAAATCACTGCTTCATTAGCAAGTTCGGTCGCCTACATTTGCATCCCTAGCTCGAACTAGGGAGCAAGTGTAGATGTACCCTGAGTCTCTGATTCAACAATTAAGCAATGCACATTCCTAAAGATAAGCACATGCTTAAGTTTTTTGATGAAAAACTTCCTTTTGTTTGTTTTAAACCTGCTGCCTATTAATTTAATTTGGTGGCCCCTAGTTCTTATTTTATAGGAATAAGTAAATAACTTTTCCTTATTCACCTTTTCCATACCAGTCATGATTTTATAGACCTTTATCCTATCCCCCGTCTCCTCTTTTCTAAGATGAAAAGTCTACGTCTTTTAAATCTCTCTTCATATGGGACCCATTCCAAACCCCTCATCATTTTTGTTGACCTTTTCTGAACCTTTTCCAATGTCAATATATCTTTTTTGACACAAGGTGACCACATCTGTACACAGTATTCAAGATGTGGGCGTACCATGGTTTTATATAGAGGCAATAAGATATTCTCTGTTTTATTCTCTATCCCTTTTTTAATGATTCCTAACATTCTGTTTGCTTTTTTGACTGCTGCTACACACTGAGTGGATGTTTTCAGAGAACTATCCACAATGACTCCAAGATCTCTTTTGAGTAATTGTAACTAAATTAGTCCCCATCATATTGTATATATAGTTGGGATTCTTTTTTCCAATGTGCATTACTTTACATTTATCAACATTCAATTTCATTTGCATAAGAGCAGAAAAGTACAATGTCTGTGACTTGAAGAGAGGAAGCTGAGGTATGGTACACTGGGTACTAAGGCACTCTTGTCACATAGCTCATTACATTTTGTTCAAAAATCTATCTTTTGCTTGCAATGGGTATTCCCCCTCCTCCTCTGTTATTCCTAGAGCATTAGTAGCTGTGCTAGTTAGGCACCAGACAAGTAAAAAAAGAGGAGCAAAAGATGTAATTAAAGTGGCTTCTGTTTCCTCCTAAAGTGCCAATGTTTTTACTTGTATGTGGGGTAAGGAAACTATTTCTTTATTTGTTTTATTTAAATTAAGATAGTTAAAACCAGCATTTTTCTTCTGCATAGTAAAGTTTAAAACCTGTGTTAGGTCAATGTTCAGCTGTAAACTTTTGAAAGAACAATTATAATGTTTTGTTCAGAGTTAAGAACAACCTCCATTCTTATTGATTCCTGTGTTATGAAGGAGGTCAGACTATATTATGACAATAGACCCTTATGCATTTATAATCTAGGAGCAGTGTGGTAATATGTTTGCTGTGGCTTGTTCCACTCATGAGGCAAGCTCCTGGGTGTTGAATAAGATGGATATACTGGTTAGCCTGGTCTAATAGCTTGTGGTCACATGTATAGGGCAATGGGCTGTGAAACAGGAGTCCTCCATTTAATTTTTAGCTCTGCTACTGACCTACGGTAAGACCTTGGACAAGTCACATCATTTCTCTGTCTCTGTTTCCTTTACCACGCTTTTGTCTTTTTATTTAGACTGTGATCTTCAATGAAGCCTAAACGACTTAATTACATTTCATTTCAATATAGGCAACTGACTGGTCCTTTGATAATGCTAGCCAAGGCTCTCTAGAGCTGGGACTGTCTCTCAGTGGCTGTGTCTACACTGGCATGATTTTGCGCAAATACTTTTAACGGAAGAGTTTTTCTGTTAAAAGTATTTGCGCAAGAGAGCATCTATATTGGCATGTGCCTTTGCGCAAAAGATTTGCTTTTGCGCAAAAGCATCCGTGCCAGTGTAGACACTCTCTTGCGCAAGAAAGCTGTGATGGCTATTTTAGCCATCGGGCTTTCTTGCACAAGAAATTGATGTTACCTGTCTACACTGGCCTCTTGCGCAATAACACTTGCGCAAGAGGACTTATCCCTGAGCGGGAGCGTCAGAGTGTTTGTGCAAGAAGCACTGATTTCATACAGTAGAACTCGCGACCAGTGTGCGCTTGCGGCCAGTGTATAGAGGTGACAAGATTTTGTGCAAAAGCAGCCACTTTTGCGCAAAATCTTGCCAATGTAGACACAGCCAGAATGTGTTTGTATAGTGCTTAGCCATATGGCACCCCTATGACTGGGTGTATAAGCCCCATCCAGCCACTAAGGCATTAATAGGCAGCCTAACTACCTTCTCCACGATGCTGATTGGCAGATCATCAACATCTGGGATAAAAATGTAAAAGAGTAAGCATAATTGTGTTGTCTGAGAGGAGAGCCAACAATTGGCAAGAAGCTGGAACCTAGAGGGAGAAAGCACAGGAAGGAATGCCTCTGAAAAAGGATCTGGGGGGTAGATGAAGGTAGGAAATGGCCTGCGGAAGCATTAGTGAGTTTGAGGAAGCAGATCATAACTGCTCAGTACAGAGTTTCTTCTTTGTGTGATAGAGAGACAGCAGGGCTCTTCCCCAAAATCTAAGGATGCAAAAAAGCTGGACTTCTTTGGACATAAGGTCTAGTCTATTGGGAGCAGAGGTGAAAGTAAGCCAGTGCACCCCGGTGCAGTGCCCCAGCAAGAAACTGGCTGGCTGGGGGCACTTAGCTGCAGAGGGAGGGGTGGGATGCTCCCACCCCACCTCCCTTTGCTTCCTGCAGGCTGCCAAGCAAGGTGGGTGGGAGGAGGCATGGTGGGATGAAGATGAAGGGGCTACAGCCTCACTTACCCCAGTCCCTGAGTGTTTTTTCTTTCTGTGGATTAGGGACTGAGGCAAAGTTCTCAGTTTGCTCTTGCTCCTGGCTCCCAAGGGAGGACAGAGGAGGAAGGACACAGGCTGTGCTCTTTGCTTCACTCCCTAGTCAACAAAAAGGAAAAAAACCACTCAGCAACTGGGATAAGTGCGACTTCTTTCCCCCCCCCCCCCACACACACACACTCCTTCCCTGTGAAATGGTGGTGGGGAGCGGGGAGACTCCAGGCTGGGGCAATCCCAGACACATACCTCATCTAGCCTCCCTAACCTGCCAGGTGGCCCTTGCTGCCCCCACTCTGCGCTCACCCAGCCCTCTGCCCTGAGCCACCTTCTTATACACCCCAACCTTGATTCCTGAATCTCCGTCCCATCCTAACTCCTGCACTCACTTACACACATCCCAACCCCCTGCCCTGAGCCCCCTCCTCATACTCCCTTACCCTGAGTTGCTCATGCACTCTAAGCTTAATTCCTGCACCCGTACCCCCCCAACCCTCTGCACTGAGCCCCTCATACACCCCAACCTTGATTCCTGCATCCCTTTCCCCAGTCCTGTCTCCCACACCCAAACTCTCTGCTCTGAACCCCCGCACACCACCCCATGCTTAATTTCTTACAGGTACTGATGTATGGCCAAACCCCGTCCCTAACCCTTAGGCCTCCCAAAAGGGGGGCAGGTTGTGATAGGACAGTACCCATAAGAAATTTAAGTTACTTTCACCCCTCATCAGGAGGCTCCTGCTTAGAATTTCGAATCAACAAGTTGTACTTAGCCACTATAGCTTTACCTTTTGGACTTCTTTAGCCAAGTTTAAATAGCTCCTCCCAGCAGATTCTCACTCTGAGTTTGGAGCCATTATAGAGGAGGGCAAAATGATGGCAAGAACCTCCATACAGAACTCCTTGGATTTTGCAGACTCTGCCAACCACTCAGTGGCCATAGGCATTGTCTTGAGCTGGAGCTCATGGCTTCAGGTCTCTGGCGTCCCACCAGAAATTCAGCAGATCATTCAGGACTTGCCCTTTGACTATTCAGGCTTGTTTACTGGACAGACTGATTCAAAGCTTAATAGCTTTAAGGACACCAGGGCAACATTAAAGTCTTTGGGCCTCCATACACTGGCCCTGCAAAGGAAGCCCCCACCTTGCTTCTACCACACACAGAAAAGGCAGGACTATAACATCAGGAGTGGCTGGAGGAACAGGTGAAGTCCTCTACAGTCCTCCGCTAACCAAGACCAGGACTCAAACAGGCAGTCCCCAGCTCCCAAAAGAACGTTTGAAGATATTCCAGAGGGCGATGCACCAACTCCAATCCCAGATCCTTCCCTGACATCTGTGAATCGCTTATACCCTTCTAATGTGCATGGGCCCAAATTACCTCAGATCACTGGGTCTTCAGCACAGTGGAGTTGGGCTATTATCTCCAACTCCATTCTCTCCTGCTCTTCTACCCACTCTCCCCGTTCCTTTTTACGGTCCCTTCTCACAAGCAACTCCTGATACAGGTGGTGCAATTGATTCTGCAACTCCGAGCATGAGAGGAGGTCCCTCTAGAGTTCAGGGGCAGGGGGGTTTATTCTTACTATTTCCTAATCCCCAAGATCAGGGGTGGAATTGGGCCTGTTTTGGATTTGTGCAGCCTCAACAGATTCCTGAAGAAGATGAGGTTCCACATGGTTTCCCTAGTTTCTATCATTCCTTCCCTGGATCTAGGGGACTGGCACACCACCCTTAGTTTGAAGGACACATTTTCATATTTCCAACATTCTGCACCATGGAAGATTTCTGTGACTTGTAAATAAAACACACTCTCAGTTCATAGTCTTTCCCTGCAGCCTGTCATGTATCATGATCATGGCAGCCTTCCTTCAGAAGATGAGTGTGCAAGTCTTTCCTTACCTGGACTATTGGCTAACTAGGGGTGAGTCGCAGCACAAATAGAAGACCAGGTAAGATTAGTTCCTATAGTGTGGCCTGGTTTTGAACATGGTGAAATGGATTCTGATTCCCTCTCAGTGGATAGAGTTTATTGGAACCTTGATAGACTCTAACCAAGCTAGATCTTTTCTTCCACATGCTTGTTTCCTCACCATGACCATGATCATAAAAGCGGGGGCTATAGGTGTTAATATAATGCTCATAACTAATATTAGGCCACATCAGAATCCTTCTTCATAATGCATCTATTTGTGCAATGGTGTATTATGCCTATTATTTCTTCAAATGCCTAGGAGCAAGGAGGGCTTTGAGGAAAAGTTCTAGATAAATGCTCTCCAGTAAAGCAAAGGGGGTGGTCTTGGAATAGTTTCCTTTATTCTAATAACACTTCTCGTTATTAGACAAACAAACTGTGATTCTTCCCTGATTACAACAAGAACATTAATCAGCTTAGTTTCTATAGAAGTAAATATTACAGATTTTTGGCACTGTTTTGGCTTTTTTGTGCTATGGATTGACCAGGTAGGTGGAAGCAACAGTTTGTGTTATTTGCTGAGGAAACGTGCAGCAGAGTAAGACAGAATTATATGTAACTGACAAGTCTAAAACAAAGGAAACTTGCTTTGTTCAAGTTATCTTTGATGTTGCTTTACTGCCTTGCTCCCACCTACTGAAAATGAGAAGGAAAAGGGGTTTATTTTCTTCAGCAGGTGGTGTAAAATTCAAGCCCATTTGTTTTCTGAAAAGAAAATAAGAACTGCGTTTGGATTGAAAAATGTGTGCTTTTGAGCATCAGGGTAGGTTTTTTCATGATATATCTGAACTCTACTTTGCAGGCAGTGATTGCTTATAAATTTAATTGCTGAAGAGATGAAACCAAACTGGAGGATGGATTTTATTGATAGACTGAGCTAAATTGAGATCTTGATTATATGTAGCCTTTGATTCCATTTTGGCTTAAACCAAAATATTTTATTTACATGTATAGAACTCCAACCCCTTTCAGTGACGTTCATGTACTAATGTTGGATGATGTACATGGAAAATGACAAGCAGCTAATACCAATGGGTTCAAACCTCCCTGTGCCAAAGCAGAGGCTTCCCAGCTCATGGAACCATTGACTATAACAAGCTATTCATAGGGTTAAGGTGAAACATTCATGTGCTTTGCTAGATGGAGATCAGAATGCTCCGTGCCTTGCAGGCTCAAGCCCTAAATGATTAGACCTGTGCAATGGCTGGATGAAAGCTGCAATCTGATAGGGGCTGGAAATGTAATTTGCCCAGTGAGTGCTCAGGATACTACTGAGCCACTGACTTCCCCAACTGCGTTGCTACATCACAGTGAGAAATACAATGTGAGTAACTGCATTTACTTTAAAAATTAAAATATAAGGGATTCTCCTTGGTCCTTCTTAATTCCTAGAGGAGACTGCTGTATTTCTAAGAAAAGGTTTTGAGTTGAATCGGGTGTGCCTAGACTACAGAGTTTTGTTGACAAAAGTGGGCTTTTGTCGACAAAACTATACCTGCGTCTACACTATCGCCGCATTCTGTTGACAGTAAGTCGACAGAACATGGCAGTTTTGTCGACAGCGGTAAACCTCATTCTATGAGGAATATCTCCTTTTTTCGATAGTACTCTGTTGAAAAAAGGCACTATTGCATGCAAACTGTGCTTTTTCGAAAGAGAGCGCCTAGACTCTCTGTCGAAAAAGCAGCTTGCTTTGTCGACAGTACTGGTTGTAGTCTAGACACTCTTTTTCGACAGAGGCTTTGTCGACAGTATCTGTCGACAAAGCCTCGATCAAAAAAAAGCCTGTAGTCTAGACGTACCCTTAGTCTGTGTCTACACTGGCGCAATCTCGCGCAAAAGCAGCCACTCTTGCGCAAAAGCTTGCTGCCTGTCTGCACTGGCCGCATGTTCTTGCGCAAGTAAACTGAAGTTCTAATGTATAAAATCAGGGCTCCTTGCACGAGAACTCTGACGCTCCTGATCAGGAAGAAACCCTTTTGCACAAGAGCTCTTCCAGAAGAGGCCATTGTAGACAGGCAACATGAATTTCCTGCACAAGAAAGCCCTATGGCCATCAGAGCTTTCCTGCGCAAGAGAGCGTCTACACTGGCATGGATGCTCTTGTGCAAAAGCACATCTCTTGTGCAAAAGCACATGCCAGTATAGACACTCTCTTCTGGAAGAGTTTTTGCACAAGAGCTCTTCTGCAAAAGAGTTTTTGCGTGAGAACGCGCCAGTGTAGACGTAATCTTAGAGATTAGCAATATTTGTTAGAATGTTTTGGTTTGGACTTGGTAGTGGGGAACACCCCAACCAAAATAAAGGCTAAACCTAACCTGTATATCATGGTTGAATTTGGCCCTGTGCACACAGTAAAACACCACAGTGTCTTTCATCAGTCAATATATCCACATGGTGCATTTCTTAAAGCATTTAGCTGTGCCTTGTGCCCTGAGATTTAAGAAGATCTAGTAATTCCCTAATTTCCTCCATCAGTTCTTAAGCTGCAGCCATGGTGACAGAAAATCTATTCACGGATGGAAAGAGGTGGCAACAGTGCATGCAAGCTGACTGCAGTTCTTGAAATGGATGTAATCAGCTGGAGTCCAGAGGGGGTCATGCTCAAGAGAAGCAAAGCACTGATTAAACATATGCTACCGTGGACAGCTTCTCCTGGTGGAGTTCCTGTGCCACTCTGGCCAGAACTTAAATCTGCCTTCCCTAGTAGATTTCTTGGCACAGGACAATAATTATTCTCCTAGGGGTACAGCTACACAACAATGTTATTTCGAAATAATGTAATCCACGTCTACACAGCAGGCAGTTATTTCAAAATAATGTTGAAATATTGTCAAGTTGGATGACTTCTTACTCGAACTCCTGTAACCCTCATTGTATGAGTAAGGGAAGTGGGAGGAAGAATTCTCAGTTAAAAAATGAGTTCTGTGTAGACGCTCCCAATTTCAAAATAAGCTATTTCGAAAGAAGGTATGCAAGTGACGTAGCTCAATTAGCATAGCTTATTTTGAGTTAAGCCCCGCTGTGTAGACACACCCCTACAGAATAGAGTTAGCAAAAGGGGTGACAGGAGGGTGTGCCATCAAGAGCTTGGAGTGAATGGACTGACTTAGAATGTGGAAAAATCTTGTGTTTTTTGCTTTTTGGATAGTGAACAGAGGTAGAGGATCATCTACAATGCTTAAAGCAGCACTGCTCTCATTAAGAAGTTTTGCAGCTGACTTTAATAGGAACAAAGACCTCAACTTAATTTGTAGTTTATTGATTTTCTTCTATGCTGGACAAATAAATCTATCTTTAGGAAACTATAATGAGATGAAACAAATAGCTAGAAGTGTGTGTGTGTGTGGCGGGGGGGGGGATGGCTTTGTAGCATTGGACAACAAAGTGTCTGAGACCTTCTCTAATTCTGATCATGGGGAATGAGTTGTGTGTATGTTTGTGTGTGTAGGGGGAGGGGATCAATGAGGTGCATATCTAGGGAAAAGATCAGAAAGAAGCTTCCGAGAATGGGAGCATGGATTCAAAGGTCTCTTGTATAAAATGTCTCTAAAAATAAATAATTGGTGTTCAGTTTTTCATGATGCTAATTCTAATACCTAATTATGTTGAATTAAAAACATGTTTTGTAGTGGCTGATTTGAATGCCTAAGGGGAGCTATATTTAATCTCTCCTAGATTTATTAATAAGAAAGTTGAGAAGTGCCATAGCTCAGTGATCTCTTCAGTGAACTGCTTCCAGATTGATGGTCGGTGGAGTGTTCATTTTCATTCATAGCAAGTTCATTTTCTGATTTGAGGAGGGGAATGAGGTGTTGAGAGCTCCATTTTCCTCTCTCTTTCCCAGCCTCCTCTGCCCATCTGAATCCTATATGGGGAAGGAACAAACTTGTGCACTAGGTTTGCCAGGTGTCCAGTTTTGAACTGGACAGTCCAGTATTTGAGCTTTCTGTTTGGGAAACAAATTGAGAAAATATAAATGTCTGGTATTTTCTAAATAAATGTAATGTAGATTGTGATGTAATGTCAAGTGTGTCCAGTATTTTTGCTGAAAGCATCTGGCAACCCTATTGTGTGCACACATTTTAGGCTGGTCCACAGGATTTGTGTGCATGTTTCCCAGGCTGTTTGAGGGAGAGAATTGCATGCTTTGTTTCTTTTCCTTAGATCCCATCCCACCCTCCTGCTTTCTGGAGATCTGAGGTCACAGGGCCTGCACATTCCCTGCCACACTGATAGGCCTGTGCAAGTTTACCTCAAAGTTGGAGTTGCCCCTTGTGGATTGGGTGCAGGTGGAATGGGGTCTCTTAATGAGATTACGAACAGTATTGTGCCTGTTGGAACCCAAGTGCCTCTTTCTTTTTCTTTTTTTTTGGAGGGGGTGATGGGAGGAAGTTTGCAGTATCATAAGAACATAAGAATGGCTGTACTGAGTCAGACCAAAGGTCCATCTAACCCAGTAGCCTGTCTGCTGACAGTGGCCAGCACCCGGTGCCCCGAAGGGGGTGGACCAAAGACAATGATCCCCGTATCCTCCCCTCCCCCCAACAGATTCAGGCATTGGAGCAATGAAAGACATTTTGCATTACACCGGAGAGGCAGAGAGGCGCTCTGAGGCAAGACAAGCTGGTCTTTTTCTGACTTTAAAGCAAACTGAAGAGGAAATGCCTTCCATGTAAAAGAAACTAGAGAGTTTGAAAAACGAGAGCGTTTGGAATAGCCAAAATATGGGGGTGGTGTATCTTTTGTGACATACTGCTCCTAACATGAAAGTAATAGGAATAAATGCTGAAGAAGACTTATGTTAATACGTTCTTTCAGCTTCAAACAAGTCCACTAAAGGAACTCTGGAAATTGGCTTGATTCAGACTGGTACTTATAAAAAAACAGGCATCTCATTGGTATACCCAGAAATGGTACTTGACTTCCAGTTTGATTAGCCTGACCCCTGAACAGGAAGTTGCTTACTGTCTGATCGGATACTTTCTTTTGTATCAAATGGCACAATTAACCATAGTTGTCATCTTGTGCCACAGCCAGCTGAATGATGTGTCATTTTAGCTAAGGGTAGACAATTATAGCTTTCTATTCTTTTCATCTTAATAGGATCCTCTTCATCCATGCACACTCAGACAGAATGAGATAATAAGAGCAAATAAGCAATTCAAATATCAATTGTCCTTTACTGAGACTCTAGCATTTTATTTGTGCAAGCCAATTCTAAATAAAGGCAGTCCCCGAGTTACGCGGATTCGACTTATGTCGGATCTGCACTTATGAACGGGGCTTTCTCGCCCCGGAGCTCGCAGGCAGCGGGACCGCCCAGAGCGCAGCGGTCCCGCCACCTCGACCTCTGGGGCGAGAAAAATTGCTCCGGGTGCCCCTGGTCTGCTGGGGACCATCTCCAGCAGACCAGGGACACCTGGAGCAAAGCCGTGGAGGCGGAGGGGTCCCGCGCCTCTGAGGCTTTGCTCTGGCAAAGCCTCAGAAGCGCGGGACTCCGCCGCCGCTGCGACTTTGCTCCCGGTGTCCCTGGTCTGCTGGAGACGGTCCCCAGCAGACCAGAGGCACCGGGAGCAAAGCGGCAGCGGCGGCGGAGTCCCACGCCTTGCTCCCGGTGCCTCTTTGCTCCCGGTGCCACGCCACACTTTGCTCCCGGTGCCACGCCTTGCTCCCGCTGCCGCTTTGCTCCCGGTGCCTCTGGTCTGCTGGGGACCGTCTCCAGCAGACCAGGGACACCTGGAGCAAAGCCGGGGAGGCGGACGGGTCCCGCGCCTCTGAGGCTTTGCCAGAGCAAAGCCTCAGAGGCGCGGCACCCCGCCGCCGCTGTGGCTTTGCTCCCCGTGTCCCTGGTCTGCTGGGGGGGGGGGGCGCAGCTAGTGGTTTCCCCTCCCCCCCCAGCAGACCAGGGAGACGTGGAGCAAAGCCCCGGGCCTGTGGTAGAGCAGGTGGGGCGCTGCCGGTTGGTCCCGCAGCACCGCTCCTTGGCGCTACTGGACCAACCGGGCAGCACCCCAGCTGCTCTGCCCCAGGAGTCCTGATTCAGCCGCTGCTGATCAGTTTCATTAGTGGCTGAATCAGGACACCTGGGGCAGAACAGGTGGGGTGCTGCTGGGTTGGTCCAGTAGCGCCGAGGAGCGGCGGCGCTACTGGACCAACCCAGCAGCACCCCAGCTGCTCTGCCCCAGGCGTCCCCAAGTCAGCCGCTGCTGAAACTGACCAGTGGCTGACTACAGGAAGCTCCTGCCCCGGGCTTCCTGGAATCAGCCGCTGATCAGTTTCAGCAGCAGCTGACTTGGGGATGCCTGGGGTTCTTAAGTTGAATATGTATGTAAGTCAGAACTGGCATCCAGATTCAGCCGCTGTTGAAACTGATCAGTTTCAGCAGCGGCTGAATCTGGACGCCAGTTCCGACTACATACAGATTCAACTTAAGAACAAACCTACAGTCCCTATCTTGTACGTAACCCGGGAACTGCCTGTATCAGATTATGGCAAGCTAAAAAGTTGATACGTAATCAGAACTGAACTAAAATAAGAACCAAATCAAAATGCGGAGCAAAGTTTTTGTGTCCAGCAGAAGTCTGGTTAACTTTTCCCCCTCCATCATCTCTTGAGTCTGTATTGTGATGCAGAAAGAAATTATTCTCTCAGCATTTTGAGTCAACCAGAAATAGCATGTATTAAAAACATCCTCAAAACTCAATTTCACAAAACATGCAGACTGGTTTCTGGACTAAAGTGAAGTGCTGTTTGGCTTAACAAGTATATCATGCTTATCTAAGTGGAAGTGAAGATCAGAATGTAGAGTTACCCACCACTGATACTTCAGAAAATATAGTGCTGCAAAGTTGCTGCCAACCATCCTTAAAACAAATGTGAATTCCAAAGGATACATTCTGTTCCTGGTTATATCCACGTAGTTCTACTGCCTTCACGGAGATTGTAGGAGGCATAAATCAGATCAAAGTGTAGCCCCTTGTTGACAAATGTAGTGATCTAGGTGCCACTTCATTGGCTTCAGTAGAGAGAGGTTAGACCAAAGACACTGCTTCAGACTAGGGTAATATTCTTCACTGCATTACTCCCTGTTTCCAGTAATATCAGTAGCTTTATATGGGCTGTATCGATGACTTCAGGATTGGACCCAAGTCTAAAATTAGGTGCAACCTATGATATGTAATGGGGACAACTGGCAGCCCATATGAGTTGTTGGCTTTCTAATAATAGAAACCTGTGGGATGAAGAAAAACATGTAGTTTGGAAACTTAAGATGATTCATGTCTTTGTTTTGATGTCAGAGGTGGCTTCAGACAGAACTTGTACTGTGATAGAAATCCCAAAGAGAAAAGTCACTCAGACCTGAGAACTTAGATTACAATGAATGTGTCAGTAAACATGCCTTGGCACATTACCAAATGAACATTGTTTTTTGCATAGACTTACGTCTCTCATGACTAAGCCTGTTGTTTTTACTTTCAAGGTTGAGGTGTAAATGAAATTTAAATCCTCGTAGTGGCGAGGCAGTTTTTACTGATGAGTGCTTGAAGATGATGCACAAATTTGTATTTTGAGGTTCCTCTGCACTTAATGAAAAGGTTGAGGTGATGAACTCTTAAAAAATTAATTCCCATTTCCTTTTGTGAGGTAGCAATGTACTTGTTGAAGTGGTGCTGTCATAAGTGCACTCTGCCTTTCACACTTCCCCACAACCTGCCAGCTGGCCCACCATGAAAGTGGAACTTGTAAATGCTATCAACTATAGCTGCATACCTTCCTGGCACAAAAGCTAGAGTTCATGAACTGCAACTGGTTCTTTCATGGTCATTGCAAGTTCAGTCTCAGTTACACAACAGAACTTGAAAGTGGTGTAAACTATCTATGGCTTTCTTGGGATTTACAAACTCATCTTGTAAGCGCCAATCATAGCTATTAGCTCATGAGACTTACAGTTCTACCAGCTGTCATGGAGCTTAAAAATTCCAGTGGCTGTGCCATTTGAGATTTAGTTATAAGTCTTTGCTATTTCTGTCATGAGACATGTAAGCAAATTACATTTTGTGTGTGTAGGACTTGTAAACTCCATCAGCTGCACAAGAATCACTTGAGTGTCAAGGAATTTATAAATCCAGTAGCTACTTGCATGTTGCTTTTAACATTTGCAAGATTTTTCATGGGTGGGATTTGTAGCATTGACAGGGTCCTTCACAGTAATTCTAACCTACTCTTCTAGAAACTCCAACATTTTCCAGCTCATTTTAGTACAAATAGTCCTATGCACTCTTTTTCAGGGGAGGCTTATGTAGAAAAAAATGAGGTTTTTAGGCCAATACACTTTTTAGGTAACTATTTAAATGGCTTCCTAAAAGTATCTGTTTTTAAGACATTAAACTCTTGTTATAGATCTCTTACCAAGCTATTTCTTTCTCTCTCTCCCCTTTGCCCCCCCCCCTTATTTTGTGACTGTGTCTTACATTTGGTTTTGGCAGATTGAGGTTGCTGAGACATCTGTGCCTCTAGCACATTTACACATAGGAAACACAATTTGAGTTCAATTTCTCCATATGCCTCCTTTAGCTTTCTATTATTAGAAACACAGCATCTTGTATGGGCTGCCAGTTGTCCCTGTTACATATTGTAGGTTGCACCTAATTTAAGATTTCCTTTTAGTGCTTTTATAATCTGACTGATGAAGTCTCATATTAATTATTCATTATGTTCAATAATCACCTTATTTATACTTTTTCTATAAAAGTTATTAAAGAAACTGCATTAAAGTTTTAAAATGAATTTTCTTTTTTAAAAAAAGACTTAGAGCTGTATGTTTTTATTACTCTAGGTTATTTCCTCTCCTACTTTCTGACAACTTAAAATGTCAGACTGAAGCGTCAGATCTTGAGACAAGCATATTTCAGAACTACTACCTGTTCAGCGTATACTGTGTATAACTTGTACTGGGTTTCTTATATTCACTTTCTAACCAAGCAGTTACCTTTTAGGCTCTGAGAGAATATGACATTTTTAGTAATGTGCAGTGTATTTCAGGAAGGTTAGAAGAGACCTGTTGCAATTTTAACATTTTTTTAAATTTCTCCCTCTTTCCAATTTCAGTTTAGTTTTAGAGTTCTTGTTCACAGAATAACCAGAAGGTAGGGGAGGTTGCTATTTGAATCCTATTGAAAAGAACAAACCATGCCCAGAAGGAAGGAAGAAATGATGTGTCAAGTATTCTAGCCCCTCTTAAGCTCCTCAGGAGTGTGGAACTGTGGGCAGGTAGGAAGCAATTCCCTAGAAGGACAAATAACTTTGGTAGTACACCATGTTGAGTGGTTAAGAAAGTAACCTTGGTCTCTCTTTAGCCCACAGCAGACTGAAAAAAGGAACAACTTTGACAGCACAGAGAATTGTCTCCATTAGGTATGAAGTCACTGCCCACATGGACTGCATGCACCTGGTGGGCTATTAGGTAGGTGTCTGCTCTACTCATCCTACCTCCCTGCATTCAGGGCATGTCTGAAGACACCTGCTATGCTCTTGACAGCAGAAACCGAGCCCTTTCTGTGCTCATGTAAATGCTGTATTATAGCCAGGCTAAGCCCCCCTGAACTGATAATCTGCTTTACTTCCCCTGCTTCCAGCCTTGCCCCTGAGACTGATACACCCTCTGGGATTCTGATGGAGGGAAGAGGGATGTTACAGAAGAAAATCAGTGGGTCACCATGTGGGGCCTGGAAAAGCTCTTATTGCCTCTTCATATCCAGGTCCAGACTAGTTCCATTGCTCCCTCTGAGGGAAACTCAAGAGGCAATACTAGTGCAACTACCGAATAACACCCTCGCCCCAGTGGAATGAGAAAAAGAAATACATTTTATTAAAGTGAATGTAGGGAAAAGAATAAACTCAATCTCCTTCCTCCTTGAGTAGCAACAATGCAGGGTGCAGTAGGAGGACTGGGTACCCATTGCAGCTGTTATACCAGCATGTGTTGTGTATGTAGGCACCATGGAGGAGATGGTTCTTAATCTTGCTCAGAGTAAGGACAGTCACACAAGTGGTATGGATGCTTGTGTATCAGTGCAAGACATCTGTGTAGTATGTGGTGCACTATAGGCATGTTGCGGTTGCTATAATTCCAAAGTATTCCATCTACATCTGTACTACAAGTTTCTTGCATGAGTCGTGATCTCATTTGAATATTTTCTGCCGATCCTTTTTTGCACTAGGGTTTTTGCGCAAAACCAAGCAATGTAGAAGTTTTCTTTTTGTGCAGAAGCCCCAGCGCAAAAATGGATTGGCATAAAATATGCAAAAGAGATCACAACTCAAGCTAATGAGTCCCTCGTTAGCATATTTTTTGCTGAGAAAACTCATAGTGTAGACCAGTGTTTCCCAAATGGTGTTCCGTGGAACCCTAGGGTTCCGCAAAGTGAAAATAAGGGTTCTGTGAGAAAATTCCAACACAATAACATTTATGATTTAAAAACAATTAATATTTAAGCATTTATGAATTTTATTGAAAACAATTTTCATTTGTGTTTGCCACGATAAGTGTCCCCGTGTAATGCCAGCTTAGCCAGAGAGTGGGGATGATGATGTTACTACTCAGCGCTGTGCACTCAGTCAGTCAATGGTGTGATCACCTGTTATATACCACTGTAAATCCCCGTACTCACTCTCAGAGAATGTGGATCATGTGGTGACTGAATACGAATATACTAGCACCGCGTTGGACAAAGTCGAAGCTTCAGCTGTCAAACCAGTTGCTTGTATGGGAGTGTGCAGGCAGTGCTCTCGTAAATACTTTACTTCAGTATAGTCGTGTGATTTCTTGTATTTAAAACTTTAACTGTGACAAATATAAATTGACTGATAGATTAATCTGCATATCGTGACCTTGTTTTGCAAGTATTTATTATCCTTCTTTATTTGTGGTCTACTTTTTCAGCTCTATATATTAGACTATTAGGGGTTCTGCAAAATTATTTTGAATTTAAAAGGGTTCCATGGCCAAATAAAATTGGGAAACACTGGTGCAGACATAGCCATATAGACTAGAGCAGGGATGGTGTCCCTAGCCTTTGTTTGCCAGAAGCTGGAAATGGGCAACAGGGGGCAGGTAACTTGATTATGTGTTTTGTTCTTTCCTTCTGGGGCACCTGGCATGGGCCACAGTTGCAAAACAGGATACTGGGCTAGATAGACCATTGGCCTGACCAAGGAAGTCCACTTTTATGTTCTTACATTATGGTCTTTATAAGACCAAACTATATTGACTGTTTCTTGTATTCATCTTAAGTTTACCTTGTTAATCAAGAAGCTAGTTTCTGAGGCTATCCTAGTTTTCCATTTTCATCTATCATAATCATTTTGCACTGTATGTTGCTATATAATAACATTAAATCACAGGTAGAGGAGAACCCATTCAAAGTATCTCAAAGACCCACTGCTCTTCAGAGGACATGTGCCATACAGGTGGAACTGTCTTATTCCATAAACTGACTGGGTACGAATACTTCCTGCACTGGATATAGTGAAATCTTGCCTTGAAAGAACACCAAATCAGACTGAATCTTAGGAGTCCTGACAACTCAAACTTGTTTCCTCCAGGTTTGTGACAACATTAACCTAGCTTCACCCAAAGGAAGCAACCGATCTCTGAGGCCATCAATGGATGTCTGGCAGTAACGTTAAAGGATGGAACATACAACACACTTGAGTTATTATAGTAAGTATTTGTGCCCAGTTGGGATTTGGGGACCCCTTTGGTGGAAGGTGCTGTATATGCATTGTCAGAGACATGTCCTGCCCTGAGGAATGTACAGGGTAAATAGACAAGACAGACAAAAAGCAGGAGAAAGGAAGTGTTATCGCTGTTACACGCTGGAAGCGAGGCACAAAGCACTCTGGTGACTTCTCTAATCACAAGGGAAATTAAGTACTGCAGCTGGATTTTAAAAGGCATCATGATAATTTTATGATCAGTAATGTTGTCCATTGACTATAGGTGGGAAGGACCTCTTAGGTGTTCCAGTACATATTAAAGCAGGAATAATCCATTCACAGTTAAGGGTTTTAAATGAATCGCAGAGTTAGGAGAAATTCCCCTCTGCCTATTTTATGTATAGCACTGTAAAGCTGATTATCCTTCTCTTAACTGCTGGTTGTTTCCACAGTGTGCTAGGTATTTTCTAAGCAGAAAAATAGGCAAAATCCCTGCCTTAACTTTTTCACAATCTAAAGACGGGGGGAGGGATGAAACCAGTGTTACATTAGGGAAAAAAATCTTAGGTTTTTAAATGGGATATAAAGCTACCCCATCTTGTTCCTCAAGCTTATCATTATGATTTCCTATGTATATCAGAGCAGAAACCAGTCTCTGCAAAAGGGTAGTGCTCCTGCAAAGGAGTGCAGAAAAGGTATTGCATGTATGGTGAGTGTGAAAGAAACCAAGTTGCCACCTGGGCTCTGGATTAGCTGTGGAGCACCAGAGTGCATAGGGGCCTAGAGTAGGTGTAATGAGCCAGATTCTGCATTATTCCTCACACCGAGTCCCTCACATCAGCGTAGAGTGGGCAAAAAATGCTATGATTCTGTGTGGCAGTATTTCAGAGTCATTTTGTATGGCTCTAGATGACTACATGAGGTCAGATCAATGTTTAGTCTTCTTCTGAAATGCAAAAGTCATGATATTATTAGATGTGGCTAAAAAAAGCCCCACACGAAACTTCTAAGCCAGACATCTCCAGAGCCCTGAGATATCAATCTGAATTTTGCAATTAGTTTCAGCCTTGGATCCAAAACCAGGGCTAGTTTTGAGGCAATTGAAATACATAATCTCTTAAAATGAGATTTGGATTTCTGGCCTACAGTGTTCCTTGGGTAGCTGTTATAAAGGATTGTCAATTTCACCTAAGAGGTGGAGTTGTGCAGCTGTTTTCTTTTAGCCTTGAAATGGGGAGAGTGAAACTCATGTCTGTCAGCTCCTGAGCAGCTGGGTGGGATCTTATGTGGTAAGAGCACATTAAAATCTCTTTCTCAGTGCTGTGGTGTATATAGGCTTCGTAAACAGCACAGGAGGGAAAGTGACAGGAGTGGTACCAAACTGCCACACTTGGGCCATGTCTACACTACAAATAAGATTGAAGCAGCTGCAGTCGATCTTCTGGGGTTCAAATTAGCGGGTCTAGTGAAGACACGCTAGTTTGAATTGAGAGGGGCACTCCTATCGATGCTGGTAGTCCTGCTTCTATGAGGAGTAAGGGAAGTTGAAGGGAGAGTGTGTTCCCTTTGACTTCCCACCGTGTGGACGGTGCCAAAATTCAAGTTAAGATATTTTGACTTATGCTATGCAATTAACTTAGCTGAAAGTTGCTTATCTTATCTTGAACTCAGCTCCTAGTATAGACCAGTGGTTGTTCAATTACAGATTCGCTCCCTCTCCCCAGATCTTCACAACAAGGTTAAGACACGTGTGTTAATTTTTTGTGTACAAGACATAGCCAGTTATGTTGATCATATTAGGCTACGTCTACACTGCAGGCTTCTTGCGCAAGAGGTCTTGTGCAAAAGGTCTTGTGCAAGAGCATGTCCACACTGCCATGTGCTTTTGCACAAGAGAGTCTATGGCAGTGTGGACACTCTCTTGCACAAGAAAGCTCTGATGGCTATTTTAGCCATAGGGCTTTCTTGTGCAAGAAACCTCTGTTGCCCATCCACACTGCCTTTTTGTGCAAGAGAGTTTATTGCTCGTGGGGAGAGGAATAACTTGTGCACAAGAAGCCGTCTGTTCTGACGCTTTACTGTAAATTTACTTGCGCAAGAACACGAGTGCAGTGTAGACACTCTGCAAGTTTTTGCGCAAGAACGGCCGTTCTTGAGCAAGAAGCCTGTAGTGTAGACGTAGCCTTAAAGTATTAAGAGCAGGCAACAATTAAAAGTTTAATTGATAGGAATTGCCCATTATCATAGAAACATAGAATACTAGAACTGGAAGGGACCTTGAGAGGTCATCAAGTTCATTCCCCTGCCCTCACGGCCCGACCAAGCACCATCCAGATCATCCCTGATAGGTGTCTATCCAACCTGCTCTTAAATACCTTCAGTGATGGAGATTACACAACCTCCCTAGGCAATTTATTCCAGTGTTTAACCTCCCTGACAATTAGGAAGTTTTTATGTGTGTTCGATACAGTTATTGTATTAAAGATATCAAGAACTGAAAAAGCAAGTTTCTTCTCCCAGATACTACATCATTATGAAGCCAAATTGAGCTGAAACACATGTAGTAGGTGATTCATATATAATCTTCCACTATCTGATCATTCTGCAAGTATAATGTACTCCGTTTAGTTGAGACAGGCTAATTAAGAAGCACATTTCATACGGATGTCTCCCAGGGAACTGATTTTAGCCTAATGGTGACAAAATTCTGGATGAAGGAACTGTCATGGCCAATGTTAACATAAATTCTTTGTGATGGGGATGCCTTTGGCCAATAGCAAGTACCACTGAACCACATGCTAAATATGTATGAAACTCAAGCTCCAATCAGCTAGTACAGAGTTTGCCAAACAAGTGTCATATGAAAGATATAGGGGAAAATCAAATCATAAGTTTAAAAGGGAGCTCAAAGGTTATCTAGTCTGTTCCCCTGCCAAGATGCAAGATTAGTTGTGACTAAACCATCCAAGACATATGGCCATCCAGCCCTTTTGAAAACCTCCTGTGAAAGCCCTTCCACAAACTTCCTTTGCCCTACTGTTCTTACAGTTAGCAAATTTTTCCTGAGAATTAATCTAAATCTGCTGCACTGTAGCTTGAACCTATTGCCTCTTGCCCTGCCCTCTTCATCTTTATTTTTTTGCAGCCTTTTTAAGTATTTGAAGCCAACTGTCATGTCCCACCCCCAATCTCTTTTTTTCCAAAATAATTATACCTGATTTGTTCTGCCTTTGATCGTATGGCTTGCGTTCCATCTCTTTCATCATCTTTGTCACTTGCCTCTGAATCCTTTACAGTTTCTCCACATCCTTTCTACACATTGACCAAAACTGGACACCCTACTCCATGTGAGATGTAACCAGGACAAAACAGAATGGTACTATCCCTTCCTATGATTTGCATGCTATGCCTCTGTTTATGTAATCCAGAATTGTATTTTCCCCCCAATAACATTGCATTGGTGACTTGAGGCTGTGATCCACCACAATCCCCAGATCTTGTCAGACGTGCTGCTGCCCAGCCAGTTGTCCCTCATTTAGTATTTATACATTTGGTTTTTCTTGCCTAGTGTAGTACCTCACATTTGTCTTTGTTGGATTTCATTTTGTTGTCTATTGTCATCTGCTGGACAGTTTGAATGATATCAAATTTGGGAAATGTGTGTAAGCAGGGGCTGAACTGCTGCTTGCTGTCAGCCAGCTGAAAGGAGGGGTGGGTGTGCCCACTACAGTTGTTTAGCTCTACAAGGTAATTAACTGTTAACTGTTGACATGTAAATACTGCTCAGGAGAGAATCCAAGGTGTGGCTATGTAAATCCCATTCAGCCAGGGCTGATGGAGGGTCAGTGTTGGAATGGAATGTGGAGAATTGTATATAATTTGGGACTGTTGTGGGGGTCACTAATCATGCTACCCCTAAATGTGGGAACTGTCAAACATGCCACCAGTGCTTGCAGGAGAGACACCACCATCATGGTAAGAGGTCTCGGAAGAACAAGCCTCCCCCCTTCCAGAGTTGAGTGAACAGAGCTGGGGGATGTCAGTCCCCGTAATACACGAGGTTTGAAGGGATGCCGGAAAGGATGAGACCACAACTGGGGGTTTCAAAAAGAACAAACTGATTTTATTTTGATGGCGCCAGACAATCATCAGAACAAAAATTAAACAGATTGCCAGACAACACAAAACAATTCCCTGAGGCTTTTCTAAATCACAATAATTCCCAATAACTGCCCAGGGGTTAGGAACAGTTGAATTAACACTGGTATTATCCATAGGGCTGACTATTTACACAACTTTATACAAGGAAACAGTAAAAACCTAAACCACAACTATTTATAAACTAACTTAGTAACTTTTTAGCCACTGTCACTTGGCAAGCAATAAGGACAACTAAAAAATCAATTAGGATAGGGATGATGGTGGGGGGGGGGGGGTGTTATACCAGTTCTGGAGACAGCAGGAACACAAGTACCGGTCACACGCTCATAAACTGTCTCCACTCGGGTCGACCAACTCGGAGTACGCTCAGTAAGACTCAAGAGCGGGGGGTGCAAGGCGTCTGGGTGATCAGGCCAGGCGTTCACTCAATGCGAATCCCCAGTGAGAGAGGGGCTGCCTGCCTGTTTTATTGCCTGTGAACTTATCACCCCATAGGTTGGTTTTTGCTGCAGTGGGTGGAGTAGCAGGCCTGAGCACCAGTCAGCCCACTGGCTGATCTGTTACTGCAATGGGTGGAGTGAGCAGGGGAAGATTATTAATTTACATGCCCTTATATGGAAAACACTCCACCTCACAGACAGAGCCCCCTATACCAGCCTCAGAGGTATTACAGGCTATGGCTCCCTGCGACGGGCAGCCATTTCTGATGTTCTGCCTCGGACATGCCCCCGTGGCTGTCCGGAGCAAGCGGTAAGGGGGTTGCCTAAGGTGAGAGCGCACGTAAGGGTAATCAGCAAGAAGCCAATTGGGTAAATTGAGGTTCTGGTGAGCTGCTGTCTTCAGAAAGGGGAGAAAGGGAAAAGTACGCAACAGTAACAGGGAAAGCGGAAACAACTCTGTGGATAAGAGCTTTTGCAACAGCAGTGCTCACTAAAAAGGCTAGTAACACAAGAGCACATACAATCAACCACTGCTTAATGGTGGAAGCCCAAGTACTCAGTCTTCAAGAAGAAAGTTTTGTTTGCCACCAGTCCCATTCTTCCCGCTGTTCGCGAATCTGAACTGCAAGTGAGGTCAGCTGTTGGGTGATGGCTGAAACGTTGTTCCACCCGGGCTTGAAACGCAAACGGTATTGGTCCTTAAACCTGGGGTCAAGGTCCTCGAGTGCCATACAAAAGTCCTTCTGCAATATAACCTGTATCATTAGACGATTCTTTTCGGCATAATGAGCTAGTACAGTAAGAGCCAAATCGACTTGTCGAAACCCTTCAGCGGTCAAATTAGTGAGGGCTTCGAGATTGCGGGACATTTGGTAACATATTCCCAAACGAAAGATTCAGTGGCAGACTTAAATTTTTTCCATCTTGATGGTTCTCGTCGGCTCCAGAAGTCAAACAGCCGGTGGGGGGCTCGAATGGGTTGGTACCTGAAAAACAAAAAGGGGACAAACAACGCCCTCAAGGCGGGCTAATTAAGATCGAAGAGAAAGCCAATTGTGATGGACTAACGTAGGTTGCTTCAACGCTATTTAATCCCTGTACAAAGACTATCTTTCCAGTGGGGGTGTGGGGCATATCGGGGGGGATGATGGATACCTGTGCCCCCGTGTCTAACAAAAAGGGGATAATTGTCTCGTTTTCGGTAGTCAGGTTTTGATAGGGTCGAGGGTCATTTAAATCGGGCCGAGTGACCGCTAGGCACTTGGCCTCTCCCCGTTTTTTGGCTGCGGGGGAATAGGGCGATCTTCCCACCCCAATTTCACATCCAAGTCTTTCTGTTGATCACTATTCATTTTCCTAATAGCTTCCTTGGCGAGTCCCTTACCCAATAAAAATCCAAAAATCTTACGCTCAGTGAATGAACGCTCGGGGTATTTGGGTTTGGGCACCATTTTGGACCCTTTCACCAGAGTAGAGGGGGTTGCAAGTAGGGCGGCCTTTAGTGTTGCCCACTTCACCCTCTCTACAGCGTCGTATAGTCGGCCAATAGGTTGTCCTGTGTATCCCCTTAGCCACAGAAGAGCCCCTGTGTCTAGATTAGGGCTGTTGTCCACGGCTAGGGTAACAGCCGCATCTTCTATGGGAATCTGAGTGGGATCATCAACAAAACGAAATGGGTTTTGTGCTACCGTCTGAACGTTAGTTAAGTTGAGGGGGTGTGCAGTGGGATCCCAGAGCAGAATAGAACTCCCAGCGATTGCGTACATAAGGGTAGTGGAGTTATTCACACAATCAGGTGGCATCTGTACTGCGCGAAATCCCCCTTGTATTTGGAGGTGCGCGGCAGCTGCGGCCGTTACAGGCCAATGATTATTCGCTGCCAATACTCCCCCCATAAGGCCCCGCGACCAACTCCCGGTACGGGTTAATGTTAAAGCTTCCTCCCGGTCAACCCAGTCACTCCCCTGTTCCAAGGCTAATCTCCCTACCCAGATTATAGGAGGCTCATCCGGACGTCGGGCAGTGTCCGTGATGAACTCCTTCATTTCCGCCTTGGTTCGGGGGCGGGTCTCAGTTACCTGAGAGGTATTCCCCTGACCATCCATTTTTAATCGGGTTACAGTCACAGGGAGGGCCTCCGGTACAATCAGGTCGGGAGCTGTGGGTATGGTTGAACTCAGGGTAGTCAAGCCAGGGTAAATGTTTGGTGGGTCATGAGAGCCTTGGTATGGGGGAGGAAGTTGTGTCTCTAAAGGAGGCGTCTTTGGCGCCTGAGGGGAAAACTCCGGTTCTCCCTCCGACTGCGAGTGCGCCACCCCACGGGCGCAATTTGTAACGGCCCCATGGTAGACGGTAACTTTATCAAGGGCTGCTGCTAGGGTATTGCAGATGGCAGCCAGAACATCCTCTGATTTATAAGAATCGGGGCGTAGTTTTTTAACCTTTTTTATCCCATCTAACCTTTGGACCAATCCTATTAACAGGTGGTGTGCAGGTGATCCATGTGGGGCTCTTGGCTCGGGGGCCAAGATGGAGGGGGCTACCCCACAGAGTTTAATTACCCTGTTCACCTCTTTCCAGAGGCTAAGAGGGTTTGAATTAGGGGCTGTCTCACCCACTTGAGTGAGACGCGGTTGAAGGCTATTATCAGCCGGGGTGGCCCTGAAGGTGGGATGGCAAGTTAGCAAGCAGCCCACATCGCTCAACCCCAAAGGAATGGTGTAGGTCCTACAATCATGGCCGTGTCCTATGACACAGACCCAGTCAAAAGTGTTAGGGGCCCCTTTGCGCAGTCGAGTACAGAGGAGGTGGTATTGCAAATGATTAAACTGATCCTCCTCAGAACCTGGGGTCTCAGTTTTAGCCCAGGGGCAACTATCAGAGTTGTCATGGTCTCCGGGGTTCCGGCATCCTGTTCGTGACGCCATGTCAGTCCCCGTAATACACGAGGTTCGAAGGGATGCCGGAAAGGATGAGACCACAACTGGGGGTTTCAAAAAGAACAAACTGATTTTATTTTGATGGCGCCAGACAATCATCAGAACAAAAATTAAACAGATTGCCAGACAACACAAAACAATTCCCTGAGGCTTTTCTAAATCACAATAATTCCCAATAACTGCCCAGGGGTTAGGAACAGTTGAATTAACACTGGTATTATCCATAGGGCTGACTATTTACACAACTTTATACAAGGAAACAGTAAAAACCTAAACCACAACTATTTATAAACTAACTTAGTAACTTTTTAGCCACTGTCACTTGGCAAGCAATAAGGACAACTAAAAAATCAATTAGGATAGGGATGATGGTGGGGAGGGGGGGGGTGTTATACCAGTTCTGGAGACAGCAGGAACACAAGTACCGGTCACACGCTCATAAACTGTCTCCACTCGGGTCGACCAACTCGGAGTACGCTCAGTAAGACTCAAGAGCGGGGGGTGCAAGGCGTCTGGGTGATCAGGCCAGGCGTTCACTCAATGCGAATCCCCAGTGAGAGAGGGGCTGCCTGCCTGTTTTATTGCCTGTGAACTTATCACCCCATAGGTTGGTTTTTGCTGCAGTGGGTGGAGTAGCAGGCCTGAGCACCAGTCAGCCCACTGGCTGATCTGTTACTGCAATGGGTGGAGTGAGCAGGGGAAGATTATTAATTTACATGCCCTTATATGGAAAACACTCCACCTCACAGACAGAGCCCCCTATACCAGCCTCAGAGGTATTACAGGCTATGGCTCCCTGCGACGGGCAGCCATTTCTGATGTTCTGCCTCGGACAGGGGAAAGGGTTAAAGGACTTGAGTCAGCCTGCTTCACACCTACTAGGTGTGAGCTATAAGACTGGCCCAGCCTGCACCTTTCCCCCTTTGTTTTAAGGACAGACCTAAAGCAGACTCCCTGAGGAGTCTTTTTGTTTGCTAGTCCAGTGAAAGCTGGATTCATTTGAGAGCTGAAATCACTGGTTTGGCTGAGAGTTGAAATCACTAAGCTGAAATCACTGGTTTGGCTGAGAGCCAGACCTACTGCAGCCAGTAGAGTGGCAGCAGGCGAGGAGCGGCCATTAGCGGCGTGGCGTGGAGCGGCGGCAGGCGAGGAGCGGCCATTAGTGGCGTGGCATGGAGCGGCGGCAGGCAAGGAGCGGCGACCAGTGGCGTGGCGTGGAGCGGCAGCAGGCGAGAAGCGGCGACAGGTGCCCAGCGGAGCGTCCAGAGGTGTGGGATGAGACAGCTGGTGAAGCGTAGCGGAGTTTCGTATAAGGTGCCCCCTATCTATCTCCCCACCCCCATTTCTACCCAGGTTGGGAGGTGAAACCCTGCGGGTGAACTTTGGAACTCTGGGTGGCACAGAGACTTGGGGGGACAGAGACTTTTGGTGGACTTCGGGCGAATCTTGGCCGGGGTGGGGGCTCATGTTTGGCTTATGAACTCTGTTTGTGGTGTTTTCTCCAAGCTAATGCCGTATGAATTCTTCCTCTGTTTCATTAAATGTTCTTTCCCTACACTCAGACTCAGTGCTTGCGAGTGGGGAAGCATTGCCTCTCAGAGGCGCCCAGGGGTGCGTGAATTTCCCAGATCACTGGGTGGGGGCTCGAGCCGGTTCTTTGTGAGATTGACCCCAAGATATTGAACCCAGCCCTGGTTCCTGCCAGGCCTACCCAGCAGAAGGGCTACATGTGATTGGGGGTGAGAGTGAATAACTTTTTAGCAAACAGTTTCATGGAATTTCTTCAGCCCTGGGCTAGTCCAAATAGTAAACATAATGCTTATACCTGCAATGGTGTGGGTTTTTTGTTGTTGTGTTGGAGGCCCATAGCAGAGTTGGGGATTACATAAGAACATAAGAACGGCCATACTGTTACCCACCAGCTCTGTGATTCTTGGGAAACCAGAACATGGTCACCTGTCAGCCTTGTGCCCTTGGGGAGCCAGGGAGTGACATTCATGGAAAACCATTCCCCTCCCTCAGGCCTCTGCTAGAATCAAAGACAAAGCAATGAAAAGGCCGGAGAAGACACACCTAAACTGCTTCAGACAAGGGTGATATAATTAAGGAAACACCCCAGCCTCATTTGCATTAAAGATGGAACAGAGGGACATCTCATTAGCATACAGAATGGAGAGCAGCTCTTCCAAGGCAGGAACCGCACTGAACTATGGGACACCGAAAGCAGAGAAGCACTGCCTGATGGGAAATCCCTGCTCCAGATGCTAATGAATCTAGGCCTGCTCACACCCAAATTAGTCATTATCAGACCAATTCTAGTAACGATCCTATTGACATCTAAAATACTGAAACTGCCTAGTTGCATTGTGAGCTCGTTCAAGGAACATCACCCATAACCAGGGGTGATCAGTCTCTATTGTCTCTCCTTTTTCTCTTTGAACTATCCCTATAAAAACGCCTATCTTTGCTCCAAGAAAAACTGTTCTGATACCTGGACTTAAACTGCATCAGTTCCATTGAGACTTCTTCATCTCCTGTCTGATCGTGCTGGGGGCTCTGTCCTGCTTTTCTCCTGCCCTCTGGACCCCCGGCTACCATCATCATCTGGGAACCCCGATCAGTGCAAGCTCCGTGGAGTGGTGCGGTCTCTCTCTCTCTCATCAACTATCTCTCTAAGCATAGCCTCGTGATCCTGCCCTGTGTAAACTGTTATATGGTTACCTAACATTTGTAATCAGTTTCAATTTAGATTTAATATTGTAATTGTTAGATTTAATATTGTAACTTTTTGATATCTATTCACTACTCAGAAATAAATCACTTTCATTGTTAAACTGGTTGCTTCTCTCTCTTTCTTTCTCTTTTGCTCACTCTTCCTTAAGGGGTGTTGTTTTGGCTTCCCCATTCGCTCTGCAACAACACTTCTTGTACCCAAGCAAAAGATCCCTGTAGTGCCCAAAATCCAGTGGGGTTTGCTCATCGTGTGGTTTACCAGTGAATGACTGTGGTGTGAAAGTGGGGATAGGAGGTGCTGAACCTGGGGGCTTATGAGGATGGCAGCTTAAAGTGCTGTTTAATCCAGCCCACGGAGTCCAAAGGCACATGAGGATGCAGTGTGGCATTGCTGTGAAACCCAGCCAGCTGAGTCCAGGGACATATGAGGGGGTCAGCTTGTGAGTGCTGAGTACCCAGTCCTCTCAGACATGCTCTGATTAGTGGGCGTGAGTGTCTGTGTGTGTTGCCAAGGTGGTAAGAACCCCATCCTAAGGAACCTAGTTCCTGCAGGAGAGCTCCAGTGGGAGGGGTAATTGGCAGCAGGGAGAATTCAGCTCCATATGAGAGCACAAGTAAGCACCAACAGCACACTGATAGAATTGTTAACCTTCCCCCAGTCCCATAAGGGTAACCCTGATAAATGAGCATACCCCAGAGTATTGAGCAAATCTGGTAACAGTACTGGGTCAGACCAAAGGTCCATCTAGCCCAGTATCCTGTCTGCCGACAGTGGCCAACACCAGGTGCCCCAGAGAGGGTGGACCGAAGACAATGATCAAGCGATTTGTCTCCTGCCATCCTTCTCCAGCCTCTGACAAACAGAGGCCAGGGACACCAATTCTGTCCCCTGGCTAATAGCCTTTTATGGACCTAACCTCCATGAAATTATCTAGCTTCTCTTTAAACTCTGTTATACTCCTAGCCTTCACAGCCTCCTCTGGCAAGGAGTTCCACAGGTTGACTACATGCTGTGTGAAGAAGAACTTTCTTTTATTAGTTTTAAACCTGCAACCCATTAATGCCATTTGGTGTCCTCTAGTTCTTCTGTTATGGGAACTAATAAATAACTTTTCTTTATCCGCCCTCTCCACATCACTCATGATTTTCTATACCTCTGTCATATCCCCCCTCAGTCTCCTCTTTTCTAAACTGAAAAGTCCCAGTTGCTTTAACCTCTCCTCATATGGGACCCGTTCCAAACCCCTAATCATTTTAGTTGCCCTTTTCTGAACCCTTTCCAAGGCCAAAATATCTTTTTTGAGGTGAAGAGACCACATCAGTACACAGAATTCAAGATGTGGGCGTACCATAGTTTTATACAGAGGCAGTAAGATATTCTGTGTCTTATTTTCTATCCCTTTCTTAATGATTCCTAGCATCCTATTTGCCTTTTTGACTGCCGCTGCACACGGTGTGGAAGTTTTCAGAGAACTATCCATGATAACTCCAAGATCTCTTTCCTGATTTGTCATAGCCAAATTAGCCCCCATCATACTGTACCTAAAGTTGGGGTTATTTTTCCCGATGTGCATTACTTTACACTTATCCACATTAAATTTCATTTGCCATTTTGTTGCCCAATCACTCAGTTTGGTGAGATCTTTTTGGAGTCCCTCACAGTCTGCTTTGTCTTGACTATCCTAAACAGTTTTGTATCCTCCGCAAACTTTACCACCTCACTGCTTACCCCTTTCTCCAGATCATTTATGAATAAGTTGAAAAGGATTGGTCTCAGGACTGACCCTTGGGGGACACCACTAGTTACCCCTCTCCAATCTGAAAATTTACCATTTATTCCTACCCTTTGTTTCCTGTCTTTTAACCAGTTCTCAATCCAAGAAAGGACCTTCCCTCTTATCCCATGGCCATGTAATTTACACAAGAGCCTTTGGTGAGGAACCGTGTCAAAGGCTTTCTGAAAATCTAAGTATACTATATCTACTGGATCCCCCTTGTCTGCATGTTTGTTAACCCCTTCAGAGAACTCTAATAGATTAGTAAGACATGATTTCCCTTTACAGAAACCATGTTGACTTTTGTCCAACAAATTATGTTCTTCTACATGCCTCACAATTTTATTCTTTACTATTTTTTCGACTAATTTTCCCGGTACTGAAGTTAGGCTTACCGGTCTGTAATTGCCAGGATCGCCTCTAGAGCCCTTTTTAAATATTGGTGTCACGTTGGCTACCTTCCAGTCATTAGGTATGGAAGCCGATTTAAAGGATAGGTTACAAACCACAGATAATAGTTCAGCAATTGAATCTCAATCCCCTAAATCCAGTTCAGTGATGTAGCTATCATGCTATCCCTTTTGTTACTGCAAGCGCCCTGCCTTTTGGTCATTCCATCACCAGACTTGCTTTGGTTTGCACTTACATATTTCTAGTGTAAATGCTGCTAGAGAACCAGGGTGGTGTATTTTAGCCATTTGTATCAGAACTGCTTGAAGAATAGCAGCAACAATCTCTTTACATGTGCAACCACCAATCAAGCCCCAAGTCTTTTTTTAATTTGTGGGGCTTTTTTAAAAGGGGTCACTTGTCTGAATGGGAAAGCTACTTACTTGGGGCAATACATAATTCATGAATTATGAAGTTTCTGTTGGCCTAGATTTACACTAGACCAGGCAGGTCGGCTTAAGGTACACCATCCAGCTATGCAAAATACATTTTTGTTCTAGCTCATTAATGAGACAGAGTTATATACGATTTGGATCTGGAGTTCTGGTTTATACCCACCTTTAGTGGGGATCACTTTCCTTGATCTTATCTTCACGGTCTTACTTGCTAATGCTCACTATTTATATGATTACTGTAGTTGTGACTTTAAGGTTCTGTATATGCCTCTGAACTCTAATAGCCAAAAGTATAGAAAACCATTTGACGTTGAGCCCTTGTTCTTCCACCTGGTACTGACAAATTATCCTCTCTGTTGGCATGGCTAGAGTTCAGTGAAAAGTATGGTAAACCCTGCTGAAATGAGGTGAGATGCCTGCTGGTTGGGACATGAACAGAGTTAAATCAACACTCATTTGTCTACACTGGGAAACTTTTTTTCTGATACTGACAAAAGGTGTCAGTAATGAGTGCTGCTTCACTAGTTTAATTGCAAGTGTGGACGGAACTGAGCCATGTTTGGTAGCACCTCAGAAGCCATGGCTGGACCATCGGAGAACTTCCTTGTTATAGACAGGACATGGGTGTTGAAAACTTTTTGACAATGTTCCTGCTCTTGTGATAAGAGTTTAGCTCTGCTTTGGGATACTGTGGTGTATTAAACTCCTCCTGATCTGTCTGCAGTAAAGTTGTTTTTGAAAAATTACCCACTGATATACACTGCTGGGAGCCCTTGCATAGATAGCTACTTGATGCCAATCCTATTTTTGGCAGCATGCTGCCTACATTTGCTTCCAACACTATACTTTCTGTATCTACAGCCACAGCCTGAGGAGACTTCCAAACCCACTCCTTTGCTGTTGCCCTAATTAAACTTAGTTAACCAGCTAATCACTCTGCAACTGTAAGGAAAGGCCCTGGGGCAGCAGAAAAACTGCTGTCTGTGTTGTTGGAATCTGTGCCAGTTACTGAAACTATGCTTGAAAATATTTTCATGCTTGCAACTTGAAATAGCTGGGGCTGATCCCTTGAGTATGAGAGTTGAGATCAGGACATGCAGCTAAGCGCACAAGGTAGCAGCCCAATACAAAGAATAGGCCCTCTACAAATTGATATAAACAAGTATTCTACAGTATATAACCAGGGCAAGGGGGCAAGTGCCCTGGGACCGCTCGATTCAAAAGAACGGAGGGCTACCAGCTACGGCAGCAGTGGCCAAAGCCCCAGGCCCTTAATTCACCACCAGAACCCCATGTGGTGCACTCAGGTCAGCTCTGAGGATTGGGGGGAAGGGGATGGCACGGCATACTACAAGTGCCACTGAAGGCTGGCTGCCCCCAGTCCTGCTCCTTCTACCCAAAGCCATACCCCTTCCAGGAGTGTAGAGTGACCTCCCCATCTTGCCCAGGGGCCCAGCAAATCTGCGAGCCTCCCCACCCCCCGTATATAACTACCCTATCTTGGTGTCAGCAAAAAAAAATGTTGTCCATCTTAATTGATGTAAATCCCAAAATAAATGTTACTTTTACTGCATGTGAAGATAGTAATGGAAGGTTCCGGTCATTGTGACATAGAAATAAAACAGAATCTTCTGTCTGCTAGGTCAGGCAATGCAAAAGTGCAGCACAAATACTCAGGAGACACATTCTTCATCTAACTAGACCTGGAAATATAATTTCATGTTGTGATTGCTTGCAATTAGTTACAGATGAAAGTGATTGCATCTGCATTCCAGTAGCCTTCCTTGAGTGCACGAGAAAATGCATTTTAAAAGGATACTATAGGTTATAAATTTAGCAAGTAGAAATAGATTAGTGTCATAGGAGCCATTCCCCTCACACTTGACCAGGGTCATCAACAGATGGAAGCACTTTATTTTGTTGGATTTCTCCATTTTTTTTATAGTCTAGAACATACATACTCTCTCACAGTCCTAAATATAAATTACATAAAAGTGTTTTTAAAATACCCAAATATATTGTGTGTGCGTCTTGTACCTTCAGTCAAACATATATCTACTTGGAAACTTCTTTTTTATCTCTCTTATTCAGTGAAAGCTTCTTTTGAGTAAGCACTGACATGAAACAACTATAAGAAACCCCTGAATTGTAAGGTATGCTTGTGCAAAGACCCAGGAATTACTTTCAGATCTCTATTTTTAATCTCTAAATTATTGCACGTATTGTTTAACTTTTTACATTTATTTTTATAAAAGACTTCAATTCCATTTCAATAGAGGAGAGTGGCTTTTAGAAATTTCAAATGAGAAAGCTGCTTGAATTCATTAAACTGATGAATATGAGGAAATTTGACAGCTATTTGGACATCTGTATGTAGTACCAGATTGAGCTGTATTCACAAGTCTCTGTACAGAAGTTGTCTTTGTTATAATCAGTCAATCCAAGGAGAAAGGGACTATTAAAAAGTTACTAGCGTAGGTGCAGGGTTTCTCACTCGACACTGACAGTGACTTCCATGGAAAATACAGGGTGAACTTCTAATTCCCTCAACTATAGTTTGTGCCTTCTGTTTTTGTCCATTTGGATTATTTGCTTTCATGTCAGTATGCCTATTATTGTCTTCTCACTTGCTGTGAACTGTGTGTAAGCGGGGGAATGGTCCCGCTATTGTGGAGAACTTTCCTGGCTTCTATACCACCCCAGTGAAATGGACCAGCGAAAGGATCTGAGTCTCCGCTCCCACTTCCTTTACCCCACGGCCTCCCTGATCCTGAGGGCTCCACTCTCCTGAGTAGCAGAGCCCTCAAAACCCCAACAAGGCTGGGCTCAGGTTTCCTGGGGCTTAATCCCCGACCTTGCAGTCACTAGGGGCAGGAGTTAGGGTGTCCCCACTCCGAGGTGCTCTCTTCACACTGCAGGCCTTCTTGGCCCAGTGATCATTTCATAAGGTTCAAAGCAAATACAATTTATTAAACATCAACTGAATAAAGAGAAAAGAATAAGAAAAAATGAGAATGGTTAAATGAGAACACACAGCCCTGCTCTGTAGCACAGGGACATCAGAACAGCAGTCTGCAGAGTGTAAGGACAGTCTACAGTCTCTTCCTTATAGGCCCCTTAGGCTATGTCTAGACTAAAAGCCTCTTTCGAAAGAGGCTTTTTTGAAAGATACTTTGGAAAAAGCCTCTTTCGAAAGAGAGCGTCTAGACTGCACGCGGAACTTTCGAAAAAGCAAGCCGCTTTTTCGAAAGAAAGCAGCAAGTGAGTCTGGATGCTCTTTTCTAAAAAGCCCTGTTTGCTTTCAAGAACGCCTTTTTTCGAAAGAGCACTTTCAAAAAAAGGCGTTCTTCCTCGTGGAATTAGGTTTACCGCCGTCGAAAGAAAAGCCGCGTTCTTTCAATTTAATTTCGAAAGAACGCGGCTGCAGTGTAGACACAGGTGACGTTTTTTCGAAAAAAGGCTACTTTTTTCGAAAAAAACCCTGAGTCTGGACACAGCCTTAGAGGCCCTGGATGTGCTGCACGGGGGCTGCAGGCTGGACACGCTTGCTCTGGCAGTGACCACACAGCCTCAAGCTCTAAGTGGCCAGACCCCTCTCCCAGTCTGGCCTGCTGGCCCTCTTGGCTGGTGATATCTCCCTGCCCAGAGCCTCTCCCCACACTTTGCAGGTCACAGCTGCTCACCATATCCAGCTGCAGGCTGTGCTGCTTTGCCAGTCTCCAGCTCCTTGTGTTGCTTCTCTGTCCCTTTTGGCTCTCTGAGCACTGCCAGTCTGCTGCTCAACACAGGGTCTGCACTCCTTGAGCTGCGTGTGCCTGGCTCTGTTACTGCAAAACTGCCCTTCAGCACAGCTTGCACTCCTAGGGCTGTCTGTGCCTGGCTCTGTTGCTGCAGGACTTCTTCTCCACACAGCTTGCTCCTCTTAGCTGTCTCTCAGGGTATGTCTACACTACCCTCCTAGTTCGAACTAGGAGGGTAATGTAGGCATACCGCACTTGCAAATGAAGCCCGGGAAATTCAAATCCCGGGCTTCATTTGCAAGTGCGGTATGCCTACATTACCCCGCTAGTTTGAACTAGCGGGGTAGTGTAGACATACCCTCAGCTCTCTCCTTGCTCAGAGAGACCCAGAACAATCCCAGCTCACAGGGAGGACGGGGCCTGGCCTCTCACTTTCCTCACTGGCCTGTCCAACATGTCAATCAGGCCGAGCTGGAGTGTTGGCTGCTTACCATTGTCTCTGGGATCTGTCAGTCTCAGGGCCCTGATTTCTCATGGACCCTTCCCCTTTTGACACTGAGAGCTGGCGAACCAAAAACTCCCAGGGTATGTCTACACTACAGCACTAATTCGAACTAACTTAATTTGAATTAGTTAATTCGAACTCAGCTAATTCGAACTAGTGCATCTAGACCTAAAAACTAGTTCGAATTAGCATTTTGTTAATTCGAACTAGCATGTCCACGTTGAGTGGACACTGAACCGAGGTTAAGGCTGGCCGGAAGCGGTGCCGGCAGGACATCAGATTAGGACTTAGAGCGTGGAGCTGCTGTCTCAGGCTAGCCGAGGGCTGTGCTTAAAGGGACCTGACCTCCACCCCAGACAGACAGTTCTCATGGGTTCCCCGCTCGCTTGTCTAACTCGATGAGGGACAGCAAAGCAGTCCTGCCTTGGAGTGCCCTGAATGTCCACACTCGGCACATCACAGCACTCGGCCATCAGCCCGGCTGCACTTGCCGCAGGCTGCCATCGGGGAGGAGTGGGGTCAATCGGGGGGCTGCAGGAGAGCTTCCATCCCGAGGAGCCCGCAGAGCCACCCCAGTCCTCCCCATCGGGGGCTCGTGCCCCATTCCTTCCTCACCTCCTTCCACTTACCCCTCCCTAGACCCCCTTCCTGATGTACAAAATAAAGAAAACATGTGGTCAAAAATAGAAACTCTCTTTACTGAACAAAACTCGGGGAGACTGGGAAAAGGAGGTGGGAGAGGGGAAGAGAGAGGGTGCGAGAGGGGAGGGCAACTAAAATGATCATGGGTTTGAAACAGGTCCCATATGAAGAGAGGCTAAAGAGACTGGGACTTCTCAGCTTAGAAAAGAGGAGACTGAGGGGGGATATGATAGAGGTCTATAAAAGCATGAGTGGGGTGGAGAGGGTGCATAAAGAAAAGTTCTTCATTAGTTCCCATAATAGAAGGACTAGAGGACACCAAATGAAATGAATGGGTAGCAGGCTTCAAACTAATAACAGAAAGTTCTTCTTCACAAAGCAAATAGTCAACCTGGGGAACTCCTTGCTGCAGGAAGCTGTGAAGGTTAGAACTAGAACAGAGCTTAAAGAGAAGTTAGATAAATTCATGGAGGCTGGGTCCATGGAGTGGCATTAGCCAGGGGGTAGAAATGGTGTCCCTGGCCTCTGTTTTGGAAGGCTGGAGATGGATGGCACGAGACAAATGGCTTGGTCATTGTCTTCCGTCCATCCCCTCCGGGGTAGCTGGTGTTGGCTGCTGTCGGCAGACAGGCTACTGGGCTAGATGGACCTTTGGTCTGACCCAGTACGGCCGTTCTAAGCTCAGGTCTCAGGGTTGGGGGTCTCACTGGACCACCTTGATTTTCATGCAAACCTGCTCCTGGGTGGCCAGGCTGGCAGCTATCCTGCCCTAGACAGCCACTTTCCTGTGCCTAGTGCGGAGGTCATGGATGAGGTCCACGATCTCCGCACTAGACCAGGCGGGCGCCCGCCTCTTGCGGCCCCGGGCAGGCTCCTGGGAGCCGCAAGCCTGGTCCCGGGAAGAGGGGGAGGGCTGGGTGGCAGCGGGTGGCTGGTTCGTGACGTGCCAGGTGCAGGGTCTGCTGGCTGGGTGCTGGCAGGCTTGCACCTGGCATGGGCACCGTAGCCAGCCCGTGCCCCTTTAAGGGCTCCGGGGCCGGGAGGGGGGCAGAAGAGTTTCCCTGGTGGTGGCCACCAGGGAAAACTGGGGAGGGCTAGCCTCCCACTAGTTCGAATTAAGTGGCTACACAGCCCTTAATTCGAACTAGTTAATTCGAACTAGGCTTAGTCCTCATAGAATGAGGTTTATCTAGTTCGAATTAAGCACTCCGCTAGTTCGAATTAAGTAACGCCTATCAAAGTTCATTCGAACTAACATCTGTTAGTTCAAATTAACTTTGTACTGTAGACATATCCCCACAGAGTTTTAGTAAGGGGCTAACAGTCCCCTTACATGTGTCTGAAAACTTTCTTGTTTCAAATCACTAAGGAAGACATTTATTCCAGTGTACATAGTGCATAGCAGGTCCTAGGCATGCTTTAAGTCCCATCTTAAAAGCCAGTTCTACAGTCCTCTGTCAAACTGCTGTTAACTTTAATGGGAGTTTGCCCAAGGAAGGTCTGAGTTAAGTATTTAGGACTAAATCCTGAATTGTAGTTTACGTGGGACCTCAGCATGTGAGCATATTTCAACCTCACTGAATTGGGTCATTGTTGACTGTCATTAATTATTAATGCAGAAAAAAGTAGAAAGCCAGTGTAACAGGCTGTGATTCACTGCTGTGGTGCCTCCTGCTGGTCACACTGGGAATTAGCTCAATTCTCAGTCGGGCGCCCCCTTCTGGCCAGTGTCTCACCCGTCATCGCTCTGCACTTTCTCCACCCTCTTGCTCTGGACCTGTGGCGTTCCCAGGGCCACTGCTCCCTCTTTAGGACACTGCTCTCCGGCAGTGCCCTCTACTCTGGGCTCTCACCCCCTTCCGGGGTATCAGCGGTTCTCAGTCTTGCACCTACTGCCATGGCCAGCTGCAGCCAACATCTAGCCCCTGACATCAGGGACAAGCCACAGCATCTAAAGGCCACTCCTCGCGTGGCTAGGTGTCGTGCAAGAGTGAAAGGGAGGGAACCCAGGCCCACCCACTACTGAGTCTCAGCCCAGGGACCTTCAGGTGACAGCCTTGTCATGCCCTCCTTCACTTCCTTCTACTGCCTCCCATTTTCAGGGCCACTTCCTCTTGGACCTTCTTGGCCCTTGTGTCAAGGCCTGAAGCCTGGCAGGTATCAGGTCAAAGCCTCTCTTGGCTCAGCTCCCTCAAGTCTGCCCAGCACTGCTCTATCCTAAGTGCTTCTCAGGCAGGGGTGGGCAAATTCTGGTGCATGGGCCCTAATGGGCCCCCACCTCTATATTTACCTCCACCTCCGTAAATATGGGAAGATTGCAGCTCTCATTGGCTGCAGATCACCAGTCATGGCAAATGGGAGGGGCAGGAAGTGATTCTCCTTCTGGCCAGCACCATTTTCATAGAGCAAAATTCTGGCATTGCCAACAGTAGTACTTAGCATGTCCTCTTGTGTTGATTTATTTTGACCTTAATTGTTCTTTTGTATCTGCCTGGTACATTTTCAATCTACTCACCTACTTTCCATAATTATCTTACAATTGTGATGGGAAGCAATATATGTCTGAGTGCAATGCCTTCCATGTAAAACTAATAGGTACATTCCCAGTGGACTTCATGGAGACATTAGGATGTCTTTTTTGGAGACAGAACTCGGCTCTTGATGTCCTTTTGTTGTTTTTTGGGGCAAAGGGGTAGAGAAGGCTTTAGGAATAAAAAGCATTTGACTTTCAAGTATTGTTTTTCATAGAAAGTTTCTTAAAGACAAAGGCTTTACAACATTTCCTAAAGATAGTCAGATGCAAGATTTGCCTGATCTGTTCTGGAAGTTGGTTTCATAACTGGATCCCCATGAGAGAGAATGCTTTGTCCCCAGTTCTTGCATGTGTAACCCTTTCTCTAAGTCTGTGGTTCTCAACTGGTGATCCACTTTTTCAGTGGTCCACAGGAACATTGTCCAAAGTCACACGGCATGAGCAGGCACCTCCGTTAGGCTGTTTTATACTCTGTTCATAAGCATGCGGTGCATCATCCATAGTGTCACCTAGGATGCAACCTCATTGTGTTGCTAGTAACTTCCATCTGAGGCTCTGAGAATCAGTGTAGCTGCCGCCGTCGTGCTGAGCGGTTGCTGTGTCGTTCATCCTGTGCTACAAGTGCTAGAGGTGGTCCACGAAAATTTTTTGATTGGCCTGGTGGTCCGTGGACTGAAACGAATTGAGAACCGCTACTCTAAGTGGAGTCAGTTGCAACAAGGGCTGTGTTCAATATCTAGGGGTGCCTTGTAACAAAACAGAACTAGCTTGAGATCCTACTCAGTAATCTGGGAAAACTAAACACCACCCTTGGTGCCTCAATGCTTGCAGAGTGCTCCTCTCTCAAGTACCGAGACTGTGTAACAAATGCTTTTATTAAAAGAAAACTCAGCATTAATTTGGGAAAATACCACAGTCACAATTGAAAAGCATGCTGTACTCATGGTGCCTTAAGCCGTGGAGAAGGCAGGCAGCTGCATTCTGTACCACCTGGAGACTATGCATCATCTTCACATTCAGCTTCTGATGCAATCGGTTACAGTAATCCAGCTTGATGGTGATAAACACATGGATCACTGTGGCCAAATCCAAATCCAGGAGGAAGGAATGGATCTTCTAGCAAGCTGCAGATGAAGAAAAGGCACTTTTGGCAACTTATTGTAGTTTTTCATACAAGCTTTGCGATGAGTCAAAGGATACTAAGGTTTTGTGCCATGGTGGCTCACACTCTCTCCCGAGTGGTCCCACATCAAAACTGAAGAAAACCAGGAATAATATGAATCCCTGAAGAACCATTGTGAGTTCTTTTCAGAGAGAAATCATTAGAGCCACTGTCGTGGTGGGTCTTCAATTCAAATTATAATGAGGAAACTAATAATATCTTGCCTACCAAGAAAAAAAATTACCCCATCTCATGCATTGGGGAAGTTAATTTTTGTCAGACTGGATTAATTATCTCAACATTTTTATCAATGAATACTTTTTAACTAGAATTTTGAGGAATCATTGACTACTAGAACTAAAAAGGACCTCAAAAGGTCATCAAGTCCAGTTCCCTGCCCTCATGGCAGGACCAAGCACCATCTAGATCATTCCTGATAGATAACTATCCTACCTGCTCTTAAATCTCTCCCGTGGTGGAAATTCCACAACTTCCCTAGGCAATTTATTCCAGTTATTATTTTAACCAGCCTGACAGGAAGTTTTTCTGAATGTCCAGCCTAAACCTCCCTTGCTGCAATTTAAGCCCATTGCTTCTTGCTCTATTATCGGAGGCCAAAGAGATAAATTTTTCTCTCTCCTCTTTCTAACACCCTTTTACATACTTGAAAACTTCGATCATGTCTCCTCTCAGTCTTCTCTTTTCTAAACTAAACAAGTCCAGTTCTTTCAGTCTTCCCTCATAGGTCAAGTTTTCTAGATCTTTAATCATTTTTGTTGCTCATCTCTGGACCTTCTCCAATTTCTTCACATCTTTCTTGAAATGTGGTGTCCAGAACTGGACACAATACTCGAACTGAGGCCTAATCGGCGCAGAGAAGAGTGGAAGAATGACTTCTCATGTCTTGCTCTCAACAGTCCTGTCAATGCATCCCAAAATCATGTTTGATCCTTTTGCAACAGTGTCACACTGACTCATAACCTCATTTGTTATGCCCTTCCAGCATGACTGTGAACTATCAATAATTATCCTCTGAGAATGGGTTATCCAGCCAGTTATGCACCCACCTTATAGTAGCCCCATCTAGGTCATGCGAGACTATATCAGATGCTTTACTAAAGTCTAGGCCTACCACATATTGCTTCTCTATTATCTGCAAGACTTGTTATCCTATGAAAGAAAGCTATAAGATTGGTTTGACATGATTTGTTATTTACAAATCCATGCTGGCTGTTACCTATCACCTTATTATCTTCCAGATGTTTGCAGATGAATTCCTTAATTATTTGCTCCATTATCTTCACTGGCACAGAAGTTAAACTGACTTGTCTGTAGCTTCCTGGATTGTTTTTATTTCCCTTTTTATAGATGGGCACTATATTTTCCCTTTTCCAATCTTCTGGAATCTCTCCTGACTTCCATGACTTTTCAGTATTTTACTTCTGCATCAGTAGTTTACTTTCCTTCTAAAATTCTCACTTCTAACACTGTCTGCTGGTAGATGCTGTACTCCCAACTACTTAGAATTACATAGTAATCCTCTCATTATTTCAAAATACTCTGAATCTGCTCAAAGTGCTTCTTTCTCAATCGTTAAGAACTGAAATCTAATTATAACTTATTACCCACAAGTCCAAACTACAATGCCTGTTATCATAAAACAGTCCCGAATACTAGTTCCTCATGACTGTTCCACCATGACGGTAAAGTGAAGAGGGAGTGCTTTGTTCATTGCAGAAGCCTCACTGTTCTCTTTGCAGCTAATGATATGAGCTTGTGTTCAACTCAGTTTTAATAAAGGTTTCCTGTTGAGGATGTTCTTTTCCAGAGGGATCCATCTATGTTGTATGAACCTCAAAAGAAGCCACTGCTTTATGATCAGAAGTTTCTAACATGTAAAATCTTGGAAGCAATAATAAACCTACTATAGTAATTACAGAAAGGTTCTTCATTAATCAGAGCTTCCACTGGGATGAAGAGGGTGATAATAGGGATCAGACAGTTCAAGGATTCTCCGAGGAACACAAGGGTAGGACTCTGAAACAGGGCAATTATCTGAAACACATACAAAACACTGCTGTGGAAATAGCTGCCGACAGTGGGATCCTGATGATTAATATAAAAACACTTTAACAGGTGATATTATTCAAGTCTGAGAGTCAGCTGCATTACCACTTTCATACCTCACTGTCTGACAGCTGAGCGAAGAATTAACAAGTTATTTGCAAATGTATCATCACACTAGATTATTTGACTAATACTATTCTGCCATCTCTGCATTCAAAGCAGCCGCCAAGCACCTTGTCTTCTCTTCATTTTATGCACTTTCCACACACAATAATGCTTTGTAACTGCCTTGGATACCTATACAACCGGATGTCCCCAATCCTAGGGTACATATTGTAAAAGTGCTTTCTTATTTGTTTATCAAATTATAGATCTTCAAGGTAGGAAGAGGGAGCTTTTTTAAGTATCTGTGGTAGTGTGAAGGGAGGTTGTTTAGTACATAGCTATGACAACACTGGATTGTCACTGGAGAGAAAAATACACACATTTTAAGGGTCTGGAAATATAGATAGTAACAAATTGCTTTACCCTTTGTGGATGCCATACTGCTTCTGGCTACGTCTACATTGCGGGGTTTTTGCTCAAGAAGTCTTTAGTGGAAGAGTTCTTGCACAAAAACGTTTTGCGCAAAAGCTTGTCCGCACCTCAAAGCATATCGCTTTTGCGATGTGTTTTTGTGCAAGAGAGCATCCAAATTGCATGGACGCTCTTGCACAAGAAAGCTTTTTCAGATAGGCTCTATTTGCACAAGAAACCCCTGCATCCACACATGCCTTTTTGCACAACAGCTGTAGTGCAAAAAGGAGTTATGCCTTGTAGAAGGAAGCTTACCTATGCCTCAAAAAACCCTCTGTTCTGCCTTTTTAATGTCGATTTCCTTGAGGTGTGGACGCTCTGCAGGTTTTTGTGCAAAAATGGCCATTTTTGTGCAAAAACCCTGCAGTGTAGACATAGAAATTAAATGGGGCCAGGAAAGGGGAATAAAACCCTGGTATAGTGGAACCCTCAAGATATACTGCATTGAGTAGCAATCAGATGTTGTTTTGATCTCCCTCTTCAGGGGAAAAGATAGTTTCAACATGTTTCAGTGAGTCAGCCAACATCTTTTGGGGTGTTTGAGATGAAGTGCAGTTTTATTATATTGTGTGCCCTGGTTTCTTGTACTGGTATCACTTTATCCATTATCTTAACATCGCTATTGACTTAAAATTTGCAAAGATTGCTTGACCAGTGTCATTTGAACTCAATATTTGATACATCTTCTGCCTGGGGATTAACTTTTCTACATAGAGTGGGTAGTCTAGATTACCTCTGTGGCTTTCCATATCTAACTCCAAATGCTTTCTGGCCACCATAAGTTAACATCAAAAATTATCTCCATAGACTCACATGTAGGTCATTGTCTCATTTAATCTTGAAGCAAAATGCAGGACAATGTAGCACTTTAAAGACTAACAAGATGGTTTATTAGATGATGAGCTTTCGTGGGCCAGACCCACTTCCTTCTTCCACTATTTGATCTGAGGAAGTGGGTCTGGCCCACGAAAGCTCATCATCTAATAAACCATCTTGTTAGTCTTTAAAGTGCTACATTGTCCTGCATTTTGCTTCAGCTACCCCAGACTAACACAGCTACATTTCTATCATTTAATCTTGACAGCATAATAACATCTCTAAAGATTTAAAGTGGCAGACTACTGAGAGAGCATAAACTCCCAATAAGGTAAAAGGTGAACTAGTGTAGTAAAAAGAAACAACTAAACATTCTCCATAACTATTTTCTAAGTATGTGACCAATTTATAGTTTTAAATCTTTCCATCTTCAAAATACCAGTAGACTTGAATCTATGGTAAAGCATAACTTAAAGTGGCCCATTTGCATGTATGCATTAGAAATAAGGCACCCATGATCTGGCGTATTTAATCATAATGACTTGATCTATTCTATAGAGGTTTCTAGACTAAACTCACACAGAGCACCTACCAGAAGTGTACGAAGTAACATGATTCCTCATTTGTCACATGCTGATTCTAATCCTCTCTGCAGAGGGAGAAGCAAGTGCTGTTTTTTTTTTTTAATTTTGGTAGGTTATTTGTTTTATAAATGTACTGTGACACTCTGTACCGCAAAGTAGCACCCTGGAACTCCCCCATGTTCATATACTTGTTTTGTACAAAGTATGCATTAAGGTATATTTTTAAATTTTGATTTGTTTGCATTAATATCCTGTTGGACTGTATGTATTATCATTGTATAGGAAGAGCTGCTTTATGTGCTATTGAAATATAGCTATCTTTCCATAGATAATAATAAATCTGTTTTATATTTTACAGAAAACAATGGGGGTGTTTTTTCGGTCAAAGTACTTGGGAAATCTCAGGTCTGATTACAAAGGCTAGTGTGTCCACTCTACACTGAGAGACTGGCAAACTACTTACTGAACTTACGATGCCCAAGGAAGCTTTGAGTGGTGGAAGACTGTAGAGTTCTGGGGCATAAGGTGAGGAGCTGAGGGGAATTGGCCAATTCCTTTCTCTTGATGGTTCAGATGAAACAAGAGACAGAACTATGTAGCACTTTAAAGACTAACAAGATGGTTTATTAGGTGATGAGCTTTCGTGGGCCAGACCCACTTCCTCAGATCAAATTGTGGAAGAAAATTTTGTGGGTCTGGCCCACAAAAGCTCATCATCTAATAAACCATCTTGTTAGTCTTTAAAGTGCTACATAGTCCTGTCTTTTGTGTCAGCTAGACCAGACTAACACAGCTACATTTCTATTACTATTCTTGACAGTTCAGAATGACTGGGAAATTATTCATGTAACTCAGTTGGGAGCTGTTCAGGTCTGTAGATGGCTTTGTAAATGCAGCCCCTGTCAGATGCTTGTTGCTCGACATTAGCATCATAGTGTGAGGGACAGCTCAGGCTGGTGGGATTATGTTAGAGAAGGCAAAGTCAAAGAAACGTAGCTTGCACTTGGAGCAGAAAATGGTGAGATTTCTGATCATCCTTAGTGGCTGGGAGGGCTCATTCTGCAGACTTGGGATGCCCTCTAAGAGAATTTTGTCTCCCGCACAGCTGAGCTTCTCTTATGCCAGAAGAATGGAATTGTCATCTACAGTCTATTTAGATGTCCTGGGCCCAGGCCATGCAGCACTCTGAAGATCAGAACCAAGATCCTGAGCTTGATTTGTGGGAAGCCAGTGTAGACAGGGGAGGATAGGTGTGATGTGCTCACAGTAGCTTGTGTTGCTGAGGAGTTGTGCTGCAGCATTTTGCACTACTTAGCATTTCCTAAGTGCTCCGTTTTTCATGCCCAGGGATATAATATTGCTGTAGTCCAGCCAAGAGGTGGCAAAGACATGAATGACTGAGGTCAGGGCTTTGCCTGACAGGATGGGATGGAGTCTCTGAGCCAAATGAATCAGTAAGCAACAACTTCAAGTAAGGCTTTCTATGTGAGAGCTCAGCATCAGTGAGGAAGTCAATTGTGGATTTGAACTTAGATCAATGGAGATAGCACTGTGGCTACAAACTCCTCGAAGCACTCCTCTCTGCCCACCAGTACCACCACAGTTTCTCACAGATAAAGAGTTCAGTTTCAGCCAACTAAGAGCTGAACTCATCCAAACACTGTGGGTACATCTAGACTGGCAAGATTTTGCACAAAAGCAGACGCTTTTGCACAAAAACTTGCCAGCTGTCTACACTGGCCGCTTGAATTTGCGCGAGAGCACTGACTTTTTAATGTACAAAGTCAGTGCTTCTTGCGCAAATACTTTCATGCTCCCATTCAGGGATAAGCCCTCTTGCACAAGAATACTTGCGCAAGAAGGCCATTGTAGACAGGCAACTTAATTTTTTGCACAAGAAAGCCCAATGGCTAAAATGGCCATCGGAGCTTTCTTGTGCAAAAGCGCGTTTAGATTAGCATGGATGCTTTTGCCCAAAAGCACTTTTTGCGCAAAAGCATCCTTGCCAATCTAGACGCTCTTTTTCAGAAATACTTTTAATGGAAAAACTTTTCCGTTAAAAGTATTTCTGCAAAATCATGCCAGTGTAGATGCAGCCTGTGTGATTGTATGTCAGGCCTGGGAAAAATAAGGCCTGCAGTCTAAATCTGGCCCACCAAGCCACCAGATCTGGCCCGCAGACCCAGCAGGGAGCCCAAGGCAGGTTCCCCTGATTGTCCCACAGCCCTGCACACTGCTCAGAAAAGTGGCTGCCAGGCTGTTTCTCTTTAAAAACTGTGAGTTCATCTATGGTGTGTTCATATCTGTAGATTACATTAATATCACCATGTCTAGTACAAATTCAATAAAGTAAATAGAAACTGATCAAATAGTCAATCTTGTGTTTGTCTTGTATCCATTCTAGAGAGAGTCTACACAATCCTTGTCCAAGCTGAAGAGCAGATAACAGAAGACCTGCTCCAGCTGGGCAATATAAAACATTTAAAATCATAGTAGAGCAAAGTAAGGGAATGAGTTATACTTTTTCTTTCCCTGTGTAACTACACTTGATGTGCAGAAAAGAATAGCAGGGAAGAGAAACTGTGAGGAGAGTCTGGCTGTTGGTGTAGCTGCACAAATATTTAATTTTAAATTATATTATTCGAAGCTATCCCTGAACAACTAAGACTCACTGCTATAATTGTAATCACTTGCAGCTCATATTAGCAGCACTTTCTATAGCGCATTATTGGCAGTGCTCAGACGGTATTGCACAGTCTCCAATGACTCCCTTATGAATAAGTTTAACAATCAGGGTTGTTGGCATCTCATTAGCAACCTGCACAGATTGCCTCAGTCCTTGCATTTCAAGTTTGATCTGTTTGCTTACATTAATATCTTTATAATCTCTCTCGTGGCATTAGGTAGCTAGTAAAGAATCATGATGTTCCATTAGATAAGAAAAAACACAGCTTAAAATAAGGTTTCCAGTTTCCTTTGTGCTTTTAAGCCTTTCAATACTTGATCCTTATTTTTTTTTTAAATACCTGCGAAGGGGAATAAAATTTGAATAAAATTTCACGCTTCTCATCCCATCCACCAAAGGGTCTAAAAGCACCTTCCAGGTACTAAGGAATATAGCCTGATAATGCCCTTGGAAGGGGAGAAAGGTGTTGTCATTACCATATTACAGCTGAGGAAACTCAAGCAGAGAGGATAGGGGATATTTCCAAGGTTATACAGGAAGTCTGTTAGGGTATGTCTAAATAAGATCGTTATTTCGAAATAAGATATTTCAAAATAGTTATTTCGAATAAGATATAAGAGCAGGTTTAAAACTAATAAAAGAAAGTTCTTCTTCACACAGCGTGTAGTCAACCTGTGGAACTCCTTGCCAGAGGAGGCTGTGAAGGCTAGGACTATAATAGAGTTTAAAGAGAAGCTAGATAATTTCATGGAGGTTAGGTCCATAAAAGGCTATTAGCCAGGGGATAAAATGGTGTCCTTGGCCTCTGTTTGTCAGAGGCTGGTGAGGGATGGCAGGAGACAAATCGTATCATTGTCTTCGGTCCACCCTCTCTGGGGCACCTGGTGCTGGCCACTGTCAGTAGACAGGCTACTGGGCTAGATGGACCTTTGGTCTGACCCAGTACGGCCGTTCTTATGTTCTTATGTTCTTATGTTCTAAGATATTTCAAAATAACGCGTCTACACACAAAATGCATATCGAAATAGCATTTTGCTATTTCAAAATAGCGCGTCCACACTGAGTGGCCTCTGAATCGCATTTAAGGCCTGCCGGAACCAGTTCCAGCAGGGCCCCAGGTCAGGACTTACTGTGTGGGGCTGCTACCTGAGGCTATCTGAGGTCTGTGCTTAAAGGGACCCCACCACTCCCCCGGCCAGCCAGTTCTCAGGTTTCCCGGCTTGCTTGTCAACCTTGATGAGGGACAGCAAAGCATTTTGTCTCTGCGTGCTCTGGTTGCCCTCACTTGGGACACCACAGCACTCTGCAACATGGAGCCAGAGCTGACCCTGGGCACTCTGGTGCTTCTCTTGGACACATTGCTGTGAGCCTGGCTGCACTTTCTGCAGGCTGCCATCTGGGAGGTCCATCGGGGGGCTGTCAGTATTCAGGAGGACCTGCAGGAGAGCTTCCACCCTGAGGAGCACTAAGAGCCTCCCTGGTCTGCCCCACTGGGGACTTGTGCCTCATTCCTCCTTCACATCCTTCCACGTACCCCTCCCTAACCCCCCTTCCTGATGTCAAATAAAATACATGTATTTTCATGAATACAAACTCTCTTTATTTAACAAAACTGGGGGGGGGGGCGGGAATGAAACTCTGGTGAGACTGGGGAAAGGAGGCAGGAGAGGGGAGAAGAGAGGGTGGGAGAGGGGAGGGGGAAACTTAGGAGGAAGGAGCTGGAAGGAGGAAACAAGGGGAAGAAGGGGAAGGGGAAGCTCAGCACTCAGGGTTGGGGGTCTTTCAAGACCAACTTGATTTTCATGCAAACTTGCTCCTGGGTTCGCATGTGGCCTTTGGTGGCCAAGCTGGCAGCTATCCTGCCATAAACGGCTGTGTTCCTCCATCTTGTGCAGAGATCATGGACGTTGGGGGCATCTCCCCCAAACCTGAATACGGTCCATGATCTCCACCCTGGACCAGGAAGGTACCCACCTTTTCCAGGCCCTGTCAGGCTCCTGGGAGCTGGCAGACTGCTCCTGGCGAGTGGTGGAGGGCTGGCTGCCAGTGGCTTGCTGGCTCATGTTTTGGGGCCACTGGGTCAGGGGCAGTGACTGCTGGCTCTGGGTTGGCAGGCCTGGAGCTGGCACAGGCACTGTGGCCAGAGTCTACCCCTTTAATGGCTCGGGGGAGGGAGAGGAGTGTTTTTGGTTGAGGCCGGAGTGGCCTCCAGGGCACTCTGGGAAGGCTGGAGTCCCCCTATTTTGAAATAAGTGTCTGCACAGCACTTATTTCAAAATAACTATTTCAAATTTGGTGTTATTCCTTGTAGAATGAGGTTTACTGAATTCGAAATAAGCGCTCTGCTATTTCAAATTTATTTCAAAATAACGGTTTGGCTGTGTAGAAATAAGGGCTGTTATTTCAAAATAACTTTGCTGTGTAGAAATACCCTTAAAGACGAGAAGAGAAAGCAGGGGTCTTGATTCCAGGCCTCTGCTTTTATTGTAAGACACCTCTTCCTGCAGTGCACATATATGTTTAATTTCCAAGGAACTCTGTGGTATGAACACATGTTCTTTTCATTGCTAACAGGATGGGTACTGGAGATGCATATCTGAACTTTGATACTTTAATCAGTCTTAAGACTGTATGATCAAAAAGTGTAGTAGCATACACAGTGCCTGTCCCACTGCACCATCAGTCTGTACTATACTTCTGTTGTTTCAAAGGCTCTGCTGAAGGTAGATTAAAATGTCCTTATACTTGGCTAGTGGGAAAATGGGAACATCTCTTCCTCAGGACTGCATTAGATACTTCTCCAAAGTTGGAGAGTTGTGTGTATGTAGCATAAATGGAGACGATTGCAGCCATTCTAACAATGTAGTCTCGACAGACCACACCACTATTTTCATATGAAGGTGACCCATCCCTGGACTGGAATGTTAGAGCTCTCTGAGCTGCATTAGCTATACCAAGGTTCCCTCAGAGAACACCACAGATTAAAAGATGGATTGTCAGCTGTGACCATCTTCAACTGGAATGCAGGCAAGGTGAGTCTACACCCATGTTTTCAGGCTGGGAGCTACAGCACCATAGCTATGCCATGGTAGCACCATCACGTACACAGTTCCTAAAGGATCTGACACTAGGGTGATCAACCCTCCAGAATTGGTCCAGAGTCTTCAGGAATTAAAATTTAATCTTTAATTAAAGATTACATCACATGATGAAACCTCCAGAAATACATCCAAACAAAACGGGCCACCCTGTCTGTCAAGCAATAGTAGCTATGCTGAAGGAAGTATTTTTGTGTCCACTTCGGGGCTTAGATCAGCATAGCTACAATGTGTAGGGCTTGTCTGCAGTGAGTACCATGTCTGTATGCAACTAACTTTTAAATGTAGACCAGACTTATACCTCCTTTTAGCTTCCCCAGACCTAAAATCTTACAAGCTCTTCTAAATTATGCTGATGGCCAGATCTGGATTAAGAAAGAGGCTTTAGGCGCTGCAGCCCGTGACCCGGGGCTAAGTGGTTGGGGGGTGGGTCTGGGTTGAAGCCCAGTTCCGAGCCGCTCTATTGGCAGGTTAGAGGAGGCATTTCCATGCGCTGCTGTTCCTCAGCTGCCTCCTTGCTATGAGCGCCTGGACGCTCTGTCCCCATGCTGCACTCACTTGGGTGTTCTGTCCCCACAGCTCCCATTGTCTGGGAATTGCAGCCAGTGGGACCTGCAGGGAGTGGTGCCTGCAGGCGAATGTGGGGCAGTCTGGGCCACGCAGACCCACTTGTTCCCTCCACCATCAAATGGGAGCTTCCCCACGTAAGCGCACCACACCCCAACCCCCTGCCCTAACCCTGAGCTATCTCCTGCACCCAAAGTCCCTAACTCCCATCTAGACCCCACCCCCACCCCAATCTCCTGTTGTGAGAGCCTTCCCACATGCCAAACACCTTGGAACCAACCTGGAGCCCCCTTCTGAAACCCAAATGCCTCATCCCCAGACCCATCCCAGAGATCACACCCCCAGTCAGAGTCCTCATCCCCTCCAGCCCCCATCTTCCTGTCTCAACCCACAGCCCCCTCCTGCATACTGAACCTCTCATTTTGGCCCCTCTGGGGCCCCACAAAATCTAATAGCCCTGGACCCCCAGAAGTGATAATCTGGCCCTGCTAATGGCAGAGTCCTATGGAGCATCAGTGGGATCACCATACACTCCTATATCAGTCATTTACTGCCTGTGCAGACTTTCAGCAAACTGGAATGGGTTGTGCAGACTGGGAGGCAGAAAGGAAATGGAGGACACGGCGTTGGCAATGATTTCCTTATGCCTCCTGAGATTTTGCTTTACACCAGCTTTTGAGCTGCTTTGCACTGATCTGTCCCCTAGTGCTAGTGCAGGGTATGCCTCAGTGACTACTGCAAGGGAGGCTTGTTTGCCGCTGTCATGACCATAAGCGATGGGCAACAGCCTCGGGACTAAGGGGTTAACTGTACCTAGCCAGGTATCTGCTCAGCCAATAAAAATGCAAATAGGGATTTCAAACTGAGACACAGGAAATTGGGGGGTTTTCCCTCCTTTGTCTCTGGGCAGTTTCTCTCCAGATACTGAGGGAGACAGACATGTCTCTCTCTCCAAGAAAAGACTTTTCACTATCTGTGAGTAGGGTAAAGTTTAGATAAATCCGTTTTTTGTTTTATTGTTTTATGGTTTGGGAATGGGAATCTGATGTCTGTGCATTTAAAAATGGGGTTTTCTCTCCTTTGTAACTAAGTTTTGGCCCATGGTGGAATTCCCCATAAGTTTATTAATTGGTGACTTTTCCATCTAATCATTATGCTTGTAACAGGAGTATTGTGATGATAATAAAAGTTCTTTCTCTTTCTTTTTTGATTAACCTGGTATTGGTTAATTTTTTGTGTCCTGGTTTTACTTTAGGACTGAAATTTCCCGAATGATCTCTTCCCTGGGTTTATCATTACTTGGGTGGTGGCAGTGGATTTTTATCCCCAAAATCTAGGTTTTTAAGATTTTGGAGGGAAGTTTTATACCAAAGCCTGGAAAGATAAGGTTGTGGGGTACTTTTGCAGGCCCCCACTTCTGCATTTATCATGCCAGAGTGGGGATTTGGCCTTGACAGCTGCTAGTAGCAGATTCTGTGGTTTCCTCTCTGCAGAGACAAACTCCTGGGCCGGTACTGACAATTGTGAAAATGACAAGTAGAAATAACGTCTTCTTATATTTAGACACTTGTAATTCCTATTAGAATGATACAAGTGCAATATTGCAACATATTTTTGAAGGGCAGGTTGTTTTGGTCTTGCTTGTAAGGCTTAAAGCTGCTGCTCTCTCACTTGCGCTATTTTGGTGTGCCGCCTTCTGTCGACAGAGCTACTTTCCCTCTTGACAGCCATCTGTTTTCTAATAATTGCTCCCACCCTGGAATAATCTCTTCTTTCAGAGGGTGTCATAGTAGAAAACCTACTGTGAGAACACTGTCTTCTCAGAGATTTTCTTGACCACTGTAGACTTGGGAATCTGGTAACATAGAGATGGGAAGGCTGGGGATGCACTGTTGCTGCCCAACTGCCCAGGAGGGCTGGGGACACAGTGAGGTAGCCCGGCTTCCAGCTGTCTGGGAAGGAATGGGCTGTGGCACAGCTGCCCTGGTCTCCAGCCACCAGGTGCTCTGGAAACCTGAGAAAGGCAGAGCCATAACACTCACTGGGATGGGGGACACTATCCCTGGAGACGCTCAGGGCTGGGGTTGGGGCTGGGCTTGGTTCCATCGAGAGGAGGTTTCTAGCTAGGTGGGGCCTCAAGCAGAATCATAGAGAATCATAGAATCCTACGGCTGGAAGAGACCTCAGGAGGTCACCGAGTCCAGTCCCCTGTCAAAGGCAGGACCAATCCCAACTAAATCAACCCAGCCAGGGTTTTGTCAAGCTGAGACTTAAAAACCTCTCGGGATGGAGATTCCACCCCCTCCTAGGTAACCCATTCCAGTGCTTCACCCCCCTCCTAGTGACATAGTTTTTCTTAATATCCAACCTAGACGTCCCCCACTGTAACTTAAGACCATTGCCCCTTGTTCTGCCATCCGTCACTACTGAGAACAGCCTCTCTCCATCCTCTTTGGAACCTCCCTTCAGGAAGTGGAAGGCTGCTATCAAATCCACCCTCATTCTTTTCTTCTGCAGACTAAATAAGCCCAAATCCCTCAGCCTCTCCTCATAGGTCATGTGCTCCAGCCCCCTAATCATTTGGTTGCCCTTTGCTGGACCTTCTCCAATGTGTCCACATCTTTTCTATAATGGGGGGCCCAGAACTGGACGCAGTACTCCAGATGTGGTCTCACCAGAGCCAAATAAAGGGGAATAATCACTTAGGGTATGTCTACACTACCCCGCTAGTTCGAACTAGCGGGGTAATGTAGGCATACCGCACTTGCTAATGAAGCCCGGGATTTGAATTTCCCGGGCTTCATTTGCATAAGCGGGGAGCTGTCATTTTTAAAACCCCGCTGGTTCGAACCCCGTGCAGCGAGGCTACATGGGGCTCGAACTAAGTAGTTCGGACTAGGATTCCTATTCCGAACTACCGGTACACCTCGTTCGAACTAGGAGGGTAGTGTAGACATACCCTTATTTAGGTCTGCTGACAATGTTCCTCCTAATGCAACCAGAAGAGGTGTGGTTGGAGCTTGCCTTCCCTAGCTGAACCTTCACCCACTGCCCATGACTGTAGGGACCCAGCTGGTGGCCATTTTGAGCAAGTCGGGACTACTTGACACCAAAGGAGCCTGGGACAGGAGGGTTAAAAGCCCTGCTCAATACTCCAGCCATGATTGCTGCAGGGAGCCAGCTGGGAAGCATTTCAGATGTATTTTTCTTCTTGTACCCTTTTCTAGGGCTAGATCTTTGTTTTCTGCAGTGTTGTTAGCTGAGTACAGTAAAACCTCAGCATTACTAACCAACCCCTCTGGGTCTGGAGCTTGTTCATAACTCCCAACAAAACTTGCTAGTGATTTTTAAAAGTTTACAACTGAACATTGGCTTACTACAGCTTTGAAACTTTACCATGCAGAAGAAAAATGCTGCTCTCCCTTTATTTAGTAGCTTGTGTTTTAACACAATACTGCAGTGTATTTGCTTTTTTGTCTCTACTGCAGCCTGATTGTTTAATCTGGTTCCAAATGAGGTGTGTGGTTGACTGGTCAGTTCCTAAATCTGGTGTTCAGAAGTTCAGTAGAACTTCAGAGTCCAAAGTTAAAGGAGAAGTTTGGAGTGTCTGTAGTAGTTGTTCTGTTTTACTTTTAAGGGAGCCTTTTTGTTCCACATCCATGTGATCACCTTTGTGCTGCTAAAGAAGAGGTAGAAAGAGGAAAAGCACGGGTGGGCGGTGAAAACAGCCTCCAGCCCTGCCCCTTCTTCTAGGCACCTACCTCTTCCCCACTCCCTGCACATGCTCCCTCCTTCCAACCACGGGGAGTGAAGGGGAGTGGGTGTGTGCTCATCTCGGCCTCCCCAGCCTCGGTGTAAGGCTCATTGCATCATACGGCTCAGCCAAGCCCAGCCCAGCCTCTTGAGCACGCGGGGAGGGAGGAGGCAGGGAGTGCTGAGCTGCACAGCCCAGCCCTTCCTCTCCAGCCCTGGAACACCGGGGGAGGGAGAAGGGCATGCCATGTGGCCAGGCCTGGCCTCCCCAGTCCCAGAGCACCAGGGAAGGTGCACGCTGGGGGCAGCAACACTCTGCCCCCAGAAAGCCTACAGCAGGCATTCTTGGGGTGGAGTGTGAGCAGAGCCTTCCCCCGCCATACATACCCAACTCCCATGGGGAAGAGGAATGTAGTGTGGGATTTTTTTACACTTCTCACTATTAATCTTGGTGTTAAATTGGGAAGTAGATAGATAAATATTTTCCTCATTTGCTTCAGTGATTCCCTTTTAGCAGTATCTGCTCTATAAGTAGATTAAAAGCTCAGCATAAAAGTTCTCATAAGAAACTAGGTCTGGTCTATGCTACAATCCTAGTATGTCGGTATAACTACAGTGCACAGAGGGAAAATCCACACCTCTGAGCAACGTAATTGAACCAACCTTAACCTCCTGTGCAGGCAGCACGCTGTCAGTGTGTGTACGTCTACACAGCAGCATTACTTCAGAATTACTGACGTTATTTTGAAATAACGAAAATAACTACACTACAAGCCATTATTTCAAAATAATGTTGAGCTGGAGGACTTCTTTCTCCAACTTCTGTAACCCTCATTTCACAAGAAATAAGGGAAGTTGAAGGAAGAGTGTTCTTCCTTCGACTTCCTGCTGCGTAGACAGCACCAAAAGCTGGATGTAGCTATTTCAACTTCAGCTATACAATTGACATTGCTGAAGTTACATAGCTTAATTCAACTTTTGCTCTGCAGTGTAACATGCCCTAGGAGAGCTACTCCCTCCCACAAAACTACCACCTCTGGGGGAGGTAAATGAATGATTTTGATGGAAGACTTCTCTCCTGTGCATCTTCACTTAAGCGCTACAGCGGCATGGCTGTGCCAATGCAGGATTTTAAATGTAGACCTACTGTGAGCAGCACCTTACTCCACAAATACCATTGAAATCAGTGGAGCTACTCATGGAGGAAGGTGCTATTTGATATAAATAAAGATAAGAACAAAAGAACAGCAATGCTGGGTCAGACCATTGAGCCCAGTATCCTAACAGTGGCCAGTTCCCAGAGGGATTGAACGGAACAGGTAATCATCAAGCGAGCCATCCCCCTGTCACCCATTCCCAGCTTCTGTCAAATAGAAGCTAGGGTCAGTGGAATTTAGCCTTAAACTAGCAGAATGGAAATGTTATTCCAATTCACCACATTCTTCTTCTCACTGGGGATGACTTTGCTTTGCAATAAAAATCTCTCCAAACGGAATCTTGTCAATTTGAGCTTGTTAGTCTGGGCTTCACTTTGATGAAGATGAAAAATGTATGAATTATACAAGAGCAGGGTATTCCCGAGTCTACTAATATTGAAGATTTATCACTTTTTCTAGTTTCTCTGACTGCAAGTAATCTTCCTTTTAACATATGGAAAGTGTATCACCTTTTTAAGAAGAGTATTTTGAAGTTTCTATCCTCTGAATTCTTCTCTCAGTTTCTAGAACTTTAGGATATGTCCCAATCAGATTTGTTTAATTAATATCTCTTTTGGGTGATATTGACATTTATTTTTACTGTCTTGTAGCCAGACAGGAACCCCCCTTGTAACATCCATTTTTGCTTGCCTGGAGCATGCAGGGCATACAGAGCAGAAGGACCAGGCTGTGTGACCGTGAATGGCTGTAAACAGAGATATTCCAATTGCTGACCAAGAGGCTGCCAAGGAGTGCCCTTGACTCAAACCCATATTGATACAAACACACAGCCATCCGCAGGGGGAGGAATCTCTCGCCCAGTAAAAAAAATGTCTAGTATTCACAATTTAGTTATCTCTCTTGCAAGTGTAAATTAACTTGAAACTTGCTTGTAAGAACTGGCGCCACAAAACGGACCAGTACAATTCGGCATCTTAGATAAGAAAGAGGATACAGGCCCCCAGGGGTATATAGATGGGTCCAGCAGCACATTTACTCTGTGTCAATCTACCATCTATCTGCTGGTCAGGTTAGGTGTTTGATCTCCTGAGGTTCCAAGGGGATGCCCACCTCGTATTCGTCTTTCCTAGGAATTGAGAGACCGGCCCTGGCCTGACACGCTGGAGTCGAGAGGCACAGAAAGGGGTAAAAATTGTACCTGGATGTGGTCCTTTGTCTTAAGTGTACACATAGACTTAGAGCTCTTTAAAGATTAAGCTGTCACTTGGTACCATTATTTCTATTTTCTATCTTTATTTTCTTTGTAACCATTTTTAAAATCTGTATTTGCTAACATTTAAGAAATAGAGCAATAGCCATTATAACCATATGCTTTTATATGTCTTTTAATAAACCTGTAACTGTTTAAGCTTTAACCTGACTCCTTCAGTTGCTGTAACAGAACCAAGCACAATTTAAAAGAACTTCAGCCGGTCATAAAGGGACAGACATAGGGAGAGCTTGGGCGTTTGGATCTGTGTCACTCCCAGGTGACAAGATCCGTTGGGGCACCTTTTCAGCCTTTCCTAGGCTGCCCGCTGTGAAGGAACCCCTGTGTTCTAGCAGCTAAAATCTAAGGTGTAATAAGCTCTTCCTATATAACTGGGCATCTGTTGGCCTGCTGGCCACCCTCTGCGACGGGACCCCAGTCCTAGCAGTAAAGACACGGACGTTAAACCTTTTCTCGGAAACATACACACACACACTGCCCTGACCGTCGGCTGACATGTCTCCCTCTTAATAAAACAGATTTCCTTTTGGTGAGGATTCAGATGTTGAAGTCTCTGTATATTTTCCATCTTGTGATGCTTTATTTTCTAGGTTCATTCTCTGTTACTCCAGGGATCTTTAAATCATTCTCTTTTTTGATACATTCTAGTTAAAGTAGGCCAACTTTCTTTTTACAGTTAACTGTCCCAGTAGTTCTTTTTAATGAACCTTCATAGCAGGTTTTGGGGCATTTTAAATATTTGAAAAATATTTGGACTTATTAAATAAATACCTCTCTTTTAGACCTTCTCAGCAGTAGCTGCCAAAATATTTTCCAAAGGAGAACAGTGCATTATCCCCATTTTACAGGTAAGTAAAATGAGGCATAGGGGATGAAGTGATTTGCCCAGGGTCAGGCAACAGGCTGGTGGGAAAACTGAGAACAGAACCCAGGCATAGTTTGACTTCTGTATTGGGAGGCCAGATCCAGTTAAGCCAACAGGCTTCAAATTCTTCACCTGCCTGAGGGTTGCAGTCAGAGGAAGGCATACTCCTCTTGTAGTTTCAATGGGATTTGAATAGCTGTTCCCCCTCCCTGCACCTCAAATTCTCACTCTTTCAGGGGAGGTGTGGTTGCTGCCAAAGATGGCATCCAGCTCCTTAAAGAAGCAGCAAGTTTTGGTGCCACATCACAGAAACAGTGGGCCTCTCTTGCTTTCTGGAACGCCTGCCTCAGCTCTTTGATTTTAGCATGGCACTGCTGCGTGCCTCTGTTGTGCCCCTTCTCAGCCATACCATACGTAATTTGCTTGTGGGTATCCACGTTCCTATGTATCTGGCTGCAGAGCAATGGAGTACTTAGCAGAGTAGTCATGAGGGGCATTGTGAAACATCTTCTGAAGGCCACTTAAGGTGACATAAGCAAGCACAGGATGTACACTGACACTGCACCACTCTAACTTGGTCACAAAATGCTCTGATATTTGTCAAGGTGGCCTTATTATGTTGGCATAGCAGGAGAATTACATTGTCAGGAGGAGCACTGTTGTATGTATATGAGCAATCAACAAAACTCTGTAGAAAAGGCCTAAGATTTTTTAGATTAGGGGCAGTTCTCCTTGTTTGACTCCTATGAACATTCCCATTGTCCACAATGGTATGATGGATAGGTAAGCTAAACAGAACTTGTTCCCTAGAGACTGGACATTTGTTAAAATGAGGAATACTTTGAATATGATATTGCGCACTTTCCTGTTCATGTAACTTTTAAAGTTCATCTGGAGAGAGAGTAGCTGTGCACAAAATGTTGCTTGTTATCAGCGCTGTTTGACTTCTAGTTCTCCAAAATGTTCAGTCTTTATCCAATATCAGCTTTAGTGTATCTACTGGATTTTTCAGTCTGCTTGTTCAGGTTTCTAGCTGTGAAGTGGAAAGCAACAAAGCATGCCAGATTTTTAAGAGAATTTTTGCTACATCTAGTGGTACAAGTGTGAAGTGTGACCTGGATACCTCAAAGTCAAGTTATGAAGGAGCAATTGCTGTTATGAAAGAGAATGAATTCTGATGGGTTTTGCACTACATTTATTTGGATTTTTCACTCAGAAATCCACCATAAGTGCCTTCTCCTTCCTCTGGAGTATCTGAGGTGGGTTAGTGTTTGAGACAAGTACTGGATTAGATGGACGTTGGCTATGGTCCAGCCTGATAATTCCTGTGTTACTAGTTATTGTTAAGCATTCAGTAATGGGAAACTGGGAGAGGGAAGGGAGGAATCAAGCAAGCTTTATCTTCTCAAATACAATTCCCATCCTGCATGTCAGATAGCAGTGGTGAGTGCTCTGAAGTGGTGGGACGTAAGAGTAGCGTCCATTTTAACTGTTGGAAGATCCTCTCCGAGGTTCTGTCCAGATCCCATTGAAACCAAAGGAAGAACTCCTGCCGATGCCAGTGGGAACTGGATCAGGCTATTACTGAACAAATGGCAGCTGACACGAATGTGGATGGGGGACTTCAACAGCATCTCCCTGCCATCTCAATTAACTATTTCTCATTTCCCTCACAAAGACAGTTCCATCTTTATCACCATCTAATAAGGAATATTGTTAAAATAAAAGCTTTAATCCACATTCTAAATGCTTTAAGGTTTTTTCTTTTACTGTATCTTAAATTTTTAAAAAAACTGCTGCTGGTGGTTACCCTGGGGCCTCAGCAGACCAATGTCTCTGAATCCAGAACCCCAAACCATGCTTAACTGTTCTGCGTGGGTAAGACTTTAGTGTTTGTAAAAGAGAGGGTCATATTATTATGTTTGATTCCCTGGGCCCAGAATAAAATAGTGCAATGGTCACTTTGGCTTTTAGGAAAGCCTTGTGATACTGTCTCTCAAAATGAAACTTCAAACATAATTCAGCTTGCATGGGTGAGGATTGGTGTACTGGAGCCTGACATCCCAAGGTGCAATCCAGACCAGCACAGGTCTTGTCACCCTGACCCAGGGCCGTCCTTAGGCATACGCAGAGAACGCAGTTGCGTAGGGCACCACAGAAGTTCTGGGGCACCACTCTGCCAGGAGAAACAGGAAGCAGTGAGCAGGCAACAGCAGGGCTGCTGGGTCCTAGAGAAAGCCCAATGCGCTGCCTGCAGCACAGTCCGAGGGAAGGGGTTGGCTGCTGGGGTCTCTGGGAAGGGGAGGGAGTAGGAGTGGGGGAAGGAACTTACCTGCGTGACTCTCTCCCCTGGCGTAAGGTGAGGCAGGCTGGCTGGGCAGCTCTGTGCCAGTATCCTTTCTTCTCCCTTTGCCCCACAGAGCGCCCCTCTCTCCCCCTTCTCTCCGGCAGGGCTGGGTTGGGTGAGGTGCTAGGGGGAGGGAGGGTTGGGGTTGGTGCTGGCCCCGGAGTCTTCCCTCTCAGCTGGTTTGAGCTCAAACGCCAGGGCTTCTCCCCTCTCAACTGTTCCGCAGCGTTTAAACAGGCCGCACAGGTGCTCCCTCGGCCCCACACAGTGCCCCGGCCGGCACCGGGGAATTTAAAGTGCAGGTGCTGGGCTCAGGCTGTGGCGTGCCGGTGCCGCGTGTATCTGCCGCCAGCCAGCCCTTCGGCAGACAGCCCCGGCCTCAGTCAGCACGCAGCCAGCCCCTCCCCTCCCCTCCAGCATCTCACCCAACCCTCCCTCCTCCTAGCACGTGGATGCTGCTGCTGGTTCTGGTAGGGTTATCAAGTAGAATCCCCCCCACAAAAAAACGGACACTTGATTGTGGGTGGACGGGAAGCAAAGCTGGGGGGCCACAAGGCTGGTGGGGGGAGGGAAGCAGAGCTGGTGGGGGGGGGGTGCAGAGGCACTGGCCAGGGGAGATCAGGAAGGGGAACGGGCTGGTGGGAAGCAGAGCTGGGGGGCGGTGCAGGGGGGCTGGCTGGGGAAGATCAGGAGGGGAAGTGGGGGAGAACCGGCCCACTGGGAAGGCAGGAGGTGGGAGGTTGAGGGCACAGAGTTTGGTGCGGGGTGTTAGGATTGGAGTATAAGGTTGCAGGGCTGGAGTCAGGGCAGAGATATGGGGGACTCTTGGTAAGGGGTAGAGGTTAAGATGTGTGGGCAGGGGAATGGAAGGTTTGTGGGGCCAGCTCAGGGTAGAAAGTGATAGAATGAGGGCAGGAGGGGTGGATTCAGGGCACAGAGTCTGATGGAGGAGGGGCTCAAGGTAAGGAGGTGGGGGAGCAGGAGTCAGGGCAGGAGGTAAAGGGTGCAGAACTCCGGAGGGAGCTGGAAGAGATTACGGGGCTTACAAGGGTGACAGTGCTGTGCTGACGACTCCTCAAGGGGGGACAGAGATTCACTTTCCTGGGACTCCCCGCACTTTCCCCCTTCCTCGCAGGATGGCATCGTGGAGGTAAGTTGCTGGGGTGCAACAGCCCCTGCTGCTCAGGCAGCTCGCACGCCAGCTGTCTGGGGAGTGGGAATGCATTTGCACACTTCCCAGAGGTGCTGCAGGATTGCCAGGAACTGGTCCCAGCTGCCCCTGTCACCTGCCCAGACCCCCCACAAGTACCCTGTCCCCTGCCCCCACTAACACTGTCACCAGCACCCAGCACCACCCTGTCCCTGGGCCCAGCACCCTGCCACCCACCGCAGCACCCAGCACCACCCTGTCCCTGGCTCCAGTACCCTGAGAGCTGTGCCAACATCCTGGGGACCACATTAGAGAGGCTTGGGGGTTGTTTTTTTTTGGCATCTCACTTGTGTGGCCCCAACTGACTTTTCTGTGGGTCAGTGACCCTTGACTTTTAATACACTGGAACCCCCTGTCCTGAGCCTCTCACATCCCCAAACTCCTGCATCCCCACATCCTCAGTCTTCTGCCACAACATTCCTGCACCATCCCCACATGGCAAATGTGTATCCTGAGCCCATAATACTCACAACCTCCTTGCTCTGACCCCACACATATTCAGTACAAACTCCTGCACCCTCACATCCACAAGCCTGTGGCTTGCTCGGCACCCCAACCTTCCACCTGAGCCCAACACTCCCCAGCCTGGAGCCCCCGAAAGCTTATGCTCCAACACTTCGGTTAGTCTATAAGGTGCCACAGGACTCCTCGCCGCTTGTACTGAGGAAGGACACCTCCTTTGAACTAACAAGCAGAGTTTGAACCAGAACCAACACGTATTCAGAGAAAGAAGCAACACTTCATGTCTGAGGCAAAAGATAAATCAGTTCAGGATCCAAAACAAAAATTCAGAATCAACTTCTACTTCTCAGTCCTAGATACTGCAATCCAGACAGTTAAAGAACAATTTGTGCAGATACAGCAGCCTGATTCAATATTTGGTTTCCTCAACGATGTGCTCAGTTTGCAAAATAAGACTTCAAAACATTGAGAAATATATTTGAACATTGCTTGAAGCTAGAGTCAGCATTACAACATGGAAATTCAAAAGATATTGATTTGTGCAGTGAATTGAAGGCTATTTTATGACAACTTCCAAGACATATTATATCTCAAGATGTACTGAAGTTTATCTGTGAACACAGACAGCTTTCCCAACACCTTCATTGCTCTTCAAATTCTCTTGACTCTTCCAGTTTCTGTTGCTAGCAGGGAGCCTAGCTTTTTTAAATTAAAATTGATAGAGACATGCCTTTGTTCTTCCATGCTGAAAGAGAGACTTGTTGGATAAGTCATTGTCTCAAATAACTTATGGAAGAACCTGGCTCAAACAACTGATCGTCCTGGTAGATTCTGGCATGCTTCATCCTCTTTTTGGCTCATGCCATGGGCAATCCTAGGCTGACTTTTCAGTGCCTCATTCACATCACCTTGCTTGGCCGTAGCCTTGTTTATGATGTTTATCAGTGCTCTGGCCTCTCGCATCTTGACTATAATGCTTGCATAGATAAACAACAGAACAATCTTGCTCTGTTCTCAGCACCACTTCCTCATTTGAGGAAGCTTCCTTGGCTACAAAGTGTGAACAATCTTAATTCCTGGGGAGAAATCACAAGCATGATTGTCACAGGCTGATCAACAGAAGAGTAAGTCGACTGAGCATATTAACAGAAAAAAAAAGTCCCAGTCTGGATAACTTAACATACATATCTTTTAAAATACTTTTTCAAAACTGCGTTTCATGAATTTTTTAGAATTACATCGGTTTAGTGTATTGGATTTATTAGTAGAATTATTTAAACCATGGTTCAGTATATTAAAGCTAGCAATCTTGTGCAGTTGCTTGCTCTTACTTGCATTTTTATTTTTGGGTCAAAATAATTTTAAATACTTTTAAATGTATCTAAAATGTAGGAAATAGTATCTGACATTTTCAAAATTTCCATGGAGCTCATTTGTATTGTAACTGCTACTCCACAGCTCTCCACTCCATATCTTTTCATACTTTTTTCACATACATTCCCATTTAATCCTATATAGACTTATTTCTCTCTCTCTCTCTCTCTCTCTCTCTCTCTCTCTCTCTTTCTCTCTCTCTCTTCCCTGAACCACTCCCTTCAACAGATTATTGTATCCCAAAGCAGCTTTCCAACAAGAAAACAAATATAAGCACATCTGGCCCCCAGGCATTAGATTTCCCACCCCTGAGCTAGAGAAAATCACACTCAGATGTTTCGGTTTTACCTATAAGCTGAGCAGTAGTATTGTGATGTTAATGGTGACTAAGACAGTCAAGGCTCATTCTCCCTCCAGTACATTTGCATACTTCAATCCCAGTAAGACCACTGAAATGCATAGTGAGAGAGCCCTTTACTTTGAATCTACTTTGACTGTTTGTTAATTTAGGCATCAGTTGTGTGTTGGCTTTATTTTTCTGTAATCAATTCTGACTTTTATGCCTCATTACTTGTTTTGTCACTTAAAATCCATCTTTTGTAGTTAATAAACATGTTTATTGTTTAACCTAACCTAAGCCAGACTGTTTAGATTGGAGTGTATAGGAAACTCCATTTGGGATAATGGGATATAGGCATATCACTTTCTATGAATAAAATAACAGATTTTATGAGTTTATAATGTTCAGGAGAGAGCTGGGAAGTACAAGTAAATAAGGAAGTGTTGTTTATTTTTTCTACACTTTTTTATTTACTCCTCATAACGCAAGAACTAGGGGTCACCAAATGAAATTAATAAGCAACAGGTTTAAAACAAACAAAAAGGAAATATTTCCACAATGCGTAGTCAACCTGTGGAACTCTTTGCCAGGGGATGTTGTAAAGTCCAAAACTATAACAGGGGTCAAAAAAGAACTAGATAAGTTCATGGAAGATAGATCCACCAATGATTATTAGACAGGATGGCCTGGGATTCAGAATCATGCTCTGAAGTGTCCCTAGACTCTGTTGCAATGGGTGACAGCGGATGGGTCTCTTGATGATTACCTGTTCTCTTCATTCCCTCTGGAGCAGCTGGCATTGGCCATTGTCAAAAGACAGGATACTGGGTTAGATGGACCTTGGGTCTGAACCGCTAGAGCTTTTTTATGTTCTTAAGATGCACATTTCTGGGAAAAAGTCTAGGATGGGAATTCGTTAGTGTTGCTCTGCAGTGTAATTCAAGAATGACTGGCTGTGGCCCTCATATACTATAACTGGGAATAAAGTGCATGCCAGGAGTGAAGCTGTGTAAAAGACGCCCCAGACTGGAGAATTTATGGGACATAAAACTGTTCACCAGTCCAGATTGTAATGTCCTGGGTGACGTTACCACTCCAGAGAAATGGTGACAAATACGGAATCATGGAGATATGAGGTGCCTGAAGAAAGACCCAAAGGATTCCCAACGCCTCATGATCTGGTCTAAGTACAACCAATGTTAGGGAGGAGACCTTTTCTAGATGTACCAAATATGGAAGCTCATTGAGTGCCAAATGTAACCATCTCATATTCAAAAGCCTTATTGTACAGGAGGGACTACGACTGTATCTGTAGGAAGAATAGACCTAAATGAAAGAGAAAGGATATTAGCATTCATAGGACAGGGAGACCAGATGCTGCCTGGATTTGGGCACCACCATGTTTCCATTCATTGGAAAACTGAATCCAGGGTCCCTACTCCTGGTTTAGTACCAATTATCACTGTAATTATAGAATTGGTACTAAACTATGGCTAGGGACCATGGATTCAATTTTCCGAGGAATGGGAACTTGGTGGTACCCAAATCCTTCCTCCCAATCCTCTTGGCACCAGCTCTAAAAATACAGAGTGTAGGTAATTAAAATGACAAGATTTTCTGTCACATCCCATCCCCAAATCCTTGGATTTCTATTATCTAATTTATAGTCCATTCCTACAAAATGCTTTTGCAATCTACATGCTGATTGACTTCAGCTGGGTTTCAGAGCAACAGGCAAGATTATAAAATTCTCATGGTATGAATTTGCCTTACTTTATGTCTGAAAAGCACAATTCACAATTTATGAAGCTAAAGACCAATAAGAGGGGTAAATTGGTAAAATTGCAATAGACTTTGAGGTGGAGGATCTATTAGGAGTTCTGTGAATAGTTCCTATATTAGAAAGGAAGCTGCTAAACCAAATAAAATACAACCTCCCATTCTACACAAGATGGCAGCATTGCTACACAGCAGATTTCAAAACAGCGACATGGGGGGTGAAACTACTTGTGATTTTTCTAACCAAGCCTTTTAATTCCTAGCTTCCCTGAAAATGTGTTTTATTATTGGGAGGGGGAGAAGGGAGAGAGGGTGAGAAACAAAACCAAAAGCTACTCCACTTTTTGTCACAAACTGATTTTAAAACATGTGCACAAGCAATGTATGAGTCAACTGTGCAGTTGAAGGGCTATACTAGTGTGGGGTGTAAAATTCAGGGATGAATAAGTGAGAAACAGAAGAGAGCTGAGCATGTGTTCAATCTGGAATGTGTGCTTGTTTAGGTGTCAGATTCTACGTTGTTACATTATGTTGCAGAGATTATCTGCTGCAGCTTTCAATAATATCTAAGCACTCCACTACCCTATCAAGACAGTGTCAATCTCTCCTAATTATATATGCTAGAGGGGTTCTGGCTACACAGCACTTTGTGGGAACATAGAAGGGCCAGATTCAGAAGCCATTATGTTGAGCAGCTCTTATTTGTGTGCATAGTCCTGTTGAGGACGATGGATTTCAGAGCAAGATTGACTTTTGCTCTGTTTATCCAAGCTAGAGGAGACATGGGCCATACATCATGAGTAGATGAGGCTCCATGGAGCTACTGTTCCTGCTCCCATGAAGATGGGCAGGAGAGGGGAATGGGCAGAACCTTGACCCTTCCCCTTGCATGAGTAAGGTGCTTCTCCTTGCTCGGGATAGATATTCATATTGAAATCTAGCCCTGAGAGCCCAGCTCAACTCCCATTGACATCAGTGGGCTTGGATTGAGATTTAATTGAACATTAGTTCCCGTGGGTAGGTGTTACAGGATCTTATCCAGTAATAAGTGCAGACACTCATTCAATTGTGTGCTTAAAACAAAATACAGCTGCTAGCTACTCAGTTCTGTTCTGTTCCTGTTCACCTCTGTTGCTTAACTCTTGAGTTTCTCAGGGGGGCAGGAACTGTAAAGTGTTGAACGAGCTATGAACACTTACAACTCTGTATATAAATGACAGATGATCCAAAGAGAAATATCTCTTCTCCCAAAGAATGTAATGATCATAAATATTTAAATTCAAATTAGATACTAGACAAAGCATTTAAACTATATGGGGGGGGAGCACTGAAGGAGTGTCATGTATTGGAACACATGAGGAGTCTGCTCTCTTTCATATATACCTATTGATAGGCAGTGATCAAAAGTGAACTCTGATCTCATTTTTTGTGGATTTATTTTATGTGCAATTCTTTCCCCTTACTATCTGCACACATGCCCTTGAACCATTCCTGGCCCTTTCCCTTGCTAAAAAGACAGGCTGTACAAGCCAAGATATAGTTGCTTTCAAATCAGGAATTGCAGGTAGATTGTAAAGCTTCTGAGAAATGCCCATTTCACTAGATTACTGACTCCCAAGAACACTAGAGCCACCTCTTTCAAATGCCTCCCTAAATCACACTTTATTACCAGTCTTTGCAAGATTTCTGCCTACTCTTGAGTTTGCACAAAGAGCAGCTGCACCAGAAGGGTGGATGAACTATTCTGCCTGCATCTGACAGTAGGACGTAGGGATCCTGAGGAAGGGTTTATTTATATATTTGCAAAGGGCCTGGCATGCTCTTGGCAATCAATATCTTAAAAAAAAAATTGAAACATCACTAAAAACTAAATTCTGCTTGTTTGGACTGAATTGGAAAGCTCTTCTCTTGCAGAGGATAGAGTCTAGCTCGCTGTGCTTGTGCCTACACCTGCAATTAGCTAGCAGAGAATGGATAAAAAACAAATTGTCCTCACTGTAACCCACCGCCGTCACTGCTGAGAGCCTTCATGACACTTACCTTCATTGGGAACAGTGATGTGAGGAAGCTGCCTGAGCACACTCTCCTGACTCCGATCTCATTAGCAGCATAGGGGAGGCCGGATCTTGTGGCTGACTAAAGAACCTAGCAGGGGATCAGGCCTGGGTTCTCATCTTGACTCTGCCATTGACTTTGGGCCCACCATTTGACCTCTCTGTACTTCATTTTCTCCATAGTGAAGGTATGATGACTATAATTACTGCCAATGGCATAGCCACAGGTGGGCCTGCGTGGGCCATGGTCCACCCACTTTTCATCCAGGCCCACCAACCCATGCAGACTGGGTGCAGGAATGACCCGCTGTGTTCAGCGCTCCGGCCAGAGAGCAGGGTTGCAGCACCGGAGCTGGCCCCACTCTATTTGGCATTCTGGTCGGGGAGGAGGGCCGGGGTCCTGGGAATGACCCTGTGCAGCCATCAGTACTCGAGCTCAGGGAGCAGTTTGGGAGTGGGGTCAGAGCTGACCCTGCTCTGCCAGCATTCTGTGCCCCGCCACCAGGTGCTCCAGCTGGGAGCAGGGCCAGGGCACGGAGAATTACCGCCGCCATCACTGCCCACCCACCCAAAATTGGGGCCCATCCAAGTGGACCCTTCTGGCTATGTCACTGCTTGATGCATATGGGCTTTGCAAGACTACACACTGACTAATGGTTACAAAGCCAATTGAGATTCTTGCCTAGAAGGGGCTTTGAATGAGATGTGAGAATTATTCCACTCTTGTGGAGTTTTTCAGGAATTAATTTTGTCTTAAAGTTTTCCATGTGTTCAGTGCCTGAGAAGTGTCAAACCGATATACAGAACAACACCAAGGGCTGCCTTTGTCAAGCAGGTGGAGCCAGTCTGTTTTTATTGGCCACAGACTTTTGCTTACAACCCCTAAAAGTGACCAGGTACTGCTGTTTATGTATGGGACTAGATGCATTTCAGAAGTCAAGTCTTGCAAAGCATACAACTCAGTGTCCCACATAAAAATTCCTCCAAATAATCTAACATTAACCAAAGCAATAACAGCTTTTCTGTAAAGTCACTTGTTTCTGTGCAGATGTCCAGGCAGGGTATATTGCTCCAGCTTTTCTGATTAGAAGTTAAATGCACAGAGACCAAAAAAAATATTGCCCAATAGACACGAGACCCTGCTGGGCAAGTATGGAATCACCCGGCCCATGAGGAAGTTCAGGAGCCCCCTGTGTTTCCAGGATCTCTCTGGTACAGGGGGTCTAAGTATGTGACTTGCTCTCTTGGGCTTGTTTTGCGCACTGCTTTGGGGGTGCTAGATGGGAACAGAGATTTCAGCGGTGACATAGGTACATACACCTGGGCAAGCACAGGGCAAAACCCAGACCAAAATCTCAAACTCCAGTTTGCAAGTAACTAATCCTGATGACAGTGGATGTCAGAGTAAGACAAGACACAGTCATTTACTCCCTTAATAAAACATTATGATTTCTGGTGAGTCAAGTGTTTACCTAGATTTTCCTGAAGTTTAAACTCAGTGGGATAAATATGTTATCATCAAACTAAACTGCACACACAGCTAGTTGAAGGCTCAATGATACAATATTTCACACAACTGAGTGATACGGGTGCACACAGGACTGTAGTATTCAGGCACTCTAATCCAATAGACCTTTGTATCCACACACACAGGCTACGTCTACACTGGCATGAATTTCCGAGAATGCTTTTAACGGAAAAGTTTTCTGTTAAAAGCATTTTCGGAAAAGCGCTTCTAGATTGGCAGGATGCTTTTCCGCAAAAGCACTTTTTGCGGAAAAGCATCCGTGGCCAATCTAGATGCGGTTTTCCGCAAAAAAGCCTTTTTCGCGATCGGGGCTTTTTTGCGAAAAACAGTACTATGCTGTCTACACTGGCCCTTTTGCGCAAAAGTCTTTCGGAAAAAGACTTTTGCCCAAACGGGAGCAGCATAGTTTTTCCGGAAAAGCACTGATGATTTTACATGAGATCATCAGTGCTTTTCTGGAAATTCAAGTGGCCAGTGTAGACAGCTGGCAAGTTTTTCCGGAAAAGCAGATGATTTTCCGGAAAAACTTGCCAGTCTAGACACAGCCACAAAGTTCCCTTGCAGCCAGACTAGTTGAGGCCTGGGAAGCAAACATAAAGGCTGTGTCTACACTGGGCCACTTATTCTGGAAAATCAGCTGCTTTTCTGGAATAAGCTGCGAGCTGTCTACACTGGCCCTTGAATTTCCGGAAAAGCAACGATGCTCTACTGTACAAAATCAGCCACTATTCCGGAAAAACTATTCTGCTCCCGCTCAGGCATAAGTCCTTATTCCGGAACACTATTCCGGAAAAGGGCCAGTGTAGACAGCCCAGTAGTCTTTTCCGGAAAAAAGCCCCGGTCGCGAAAATGACGATCGGGGCTCTTTTCCGGAAAAGTGCGTCTACATTGGCAGGCTGCTTTTCCGGAAAAGCCCTTTTTCCGGAAAAGCATCTGTGGCCAATGTAGACGCTCCTTTTCCGGAAATACTTATAACGAAAACTATTCTGTTTTAAGCATTTCCGGAAATTCATGCCAGTGTAGACACAGCCAAACTGTGTCTACACTGGGCCACTTATTCCGGAAAATCAGTCGCTTTTCCGGAATAAGCTGCGAGCTGTCTACACTGGCCCTTGAATTTCTGGAAAAGCAACGACGCTCTACTGTACAAAATCAGCCGCTATTCCGGAAAAACTATTCTGCTCCCGCTCGGGCATAAGTCCTTATTCCGGAACACTGTTCCGGAAAAGGGCCAGTGTAGACAGCCCAGTAGTCTTTTCCGGAAAAAAGCTCCGATCGCGAAAATGGCGATCGGGGCTCTTTTCCGGAAAAGCGCGTCTACATTGGCCACAGATGCTCCGGAAAAAGGGCTTTTCCGGAAAAGCAGCCTGCCAATGTAGACGCTCCTTTTCCGGAAAAACTGAAAACGGAATAGTATTCCATTTTAACCATTTCTGGAAATTCATGCCAGTGTAGACACAGCCTAGTGGAGTTACATTGCCATAAGTAGGAATGAAGTTAATTTCAAATACTTGAGGGTTTATAGCCACATCAGTAAATTTAATTATCATTTTACTGAGTGCTAAGTGAGCTGTAAGACTAATCTAAATGTAACTTGCTTTACAGGGTCTACAGCCTCTTTACAAGCTTCCTCTACACTGAAGTGTCAAATTAGGGCTATAGCAATAGATAAAGGGGGAAAAATAGAGCCATTGATGGCCATAGCTTTTCCAGTTGATATCTTTATATTGTGCTATAAAAGCCTATTACTCTTAATTTAAAGAGTGAAAATTGTTGACATCTCTTTCAAATGGTAATCTTTAGAAAACAATTTGAGCTAATTATAATTTGAGTCAAATAATGTGCACATTTTATTGAAGAGCTGTAAACATCAAATAGCAAAACATGATGGTATTTGCACTTCCAGATAATCTGAGTTATTAGTTTAGGGCCAGATCCTGCAAAAATAGGAAGGACTATCTGCCTGAGTAAGCCTACTCTTGTGGGTATAGGATCAGGCCCTTAATTAGTAGAGAAATTGTTGGAATGTAAGTGTTTTGGGTATATAACAAGGTATAAAACTGTAATTTTGCTTGTGTAACCCACACACCTTTGGGGTATGAGGTAATGTCCTGCCTAGTTGCACTGAGACCACTTATAGAAAGAATAATGAGTAAATCCCATGTAACCCCTCAGAATAAGGTGTGAGGAACAGTAGTGCATAAGCCATGAGCTGTCCCTCTACAGAGATGGCTCTTGCACCCTGACATTCTGAAATGAATAAGAGGAAACTCCCTGGTTCTTGGTGCCAGTGATCTGAAAGTTCAAAAGGTAAGCAGAACTCATTTGAAGGAGTGCCCTTGGAATGAACTTTATACTTCTGTATGTATTTGTGCTGAGAAGTGCTGCTTATCTTTGGACTTTTAAACTTGCTAACCTTATTTAAGAAAAGAAATATTGGAGCGAAGCTATAGCTGCCACTGATGAAAGCTCTGTATTGATGCTTTCTTATAATTTACACATTGCATTACTGGACCCCAAAACACAACTCACACAATGTTTATCTCAAACAGACAAAAGACCCACCCCTTTACACACTTGCTTGGCCCTTTGGCTTCAGTTAAACACGGCAGAACCCCAACAATCTAAAATTCTCAAGGGCCATCTCGAAACCTATAGCCTCCTTGACAACCAAGTGGATTTGGATAAGCAAAGAAGCTGGCCAGGAGAATATCCTGACTACAGATTTTTCAGTCAGTTGGATGGTTCCTTCAGTTCCAAGAAGTCATCTGCCTTGTTCATCAGGCTTGTTCAGCAGCTGGTTTGTTCAGCAGGATCCAGCATGACTTCACCTACCCACCTACAGTAACTTCAGTAAAGTGCTGTTCATACTGTCCCCAAGTTAAAGTACCTCAGCCAAGACCCAGCTGACTGGGTCTTGAGTTAAGGTGATATGGCAAAGGCCCTGGCAAGTCAGCTGACCTTGGCGGAGCCAGACAGCTTCATTATCTGAACTTCATTTATCTGAAAGCCCCTGTTATCTGAAGGGGGATTATAGCCCCAGTTAAAGCTAAGGGACTTGGATCCTATGTCCTCAGCTCAATCTAAGCTACATGACCCTCTGTACCCAGCTACAGTTTAGGGCAGCATATAACACTGTTTGGGATAATAGCAAGTTTCAAAAAAGTAATGTTTGTGTAATGGCGGGCCCACTGCAGGAAATAACTGCACAGACAAAGCAACACCTATAGGTAAAGGAGGGATGAAACCATTTTGGGTGAGGTCTGAAAACAGCTGTTACTGATGTGTCAAGTTTATCTCAAACGGAATAGAGTCAACCTATAAGCCTCCATCCCAGGCTGTACCTAGAACGCAGTGAATGGGGTGTACCAGTAATTTGGGTTTGTCTTATGAAGATTTTTTTTTTTAACTAGGGTTATCAGATACTTTCACAAAAAATACCGAACATGACAGGAAAAAAATTGGTTGAGCAAAATACCCCAAACAAAACAAAAACCCTACACAAATAAAGAGTCACGGCCCCTTTAAATCTCCATGCTCTCCCCCTCCTGCCCACCAGATGGGCAAGGGAAAAATGTCCCAAGCAGCCTTCCATCTGAGAAAAACAGAAAATACTGGACATGTATAATTTTACATGTCTGGTATTTTCTGGGGGTTTTTTACCCGACAGAAGCCGCAAATACCAGACTGTCCAGGCCAATACCAGATACCTGGCAACCCTATTTTTAACTGTCACACTCAATAAAGCTGTCAGTAATTCACTCCCCTGCTGAAATCAGAGGTATAACAATGTCCAACACCACAGCCCTCAGATACATACATGTCTGCTTATTCACATGTCCTTAGTGGGAAAACCATGCCTATCCATGCTTCTTTCTCCCAGGAGACACATCAGCATGGCTCTCTTGCTTGCTAGCTCCCTAGGAAGGAGAGAAACAAGTTCTGCCACCAGCAATCTGATTTTACCCCTTCCCCCAAGTCAATTGCAAAGGAGTGTGCATGGGCCGTATTGTAAACGCCTGCTGCTATTACATAACTAGGGTTATTTTGCTTAAAGCCCTAGTTCTAAGTGGCATGTGATGGTGTGAGAATCCCGATATCATTCAGCAGAGCAGAGTTGTAGCCCTCCTGGCTGCAGAGAAAAGCCTGAAAATATGACCTAAGGACACCTTAAAGATGTCAAAACTGGAGAGAGGGGGATAAAAAGAGTCCCCAATCTATTATTTAAAAATTTAATCATTAAGACAATCTCATGGTTTTTTTTTTAATCGTGGGGTTTTCGGCCCTACATGTGATGCTCCCCTGGGTTTGGTCTTTCCCAAATCTGCTCCAATCAGAGAAAAACCAGTATTGGGGAAGGGGGAAGATATGACTTTAGCTGACTTTACCCTGGATCCATGTGTCTATGAGTCTATGGGGTACATCTACACAGCAGGGCTAAAGTTGAATTAAGCTATACAACTTCAGCTATGTCACTTGCATAGCTTAAGTTGAAATAGCTTAACTCATTTTTAGGTGTTGTCTACACAGCAGGAAGTTGAAGGACGAAAACTCTCCCTTTGACTTCCCTTACTCCTTTTACCATGAGTTGGAGTAAAAAGTCCTCCAGCTCGACATTATTTTGAAATAATGTGTAACGCATACTATGTTATTTCGGAATAATGTCAGTTATTCTGAAATAACACTGCTGTGTAGACGTACCCTGGGTGAGTTCTGCCTAGAACAGTGGGCAAATACTGGCCCATGGCCAGATCTGTTTCACCAAGGTTATCCCCAGCAGGCTGCTGCCACTGTATTTACCTGTGCCTATGAAGGTCCAGATGATTGCAGCTCCCATTGGCCAGGGATCGCCATCTCTGACCAATGGGAGCTGCAGGAAGTGGTGTTCCAGTCCATGATACCTCCTGCCACTCCCATTGGCCAGGAATGGCAATCTGTGGTGGATAGGAGCTGCAACCACCTGTACCTGTGGAGGCATAGATATATATAGCGGTGGACTAATCCTGCTGAATCGCTGGCATTTTATACCCCAGTCTGGTCTAGAACCTTACTCAGGAGTTCTGTCTTCCACTCTTCTACTTGAACAACTAGTTAATATTATCTCATTAATTTGAGCCAGACCTCCTGTGAGGTGGTTACCAAATTTTGTGGGGCGCAGGATCAGACCCATATTGCCTAAAGACACTGAGACATTATTCCTTATTTTGTCTTCAGTAAAGTGCCTGATTAAAGATATATATTTTCTTCAGATCATCAGAAAGATCAACCCATCAGTACAAACATATTTTCAATTAAGTCACAGGTTGTAATGTAGGAACAATGCCCCATATTTGCTGTAGAAGCAAGAAGACAGAAACACCCATAAGAACAGAATAGATTGTTTTTATGACTTCTTTTACTTTCCTCTCATTCTGCATAGAGCAAAGTGAGGAGATTAATGATATTGTCACAACAACATTAATGATGCTGTAAAATCATAAGGACAAAGAGAGAGGATTTGATAAAAGTGAGATTTACAACTACATCAGTCAATTTAATTATCTTTTACTAGGCTTAGACTAAGCAGTAAGACTAATCTCCATTTAACATGTTTTACAGGGTCTGCAAGTGCTTTACAATCCTCCTCCATTTAGAAGTGTCAAATTATGGCAATATTGATAAAAGAGTGGTGTAAATGGTAGTCTAGACAATCCCAGAACCTGTTAATATCATTTTTACAGCATTGTAAAAGCCTATTACTCTCAGATTTGGGACTGAAATTTGTGGACAGCAATCTGAGTTGATAATGTTTAGAAAGCCAGTTTAGAGGAGATAAAGATCCATATCCACCTTGCTGCACTTGCTATAAAAAGCCACACTTACTGGGTGTGATGATGCTATGGGTGCCTGTTGCTTAGTGCTATTAGCACACGCCAAACTGTGGGCCTGATTTGGCTCTTAATCACCCTAGTGCAATTCCACTGACTTCCTTGTACCTGCCATCTTGATTAGTTAATTATATTTGTGTAAAAACAGTGTAAAACACCACCAGTCTGATTCAGTTGCATGGTTTACAGCCACTATCCCTTCTTTTTCCACAAAGCTCAAGAGTGGAGGAAAGAAGTTCATGTCTAGGGTTAGCAGTATTCAATATTATTTTTTAATGATTTTAATGAAAAGAGCAATATTCTTTTAAATATTGTTTCTATTTTTATCCATTTAGGTTTCCTCACTTGCAGGAAATTGGGGGTGGAGGAGAAGGAGTTGTCAGACAATAATTTAATTACAGTAATTGTTCAGATTAAAAACACAAATAATGAACATCACATGTTAAAATATATACAGAAAATATCCTTGAATCCATTACTAATAAGGTCTCAAGCATCATTTTCCTTACTTTGCCTATCTGTAAATTCTGATTATCGTCAATGCAAATATTTTTCATTGGTTTGTTTGTGAACAGTGAAATTGATGTTTACTAACAATGACTCTTAAAAATATAATCATTCCCGGCCTAATTGTATTCCTGGTGGGGGAGGGGAATGTTTAACCCTGAAGGTTTTATTTCCAATTTATTTTAAAAAATTGCAGACAATGCAAAAGTATCTGAAACAGACAAGAGCTCTCAGGAAAGCAGACACTTCAAGATTAGTTCTAGTCCTTTACTGGGCAGAATATTTGAAATTTAGCACCTCAAGTAACTGTGAATTGCTCATAACTGGTGCAATTTTAAATCTTTATCAATTTGTTCCAGTGCAATTAAAAAAATAGAATCTCATCTCCTGCTCCCAAGACAGGAAAAGTCACACTGAGCTAGAAGAAAATACAGCTTGGGTTAAAGAAGCTATATTTGAAAAATTGTCAAGAACTTTGCACTACTGCACTCTCGATAAATTTGTCATATATTGTCATATTCCATAACTAAGAAATATACAGAGATCATTTTAAAGGTCCAATGTAAAAGTATTTTTTCTGAGTTTTATATTTGTGTGTGCATGCATGCGCGCGCGCGCGTGTGCATATGACTTTAATTCAGTTTTAAAATTAACTCTGCAATTTGGTTAACAGGCAAAATCAAATCTAGAAGCTAGTTATGGAAAAAATCTGAGGCTATCTGATTTATCTCCAACTTCATCCCCTACTACACATTTATTAATTTTTGGGGGTAATATAATATTAAAGTCTCCATGCAACACGATTTCCAGAATTTCTTTTGGCAGATATTTGACAGATAATATCTATTTGGCAGATATTAGGCTGTAGCCTAATAAATCTCACTCCCAGGCCACATCTCCCATCTCCACTTGTGGGAAGATCGACGTTGCCGCAGTCGATCTTCTGGTGGTCGATTTAGCAGGTGTTTACTAGAATGGTGAGGGCGCCCCTGTCAGCACCAGTACTCCTATTCCTCATGAGGAATAATGGTAGTCAAATGGAGCATTTCTCCCATCGACCTCCTTCTGTGAGGATGGCGTGAACCTCAACTTAAGGTATGTTGACTCTAGCTGCATTTTTAACATAGCTGGAATTGTGTATCTTAAGCCAACCTTCCCCCGTAATGTGGAGCTGGTCTTAGGAACTTTTTACTGAAGCATACACTACTTTTTCTAATTCTTAACTTAAAAACTGGATAGTGAAGTAATTAGCCATTATTGGCTGTTTTTTAATACACACAGCTTTTATGAATTATGTCCCTGCATCAGCATGGGCTCTCTATTAGTATGCACATAAGGTGGCAGTTGGAAGTGAGGAATCAGTCTGCCCATGAAACAGATTTCTTCAGCGGAACATACAGTAAATTAGTGAAATGTGAGGATTCCAATATGGACCTGCTGTGGCTAGAAAATCAATGACGCTTGACTAATAGTGCTTGGTGCTCCAACAGCCACGACCACTTGGGGAATCTCAAAATGCTGGCCAGCTGCTAATGAAATCATTCCCACAACTGCCCTATAAAGTAGAGAATTTCATTTTACCCTCGCTGGGGGAAATGAGGCCTAGGAAAGTTAAGGAACTTGTCCAAAAGGAAACTCAGGGAGTCAGTAGCAGAGATGGGCTCAGAACTCTTGACTTCAAGTTGTGCTTTAGACATCCTACAGTCTCGACTCACAGTCTGTTTATTTAATCCATAATCCTTCTGTTACTGTCGCCTAGGGGTCTCAAACTCCCTGTCCACAGGACATCTAAGGCCCACGCATTTCCCCAGTCAGGCCTGCAAAATATTTTGAAAATGTTATTAGTCAAGCCCATGCGGCTGCTGGCCAGGGGGAGGGCGGGGCAAGTAGAACAGAGGGACTCACCTGTGCACATGGCTCCCAGCAGCACCAGGCTCCATCCGGGAAGCCGCTCTGGCTGCCTCCACCGCAATGAAAATCTCGTTGGCCAGGGAGCCACTTGAGCTGATGCGCTTCTGCTGCCAGGGAAGTGGGGCTACTGCCTAGGGTTGCCAGGTGTCCGGTATTCTACTGGATAGTCCAGTTTTTGGGCCATCTGTCCGGTAAAAAAAATCCAGAAAATACCGGACATGTGCCATGTCTGTTAGTTCCTGGATTTCTGGCTGGGCGCTGGACGGAATCCTGGTGGGAGCGAGGGGAGTGGCTGGGAGGCAGGGCGCGATCGGCACCGGGAGCCCTGGCTGTGTCTGACGCCTTGGAGAGGAGGAGGGGCCCTGTCCCTGCTTCTGAGCGCGTGGTGGAGCCGCAGCCGGACTCACTCGTGCTTCTCTGGACTGTGTGGGGGACTGACAGCGCCCCGAGATCTGCATGTGCCTGGGTCAGTCTCCCCTTTCCACCCCGCTTCCCCCGACCCTTCCCAACCAACTCCGCTGCCCCCGACCCCCTCCCGGCCACTCCTGCTTCCTGCCGGCTGGTTCTCCTCCTCTCGATCTCCCCTGGCCAGCCGCGCTGCTCCTGACCCCTCCCCCATCTCCCTGAGCCAGCTGCACTACCCCCAACCCGCCCCCGCACCTCCTCCGGCCAGCCGCACTGCCCCTGACCCCTCCCCATCTCCCCTGGCCAGCCACACTGCCCCCAACCTCTCCCCCATCTCCCCGGGCCAGCTGTGCAGCCCCCGACCCCCCGCCTGCCAGACCTGCCCCCCAGCCCCTCCATCTCCCCCGGCCAGCCACGCTGCCCCCAACCCCCCTCCCCCATCTCCTCGGGCCAGCCCTGCCCCCTCATGTCCTCGGGCCAGCCCCGCCCCCACCCGCCTATCTCCTGTGGCCAGCCGCGCTGCACCTGCCCCCCCTCCACCCCGGCCAGCCCCACCCCTCCTATTGTAGTCTGTGTGCTGAAATCCTAACTCAACTGGATTCCCCTCGTCCCTCGTGGTGGCTAAAAGGACATTTCCATGCAATGATTTCCTTATATTGTTGAGCTGGAGAGCTGTGGCTTGTCCTCTTGCAGCTTACATGTTGGACATCACCTCCAAAGCTTGGATCAGCCAGAAATCAGGGCCATTCATATGGAGATGGCACATATCCTCAGCATCCCTAGAGCTGACAACTTCCTTCGGAGTATGTCTACACTACAAAGTTAATTCGAACTAACGGATGTTAGTTCGAATTAACTTTCATAGGCGCTACACTAGCGCTCCGCTAGTTCGAACTTAATTCAAACTAGCGGAGCGCTTAGTTCGAACTAGGTAAACCTCATTTTACGAGGACTAAGCCTAGTTCGAACTTACTAGTTCGAATTAAGGGCTGTGTAGCCCCTTAATTCGAACTAGTGGGAGGCTAGCCCTCCCCAGGTTTCCCTGGTGGCCACTCTGGGCACCATCAGGGAAACTCATATGCCCCCCTCCCGGTCCTGGACCCCTTAAAGGGGCACGGGCTGGCTACGGTGCCCGTGCCAGGTGCAAGCCTCCCAGCACCCAGCCAGCAGACCCTGCACCTGGCACGGCATGAGCCAGCCACCCGATGCTCCCCAGCCCTCCGCCTCTTCCCGGGACCAGGCTGGCAGCTCTCGGGAGCCTGGCCAGGACCGCAAGAGGCAGGCACCCACCTGGTCTAGTGCAGACATCGTGGACCTTGTCCACGAACTCTGCACTAGGCACAGGAAAGTGGCCGGCTTGGGCAGGAGAGCTGCCAGCCTGGCCACCCAGGAGCAGGTGTGCATGAAAATAAAGGGGGTCCACTGAGACCCCCGACCCTGAGCCCTGAGCTTAGAATGGCCGTACTGGGTCAGACCAAAGGTCCATCTAGTCCAGTAGCCTGTCTGCCGACAACAGCCAACCCTAGGTACCCTGGAGGGGGTGGACCAAAGACAGCGACCAAGCCATTTGTCTCGTGCCATCCATCTCCAGCCTTCCACAAACTTTGGGCAGGGACACCATTTCTACCCCCTGGCTAATAGCACTCCATGGACCCAACCTCCATGACTTGATCTAACTTCTCTTTAAACTCTGTTCTAGTTCTAGCCTTCACAGCCTCCTGCAGCAAGGAGTTCCACAGGTTGACTCTTTGCTTTGTGAAGAACAACTTTCTGTTACTAGTTTGAAGCCTGCTACCCATTCCTTTCCTTTGGTGTCCTCTAGTCCTTCTATTATGGGAACTAATGAAGAACTTTTCTTTATTCGCCCTCTCCACATCACTCTTGCTTTTATAGACCTCTATCATATCCCCCCTCCGTCTCCTCTTCTCTAAGCTGAAAAGTCCCAGTCTCTTTAGCCTCTCTTCATATGGGACCTGTTCCAAACCCCTAATCATTGTAGTTGTCCTTTTCTGAACCCTTTTCAAGGCCAAAATATCTTTTTAGAGGTGAGGAGACCACATCTGTACACAGTTCTGAAGATATGGCGTATTATAGTTTTATACTTCCCCTCCTCCTTCTTCCCCTGGCTTCTCCCATCCAGCTCCCTCGTCCCAGGTTTCCCCCTCTCCTCTCCCACCCTCTCTCTTCCCCTCTCCCACCTCCTTTTCCCAGTCTTCCCAGAGGTTAACAGTTTTGTTAAATAAAGAGAGTTTCTATTTTTGAACACACGTGTCCTTTATTTTGTACATCAGGAAGGGGCGTTAGGGAGGGGTAAGTGGAAGGAGGTGAGGGAGGAATGGGGTACGAGCCTCCGATGGGGAGGACTGGGGTGGCTCTGTGGGCTCCTTGGGGTGGAAGCTCTCCTGCAGCTCCCCGGTTGACCCCCCCCCGCCCCCTCCGCCCCCCCGTATGGCAGCCTGCGGCAAGTGCAGCCGGGCTGAATTTTTTTTAGGTCTAGATGCAGTAATTTGAATTAGCTTAGTTCAAATTAGTGCTGTAGTGTAGACATACCCTTAAAGGGTGATATCTATCCAGGAGAGCCCCTCCCCTGAAAGATAAAACAGTCCCAAGCTGCATTACCCTTTCCAAGGAATCTCCCATAGGCCTGTGAATGGATGGTGAAGTCAGTGCAAGCTTTGCTCAGATAAGGATTTCAAGAATGAGCCCAATGGGAGAATTACTTTGTCAATAAGTTCTGAAATGTGTTTGTCAGTGCAGGAAACAGGCAAAAAGTCAGTGCAGGATTCTTATCCACCAAATCTTATCAGGGTGGTAAATCTGTTCTTTGATCCTTTGCTCAATAATGCAGGAAAGTTGGAGGCAGCTGCCTCCACCCCTACTTGGCAATGCAGTCACTAGAGCCTCATAAAACATTTATGAAACCTGTAATAAACAGGCCTGATAAGGAACAGGACAGGAGATTTCAGGAGTCAGCAGCTTCTCAGAAAAGGATCTTCTCTAACTCCCAAGGTTCCTCTGTTTAAACAGCAAATACAACCCATCAATTTCACACTGCCATAAAATTTGCAAGCAGAGAGATTTCACCAACCCAGTGGTTACTGAATTTGCTTGGAATGCACCTGTATTCAGCATTCACCTTTCCTATTTCACTGCGTGGATCAGATACCAGAAAGAAGTGGGTGGCAGGAAGATAAATTCAATAAAAATCTAGTTGCAAAATAAAAGAGAAAGTAATTTGCTGCAATTAAATAGATAGGACTGTAGAATTGAGTCTAGAATGGAGAAGAAATTGAACTCGGTTTAGGGTAATGTTTTACTTTGTGATTTAGTTTTAGTTTTGTTTAATTTTGTGAGTTAATTTTTATTGGGGGAAAAGGAGTTTGGTCTAAAGGTTGAAGCATGGGACTAGAAGAGGAGAAACTTGGCTTCTCTTCCCTAGCTCTGCCATTTAATGCTTATATAACTTTGGACAAGTCCCTTCTATGGTTTGTGCCTCTGTTACCCTATATGAACAGTAAGGATAATTATGTTTATCTGGCTTCCACAGTTGATGTGAAATTCAGTGCCTGACTCCTTGTTTTTTTATACCATAAATCCATTGAAATCAAGGGATGCGCACTGGAGTAATTGAATGATGAATCAGGCTTATTATCATCAAAGATGCCTCTTCTGGGAAGAAACGTAGCATCTGATTTTAAAAGCAGGACCAAAATTGAAGAAAACTGCTCGCTATAGAAAATCAAGGGAGTATTTAGTAATCCCCTTGTTGGTGTTAAGTAAAGGTGATGTGATGCATTGCTGCCCAGTAAAGGTGAAGCACTGGAAAATGTTACCAAGGAATATGCAGAAAGGGAGAGGAGAGGGAAGGGTTCTGGATATTTTGAAGGGAAGTATTTGTATAACTCTCCATGCTGAAATGTGAAATTAATCCACTCCTTAAAATACCCTACATTACCATAAATGTGGCCATGCAAGGTTGGGAATAGTGTTACTTCTTGTTAAAAGCAGGAGTACTTAAATTGACTTCAGCGACTCTTAAGGTTGACGCAACAGGCTTGGTAGTGTGCATATATCACTTAGAAAAACAACTGTATGCTGCTAAAGTCAACATTAAGTCCTCGTGTAGACCAGGCCTAAAACACTATGTAGCCCTCATAAGGGGTCTCTTTCAATGCATTCTTCAGGGTATACCACACAGACAACTTACCCTCCACATGGCCCAAATAGAGCCCAAGTCCTTCCCACACCTCCCCTTCTTAGTCGCCATGAACAAACACCACCATCCTGCTTGCTGCTAGGCCCAGAATCTGGGCATTGTCTTTGTCTCGGCTCTTTCTCTAGAATAGATCTTCACAGCCAGGTCACGTCTAAATCCTGCTGCTTCTTCCTGCACCATATAACTAATCCACAGCCTTTTCCATCCAGCTGCACAGCTCAATCTTTCATCCAGGCACTCATCATATTGCATCTTGATTTCCCCCCGCAAAAGCTGTAAAGATAATTTCCTGGATCAGTGCTTCAGCAACATCATCCCTCCATTGGCTTTTCTACAATCATTGCATCCACCGTGAACTCTTCCTCTTTGCACTTCAGGCCCTTTACCATGCTCTTCACCCTGCAGTCTCGTGTATGCCATTTGGATATTGGCTTGCCTCCGCTCTGCCAGTGATGCCAGCCTCCATAAGCTGCTTGTTAATGTTTTAAACAAATACCTTCACCCTTTCTCCCAGGCTGTCTCCATGCTTCAGAGGAGCCCTGGAAACATCCACCCCCGCTTTTGCCTTCGTAGTATGGGTGTGTCTGAGGAAAATCAGCTGCAACCAAGGTGTGCTTATGCCACAACTATAGCTAGTTGCCAAAACATCCCTGGAGATCCATGGGCAGCTGAAAACAAATGAAAACCGCCTTCAAAATCTGAGAAGCATGTGGCTCCCCCCTCCCTAGTTTAGTCTGATGCTGGGTGCAGCCTACTGGCATCTAGTGCATTGTCTGTAGCAATGCTGTATGAACAATTACAATTAGACCACATGCCCCAAAATCCACTAGCCTGAAATCTTTATGGGTAGTTTTTACCGTAGCAAAGAATTGCTATTAGCAATGTGTACTGAATATGTTAGTATAAATATATATGCATTTAGAGATGTGTATTGATTTTGTGGTGGGATCTCTGAGATGAGGCGGTTATACTATTCCGATTGATACATCAGTTATCTGTTAGCAGGCCGAGCAGTTGTCTTGCATAATTGTGTTTTGTCTGGTTTAGTTCGATTTTGTGTCCAGTCATTAAGGTCTCTAGTCGTGATAACTTCTTAGTGGTAGTGAGGAAGGGATGGGGAGCAGTAACAAGTAGCAGAGGTGACTGGACAGATAACCTTCTTTAGATGTGTTTTATCAGCAGAATACTTTGTTATGGCTGTTGGTAATAAAGCTAATTCAGCTTTCTATAGTGTGTCCCGCTTGTCTGACATGCTTTAGTCCTGAGTAAACATATGCCAGCTACACTGTCGTAGGGGTGCAGAGCATGGCCTTTTCAATGTGGGCCACTTATGAGTTTCTAGGCAGTGTGTCTCAGAACAGACTGCATCTGTTCTCATGCTATGAGGTGTACTGAGCAGGGCATGTTTCAAAAACTTCGTGAATTGAGGCAAACTCTGTTGCCGGAGCCCTAACTGGGCTGGGTTGTGGGGATCTCCTAGGGTCTCTCTCTGCATGCTTTGCTCGTGTGCTCAGCCATGGGTCTAACTGATGGCCATGCGTGGGGTCAAGAAGCAGTTCTTCCTCTAGATCAGATTGGTAGGGACCTTGGGAGGTGAGTCTCCTTACTCCGCAGCCTGTGGGGGCTGGTCACTTGCCAGGACTATCTTAGTATCTCTCTCATAAACATTTCCCTGCGGAGGGGGACCTTGAGGACTGCTACACCTCAGTGTCCCCTTTTCTTTGCCTCTGGCAAATAATAGCCTTGTCTCCTGTTAGCTGTCTTACTCTGGTCTCCTTTTAGTTGTTGGGCTTAGTGTGTGGGTGGGTGTGAGCTGGGCACGGCGTTGGTGGCCTGTAATGTGCAGGAGGTCAGACTAGATGATCTGGTGGTCCCTTCTGGTCTTAACTCCACAACTCCTCACTAGGCCATAGAATGGTAGCCAAACTGCATTGCAGCTGCTCCTCAGCCTCCCATCTTGAGCAGCTTTCCATGGTCTTTGTGCCTCTCCCTTGCATGCAGCAGCCAATGGCTATCGGACATACACAGCATTCACCGGCCCCTTCCCCAGAGAACCATTGTGTGGGCTGTGCAAGGAGCTCGAGGGGAGCTGGGCTCAGCAATGTGCAGCACGCGACTGCTGTGTGAATTCTCCAAATTCTCAACTTTGGTACAAAATCTAGTGTGAATCTATGTCTGTCTAAAGCACACCTGAAGCTCCGGTCCTGAGGAGTGCTGCTGCTGCCAGAGAAATCTCATAGACATCAACAGGACCAGAAGTGGATCCTTGATTGCAATTTGGCAGTGAAGCTTGAATGGGCACTTTCCATTGTGTCTGGGCAATTATAAATGAATGAAATCACCGGGGCTATGTCTACACTGCAGTTCTTTTTCTGCATACCTTTTTCTGATATTTGGCCTGTCTACACAGGGCCAAATGTGGGAGGAAACCTCCTCTTTCAGAAGAGCCCTTATTCCTCATAATATGAGACATACAGGGCTTCTGAAAGAATGCACCCGCTTTTTTGGAAACTGATCTGAAAAAGTGGACGTATTCCCTCCGGTATCCCGGAATAACTCTGTAGTGTAGACATAGCCTGAGTAAACAAGCTTTCATGGCACAGCTATAGCTATAGATACAGATGAAAACAAAAAAGGCTCTGCCAAAGCCCTTCTCTTGCTTTCATTTCTATACCCTTTCCTCCTCCTGTCATCTCTCCACCTCCAGTCCATACAAAATCTTTCTCATTTCCTGTTGCTCCTCAATCTCTTCACTGGCCTTCTGTGACTTTCCTCATCAAAGTCAAATGCCTTTTCCTCCTCCTCAAGACCCCATAAAGATCATCTCTGATCTAACTCCTACTCCTCCACTCGCTCTTTGGGAGCCTCTTTGTTCTCTTGCTTTATTGCTCTCCTATTTTTCATGCTCTTTGCTGTGTGCTGAGTTTCTTATTTACTGATTTTTGAATAATCCGTTATGCTCTTCAGTGCTTGGAATCATCTCTGATGTAGCTGTCTGCTAAACGTGCTTTTTTTCTCCTTGAAAACCATCCTGAAAACAGGCTAATCCTATCCCCCTGACACACATCCTCCACTGGTGTAAATTGGCATAGAATCATGGATTCAGTGTTTCCTTGTTGATTTCCACTAGCTGTAGATCTTGTTCCATGTTCCCAAGCCAATGAAAGTTATCCCTGTCCATAATAGAGCCCCTCTTCTGCTTTGGGGCCTGATAGGATGGATCCCTGTGCCTAATGAGAATGTTGCCTGAGTAAGAGCTGAGGATCAGATTATAGTACCTAAAATCAATGGGGTAACTCAGAGGAAGGTAGGAGAAGATAAAGGAAGGATTTCCTGTGAGCAAGGGTGTAAAAATCTGCCCCTGAGCTGGGAGTCTAGGGTTTGGCCCCATGAGTTTCAAGCTGAAATGCAAAAGATTTTTTTTAAATTTGAGTTTATGCTTTATTGTTTGATGCTCTACAAAGGAGGCTAAGAAGGCATCTATCTTTATCTGTTCTGTCCTTCCCGACCGTGTCATTAAGGCCTACTATCAAGAGGCTCTGCCATCACTTATATTTAATCACTGAGAAGAAAATAGTGCTTTAGTGTTCACATTTCTTGCTCTAGCCACAATTCGACTTTCCAATGATTTGGTATTCTATTGGTTGTTTTAAATTAGACATTTGCCACTTCCCTAAACAAAATAGGAGTTGGGAAGCTTGAAAACATATTCTTACAGCAATTGCTTGTCTGTCACGTGCATTCGTTTGTTATTATAGGATGGATAAGTACAAGGTTCTCCTAACAATGCATCTTTGTAAAGTGAAAGATAATGCTTAGGTCATTTGCTTAAAACAAGCAAGCAGACAAAAAGAAACCACAAGCACGTTGCCACATAGCCATTGTAAACAGATGGTCACATTTTACATCTATCAGCCTTGATAGTCTTCCAGCTACTAGTCCATCCTTTCCCAAGATTTTATTCTTAATCTATATTTAGTTCATTAGGGAAATATTTGTGAAGATAGACACAAAAGTTGTCTTAGAGAACATGTAGAACAATTCCTGACAGAAATGCAGGAGAGTTTCAGAGCAAGAATGAGCATGTAAGCTTTAATTAATTGGAAGCTCCTTGCATAGACTAGCTGGACGTGGACATGCTGCATGTTGTTGTTCCTCTGCCTCACAGGCCCAAAGACAGGTGCATGATTTTAAATCATTAATTAACTTTTTGAAATCATGGTTACAGATTGTCCCATTTCATGTTTTAAAAGTTTCAGAGGGAACCGTTGGGCAGCAAATGTTTGTCAGGATTCCTTCACTGAGATTTCTCCCAAGCTGGCTCATCATCAGTGGGTGGGGAGCTTGCCTCATCATGGAAAAGAGTGCAGGGTCCATCCCCAAATCTGGAGGATCTCAATTGGCTTTTGCCCACTGTGACTCACTCCTGGGTCCTTGACAGTGGGGCTCCTTTGGAGCTGTGCTAACAGGGGTACCCCCAGTGGATGCAGCCTCTAGGACCCCCTGTCAGTACCTGGAAAGCTTAACATAGATTGGGGCTGCAGTAGCTTTTTTGGGTCTGATCCATAGGACAAGAGTGGGGGTATGTGGTACATGCCCCAGCCTTGCCTTAATCGTCTCACTCCTCCCCATCTGCCTCATTCTGTTCAGGATTTCAAAGACAAGGCCCCACTTAGTCCATAGGGGAACAATAGAAAAGAGAAAGATAAGCCACAGAGGTGGCTGAGAAGAAGATCCACATGAATGACTCTTCTTCCATATATAGAACTAGGAGGACACAAGCTAGCTCTTCATTTTTAAAGTGTCTCAGCTTTTGAACATCAGTCATTTTTACTTATTTGCTTAATTTACTTCTTTCTTGATGCCACTATATGGTGAATTAATGTTTTATTTAATAAGATGATTTACAGAGAAATAAACCCCTTGTTGTATTAAGGATGACAGCCTAACATGGAGGAAGTGAAGCTGCAAGATAATTAAGTGCATTACCTGTAATGAGTGAAAATTGCTTATCACAAACTTCTGACTAATGCTGATAGAAGTTCAAAGATAAATGGGATTCACCCACAGAGCTTTAAATGGAGGTGTAAACTACACACAGCTGGATTAAATTTGTGACAATGATTTCATGAAAATGTGTGGCGTTATTTTTATCAGTTTGTTTTGCACAGTGTCACACCATGTCCTCCCATCTATGGATCTCTAAATGTCTCATGCAGTGAGACATCTGAAAAATTGAAATTTGATTGTCATGCAGAGGTTGAAGCTCTAAAAAACATTTTACTTGAAAAATCTCATTTCTGAATTCTGCTTGTGGTGATGCTGGTATATACATCACTGCAGTGGGCCATATGTTTGGAAACAAAGCTATAACTCCTTGAGTCGAATCCTGCCCCATTGAAGTCAGTGGGAGTCTAACCGTTGATGTCACCGTAGTAAGTTTTCATTCCCTATGTCTTTACATCTGTACATCTGTACATCTGAAAGAATATGACAACTATTCATTTAGTAGCCCGCAGGCCCAGGGTCTGATCATCCTAGAGGGTTCAGTATTAATGGCAGAAATACTTAAGTGAGAGGAACTTGAGCTGGTTGAGGGCCCTACTTCTCAGTGGCTGAAATCCTGGTCCCATTGAAGTCTGCAGAAAAAAATCCCGTTGATATCTATGGGGTCAGAATTTGATCCATTGTCACTGTTATTGGCATCTTCTGTCATAGCCAACTTATGAGTCAGTTCATTTCCGTGTATCTTCTTCCATGAATATAAAATGATGAGGGATCAGCAAATGTGCTCACATGTTGAAAAGATGTGGCCATATGGTCTGGCAACAGCTTGTGTTCTTCTCTCACTTTTCTCTTTGGCTTTCTGTTCTGCTGTTCTGGAGGGCACTGATCTTAACCCAAAAGGCCTGATGCCACCTGTGATGTAATATTGGTACCTTGCTGGTTGCTATGCTGGGCGGTGGGCTGTGGGCGATCCCCACTGGCGGCTATTTGTAACACGGCCCAGCAGGACAGGGGGTGAGTCATTATGCAAAGGGCTCCCAACCTGTCCGACCAGTTGGCTCCCAGGGAGGGAGACAAAGGCAGGAGGGCAAGGTCCAGCCCCTGGCTGGGGGGCAGGGCTGGAAGAGGGTTTTTGTTTCTGTCTGGAATCATGGAGAAAGCAGCCTAAGCAAGGGGCTGGGATTTAATGGCCCAGTCTCCCACATCTCAAGGGGGCTGAGGCATCCTAGGCCTGGCCCTGTAACTGGATTATATCTGTGCTGTGCTGTATCCTGGAGAAGCAATAAACTCCCTCTATTCTACTGGCTGGTGGAGTCTGTTCGTGTCACTGCGGGGGTGCAGGAGGCGGGAGAACCCCTACGCACCGCCACACCACCCTGATCTATTAGCAGCAGTAGCACCCTATGTCTTTGGGCTGATTGAGACAGCTTTTAGGCCCATTGTATCTAGCAGAGGTAAGAACCATGAGACTAGTACCATGACAATCATGATTGAGAGTGTCAACAGAAGCCTAGCTACAGTGTCATTGAGAGAGAGCAATACATACTAGATAAGGCATAATTTATAAAGTTTTCTAGATAGCCTTTTTTTACAGTCATCAGAGTCTTTCTCTGAATGGTAATTTTATATAAGACACTTCTTCACTCACTTGAATTAGTGCTTACGAGCCTTCTATTACTAGGCTCCTCCTATGCCGCCTACTAACAAAGACACCAAGCTTCAAAAACAACTTAAGTTCACTGTGCAGAACTCTGCCATATCATGTAACTCATAGAAGATTGCGTCTCTGAACACAGATATGTGGTGAAGATGCTTGGAGCAACGTACCTTCAGGAAAGCACCAGGAAAACCTTTGGTTGACCCAACTGCTTTTCAGGCTACTCGGGCTTGCCTCTGTAAATATTTTTTACTAAAGTTGTGACTATAGCCATTTCTGCTGGGGTTTGCATCACATAATAGCACAGGATGTCTGGCTGTATTGATAGGGGACTCAAGGCTCAGCCTATACAAATCTGAGAGTGCCCACGCCACCCATTTTTGATGATAGGCTGACAGATGGATAACTTTGGGAAAAGTCATCAATCAGTAGTTGCCAAACATAGTCAAATAGGGTATGTCTACACTTGCACCCTAGTTCGAACTAGGGATGCAAATGCAGGCATTCGAAATAGTCAATGAAGCGGGGTTTTAAATATCCTGCGCTTCATTAGCATGATCTTGCCAGCATGTTACTCGGATCAACATCTGTTTCGAAAGTGAAAGTGCGCACCGGGATGCGTTAGTTTGAGCCAAACCCCTTGGTTCGAACTAACATTACTCCTCATTTTTTGGGTAGTTCCCCTTATTAGAAATTATTTTATAGCTCAATTGGTTTGGAACTAGAAAGCACTTGAATTCAGATCTGTAAGACCCTGAGAACTTCCAGGGAGCCTCCTGTGTCCCTAGAGATGGTGAGTTCCAAACAGGCTGAGACAAGGGCCCAAAAGGAATATTTTCTTCCTAACTGAGGCCTGCAACATCAGTACAGCCTACTGCTCTGACGCCCCATATAGTTTTCTAGCTCAATGAAAAGACAAAACTGCCTTTATGTCTGGATCATATTTTACTTATATTCAGGTGTAATTTGAGTTATTTTTCTGCATATAAATCAGGTGTCAGACTCCTGACAGTTTTAATGTGTGGGAAGGAAGATTGAAGATGAGGATGAATTTGGGTGTCTCTGTATCCAGACAGTGGTGCCAGACACAATTCTCTTGTGCACATTTGGCTTCATACATTGGTTGGTCCATTAAAGAGTGAAACAGAAATATTCTTTGCACCATATCACTTCAGCTGAATACCCTTCCCCTTCATCTGCAAGGATATATTCACACCAATAATGGACTCCATTTAATTGTATTTTATAGAAGAAAGATTCCAAAGGTTTCTTCCTTCTGACCCTAGATTCCCCTGAGTTATCCACGCCTAGCTGGTTACTAGAAGCAGGAGTTTCCCAAGAGGCTGGAGGAGTACGAGTTGTCCATACTGTTCCATATCGCAGAGTTCTGAACTACAGCCAATCGGCTGTCTATCAGCACGCAATCCAAACACCAGCCAAGGCTGCACTGACTGCAATAAACCCTTCAGGGCTGCAAAACAGGTCAGAGATCTCAAAGAACACAGATCTGCTACAGTAATGATTAACAGGGTGGTGACACAAGTCTCTGGTTGGGGTTTTTTTTCCCCTTGGCAATAACGTAAAAGTTTTCCCATTCTATCTCAGGCACAGAGAGTTTTTGTCGGGCAAACCCTGACTAATTATGGAACATTTCATATAACAAAGACTAGGTATTACTTTTTCATATTTCCCCATGTGCACTATAAAAAGTTGTATTTAAAACAAACAACAGAAACAGGAATGAACCATAACACAAGGCCCCCAAATCATCAACAGCTATTCATGAATAAATACCTAAGGCCAAATGCGGATCTAAAGGTATGTCTACACTGCATCCCTAGTTCGAACTAGGGATGCAAATGGAGACAATCGAAGTAGTTAATGAAGCGGGGATTTAAATATCCCGCGCTCCATTAACATGATCTCGCTGGCGCGCTAGTTCGAATCACAGCTGATTCGAACCAGGAAGTGCGTGCCGGGACACGTTAGTTCAGACTAAAGCCCTTAGTCCGAACTAATGTTACTCCTCAAAAAATGAGGGCTTTAGTCCGAACTAACGCGTCCCGGAGCGCACTTCCTGGTTCGAATCAGCTGTGATTCGAACTAGCGCGCCGGCGAGATCATGTTAATGGAGTGCGGGATATTTAAATCCCCGCTTCATTAACTACTTCGATTGTCTCCATTTGCATCCCTAGTTCGAACTAGGGATGCAGTGTAGACATACCCTAAGCTACAATGGTATAGAGCAGTGTTTCCCAAATAGTACTCCACAGAACTTCGGGGTTCCGCTAAATGAAAGTAAAGGTTCCGCAAGAACCCGATCACTCCCCCCACCCCCGGAGCCGGTGTTAAGGGCAGGCAAGCCGGGCGGTCACCTGGGGCCACCATTTTCAAGGGTCTGCCATCCACCACGGTCTTAGGGTCTGGCTGGCATTTTGGGGGGGCTTTTTTTTTTTGCTTGACAGTTTTTCCACTTTTCCACTTAACCAATCTTTTTTACAGGGTTCCGTGGCCAAATAAAATTGGGAAACACTGGTATAGAGAATAACTCTTACTGATGCCCCCAGATTTTCTTTAGCTTAATGCCAGTGTCATTGAGACTAGAATGTAGTCTAAAAAACATTAACTGATCTAGGATGATATATTTCATTTGTGCCATGCATGAGTATCCCAAAGAGTATACACTCTCTACAACTGGCTGGCAATCTGTCTCAGTTAATAATTGCCCAGGTGAGAAAACCATTTTATTCCTCCTTATTCTTCTGTGACTCACACAGAAAAAGTATTATGCCAGTTCATTTTCATTTAGTGTCCTTTTAAAAACCTAACAAAAATTCTATGAAGTAATTAACTTAATTTTCTGCCATTTATAAATTACGTAATGTTTTATATTTTTTGACAAATTTCACATTAAAAATGTTCAAACTGCTATATAAATGTGCAAATTACCAACAGATTTAGCTGTCTCATTTTCAAGTGGATAACTATCAAGACCTACATTTTTCAGGAAAACGTGAAGCATTAAAAGCTTCTATTTGTCATTCTCTTTGTATGCTAAGTCCACAGCCTAAACTCTAAAAGGTAAAGAGATGGGTGGGGGAGAGACGCCAGAATTCCATTTCTATCTATCTGATTTTCCATTTGCTCTAGAAGTCGGTATACATAGATGTACGGAGACACCACTCGGGTTCAGGACTATTTCTCTATTGACTAGTCGGGATGATTTCTATTGTTATTATTGAGAACTAGCTGAGCCCCATCTTATGGCTGCAGTGCCGCAGGCGGAAGGGCTGCAGACATGGGAGGATGTGGCAGCGAGTTGGGGCGGGTGATTGGGTGGCACTGAGGGCAGGCATGAGGGAGGATAGGGCACAGGAAGACTGGGGGCACCAGGTCCAGGGGAGGGGGGGATGGATGGCAGAGCGTGGCAGGCAGGGACTTACCACTAACACCACCGCTTGCAGCATCTCCCTCTTCTCTTTGTTCCCGGGTCCGATGTGCCACTTGGAGAAGTAATTGTACCGCCACAGCAGCTGCTCAATGAACCGTGAAGCACTGTCCCCCACGGTGCTCTGCTGCCCCTGGCACCCCTACCTGCTGGACAGGCCACCCCCAGGATACAGGAGCAGCACGGGGCCCCAGCCCATGAACCACCCGCCCCAGTGGGTGCAGGTCTGCATGGTATCATCATCACCGCCAGCTCGCTGCCATACCTGCTAGCCACTTGTTGGGGAGGTGCTGAGCCCCAGCCCAAATCTCTGCCAATGACAGCCTGAGGGGAGGGACCCTGGCCGCTGCCCACCGGGCCACCTGCTGCTGCTTCTCCTCCCGCCACAGGGTGGGGTTCCCCTCAACTCATCATTTCTCACTTATTCTGGCATTTTCTAGAAACTTCTCAAGTCTTCCAGTGTATTCTCAAATGTTCTCTGTGACAGATGGCATGACAGACACCTCTCCTTTTATAATAGTATAGATTACCCAAGCACAGTGTTAAGATTATTTACAAGATAAGACCACTCACATATGGATACACCCATCATTCACTCATCACACCTTTGGACTCAATCCCGCGTTCCCTGTACATCTAAAACAACTACTGAAGTGAGTGTGGACTTTGGGGTTTGCAAGGAATGCAGCGTCAAGCTCGTGGTGCTCCATTCCTTTCTCTGTCAGGATTTTGATTTGTGATATGATCTTTGCATGAGCTTCCTCCATTCCACATCAGTGTCAATAGAAAAACAGACTTAGTGAAGTGTAAAATGTGAAACTGAGCAAGAAGTGGTTAACATTCCTTGCCCTTCCCACCCATCTAGCTCCTTTACAGGCAGTCCCCGGGTTACGTACAAGATAGGGACTGTAGGTTTGTTCTTAAGTTGAATCTGTATGTAAGTCGGAACTGGCGTCCAGATTCAGACACTGCTGAAACTGACCGCCAGTTCTGACTTACATACAGAATCAACTTAAGAACCCCAGGCGTCCCCAAGTCAGCTGCTGCTGAAACTGATCAGCAGCTGATTCCAGGAAGCCCGGGGCAGAGCAACTCTGCCTGGGGCTTCCTGTAGTCAGCGCTGGTCAGTTTCAGCAGAAGCTGACTTGGGGACGCCTGGGGCAGAGCAGCTGGGGTTCTGCTGGGTTGCTCCAGTAGCTCCGCTCCTCGGTGCTACTGGACCAACCCAGCAGCACCCCATCTGCTCTGCCCCAGGCGTCCTGATTCAGCCGCTGCTGAAACTGACCAGCAGCGGCTGAATCAGGACCTGGGGCACAGCAGCTGGGGTGCTGCCGGGTTGGTCCAGTAGTGCCCAGAGCGGGCGCTGGAGGACCAATCGGCAGCGCCCCAGCTGCTCTGCCCCAGAGTCCAAAACAAAAGCCTGGTCTGCTGGGGGGGGAGCACACTAGCTGCGCCCCCCCCCCCCCCCAGCAGACCAGGGACACGGGGAGCAGAGCCGCAGCGGCAGCGGGGTGCCGCGCCTCTGAGGCTTTGCTCTGGCAAAGCCTCAGAGGCGAGGGACCCCGCCGCGGCTGCGGCTTCAGTCTGGGTGCCTGTGGTCTGCTGGGGACAGTCCCCAGCAGACCACAGGCACTCAGAGTGAAGCCGCAGCCGTGGGGGGGTCCCGCGCCTCTGAGGCTTTGCCAAAGCAAAGCCTCAGAGGCGCGGGGAACCGCCGCTGCTGCCGCTTCAGTCTGGGTGCCTGTGGTCTGCTGGGGACGGTCCCCAGCAGACCACAGGCACCCAGACTGAAGCGGAGCAGCGGCGGTTCCCCGCACCTCTGAGGCTTTGCTCTGGCAAAGCCTCAGAAGCGCGGGAACCCGCCCGGTGCCCCTGGTCTGCTGGAGACGGTCTCCAGCAGACCAGGGGCACCGGAGCAGCTTACGAACGGGGCTTTCTCGCCCCGACCTTCGGGGCGAGAAAGCCCCGTTCGTAAGTGCGGATCCGACGTAAGTCGGATCCGCGTAAGTCGGGGACTGCCTGTATTTCCTCCTCAAAAATGAAGATTGGCTATTACAATACTGGGGCCAGTTTAAAGAGTAGTGAGCTTGATCCCACAAGCCTTGACTCACTTGAGAAGCTCCATGACGTTAATAAGACTACTCATGTGAGTAGTGCCCACTCATCTAATCAAAGATTTGCAAGAGTGGACCAGCAGTTACTATAAAAGACCACTATCTAGCCTTCTAACTCAGCTTCAGCAAGAGGGAAATATAAAGGAAAAGATCTCAACTTTGGTTCACGGCATTTTCCCTAGAGAATGTTAAGTGTTCAGTTACAGTCACAGGCCAAAAAGGGGCCAAAGTCAAGATTGATACTTGCCTTAAAAGCCCACATATTGTGATGTTTATTAAAAACAGTTGCTAGGTTTGGCAATCACTTACGCCACTATAAATCAGGAGCAGCTCCACTGAAGTCAATGGAGTTACATTGATATCAATGGCAAAGGGGGAAAAAGTCAATCAAATATATGTATTATATTCATTTGTTCATTATCTGTAGCAGAAGTTTCTGTAAAAAACATCTTTATAGCAACAAATTTCAAAAATGTAATTTGTTTTTAAGAAATCTTTTACTGCATTTGTCTCTGGCAATAGAAATATCAAATTAGTTACTATGGAGTATTTAGATTAGTTAATGTTTGCATAGCCCCCGTGAAGATGTAGAATGTTATATAAATGCTAATAGTAGTAGGTATCCTTCTGTCTTGAGAATCCATGGATATATGCTCCTGAGAGGTAGAAAATTTACTCAGTTGGTATTATGGCAGCTGTGGCCATGGCTGATGAGGATCTCTGCTGTATATGTCATATTTACAGATTGTGTTTAAACTAGCTCTTTTCTTCTCTGGGGAGCTAGACTGCTTCCTCTCATAATTCTGGAGACCTTTGTTAATCTCTGATTTCCAAAGGCTGTGTTTTGAGTGTGATTTTCTTATTTGTCCACATCCATGTCCATTTCTCTGCAGTTTTGCTTGCACACATCCTTGAAATGCAATTTTGGGCATCCTTTGGGTCCTTTTCCAGACGCCTCTTTGCCATAGAGGATGGCAAATGGACTCTGTCCCTCAAGAGATTCCAAAGGTTTGACAAAGGCAACACATATGAAAGCTGTTGAGCCTTTTTCCCTGAAGGTGCACATACACTGCAGGGCTTAACTCGAAATAAGCTGCACAAATTGCGCTATGTCAATTGTGTATCTTATTTTGAAATAGCTTATTTCAAAACAGGGAGCATCTACACAGCACTTATTTCGAAATAGAGCTCTCTTCTTCCGACTTCCCTTACTGCTCATACAATGAGGGTTACAGGAGTCGGAATAAGAAGTCCTCCGGCTTGGCAGTATTTTGACACTATTTCGAAATAACTGCTGTGTAGACACAGACTAAGTTATTTCGGAATAGCACTAGTTATTTTGAAATAGTGTTGCAGTGTAGGCGTACCCTGAGGAGAATATAAGGTTAATGTCTCGCTCCCACATGAAAGAGTGCTGATAACACATTCATAATACTCACCAATCTTTGTGCATTCGGTCAGTGTGTTTCTTTGCCATACCTTCTTGTTCAGTTTAGATACTGTTATAGTAGCTTTTCCAGTGCATACACAGAGTTCCATTTCAATGAAAGTTTGTCTGTGATAGTGGTCCTCAGGCATGTGAACATGTTCACCACTTCAGTTCCTAGTTGTTGATCTTGATGTAGGGTGTTTCTTCAACTGCTTGGCACATTGTTAGTCTTTTTTAGGCTTTATAGTAAGGCTGAAGACTTGGCAGGCTTTGAAAAAACTGTCCATTAGACTTTGAAAATGAACTTCTGTGTGGGTTGTCACTGCTGTGTCCTCAGCAAAGAGGAGGTGTCAGATACGGGCCTCTCAAGTCTTGCTTTTAGATCTGATACTTGCAAGATTGAACAGCTTTCCATCTGATCTTGTGTGGAAGTAGATTCCCTGAGTTGAGGATCCTAATGCTTGTTTCAATAGCAGGGAGAAGACGATCCCAAACAGAGTTAGGGCAAGTACACAACCTTAGAATCATAAAATCATAGAATACTAGGACTGGAAGGGACCTCGAGAGGTCATCGAGTCCAGTCCCCTGCCCTCATGGCAGGACCAAATACTGTCTAGACCATCCCTGATAGATATTTATCTAACCTACTCTTAAATATCTCCAGAGATGGAGATTCCACAACCTCCCTGGGCAATTTATTCCAGTGTTTGACCACCCTGAAAGTTAGGAATTTTTTCCTAATGTCCATCCTAAATCTCCCTTGCTGCAGTTTAAGCCCATTGCTTCTTGTTCTATCCTCAGAGGCCAAGATGAACAAGTTTTCTCCCTCCTCCTTATGACACCCTTTTAGATACCTGAAAACTGCTATCATGTCCCCCCTCAATCTTCTCTTTTCTAAACTAAACAAACCCAATTCTTTCAGCCTTCCTTCATAGGTCATGTTCTCTAGACCTTTAATCATTCTTGTTGCTCTTCTTTGGACCCTCTCCAATTTCTCCGCATCCTTCTTGAAATGCGGTTCCCAGAACTGGACACAATACTCCAACTGAGGCCTAACTAGCGCAGAGTAGAGCGGAAGAATGACTTCTCATGTCTTGCTTACAACACACCTGTTAATGCATCAGCATCACAGTTTTTGCAACAGCATCACACTGCTGACTCATATTTAGCTTGTGGTCCACTATAACCCTTAGGTCCCTTTCTGCCATACTCCTTCCTAGACAGTCGCTTCCCATTCTATATGTGTGAAACTGATTGTTCCTTCCTAAGTGGAGCACTTTGCATTTGTCTTTATTAAATTTCATCCTGTTTACCTCAGACCATTTATCCAATTTGTCCAAATCATTTTGAATTATGACCCTATCCTCCGAAGCAGTCACAACCCCTCCCAGCTTGGCATCATCTGAAAACTTAATAAGCATACTTTCTATGCCAATATCTAAATCGTTGATGAAGATATTGAACAGAGCCGGTCCCAAAACAGACCCCTGCAGAACCCCACATGTTATACCTTTCCAGCAGGATTGTGAACCATTAATAACTACTCTCTACCTTGCTTAACTTCACTAAGAATCTGGAAAACCTCAGAGGTTGACCCATCATACTGGCTTTTCCATAAGTCACTGCAACAAACAGAACATATCTCTTTGGGTATCTGCTAAGGAAAGCAACAAAAAACAAATATAAAGTCATCAGGAGAAAGCAAAAGCAGTAATAAGTGTTGAAACATTCTGCATTTGGAGTGAAACACAATGACAGTTGCTTCATAGCTGGGCCTCCAGCACACAGAGAGTATGTCTACACTATCCCCCAGTTCGAACTAGGGGGGTAATGTAGTCATTCGGAGTTGCAAATGAAGCCTGGGATTTGAATTTCCCGGACTTCATTTGCATGATGCTGGCCGGCGCCATTTTTAAATGCCGGCTAGTTCGGACCCCATGCCACGCGGCTACACGCGGCACGGACTAGCTAGTTCAGATTAGGCTTCCTATTCTGAACTAGCTGTACGCCTCGTGGAACGAGGAAGCCTAATCCGAACTAGCTAGTCCGTGCCGCGTGTAGCCGCACGGCACGGGGTCCGAACTAGACGGCATTTAAAAATGGCGCCGGCCGGCATCATGAAAATGAAGCCCAGGAAATTCAAATCCCGGGCTTCATTTGCAACTCTGAATGACTACATTACACCCCTAGTTCGAACTAGGGGGGTAGTGTAGACATACCCAGAAAGACTAATGTTAAAAGATACAATATAGAAAAAAAGAATGTTTAGTATTTCTTTTCAGTTACATAGCTGTATATACTTCAATAAGGTTATGTCTACACTGCCACCCTAGTTCGAACTAGGGTGGCTAATGTAGGCATTTGAACTAGCAAATGAAGCCCGGGATTTAAATATCTCAGGCTTTATTTGCATGTTCCCAGGCGCCGCCATTTTTAAATGCCCCGTAGTTTGAACTCCCTGCTCGCGGCTACATGCAGCACGGACTAGGTAGTTCAAATTAAAGCTCCTAATTCGAACTACTGTTAAACCTCCTTGCAGTTGTAACTTTGCAAAGCCTCGGGGGAAGCCGGCAGGGGGGCAGCCCAGGCGTGCCTGGGCTGCTCCGCTGCCGGAGCCCCTCCGCGGCTTTGCTCTGCGTCTGCCTGGTCTGCAGACCAGGTAGATGCGGAGCAGCTTTTCTCGCCGGGAGTACACGGGCGGTGGGACCGCGAGGTCCCGCAGCCCGTGTTCGTAACTGCGGATCCGACATAAGTTGGATCCGCGTAAGTCGGGGACTGCCTGTATGAAGAACGCAGTCATCCCCATTACTCTCCTTTTTTGGAGACAAGCAGTATTTCTGCTGCTCTTTGGTTTTCCTTAAGTACTTTAGCCACCACCAAATAACGTCATAAACTTCACAGCTCCGGGCATAAGCCATTCTGCCAAATGCCAAAGACCAGGACTCGGTAATAAGAGAAAAAGACATCAACAGTGTCCAAGTAGTTTGATGGAAAGTGCAGGCTTTCTGTCCACTTTATCTGTTGTGCCTCATCTATGTCTGTCTTTCTTTTACATCTGTCTTTTTTCATCCACATGTCTGAAAGTTAGCTACAGATAGTCCCCGACTTACGAATGGGTTACATTCTGAACACCTGTTGTAACTCGATTTGGTCGTAAGCCGGAAATACTCTTATACAGGTAGCTATCAACTGCCCTGCCCACTACCAGTAATGTTTTAATATTAATTCACTAGCACTCCAAACATAACAAAGAACCTACAAAACAGCAATCAACAATGAAAAAAAGAAACACTGAGGGCAGAAACACATGAAAAAAAACCCACAACTGCAGTGACAGCAAACTAAAATTGACAAACATGAACATGAAATACAAAACACAATGCAATACAGTATTGTAAATAATGTGATGTAAATATTGTAAATATTTTATTATAAATAAAATAATGTAAATAATGTAAATACTGTACATGAACTTTACCTTTAATCCTGGTATTGTCGTGCACACTTGGATGGATAATTATGAAGGTGAATGAATTGAATTAATTGGACAAGGAATTGGAGGAGGTAGGTGACAATACTACAGGAACAATATCATCAACAGCAGATTCATCTTCTACTTCAGCAGTTCCTTTACTTGTAGAAGGCATTGGTTCCGTGAGGGAGGCAGCAGTGCTGGGGGCATTCTCCAAAAAAATATCCATTTTGGACTGGACAGTTTGTTTTTTCTTCTCATTATACATTTCTTTATAGCAAGCCAGGGCATCCTGGATCCAATTTGAGAATCGTGCAACATTAGGGTAAATTTTTTCATACATTTGCATTTCTTCATTTATTTTGCTGAAGGCTACAGCCATTTCTCTCATCACAAATTTTCTGGGGGCTTCTTCTTCTTCTTGGGCTTTTTGTTTCTTTTCCTCTGCTACCCTCTACGCCTCCAGCTCCATTAAATTTTCATTGCTCAGTTCCTCCCCAGAAGCCTCAACCAGTTGGTGTATGTCTTCATTATCCACTTCCAGATCCACTTCTTTCGCCAGCAGTACAATTTCATTGGAAATTTCTTCTATTGCCTTTTCTTTTTCAAAGCCTTTGAAACTGTTGACATATCTGTTTAGGATTTTCTTTCATATGCCATTCATACATTGTTAAGTGACTTCCTCCCACCCAGCAGCAATGTTCCTTATGCCATGCAGAATGTTGTAGTCCTTCCAAAATTCATGTAATGTTTTGGCATTTTCGCATTCTGTGGCAGCTATTGCTTTTGCAAATGTGCTGCAAAGATAATATGCTTTGAAAGCAGCTGTGGCCCCCTGGTCCAGGGGTTGGAGAATAGATGTGGTATTGGGAGGCAGAAACACCACTTTCACATTGGGATGTAAGTCATTTAAGTGTTGCGGGTGATCTGGAGCATTATCCAAAATAAGCAAAATTTTGAAAGGAATTTCTTTCTCCAGAAAATATGCCTTGACTTCAGAGATGAAACAGTTCATGAACCAATCTTCAAAAAGTGCAAGCGTCATCCATGGTTTCTTATTAGCATGATAATGGACTGGTAAAGTAGCCTTGCTGATATTCTTGAAGGCTCTGGGGTTTTCAGAGTGATAAATCAAAAGGGGTTTCAATTTATACCCAAAAACATTCCCTCCTAACAAGACTGTTAGACGGTCTTTGAAAGCCTTAAAACCAGTTTTTGCCTCCTTATGTATGTAGGTATGGTCGGGCAATTTCTTCTCATCGACATTAAAGATCTGTTCTGGCAAATAATTTTCCTCTTTTACCAGCTTATCCAATTCTTCTATGAAAGTTTCTGCTGCTTTCGAATCAGCACTGGCTGCCTCCCCACTTACTTTCACATTGTGAAACTTTGCATGATTCTTGAAATGCTTGAACCAACCATGACTGGCACTGAAGTTTGGTCATCGTCATACTCCTCCTTTTCTTTAAGTCTTCAAAAAGACTACAAGCCTTAGCCTGTATCGTCTTGAGGCTTAACGGCATGCATTTTTGAATTTGGTCTTCCATCCAAAGCACTAAGAGTTTTTCCATGTCATGGATGAGACCTGTTCTTTTCTTTGTTATAATTGTTTATTTCATAGGCACATACCCTTTCGCTGCTTCACGAATGCGATCACTATCCTTTAAAATAGTGCATATGGTGGATTTCGATAGGCCTAAATGATATGCCATGAACGACACTGTTTGACCCCCTTCGTATTGCCTCACTATTGCTAGTTTCTGTTCTAAATCAATAGCTTTTCTCTTTCTCACCACCCTTATCACTGGCACTTTTCCTGTTACTTGCCATGATGCCCAACTGCAGACACGCAAACACAACGTGCTACTGAGAACCAAAACAAAACAAAGGGGGGAGGACAACATGTCGGCTGCTGCCATGACTGAGCTGTAGTTCTGATACCATGCTGCCCACACTGTTCAAAAAACTAAACATACATGGTTCATACATGGTTCTCAACTCAAAAATATTATACAGTGCAGTAATATGGGGTTAATGGGAAGTTGGTTGTAAGTACAAATGGTCATAAGTTGATGTGTTCATAAGTCGGGGACCGCCTGTATAGTCATGGGTGGTGGGCATAAGAGACAAAGAGAGGCAATGCTTTCCCTTAGTCTTAGAGCCCACAGTAGACTGTTGCAGCTTGGAGACTGGTGACTCTACCCCTGAAGTGGATCTGTTCACTTTAAAAGTGAAAACCCTTCTAGTTTGCCAGACTTATTAGCGTAACATTGACCTTGTAAAAGAGCTGCTAAGTGGGAATGAAACTATTTAACAGGCATGTGCCAACCCTGAATTTACTAACAAAAAAGTTGTGCATTACTGTGTCTACAGGACCTTAATTTACAATTTACTTTAAATATTTCATTAGTAGTTACTGAAGCTTATAAAATCACCTCTCTACAAAATCCTTGCAGAGATGTTTAGATGCACAATTTGAGTATTCAGCTTGAGTCTTAAACACTTAGATCTTCAGACATATAGTTTTTGTAATAAATTCTTCAAATGACCACCTTTATCTAAAATACACATTTTGGCTACGTCTACACTGGCCCCTTTTCCGGAAGGGGCATGTAAATTTCACCAGTCGTCGTAGGGAAATCCGCGGGGGATTTAAATATCCCCCGCGGCATTTAAATAAAAATGTCCGCCGCTTTTTTCCGGCTTTTAAAAAAGCCGGAAAAGAGCGTCTACACTGGCCCCGATCCTCCGGAAAAAGTGCCCTTTTCCGGAGGGTCTTATTCCTACTTCAAAGGGCACTTTTTCCGGAGGATCGGGGCCAGTGTAGACGCTCTTTTCCGGCTTTTTTAAAAGCCGGAAAAAAGCGGCGGACATTTTTATTTAAATGCCGCGGGGGATATTTAAATCCCCCGCGGATTTCCCTACGACGACTGGTGAAATTTACATGCCCCTTCCGGAAAAGGGGCCAGTGTAGACGTAGCCTTTAAGTTTAATTACTATAATTCAAAAACTTGCTTCCAAAGTCTTCCTGTCCTTTTATCCATCCCTACTCTCCTTTCACCTCCCCGTTGAAGAGAGCTCTTAAAGCCGTGGTCACCAACCAATAGATTGCGATTGATTGGTCAACCCCAGGGACACAACCGGTCGATCACGAGGAAGTGTTGCAAGCTCCCCTCCTTCCCCAGCACGGAGCCTGCACTTCAACCTCCTGCCTCCAGCAAAATGGAGCTAGCTCCAGCTTCCTGCAGCGTGTGGTGGCGGAGGGAAGTCCCATGGTTCTGCTGCAGATTTGGCTTCTCAGAAAGTGCATGCACTGTTGTGGGCAGGGGAGAGCAGCACACTTCCTGAGAAGCCAGACCTGGCGTGGAGCCTCAGGACTTCCCGCTTCCCCCATGCCACAGGAAGGAAGGAAGGAAGGCAGGAAGGCAGTACTGGAGAAGGAAGGGAAGACAAGAAAGTGAATGCTCCTCCTCTCCCCACAACAACGTGAACGCTTTCTTGTCTTCCCTTCCTTCCCTGTGCTTCGGTGAGATTAAGGGGGTTTAAGATGGTGCAGGATCTGGAGCGGATAGATTTTTGAAAGGAGCCGCACGTATGCTTCTTCCAGTGCTGCCCACAGATCCTACCCAGAGATTCTTTCCTGGGGACCCCCAGGTATCAGCTGAGCTGTCATAGTATCATAGAATCCTAGAGCTGGGAGAGATCTCAGGAGGTCATCAAGTCCAGCACCCTGCCCAAAGCAGGACCAATCCCAACTAAATCAACCCAGCCAGGGCTTTGTCAAGCCAGGATTTAAAAACTTTTAGGGATGGAGATTCCACCACTTCCCTAGGTAACCCATTCCAGTGCTTCACCACCCTCCTAGTGAAATAGTTTTTCCTAATATCCAACCTGGACCTCCCCCACTGTAACGTGAGACCATTGCTCCTTGTTCTACCATCTGTCACTACTGAGAACAGCCTCTCTCCATCCTCTTTGGAACCTCCCTTCAGGAAGTTGAAGGCTGCTATCAAATCCCCCCTCACTAGGGGAGTGATGTGTCTCAGTTGGGGCCACATCAGTGAGTGTTAGAGAGTTTCGGAGGGTTTTTTTTTTTTTTGCATCTCACTTGTGTGGTCCCCAAATGATTTTTCTGTGCGTCAGTGACTCCCTGACCCAAAACAGGTTCCCCTCCCCGCCCCTAAATAAAGACAATGCTGAAACATTTTGTGTTGGACATAATATTTTATTTAAAAATGAAGCCTGGCCAACAAGCCCTCAATTGGGACCAAGCCGCAGCATCATAACACTCTTGCACTTCCCACAGACCCCCAAACCTGAGTCCATCATGCACTTGAACCCCCTGCCCTGAGCCCCTCACATCCCCAAACTCCTGCTTCCTCACATACCCAGTCTTTTGCCACAACACTCCTGCACCATCCACACACTGCAAACCTGTGCTCTGAGCCCATCATACACTCAACCCCCCAGCCTGCCCTGAGTCCTGCACACACCCCAGCCCAAACTCCTGGACCCCCACATCCACAAGCCTGCAGCTTGCTCAGCATCCCAACCCTCCACTTGACCCCAACACTTTCCAGCCGGGAGCCCTCTCCCTGAACCAGCATCCCCTTCTCCACCTCCTCCTGCACCCAAATTCCCTCCCAGGCTTGCACCTCTCACCCCTTCCCACACCCAAATCCCTCATGCCCACCCCAGAGACTGCACCTGTCTCAACCCAGTGAGAGCGAGTAAGGGCTGGGACAGCAAATGATGGAGAGGAGGGGAAAAGGGAGGGTGGGGTTTTGGGTAAGGGATGGGGTGGATCTTGGCTTGTCCTGACATTTAAAAAATGATCTTGGGTGTAAAAAGGTTGGAGACCACTTCCTTAAAGGGACAACATTCCTTTTCTTCTAGGGTGTGTCTAGACTACAGAGATTTTTTGAAAATAGTGGTCTTTTTTCGAAAAATTCTTTACCTGCATCTAGGCTGCTGCCACGGTCTGTCGACAGTAAATCGAAAGAACGCGGTGGTTTTGTTGATGGCGGTAAACCTAATTTTAGGAGGAATAATGCTATTTTCATCTGTCAAAAAAAGGTATGTGTGGAATTGGGGATTTTTTTTTAATAAAGGCCTACAGGAAGAAGCCCTGGTGTACACTCCTTGCCAGACCGTTCACCTCTATTGTTCCTGCCTGTAGCCATCTTCGAAAGGCACAGGCACCCGGGAGTAGCATTGGGGCAGCAAGCCAGCTCCAAGCAGGACCCTAACTGCTCAGCTCTTGCTGGTAGGCCCATTCAGAGCCATGTCCCGGGCATAAGCCCCCCGAGACTTCCCTGCCCCTTCCAGGGACACATCCCCGCACCAAGCCAGGGGCACCAAATGCTGGGCACCCTCATGGTCTGGGCCCGAGATCAAAGCCCTCTTAGAGCTCTGGTCCGAGGAGAGTCTCTGCAGGCCCTGCAGTCCTGGAGAAGGAATGTGGGCATTTATGGCAGAATGGCTGATGACCTTGCAAAGAAAGGCCACCACCCCCGCATACTGGACCAAGGCAGAGCAAATGTGAAGGAGCTGCAGCAGGGGTATGTTAGGGCCCGTGAGCGCAGCTCCCACTCTGGGGAAGCAGCACACTATTGTGCGTATTATGAGGACCTGGACCAGATCCTGGGGGGAGGGGAACCCCTGTCTCCAGAGAAAGTTGTGGAGTCCGGGATGGAAACACCCGTGCAGCAGTGGCCGCAGCTCCAGGATGACACCCCAGAGAACCAGCAGCTCCAAGACGAGGAGGAGGAGGACACCAGGAGCACAGTGACCCTCATCCAGGAGCCGGACGCAGGAGGCCTCTCAGACAACTTCAGACACTGGGGAGGGAACATTAAGGATGTATCTAGACTACATGGCTCCGTTGACGGAGCCATGTAAAGTAGTTTACTCGACATAGTCGATGAAGCGTGGATTTAAATAATCCCCGCTTCATTAAAATAAAAATGGTCACCGCACTGTGCCGACGATCAGCTGATCCAGCACAGTGTGGCAGTCTAGACACGACGCGGTCGACAGAGGAAGCCTTTGTTGACCACTCCGGTATGCCTCATGAAACAAGGTTTACCAGAGCAATCAACAAAGGCTTCCCTTATAAACCGCGCCGTGTCTAGACTGCCACGCTGTGCTGGATCAGCTGATCGTCGGCACAGCTTGGCGGCCATTTTTATTTTAATGAAGCGGGGATTATTTCAATCCCCGCTTCATTGACTATGTTGGGTAAACTACTTTACATGGCTCCGTCGACGGAGCCATTTAGTCTGGACACACCCCAGTTGAGTGCTGTGAGGGTCCAACACACACAGGGCAGGGCAGGCAGGAGCAAAGCGGATGGTGCAGTATTGTGACGTGTCATGTTGATCACAGCCTGGGGGGGGCCCCCACACATGGCCGACCGCAGGGAGGGGTGCCCTACCGCTGCACCCGCATGGGTGCGAGGCACCACGTGCTCCTGCAGACAGTGATGCCAGGGGCAGGCCTGGGTTGGGGACCCTAGGATTGCCACACAGCTTCAGGCCTCTCAGCAACCTGTAGGAACCCCAACTGTGGCCTGACACTTGTCTGTGCTGCTTGGCTCTCGTGTGTGTGTGTGTGGGGGGGGAGGTATAGAATGGTGGCCTGCACAACTTCTGGGCGCCAGGGAGGCTGTGGCTGCTGGCCAGGCCACACCACACTTTGCTGAGACCACATGAGCATCCCCTGACCCTAGGACAGGCGCTGACTGCTGAGAAGGAGGGCATGCCCTCAGGGACAGTGTGAGCATGCATGACTGACGGCTTTTCCCTCTTGTCTTCCACAGCCGGACCATCTGTCCAGGAAGGGCCCGCCACACCACTGAGATGGCTGCATGGAACCCATCAGCACTGCACACATACCTGGACCTTACGCACCAGCACATCTTGGTTTTGCAAGGGATGCAGGAGACATTTATGCAGAGGATGCAGGCAGAGGCAGAGTGGCGCAGTTGTTTGCTGGACGAGTACGTCCATCAGTGCACTGCAATTTGCACTGTTCTCCAGGAGATGATGACTTTCCCAGGTCCTATCCCTGTTGCTGCCCCTCCTGCTCAGCCTGTCCTCCCTCACCCCTTACCCCCGCCCTCCTACCTGCCATCCCAGACCCAGGTGCAGCCCCACATCCTGGTCAGCCCCCTACTGTCCCTGCTAGCCTGCATGCACGGCTGTCTCTGAGCAGGCCCCCGTACCCGAGGTGGCAGGAGCACTTCATCCAAGCGGCACCCTCAGCCCTGAGCCTCCCTTCCCCCTTCCAGGTTTACATCCCCCTTCCCACCAGTAAGAGTCAGTAAGGGAAGCACTTTAATTTGTTAACAATTTATTTTTCTTTACAAAAGAGTTATACTGGGTTTATTACATACAACAGTGCAATAAACTGTAAGCATTTTGTAAACCACACCTGTCTCTCTTCTCTGTGTATGTGTACAAAGTGGGGCAGGGATGGGTTTGGGGGGGAAGGCACTGGGGGCATGGAGGAACCCACATTTGGAAGGACCTGGGGAAAGTTATCAGGCTCCTTAGGAGAATCTCTCCCTCAGGGCCTCCCGAATTTGCAATCCTGACTGGTGGGCTTGGCGGGTGGCAGCTGTCCGGGGCTGCTCAAACTGCCTCCTGTCCACATCAGTCCATGTCCCCCACCCTGGGAGGAAGGCCTCCCCTTTCCTCTCCACCAGGTTGTGCAGCACACAACAAGCAGCAACCACCTCGGGGATGTTGTACTCCCCCATGTTCAGGCAAATGAGCAGGCATCTAAACCTGTCCTTCAGACATCCAAAGGCACATTCTACCTGCAAGTGAGCTCAATTCAGGTGGGAGTTAAACAGTTCCCTGCTTGCATCCAGGTGTCTAGTGAACGGCTTCATGAGGCAGGGCATAAGGGGTTTACTGCATCGGCCACAATGCACATAGGCATCTGCCCATCCCAGACTGCAAAGTTACACTCTGGAAAGAATGTCCCAACCTGCAGCCTGTGGTACAGGTATGAGTTCTGGAAGATCTGGGCATCGTGTGCCCGGCCTGACCACCCAACACAAATGCCTGTGAATTGTCCCCAGTGGTCGACCAGGGCCTGCAGCACCATAGAAAAGTAGCCCTTTCTATTAATGTATTGGGCTGCTCGATGGGGTGGTGCGCAGATTGGGATGTGAGTCCCATCAAGTGCTCCACCGCAATTTGGAAATCCTAGCCCTGCAAATCCAGCCACGATGGTATCCAGGTCTCTGAGGCGGACAGTCCTGTGAAGCAGCTCCAAATTGATGGCCGTCACCACCTGCAGAAGGGACAAATAGAAACACACATAACAGGAAATTAGAGGAGTTGCCTGAGCTGATGAGAGGTGCTCCCCCATCTCTCCCCTCCCAGACCCCAAGAGCCCGCCCTCAGACAACCCACCCCCACCCCCACCCCCACACCACGGCAGGGTGAGGCCAGGAGGGCCTTCTACCACTCCCACCCCCTCCCCATCCTCCTTATGCACCCCCTTCATAGACTGTCCCCAGAGAGTGACTTACCTCCATCAAGACAGCCCCAACAGTGGCCCTCCCCATGCCAAACTGGTGTCCAACCGAGCAGTAGCTGTCGGGGGTGGCCAGCTTCCACAGGGCAATAGTGACCCGCTTCTCCAGAGGGATGGCGGGCCACAAGTGGGTGCCCTGGCATTGTAGGGCAGGGGCAAGCCAGGCACACAGCTCCTGGAACGTGAACTTCTGCATACGGAAGTTTTGGAGCCAAGCCTCGTCATCCCATTGCTCCATAACAAGACGGTCCCACCAGTCTGAACTCATGTCCAGCCTCCAAACTCTCCTCTCCAGGAGTAAGTTAGGTGGCAAAGGCAGTAGGGCTGCAGTCCGAGTGAGGGGCTCAAAGCTGGGTTCTGAATCCAGATCTGCCACGAACATCATGAAGGTTTCATGGTGTTGCAGCAGAACTTGAAGCACTACAGAGTGGGGCCATCGCCTTCCCAGGGGCAGCTCCAGCTCCATGGCCAAAAAACAATTCGAAGCACAAAAAACAACCAGGAAAAAAAATACTGTGGTGTCCCAGAAAGCAGGGCACTCAAAGCAAGCACTTTGGTTAATTAACTAATTGGTTAATTTAAAATAATGTCTTTGTTTCAGTGAGAGTAAATATATAGCAATCTGGAATGATTATTTTATGAAGGTTTAAGAATATATTTAAAATATAAACTCAGCTTAGAAATACTAAAAACAGAGAAAGGTGGCATCATGTATTCCATAATATTTAATCTTGTAAACAGAACAGCTAATTTGCCCTTACTTGCAAATAAATCTGACAAACTTCAAGATATATCAAAAAACCTGTGACTGTCATTTTTCATTCCCCAATTTAGTGCTTTAATTAGGTACCGTCTGCCGGTCCAGCCTTCACAATCTGGCATGCAGTGGAACACATAAATCAATTTTAGAAGAGAGCGGTTTTTGAAAGATCATTTGCTACATTTGGGTTCAGGGATTTGGCTGGAATGGGTGAGTGGAGAGGAGATGGGGTGGGGCCTGAGCAGAGTGTGGGGAGTGGGGTAAGGGCAGGGCCACCCTCTGGGAGTTTGCTCCCTCAAGCAACAGCTTCACCACCACCCCCTGCCTCCTCCCATGGCTATAATACAGCATCCAGATACTAAATGAATAGGCTTGTTAGATATTTCTTTGACAGATTAGGAGATCACATGATCAGTAATTGGTTCTCATGTCTCTTCAGTAGTATTTGGTAATGTGTGAGAGAAAGCTGTTCTGAGTCCATTAAATCAGTTGGAGCACTTCAGCTTTAGTATATTATTTGTGGGCTTTTCTAGTTTTCTTAGTATCTAGTGGTCCTTTCTGGCTGTAGCAAACAATCAACAAGCCCATTATTACTTTATCGTCACAAGAGTTCATAAATATCACACCTATCAAATCAATGTGCTTCCATTCCAACTTGGCCACTTCTGCTAGTTTCAGATTTTATTATGTAATAAAAATTATAATAATTACGTTACCAAAGCTGCCCCTTCCCTAGGCACTCAGGTTACTGCCCAACAATCACAGTAACACTGTGCAATCGTATATAATAAAAACACATAAAACAATAAAAACAAAGCATAATTACCTCCATTAAGGAAAGTTGTTTGACAGCAATGAGTGTGGGCTGAGGAGAAGGCATTCAATAACAGACAAAGAAGCTTATATTTTAGAAGATCTTGGAAAGGAAAAAAAATGTTGTTTAATGGAAGGGAGATAGGGATGAAACAGATGGTAACAGGGCATAAATTCCACCAGCCAATAACTGCTTGCCAGCTGGCCTGGGACATAAATGGGATCTCTAGAAATTGGGAGGTGTCATTGCAGAAACAGTCATCAGCATGAGGTTCAAGTCAGAGGCCTCACCTATAGCCACACCTGATATAGTAACTGTGTTTAAAAGGGGCTTAAACAAGATTTTTAAATTCTTTGTTACATTAGTTAGACAGGGCATTGCTGAGATGAACAGAAACCATATTTCTCTCTTTTTAATAAGGCATAAAATGTATTCTGATATTTGTAAACAATAAATCAATAGTGGCCATTCATGTTACCATAAAGCCTGTGAGTAAGCGACCAGGGAACTTTGTGAACAGTGGCAGCTAACAGGAAGTTTCATGAGAGAGTTCTCCAGGTGAAGAAGGAACGATTACAGGACCCTTGAGGTAAGTGGCTGTGTGTTTGTGTTTGGGGGTTACTTGCTGGTTGCCTGAAAGAAACTGTGTGCTGAGCTTGTGTTTGTCTGTCTGTTTGTCTGTGTTTTGTTTGTTTGAAGGACTGTGTGCTGTGGCTGGCAGTTGGAAGCTGTAAGCTTCTTAATGAGATTTGATTGGTCAAAGCCTCTGTTGATTGGTCAAGCCTTACCCAGCGGTGGGGCTATTAGGAAGGCCAGGGCTTTATAAAGCCCATGAGTAACCAGGCAGCTTCGTGAACAGGGAGTTTCATGAGGGAGTTTAGAAGGGGAGTCAGAAGGAAGCAAGGTGCACTTGCCATTCCTTAAAATGTTTAAACTACATTGAACCCAAAGCTTCCTGATTTACATAAAAAACCTTAGCAAACACCTAATTAGCTGTAGGAGAGAAAGCAGGCAGAAGGCTGGCAGCAGAATGGGGCTATCCTGTTTATTGCACCCAATGTAGCATGTATGATTACTTGCCCTATGGACAGGTGGCGTATGTGTGCATTTGGTGCAAGGAGCTCCTGGCCCTCAGAGACCGTGTACGGCTGAATTGGAGGAGCTAAAGGAGGCCAAGTGATATGTAGATGAGGCTTTCTGCGACACTGTAGAACTGTCCCACCTCCTGGTCAGACAGACCCTGTACTCTTAAGGAGGATGCAAGGCTCAGGGAAGGAGAACATTCAACTGGAGCAGAGGGACTTGATCCCATAGTTGGGATCCTCCTTCCAGAGGATGTTATGGTAACCTCTCGCACTGAGGATACATCTCGAGGGGAGGGAATTCCAGTCGTTAGGAAAAGGCAGGTGTTAGTAATTGGGGATTTGATCATTAGAAACATAGATAGCTGGGTTTGTGATGACCAGGAGAACTGTATGGTGACTTGCCTGCCTGGTGCAAAGGTTGCGGATCTTTCAAGACATCTAGATAGACTTATGTGTAGTGCTGGGGAGGAGCCAGTGGTTGTGATACATATAGGTACCACTAACATAGGGAAGAGTAGGAGAGAGGTTCTGGAGGCCAAATTTTGGCTATTAGGAAAGAGATTGAAATCCAGGACCTTTATGGTAGCGTTCTCTGAAATGCTTCAGTTCCATGTGGAGGACCAGGTAGGCAGGCAACGCTTCAGAATCTCAATGTGTGGATGAGATGATGGTGTAGACAGGAGGGGTTTAGATTTATTAGGAACTGGGGAAACTTTTGGGCTAGGGGGAGCCTATACAGGAAGGATGGGCTCAACCTAAACCAAAATGGAACCAGACTGCTGGCAATTAACATTAAAAAGGTTGTAGAGCAGTTTTTAAACTTAGGGCTGGGGGAAAGCCAACAGGTGCAGAGGAGCACATGGATCAGACAGAGACATTTATTAGGGGAGGTTCCATAAATAGAGATGCTCCATGTTCTAGTCAGGAGGAGAGGATGGAAGTATGGGTTGGGTTGGCTCAGATGAGAGACAATCAAATGAAAAAGAGTCTAACAGATCAGGAAATGGCAGGCAGATGAATAGTGACAAATTATTAAAGTGCTTATACACAAATGCTAGAAGTCTAAATAGTAAAATGGAGTGCTTAGGTTTAAAGGAGGATGTTGATATAATAGACATCATGGAAACTTGGTGGAATGAGGACAATCAATGGGACACAGTCATACCAGGGTACAAAATATATTGTAAGGACAGAACAGGTCATGCTGGTGGGAGAGTAGTACTATATGTGAAAGAAAATGTAGAAACAAATTAAGTAAAAATCTTAAATGAGCCAAAATATTCCATAAAATCTCTATGGATAGTAATTCCATGTGCAAATAATAAGAATATAGCGGTAGGGATATATTATCAACCACCTGATCAGGATAGTAATAGTGACTATAAAATGCTAAGGGAGATTAGAGAGCCTATCAAATTAAAAAACTCGATAATAGTGGAGGATTTCAACTATTCTCATATTGACTGGGTACACATCACCTCAGGACAGGATGCAGAGATAAAATTTCTTAATACCTTAAATGACTACTTCTTGGAGCAGCTGGTTCTGGAAACCACAAGAGGAGAGGCTATTCTTGATTTAGTCCTAAGTGGAGCACAGGATCTGGTTCAAGAGGTAAATATAACTGGACCACTTGGAAATAGTGACCATAATGTAATAAAATTTAACATTCCTGTGGTGGAAAAAACACCTCAGCAGCCCAACACTATGGCATTTAATTTCAGAAGGGGGAACTACACAAAAATTATGAAGTTAGTTAAACAGAAATGAAAAGGTACAGTGACAAAAGTAAAATCTCTGCAAGCTGCATGGAAACGTTCCCAAGACACCATAATAGAGGCCCAACTTAAATGTATACCCCAAATTAAAAAACACAGTAAGAGAACCAAAAAAGTGTCACTGTGGCTTAACAATCAGGTAAAAGAAGCAGTGACAGATAAAAAGATATCTAAAAATAGAAGGCAAATCCTAGTGAGGAAAATAGAAAGGAGCATAAACTTTGTCAAATTAAGTGTAAACATATAATAAGAAAAGCCAAAAAGGAGTTTGAAGAACAGCTAGCCAAAAACTCAAAAAGTAATAGTAAAATGTTTTTTAAGTATATCAGAAGCAGGAAGCCTGTTAAACAACCAGTGGCCCCTAGAAGATCGAGATGCTAAAGGAGCACTCAAAGACAATAAGGTCATTGCAGAGAAACTAAATGAATTCTTTGCTTTGGTCTTCATGGCTGAGGATGTTAGCGAGATTCCCAAACTGGAGCCATTTTTTTAGGTGACAAATATGAGATATTGTTCCAGATTGAGGTGTCATTAGAGGACATTTTGGAACAAATTGATAAACTTAACAGTAACAAGTCACCGGGGCCAGATGACATTCACCCAAGAGTTCTGAAAGAACTCAAATGGGAAATTGTGGAACTATTAACTATGGTTTGTAATCTATCCTTTAAATAAGCATCCGTACCTAATGATTAGAAGATAGCTAATGTGACGCCAATATTTAAAAAGGGCTCTAGAGGTGATCCTGGCAATTATAGACCAGTAAGTCTAACATCAGTGCCGGGCAAATTAGCTGAAACTATAGTAAAGAATAAAATTGTCATACACATGGATGAATATAATTTGTTGGGGGAAAGTCAACATGGTTTCTGTAAGGGGAAATCAAGCTTTGCTAATCTGCTAGAATTCTTTGAGGGGTTCAACAAACATGTGGACTAGGGGGATCCAGTAGATACAGTGTACTTAGATTTCCAGGAAGCCTTTGAAAAAGGTCTTTAAGTGAAGTAAGTTGTCATGAGATAAGAGGGAAGGTTCTTTCATGGATCGAGAACTGGTTAAAAGACAGGAAACAAAGGGTAGGAATAAATGGTAAATTTTCCAAATGGAGAGAGGTAACTAGAAGGGTCTGTCCTGGGACCCATCCTACTCAACTTATTTATAAATGATCTAGAGAAAGGGGTAAAATTTGCAGATGATACCAAACTGTTCAATACAGTTAAGACCAAATCAGACTGTGAAGAGCTTCAAAAAGAACTCACCAAACTAAGTGACTGGGTAACAAAATGGCAAATGAAATTTAATGTGGATAAATGTAAAATAATGCACATTGGAAGAAATAATCCCAACTATATGCACAATATGATGGGGACTAATTTGGCTACAACTACTCAAGAGAAAGAACTTGGAGTCATTGTGGATAGTTCTCTGAAAACATCTACTCAGCGTATTGAACACTGCATAGATATATGTTTGCCTCATCTCAAAAAAGGTGTAGTGGCATTGGAAAAGGTTCAGAACAGGGCAATAAAAATGATTAGGAGTTTCGAACGAGTCCTATATGAAGAGAGATTTAAAAAACATGGACTTTTCAGCTTAGAAAAGAGGAGACTAAGGGGGGAATTGATAGAATTCTATAACTGGTATGGAAAAATGAATAAGGAAAAGTTATTTACTTATTCCCACAATATAAGAAGTAGGGGTCACCAAAAGAAATTAATAGGCAGCAGGTTTAAAACAAACAAAAGGAAGTTTTTCTTCACTAAGTGCACAATCAACCTGTGGAACTCCTTGCCAGAAGATGTGGTGAAGGCTAGAACTTTAACAGGGTTCAAAAAAGAGTTAGATTGATTCATGGAGGTTAGGTCCATCAATGGCTATTAGCCAGGATGGGTAGAAATAGTATCCTGAGCCTCTTTTTCTCTGGAGGTGGGTGACAGAGGAGGGATCATATGAGGATTACCTGTTGTAATCCCTCCCTCTGGGGCATCAGGTATTGGCCACTGTCGGCAGACAGGATACTGGGCTAGATGGACCTTTTTTCTGACCTATTATGACCGTTTTTATGTTCTTATGTACCATGCAAATCCATTTAGATTCTGTGGGGAAGGGTCAAATCCAATCCTGGAATAGGTTGGGACAACTGCACTGAAATCTCCATTGAATTTGCTTATAGGAATATACAATACTGCTATGAATGGACTTTGAAAACCATGATTGTCTGGGTGTTGAGTTCCAGCCTATAATATTGTGACAAAAACAGCAGTCCTATCAGGAGTCTATTTGCCACTGATAAGTAGTTGATTTAATGTCACACGTTCATGTAATTTCTTTTGAATGATTTGCTGCATAATATATTTTACCTCTGATTGGCAGAAGGAAACATCACAAAATTGAGGTTTTGTGCAGTCCCTGCCCAGGAATGGAATCTAGTTCCTCTCGCGAGTCATTTTTAAAGCAATCTAAAGTCCATGGGCCTGATTCCATGCTGCCTTGCACTTTGTGTAGTCACCTACACCTCTGCAAAATGAGTGTAAAGATCTAGTTGCTCTATCAGAGTGATACCACTTTGCCCACTTGCAAATGAGTAAACAAGATGCAAGGCATTGCAGAATCAGGTGCTATGTTCCGTAAAGTTTGGTTTTAGCTAGTTGAACCAAGAACTTTCCACCTTTCCTTCCGTCTACCAAAAGAAAAAAATTATCTGTTTTACACAAGGATGGAATTATACCTGAAGCCTTGTAGAGAAAAAGGGTGTCCTGGTGCCTCACTAGATTTATACTGAGACAAAACACTGTCCACACTGTAGTTACTATCATGGTGGACCACGCGTTTATGACAGCTGCCCCCACACAATTAATGCACATCTTTAGAGACCTCTCCCCTCCCCCCACGTTAGACATGATTCAACCATGCTTTAAACATCGTGGTGTATGGGGTGTTCATGGAGGGGTAGCACCTCTGGTCGGAGGACACGCCGTACTCCCTTGGAAGTAGTTCGTCCACCTTTGGTCCCCACTTGACACTCAGCTCTCACCTGTGGCTCCAGGTAGCTGTAGCGTGCACAGCGGCCACACCACGGGCAACGGCTTCGACTGGTCGGCTGAACCAGGTGAGGGTAGCCGATGGGCTCTGAACCATCGGTGAGTCTTGGGCTTGTCACCCAATGCACGTGAAGACTGGTTTCGGTGGACTGCGCGGAGGAATCACCATGTGGTCAACAGGCAGAAAGGCGATTTCCAGCAATGCTTTGTGGACAGCATAGAGCACGGCAAAACACGTAGAACGCCCTGGTCATCCACTGCATCCAGCTTCCATTCCAGATGTCTTGACTATGTCTTGCCACTGGAGCAATAGAGCTTGGACGAGAGAGTGAGGTTGACGATGCTCAACTCTCCCTCACTTTAATCAAATTTACTCACGTCACCCATTCCTTTACCCTAAGTCCTGCGGCGATGGGCTAGCTGCAAAACAGCAGGTGTGGATACACTGGCGGCCGCAGTGGCGAACCTGCACGCAGGCGGCTCAGGCTATAGGGTCATCTTCCACTGATCTGAAGCAGCAGTGGTTTTCGGCAGCCACCTGGGTGACTGAGCAGTCCTTTTTAGGAAAGCGCTGCTTACCTCCGTAGTCTGAGGAAGGGGCTAGAAAAGGTGCCCTAAAAAATGCCTGCTTCACCAATCCTGACCAGCTTACCGTGGCTGGTGGGAATCCCGCTTATGCGGTCGAAATACAAAGAAAACCAGTAACACTCCACTCATTCTTGGAGCATGGAACATACGTACCCTCATGGATCATACGAATGCCAACAGACTCGAAAGGAGAACTGCCCTGATTGCCAAGGAGCTTGCTTGCTACAAGATCAATATAGCTGCTTTGAGTGAGACCCGGCTGGCAGAGGAAGGACAGCTGACTGAAACTGGAGCAGGTTACACCTTCTTCTGGAGTGGGCGAAGAATAGACGAACACCATGAGTTGGTGAAGACCTGGAAGAGCTGATTGCTACAATACCAAAGTCAGACAAGCTGATCATCTTAGGCGACTTCAACGCCAGAGTTGGTACTGATCATGATTCCTGGAAGGGAGTCATCGGTAGATATGGCATTGGTAGCTGTAATAGCAATGGACATCTGCTCTTGAGGACATGTGCAACAAATGATCTCCTGATAACTAATACCGTGTTCCGCCCTTCCAGAGGTAACAGAACAACTTGGATGCACCCCCGCTCAAAGCACTGGCATCTAATTGACTATATAATAGTCCGTAGGAAAGACCGACAGGATGTCCGTGTGACCTAGGCTATATGTGGTGCCGACTGCTGGACGGACCACAGACTGCTCATCTCAAAGATGAACCTTAGGATTCGGCTCCCCAGACATCCACAAGGCATTATGGTCCCAAAGGCCCTAAACGTCTCCAGACTGAAAGACAGCGGCGTCCAACAATCACTTGTTGATGCCCTGGCATTTAAGCTGGAAGCCACTGGAACTGACACTGATATAGAGCCCAGCTGGGCAGCTTTCAAACAGCTGGTGTACTCCATTGCCTCCGAGTTAATTGGCGTCACCACAAGAAAGCACCAGGACTGGTTCGACCAAAACTGTGGAGAAATCAAGGCATTGCTGGATGAAAAACATCATCTCCATCGTGCCTACAGCAGTGACCCTAAGTCTGTAGCAAAAAAAGTTGCCTTCACCAAGATACATCAGACTGTACAGATGAAGCTACATGAGATGCAGGACACATGGCTGAGCCAAAAAGCCGATGAGATCCAGGCCTTTGCTGACAGACACGATATGAAGAACTTCTACAATGCTCTTCAGGCTGTGTATGGCCCAGTCACATCTGGTTCAGCCCCTCTCTTGAGCGCAGATGGTAGTACTTTGCTCACTGATAAGGAGAAGATCCTTAATCGCTGGGCAGAGCACTTTGCTGATGTCCTTAACAGGCCCTCTTCTATCAACGAGGAGGCAATAAACCGCCTGCCTCAGGTGGAGATCAACGAAAGCCTGGCTGATCCTCCAACAGTACTGGAAACTCAAAAGGCCACTGAAGTGCTCTCCAACAGTAAGGGTATGTCTAGACTACAGGCTTACGTCGACATAAGTTTTGTCGACAGAATCTGTTGACAAAACTTATGTCGACATAGAGCGTCTAGACTACATCCAGTTCTGTCAACAAAGCAAGCCGCTTTGTCGACATAACAGTGTGGACACAAAGGACAGTGTAGATGCAATAATGCCTTCTATTGACAGAACTCTGTCGACAAAAGGCGTTATTCCTTGTAGAATGAGGTTTACATACGTCAACAAAACTGCTGAGTTTTGTCGACATTATGTCAACATAACTCAAAGGCAGTGTGGACGCAAGTATAGTTTTGTCGACAAAAGTCCACTTTTGTCAACAAAACCCTGTAGTCTAGACACACCCTAAAGTTTCTGGAGCTGATTCCATTCCAGCTGAAATGTATAAATCTGGTGGACCCAAGTTAATTAAGAGGCTTACTGAAATGTTCTGTGAGATGTGGAAACAGAAACATGTTCCGCAAGACTTCAAAGATGCGTCTATTATTCATCTATACAAGCGCAAGGGATATGGCCACTCTTGTGACAACTACAGAGGAATCACTCTGCTCTGTGTTGCAGGAAAGGTCCTCGCCAGAATACTTTTAAGCAGACTCACACAGCACCTTGACCAAGGTCTCTTGCCGGAAAGTCAGTGTGGCTTCAGGAAAGGACAAGGTACTACTGACATGATATTTGCCGCCAGACAACTACAAGAAAAGTGTCAAGAACAGAATGTCCAGCTCTTTGTGGATCTAACTAAAGCATTTGACTCTGTCAGTCGTGAGGGCCTCTGGAAGATTATGGCCAAATTTGGATGCCCAGATACCTTCATTGAAATGGTGAAGCAGTTCCATGATGGCATGCTTGCCAGAGTCCAAGATCGTGGCAATTATTCAGAGCCATTCGCAGTCACAAACGGTGTGAAACAGGGATGCGTCCTGGCCCCCAGTCTCTTCAGCCTTATGTTCTCTGCCGTGCTGATTGATGCCTTTAGAGAAAATAATGTCGGGATCGACTTGCACTACCGTTTTGATGGAAGGCTATTTAACTTGAGGAGGCTTCAGAACAGAACCAAGGTCCAGGTCGAGACGATTCGTGACTTTCTATTTGCGGATGACTGCGCCCTCAACTCAGGTACGCAAGAAGGCATGCAACATTGCATGAATCTATTTTCCTCAGCGTGCATGAGCTTCAGCCTCACGATCTCCACCAAAAAAACCAAGGATCTGCATCAGCCCACTCCTGGCTGTGACTACACTGAGCCATCCATCACTGTCAATGGCCAGAAGCTCGACAACGTGGACAGGTTTACATATCTTGGCAGCACTCTATCGAAGGCAGCCAACATCGACGAGGAGGTGAATACTAGAATCACCAGAGCCAGTGCAGCTTTTGGAAGGCTTCAACTTAATGTTTGGAATCGAAGAGGCATTAAGACTGAGACCAAGCTAAAAGTCTACTCGGCGGTCATCTTGCTCATCCTCCTCTATGCTTGTGAGACCTGGACTGTATATAGTCGTCATGCGAAAAAGATGAATCACTTCCACCTGAACTGTCTACAGAAACTGCTGAAGATAAGATGGCAGCATAAAGTTCCAGATACTGATGTTCTTCTACAGGCTAATGAGACAAGCATTCACACCATGCTTTGCAAGGCACAACTCAGATGGGCTGGCCATGTTGTGCGCATGTCCAATGATTGATTGCCCAAGAAGATGCTCTATGGTGAATTACAACACGGCAAGCGATCTCTTGGAGGTCAAAAGAAGAGATTTAAAGACACCCTTAAGGCCTCTCTTAAGAACTGTAACATAGATCCTGGAAATTGGGAGAGTATTGCTGATGATCGTTCTGCCTGGTGCAGACGAATATATGATGGTGCAATAGCCCACAAACAAAAGAGACTGCGTTATGCTGCAGAGAAACGTCTTCTTCGCAAGTCCAGGGCTGGTATCTTCTCTTCCTCCGGTCGGCAGTCCGATCTTTCATGTCCTCACTGTAACCGTCAATTTCGGGCTCGGATTGGACAAATCAGCCATCTCCGAACCCACCCGCAACTAAACTGATGACACTGGGTGGTCCTCATCGACCTCGATGGACGAACAGCAGCATGCTTTAAACCGGTTCCAAGGTGTCTGGCAACAGTGCAAAAATCATAAAAGAGTAGAAACATAGCTCATTCCTGACTATACTGCAAGACCAAATTGTGTTGCAAACCAGGTCCCCTGGGAGGTGTGCTAGTGCGGACATACCTAAAGGAAAGTGAGGCTGGTAGCCAAACTTCATTACAATTACTGCAGTGTTGTCTAAATCATGTTGTTATGCTTGAAAAGACTCTTTTTCTTGTTAGTCTCTACTCTCAGGCAAAGAAAAAAACCCTGTGCTGATGTTTTTCATACCTGGGGATTGCTTGAGGAAAGCTTGGTTAAATTCTCATTTTCCATTTTGAGATCTTTGTATTTGTGTATTTTCAAGGTCGACAGGTATAGCCCTATGATATACACAGGCATCTTGTCTATACAAGTCTCAGATACATGTGGAAAAGAAAAGGGACTGTCTCCAGTGAAGATATTTGCCAGATGTCTTTTTTTGCACCAGAGAACCAGCTGTTTTTAATGTTTTAAACTTGCCCTAGACTCAGGAAATCCTGATAATTCAGAGAAGTTATCTATTAACTTATCAGTGCCTCTACAGCAAGATAACAATAGCAAACAGATAGGAGCCTTAGAAATGCCATTTTCAACGAGCTAGCTAGGTATTGATGCATCAAAAGACTTGCAAGATGTATAGAGAAAAGGCTTCTTCTGACAGAGCTGTTCTTTAATTAAGACAATTCAATCTGCATTAACAACCATATAACACCAGATAACAGTGGTGCAAAATAGAAGTGACAAATGTTCTCATTTACCAGAATATTTTTAATTGCATTGTGTGCAAGAAAAAGACCAAGAACAAATATTTATTCAAAGACACCGCCTTCCCCTGTGTTTGCTCAGTGTCTACCATGCTGTGGATACTACTGGAGACAGATACTAAATAATAATGTATCCCAAAGCCTCCAGAAAGTAGCTATGCAACAAACAACTTTAGAATCCTAAATCGCTATATGCTCAACTCCTCTCCTGCATCTAGTTTAAGCTCCTTATTTTTACTTTCAAGATTTTGCACAACTCTGACCCCACCTATATCTCTTCACTTAGTCCCACTTCTCCCTGGCTGCCCAGAGATCCCCCAGTCATCCCCATTCAGCTTCATGCCTCTTTCTGGCTACTCCTACCCAAGGAGGAGCTTCCCTTTTTCTTTCTATTAAGTAGTAATATTTGACCATTATGAGTTCATATTATTATGTACATAATGCGCCCTGAAACAGCTTTCTGGGGAGGCTAGTGAATGACAGGAAGGGCTACAGTCCCCCAACGTTCTCTCATCCAAACTGTTGGAAGTAGGATGCTGCCTTTGGAAGCTTACAATCTATAGTATGTTGGGGTACAACTTGATGAGAAGCAGGAGAGGACATCAGACAAAAGGGAAGGAGGGAATTGTCTGCAACATAAAAGTTAGCTGGAGGCTTGTTTTTACCAGGTGCTAGGTATCATGTTAGTTTCCATTTAGTATTTGAAACATTTAAAAACACATGTCCTATACTCAAATGTTTATGCTTAATATCCTCATCTGAAGGCAGGGCTGGCCTTACCATGAGGCGAACTGAGGTGGCCACCTCAGGTGCCAGACTGCGGGAGGGCACTAGGACCCAGAGTGTAGAAAATGGTGTCTGCTGCTGGTGCATATGGATTCTCTCTGCTCCAGGGGCACAGAGATGGTGGAGTGCCATGAGAGGAGTAGACCAGGAAGAAGGCAGAATTGAGACCTTTCAAAGTTTTGGCCCAAGCAAGGAGGTACGGGGGCATCATTTGAGCTCCCCGCCTCAGGTGCCAAAATGTTGTGGTCCAGCCCTCTCTGAAGGTTTTGTACATCTGTCCAGTGCAATGGTCCAGTGAACACTTTTTCTGTAAAATAAATTGGCAACAGCAAAGCCCATAGTCTCTCCCTCTGCCTTGTTCATATTCTGTCTACTTTGCAATTTGTTAGTGACCAAAATTCATTACTAACAGAGACCTATGTGGCATTAGCTAATGATGTCTGGTTTGGGATGCCAGCACTGAGGAACAGAGTAGCTCTGTGTGCAATGATCAATAATACTTGGCCATCTGAGTGTTGCAGAGCATCCATCAAGAGATGTGTTGGGTGCATAATATTGCATTATTTCTTGTAGAAGGCTAAAATATTCTGACTTTGTGAGATCCTCACATTCTCCCCATAGGAGCAGATTAAGATTGTTTCGATAAATTGTGTGAGAAGCATCTTCTAAATTGTTCATTTCCTGGTTTCCTTAAGTTGTTGTTGTTTTATGTGAACATATTTACAGGCAGTCCCCGGGTTACGTACAAGATAGGGACTGTAGGTTTGTTCTTAAGTTGAATCTGTATGTAAGTCGGAACTGGCGTCCAGATTCAGCCGCTGCTGAAACTGACCGCCAGTTCTGACTTACATACAGATTCAACTTAAGAACCCCAAGTCAGCTGCTGCTGAAACTGATCAGCAGCTGATTCCAGGAAGCCCGGGGCAGAGCAACTGTGCCTCGGGCTTCCTGTAGTCAGCGCTGGTCAGTTTCAGCAGCGGCTGACTTGGGGACGTCTGGGGCAGAGCAGCTGGGGGGCTGCTGGGTTGCTCCAGTAGCACCGCTCCTCAGCGCTACTGGACCAACCCAGCAGCACCCCAGCTGCTCTGCCCCAGGAGTCCTGATTCAGCCGCTGCTGAAACTGACCATCAGCGGCTGAATCAGGACGCCTGGGGCAGAGCAGTTGGGGTGCTGCCGGGTTGGTCCAGTAGTGCCCAGAGTGGCGCTGCGGGACCAACCGGCAGCGCCCCAGCTGCTCTGCCCTAGGGTCCACAACAAAAGCCTGGTCTGCTGGGGGGGTCACACTAGCTGCGCCCCCCCCCCCCAGCAGACCAGGGACACAGGGAGCAAAGCGGCAGCGGGAGGGGGAGGGGGCCTCGCCTCTGAGGCTTTGCTCTGGCGCCGGACCGCTTTGCTCCCGGTGCCCCTGGTTTGCTGGAGGCGGTCCCCAGCAGACCAGGGGCACTGGGAGCAGCTTTTCTCACCCTGGAGCTCGAGGTGGCTGACCGCTGCCTGTGAGCTCCGGGGCAAGAAAGCCCCGTTCGTAAGTGCGGATCCGACGTAAGTCGGGGACTGCCTGTATTTGGGAATTCAATGTTTAAGTTTAGTGTTTGAAAGTCTGACATTCTGGAAGAGTACAGAGAACAGAAGGCCCTGCAATCTTAATAGTCAATTAATAGTATTATTATTGTTTTTATTATTAGTAGTAGTAGTAGTATTAATTGTATTGTTAGTGACATCACTGATCATGTCTCTTCCCAATTCTCTTTGGAATTTGTAAGCCCACTATTGCAATGAGTGTGCTTGCTGGCAATCACAGCAGAGAATTCAAAGTCGGATTGGGCTTGAATACTGAACTAGTATCTCACCTCTAAAAGTGATCCCATCGGATCAAACCAGGAACATACCGAAGGCAGCCTGGGGAACTCCGTGGCTGTTGCGTGCACTGTGCCTGTTCTACAGATGGATAAAGGGTTTCAGTCTCCATGGCCACTCTTTTCACTCTTGAATATTTTAAAAACTTTTATGCAAGCAAAACAGTGCAACTTTTTCAAAATAATTTGTCTTAATGGTTTTGAAAGATCTTTATGTCTGTGTATTTGGATTACAATGCAGTTATAATAAAACAACGTGAATCAAAACAAAAGAGTACTGCACAGGGAACTTTTTTTTCTACTGTTATCAAGAACCGTCCGTTGTGAGGGTGATTGCTGTATCTACACAACTATAAAAAGAAAATAATAATCAAACTAGCAAAATTAGATCGCCTGTTCCTTTTATTTAAATATTTACTCTTCCCTTTCGATTCTCTGCATGAAGTATTTCCAGGTGACCCTGTATGGGTCAATAAATAATATATCATCCTAAAATGAAAAAAAAATGTAACTATGTCACAGGCGCCTTCCAGTCTCAGTCTGGCTATAGTTTATCTCTTACCTTCAACTGGCAGTTTGAAAACATTACAATGATCAGATAAACAGAAATGAATAAGCACTTCGACGGTTCAATATCTCATTCTGCAAGTGCCAATAAAAAGCTCATAATTTTTAAAATGGCATATTTATGCATTGTACATACAGATGAAGGGGAGTTTACATTAGCAAACAGTTTAGCAGCATGTACTTCAGGTGACCTCACGGAGGTGGCATACCACCTACTTTCAGTTTACATGCCTCCAGGTTAGAGAGATTCCTCTAATTGCTGTTCACCTTACTACAGGACTTAGAATAGGTTGGGATTCATTGATGCAGAATGAAAATCCAGACTGGCTGAGCACAATGACAGTGCAGTCAATGGATTTCATAAAAAATTCTTCTGCAGACTTCTAAGTGCTTCTGAAAGGAAGCCTCACAACTCCTGCTTTGCTGAGATATACATGGTCCAATGGCAGAGCCAACATGAGACTCCAAGTCTCCTGACCTCTCTGTATAAGATCTTCATTTGACCCTCAGTCTTCTTTACTTGACTTGCAATCACATTGCAGTTTTATAAGGAAAAGCGCATAGTACATTTAACTGGAGTGTAATCAGTTGCATTCTCTCAGTAATCAGTTCAATGCCTCATTGGTGTAGGCCCAAGGGCACAGCTCTGCTTGGAGTTGTGACTGCTTTTGACAGCAGTCAATTCCATTCATTTCCATTAACAGCTGTACTGGATAAAAGATATAGGACCTGATCCTGTGAAGTGTTGAATACCGAGCTTTCATCCACATGTAGAATTTGAAGGGCACATCACCTGCCGGGAAGTGTTTAGCCTTCTCCAGGATTGGTCTCTAACTGTACTAGGCCAGATTCTCTCCTGCTGTAACTCCATTGACTTCAGCAGAGTTACACCAATGGAGCATCTGAGCTATATTGTCTGCAGTATGCTAATTGCCTCATCAAAATAAATCTAATGCTTATTGAGGGTCTGTAATTGGCATGACAAATTCTTGTGTATTTGATTTTGTAAGGCATTTGTCAGCTTGAAGAGAATGACAAATCTGATAGATGGTAAAAACTGTAACCTGCTACCAGGCCTACAGTAAGACTGGTAAAGGGTTACAGGTTTTTCCATGTCTGAGCCACCAGTTCAGATCTGCTTTGGTACAGTAGTGACAGGAGGTGAATCCAAGGTCTAATGAAGTCAATTGGAAAACTCTCCTTGACTTCAGTGGGATTTAGGGATCAGACTCTAAACATGCTACCATCTCATGGCTATTCAGTGACTATTCCCCCTCCACATACAGTGAGTTCATAAAGTGAGCAGACCATAATGTGCAGGGGGCCACATCACACAAATCCCTGTCACAACAGAGGAGCCAGGACTTCGAAGGGCAGGAAGACTGACTGCTCTCTCACACCATGAGGTGAACTGATGGGATCGCCTGCAGAAACTTGCATTGAAACTGCCCGTGCAGAACCTAACAAGCCTTGTGTCTGAAGGCCTGTATTTTACCCCAGAACAAGCAGGGCCGACTTATCCATTAGGCACAGTAGGCACAGTGCCTAGGGCCCACAATACTTTTAGGGGCCCATGAAAATGTTTTAATTTCTTTTAAAATCAGAAGGAAAAAAATGAACTTTTAGGGTCAAAGAAAATGTTTTAATTTTTTTCTCACATCAGAAAAAAATGAAACTTTTAGGGCCCATGAAAATCTATTACATTTTGCCTAAAACAGAAAAAAAATGTTGAAGTATTTAAAGTTATATCAAAAATAATTTTTTATATTTTTTTATGGAGGAAGGGGCCCACGAAGGCAAAAGTGGCTAGGGCCCACGAAAGTCATAATGTGGCCCTGAGCCCATTGTAGACAGTGGCAGTGTGAATTTCCTCAGACCATGTCTCAGCCTTGATCTGAAGGAGTTAATCTGTAGCAGCAGACAGTTCAGTCTCCATACACATTTGTTCTTAGCTTCTCTTGTGAGGTTGCCAGAACAGGTGCTGATAAGGGTCATCTGTGTTAGTGGTTTGTGTGATGAGTCTGGTCACTGCCTAGCCTGTAGTTTAACATCCTTGGGCGTGTGCTCTTTATTTGTGCCTTATGCACAGGTACGTGGTCAATGCCTAACAAATAGATAATAAAAATAAGATGACCACTTGTTTAGCAGCAACCAGACTGAGCAACCTACACATTTCATATAGGTCCCGCTCCAGCTGTGTCAAATCAAGACTGCCTGAAGTTAAAATGGTAAATGTATGGTTTTTGTTGTGAAAATAGAAAGGAACTCAAGGTTTGGGTTCTGGTTTAAAATGCTGTGTACATTTCTCCTAAGGAGGTGTGCAAAAAATTCTGGAAATAAGGCCTTGTCTAAACACAAAGTTACACCAGTTGAATTAAAGGTATAAAATTAAATTAAGCCGATTTTATTAAAATGGTTCAACCCTTCTCCAGCCATTTTAAAATTGACTTCAAATTTGCTTTACGTTAATTTAAGAAAGAAATCAATTTAAGTTAAATGAATATGGGTCAAGTGGATTTAAGCATATCCATATAGCAGTTTTCCACTGGCAGTAAAATCAGTCTTTAAATAAATTTTTGTCAGATGTGCAATTTTATATGTAAATAACGCCTAAGATTCAGTTTTAAAATTGTATTAGGAACTGACTTCACAATCCGCTAGATGGCAGTATTAGACCATAAGAACACCATTTTCTGCCCTGATATTGGTAAGGAGGAAGCAAAGCTAGTGCATGTTTAGATAAATCAATGCACAAAACCTAAGATTAAATACATGGCTGAGTATTAAAATGGCTGACCCAAAAAGCTGTAATTTACAAAACCTGAGCAATCAAACTGTCCTGTCGGTACTGTAGTGCAGCGATGGGAACCATGAATCTTGAGTGGCCTGCATGAGTGGCCCTTCACCTCAGTGGGCTGTAGCAGCTTGTGGCCCACTGGGGTTCCACCTGTGGTCCTGCAGCCCCCATGTGCCCCCTCTCCCACTTCCCTCATGCACAGGGACACAGAGTCCCACTCTTAGCTGCTCCGCTCCCTCCCTCAGCACTTCTGGAGTGTGTAAACTGCCTGATTTGTGCTTGGTCCCCACTCCTCCCCCTCTTCCCAGAGCTTAAACAGCTGATTTGAGGAGGAGGAGTGGGGTCAAGCATGAATCAGGCAATTAATGGCACACCAAAAGTGCTGTGAGGGAGAAGGAGGAGGAGGAGGAGGAGCACGTAAATGCAGGGCTCCAGTATGTGAGAGGCACGTAGGGGAGGGGGCCAGCCAGGGGGTTCATGGGCACAGGTAGAACCCCAGTGGGTTGCATGTGGTCTGTGGACCGCAGGTTGCCCACTACTGCTATAGTGTAATGAATTAGGGCACAATTCACTATAGGGCAGCGTTTCCCAATCTATGGGTCGGGATCCAAATATGGTTCATCATTACATTTCAAAAGGGTCACCAGGTGTCTCCCCAGGTGGCTCTGCCCCCTCTTCTCCCCCCATTTTTGAATTGCCCTGGGTCACCAAGTCTTCCTGAATTGTCAAAATGGGTCCCCATCTGGAAAAGGTTGGGAACCACTGCTATAGGGCAAAAGATGCAGGCAAGTGTCAATAATTATTTGAGAGCTTAATAAAGGAGCTAAATAGGTTTCAATTGATCCATAGAGACTTGTCTCCATGGGCCTGGTTTTTAAACTGGCTCCCCTTGTGGACCAACTCCTGCCTGGCACCCCACATTGCTGCCTCTGATACAGAGGCAGCAGCACGCAGTGGCAGGGGGCTCCTCAGGAGCGGAGATGGAGCACAAGTCAAGTAACTGATAAGAATTCATAAGGTTAATCAACTATTCAATTAACTGTTATTTAATATCCCTATTACAAATGCACTCGAGTAAATGCAGTTTTGTACTGAGATAAAGGTGCCTGGGGCGCTGCGTCTGGGCGGTCCCGCCGCCCGCATCCTCCGCGGCTTTGCTCCGCATCTACCTGGTCTGCTGGGGTGTCCCGTCCCCCCCAGCAGACCAGGGAGACGCGGAGCAGCTTTTCTTGCCCCGGAGGACGCGGGCGGCGGGACCGCGGCGCGTCTGGACTGTCCTGCCACCCGCGTCCTCCGGGGCGAGAAAAGCCCCGTTCGTAAGTACGGATCCAACATAAGTCGAATCCGCATAACTCGGGGACTGCCTGTACTTGTCTGTGAAAATGAAATCAGAGCCAGTAAGCACATTGAGAAATAGGCTGAAATTGTAAGAGATCTGGATGATACTGTGCATTTGTTTCTAGAGGACTCAGAAGCAGATGAGTGAGCAGGGACAATGGTGGGTCCTCGGAAAAGTCAACATACATTTGGCGGGGCAGATTTACTAACAGATTTGGGATAGGAGCGTGATAGGAGTCAGATGGTGTCACCTCTGTTGACCAGCCAGTAGAGGGAGGTCAGACACACACTTTGCCAGTAGGTTAGATGCTATTGACCACAAAGGAACAGCTCCTGGGTTCTTTTCCAGTTTGGGGTGTGTGCTGTGGTGATCAAGATCATGTTACATTTTTACCCCCAGCCAAGCCTGACCCAGTCTGCCCCAGTCACATATAGCCTGTCCTTCTCAGCTCCCTCCAACTCTGCTGGCTCATTCCTGCCCACTGCCACCCAAACTCATCGGCTACGTCTAGACTGGCATGATTTTCCGCAAATGCTTTTAACGGAAAAGTTTTCCGTTAAAAGCATTTGCGGAAAAGAGCATCTAGATTGGCACGGACGCTTTTCCGCAAAAGCACTTTCGCGATCGGGGCTTTTTTGAGCAAAACAAATCTGAGCTGCCTACACTGGCCCTATGGCGCAAAAGCTTTGCGCAAAAGGACTTTTGCCCGAACGGGAGCAGCATAGTATTTCCGAAAGAAGCACTGATTTCAGACAGTAGGAAGTCAGTGTTCTTGCGGAAATTCAAGCGGCCAGTGTAGACAGCTAGCAAGTTTTTCCACAAAAGCAGCTGCTTTTGCGGAAAAACTTGCCAGTCTAGATGCAGCCATCATGTCTCTGTAATATAGTCCAGCTATTTCCTTCCCCTCCGCACTGCCTCTGTGCCTGCAATGGCAGCCTTGAAAGAACCTTTCTACTCTCCGTTCTAGTAACAGCAACACAGTGGCATCCACCAGCTGGAGGAACAAGCCTGGGAAAGTTTTTTCAACCCTCAACAGGGCATGCTTTATTACTCTGGAGGAAGGGCGCATGCTCTGTCTGGCCAGCAGGCAGGAGCTGTGTGGAGATGGAACATGCTCAGTATAGAGGGAATCTTTGGAGAATTTATCTGCGCCGTTTCAATTAGACTCTTCTGGCAAACTGTGATTTTCAGGGGCCTGTAATTTGGACATATAGGGGGGACACCAAAGCAACCCTCTCTCCCTGCCAACTGTGAAGTCCTTGCTCCAAAGCGTGGAGGCCTTAAAGCACCTCAGTGAAATAACTATGAGAACTTTTCTGACATGGATGTAACAACATATTTCCCCCCAATTTAGTGCTTAGAAATGGCTGAATTGTTTTTGCCAAAAGCTTTTTTAAAAAATCATCTTGAGGCAGACACCCAGCATGGGAAATCTGAGCCCAAATGGTTAAAATTTGGCAAAGTTATAAGCAACTGAACATGGAGTCTTTTAATGGAAAGTGTTTAGCAATCTTAAAAATAGGTATAAAATAGATATTAAGATGGCTTATGCCTAGTGTGAGTCACCTTAGAACAGTTGTCCTTCCTCCCACAGGGCTACAAAAGCCATCCCTCCATTTTTTTAATTTGTTCACTGCCTTATGGTTTCATCGTGTGTCTGTGTAGGTGTGGGAGAAAATACTAAAGGAAAATGAAGGCAAAGAAGTGAGATTCCATTTAGTTTTGAAAGTGATGTTGTTGTCTGTCACCATTCCTATTGCTCATCGGAGTGTGCGCCATGGGCCAACATAATGATTCTGGAGAGTCCTGTGACATAATAACATTGAAGGAAACTCAGGCCAGCAATTAGACTCTATTTCTTGTATGTCTTTCTGACTGAACACTAAATTATCTTTGCAACAGAAGAAAGCAAGAGAGCCATTGCTTCAGGCTGTTTATAGGTTATTTTATGCTAATGAAATAGTATCTATTTAAAGTGAAATTCACCGAACAATGAAATTATTCGAGGCAGGGCTGATTGTACCTCTTGAACCTGAGGTTGTCTCATACTTCCCATTATGAGACCCTATATTTGATTGTTTATCATTTTGCCGAAGATCAGTCATTTGGGCTGAAATGTTCCATGCAGAGGGTGCCTTTGTGCCATCCCCATTAAAATCTGCCCAAGTTTGAATAGTTGAAATTTGCCCGTGCTCTGTAGAGACTTCTTGGAGCTCAGCCGCTAAAATCTCTGAGGATTCCACCTTCATTGAGCATGCTCCAGCCTCTCACAGCTCCTACATGTGACTGGACTGTGTGTGTACCATTCCCACAGTGCTGGGCACTGACACTGAGAATAGGAAAACTCTGTCCTGTGCTTTTAACTGCTGCTGGCACTCAAGCAGTATGGTGGAAGATGCCACCTGACTCCAGTGCAGAGGAGACAAGAGCTAGAGAGGAACAGACTGGAACAAAAGAGTCAAGCGAGAATAGAACTGTAGGAGAGGAAAGAGGAAATTTTAACTGGGAGTTAGTGAGGGAAGGGGACTAGAAGATGGGGGCAGCTGACACTGGAAGAGTGGTTTTGGCTTGGTTTGGTAAAGAGACTGGGACTGAGTGCAAGGAACGTGGAGAGGAGACTGAGACAGCGACCTAGGGTTGGTGGAGGTGAAGTTGTGACTGGTCAAGGAGACTGGGATTGTTTGGGCAAGGGACTGGGAGCCAGTGAGGGAAACCCAGGATGGGAATTGAGATAGAAACTTGAAAGAGGAAACAGTAGGGTGGGAAAGAGGGGCAAGGTGAGATTGATCTGATTAGGATGCAAGGGCAGAACTGGGAATGGCTGGGCAAAGAGACTGAAAGTAGGAGCCAGTGGGGCTACTAGCATAGGCAGCCTTAATTCTGGCATTTTCCTAACTTTTGAGTGCTTGACTTTGAACCTTCATGTTATTTTAACATAGTTTTTGACTGTAATTTCTATATAAACCTGTACAACAAATGTACCATAGTGCTATCCTGCAGCAGTTCCTGTAAGGCATTCCTGAGTGTGTTGATTTGAATGCTCTTTAGTATGACCTAGCTTACTTGGGGATAAGATGTACTCTTTGCTAATGAAATGCATGCAGGAGTGCTTGGAGTCCACATCTTCTCATTATAAATGCTTCAAGCTGTTCTCTATGAGTAGAGAAGACATACTAGTTGGAATTTTCAAAGAAAGGATGCAGAGAATGCTGTAGTGGTTATTATAAAGTGTACAGAAAGTATATTAAAATAGCATTTGAGTGCACAAAAACTCCACTCTCTAGCTGATTTTGTTTGTGTGGGCAGGTATTTTGTCTGCACATTGGTTTGTTGAAGAAAAGAATGCACTGAGCTAATTTTGAATCCAATCCTCAGTGCTAAACCGTACCCTGAATATTATTCAAATTGCTACATAGAAAATGGGATATTTGTAATTAGAAAATATGAGCGTATGTTCTGTTAGCATCTGTGTGTGACTGAGAGAGTCTAGCCATTGGCAACGGTTTTGCCTTTTTCCACACTGTCAAATGTTTTGCTTCTTTCTCCATGAAATGAACAGAATGAGTCAAGGCCACAACTTTGTGAACATGTTGAGTTTCCTACCAGTCAAAACTAGTAAAATACATGGGAGTTAACTGCCTATCTACATCTTTAGATACCAAAATTACCTTAAAAAATCTGGCCAATGGGACTTTTAGCACAAGCACAGTTTTTTCTGTATCAATTATTGCTGTTCAAAAGACCAGCATTTGACCTCTGCTGGCTGTTTTGCCATTGAATAAAAATTGGTTTCAATGCTTACATTATAATACTTTGCAAAGTTATAGCACCTTTATTCCTAAGAGTGCTGAGGACTTCATAAAATAATTAAGCATCTCATCACCGATGAAGACAATGAAGCAAACTAGCAAATGAACTTAAGGTCACAAAGTAAGTCAGTAATACCACCTCCCAACTGACAGGAGCTATATCAACACACTAGTGTGTATTACGCACACATTATTAATATGATATACATCTACTATATATGGGTATGTCTACACTACCACGCTAGTTCGAACTAGCGGGGTAATGTAGGCATACCGCAATTGCAAATGAAGCCCGGGATTTGAATTTCCCGGGCTTCATTTGCATAAGTGGGGCGCCGCCATTTTTAAATCCCCGCTCGTTCGAACCCTGTGCCGCGCGGCTACACGCAGCACGAACTACCATTACTCCTCATTCCATGAGGAGTAACGGTAGTTCGAACTAGGAAGCCTAGTTCGAACTACCTAGTTCGTGCCGCGTGTAGTCGCGCGGCATGGGGTTCGAACGAGCGGGGATTTAAAAATGGCGGCGCCCCACTTATGCAAATGAAGCCCGGGAAATTCAAATCCCGGGCTTCATTTGCAATTGCGGTATGCCTACATTACCCCGCTAGTTCGAACTAGCGGGGTAGTGTAGACATACCCTATTTGAGGGAGTTTGTCTGTGAGTGAACGAGCGAGTCTGTCAGTCTGTTCCTGTGTGTGTTCAAAAACTCATTCTAAATGGCAAGAGATAGGTCCACCAAATTTGGTATGCCATTCCCTCTTATCATAACTTAAAGGAAGGCCAGGATTTGGTCTTGCCTGGATAATGGGATGTGCATGGAATATGATTATTTTCTATAATACAGAAAGCGGGGAGTGCTAGCAGGGACTGTTATACTGTGTTATGACCTCAGGGGGGCAGCAAGAGGGCAGAGATGGGGATCGGGACAAATATTGGGTTAGGAAGAAACAGGAGGGAAGGTAAGCTTCCTGGGAAGTGCAGCCCCTGCCACAGCCAGACCCCAGAATCCCCAACCAGGCAGTGCAACTCCTGCACCCACCACACCATGAGATCCTTGCCCTGAGCCCCTCCTTACCCCAAACCCCTGACTTCTGCACCCCCTACACCTCTGCCCTGAGCCCCCTCACCCTACAACTTCAATTCCTACGCCCTTCCACATGAAACCCCCTGCCCTGAGCCCTTGCCCCCCCATATCCCTAAGCCCCTGCCCTGAGCCCTTGCCCCCCCCATATCCCTAAGCCCCTGCCCTGACTCCTGTTCCCCCCCACACACACATACTGCCAGCCCCCTACCCTGAAGGACCGGAGCAATGCAGGGTACATCTAGTTTTTTCCAAAGTTAACACCTGAATACATTATTCTCTTCTCACAATTCTGTGAACCCACAATAGGTGTTACACAATACTCTGCAAAACTGAAGTCAGCTTTGGCAATAGGAAGTCTGTCAAAAACAAGATATGCGAAAGGAGTATCCTAGCACAGGCTGGGATATATCTAAACCCCAAACTGGTTTGAAATGTGATAGCCTAAAAGAGAGCTGTGGAAATGTACACCATAGCAGCAGAAAAACAAGTTAAATAGCTGATTGTACATTACCCAATACTAAAATTTACCAGACTGATTTCAATTATGATATAATATAATTAGGCTTGAGGGTGTATTTTGATGCACATCGTCTGTCTAATGTGAATATGCTGCAAGATTAATGGCTTCACAAAAGGAGAGAATGGCTCCTTTTCCTATTGTACTGCTGTATCTTTAGCAATACATTTTGCTAAGTTTGGTTATTTGATCTCTTAAATATTTTTAACTAGCAGATTTTCCCGGCATTGCATATGGAAAAATATAACCCCAACTACACATAAAAAAATGATGGGGGCTAAAATAGCTGTTACCACTCAAGATCTTGGAATCATTGTGGATAGTTCCCTGAAAACATCTGCTCAGTGTACAGTGGCAGTCTAAAAAGCTAGCAGAAGATTAGGACTCATTCGGAAAGGAATAGATAATAAATTAAAAATAATTTTGCTTCTATAAAAAGTACAGACAGGGCAACAGAAATTATTAGGGGTAAGAAACAACTTCCATCTGAGGAGAGATTAATAAGGCTGGGACTTTTCAGCTTGGAAAAGAAATTATTAAAGGATGGGAGGATATGTTAGAGGTCTAGAAAATCATGAATGGTATGGAAAAATAAAATAAGGAAGAAATAAATAACATTTCACTAACATAATACAAGAAACTCACCCACTGAAATGTATAGGCAGAAAATTTAAAACAAAGAAAAGAAATTATTTTTCATGGGCAACCTGTGGAATACTTTGTCAGGAGATGGTGGGGAAGGCCCAAACTATAACAGGTTGAGATATAACAGAATTCCAATATGAACAAAATAAGTTCAAGGAGAATAGGTATGTCAATGGCTACTAACCAGAGTTGGGAATTGGTGACAGGGGATGGATCACTTGACGATTGCCTCATGTCTTCTGAAGCACCTGGCATTGGCCGCCGTTGGAAGACAGGATACTGGGCTGGATGGATCATTGGTCTGACCAAGTGTGGCCATTCTGATGTTCTTATACAGAATCCAAATGTATCTGCCCCTGCTTTAATCACTGGACCAGATACTACTACCAGAGTTGAGATAGAGGCCAAAAGTCCTGACAGCCTCTCTCTTTCTCTCTCTCTCTCTCCCTCCCTCCACAGAGTTAGAAACAAAGGAAGATTATATATTAAAAATGTAAGACTAACCAGTATCCCTTAAGTGACTTGCCACAAGATGTCAGAATAAGTTAGTACTAGAGCTGAGTGGATATATTATTTATTTAATGTTATTTCTTTTATATACAGTGCTCCTGTCAACTAATTGCTAAGTTATTTTTTTTAAAAACCCAGTTTTCCAGTGCCTTAGTAGCCCTTAGAAAGAGATGATCTGTGTGTATGAGGGGGAAAGTTGATGGGATTTGTCCCTCTTCCTCACCCCACCCCACCCCACCACGTTTGCTACTTGACTTGCTGAGTAACACTGCTAAAGCCACTGTCTTCAGTCTTCCCCCATATTCTCAGTCTCCCCTCTCCTGACATGACATGCACAGATCGCATCCCCTACCAAAAGCTGAAATGACACTACTAGTTCTAGATTTATCCTATTTTTCTGGCTCATCTTGATTCTGCCTCTTTCAACATTCACTCAATTATGCCACTTTTGAGGATTATTCTTGATTTGTGATTGTCTGTTTTCCATTTAGGTATATGAGATGCAAACCAATTCTAGGCACATCCCATTTTCCTGGCACAACCAAACCCTTAGATTGCATTAAGCTGTGGTAAGAGGAAGCTGTATACTGAATGTGATGGTCCTACCTCTTACCATTTAGGAGAAGTTCTTGATCAAAGAGACAAACAAACTCTCAGTCTTTTCTTTTCCAAACTAAACAAACCCAATTTTTTCAGTCTTCCCTCACAGGTCAGGTTTTCTAGAACTTTAATCATTTTTATTGCTCTTCTCTGGACCTTCTCTAGTTTCTCCACATCTCTCCTGAAATGTGATACCCAGAACTGGACACAACACTCCAGCTGAGTCCTAATCAGTGCAGAGTACAGGGGAAGAATGACTTCTCATCTAATGTGTCCAATAAGTTCTTGGAATGTACTGGGCACAGCTTTTTGCACCAGAAGGTGGAGAAAATTAACCAGGGGGGAGAGCTATTTTAGACTTGATTCTGACCTAAATGGAAGGAAATGTGTGGCATGAAGGCAATTTGGATGAAACTGACCATGAAATGATAAATTTCATTATTCTAAGTAAACGGCAAGAGTGAGAATGGCAGAATAGGGATAAAGAACTTCAAAAAAGTGGACTTTAAACAAACTCAGAGAACTAGTAAGGCTGATCCTTAAAATTTAAAAATGTAATTTAATTTAAAAATTTAAAAATTAAATTTAATTAAATTTTATCCTATAAGAATAAAAATCTAAGGGAAAAGAGAGCTCAGGAGAACAGGGAGTTTCTCACAGAAACAATGTTAAAGACATAACAGCAAACAATACCAATAAGAAGGAAAGACAGGAGGAACAGTAAGAGGCCAATATAGTTCAGTCATGTACTTTTTAATGATCTGAAGACCAAAAAGAAAACCTAAAAAAGTGAAAACATGGAGAAATTGCTAAGGAGGAAAAGAATAGCACAAGCATGTAGGGAGAGAATTAGAAAGGCTAGAGACATGACAGTAAGGAGAGATTCTTTAAATACATTAGGAGCAAGAGACAGCTGAAGGAAAAATGTAGGTCCCCTACTTAGCAGGGAAAAACAGATAATAATGGCTGTCAGTAAAAAGACTGAAGTGTTTAATGCATACTTCAGTCTTCACTAAAAAAGTTAATTGTGAACAGATACATAATACAATTAACATTAACTCGGGGGAAAGAATAAAAGTCTAGGTTATATGCTGAAGAGTATTTACATAAGATGTATTCAAGATGGCAGTGTTGAGTGAAATTCAACCTACATAAAGCATTAACTGAAGCAATCTCAGAACCACCAGTAATTATTTTCAAAAGCTCAGAGAGGATGGGTGAGGTCCTAGAGGACTGAAGAAGTGAAAACATAGTATATATCTCTAAAAAAGGGAACAAAGAAAACCAGAGGAATTACAGCCCAGTCAGACTGACACTGATACTTTGATGCCTAGATAGATCCTGCAATATGTTATTAAATTATCATTTTGCAAGCCCCCAGTGGACAGATGGAGAGGTAATAAGTAATAAACAGCACTGATATGTCAAGAACAAATTGTGCCAAACTAACTTAATTTCCTGCTTTGATAGTTTGCCACTCTGATGTGCAAGCAAAAGACATGAGATATCTTGATTAAAGATTTTTGACACAGTCCCACAGACATTTTCATATGCAAACTAGGGAAATATGGTTTAGATACAATTAAAGGTAGATGTACAACTGCTTGAAAGACCTTTGTTAGCTCATTTGCTGTCAGACTGGGAGGATATATCTAATAGGAGTCCTGAGTCCAGTACTACTCAATAATTTCATTAATGCCTCAGATAATGGAGTGGACCATATGTTTACAAAATTTGCAATGGCATCCAGCTGAAGGGTGGGGAGGACAAGCACTTTGGAGGCCACAATTAGAATTCAAAACAATGTTGGCAAATTGGAGAATGGGTTTGAATACAACAAGATGAAACTCAGTAAAGATCAGTGCAAAATACTACACCTAGAAAGAAACAATGAAATGTACTAGCACAAAATGTGGAATAACTAGTTAGGAATTAGAAATGCTAAAAAAGATCTTGAGATTACAGTGAAGTTCAATATGTGTCAGCAACGTGATGGTTGCAAAAAAATGACGAATATCATTCTGGGGTGTATTAACAAGAGTGTCGTCACAGGTAAGACAAGGGAGATAATTGACCTGCTCAGCTTGACACTTTTGAGACCCTGCCTGAAGTTCAGTGTCCAGGTTTGGGCACCACACTCTTTGGCAAAGAAATGGCCAAGTGGAGAAGTTGTAATCTAAAACAGCAGTAGAAAATCTGATCTATGAGAAAAGGTTAAAAAAACCCTTCAGTATGTTTTGTCTTGATAAAAGAAGAATGAGGGGGAACCTGATAATAGTCTTCAAATATGTTCAAGGCTGTTTGTTAGGAAAAAGACAGTGATTGATTGTTCTTCATGTTCACTGAAGGTAAGACAAGAAATTATGGGCATAATCTGCAATAAAGGAGATTAAGTCTAACTATTATGAAAAACTTTTGAAATATAAGACTAGTTAAGCACTAGAGCGGAGCTACTCAACATGTGGCACGCGGCCCATTTTTTTGTGGCCCGCAGTGCTGTTTGGATTTACATGGGGCTCAACATGCGATCCGCGGGTGGGAGCCAAAACAAAAAAATAATCAATATAATGGTTTTCAGTTGATATGCGTTTTAATAGTTAAATTCCTGGACTGTCATTGCTCATTAAAAGTGCTGTCATATGGGTGGAAATCGGGTAAATATTGAATGTTATTAATATCAGCAGAACTGACTTAAACAGGGCCTGTGTGTTGTGTAGTGTTGCCTTAATCTTTGTATTCTTGTCTGTTAGTGTGAAAGAATCTATTTGCATATATTTGCATATATATTTGCATGTATATGCTATCACATTTAAGTTGCAGCCCTTGGCATGTGCTATAAGTATCATTGTGGCCCCCGGGGCTTCCAAAGTTGAGTAGCTCTGCTCTAGAGTATGTTTCCAAGGGAGGGTGCAGACTACCCTGTTGCTGGAGGTTTTTAACACCAACTTTGACAAGCACCTGTGGGATGTTTCAGAGGGGTAACCGTGTTAGTCTGTAAATGGAAAAACTTAAAACACAATGAATAGTCTTGCAGCACCTTAGATACTAACTCAAAATGTAGATGGTATCAGGAGCCATAGTGGGCACAAGTATTTACATGATCCTGCCTCAGAAAGTGGACTGGACTCGGTAACCTCTTGTGTTCCCTTCCAACCCTACAGTTCTATCATTCCTGCCAGCACCCATCCTTTTCTCCTTTTTCCTCAGGCTTCAAAACAGAAAAACATTGTGCCTAGATATTGGCCTTCCAATTCTATTTACCTGCAAGTTGGTGTACTTGTATTATTTGTTATATTCAAAGAAGACAGAGAAAATAACTTCACTTATAACTTCACTGACACACAATCATCAGATGCTTTGATAACGAAGGATCATTAATTGTGTCTAACGTTTACAGTTTAGATTTAACTATTAGCCTGCCCCCTGCCCAGCCAATGGCAGTGAACCTGTGAATTGTTTGCCTTTTAAGCTGAATTAGTCAGACGCTGGCATGAGGGCTGACATAAACGACAGGGTTACCAAACCTGCTGCTGTAGATCATCTCAAGAGGCAGCCTCAAAACATGACAAGAAGGAATTTACAACAGGAAATCCCGGCAATTGCCTACCTCAGTGAAGCAGGCAGTTTGCGAAAGCGTAGCTGATAAATGCACACCACCACATGGGAAGGCAGCCATGGATGCAGTCACAGCATCTTTTCCATTTGTTCATCCTTAGCTCTTAAAATTAAGTGGGAGCATATTGAACTTGTATGCTTCACTATAGAGGTAATATTCCATGAGCCTTATAGATATACACTTATCCTTGAAACAGGAAATATGACTGTGTACACCACATGTCTAAAGAAACCCCCATCTAAAAATATAGCTTGATCCTCAACTGCAGCAGAGCTGTGCTCAGGACAATCGACAAGTCACCTGGGGGTGCGTCTACACTTCAGGGCTTAACTCGAAATAAGCTACGCAAACTGAGCTACGTCAATTGCGTAGCTTATTTCTAAATAGGGAGCATCTACACAGCGCTTATTTCGAAATGGAGCTCTCTTCCTCCAACTTCCCTTATTCCTCGTACAATGAGGGTTACAGGAGTCAGAGTAAGAAGTCCACCAGCTTGACGGTATTTTGACACTATATTGAAATAACTGCCGGCTGTGTAGACACAGCCTAAGTTATTTTGGAACAGCTCTAGTTATTTCAAAATAGTTTTGCAGGGTAGACATACCCCTGCACTCCTTTGCTTCCTCTGGCTATGGGAGGTCAGTTAAGCCCCCAAGTAATAATCTGAAGAAGCCTAAAACACCTCCTACAGAGCTAATGCAGCAGATGGGGATAATTCAGCCTGGCATGTGCTCCCGCCATGCCTTCTGCGCCAGAACGCCAAGAAGGGTTTTTGTAGTGCCACCTACAGCAGCTTTAGCTACCTGAGGACCCACTGTGCTGCGGGATCCCCAGCAGCTTGCTGAGGGCAGTTTTAAGACCGTTTTAAGACCATTTTAAAAGCAGCCGTACCAGCCTGAGGGGCTTGCCCATGGTTACTACTTTCACATACACAAAACATCTCATGACTATTATTGGTGCCTCCTTCTTTTATAACAGGGTCCCCAAGCTTTGTACTTTGTGCACCCATTTGCCCCTGTATGTGCAACCCCCACTCCAGATCCAGGGACAGAAGTGGGGCCATGATTCTTGGAGGGGGGAACACAGATGAGGTAATGGCATTGAGGCTGGGAAGGGAACAGACCTTTGGCCAGGGCGTGAAGCCAGAAGAGGAGCTGGGTGGTGCGCCTTCCTTGCCCCCACTGGGGGCTGGCCTGGGTCCCAGGTGCACCCAACAGTGTTCCTCTGAGCTCCCTTCAAATTGGGGACCTCTGCTTTATAACCATTTGAACAGGACTGAGTGAGGAGGACCACTGGCGTAAGACTTTTGGTGCCTTTTACAAATTGTATTAAGGCCTCAAAAACTGGCTGAAGGAGGAATAATATATAAAGGGTAAAGATAAATGGCAGTGTATGGAGTTGGCTTTTTGAATTCACTAGAAGGTTAAAATAGCTGTTCTTCACGGTGAGTTTGGTCCTTTTTAATATCTTCATAAACTGATTGGCAGATGGGGAAAGAGCATGAAAATGCCCCCCACTGATTAAATGCATTCGCAAGGCACTAGGCACCCAACTGGAGAAAAGAAAAAAAATACAAAGGAGTTTCCGTTTGGGAGAGAATAAAAGAAGATTCAACACTGGAAAAAATGAGCCCTTGTGAATAGGGGAAATAGATATTTAATAGAAGGTTCTGCTTTCGAGAGCAGTAACATTAATGAGAGATAAGGGTGCAAATGGGTCGCAAAATTGAAATATTTTGTGATATGAAGCAAAAGCAGATGATGTGTTTTGGGGCAGCTGACAGCCGGCATCATTGGGCTGGGCAGGGAGATAGTAATTCATCTGTAAGACCCTGCTGAGATTAAGTGAAAATTATTGTTTTCATTTGTGTTCATATACCAGAAAGATGTAAACTAATGAGCAAAACCTGAGACTAGCAATATAAATAATCAAGAGGGTGGAAAGGCTCACTATATCTTGGTTTATAATTGACCAAAGAGCAGCCATAATTGTCCACAAGGCTGTGTGAGGTGTAAACACCCTGGGGGAAATTCAGAAGTAGAAAACTAGAAGAAACGGGCTATGATTAAGAAAAAGAGTGTTTTCAAAGCTTTTTCAAGGCAAGAGCTAATAGATTGCAGGGAGCATATGCCATTTGAACCTTTTAAAAATCACACTGGTAAAAGCACTACAAAATACATTATAGGGAACAGCCTGTTGCTGCCTGGGACAAGGACAAATCAGTATTTATCAACTAAGGGGAGGAGGGTCACAAAAAACAACTGGAGAACTGCAAAGTATCAAAAAATGAATTACAGTCTAAAGCAAAGGAAATGTTGCTTGCACACACTTATCCCTTGAAGTCATGTGTCTTGCTGTTAGCCATGATATATTTTTATTCTTACTTTTATAGTAAACCTAAAGAGATGGTAAGGATATTGGGTCCCCAACCTGAAAGTTTGACACACCCTGGACTAGCTGCATCTGATGAAGTGGGTCTTTGCCCATGAAAGCTTATGCTCCAATACATCTGTTAGCCTATAAGATGTCACGGGGCTCCTTGTCACTTTTGCAGATCCAGACTAACACAGCTGCCCCTCTAACCCTGGACTAGATGACTTTACAGGCCTTTTCCATTTCAGCTGCATAGTGCCAACATTTATGCCAATCATCCGTGTGTCCACCATTTATGGGAGTTCCAGTCTCTTATTTCAGTGAAGTTATATCACTTTGCCATAGATCAGGATTTGATCGAAAATCTCTTTGGTCCATTCAATGCAGTAGTCTGTCTGTGTATCTGTTTGTTAAATTAATAGCTTGCAAAGAATATTAGGAAAACTTGCATGGAAGATATTATGTAAATAGAATTTATATTGCTTTATTTCTTTAAATTGATCCTTACTGTAAGTCTGCTCAACATGTAGCAAAGCCTCATCTGACTTAAATTAAATGTGAGATAACTAGAGCCTGGAATATTACACACATGGAAGTGCAAAGAAGCTTTTTTCTTTCTAGATTCAAAACCCCAATAACATCTTCATACTTCCTATGAGTCAAAGCGTGCAGGGCTTGTCTCTGCTTGAATTAATACTGCGTAATTAGAGCATCCCTACAGTAGTGCTGTACAGGCACCAGCTGGAGTGATAAATTACAGCTCATGAGTTGATTTCCCAAACATCCCAGGGCATGCAGACAGTACAGGCCAAGACTGGAAGACAGCAAATAAGGAAATGATGCGACTGTGGGGAAATAATGAGTGTAATTTTTCAGTGTTTGCAAAAACAAAACAAAAAAACCAACCACAAAAAAATTGGTATCAAGGTGAAAGTCTGTCCTGCTTTTACCAGAGATTGTGATTAGCTTTACCACAGATTAAAACAAATGAAGCTGGCTTTAATTTTTGATTGCAAACAACTGTCACTTTATTTATTTACCATGGGAAGCATATCACATTTTGAATTATTCCTTAATAGGAAGGTGCCAGCAAATGCACTAAGATTTTTAGTGACTAATTAGCAGTGTGCTGTAATTGCTTCTCGTCTCATTAACTATTATTACTGGCTCATCTCATTTTGTAGAAAATTATAACCATGTTTATAAAAACCCTTGTGGTCTTTCTTGAGAGTTTGATACTCAGGGTGCGATGTGCTGGTTTCCTTCTCTTCATCATCCACTCATTCACTTTCCCTGCTGTGGGCTGAGAACTGACATTTTGTTCCCGTAAGGGGTTGGGATGGAGGACAAGAGACCTTTGCAGGTCTCCACAATTAGTGTTCTCTAAGAGTATTAGTTGCAGTGAGCTCGAGAGGCAGCTGGCCTGCTAGCGGTCTCTTACTTAAGATTCAGCTTGTCCTTTCCATGGTGTAAGCAATCTCCTCTCAGACACTGACTGGGAAGAATTCCATCTCTCTTCAGCGACAAAACCAACGTGTAGAACTGGATCGCTGCTTGGACCTTAACACTTCACGATCCACAACACAAGGGTTGGCTTTCAGGGCTCCAGCCTTGCACAGTTTTATTATTTGCAGTCAGACAAAAATAAATTCCTTGGATATGTCTTAGCGTTTCTGTTACTCATAAGCACTCTGTATTATCAGGAAAGGGGAGAGAAGAACAGACAGGTTAGCTCACTGTTAAAGCCAGGAACAACAATATGACATCATTGAAGGTCAAGGGTATTGTAACTAACAAAGTTTGTTGTTTCTTTCCTTTTTCACATTGCCTTGCCTTGCAACTGGCTTATCTTACCAATGACATGATGGAGCAGCAGACGAGAATGTTTCTGCAAGTTGCTCTCATGAACCCGCCTGAATAAAGTAACAGGCCCCTGCTATGTAGAACACTTGGAACTTGTGTTTTAAAGCCTGGAATGATAAACATAGGAACCAGTTCAGCAAGTGGGGGGGAGAGGGAAGTTGTTTATGAATGATTTGGGAGTCCCCAGGCCTCTCTTAGTATTGTGTAATTGTACCCACAAGAGAAACTAGCTTTTATGTAATAAAGACAAACAATAAAATGTCTTTTATTTATATAAAATCAGGCCCAGGGAACTCCAGAGAAAGATAAGAAAACCCAATGGCAGATGGAGAGGAATAAGAAAATATAAAATGAACCAAAACAGAAAAGGATAAATTAATGTACCCATTGCTCTCAAAAGCATTCATCTAGGGATGTGTCAACAATTATGAGGCCCTGCATGTTGTGCAGGGCTGCTCCTATTGGCCCCATAAGGAGTTTGTTCACCCCATCACATTGTCATAGGGACTAATTGATCAGGACCCCTGATAGGGTCAATCAATCAGTCCATAGCTCCTGGCCAGGGCAGGACACAACATGAAGTCTGTGGCTCCTGACTAGAGCACAGCATAATATAATGGGGAGGGGGCTCTGATAGCCAATCCTCAGCACTAGGGATGTTAATGACTAATCGACTATCCGATAAGGAAAAGCTTATTGGATAGTCAGTCGACTAGTCAATTTCTCCTCTCCTCCCCCCTGCCCCGACCCCTTTGCTGCCTCTATCAGAGAGAGGCAGCAAAGGGGGGGAAGAAGAGGTACTTCAAAGGGGCAGTGCTGCCACACGTGGAGCCTGGGATCAGCTGGGGACTCTCCAGATGATCTTGGGCTCCAGCACAGCATTTCTGCGGAACCTGGGATCAGCTGGGGAGTCCCCAGCTGACCCCGGATTCTGGGGAAATGCCATGCGGAACAGCAGTCAGCTGTTAATGCACCTATTGCTGCAGCGCAGTATGGAACCTGGGGTCTGAGTCCCCCACTGAGTACGGATTCCATGCTGCATTGCCACTTGGAAATGCACAAGAGCCCTCGCTGGGGACTCTTGTACATTTCAAACCTGGCACATCTGCATGCAGCCCGGAGTCAGCGGGACTTCCTGCTGGCCCCAGGCTGCATATGGAGTTCCGCATTCCTCCTTTGAAATGTACAGCAGTCTCAGCACACCTGCTTCCTAGACACAGTCAACTGTTTTGTGGGCATCACAGCAGAGGAGAGTTTGAAGGTGGGATTTGAAAGAGGACAATGGAATGGTTTTCAGACTATTTATTCAACACAGGAAACTCCTTCTATCCATAAGGGGAGGCGTGGAAGAAAGATGAATTTTTTTTTGGTGGAAAAAAACTGAAGCAAGCATTGTTGTGGGGGCAAGGGCAGGGGCTGAAGACCTATCAGAGATTAAAGGTAGAGTGCAGTGAGGCTAGGAAGGGGCTTAAAAATAAAGTCAAGTAGTGTGGATCTGATGCACTGGCAAGACTATATAGGAGACTACGGGATCCAGCATGACAATGGAGACCAAACTTTAAAATAAGAAATTAGGACCAGATCCAAGGCCTGATGGAAAGACTGTTGTGCCTTCATTGGCCTTTAGATCAGGCCATTAGTTCAGGACCACTTCCCAGTGAGTGCTAAACTGCATTGCACAAGTAAGAGGAAAAATAGAGAATGAGCCTATGAAACTACCACACTACAGCACTGGGTGCTAGGAATGGAAGCATTGGAAAATTTAACATCAGATTAGGTACAGTAGTTTTACTCTTCCAAAAACTCTCTTGGTAAATCCAACCACCCTACTGTAATCCTCCCACCACGAGACTGCTAGATTCTGTTATAGGCAGTTCTGACAACACTGCCTATTATTATTGGCCAATGTAGTCATCATGAAAAGAACAGATTATGAACAGGAGGCTGCCAGACAAGTCACCAACACCAGATTCTACAGGCTTCTCTCCTCTGATCCCACTAAAGAATACCAAAAAGAACTAAACCACCTGCTCATGAAACTTCTTGCTACAACTCAGGATCAAATCTACACAAACACACCCCCAGATCCCTGACCAGGAGTTTTCAATCTGCTACCCAAGATCCACAAACCTGGAAATCCCAGACAACTGACCATCTCAGACATTGGCACACTTACAGCAGGATTATTTGGTTATATCAACTCTCCCCTCAGACCCTATGCTACCAGCACCCCTAGCTATCTTCAAGACACCACCGACTTCCTGAGGGGACTACAGAACATCAGTGATCTTCCTGAAAACACCACCCTTACCGCCATTCCACACGATGATGGATTACTGGCTGTCAGGAACACTATCCCTGATGACTCCACCACACTCCTGGTTACAGAGCTCTGCGACTTTGTCCTCACCCACAACTATTTCCAATTTGGGGACAATTTGTATCTTCAAGTCAGCAGCATTGCTATGGGCACCCATATAGCCCTACAATATGCCAACATCTTTATGGTGGTCATCTTTATGACCTTGAGCAATATTTCCGCAGCTCTCACCCCTTAGAATCCTTACTCTACTTATGCTACATTGATGACATTTTCATCATATGGACCCATGAGAAGGAGAGCCTAGAAGAATTCCACAGGGATTTCAACGACTTCTACCCCCACCATCAATCTTAGCCTGGACCAGTCCACACAACAGATCCACTTCCTTGACAATAATAGAAATGTAGCCGTGTTAGTCTGGTCTAGCTGAAACAAAAAACATTACTATGTAGCACTTTAAAGACCTTATTAGTCTTCAAAATGCTACATGGTCCTGTTTTTTGTTTCAACTTCCTTTACAGTACAATTACACAACAGTCACATTTCCACCACCTTAAACCGGAAACCTACCAACTGTTACACTTACCTACATGCTTCTAGCTTCCATCCATGACACATTTCACAGTCAATTGTTTACAGCCGGGCCCTAAGACACAACTGAATTTTCTCCAATCCCACAGACAGAGACAAACACCTACAGGATCTATATCAAGCATTCTTAAAACTTAAATACCCACCCAGAGAAGTGAAAAAAAAAACCAGATTGACAGAGCCAGACAAGTACCCAGGCATCATCTTTTTCAAGATAGGCCCAACAAACAAAACAACAGAACACCACTGGTCATCACCTACAGCTCCCAACTTAAACCCCACCATCTGCAACCTATCCTGGAAAATGATCCCTCACTCTCACAGGCTTGGGGGACAGGCCATTCCTTGCCTACAGACACCCCCTTAACCTGAAACAAATTCTTTCCAATAACTATGCCGCACACCTCTATCATACTCACCCAGGAACCCACCCCTGCAATCAACTATGGCACCAACTCTGTCCACACAGCTATACTAGTGACAGCATCACAGGACCTAACCACACAAAGTACTATATCAGAGGCTCATATAACTGCACATCCACCAGTGTGATCTATGCAATCAAGTGCCAGCGATGCCCCTCTCCCATATATATTGGTCAGATTGGACAGTCTCTACGATAAAGAATTAATGGACACAAATCAGATATTCAAAATGGTAACACAGAGAAACCTGCTGGGGAACATTTCAACTTGCCTGGGCACTCACTAATGGATCTAAAAGTGTCCGTATTATTTCAAAGCAATTTCAAAAGTCCCTTGAAGAGAGTAACTACAGAGCTGGGTTTCATTTACAAGTGTGACACCTTGATTAGAGGTTTAAACAAAGACCTGACCTGGATGGGTCGCTACTTTCCACATCATAATGACATAAAATGCTAAACACTGGGGACTTAGAATACTTATAACCCACTCTATTAGCCTCATTTAGCATGGACACATTAATTAACAACATTTTTTTCTCCATTTTTTCCTTTCTCTTTCCCTCCCCATCCCCTCTCTTTCTCTGCTATTTATTTGCAACCTGGTACCCTTAACTCCAATCAGCTGAAGAAGTGGGTTGTACCCATGAAAGTTCAAGATACCATCTACATGTTTTGTTAGTCCCATAGGTGCTGCAGGACTATTTGTTGTTTTTTAAGGGTTTTTGTCAGTTACAGACTAACACGGCCGCCCCTGTGAAACATTATAAGATCATTTTAACTTGCTTTTCGCTTTTTCAAACGTTAGGGAGGGCCATGGCTCCTGTGGTTGGCATATGCCTTTTGCCATCCCTGTAAAAATCTGTCCAAATTATGAGCCTTTGGAAAAAATATTTCCCTGGGCCACAACAGTCCAGGCACTGGCTGAGAACTGGGAGACCATCTTCCCTCAATGATCCCCCTGATGGGCCCATGCACTATGAAAGAGAAAGCTGCCTTGTAAGAAACCAAAGGAGATGAGAACAGGACAAGTGTCAGGGAGCCTGGGACTAGGGCTTGGGCAGGGAGAGATGGAGAGGGCAGAAACTGGGACTGGAAACTAAGGGTATGTCTACACTGCAAAGTTAATTTGAAATAACAGCCATTATTTAGAATTAACTTCAATAGCGTCTATACATGCAAACCGCTATTTCGAACTTAATTCGAAATAGCGAAGTACTTAATTCGAATTTGGTAAACCTCATTCTACGAGGAGTAACGCCAAATTCAAAATAGCTAATTCGAAATAAGTGCTGTGTAGACACTTAATTCGAATTAGCTGGCCTCCAGCCCTTCCCAGTTTCCCCTGGTGGCCAATCTGGGCCAAACCAGGAAAACTCCTCTTCTTTCCCCCAGCCCTGGAGCCCTTAAAGGGGTAGACTCTGGCCAGATGGCACGTGCCAGAGCCAGGCCTACCAGCAGTCTCTGCCCCTGACCCAGTGGCCCATAATGAGCCAGGCAGCCAGTGCCAGCCAGCCGTCCCCCTGCCCAGTCCCCCAGCACCCAGGGGACAGCCAGGAGCCATAGACGGCGCACGCCCGCCTAGACTGGTGCAGAGATCATGGACCTCAGAAAGGTTTGGGGGGAGACCCCCAATGTCCATGATCTCTGCACCAGGAGGAGGAATACGGCCATCTATGGCCACATAGCGGCCACCATGGCCCAGAAAGGCCACAGGCGCACCCAGGAGCAGGAGCACCTGAAAATTAAAGAGCTGAGGCAGAGGTTCAGCAGGGCCACCAAGGGCAGCGCTGCAGCAGGGGCTAACACCTGCCCCTACTTTCCTACCCTCGACCACATCCTGGGGGGTGGGACGGTCTGCGTTACCTGGGGGGGCAGTGAGCCGGGACCAGAGGGGAGAGGGGAGAGAGAGAGAGAGAGACCTCACCACTCCATGAAGCTTGAATTGATTGGGGTTCCCAGCTGGCAATGGTAGTTGGGGGTGTTCCAGAGTGTTGGAGACAGGCAGAGCAGAGCCCCTAGCACAACCAGTCAGGAGTCGATGAAGTTCCAATGGAACTGCTGCAGACTTTAGATCCAGGCTTGAGAACAGTTTTCTTGAGGAAAGGTAGGAGTTCTTGTAGGGATATAACACTGGTTCAAGGGGAACACTGGATTTGTTTATAGGTAAACAGATGGTTCCAGGGAGTATTCTAAAGTTTTGTTTAAGTTAGACACTAGAAACTGATCATTCGTGGCTACGGGTGGTGTTCCTTGACAGAGTTCATAAGGCTACGAGGTAGTTTCAGTATTTTGGATATCAATAGAGGATTTATTCCTAAAATAGATCTGATAACTACAGATTTTGGGTGTGAGCAGACATAGGTTCATTAACATCCGGAGCAGAGATTTCCCACCAGGCAGTGCTTTTCTGCTTTTAGCATCCCGTAGTTGAGTGCAGTTCTTGCTTTGGAAGTGCTGTTCTCTATTCTGTATGCTAATATAAATGTCTGTCTGCTATCTTCGCTGCAGAGGAGGCTAGGGGTGTTTCCTTAATTCTATCATTCTTGTCCAGATGGCTTTAGGTGTGTCTTCCCCTGCCTTTTCATTGCTTTGTTGCTGGTTCAAGCAAAGGCCTGGGAGGTGGGGTGTTCTCCATGAGTATCATGCCCTGGCTTCCCAAGAACACAGGGCTGACAGGTGGCCATGCCTTGGTTCCCCAAGAACACAGAGCTGGTAGGTAACAATATACATCACCAAGCAACTGGATCCCTGATCCCAGTTGGGGACTAGAGGTACTCATGCCATACAAATATGAGGTATGTATGGGCCCTCTTAGCCAGGCACAAAGGGACACACTGAGTGCATTCTGTTATGAGCTTTGAAGTTCAAGATCAGTACCTTGGACTTGATCCAGTATTCTACGGGAATTCAGGATAGTGAGCAGGAGGGTAATATATTTGCAATGACCAATGTTGTTCAGCATGTGGTGGGCCACCACGTAAGCCAGCTGGAACTTCTTCAAAGCTTCTTCTTGCAATGCTAATGTTTGGCCATGCAAATTGATGGATTTAATTTTTGACACAAAGATGTTTCAAGCAGAATTAGATTTCCTCCTTCCCCTGAGTTGCTTGCATACTCCTCTTTTCAAAGCTTAGATCTCTTGCGTGAACTTAATTACTTTTTCCTTTTATTGCTCTTGCTTCCTCAAACAAAAACAAAATGTCCCTGAAGTAGGAATAGCCATTAGTGAGATTCTGGCTACTGATCAAATACCTAGTAGGAGATTATCTGCAACTCTAAATCACCTCATCTTTCACATCTTTGGAGGACTGGTTTAAATCCTTTCAGAATATTAGGTAATGTAACGTATCCAGCAATATATACTTATGCAAAGGTCACAGAGAAATCCCAAAAATTGAATTTTAGACTGTTTAATCTTCCTTACTTGAAAGTTTTATAACTAGCTCACAGTTCACCTCCTACGGTAAATTGTGCAGTGCCTTTTCTTGTAATCATTGTTTTAGACTCATGTGTTTTGTCTCATAAGGTCTTGATTTGCCTTACTGTTGTGTAATATGGAATGACAACATTCATCATTGTTTCACAGTTTACATAACAGTGAATACATATGTTACGACCAGTGGCAAGCATTTGTCTCCACTTACCAGTTCTAATCCTGTAACAAATCGCTAGGGCTGGTTTTTATTCTTGCAGCTGCCTCCTCAAATAAGCTTAAAATCTACAGACTGGAAAAGAAAAATATTTACATACTATACCTAAAGCATGCTTTATTGTAGAAGTTACTTATTTTAGGGTTCAAAACTGTTCTTCACCGGTCAGACTGATTGGATACTTTCTCGCATAAAAGGCCACCCGGAACCAGGTCAAGCTGGGCTTTAGGTCACCAGTTGCTTCTGAGTGCTGTTGCCAAAGCTCTGCAGAGACACGCACTTGAAGGAACCCCCCTGGATAGCCGTTTCTCTGTTTCTGCTGTGTGCTTACCTACCTCTTCAAGGGACAGCAAAGCTTCAGCAATGCCTGCTGTGGTTGCCCTGTTCTTTTTTTTTTAGACGCCACAGCTTTTTCCTGTGCGCGCCATGGAGCCGTAGCTGCCTCACACGGCTATGCAGCACTTTCTGCCAGCTGCCTTCTTGTTCCTGGAGGACCTGGACCCCAAGCTCCTTCTAGAGCCCCTCTCCGTGGCTGTGGCTGCTCCACTCTGGCTGCCGCACCCCACTGTCAAGAGAAGGTTCTGGAGGCTGGAGACCAGTTCAGACCGGTGGGACTGGCTGATCTTGGAGTGGTGGGATGACCAGCAGTGGCTGCAAAACTTTTGAATGTGCAAGGCCACCTTTCTAGAGCTCTGGTCCTGGCTCACCCTCACCCTCTGGAGACTTGATACCCACCTGCAGCCCGCCATCCCCTGGAAAAGTAGGTCGTAATCGCCCTCTGGAAGCTGGCCACCCCAGACAGCTACCGGTCAGTGGGCAACCAGTTTGGCATGGGGAAGTCCACCATTGAGGCCCTCCTTGTGGAGATAAGGAGCTCTCGGGCTGTAGTCCCTGCGTGGGGGGAGGGGAGAGTGTTGGATAAGGGAAACCCTTGGAAAAGGAGGGCAAACTCTGTCCCCAGAAGCTTGTGCTGTCCCGCCCTCACACAGCCCTGCTGCTGGGGGGAGCAGCCTCATAGGAAGTGGGTTCTAGGGTGTTTGGGGGGCAGAGACAGAGGAGGGGAGGGGAATGGGCACCTCCCAAGGGCTCAAGCACCCCGCCTCTCATTCTCTGTTTTGTGTGTTTGTCTCCTTCTGCAGGTGGTGAGGGCCATCAACTCCCTGCTGCTGCAGACAGTTGTCCATTTAGGAGACCTGGATGTGGCCATGGCCGGATTTGCTGCTCTGGGGTTCCCCAAATGTGAGGGAGCCATCAACAGGTCACACATCCCCATACAAGCACCGGATCATCGAGCAGCCCAGTACATTAATCAGAAGGGCTACTTTTCAATTGTCTTGCAGGCCCAGGTGGACCACTGGGGACAATTTACGGCCATTTTTGTGGGGTGGTCGGGCAGGGCACATGATGCCCGAGTGTTTAGAAACTCAAGCCTCTATGGAAAGTTGGAGGCGGGCACCTTTTCTCCCCCACACTGGGACTTTGTGTTCGGCAACATACACATGCCACTGTGCATAGTGGGGGACGCGGCCTACCCACTAATGCCCTGGCTAATGAAACCCTACACCAGCCACCTGAAGCCCAGCAGAGACTGTTTAATGCCCACCTGAACAGAGCCAGGGTCCAGGTGGAGTGTGCCTTTGACAGCCTCAAGGCACCTTTCTGGTGCCTCCTCACCCACCTGGACATAGGGTAACACAATATCGCCAAGGTGGTGGCGGTGTGCTATGTGCTCCATAATATTGTGGAGCGGAATGGGGAGGCCTTCTCACGAGGTGGGGGGAAGACGCCGGCCGCGAGGGCCATTCGTTTGAGCAGCCCTGGACAGCTGCCACCCACCAGGCCCATCAAGCCACAGTGCACATCCAGGAGGCCCTGAGGGAGAGGTTCTCTTAAAGACCCCAGTAACTCTCCCCAAGGCCTCTCCAACAGGAGCCTCTGCCTTGCTGCTCTATTCCCCTCAACCCCTCCTTTTGCCCCTTCCCTGACCTCCCAATAAACATACTTGTTTGGTTTTAAACAAAAGCAGTCCCTTTTTTATTAAACATTCAGAAAAGGTGGGCAAGGGGAGGGGGAATCAGGACTAGGAGGGGAAGTGGGGCGGCTTGATGTGCCACCTCAGGTGTGGGGACTTTGTCAGGGTTGCGTCGTTCTGGGGACCACAGAGTGGTGGGTGGGAGAGACTGGAGCAGGACCAGGGTTGGCAGGGGGAGGAGGAGGGGCCATAGGCATCACTTGGGGAGGGGACATGGGCATTCCCAGGGAAGGGAACAGAGGCATAGCAGGGGAGGGTAGAAGTCAGGAGCAGTGGCATCAGGTAGGTGTTCTGCCATGCGCAGGGGCAGATATAGGGCAGGGCGAACGGGGCGGTCACCCCGGGCCCCGTGCTTAAAAAAGCCCCGCGCATGCGCCGTGGCAAAGGGGAGGCCCTGTGAAGTTATGCTGCCCGGGGCCCTGCAAAACAGTCATCTGCCCCTGGCCATGCGGGACATGTGCCGCCATGAACGTGCTGGTGCATCAGGTCCTTGTGCACCCTGGGACATCTGCAGGTGTCCTGGGCTCTAGCAGGTTGCTGTGGTGGTGTGACTCGGCCCTCAGTCCCGGCTGAAAAACACACAAGAGGGAGAGGCAGTCAGTGTTCCGCCATGCGGGACATGATGGCACACATGGTGTCACACCGCTGTAACGTTTGGTCCCAGGCACACTCCAAGTCCACATGGACCCTGTGCACCAGGGTCTGGTGGATGTCGCAGAGGATGCTGATGTGCTGGCGCATCAGGTCCTCGTGCACCCTGGCACATCTGCAGGTCCCCCAGGCTCTAGCAAGTGGCAGCGGTGGTGTGGCTCAGCCCTCAGTCCCAGCTGGTCTGGTTGTGGAGAACACATAAAAGGGAGGGGTGGTCAGTCATCCCTGCAGACACATTCCCTGAGGACATGCCCTCCTCTGTAAGCAGCAACCAACAGTACACGGCCCAGAGGAAGGGGATGTCCCAGGTGCAAGGCCATGTCCCTTTCTCACAGGGGCCTGATGGGCCCAGAGGACTGTGCTGCTGCTTCCTCCCCTCCCCCGCACCCACACACACACCATGCACAGACAGGCAAGGGAAGTGTCCGGCCATAGTGGGATCCCCTCATGGGCAACAATGGAGCCGGGAGCAGCCTGGACCTCCCTGGGGTCCACACACACAGCTGTGGTCCCTGGGATTCCTGCACACAGCTGCTGTGTTTGGGAGCAGCTGCTTTCTCACACGTGCAGGCATGCCTGTGCACGGCACTCCTCGGTCTGTGTGGGATCGTGCCTGTTCCCTTGTGGCTAGCCTGCTTCCAGCCAGGAACACCCCCTGCTCTCCCAGGGGCAGGATGTGTGTGGCCTCCCCTGAGCCTGGCAGCAGGATCCTGGGCATGTTCAGGGGCTGTCTGCTGCATTCACGTGCTGTGCAGTAACATAGCGCATGGTTGCATGTGCACGGACCACAGCACGATGTGCAGCCCGTGCAGTCCGAACAATGCTTGCCCCCACCCCACTTCCTGTACTCCCCCCTCCCCTGCCCTGTCACAACTAACCTGAGGATCCCTCCCAGGCATCCAAGGAGGCCTGGGAGACGTCTTGGCTGATGGTCACCAGTTCCAATGAGATGGGGTCTATCTCCTGCTCCTGGCCTTTCTGCTCCTCCTCCGGGGCAACCTCCAGCCAGTTGGTCTCAACCCTGGAGTCCACCTGGATGGGTGGGGAAGACATTTACCCTCCTGTCAGGATGTGGGGAAGCTCCTGGTAGTAGGGGCAGATGTGGGGTCCTGCCCCGAGTGTGAGCTGCACTCTGTTGTGCAGACATATCCCTGCCAGAGCTCCTTGACTTTGCTCCGGACCTGTTGCTTGGTCTAGGCTGGGTGTCCCTGCTCCGCCACGGAGGCTGCCATCCAGGCATAAATGTCCACATTCTGCTGTTTGGCCTGGGAATCTTGCAGAGTCTCTTCCTCGCACCACAATTCGAGGAGGGACTCTATCTCCGGGCCAGACCACGTTGGGGCATGCCTCTTCATCCCTCTGTGGGGGGTGTCCTGGGATCCCAGGCAAGGGGTATCGTGGGGGGCTTAAGGCTCAATCATGAGCACCCTGGCTTGTGGCAGGGAGAGCCGTGTGGTGCAGTGCTGCTCTCGGCCGGCTTCCTGCCACAAGGCTTGTCCAGGGTGCCTGCAGAGGTGGCAGCAGACAGGAACTATAGAGTTGTGATTAGCTGGTATGGAGTCGCTACCAGGGCACCTGTGCTTTTTCCTGGAGGCCTTTTCTTGCACAAAAACCCCTCTTCCCTGTCTACACACGCCTTTTTGCAAAAGAGCTCTTTTGCAAAAAGGCTTCTTCCTCATAGAAAGAGGAATACCAATTGCGCAAAAAAAAACCCCTCTGTTCTTTCGATTTACTGTTGAAAGAATGTGCTTGCAGTGTGGACGTAACTCAGGTTTTGTTGGAAAATGGTCATTTTCCCGACAAAACTCTATAATCTAGACATAGCCTGGGTGTTGGCTCCACAGCAGCCATTGGTTGGGAACCATGGCCAATGGGAGCAGAGGGGGTGGTGCCTGCAGCCAGGCGCAGCACACACAGCTGCCTGGCTGTCCTTAAGCATAGGAGGACATGCCAGTCACTTCTGAGAGCTGCCAGAGGTAAAAACTACCTGGCCAGAGCCCTGTGCCCCAATCGCCTACACCAGCCCTGAGCCCCTTCCCATACCTAAACTCCAAAAGCCTGCACCCCAACCACCTAGTCCCCTCCCACACTCCAAATACCCTGGCCCTAGCCCAGAGCCCATTACCCCTCTTGCACCCCAAGTCCCTTCCCCAACCTAGTGAAATTGAGCGAGCATGGGGGAGAGCAAGCAAGGGAGTGTGTAGGGATAGGGAAGAGGGGTGGAGCAGGGCAAAGGCTCTTGGGATTGGTCACTACTCCGAAGTTAAGATTAATTTGGCAAAAACAGATTAAGATTAATTTGGCAAAGTTGAAACTAGTTCTCTTGAATTTATAAGGAAAATTAAGTATTTCCCTCAAAGTCTCCTGAACATTCCAATCCAATGCAAGTTTCCAAGGAAGTTATAGGTAATTCCATGTACTGTTAACAGTTCTTAGCATTTTAACCAACTCACTAAGAGAGACATTGAACTTCTCTCCCACCTTTGGTATGGTGTTGCTCTTGGTGTTCATGTGTTAGGCTTTTGGATTAGTGGAATTAATCACTTTTAACGCCACATTCGCACAGGTTTGTGTTGGAATATGTGTTGTGCTCTTATGTCAGCTTTTGAACTTTTCTGAATTGTGGACACTGCTGGGCTTAGACTGGAAATTATCTTGGTTCTGGAGAAACCCTAAACAGTTAGAAGAGCTCAGAAATTAATCTTCCAAAGCAGCTATTCCCAAGAATGTAGAAATGTTTACTCTGCTTTCTGAGCCACATATGGACTGGACTGGAAATCAGGAGTGCCACATCCAACTAAATCCTTCCGTTCACATTTTTGCAGATGATACCAAACTGGGTGGGGTTGCGACTTCTTTGGAGGATAGGGACATAATTCAAAATGACCTTAGCAAGTTAGAGAAATGGTCAGAGGTAAACAGGATGAAGTTTAATAAAGAGAAATGCAAAGTGCTCCACTTAGGAAGGAACAATCAGTTCCATACATACAAGATGGGAAGCGACTGTCTAGGAAGGAGCATGGCGGAAAGGGATCTAGGGGTCATAGTGGACCACAAGTTGAATATGAGTCAACAGTGTGATGCTGTTGCAAAAAAAGCAAATATGATTCTAGGTTGTATCAACAGGTGTGTTGTAAGCAAAACTCGTGAAGTCATTCTGCCGCTCTACTCTGCACTAGTTAGGCCTCAACTGGAGTACTGTGTCCAGTTCTGGGCGCCACATTTCAAGAAAGATGTGGAGAAATTGGAAAGGGTACAGAGAAGAGCGACAAGAATGATTAAAGGTTTAGAGAACATGACCTATGAAGCCAGGCTTCATGAACTGGGCTTGTTTAGTTTGGAAAAAAGAAGATTAAGGGGGGACATGATAGCGGTTTTCAAATATCTAAAAGGGTGTCACAAGGAGGAAGGAGAAAATTTGTTCCTCTTGGTTTCTGAGGACAGGACAAGGAGTAATGGGCTTAAAGTGCAGCAAGGGAGGTTTAGATTGGACATTAGGAAAAAATTCCTAACGGTCAGGGTGGTCAAATATTGGAATAAATTGCCAAGGGAGGTGGTGGAATCTCCCTCTCTGGAGATATTTAAGAACAGGTTAGATAGACATCTGTCAGGGATGGTGTAGATGGAGCTTGATCCTGCCTTGAGGGCGGGGGGCTGGACTCGATGACCTCTCGAGGTCCCTTCCAGTCCTATGATTCTATGATTCACCATTTCATTATAGCTACACTGCACCTGGGAGTGAGCCTCTGATCCCAGATGCACTAGAAGGGTTTGAGCTAGTTTGTTAAATATATCAGTATGGACATTGTATCGTGGACATTCAAACCCAAGGGCTCAGGGGGCTTAAGAGCCCAAGTCACAACCTTCATACTGCTATTTATTTAATGTGCTAGCTCAAACCAAGCTAGTGTGAATCTATCTGGTCTAGGAGCTGCACCCTCAGCTATAACATAAAGATACCCTCAGAATGTATAGCTAACTTGCCCATACTTGTGTTACATCACTTAGTGATTCAATCTTGGGGCCATACTGGATATGCAAAGTGGCACACCTGGCCGCCAGCAGCTTTTTTGGGCTCCATGGGGCTCAATAGTACCCTACCTCAGTTTCCCTTCTTGAACGCCTTCAAAACTCCACCCAGGCTCTTCTCCTTCAATAATACCTCTTTCCCAGCCCTTCCTGGCTAGAATCTTTTCTTCCCTGGATTCTGCTCTCTGTTCCAGCCCTTAGCTCTCCACCTTGAAGCTGGAGTTGTAATTTAGGCCAGTTCAAGAGTCACAGACAGCTAGCTTCTTCAGCTGACTATTCCCTAATCAGCCTGAGGCTGAAATAGCTAGGAGGGTCAGCAGACATACCTGCTGCTGCTGCCCCCTTTGTTTTCAGGGAAGACAATGCACACTCTCTTCTTACCAAAGTTTGCCCCAATTTTGCTGAGAGGAATGTCCCCACAAGACTCTTGGTTCTAGGCCTTTAAAGAAACAGGATCCTGGGTTTTCTCCAAGCCTAGATAGTCCCCTTGGAACCATAGTCTCTCTCCCAACACTTACCCCTTCCTTTCATAGGTTTGCCTCTACTCTAAAAAGTCCCAGGACTCAAAAAGGACATACCTCAGATCAGGGGTTGACTGACCTCTGGCCAGAGCAAATAAGCGATGGTCATATAAACACCATCCTTATATGAACACTTCCATTTTGAGAGCTAAGAATTTGCAGACTGCACATCTCCATTCAACATCTCTTGCTAAAAAAATGTGGAAATGGTTTTGTTTTTCTTACCAACATCTTAGAAACATCCACGGCATTTTAGAACATGGCCTCAAGGTAATTATTAGCAGACCCAGTGATTTAACCTATAATCTTCTAATCATCTACAATGGACCAATTTGCCAAATAAAACTATGCTGTTGTCACAGCTGACTTCTAATCTCCAGATCTTCCTTACTATAAATACAATTTTAAAATAACAGCAACATGTGGGATCAACAGTCTTAGAACTTTAATTCACTGAGTTTTATATGCTTCTCTAATCATATTTTAGTAACCCATTAATTAGACTAAAAACCCCAAATTTTGACCTTTCTGAAAAGTAAACATACATACAAATACTTTATACACACAGACACACACGTCCCTCGAACTGTGTCACTACCAGGTCATGCCCTCTGTTTATCTTTGATGATACCAATATGAACCCTTGTGAACAACAGTTATTGAACCTATCATCTGTTTATTCCCACTTCCATTTTTTACCTATACATCCTAAAGAATTCTCAGGTATATAACAATCGCATTTTTCAAAAACTTTTTGGTTCTTCTGCTAGAATGAAGGACAGTTACTGCCTCAGCAATTTCATTAACTTTTTTCACGAAACGGAAGAATATTTTTCGTGAAAAAAGTTTATTTGCCACATTACTTTTTATTTTATTTGAAGGCTGAAGAGCATATATATTGTACAAATAGCTGGTCATGTGCCCTGAACCACCAACACCAGTATGATATTCAAGAGTAGCTGTTTCTTAAGGATAAAGTGGAAGCACTTTAAAATATTGTTCGTACATTCACAAATCAGTACTTGTTGAAATCACAGATTTTCAGTGTTCCTTAGGCCTAAATGACCGAATACCATGTTATGTGAACTGTAGATGGCTCAAAGTGTTCATGCCAGTCAGTCCCTGAAAATTATCATTTGTCCTATGCAGGTCAACTGAAATTCATTCAGGTTACTAAAAGCAACACCTTGTACAGGGACAAGCTACATTATTGTGTACTGAGACTAGAAACTTCTTCATAGCTTTGGGGTTTTTCTATCAGTGGAGGTGTGATGGGGCATTCCCTCCCCACACTGAGCAGGAGTGAGTTAAATCAACCCAGAGGGCTGAGAAGGCCCCACCCACTGCTATAAAAGCGAGCAAACGTTTCAGAGGGGCAGCCGTGTTAGTCTGTAACTGGAAAAACTTTAAACCCCACAAAAGTCACTCATGATACCATCTACATTTTTTGTTAGTCTCTAAGGTGCTGCAAGACTATTTGTGGTTTTTTAAGTTTATAAGAGAAAGTAGCCCAGGTCAGTTGGAGCTGGCAGCTGGCGGGAAAGAATGTGCCTTGCCAGCTCTGGGCAAACCACAGAGACTACCCAAAAGCTGAGGCAATATTTCGTAGGCTGAAAGCCAGACCCATCTAGAGACCTCACAAGTTCCAGACACCAGCAGAAGGAGTCAGATTCCAGATAAAGGAGGGGAGCTGGATATTCATCAGTGAGCAGAGACACATGAATCAGGAAGCAGACCAGGGATGGCAACAGCTATAGGGCGAGCGAGCTGACGTCAGAGTCTCAACATGTTGCAGCGAGAATTTTCCTCACTGACTCAGTGGCTAGAGGAAGTCATTAACAGGGCCCTGGGCAGGGGTCCAGTGGAATGGGAGGGCCTGGAATTCCCCCCCCCCCCCCCCCCCCGTTGGGGGATGTAAACCTTTCCCTTAGCTACCATCTCTTGAGAGACTCTGACCATTGGGTCGCATTCCCTCACAAGGCAAGGCAAGTTATAGGCTGGGACTATTGAACTGTGCTGCCTGGCCCTTAGGGACAAGTGAGACTCTGACCACTTGCCAGGGAGGAGTAGCGGGAGTAAGAGACACTGACTGGGGAACAAAAGTAGAGAATACAAAGGTGACCGGTGCGAAACGGACACTCTCACCCTGTCCAGAATGGGGCCTTCTCCCCAGCCATGTGACAGGAGGAAACAATGCAGCAATAAATTATTATATCCCTGTGGGGGGGGGGGGGAGCAATTTCTGACTTGTAAGACCCATTTGTTTTTTTTTTAAATTAGTCCAATACTGGTTTTATTGAACAGGCTGTGGAAAGTGAAGTTACTCACTTTGGTGCAGTAACTGTTGTTCTTCGAGATGTGTCCCCCCAGGGGTGCTCCACTGTAGCTGCTCGGCTTGCCCCAGCGCCGCAGAACAGAGATGTTCAAAGCTGTACTTGGTCAGACCGTGCCTCGGACCCGCCTCAGAATCTGCAACAGATTCTGAAGCGGGGAGGCAGATGGGTAGTGGAGCACCCACGGGGACACACATCTCGAAGAACGACAGTTACTGCACCAAGGTGAGTAACTTCGCTTTCTTCTTCAAGTGATGCTCCCGCCCTGGAGCAGTAACAGTGACATTTCTTGTTGTTGGCAGTGGTGAATAGGTCTATTTGAGGAGTGCCCCACTGTCAAAAAATGGAATGGAGGACTCCCTGGTGAACCTCCCATTTGTGATCTGTTGCGAAATTCCTGCTCAGGGAATCTGCTATTGTGTTGGTGATGCCAGGTAAATAAGATGCCATAAGGGTTATACCATTGGCAATGCACCAGTTCCATAATCTGGAAAGCAAAACTATCTGGGCCAGTTGGCTGCAATGAGAATTATTTGTGCTCATTCATGATATATCTCTTGTAGAATCTGTGTAGTGGAATAGGGGAGGGAAAAAAGACAGTTATCCGTTCCATAATTGGTATTCTTTGAGATGTGTTGCTCATGTTCATTCCACAATAGGTATGTGTACACGCCACATGAACCGGTGCTGGAAGCTTTATACCGGCACCTCTCTGGCATGGTATAAAGGGTGCTGCATGCGTCCTCCATCCACAGCTCCTTCTTTCTGGAAATCTCCAACAGTGGGAAGAAGGGTGGGATGTGAAATGGACATGAGAAACACATCTCAAAGAACACCAGTAATGGGACTTGGAGTGCTTGCTCATGTTCATTCCACAATAGGTGACTACCAGTAGCATTCACTCAGAGGTGAGTAGGAGTCAAGAATGGGAAAGCTAACAACAGGGAGAAGCAACAGCTGAAGCTGGAGTAGATCTGTTCCAATGCACCGTCGCTGATTACACATGCACACCTATGATGAAATGGCCATAAGCAAGCACTTGAAGAAGCAGCATACCTCAAGTGGTCTGTCCAGAACAGCTGAAGCATATTGCCTTGGCAATCCTGACCTACAGCTGCTCCACAGCAGTGTAAATTGAACTTCTTGTTCATCTGAAACACAAGCAGGTCTCAAGAATGCTGAACGAAGACTTTGTTTGGGACAGATTTGTGTATCTCCCACATAATCTGTAGAGAAGTACCTGCTGAGACTGTCCACTAGAGTTGTTTTGTGCATCTAAAAAGTATGCTGTCAGGAGTGCTGTTCTGTGGGTGCTCCACTGTACGTGCTGGGCTTGTCCCAGTGCCACAGGACGGAGATGTTCAAAACCATACTTGGTCGGACTGCTCATATGCGGGGGAGCATCTTGCAGCATTCGTGTGCAATCTGGTCTTATCCAGTTCCTCTCCACTGCCTCAGGCTGCAGACAGAGCAGATCTCTGCCTGGGCCTTTACCTTTGACCACAAGGACTAGACCTGTGATCCAAACTCCTTCACCTGTACTCCCAGAGCCCTGTAGTCACACTTGATCTGCTCAAGGTCACACCTTGCAGCATCACTTGTGCCCACATGGATGGAGTAACATAGGGTAGTAGTCAGAGGGCTGGATAATCCTTGACAATGACTCCATAATGTCTCGGATACGGGCCCCTGGCAGGAAGTATACCTCCCGAGATGTCATATCAAGGTGACAGATGGATAGTTTGGTTCAGATTCAGACTGAAGTTCTATTCCCACTTCTCTTATTCTCCACTTTTAAAAATGATTGTGTTTATTCAAATTTTTAAAATAGTGATAGAGTCTCACAGATCTCGCATATTTAAAGTGGCAGCATATATTTACATATGTGTATTGTGTGGGCCTATTTATTTCCCTTATAACTCAGCTGCTACTAAAGCAGCAGTGAGATGAATAACCCATGAACATGGATCATGAAGAATACCAATTTAAGATATAAGATACCTGTAAAGAGAGACTAAATTGTGTAAGTGCCTTACATATTATGAATCCCTACTCTTTGAGAACATGGGCATTCAGATGCCTTTAAAAAACTGAACAAAAACCCCACAAGAGAACTATGGACACCGAATGTACCAAAAAAGGGAAAACATCCAAAACAGAATTTTCAAATATAGATAAGCATTAAGTACTCAAATCAGACAAGCACAGGGGGAAGAGCTGAACATCCAAGTCTGAAAGGCCAATTCTGTAGACAAATTTTATATGGATTATTTTATATAGGCATTTTTAACGTGCTTGCCATATTAGTATCTGCCATGTGGTATCTTAACAAATCTTTTAGTAAAAGTAATTTCCTTACTATTCCATATCTCTCTTATAGAACCAGTGAAGTAGGAAAGACACAGGTATACTACTGGATATCTGTTGCACCTCTCTACTTGAATGTGTAACAACAGCTGCAAAGCATGACTAAAGACGACATTTCAGATTTTCTGACTCAGACTGGGTTAAAATACTAACAGAAAATACAAAATTGCTGAAAACTACAGGGATGACTAAGCATCTTAAGTGAACCCCAAAGTAGACCTAGTTTACATCTTGAACTCCATTTTAACAGGCTAAGTTATACCCCAGACATTCTTTAGCTCAGTGTTTCTCAACCTTTTTTTTTATAAAGTACCCTGTTTAAAAAATATAAGTACCCCCTTAAAAAAAATAAAATTAGAAGTCCCTCTAGTACCTCCAGTTTTCAGACACACACAATTTTTTTCCTATCATTGCAACACATTTGTTTAAACAACTTAATTGTAGCTGGGCAGGCGATGAAATTTTTGGGTATAAAAAGTAAAAAAAATAATAAAGCGCCATAAAACTTACAACAAAAATTCAATTTTCTCCAAATGTTAGTTATGTTGAAGTATCTCCCAGACTTCTCTTGAGTACCCCCAAGGGTACTTGTACCACTGGTTGAGAAACACTGCTTTAGCTCATTAATTTTAGAGGTTAATTATTATCATAATAGCTAACACTTTGGCCCAGTTTAATTTGTACTACATACCTGTCAGATTTATTCAAATAACCACAACAAAATGCTAGGAATTAAACAGGTATCATTTGTATTTCAAGGCTATATGCTCTTTAACTTGGATCTCTGACCACATGATCTGTTTTTAGATACAAAACTAATCCATCTCTATAGCTTCCATAAGCAATGCTATGGGAAAGACTCCCCACTAACATTTAATATTGGTGAGAGTCTGTTGGGATTTATTGGCACCACTACCAACAACAGTCAAATCCAGATTTTCCTTTAGGGGCAAATTAGTAGCCAACGGAAGCACTAACAGAAGCACTGCATTGGCAGAATTAAAGTATAAGGGTAGATTCTGTTGAATGCTGAGATTTATATTTTCATTTTAAATCTGAAATGTTTCCTTCTAATTGCAAAGATAAATTTGATAACATTATTAATCTTGAATCTGCTCCAAGAGCATTGGTGTCCAACTTGCTAGCCACTAACTACATGTAGCTATTTGGCCTGTTGAGTGTGGCTAGTTGGCTTGAACAATAAAAACTCAAAAACTGTTGCATTCAAAAAAAGTTTTAAAATCAAAAAACAAATTTTCACGGAATAAAAAAAAAAAGTTCAGAAGATCTTTCTGAGTTCTAAAGCCACTTTAACACTACTGCTGGATAAAGACTTCTGCCAGTTAGCGGAATAACTTAAATATGCTGCTTAGGCTGGAAATCATCATGCATCATCGTAAGCTGCAGCCGGTATTTCCAGGTACAAGTTTTCCATGGGAATTTATAGTCAAAGCCTTTCTGAAAGTACATCTGAGTTCTCTTTTTGAAATGATTTGTTCTTGTATGAAGCAGCTCAGTTTTTAAGCTGGCCAGTCTTCTGGCATTCATTTCAATCTTCTATTTAAATGCAGGTTAAATGAAAGTTCATCATGGACTCACAACTAGGTTTAAAAGTTTGGCCAAAAATTTCATTCATTAAATATAGTGGTGTATATGAAAATTACTTCTCAAAAAAAAATTTTCCAGAGGGAGGGAGGGAGTGCACGCTGGTTATGGCCATTCTAAACAACACAATCCAACATACAAGCTCACATTTGAAGAAAACAGTTTGAGTGTTATTCCTGTTTTTGAAAATTTTTAAAAAAACTTGAGCAAGTTTAACCACTTCCAGGTATATTAAATTTTAAAATGAGGGCACATTTTTGGTCTCCCTAGAAATATTTCTTATTTCTGCATTGTGTTGAAACTGAAAATATTAATTCTTTTTTTTAGAATTTCATCCGTAGATCAGTACATTATTAGAAAACAGTAGTTCTTTTACCTGCTTCAGAATTATGTCAAGTCAAACAATGCTGAAAACAAACAAATTATTGGCAGAAACTACACCCAAGAAAAAGAGATAGGAAGGACATCAAATGTAAATTTCAAGAGAAATAGGAATTTGAATATGCCATCAAGGTGAATGAAAAGTCAATGTGTTTGCTGTGTCGTACAACAATTCTGGCAAATAATACTGACATTGTAAGAAGGCATTTCCAAGGGCAGCACAATGATTTTGATCCAATGTATCCTTGGAAGCAAAAAGTGAGCTAATAAAATTGATCAGCTGAAATTGGATTTCATCTTCATCTGAACTGATAACTTTGGCCAGCTATAAAGCAGCGTGGATACTGGCTCGCAGCAAGGAGACATTGTCTGACGGAGAAATGGTGAAGGAAATTATTCTTAGTCATGGAAACCTGTTTGAAAATCATAACGAACAGATGAGAAATAACATCTTATGGAGCGTTCAAAATCTGCAGCTGAGTCACCAAACAGTCACACATCAGTTAAAAGATTTGTCTAGTGATCTCAAAACCCAGTTGCATGCTGAACTTGGTCAGTGTTCGGCCTACTCATTGGCACTGGATGAGTTATGTGACAGTAGTGATGCTGCTCAGCTCATCTTCTGGATTCATTTTGTAACAGATTTCTGGATTCATGAACTGCTATCAGCATGTGGGTTAAGAGTATACCATGCATCTTATATATTCAGTGCTTTCAAAAGTGTCTCAATTGATTTCGACTTGGATTTAGCAAAACTGGCTTCTGTTACAACTGATGGTGTGCCAGCAATGATGGGAAAAAATTCTGGATTTGTCTCTTCTCTGAAAGAGCATCTCCAATCTAATAAAATGAACAGCAACTTGCTTTCCTGCCACTGTATTTTGCATCAAAATAATCTGTGCGCTCAGATGTCCACAACAGATACTCTGAAAGGCTTCAGGGACACTGTGATCAAAATCATGAATTTCATGCACAGCTGTGCTCTGAACCATCACCAATTTGAGGAATTTTTTAAAGAAATCAAATCTGAGCATTCTGAAGTCATCAATTTTGCTAATGTGCGATGGCTGAGTTGTGGAAAGGTGCTTTAGTGGTTCCCTGCACTGCTTGCTCCAATCAGAGGCTTTCTTGATGAGAAAGGAAAACTGGACAGTTTTTCTGATACTGAAGATAAGCAATGACAATTTGATTAGTGGTTCCTGACTGATATCTTCTGCCATCTGAGTAACTCAATCTGAAACATCCATAAAGGGGACGCCAGGTCCATATCACAATCAGGAGTTTACTTCTAAGCTACAGCTATTTATCATTCATATGAAGGCAGGAAAACTCACCCACTTCCCAGATTTGCAGAAAATTGTTGGAGATAGTGAATCTGAGTGTGATGACCTTGATTGCCAGCATTATGTGAGATGGCTTGAAAACCTGGCAATGGAACTAAGCTAGTGTTTTGCAGATTTTGGAAGCTTCATGTTGGCATTTTGATTCATGAAAAACCTATTTCAGTTTGATATTGCTAATTCTCAAGACCTTGTTAATTTGCTTGACCTGGACAAACATTTGTTTGAAGAAGATATGCTCACACTTCAAAGCCAGCTCGATCAGTCAAAAAATGAATCTGTTCTGGCAATATGGGATGCACTTTTGTGACAATTAGTTTGCTATTTTGAAAACTGCAGTTGCCAAACTTTTTTCCATGTTTGGTTCAACATTGCTTAGAAAACGATGCTTTACAGTCATGATGTACATTAAGTCAAAGTATGGGCCACAGTTACTGGATGAAAATATGAGGCCCAGCTGAGGTTTGCTGTCCGTGAAAAGTTTTTACCTGATTTCAGAGGTTTAGCAGCGAAACCAAATTGTCAAGTGTCCCACTGATTGAATTTCTACAAAGTGTGATGATTTCTGTTGATTAAAACCAATATTGAAGCATTCTGTTGACATTAAAAGACCAGAATTGGTATGTTCAGAGAGTCTCACAATTAGTTTCAATTTTCAGAATAATGTGGCTAGTTCGCTATAGCAGTAGCCACTATAGTTGCTACTGTTTCAGAAGTGGATGGACACCACTGTCCTAGAGAAGCTGAAACACCACAAGAGGTATTAACCCTCATTAATCTTGATGGAATATTGATGTAGAATTTATGTTAGCACTTTAGGGTGACAATCAAGGTATGGACTTGTTTAAAATACCACTATTGCCACACAAAATGTAACTCAACAGACTATGAATTTTGCATCAGCATACATGAAGAATGTCTACTCAGAGCCTGAAAGACCAGGAACAAGTAGATACCTGACCATATTCACAACAGTTTTCTATAGAGTTTAGTCATTTAATATACAGTATCAAAAATGCTTGTCCTTGTTCTGTGGAAGATTATCTTTTCTGGACTAGGCTAGAACCTTCACTGCTACCGTTATGAGATAACATGAAGTGTTAAAATGTGATGTTCAGTTCAATACTCTTAAAGACTCCTCTATATAATTCACCAGAGAGGGGATGATTTATTGCAGTATCAGTGAAATCCTTTGGTGAATTTCTTCAGATGATGGACTCCAATTCTTCAGTTAATCAATATCCCACGCAAGTATTATACTTGTGTAATATATAACACTTTTTTTTTGCTCTACATCACAGTGGTCTCCAACCTTTTTAAGCATAAGATCACTTTTTCAATTTAAGTGCAATGTAAGATCTACCTCAAACCCAGATACCCCTGCCCCACTTCCTTCCTGACCCCTCCTTTGAGGCTCTACCCATGCTCCCCTGCAGCTTCACCCTGCTCACTCCCTCTTCTTCCTCCATCCTCACTTACTTTCACCAGGCTAGGGTAGGAAATGGGGATGTAGGCTCTGGTCTTGGGCCAATCAGTTTGGAGTGTGGGAGGGCTCTGGGTTAGGCCCAGGGCAGGGGACTGGGGTCCAGGAGGGGTTTCCAGGCGCAAGCTGTAGGAAGGAGTTTGGGTGCAGGAGGACTCACATCTGGGGCAGGAGGTTCGATGTAAGAGGAGGTTCAGGGCTGGGACAGCATAAGAGAGAAATGAAAATTAAGAAATGGACAGACCAGTCCAAACCCCAAAATAACCCACTTTGCAAGCAGTAAAAGTAGTAACAACCACCCCCTACATACATATGTGGTGGGTTGGGAGATGAGTGTGAAGGACAGTGTATGTTTGTGAGAATGACAGACAGACGTAGTGTGTGAAAGTGACCAAAATTTGCATTCTCAAGCTCCCTCCATCCCCTTCTCTCTGTTTAGAGATGGTGTACAGAAGTGGACACCCTGACATCAGCACCCCCCTCTTCTCCCTCCCACAGCAACCAGGAGGCTCCCAGGGGGGCAGCTCGAAGGCAGAGGGCAGGAGCAGCATGACAGTGAGTGGAGGGCCAACTGAAGTGCCAGCACTTGATAGCTTCCTGGCCAAACCAGTCAGGATCACCCTGTCAGATGCTCCAAGATCTACTAGTAGATCCTGACCTACTAGTTGATGACCATTGCCCTACAAGCTACTTAAGCCTCTTGTATAACTCAAATCTGTATCCTACATCAAACTGGTTCATCAGTTAGATTCTCAGTGGACAATGAGATACCACATTTCTGCAGATTTTCTCGAGTATTCTGATGAACTCAGCAACATAAGTATAATGATTCAGGAGGTAGTTTTGTTCTGCACTGGCCATTCACAGGCTTATTTTAGTTTTACACTGCAGTAGGAACATGCTAACGTAACATTCCATGTAGACACAGACATTTTAATAATGTCAGCTACACAAAGTTAATCTTAGGGTTCTCTAGAATGACAGTCAGTACTGAGTAAAACATGTTAAACACATGCTCTAACAAGTTAATTTTTCAGCATAAACAAACCCTATTAACAAGGTTACACTTACTATCCCAGTGTCAAAAGCTCGACAACTTCCTATAACAGATCTTTTCCAAGATATTATGATTACCTTCCAGGCAGACTAATCAACTGTGGAACATCAATTTACAAAAATTCTGTTAACAGATTTGAGGCGACTTCTGAGGGTACTGATTAATTCAAACAAGTTTTCTCTACCTCAGAAAAATACCTGAATCAGTTCTGCTGTAATATCAATAAAACAATAAAACAAATTTTCTACAACTGAATTACACAAACAAAAATATGCTAACATTAGCAGATATAATATTAAAATATTGTCATGGTTGTTAAAGGACCTAACAGTAAGATCTTTAATATTGCCTTGAAGAAAAAAAGCTAACTAATGGTGAGTGGGCATGTGATGTAGTGTAAATACCTTACTCCCTACTCTATGGCTTATGGCTGCTGCCTTTATGCAGGAAACTGTTACAAGCAGGACATATTTACAAGTTTTGAGAACATTTAAAAAAAAAACACCAGATGCTATGTGACAACAACAGGAATATACAAAGAATACTGTACTTACCTTCAGAGAACATATTTTATTATTTAATAGACTTTGTGCTCCAATATACAAAATAGGGGACATGTCATCCCAATTAACATTTACAGAGTTACACAGAAATCATTTCTACCATTTACAAGAGAAGATTTTTCCCCACATTCTCCATTGCAATTACAATCAAGAGATAATCTTATAATGCTTTTTATATTGGTCAGTTACACTTTGTACCTTCCTCTGTCTTTTTTTTTTAAGTTAGCTGTAATTTCTGGTATCAGTTTTATCAAGAATTTAGTACATTTTCAGCTGCACTAGAAGTGAAATTAAATGCATCATTTGGAACCACTATCTTAAAAATCCTATCCAAAATAAATCACCCTTTTATAAAAATATGTTGCAGAAATAAAACAAAATATCCTGTGGCTACCAGTGAAACAAAAATGCTTTAAGTTGTGTTACTGTATAAAATGTATTTAGCAACTAAGCTTGGCTTTTAACTACATATTTTTAAACCTGTAAAATGACTGAACAAACATTTATCAGTTAACAAAAGATAATGTGACAGTGGTTTTACAATGCTGTCCTTTTAATGTAAGAGACTTCATCTTTCTGGCATGTACAGTGGTCCAACTGATTCACCCCTCAGTCTTTTCCCACTGAAAGCTGGAAAAACAGCTTTAGGTTCTAAATTAATTTGGTATAAGCCCTTAAAAATAACCAATCCATTATTTTTATGTCTCTTCCACAATATTTTATATGCTTTATTTTGCAATGCTGGTAGTTTAGCCAAGCTATAGAATTTATATAAAAGAACTGGAGTCAAGACAAGGCTTCAGAAACTTTGTATTTATAAAAGCAATCTGTTGTAATATTAAAAGAATTTTCTTCATATTTGTTAAATAGCCCAATTTACTTAGTGACCCTGTTCAAGATTTGTTCAACTGAATGTATAGGTGAAGTCATTTCCTGAGCTCAAAAATACAGGTAAGTAAATATATTAATTATAGCAGCAGACAGGAGACATTCTTTTAAAAGGTTTCAATGGCACCAATAAAATAACCTTAGAAAATTACCGTAAAGTACAAATCACTATCCGATATGGGATGACAAGGATTTCCAAGATCTGATAGCCATAATCTGAAATATGTATTCCATCATTTTCAGAAATTACATTCGGTCATTAACTGACAACAAACTGATGCATGGAGAAGTGTCATATCACAACATTATACATTTTTCTTATTACATCTATTATGGGTGGTGCTATGTTTTAAATCTTAATGCTGTTTCATAACCTCAAATCAAGGTAAACCATTTAATTTCAGAAAATTTCACCTCATAGTACTTGCAACATTTCAAAACACTGAACTCCTTTTATATTCCTAGATTACTTCATTTATTATCAGTAACATTTTGTATGTAGAGGGATTTTTGAAAGTCTCCCAACCTGTTGGGAGTCTAAATGGATCAATTTCTTGAAGAGGGACTGATGTCCTTAAAAAGGCTTACACTGATCCAGGTTTTTCTAACAAATTATTTTGAATATGCACCCTTAACGAGTAAAGAATAGTAAAGATTGGGGTCACCACCACTGCGCTAGCATTTCATTATAATAAGCATTCTTACAATCATTATTCAGACACCTATAAAAAACATTTCACAACTTGATTTTTTCAGAGTCTAAAAAAATTAATGTTTTAATTTAATAATTAAACAATGTAAAACATTTAGCCAGATACCAGTTCCTCCTTAAAAAGAGAAATTATCCCTTCTAGATTACCAATATTTTAAAAGGCATTTTATGCATTTTATTTAGAATTTGTCTTTCCTTAAAAAAAATTAAATAAAGTAAATCTAACTTGAAGTAATATAGAAAATTATGTTCAATATTTGTTACACTCAAAGACAATACATAGGTCCCGAGCAGTTTCACTGATTTATAAATAAAAATAAACTATTATTAAAAATCCAATCTTTCTCCATAGGAAGATTAAAAGCCATGATTTTTTACTGATTGTTCCCAACAGTATATGTATATATTACTATACTATAACATAAGCTTCTTCAGAGAAGCAAAATGCACTTGGCCTCCCTGACAGTTTATATTTTCAGTTAATCTGATATGGTCAAGAAGGCAACTGTTTTGGCCCCAAGTATATTTCTTGTTTATACATGAAAGAACCCAGGGGGAAAAAAAACAAACAAAAAACCTGCCTAGATTTTAGATAGTCTTTCAGAATTGAACACAAACAAATTAATAATGCACAAAGAATCCTCTGTATTTTCAAATAAGAAATCAGAATAAAATACCAGATTTGTATTGCTTCTATTGCACTTCCAGATTGTTGCAATTAGGCTGTGATCCAAAGCCCAATGAAGTCAATGATTCTTTCCACTGATTTTCAGGGGCTTCGACTCAGGACTTTAAAGAGAGAAAATGTGTTTAGCTGTTGGAAGGCTGCTCCTGCAAGAGTGGCTGGTATCTCTCTTTTCACCTAGTAGTTGTGGTTGAGGTGTGCGATCAGAAGGATACCTGAGCAAACAAAATGAGCTTGATGTGAAGGGGTTTAAAAATATCCAAAACTTTGCTTTGTAATGTGCAAACTGCGCGACTGTCCTTGGAACTCCCTGCATTCCTTTTTTAATATCAGTGCTTGCTCCAGTCCAACACAGCCAGAGAAGAAACGAGGCATCACAGTTCCCATTCAATCCCGAGACTGATAGAAGAGGATATAACCAGACTCAGAGTTTTTTGAGATGTCCGATGTCAACCCATAGAATTCTTCAATAGCTTGTGCATCTATTTTCTACAGAAAACAAAATACAAACACTAATTTTTAAAGGAGAAAAGTCTACTATGACAAAAGTATATTCTGTTAAGTTCCACTTTGTGAAACAGGAAAAAAAATTGGTCTCATCTATTAAATACCTTTTTCCAGATAGCCTAGGTTATACAAAGGTTAAAAGGGCGGTTAATTTTTCTCCCCAAATATTCTTTCCTCCACAGCTGCTCAAGTTCTGTCTAGTTAAAGTATCTTGAACATCTAATACTAATAAATGGACTAACCATGAATAGAATTTTATAAACATTATTTGATAGGTCCTCCCACACAGAAAGGTGATTTATAACGGTAATACCAAGATCTTTTTTGAAGAGAGGCCAAAACTCAGCATGAACTACATGAGTGTTTCCCAATTTTATGGCCATGGAACCCATTTCAGAATTTCAAGGAACCCTCTAGGTTTGTCAAGCAAAAAGAGGGGAACCCACCAATGCATGAAAATCACATTCCTTCCCCAACACCCCACCCCTTTAAGGTCCCATCCTCTCTGTTCCCCTTCTCTCCACCACTTGCTATCCCCAGCCCTTATACACTGGGTTGAGACAGTAGGTGTGGGCTCTCGGATGGAAATGAGAGATTTGGGTGTGGGAAGGAGTGAGAAGTGCAAGTTCTGGGAGAGAATTTGGATGCAGGAGAAAGGGTGTTGGGCTCAGGTGGAAGGTTGGGGTGCCGAGCAAGTCACAGGCTTGTGGATGTGGGAGTGCAGGAGTTTGGGTTGGATATGTGAGGGGCTATGGGCAAGGAGGCGGTGAGTATGATGGGCTCAGGACACACATTTGCCATGTGTGGATGGTGCAGGAGTGTTGTGGCAGAAGACTGAGGATGTGGGGGTACAGGAGTTTGGGAATGTAAAAGGCTCAGGATAGGGGGTTCCAGCGTACGATAGGCTCAGATTTGGGTTCAGGTGGTGCAGGCGTGTTGTGATGCTGCAGTGAGATGGGGATTTGGCCCCAATTGGGGGCCTTTTGGCCAGGCTTCGTTTTTAAATAAAATATTATGTCAAACTCAAAAGGTTTTAGCATTGTCTTTATTTATGAGAGAGGCGGGAAACCTGTTTTGAGTCCAGGGTCACTGACCAACAGAAAAGTCAGTTGGGGCCACACAAGTGAGATGCAAAAAAATAACTTCTCCTAACCCCCTAAGCCTCACTAATGTAGCCCCAACTGTGCTGGTGGGAGCAGGGGACAGGGTACTGGGGAAAGGTGCCAGTGGGGGCAAGGGACAGGGTGCCAGGGTGGGGGCAGGGTGCCAGTGAGGGACAGGGTTCTGCAGCAGAGGACAGGGTGACAGTAGGAACAAGGTGTTGCTGAGGGCTGGGAGTCCCTCACACCCGCCTCCTCCCAGGACTCCTCCCCTCTCCCCCCCTGCAGAGGAGGGAAGCCCCGGCGTACACCTCTTCTGGGGACTTCCCTCCGCAAGTTCCCGGCATGCCAGAGACCTGGGGAAGGGGAGCAGCCAGCGCACTTCCGGAACCCCCAGAAGTGGCATGCAGCTGCAAGACTTCCGTCTACCCACAGAAAGCCAGCACTACCTCCATTGTCAGTGGAGATAGGCAGCGGGGCTTCTTGGGGGTAGGGCCCCGAACACCTTGCGATCGACTGGTCGAGCCCTTGCAATTGACCAGTCGATCACAATTGATGGGTTGGTGACCACGGGCATAGAGAGCACTCTTCTTAAGTTTACAGATGATACCAAGCTGGGAGGGGATGCAAGTGCCTTGGAGGATAGCTCATAATTCAAAATGATCTGGACAAACTAAAGAAATGATCTAAGGTAAGCAGAATAAAGTTTAATAAGGACAAATGCAAAATACTCCACTTAGGAAGGAATAATCAATTTCACGCTTACAGGATGGGAAGTGACGGTCTAGGAAGGAGTACTGCAGAAAGGGATCTAGGGGTCATAGTGGACCACAAGTTATATATAAGTTAGTGTGACACTGTTGCAAAAAAAGCAAACATGATTCTGGGATGCATTAAGAGGAGTGTTGTAAGCAAGACAAGTGATTTTTCCACTCTACTCTGTGCTGATTAGGCTTCAGTTGGAGTATTGGATCAGAGGGGTAGCCGTGTTAGTCTGAATCTGCAAAAGCGGCGAGGAGTCCTGTGGCACCTTATAGACTAACTGAAGCAGTTGGAGTACTGTGTCCAGTTCTGGGCACCACATATCAAGAAAGATATGGAGAAATTGGAGAAGGTCCACAGAAGAGAAACAAAAATTAATAAAGGTCTAGAAAACAGGAGCCGTAAGAGGAGAAAAGATCAACTTCCTCCTTAAAAAATTATGAGCTACCAATATGAACTATGAGGGAAGACTAAAATAATTGGGTTAGTTTGGTTTAGAAAAGAGAAGACTGAGGGTATGTCTAGACCACGGAGCTTTTCCGGGATACTTTGGCATCGATTTTTTCGGGAAAAAAATGTCAGAAAAGCAGATGCATTTTGTTGGCATCCCTGTAAACCTCGTTTCCTGAGGAAGAAAGTATTTTCTGAAACGGGGTTTTTTCAACATTTGGCCCCATGTAGACGGGCCAAATATCAGAAAAGTCTCTTTCAGAAGAAAAGCGGAAAAAGATATGCAAATTGTGGCCTGCAATTTGCGTATCTTTTTCCGAATTTTGTCATGTAGACATAGCCTCAAAAGGGACATATAGCAGTTTTCAAGTATCTAAAAGGGTGTTACAAGGAGGAGGGAGAAAAGTTGTTCTCTTTGGCTTCTGAGGATAAGAAAAGAAGCAATAGGCTTAAATTTTTTCTGCCCTGCATATGGGCACATTATGCAAGAAGACCATTGATGTGGTCATAGCTCTCGTGGAATGTGCCCATATAAGTGTTGGTAATGCGACTTTGCTGATGGCATAGCATTCGCGAATGCAGTTCATGATCCACTTGGAAAGCATTTGTTTGGATACCGTTTGTCATTTAGAGCTGTCTGCTATTGACATAAACAACTTGTGTGATTGTCTAAATTGTCTTGCTCTAAGTAAAATGCAATGGCCCACCTGACATCCAATGAGCAGAGCCTTGCCGTGGTGGCATCCGAATGAGGCTTCTGATGGAAGACTGGTAAGTATATAGACTCAGTGAGATGAAACCATGAGACTGTCTTTGGAAGAAATTTTGGATGTGGTCTGAGTATGAGCTTGTCTTTGTCAAATATCATAAACAGTGGATTGGCCATGAGGGCGGGTAGCTCGCTGACCCTTTTGGATGTCGTAACTGCTATTAAAAATGCTATCTTCACGGAAAGGTGGACTTATGTGCAAGTTGCCATGGATCCAAGTGGAAGATGAGTTAATGTATTCAAGACTAAGTTGAGATCCCAAATCAGAACTACTGGCTTTATTGGAGGGAAGGTATTCTCAAGACCTTTCATAAATTTCTTAGTGGCTGGATGAGAGAACAGAGTTTGTCCATCCATCTTATCATGCTCATTTGATATGGCCATGAGGTGAACCTTAATGGACGCATTAGACAAGCCTTGAGATTTTAGTGTGAGGTATTTGAAAAACCTCTTAGAATTCCTTTTTTTAGGAAGAGTGTTTTTTTGGGAAAAAAGGGGGGGTCCTGAAACACCCCCCCCCCACGTCCAGATTACTTTCACTTTTGAAAGACACGCTTTCGAAAAAACAATCAGAAGAAGATATGCAAATTCCATAGGAATTTGCATATTCTCTTTCAAAATTCAAACGTAGTCTAGATGTGCCCTACGGATACCTCACAGAAACTAGAGTTTTAATATATTTTATTCCACACTCATGCACTGCTTAAAATATATGTATATATGGTGTGTGTGTGTGTGGTTTTGTTTGTATTGGTGGTGCACATAAGAAAATTCGACCCACCCAAGGATAGAAAATGTTAGAAGGAACACTGGTGATAAGTAACAACATGGATTTGTATAGAATAAATCATGTCAAACCAACTTGAGAACTTCCTTTGCTAGGATAACAAACTTCATGGATAAGAAGGAAGCAGCTGACATGGTATACCTAGACTGTAGTAAAACTTTTCACTGTTCACAGTCATGCTGGAAGGGCATAACAAGTGGGGTTCCATAGAAAACATGACCTATGAAGGAAAACTGAAAGAATGTGGTTTGTTTAGCTTGGAAAAGAGAAGACTGAGAAGGGGCATAACAGCTTTCAGGTACCTAAAAGGGTGTTATGAGGAGGGAGAAAAATTATTCTCCTTAACCTCTGATGATAGGACAAAAAACAATGGGCTTCGATTTAAGAAAGGGAAGTTTAGAGATGGCATTAGGGAAAACTTCCCTGTCAGGGTGGTTAAGCACTGGAATAAGTTGCTTAGGGAGGATGCTGAATCTCCATTACTGGAGATATTCAAGAGCAGGTTAGATAAATATCAGGGATGAGATGGTGATTGGTCTTGCTGTGAGTGCAGGGGACTGGACTTGACCTGTCGAGGTCCCTTCTAGTTCTAGTATTCTACGATTCTATGAATGTGCTGTCTAGCAGAATTAGTGTATTGTACTGGACATAGCATCGCTTTTGAGAGTGCAGTTTCAGAATCTGGCTTCTTCCATGATTCAATTTCCCTCACTTTCCTCGCTCAAGAGGAAACAGAAGGATTCACTTATGTCGTAACATCTCCTTCTGTGAGCACTTTGATTCCAAGAATCATTCCACAGTAAACTGAAGATTCTACTTACAATAGAGTATTAAAGACTTGTGGGGAAAAAAAATTATGATCTGGTACAAGACTGTTTCTTTTTATGAACTAGAGAGTGTCCTTTTGTGACATGATCGTATAAACAAAAGATAAACCAAAAAGTTTCACAAGCTGTTTCTACACAGGGTTAGGAAAGGGAACACCGGCATCTTTCAAAAGTACCCTCTCCCAAAAGCTTCCAATGAAGAAAAATCCATGATCTCTATCATATATCAAGATAGGGATTAGAGAAGATAGTGGGATATTTTAGTCTCCTTAAAGAAAACTAGGAAAAGCAGACCCTAATAATTCCAAGTTTAGATCAAATGGTGATGGGAGCGAAGGAAAAGAAATAATAGAAGGATTAGCTGTCCCATCTGGCCTCTTCGCACAATTAGTGAAGCAGATTCACTGTGGAGGATTTATGACCCCACTTTTCAATGTTATGTGACCTCTACTTGGACCCTTGCATTTCCCATACAGGAAGAGTGGTTTTTTTAATAGTTTTTTATCCCTGCCAGGGCACAGTGAATGTCATAGGTGACAAAAGCAGCAAAAGAGATCTGTCATTAATCATGCTTGATTCAAAATTGCAGATTCTCAGGTACTTCTCTGAAAGTCTAATTACCTAAAAAGACAATGAGGAGTCCTGTGGAGGGTACCTCTACACAGATACGTTATTCTAGAATAACATAGTGTGCGTATACAATACAAGCCTTTATTTCAAAATAATGTTGAGCTGAAGGACTTCTTACTCCTCATAAAATGAGGGTTACCAGAAGTCAGAGTAAGAGAAGTCAAAGAAAGTGTTCTTCCTTTGACTTCCTGTAGCACAGACAGCGCAAAAGCCGATTAAGTTATTTCGACCTAAGCTACGCAATAGATGGGTCTAAAGTTGCGCTGCTTAATTCGACTTTAACTCTGCTGTGTAGACATATCCCATAAGATTTATTTAGGTATAAGCTTTCATGGGCAAAAACTACTTTGCCAGATGAGTCTAATCTACCTGTGAGGTTGAGAGATATTGCAGAGGAGGCTGCCACGGAGGATAGGAACAAAAACTTAGCAACTCTTTCAGATAGTTACCTCTATCTAGTCTAGGACTATTAGCAGTTTCCCTAGATCAGATTTTTATTTTGGAAAAAAGCAATTACTCTGAAAAGTGAACCAAAAATATATACATTTTCAACAAACAGCACTACTTTTTCCTCCTCCACTAAATATCTAAACATGACTGTACTCAAAGAACAAGGAGTGAGCCTGTCTAGTTTAGGAGAGAAAGAAAGTTTATCTGAAGATATTTCTTATTTTCAAAAGATCAGAATACAATTCCTTTTAATATTTAAATGATCATCAATGGGATGTTAGCGTGGGGGAAGACATTTATTTAGAAAGAGTAAAATGCTAAGGTTACAATACTTACCTCTACAATATCATCATCAAAGAGCAACCAAAAATCATGACTCTTCACTATTGCAATATAATGTCCTCGATTAGGGCCACTGTATTTTAAAAAAAGAAACATTAACATTATGCATGTCCATTTCTTTAAAGAGCTGTTTTTTCACAAGAATAAACACTTAGTAAAACTTAAGCAGATTGTTTATATTTCTATTTGTATATTAATTCCCCTTTTTCTTACCAAGGTCATTTACATGAAATGAAGACATTAGTCATCATAACACCAAATATTGTACTAAACAGAGCATGAGGAATAAGTAGGACAAACAGTGAAAAGACAAATGAGAGAGACTTTTTCATGCTAAGGATTTATTGACAGAATTAGGGATAAAAATATACAACATTTATTATTTTACAAAATAGTTGAATAGGAAAAAAAAAAATCAAACTTTCCAAACCAAATTGGACTCTGGGTAAGAGCAATACCAAACAATTTCATATAAAAATGAAACTTTGAATATTCTCAAAACTCATGACAACAGTGGGACTTAAAAGAGAAGTTCCACCAGTATTGTTGACCTGTCATGTATAATGATGTCCCAAATTTTGTGAGGCAACAGAAGGTACTTAAATAATCATGGCCTTGACCAGCCAGATGGATGGAGGTTAACTTTGTAATCTGAAGCACCCTCGCACAACCAGGACCGCAAATAGGCACATGGAAATTCAAGCAAAGATGATTGTGTGTGCCTATTCTTTCAAGAAATTGCTGTGAATACAGACAGTTTAGCTAACTCGGAGTAATTTTCTCTACAAAGCAATATGAAAACTCCTTAGATCAACAACTAGACTATATAGTAAAATGCAGGGCACCGACAACAGATTCACTGTGTAATACTTTGTTGATTATGGCAGAAACAAAACAAAAAAATCTTTACTTCCTGAGCAGAAACAGCTGAAGACTTAAAAAATGTCTTGCATCTGAATCAGTCAGGCTTGGAATTGAATTTGTACTATGAATTCTCTGTCTCCTCTCTCATTTGTCTATTGCAAATCATCTGTAAATTATATTGACCCACAAGATGAAAGCTCTGGGGAAGAGGACATCTAGAGGTCACTGAGTTAATGTTTGTAGATAAAAAGTCCACTCAGGATTTTGTTATATTATTCTCTCAGAAAAAAACAACAGCATATTCCCTCAGAGCCAGTTGGAAACTGGGAGGTCCCTTTAACCCAACGACGGGCAACAGAGGCTAGTGAGCGCGCCACATGAGTAGCCCTCCATCTTAGTGGGCCACAAGATTGACATTAACAAAGATGGTCTCTTGGGATAAGATAGTTTTCCCAACTGCACTTGTATACCTAGAATTTGTGGAGTGTGCCAACTGAACCACAGCAGCACGCTGATTAAATGCAGAGGGAGCACAAGGCTCTCACAGTAAGCACTGCGTGCAATTAGCACGCACATCATTTTACATGTCTTTGCTTTATGGGCAACTGGCATAAGAGATAAGGGGAGGCAATGCCTTCCCTGAGTTTTAGTGCTCAACCACTCCCCTCTTCCTACCCTATTTTGACTGTTTCTGAAGGCTCCCACAGCAGGCTGTTATTGCCTGCAGACTAGTGACTCTACCCCTGAAGTGGATCTGTTACCTTAAAAGTGAAAACTCTTCTAGTTTGCCAGACCTATTACTGTAACATTGAAGCTGTGAAACAGCCATTAAGTGTAATGAAACCATTTAACAGGCATGTGCTAATCCAGAATTTACTGAAAAAACTGTTGTGCATCAGTCTATCAGGGCCTTAGTTTAATGACATATTTAAAGCAAATTGTAGTTTGTTTCTGAAGATTATGAAATCACATCTCTAAAAAAAAAAAAATCTTTGCATACATATTTGATGCACCGAGTATTCAACTTTAGTTTTAAATGTTTAGATATTTGGACAGATTGTTTTCGTAATAAATTCTTCAAAAGACAACCTTAAACTTAAAATGCATATTTTAGATAATTACTAAACTTTCTTTCAAAATATTTCTGTCCTTTCTATCCATCCCTACTTTCCTTTCATCCCCGCCCCCCACCCCTGTTGAACAAATCCCTTAAAGGGACATTACTTTTCTTCCAAACAGCAGGACAAATAAGTTTCCCTTTTATTTTTGATTATTTGATGAGCTAGAGAAACCCCCTCCACCAAAATCAGTACCTTACTAAGATATAAAATCCTCTGTTATGCCTAAAATTTTTGGCAACATATATTTTAACAAACATATATTGAAATGTCATAAACATGTCTCATTATGAAAAAAAAAAATCACACTAAATAAATTAGTGTTTGCTTTTTCTAAAAGCCATGAACTTAGTTATGTACCACTCTGACTGAATTTAAAATAATGTATTTGCTTCAGTGAGTTTAAATATGTAGTAATCTGGAATGATTACTTTATGAAAGCTTAAGAGTATATTTAAAATAGAAAATCCGCTTAGGAAAACTGATGAAGGAAATGTAAAACAGAGAAGGGCTGCATCATGTACTCCATAATATTGAATGTATTCAGCAGGACAACTGACTTGCTGTTACTACAAAGTTCAGGGTTTATTCAAAAAATTGCAACCGACATTTTTTATTCCCAAGTTTAGTGCTTTTAAGTACCTTCTTCATGCCCAGTCTTCACAATTTGGCATATAGTTCATAGAATCATACAATACTAGAACTGGAAGAGACCTCAAGACGTCATTGAGTCCAGTCCCCTGCTCTCATGGCAGGACCAAGCACTGTCTAGATCATCCCTGATAGATGTCTATACAATCTGCTCTTAAATATCTTCAGAGATGGAGATTCCACAACTTCCCTAGGCAACTTATTCCAGTGTTTAACCACCCAGACAGTTAAGAAGCTTTTCCTAAAACTCCCTTGCTATAATTTAAGCCCACTGCTGCTTGTCCTATCCTCAGAGGCCAAGGAAAATTTTTCACCCTCTTCGTTGTAATACCTTTCTAGATACTTGAAAACATGCTCCATTTTCTTTAGAAATAAATTTTAGAAGAGTGGTTTTTTTCAAATATCATTTGCTATACAGGCAGTCCCCGACTTACGCGGATCCAACTTACGTCGGATCCGCACTTACGAACGGAGCTTTCTCGCCCCGGAAGTCGGGGCGAGAAAGCCCCGTTCGTAAGCTGCTCCGGTGCCCCTGGTCTGCTGGAGACCGTCTCCAGCAGACCAGGGGCACCGGGCGGGTTCCCGCGCTTCTGAGGCTTTGCCAGAGCAAAGCCTCGGAAGCGCGGGAACCGCTGCTGCTGCCACTTGGGTGCCGGTGCCTGTGGTCTGCTGGGGACCGCATGAGACCCGGTGCCTGTGGTCTGCTGGGGACGGTCCCCAGCAGATCACAGGCACCCGGACTGAAGCCGCAGCCGCGGGGGGGTCCCGCGCCTCTGAGGCTTTGCTTTGGCAAAGCCTCAGAGGCGCGGGACCCCCCCGCGGCTGCGGCTTCAGTCCGGGTGCCTGTGGTCTGCTGGGGACCGTCCCCAGCAGACCACAGGCACCCAGACTGGAGCGGCAGCAGCGGCGGTTCCCCGTGCCTCTGAGGCTTTGCTCTGGCAAAGCCTCAGAGGTGCGGGACCCTCCCGCGGCTGCGGCTTCAGTCCGGGTGCCTGTGGTCTGCTGGGGACGGTCCCCAGCAGACCACAGGCACCCTGACTGAAGCCGCAGCCGCGGGGGGTCCCGCGCCTCAGAGGCTTTGCCAGAGCAAAGCCTCAGAGGCGCGGCACCCCGCTGCCGCTGCGGCTCTGCTCCCCGTGTCCCTGGTCTGCTGGGGGGGGGGGGGGGGGGGCCGCAGCTAGTGTGCTCCCCCCCCCCCAGCAGACCAGGCTTTTGTTTTGGACTCTGGGGCAGAGCAGCTGGGGCGCTGCCGATTGGTCCTGCAGCGCCCGTGGGCACTACTGGACCAACCCGGCAGCACCCCAGCTGCTCTGCCCCAGGTCCTGATTCAGCCGCTGCTGGTCAGTTTCAGCAGCGGCTGAATCAGGACGTCTGGGGCAGAGCAGATGGGGTGCTGCTGGGTTGGTCCAGTAGCACCCCAGCTGCTCTGCCCCAGGCGTCCCCAAGTCAGCTTCTGCTGAAACTGACCAGCGCTGACTACAGGAAGCCCCAGGCAGAGTTGCTCTGCCCCGGGCTTCCTGGAATCAGCTGCTGATCAGTTTCAGCAGCAGCTGACTTGGGGACGCCTGGGGTTCTTAAGTTGATTCTGTATGTAAGTCAGAACTGGCGGTCAGTTTCAGCAGTGTCTGAATCTGGACGCCAGTTCCGACTTACATACAGATTCAACTTAAGAACAAACCTACAGTCCCTATCTTGTACGTAACCCGGGGACTGCCTGTATTTGGGTTCAGGGATTTGGCTGGAAGGGGTGAGCAAAGACTGGGAGGGAAGGGTATGTCTACACAGCAAAGTTATTTCAAAATAACTGCAGTTATTTCAAAATAACTTTCCTAGCTTCTACACAGCCATTCCGTTATTTCTAAATTAATTCGAAATAGCAGAGGTCTTATTTCAAAATTGGTAAACCTCATTCCACAAGGAATAGTGCCAGTTTTGAAATTGCTATTTTGAAATAAGCGCTGGGTAGACGCTTATTTCAAAATAGGGAACCTCCAGCCCTTCCCAGGGTGCCCTGCTGGCCGCCCTGGCCACAAGGCAAATTCTGACCTGATGCCCTGCCGGAACTGGTTCCATCCAGCCTTAAATGCAATTCAATGTACACTCAGTGTGGACGTGCTATTTCGAAATAGAAAAACGCTACTTCAAAATGCATTTTGTGCGTAGACACGTTATTTCAAAATAACGCTGTAGTGCAGACATACCTGAAGAGAAAAAGGAGACAGTGGGGAGAGGACAACGCCTGGGCAGTGTGGGGACAGGGCCTGGGCCGAGCAGGGTTGAGGTATGACTGGAGCTACAGGCAAGGGAGCTTGCACCCCAAGCAGCAGCTTCACTCTCCACCCATATATGAGAATCACTTTAGTAATACCAGTAGAAAAAAAACTACATGGAAGGAAACCAGTGGAATATGGCAACCCTGTGTATGGACAATAGTATACAAGGTGCAGGTCACATATAGAACCTGCATGAAGCGACACATATGTAAAGCCGACAGGAATAACTGGACCTGGGACCTCTGGAGCTTAGTGTGTGATCCTCTACAGCTTGAGCTATAAAACCAGCTGGCTCTCAGCTAAGGCTGTAGAGATCACTCGTTTTTTATCTTTCTAAGTGGTCTAAATGACAGTATATGAGACAGTGAACCACACCCAGTAGGTGTGTGGGTTACACATAGAACCCTGCAGATTACCCACCACATGAGCAGATTAAACCACTGCCTTTACTGAAAAATGGCACCCCAATCTTCAACCAGAGGAGGCGAGCTTACAGTAGATGTATGATCAGTGTTCCATTTGGGCAGGAGGGGGCAATAATTTTTATTGGGGGGGAGTCACTCCAAGAAATTGGTAAGTAGTCAAGAGCTATGCTCTTCCATGATAGCGTAGGAGGTATGGGTGCAGGAACAGGGATGAAGAGAGTTGGGTTGTGATCTGGGAGAAGGAGTTGGGATGCAGGAAGGGATGGGGTACTAGGTACAGTCTCTGGATGGGAGATGTTGACAACTTAGGCTGCTTCCAATTGGCAGCTCAGCAGAACTCTTGGGCAGGCTCACTGCCTGCCACACCCCCAAACGCCACTCAAAATGGCCAGCTGTAGGGGCCATGTGCATCTCTGCATGCTGCACACCCCTCAAGGGGGGGGAAAATCTCCATGAGCTGCCTGTGCCACAAACATGGCCCAGACAGCTCCCATTGGTTGGTTTTCAGCCAGTTGGAGCTGCAAGATCATGCTGAAGGCAGGGATAGCATGCAAAGACCCCTCCCAAGGGCCTGCAGCGCAGAGATGCACATGGCTCCCACAACAGGCTGCTTTGAGTGACATGTGGAGTGTAGCAGGTAGGGACTCAGCCAGAGGCTCACAATGGGCCGTAAGATGGTGGTGGGACAAATCTGGTCATTTGGCAGATCAGATTGCCTGCCTGCCCATGCATTTGGGATTCATATGCCTGAAAAGTAAAATTAGAACACAAGTGCACAAACTTTAAGAATAGAATATACTGCTGAAAATTCCATCAACTCCCCTAACACTATGATCCTGACAGCTTTAGAAGCAGGGAGAAAAGACCACATAAAGACCATTTTTAAAAAGATAAAAAACGGATAGAGGGAAAATTCTGTTAAAATCGAACATTATCTTTTAAGTAAGTTCTTAGTTAGCAAAACAAATCCATTTTGCAATGTTCCCTTCTGTCCTACATAATTTCTTAAAACACTTTAGAGTTCACTTAATTTATACTAAATTTCTATCATACTGTTAATAATTTCATTTAACAACCTCAATGTGACAAATTTCTTATTACCTCCCACAATGAATTACCACAGCAACAAGGTCGTACATTCTGTCAGGATTGGTTGCGTCTCCTGAGGTGTTAAAAAGTCTAAGCTCTAATGGAAACACTACTCTATAAGACAGTTTTGTATATCGATGTAGCTGGTCCATGTATTTAAATCTTTTCAGATGAAGAGCTAGAATCATAGGCAGTTTTTTTACTTTCATCCTGAAACAAAATAAAATATATCAAACCATTGCAATATTTCAAAATTTGTTTGATACTGACAAATGAAAAAGTCTTTTGAATACTATTAAAATACATTCAAATATTAAAGATGTTCTGCTTGTCAGTTTCCTGAATGTTCTCTATTAAAACCACACGATCAGTAGTCTTTTATTCGGCATGTCATAATGCTGCAATACCTAAATAATAAAACAAAGTTATGGATAGCTGCAGTAAGTTGAACATGGAGGTTAACCTAAAAGAGAACTGCAAATGTTTTTGAAAGATAATCTAAATAAAAGGTTATGTGCCCTGTGCCTTATGCCCCAAATAATGTAAGTAAAAGGGTCATGCAGCTGAGAAGTTAATCTAAATACACCTCCCCTCATCCTTCCTGTTTAACTCCCCCCCCCCTTTTTTTTTTTAAATATTTCTACACAATTGCCAATTTGTTTTAGAACTACTGGGAAATCCAATTAGAAAACAATTATCCTTAAAAAAGGGCTGAGCCAAATGTTTTATTTTAAACTAAGTGGCTTTTATTTTTTTTAAGGGCTGTTGAAGTCAATTTCGGATACTCCTGTTTTTATGAGGAACACCACAAATTTTGACCTTGTATGGTTGATTTCATAACAGTCTTGACCCATCACTGAGAAAGTTGAGTTTCTTGGCCTCCAGGAGGCATCCCGCAGTGCCTCACTCTGACCACTCTGGCAAGAACTTGCACCTCTACTGCTCTCCAGGTGATCATGAAAATCTCCGGGAAAGTTTGGATTTCACTTCCTGTTTGCCTGCATTGTGAGCACACCTCAGAGCAGGCAGCACACTTGAGCAGCACGCATGGCCATGACTTCAAGTTCTATGGGCCCCAGTTCGCAGAGGCACAAAAGAGCACCAGCATGGAGTGTGCAGGAGATCTTGGAACTCACTGAGGCGTGCAAAGAGGGATCCATTCTCTCTGAGCTCCAAAACAGCAAAAGAAACACCGATATCTACACTAAGATAGCACCATGCCTGGTTCAGAGAGGATATTCCAGGGACTCTCAGCAGTGCAGTTAAAAATAAAGGAGCTGAGGTAGTCCTATTGCAAAACAAAGGAGGCAAACAGATGGTCTGGTGCATTGCCACATAAAAGGCCCTTCTATAACCAGCTTTACGCAATCATGGGGGGAAGGAGGCTTGACTTCTCAAGACAGACTGTGGTCTTATCCCAAGACATTCAAGTCAGCAGTGTGCAGGAGTGGGAAAAGGAGGAGGACAAGGAGAATGGCCAGCCAACGAGCATTAAGAGCCAAGAACTCTTCATCCTCCTGGAGCCAATCCACTCTTTCCAGGACATCTGAGTTAGGCACAGACCCCAGGGAGGGCACTTCTGGTGAGTTCACAATTTTTTCCTTACTACAAGTGGGAGAAGGCAATTGGTTGTGATGTGTGGCATACTCTGTACCTGCACAATGCAGGCGGGCTGGAACAGCTTTCTAACGTGTCTGGAAATGGAGTGAGAATCCTTCCTGCACATCTCCATGAAACTCTCAGATAAGAACTCTCTGATCCTTCTCACAAGGTTTCTGGGGAGACCAGCTTTATTCTGTCCTCTGTGGTAAAACACCATCCCATATCAAGCTAGCAGTAAGTGGTGTGGTGTCATTGCCGCACTAAGCATTGCAGCATAAGACCCGGGTTTCTGGCCACATTCACTCAGCATCAGCTCCCTACACTCTGTGAGATTTGGAGAAGACTGATATCACATGACGACCTGGATGAAGGAGGAAGGGAAGCTCTTAGCTGCTGCCTCTGCTGCTGCAGCTAGCATGGCTTCAGCCTCTGGCACTCGCCTGGAAAGCTGTGTCTGCCACACCCTGAAGAGAAAAGCCACGTAAGCTTCCGCCCCCACCTTGCTGGCCTGACAAGACCTCGTCATCCCCTCCTGCCTGCAGGTTTCCACAGGATGGGAAAGGATCATTCTTCCGGGAAGTGGGGTGTGGCAAACACGAAGGAGGGAAGCCACAAAAGCCATGCCTTGCCCCCGCCGTCCCCTATCTTACCCTCAGGATCATGACCTCGCCGGCCCTTTACCATGCCTGCCTCCAAACTGTGAGTCCAGATGTTCCCTTGAGAACTCTGTTGAGTACCTGCTGTACAGTGGTTGCTTTAAAGCATAATTTAGGCCTTACTCAGAATACATCTCCATTGTCTATACAGAGACCTTAGCTAATGATTAGAATTTAGGCTCCACAACGTATCTCCTATAATGTGCCCCTTGTGAATTTTTGTTAGAGCAAGAACAGCAGGCAGCTTTGTTGTGTATTCCTCCGGCTCCAGCAGTTGACCAGCTTGAACAAATCCAGAGGCAAAAACAGACAAGAGAAGACATGTTTAAGGAGCAAATGGAGTGGAGGAATATGTTCTGGAGGAGATGTGGGTGGAACAGCAGGAGGGGATAGTGGAGCAGAGGACAGGAAAGCATGAAGGGAACTGCGAGCGAGGCAAAAGGAGAATTTCTTTTCATCCCTCACAGCTGTGATGGAGCAACTGGCAGCAAGCCTGAAAAGGAACCCTACCCCTATCTCATCCTGTGCAGAACAACTTTCCCTCCTCACCCAATTCCATAGCTTCCATCCCCAGGAGCCCCAGGATGGGAGGGGGCAAGAGGAGAAGAGAAACTCAAGGGTAGCCTCACACTCAACCTCTAGGGCCTTAGGAGGCCTTGCATTTTTTGATCCCCCACCCTCTTCAGGTTCCACTATGGACTTCTTTTCTGTCCCTGCTGACTTCCCAAAATAAAAATGTATGATCTCTGAACAGCAGTCTCTTTATTGACTGTATTACAGGGGTGGGATGGGAAATCACAGGCAAACACATTGAATGCAAAAGCATTTCATTGAGAGCAACGTGCATGATTCTCAAATCTGGACATTCATAAATCTTTCTTTCAAAGCCTCTCTGATTTGCACTGTTCCGTGTTTGTTCCCCTTATTGTTCTGGTGTCAAGCTGCACAAAATCTCTGGCTAGGTTCTTTGCCTCGGCCCCCAACCCTGACAGATAACTTTCCCTCTTGCTCTCACAAAGATTATGGCGCACACAACAGGCTGCCACCACAAAAGGAATGTTGTGTTAACTGAGGTCTAACCTAGACAGTGGATTCCTAAACCTTCTTTTTAAATGCCCAAAAGCACGTTCAACCGCCATTCTCTACTTGCTCAACCTGTAGTTGAACTGCTCCTTATTGCAGTCCAAGCTGCCCACTAGCCACGCAAGCAAGGAATAGGTTGGGTTGCCAAGGATCACTATTGGCATTTCCACCTCTCTGATTCTAATTTTCTGGTCTGGGGAAAAAAATTCCAGTCTGCGTCTTTCTGAAGAGGCAGGAGTTCCTAAAGATGTGTGCGTCATGCACTTTTCATGACCATCCCCTGTTGATTGAGAAGTACCACTTAGCAAAGTGGTTGGGGGCCAAGATGGGGATGTGAATTCCATCTATCACCCCACCACAATTAGGGAACCTCCTCGCTCCAAGGCCCTCCACTATGTTATCCACATTTCCTAGAGTCACTACCCTCCATAGCAGAATCATACTGATTGCTTTGGCTACTTGTATAACAGCTACCCCTCCCCCCACACACACCCTATAGATTTCCCCACTCAGAATCAATTCCTAACTGACTGGAACTATCTGGCATTGCAAGCTCCACAGGGAAATTTCCACCTGTTTCACCATGGTCAGCGCGTGTCTCATTCAGATGTCCTTGCACTTCAGATGGGGATAAAACCATTCAAAAAGTTCCACGCAAGTGGCCTGTGAATTTGGAAGTTTTGCAGCCACTGCTGATCATCCCATACCTGCAACCCTATGTAATCCCACCAATCTCTACTTGTCTCATGGCACAAGAACTGGCGTTCTACTGTGTCAAGAGGATCAACTGGTGGCTGCGTTTCCAATTTGCTCAATGCAAGGGCTTGCCTGTATAGCATGCCCTTGGTACTCCAAGATCGAGCAGATTCATCCTCATCCTCTTCATAGCGGGCCATGCTTATGCTCTTGAAATACTGCACCATTAGGTGCACCAAAGTACACATCAACATCACAACGGTTTGATGCAAAATGGGATCCCCAAGGGGGAGGCCATGTTTGCACTGCTATGGCATCTGCATGGGTAATGAGAGCCAAAAAAGGCACAAAAAGGCTGTTTCCTACTGATCTCAAGCAAGGAGAGGAGAGGAGTAGATGAGTGCCTTATGGGATGCTGGTGACATGAACCCAGAACCACCCACGGCACAGTTTTGATGCCAGCATGCACTGGGAGCGTAATACAGAATGCAAAGGGTGCACACTGTGGAATAGCTATCTACAGTGCATTGATAATAGAGATGAACTACTTCAAACTACTTTGAATTCTTGTGCTCAGTGGGGTATATGGGCCTTAGGCTTTGCAACATCTGGAGACAAGAAATTTACCTTAATAGATTCAACTTTAATTTATAGTGTAGATAAGGCCATTGTCTTTGGTTCTGGCCGTTGGCTCTAACCACTTGGCCTGAGTCTGGGTCTGATCACTAGATGTGACTGCCCATGCACTCTTTACTGCACTATACAGCTCATGGAGGCATTGCAAGATCACTGTAATAACGAGCCACAGTAATGCATTTTGTTCAGTTCTAACTGGCCCTGCTGTTTTGTGGCCTATTAGGAATTGAGTGATATTGGATGTACATGTATGAATAGAACACAGTCAAGGCAACTATTAATTTTGTTTGAGACTGACCCTGTGAATTGTGTCATAGTGTGCAGTAACAAATAATTGGTTGCTTTCAGAAGTACTAGGCATTCCATAGCACACATGAACCAATATAGATGAGTTAACTTGCCTGGGCACTCATTAATGAATCTCAAAGTCACTGTAATATTTCAAACCAATTTAAAAAACCAGCTAGACAGAGAAGCTACAGAACTTAATTTCATTTACAAGTTTGATTCCTACAACAGAAGTATAAACAATGATCTTGGCTGGATAGCCCGCTACATTCCACATCCTAAATGACATAAAAAATACAAAGGGTACTTAGAGGAAGTATTAAGTATTCTTATCAGCTTCATTTAGCATGGACACTCTAAGTGACAATTTCTTTCCCCTTTCTTTTTCCTCTTCTTCCCTCCCCCAAGCCCCTCTCTGTGCTATTTGAAAACTGACCCCCTTAAACTCCATTCATCTGAAGAAGTGGATTGTGCCCACAAAAGCTCATACTACTATCTACAGTCTTTGTTAGTCTCTAAGATGCTGCAAAACTATTTGTTGTTTTTTAAGTTTTTCCAGTTGCAGACTAACACGGCTACCCCTCTAAGACTTTTGAAATCGCTGAGTTATGTTTCACATACTGGAATTTTATTTTTTAACAAAATTCATTGCAAAGTAATACCTGTGCAAGAAAAACTAATAGCATTCTGAACATCTTTCCCAAGCCCGCTGAAGAGCTGTATTGCTCCAAAGCTTGCCTCTTTCACCAACGTACGTTGGTCCAATAAAAGACAATAAAAGACATTATCTTGTCTCCCTAATAAAAATCAAATCATTTTCATGAAAAACCGTATTTAAAAGTGAAAGAAAAATACTGTAACGTTAGACAAAGGGCAAGACATTTTCCTAAACAGAATGAATTTCTGTTTTCCATAGCACTTTGTGCTGCTTTTTAGAAGGACTACGTCAGGAAGCACTTTAATATACAAACTTTTAATATATAAGAAAAGAGGGAAGAGAGTAAAAATTGTGATATTTTACATGATTAATTCTGACACGATCAAAGAAAGATAGGTTTGCCAACTATTGCTATTAATCCTTAAATTATGACAGATATTAAGAGCAATGCAGTTAATCTGAATTATTCTCTGAATGGGATACCTCTACTAAGCAATGACATTTATGTTTTTGATATCTTTTATAAACCTGCATGCATTTTTCAGATATAATATTAAGTTTAAAAAAGTCATGCAAAAATATGATGTTCACTGTTTTACACACACAGCTTGATTTTGTCAATTTTTCACACATTTTTCGATTTGTTTGTTCCTCAAAAACAAGATGCATTCTTTCCTTGAAATAAATCAAAATAATCAAGAGTCAATACCAAAACACTCTCACATATAAATAACATTACTCATGTGAATATTTTCATTGAACTCAAAGTAAGTGAGCATACCTAAGTAAAAGCTTCAGAGAGATAGCCGAGTTAGTCTTTAACAGGAAAATCTTAACCAACAAATAGTCTAACAGCACCTTCTAACAGGTAGAAGGGAGACCAGCACAATTGAGGTAATGGATTTCAGGAAGGCAGATTTTGATAAGCTCAGAGAACTTGTAGGTAAGGTCCCATGGGAAGCAAGACTGAAGGGAAAAACAACTGAGGAGAGTTGGAAGTATTTCAAAGGGACGTTGTTAAGGGCCCAAAAGCAAACAATTCCGCTGTGTAGGAAAGATAGAAAATATGGCAAAAGACCAGCTTGGCTTAACAAGGAGATCTTGCATGATCTCAAAATAAAAAAGGAGTCATATAAAAAATGGAAACTAGGACAAATAACAAAGGATGAATATAGGCAAGCAACACGGGAATGCAGGGGCAAGATTAGAAAGGCAAAGGCACAAAATGAGATCAAACTAGCTACAGGCATAAAGGGAAACAAGAAGACCTTTCATAAATACATTAGAAGCAAGAGGAAGACCAAGGACAGGGTAGGCCCACTGCTCAGTGAGGAGGGAGAAGCAGTAACAGGAAACTTGGAAATGGCGGAGATGCTCAATGACTTCTTTGTTTCGGTCTTCACCGAGAAGTCTGGAGGTGTGCCTAACGTAGTGAATACAAGCAGAGAGAGGGTAAGTTTAGAAGATAGGATACACAAAGAACAAGTTAAAAATCACTTAGGAAAGTTAGATGTCAGAAAGTCACGAGGTCATGATGAAATGCATCCCAGGATACTCAAGGAGCTGATAGAGGAGGTATCTGAGCCTTTAGCTATGATTTTTGAAAAATCATGGCAGACAGGGGAGATTCCAGAAGACTGGAAAAGGACAAATATTGTGCCCATCTATAAAAAGGGTAATAAGAACAACCCAGGAAACTACAGACCGGTCAGTTTAACGTCTGTCCCAGGGAAGATAATGGAGCAGGTAATTAAGGAAATCATATGCAAACACTTGGAAGGTAATAAAGTGATAGGGAATAGCCAGCATGGGTTTGTGAAGAACAAGTCATGCCAAACTAATCTGATAGCTTTTTTGATAGGATAACGAGCCTTGTGGATAAGGGAGAAGCGGTGGATGTCATATACCTAGACTTTAGTAAGGCATTTGATACGGTCTCGCATAATATTCTTATTGATAAACTAGGCAAATATAACTTAGATAGGGCCACGATAAGGTGGGTGCATAATTGGCTGGATAACCTTAGTCAGAGAGTTGTTGTTAACGGTGCTAAATCCTGCTGGAAAGGGATAACAAGTGGAGTTCCTCAAGGGTCTGTTTTGGGACCCGTACTGTTCAATATCTTCATCAATGATGTAGATATTGGGATAGAGAGTACACTTATTAAGTTTGCAGATGATACCAAACTGGGTGGGGTTGCAACTTCTTTGGAGGATAGGGACATAATTCAAAATGACCTTAGCAAGTTAAAGAAATGGTCAGAGGTAAACAGGATGAGGTTTAATAAAAAGAAATGCAAAGTGCTCCACTTAGGAAGGAACAATCAGTTCCATACACACAAGATGGGAAGCGACTGTCTAGGAAGGAGCATGGCGGAAAGGGATCTAGGGGTCATAGTGGACCACAAGTTGAATATGAGTCAACAGTGTGATGCTGTTGCAAAAAAAGCAAATATGATTCTAGGTTGTATCAACAGGTGTGTTGTAAGCAAAACTCGTGAAGTCATTCTGCTGCTCTACTCTGCACTAGTCAGGCCTCAGCTGGAGTACTGTGTCCAGTTCTGGGCGCCACATTTCAAGAAAGATGTGGAGAAATTGGAAAGGGTACAGAGAAGAGCAACAAGAATGATTCAAGGTCTAGAGAACTTGACCTATGAAGCCAGGCTTCATGAACTGGGCTTGTTTAGTTTGGAAAAAAGAAGATTAAGGGGAGACATGATAGCGGTTTTCAAATATCTAAAAGGGTGTCACAAGGAGGAAGGAAAAAATTTGTTCCTCTTGGTTTCTGAGGACAGGACAAGGAGTAATGGGCTTAAAGTGCAGTAGGGGAGGTTTAGATTGGACATTAGGAAAAAATTCCTAACTGTCAGGGTGGTCAAATATTGGAATAAATTGCCAAGGGAGGTGGTGGAATCTCCCTCTCTGGAGATATTTAAGAACAGGTTCGATAGACATCTGTCAGGGATGGTGTAGACGGAGCTTGGTCCTGCCTTGAGGGTGGGGGGGCTGGACTCAATGACCTCTTGAGATCCCTTCCAGTCCTATTATTCTATGATTCTAGCACCTAACGACTAACAAAACATGTAGATGATATCATGAGCTTTCATAAATACAACCCACTTCTCCAGAGTTATTCATGATAAATATCCACAGAACCTGACAGGAAAAAATAACTTTTGTAAAAACTAATACATTCCAAAAATGGAAATAAATATTTTAAGTACTCCATACCTTTTATGTGCTTCCTGCTTACTGCGACATTCTTCACAGTAATATTTGTATTCACTACAAAGAGTTTCTGTATTGCTGAAACCCCTGTATAGAACAGAAATAAAAATGCAAGATTAAAAAATACTCCCTGAAATTGAAATTTATACTAATTTTTAAACAGAATAAAAAATCATACAACTTTACAACATAAATATACAAGGGTCATTTTAAGTAAACAGGGACAATAAGCATGTAAAATACACAATTGGACTATCAAATTAACCTGAGATATTTGCTTTACTTCCTGCAGTTTCATCTTGATCAATTTTTTATTAGTTAACATGATGACAGGTGTTAAGACTCAAATGTAGAAGCATTTGTTTGTGCATGTACCTTAAGCAGTGAGTAATTGATGTATTTTGCTCTACATCTACAGAAAGGTCTAAAAAATCTTCATCTTTGCTGCTTATCTGCAGGAAAAAGAAACTGATTATTAAAATAAATCTACAATAAACTATAACCAAAATTGTAGCGATCAAACTCACCATTACTGACAATTTCCACTCTTGGGGTGCATCACAAATTCAAAAAAGATATGCAATTTGCGCTATGCAAATTGCGTATCTTATCTCGAATCAATTTTGAAATAGCTTCTTTTGAAATCTGGAATGTCTACACAGCACCAAATTTCAAAATAACGCACTATTTTGAGCCATCACTTAACCTTCCTGCAACAAGATTTACCAGGATGGCTAAATAGCGTGCCCGTTATTTCAAAAAATATTTCAAAATAACAGGTGGCTTGTATAGATGCGGGGTAACTTCAGTATCCCGAAATAGCCATGCAGTGTAGGTATACCTTTAGATACTAGATCTTATCCTTCGATGAGAAGAAGAGAGGATGCATTGACCTCAATCTTTCTAATTTAAGTACATACTTAAGTCCTTTTGAAATCTAAGGTGTGGGAGACCTTTTCCTTCCCAGTTTAGGATCAGGCCAGGAACTTGGAAAAGGGTAACTAGTTAGATCAAAGGGCGACAGAGATTTTGTCAAAATCTAAGATGAATGTTAAAGATCATCTTGTCACTAGAGAATAACAAATATGGAGGACTAAGATGAAGTACAATCTGATTATCATCTAGAACTGATGTCAGAAGGCAGAAACACAAACCTACTGAATAGAAAATCTTGAAGGGAGATTTCAATAATCTTAAAGGGACTAAATATAGTTGCTCTATAACCAATGAGGGGCTATCTGAAAGGCAGAGGGAAAGAGCCCACTGTACAACACTTCTGCAAAACTGCTGAAGATTCTGAAGTGCAGAGCCTTAAGGTAAAGGACTCTTCAAAAGAAAATACTCTGCAAAAAAAAAAAAAAAAAAAAAATCTAAGAAAGCAGGGATTCTGATTCTTCTATTTCTAAATTTAAAAAAACAATCTTGTCCCGTAACCATATAAAAAGTGACACTTTCCTTCACCTCATTGTATCTCTTTCATTTTTTCTTTTTTATGGGTGCAACATCGTCAGGGCACCTGGAGAGGCCAAACTCCATCAGGAATGCCCTGCTGTGGACCAATTCATGAGATTTTATACACCTGGGCTGTAGGCATTAAGGGCCTCTGATGGTTTTATTTCAGAGTAATGGAAGAGGAATTTTTACCCCTTGGAAAAAGAAAGCATACCTTCCCTTAGCCAGTCTGGGGAAATTAGGATTAAAGGAGTGATAAAATGATAGTGCTCTTAAGGACACCAATACAGTCCCACTGTTTTCTTGTACACCTAGATAGGTCTATCTGTATTCATCTATTGTTTCTTGTCTTAAGATTGTAAGCCCTTTGGGACAGAGAGTTTTTTGTTCTGTGGTTGTACAGCACCATGACTAGGATTTGTAAGTGTTACATTAATACAGAATAATACTATTAATATAACCATAAAGAGAAGAAATGTATAAGCCAAGGAAAATTCCTTGGAAAAATAAAAAAGCATGCCTTTACCCAGTGTTTCTATTTCCAGATATATTTTTTAAAATAGAATTTGGAATGGGAGAACATTGCCAACAGGTCCACAATAGAAATTCACCATATCTTAAGGATCTCTTGCAGTATCTCTGCTTTGGATGACCACTCCCCTGGAAGAAACTTTAGTCTTGGGGGAATTATGCAATTGTTGCTTTTGGAGCCATATTAAAATCGCAGAATTCCCCAGGACTAACACTTGTATCCGCTCAGCAAGTTCAAAGTGCCCTTAGTAATCCAGATTAAATAAGGCCCTACTGAAAGCAGAACTTCAAAAGAGACAGACTCCCTAAACAGAGTGTGTTTTTCATGTCACACTGCTGTTTAAAGTATATAACAGTTACTGTGCTTCACTTTAGGAGGTGTGTGTTTGTTTGCTTTTTGCTTGAATTCATCTTCTGAACACCAGGAAATGTTAACCCAATTGCATTAGGTGTTTTAGTATTGTGCTGAGAAGGTATCCATATGAGCTCCCTATCCCAAAAAGTTCATATAAAATGCCATCTGTTTTCCAGCTGGGAGAGGAGGTGAAGGAGGAGACAAGACCATATCAGGCTGTCTCATTTCCTGCAGAATCAAAAAACCTTGAAATATGTGGAGATGTAAATGAATACCCTAAACCAGGGGTGGGCAAGATACCTCTTACAGATCGCTAAGCCACCAGATCCAGCCTGCAGACTCCCCTGCCGGGATCCTCAGGTGTGCAGCAGCCACTGTTTTAAACACAGGGCTGCTCTGTGTGACTCTGGAGGGAGGGGAAGCTTTGAGTGATCTCCCAAACCCCAGCCCAATCCTCAGCTCCTACTGGCTTCAAACAACAAGCCAATAGGAGCTGAGAGACTAGCCTGGGGGATGGGAGCAGCACAAGCCTTTCCCCCCACTCCCAGACCTGAGAGTCACATGGAGATAGCAGCCTGCGTTTTCAAGAAGTCTGGGGCTGCAGCAGGCTGGGAGCCCAGCCTGCTTTGGGGGTGATGCAGGGCTGCTGGCCCGGAGTAAGTACTGGCTGCTGGCTTAGGTAAGTACCTCCCAGCCAAAGCCTGCGTCTGGTACCCCTGCCCCTCATGTACCCCAACTCCCTCCCCCAGGTCACAGTCCAAACCCTATGCACCCCCTGCCTCAGGTCACAACTCCCTCCCAAACCCTCTCCTACATCCCTCCCCCTGGCCAGAATCCTCTCCTGCACCCACAGTCCCTCTCCCTACACTCCAATCCCCTAACCCAGGTCACAATTCCCTCCTTCACCCAAACTCCCTTTTACACCTCACACTGTCTCCTGCACCCCAGTCCCTGTGCACCCTTCTGCACCTAATCTCCATCCTAGATCCCACACCTCCTCCACACAAGTGTGCAGCCCTTGATCACTTTCCAAAATCTTGGAGTGGCCCCCACCAAAAATTATTGCCCACTCCTGCTCTAAACCACACTGAAGCACATGTGAATAATAGAGAAGTGACAATGGAGTGTGAAGGGAATTGTCTAACAGATATATTTCTCCTTCAAATCCAGAGGGTCAACCAATGCCCACTGGCCCACATATTCATGACTTCGAGATGGTACACCTTCCATACAAACGGGTCACTTACCATGTAGTAACTACAGTTCAAGATGTGTTGCCCTTTGGCTAGTGCATTTCTGGGTGCATGGAGCACAAGTGCAACCCAGGACTGAGAATTTTCCCTAGCTGTGTCAGCCTTAGCTATATGCACATGCCACCCATTCTCCTTGCATTCTGAATTTAAGGGATAAAGGAGGCTGCCAGATCACCATAAACTTAGTTTCTTCTCTACTACTAGTCCTCAGTAGGGGGAAACGAGGCTGTAGGGACTAAGTGCAGATAGTGCACTAAACACTGGGGAAACATCCTGAAGAACTGAAGTTATTACAATTTAAGTAACCCTTTCTTTTTCAAGTAATTTGTCTTATGTGTTGTACATTTTGGGTTCATTCAAAAGCAGGGTCTTTAAAGGATTTGATTGCTGGTGTCCTATGACAACAGATTGCAGAATTGCTCTGCCTAAAAGTGCCATCAGAAGCAGTTGATTGCACCAGTGGATAGTATCTAACAAAGGTCTGTATGGAACTACAATTTGCTGCTGTACAGATGTCAGTAAAAGGGACATCTCTAATGGACACTTTTGATGCTGCCTGAGCTCTAATCAAGTCTGTGCTCAGAATGCCCTCAAGGGAGATTTTCATCTTGTAGCAAAGTAGGATGCACACTGAGATCTATTTCAACAGTTTCTGGTAGCAAATGGTCTCTCCTTTCACTTGCCCCACAAATGACACAAAGAGTTTATGACTTCGGAAGCAATTTCATCCTTTGATGTAGAAGGTTAATAGCCCTACCCACATCCAGTAAATGTCACACTATTTGTCCTCTACTAAAAAGAGATTTGCGGTTAAAAACTGGTACCTGAACATGTAGTTAATGCGAAAGTCTGACACCACCTTACGAATTAATTTCAGATGTAATCTCATGGATATCTTGGCCTGGAGGAGAACTGAATCAATGACAGGAGGGATGGGAAATGGTCCTGGGCACTCTGAGTTCTTAGATTCTTCCAAGTGATATGATAGTGACCAAAAATGCTACTTTGCTAGAATCAAAGGACTGGAAGGAACCTCAAGAGGTCATCATATCCAGCCCCTTGCACTCATGGAAGGATCAAGAACCACCCCTAACAAGTGTCTGTCTAATCTGCTCTTAAAAGTTTCCAGTGATAGAGATTCCACAGCCTCCCTACGCAATTTATTCTAGTGTATAACCAACCTGACACTGAAGAAGTTTTTAGTCCAGCCCAGGACCTAGTTCAGGGCAGGGCAGGCACAGTGTCACTAAGTTTGGCCTGGATACAGGTAGAGCAACAAACTGCTGGTGAGTAGGTCACCTCTAGCTGGGTGGAAAGGGAGGCTTCCACTCACAAAGGGAAGGTGGCAGAGGGGCACAGAAAGACCCACTCCACTGAGCCCCAGTCCAGGGCCCTAAAGCAGCAGCGTAGTCTGCCGCTCACTCAGTGGGGAGTCGACATTGTAACACACTGACTGACTCCAACCATCCCTGAGACACGCTATACTACTCCTCCAGATGTACCTGTAGCCTCAGGGTTGCCACAAGTTGCTTTTTGGTGCCATGTCTGTCAAGTGTCCTGGTAACCCTGGCCAATCATTGACTTCCCTTGGGTCAGTGTTGGGCAGTAGCTTGGATGATCCAGGCCAATTGTCCTCTTCCTGTGGGCTCACCTCAGATCCTCAGCACATCTACTACTTCCCTCTTATCCACAAGGCTTGTTATCCTATCAAAGAAAGCTATCAGATTGGTTTAACAAGATTTGTTTTTTACAAATCCATGCTGACTTATTTATCACTATATTATCTTATAGCTGTTTGCAATCTGATTTAAATATTTGCTCCATTATCTTCCCGGACAGAATTTAAGCTGACTGGTCTGTAGTTACCTGGATTGTCCTTATTTCCCTTTTTATAGATGAGCAGTACATTCGCCCTTTTCCAATCTTCTGGAATCTCTCCCATATTTCATTACTTTTCAAAGACAATAGTTAATGGCTCAGATATCTCTTCAATCAGCCCCTTGAGTATTCTAGGAGGCATTTCATCAGACCCCAGTGGCTTGCAGATATTTAACTTGTCTACTTGTTCTTTTCCTACTTTAGCTTCTGTTCCTACCTCATTTTCTCTGGTATTCACTATGTTAGGGTCCAATCACCACAACCATCTTGGTGACAACTGAAACTAAGGAGTTATTAAGCATCTCTGACATTTCATATTTTCTGCTATTGTTTTTCCCATATAATGGAGTAACAGGCCGACCCTGTGCTTTGCCTGCTACTTGCTTCTAATGTATTTGTGGACTGTTTTGTTACCCTTTATGTTTCTAGCCAGTTTGAGCTCGTTTTGTGCCTTGGACTTTCTAATTTGCCTCTACGTAATTGTGTTACTTATATTCATCCTTTGTACCTGGATTTAATTTCCATTTTTTGTAAGACTCTTGATTTTTAGATCACTGAAGATCTCCTGGTTAAGTCAGGGTTGTCTCGCCATATTTCCTATCTTTCCTATGCAGTAGAATAATTTGCTCTTGCACCCTTTATAATGTCCCTTTGAAAAACTGCCAATTTTCATGGAGAGTGCAGGATGCCAAGGGCTAACTAGACTTAGCAAGGGTTGATAAAACAAAGTTCAAGTCCTGTTTTACTACTGGAGGGAAATCTAGAATTACACCTTTCAGTAGGTGGATAGTGACAGTGTGGGAAAGTACAGAGTAAGTGTATATTTATCCTGCACACACTTCCTGTGGCATGTAGAATGCATACACTATACCTTAAATAGCATATGTATAAATTAGGGATGTTAACTTTTGTGTGTGTAAACGTGTAACTGCTTGTAACCTGTAAAATTTCAGCTTCACACGCAGGGGAGGGGGAGCAGGCAGGCAAGAGCCGATGCTCACAGGGAACAGGCTTAAAAGCCAACTCCCTCTGAGCACTGGCTCCTGAATATCCCCCAACCCCCAGCTGTTTCTGGAGGGAGGCAGGCAGCTCCTCAGAGATGGCATGCATTGAGATCCAGCTTAAAAGCTAGCTTCCTGGGTGTATTAGCTCCTGCCTGCTCCCCACCACCTCCCACTCCTGCCTCTGTGGGAAGCAGCAGGAGTGGGAGGCTCCATGGGCACCAGTTCCCACCTGCTCCCCATGGGGGGGGGGGGGGAGTTGCATGTAGTCGTTAGCCTAAAGTATCAGTTAATTCTTACTGGTTAATTGAGTAAATGACTACACACTAACATGCCTAGTATAAACAGAAGCATCACTGGTGCTGCCTTGCTTTGATATTCCCCAGGAGTATCCTCTGCTGATAAAAGTGAGCTGCCACTTACAGTACCCTGATCAACATTTTCAGCACTCTCAAGAGTCCAAAGACAAGAAGCGGGTATCCTATAGCACTTTTGGCCACAAATCTGCATGCCCAATGAATACCCATTTGAAAGTAGGCATCTTTGAACATGAGGGCTATAAAGAGATGGGATAATTGATAGCAGAGTCCCTACTCTGAACTTTTGGTGGATTAGGGATGAAAATGGATTTGGCTGAAAATGGATTTCCATCTTCCTGCCTTTTGGGGATGAGGTAATACGTCAAGACCCCTTTTCCTCTTGCTGTCTACGGCACTAGTTCCATTGCTCTCAGTACAAAGAGCAACTCTATCTCCTGCAGACTCCACCTCTGGTAAAAAGTGTTTCAGAAAATGAATGAAGGTTGAGGAAGGAAGCAAGCTGATGGTGTGTTCTGAGGAGATAGATGCTAACAGAGCTTATTGCTTATTTTTCCATTTTGATTTCCGTCCAGATAGATAGGGAGTGGGAAAGTTGGCCTTCAAAGGGAAGTGTAAAAAAAGAGAGGGGATGTGTAAATATGAAGGGATAGTTTGTGAATGCTTTTGAAGGGCCTGTCAAAATAATTTCCAGTGGCAGTAATTGGTAAGGAAATGATGAGTGTCCCTGGAGTAGATGGTAAAATATCACACACAACTGCTAGGAAGCCAAGAATATGCCTCTCTTCGCATCAGTCATGATTTTATAACTTTCTTAATACTTTCTTCATTTTATAATGACCTTGTTATATCATCAGCAGCCAGCAAATAACTAACTTCATAGTCCTGGAGACAACCGCAGCTAAAAATCTCCTTGAAGCATTCTCCAGAAGCTTTGGTCCCTCTTGGAGAACTTTCCCCAAACTTTTAAGAAAGCCGATTGAATGGTTTTATCTGTTACAACTAGGGATATCTAAGTGTAACTGTTTACACAGTTAATCATTGTGTTTGGGCTCAATGGTTACCACGCACGGTTACACACAGGCCCCCTCCACAGCGTTGCTGCCTCTGTATCAGAGGCGGCAGCGTGTGAGTGGAGAGGGTCAGGTGGGAGCCAGTACACACAGGGAGCTGACTTAAAAGGTGGCTCCCCATGCACATCAGCTCCCAGGAGAGCCTATGCTCACCTCCCCTGGCATGTAAATGTGTAACCGCTGAATTTTTTACAGCAGTTACCCATTTACTTGAATAAATATATTTTAACATCCCTAGTTACAACCGCAGAAATCACATCAGCCAGTGCTTTGCTCCCCTGAGTAGGCAACACTTTTCTGAGTGGAAGTAGAAAAAAACCCTTCAAAGGTCCTGCAGGAATGCACCCCTATAAGAGACTGTTGATTTTTTTTTCCTTTTCAAATGCTTCTCTCAAAGATAAATAGCTGACAGACATGACCATAAAACTCAGTTTCCTGTATGTTGTTTTTAAAACTGGAATTCTAGAGAGGAAGGGGGGCAACCACAGAGTCAGAATATCCTGGATGTAACTGGTTTTTATCCTACTTGTCAGACCAAGTGAGGAGGAGGAACCCAATGTGCATAGCATCACAAACTGAGTCACAGAATAAGAAAATTTAGCATTTCTATTATTTCACAGATCAGGATAAAACTTGGCATACAAATTATCAGCCAAGCTGAAAACATGTTTCCCATCAGACAGAGTAAATTGGCTGTTTCTTTGGTGTTGCAGGAGAAAAAAAGCCTCCACACATTCAGATCTTATGTGCCAAATTAAATTGTCTAGAACAGGATAAATCACTGTTTCGGCTAACTACTACATATTATTAGATCATAGAATCATAGAGCTGGAAGAGACCTCAAGAGGTCACCAAGTCCAGCCCCCTGCCCAAGACAGGACCAATCCTAACTAACTCAACCCAGCCAGGGCTTTGTCAAGCTGAAACTTAAAAACATCTAGATGGAACAACCTGCATAATTGAGTTAATAGACTTCTGCCTTAATTTTGAATTTCTTAGAAGTTTCCAGTGACAAATATTTAAGCATTTTTGTTACAACTGTGGTAGGCCCCGTACACACACAAGAGACTGCCCATCCCTAAAGAACTAACAATTCAAATAAAACAGTGCTGGATGTTACACTGGACAACAGAAGCACTTTGCAGACAGGGAAGTGAGGCACAGAGAAATCAAGTGACTAGCCCAACGTTTCCCAAACTATGGACCGTGGCCTGGTACCGGGCCGCGGGGAAAAAATACCAGGCCTCAGCATGCCTGGTGGCTGCCAGCAGGGCCGGCCTTAGGCCCATTCAGGCCCCACACCCCTGAACCCGGAAGTGCTGGCGAGTTACAGAGCCAGGGGCCCTGCTCCACCGATACGTGGAGCTGGGTCTCTCCCCTGGCTTTGCCTGGCGCGGGCGTGGGTCCGCCGCGCCAGCCCCCCCACGCATCCTCCCACCCCGCCCCCAGAGCATCCCCGCCATGCGCGGCTCCTCCTCACCGCCTACTGCTGCCCATGTGCAGCATTGCACGTGGGCGGGGAGGATGTCCGGGCGTGACTTGACGGCACGGCCTGGCTCGGGATTTTAAAACTCTTTGGAGGCACGTGGTGGGGCCACGCTAGGTCTGGCGGCCTCCGGCCCCGCAATGTGGAAGGCAGAAGGTAGGGAACGGGCTTGGGTGGAGGCGAGGAGGTGGCAGTGGTGGGCTTGCGAGGAGGGGGAGGAGTGGAAGGAGAAGGGGCCTGGGAGGGGAAGGCACCAAGGAACAGGGGTGCAGGAGAGAGAGAGAGAAATGCCAGGGGGCCAAGTGCAGACAATGAGGGAAAGGGTAGGAGGGGAGGTGTCAGTGGGAGGGCGGACAAGGTGATGCTGGGAGAGGAGAGGAGAGGAGAGGAGAGGAAGGGCATTGGGGGCTGGAGGAGGTGCTGGGAGAAGGCTTGAAAGAAGGGGTGGGCATGAGAGAGGTGGGGATGGAGCAAGTCATGTGTGAGAGCACAGAGGGGCAGGAGGGGATGGGGCAAAGAGTGCTGAGGGGGTGGGTATCAGGGAAAGAGGGGGCAAAGGAGGCAGGGGCAGTAAGGGAAGGGGGAGGCACCAGGAGGGTGCAGGACTAAGGGAAGGTGCAGGTGCCAGGGGATTCTGGCGTGAGGAGGAGGGGAGAGCTGACCACCGGAAGCAGTACTGGACGGGGGAATTGGGGCAGGTTGGGGAGATTGGGGAGCCGGAAGAAGCAGGGCTGCCGGGAGGTGCGAGGTTGGGGGCAGGGAGGTGGCTGGGGAAGATGGGAGGGGGGAGAAGAAGTGGCCGCCGGAAGGAGGGCTGGATGTGGGCAGCGGAGCTGGCCAAGGGAGATTGAGAGGAGAAGTGGGGGGGGACCTGGCTGCCCGGGACAGGGTTGGGGGAAGTAGAGCTGGCCAGAGGCGCAGCGGGGGGAGCAGGGGGGAGGAATGAATCGCCCTGCGGGGAGTGGGACTCACCCGGCCATATGCAGATCTTGAGACGCTGCCCCTGTTCCCACCTACCCCCCGCAAAACACAAAGCATGAGTTAGTCTGGCCCGGGGATTCTATTGTCCCCCCCTCCACCCACCCACCCACCCACCCACCCCTCGAGTAGTTGCCAACTGTCTGGCTGGTAGACACACACATGCAGCCTGAACACATTTACCAGCCAGACAGTTCGAAACTACAAACTGATACATCTAGTAATAATACAACTTACCTAATGAGAAAATACCAGACATGTTATATGTCTGGTATTTTCTCAGTTTGTTTTTCATGCGTTTACATTTTTGGGCTGCAAAAAGCAGTTATTGAAAAAAAAGGGTTTCAACTAAAGTAAAAAGTTTGGGAAACCCTGGTCTAACCAGATTTCTGTCTGTCTTACAGTCCATTTATCCAATCCATATTCCTTAACTTGCTGGCAAGAATATTCTGGGTGACCATATGAAAAGCTTTGCTAAAGCTGGCACTGGGGGTTTTGGGAGGACCAGAAACAACTTATTTGAATATTCATCATTAGATTAATGAATATGCAAATGACCATTACCAGCCCTCCAAAAGTTCGTGAATGGATTTACTGGTCCCCATGTCAAAAAGTTTGGGAACCCCTGGACTAGCCCAAAGTCACACTGCAATTCAGTGGCAGTGCCAAGAACTGAAGACAAGTATCAAAATAATTATTCCATTACCTTAATCAGAAGGCCATCCTCTCTCTCAAAATAACCTTTTATTGTTTGAAAAATCTACTTTTAGAAAAACGTTATTTATAGCAGTCTTGAACTCAGACTAGAGCAAACTGGCAAAAAAAATGTAAAATCTATCTCAAACAAAAAAGGAAGACAAAAGCTTTATTGTAAAATATTAAGTGCTCTGTGTAGCGCAAAGGCTTTCACCAGTAGAAGATATCACCTCTTTCCTTGTCTCGCTCAAAGTTCTATCATACCAATTAGAAATTAAAAGCTGAGCAAGTCTAAAAATATTGTTTTCAGTTTTGTTTCCCTTATGCTGCCCACATTTAAAATAGATCTTCCTATCTGAATAACCAAAAGACAAGCTCTTGAATACTACATTAAAATGAACATATTTTCCTTTTGGCAAATCTACTTTTCTACCAGAAGGAAGTCATGGAGGAAGAATTCGTTCCAATACCCAGAAATAAATTCAGCATCTCTTCTTAACCACCTTGCATAGTATAGTAGACTTCCAATAATCTGGAATCTTTGGAACCTAGTTGATGCCGGATTATTGGATATGCCGGACTATCAGGAGGTACTATAAGATGGTGTGTTTTTTATTTTTATATATATATATATATTACACACACACACATACACTGTATACAATATATATTGTATATAAAGTGTTTTAACCCTATTTATTGTACATACTGTATACCGTATACTGTAATGTTTTAGTTTTTGTAACCCTTTTTTACCCATTTCGCTCGGTTCAGCTGCAGCTGCTGCTGCCTTGTGATTCGTTTTTTGCCAAAGCTCACTCACTAGGCTCTTGCCATTTTGCTGTTGGACTATCGGGAGTGCCATACAGTTAGATGCCAGATTATTGGAGTTTTATTGTATATAACTTCTGAAAATCATGTAATACATCCAAACTAATTGACCTGGAAGATATACTTGTGGCTCAATGACTTGGCTGAAAAGAAATAAGGCAAAACATCTAAAAAGGCAGGAATATGACTAGGATTACTACCACAACCAAGGAATCCCACACTGCTGCCCAAAAAGACATTCTAGATTAACATTACTGTACAGCTATAATAAAGTTTTATCCACAGCCCTAAAAAGGTTAATACTCTCCCACCACACATTTTCTACCTCTGTGCTCTCCTTTTCACTTACATAGCCCCCTATAGATCTATGCATGGTACTTATTTGAGTGCCTAATGTTAGAATATAGATATTCTGGCCTGCCTGTAAAGGCCTATACTTAAAGAAATTAGATGTATTCTTAACAGTTTGCAGACAGTGTGACGTTGTGAAAGATGCTCCAATTCCATAGTCTCATCACATCTGCACAGAGGGAAGGCAACCTGGTTCCCCTTTGTTGATATACATAGTACATAAAGGCTATGTAGTCTTCTAGTAGATGCATATCCTGGTCAAGGACAGTTGAAGGAATGTAGGTTTTAGCCCACATGCTGGCTAGCCTCATAGTGGGGCAAGAGGACAGTTCTTAAGAGGGCCTAATGAACACTGCTACAGAAGTCCTCCAGCAGGGATGCAAGATATTTACAATGAAGCACCGAAGGGGACACTATTTAAAGAATATCTTTATTTTCATAACACCCTTGTGATGTAGGAAAGTACTTTTACCCTTATTTTAGAAATGGAAAATTTAACAATGGAAACACTGGGGCTACGTCTAGACTACATCCTTCTGTCGGTAGAGGGATGTAAATGAAGCATTTCAAAAGTGCAAATGAAGCCGGGATTTAAATATCCTGCGCTTCATTTGCATAATCATGTAATGGTACTCTTTCGAAAAAATGCTATTTCGAAATTGAAACCGCAGTCTAGATACGGTTCTTTCGAAAACAGAGGCCCTTTTTCGAAGGATCCTATAAACCTCCTGTAAAGATCCTGTTTAAAAAAAAAAAAAAAAGAGGTTTACAGGATCTTTCAATCCTAACCAGTTCCAAAGGACTGAGTTTGCCACACCAGGGGAGGTCAGCCCCTCTGCTGACAGACTCTAGATTCCCACAGGGTCTGACAGCTTATCTCCAAGCCTCGCTGCCCCAAGATGGTGTATACAGAGTGTGTGCGCATGTGCGCAATGGAAATATGTTCCTAAAATATGTTTTGATGGTAGCACTGAAAAACAAGTTTGTCCCAAACAAAGGAATGTTGATTTACCAGTTTACATGTGTGTCTAATGTAAATTGACCATAGCGATACCTTGGCATCTAAGGTTGTGTAAATTGACCATGGCAATTCCTTTACATCTGAGGTTACTATCAGTTATAAGGAGGATAAGGTGTCAACACACCAGAAGACCATGCAGTCTGAACCCCAGGGAGGCTAAGTCTACACTTAAAACATTGAAGTGCTGCCTGAAGCAGCACTTCAAAGTGAAAGTATGGCCATGGCACCAGCACTGGGGAAGAGCTCTCCCAGCACTCTATGTAAAGCCACCTAAATGAGATGCATAGCTACCAGCGCTGGAAGCCCGTTTACACTGTATAGCTTTACAATGCCATAAATTTGCTGCACATGGAAGAATAGGGAGGGGGTTACACCCCTGAATGAGAAAGGACTACACATCCAGGAAGTATCTCGAGAATGTTGGGGATAACTTCTTGGTACAAGTGCTGAAGGATCCGACCAGGAGCCGTGCGCAGCTTGACCTTCTACTCACAAACAGGGAGGAACTAATAGGGGAAGCAGAGGTGGGTGACAATCTGGGAAGCAGTGATCATGAGATGGTAGATTTCAGGATCCTGACCAAAGGAAGAAAAGAGAGTAGTAAAATACACACCTTGGACTTCAGAAAAGCAGATTTTGACTCCCTCGGACACCTGATGGGCAGAATCCCATGGGATGCTAACATGAAGGGGAAAGGAGTCCAGGATAGCTGGCAGTATTTTAAAGAAACCTTATTGAAGGCACAGAAAGAAACCATCCTGACGCGTAGCAAGAGAGGCAAATATGGTAGGAGACCGGATTGGCTTACAGGGGAAATCCTTGGCGAACTTAAGCACAAAAAGGAAGTTTACAAAAAGTGGAAACTTGGACAAATGACAAGGGAGGGGTTTAAATGTATAGCTCGAGAATGCCGGGGGGCTATGAAGAAACCAAAAGCGCATTTGGAATTGCGACTGGCAGAGGATGTGAAGGATAACAAGAAAGGTTTCTACAGGCATGTTAATAAGAAGAAGGTGATCAGAGAGGGTGTGGGGCCCCTACTGGATGAAGGAGGTAACCTAGTGACAGATGATGTGGAGAAAGCTGAAGTACTCAATGCTTTCTTTGCCTCTGTATTCATGGACAAGGTCGGCTCCTAGACTAACACGCTAAATGACACAAGATGGGATGAAGATGGACAGCCCTTGGTGGGTAAAGAACAGGTTAGGAACTATTTAGGAAAGCTAAACATACACAAATCCATGGGTCCGGACTTAATGCATCTGAGGGTACTGAGGGATTTGGCAAATGTCATCGAGGACCCTTTGGCCATTATCTTTGAAAAATCGTGGCGACGGAGAGATTCTGGATGATTGGAAAAAGGCAAATGTAGTGCCCATCTTTAAAAAAGGAAAGGACGATCTAGGGAACTATAGGCTGGTCAGTCTTACCTCGGTCCCTGGAAAAATCATGGAAGGGATCCTTAAGGAATCCATTTTGGGGCACTTGGAAGAGAGGAAAGTGATTAGGAATAGTCAGCATGGATTCACAAAGGGTAAGTCGTGCCTGAGCAATCTGATTATCTTCTATGATGAGATAACTGGCTCTGTGGACATGGGTAATTCAGTGGATGTGATATACCTTGACTTTAGCAAGGCTTTTGATACAGTCTTCCACAATATTCTGGCCAGCAAGTTAAGGGAATGTGGATTGGATAAATGGACGGTAATATGAATTGAAAGCTGGCTAGAAGGCCGGGCCCAGCAGGTAGCGATCAATGGCTCGATGTCAGGATGGCAGTCAGTTTCTAGCGGAGTGCCCCAAGGTTCGGTTCTAGGACCGGTTTTGTTCAATATCTTTATTAATGACCTGGATGAGGGGATGGATTGCACCCTCAGCAAGTTTGCAGATGACACTAAGTTAGGGGGAGAAGTAAATACGCTTGAGGGAAGAGACAGGGTCCAGAGTGACTTAGACAAATTGGAGGATTGGGCCACAAGAAATCTGATAAAGTTCAACAAGGACAAGTGTAGAGTCCTGTACTTGGGACGGAAGAATCCCAAGCATTATTAGACGCTGGGGACCAACCAGCTAAGTAGTAGTTCTGCAGAAAAGGACCTGGGCGTTACAGGGGATGAGAAGCTGGATATGAGTCAACAGTGTGCCCTTGTAGCCAAGAAGGCTAATGGCATATTAGGTTGCATTAAGAGGAACACTGCCAGCAGATCCAGAGATGTCATTATTCCCCTTTATTCAGCTCTTGTGAGGCCACATCTGGAGTAGTGTGTCCAGTTCTGGACCCCCCCATTACAAAAAGTATGTGGACGCATTGGAGAGGATCCAGCAGAGGGCAACCAAAATGATTAGGGGGCTGGAGCATACGACCTATGAGGAGAGGCTGAGGGAGTTGGGTCTGTTTAGTCTGCAGAAGCGAAGAGTGAGGGGGGATTTGATAACAGCCTTCAACTTCTGAAGGGAGGTTCAAGGAGGATGGAGAAAGGCTGTTCTTAGTAGTGACAGATGGCAGAACAAGGAGCAATGGTCTCAAGTTGGGGTGGGAGAGGTCCAGGTTGGATATTAGGAAAAACTATTTCACTAGGAGAGTGGTGAAGTACTGGAATAAGTTACCTAGGGAAGTAGTGGAGTCTCCATCCCTAGCGGTGTTTAAGTCTTGGCTTGACAAAGCTCTGGCTGGGTTGATTTAGTTGGGATCGGTCCTGCCTAGAGCAGGGGGCTGGACTTGATGACCTTCTGAGGTCTTTTCCAGCTCCATGGTTCTATGATTCTATGATGATGTTTAAAAGTATCTGTAGGTGAGAAAGTTATCTTGAACATGGACTGTAATCTGTTAAGTTTTAATCACTAGAAAAAGTGTAATTATATTTGTTGTAATTGTAACCATTTTGTTTCTATTATCTCTGCTTTGAATCACAACATTCTTGTTTTATTATAAATTCATCTCAGAGCCATTAAGTGAGGTATGGATTCTCAGCTAAACCAACAGGCTGCTGTATATTCCCTCTCTGGAGGCAGAGGGCATCCAGTGGCTTGAAGCTACACAGAGGCTGGATACCACACAGTGAGCTGCAATGGCTGCCTGGTTCTCTCATGGACTGGTATAATGCCTTCCCATCAGCTATTAAATGGTTAAGAAATGTAAACTACTACACCCGACTTGATCATCTAAGAAGATGCAATTTTTAAGTTAAATATTTTGCAGTCCTCAGCCTAAAATATTTATTTTATGTAGGGGACTTAGTTTAGATTTGAGCTTATCCTCTAAACAGTAAGCACCTGACAGTATCTTGGAGAAGCGACGAGGAGTCCTGTGGCACCTTATAGACTAACTGAAGTGTAGGAGCATAAGCTTTCGTGGGCAAAGACCCACTTCGTCAGATGCATGTAGTGGAAATTTCCAGAGGCAGGTATAAATATGCAGGCCAGGATCAGGCTGGAGATGACGAGGTGGATCCAATCAAGGAGGATGAGGCCCACTTCTAGCAGCTGATCTGGAGGTGTGAATTCCAAGAGAGCAGAAGCTGCTTTTGTAGTTAGCAAGCCATTCACAGTCTTTGTTTAATCCAGAGTTGATTGTGTCAAATTTAAAGATGAACTGTAGCCCAGCAATTTCTCTTTGAAGTCTGGTCCTGAAGTTTTTTTTGCTGCAGGATGGCTACTTTTAGATCTGCAATTGTGTGTCCAGGAAGATTGAAGTGTTCCCGTACAGGTTTTTGTATGTTGCCATTCCTAATATCAGATTTGTGTCCATTGATTCTTTTATGTAGGGACTGTCCAGTTTGGCCGATATATATAGCAGTGGGGCATTGTTGGCACATGATGGCATATCTTGGAGAGAATCATCTCTCTATATCAGAGGTGGGGAACTTAAGGCCCAGGGGCTGGCTTGCTGGATGTGGCTCCCGGGGCTCAGGGCTGCAATATCGCTGGCACTCCAGTCCCCCACTGTCTCCCCACAGGGCTGGAGCATACAATCTACTAGCCTAGACCACACTAGTCTATGGTGTGCGAGGGGAATGTAGGGAGTGTCTTTCTCCTTCTCAGTTGGGGGCCATGTCAGTGAAGATTTGTTTTTTGGATTTTTGCTTCTCACTTGTGTACAGCCCTCAACGGATTTTTCTGTGGGTCAGAAGCCGCCTTCCCAGAAAAGATTCCCCACCCCTGCTCTATATGCAAGACTTAACTATCTTTGTAAATGAGGGAAAATGGGCTAATGGACACAATTTTGAATTGTGACACAATGGAATTCTGTCATACTTATTTTCATACTGTTAAGCAAAATTTAGCAAATGAAAAAATGATCAAGTTCAGCTGGGAAATATACTTAATTATAGAACATAAGGGTGCATACTGAATGATAGCAATGTTTTAAATCTAAATCTGAAGTCAGATTTAATAATTTACTATTACAGGGGAAATTATTAATAATGTAAACAAAAAGGTGGATCATATATAATCATCCAAAAGTTTAAACCTTGGTTTTAAAACATTAACTAAGTTCTGAAGTAGATCATGAAAGTACAGTTCAAATGCAGATTTTTCATTAAACATTATGCTCAGTACTCTTTTATTGACCAGTAAGGGTCCTTTTCCACAATTCATTCAGTGATCACTTATTTTAAAAAATTAAATCACCCTCTAATATTAAATGGAACATATAGTCAGTCACATTTAAAGATTACCAAAAAACCCCCAACAAATTAGCCTAGTACAACTACCTGCATGAATTCTGAAACTAAACAAGTAACAATTGTAATTTCAATTATTTTAAATAAAAATGGATTCCTGGAGGTATGAAATAAGAATTTCTTCTATAAAACAGATATGCACTTACAGTTTCACAAGTAAGACATCTGGTTTCATTAGTTAATGTTCCCTGAAAGATCTCGTGAACCCAGGTTGGGTCTGGTGTGCTGTTATTGTTTTCATTGTCAATACTGCCATTAGGTAGACGGCCATTTTGTTTTTCCTGTTTTCTCTCTTCTTGTAAAATATCAGCAATTGTGTTTAAAAGATAGTTTAGGAACTCATGAGCATCCTGCTGCATGTAGTTATCAAAGAGCTCTAAAACATGAAGATAAAATAAAATATTAAGCAATTCAATAATATTTAGGATAAGAAGTCTGAGGAGAAAACTTCAAAATGTGACCCCAGTGCACTCTAATGGCTCAAAAAGCAGAAGGCAAATAAAAACACCAAATTTATTATTTTTACATAATCTCTCAAGTTTAAAGCCACTCATGAATTTTGGCGAACCTGATTAATGATTTTTGAACATTATAGGCAAAAATTTGAAAGTGACCTGAAAGTGTCACTTTCACTCCTGTTTAAAGTCAGTTTCTATTCTATTATTTGTAGGTGCAATATAAATTCATGGGGTTTTAACCTAGTAGGACGTTTCCAAAGTTAAATGATCTATTCAAGCTTGGTGAACTGCAAAAGAGTGATAGAAGTTAATCTAGGTTTTTCTACAAGTATTTAAATTGTATTCAAGAGTTAGAAACAAAGTGAGAATATATTAAAATTTTTAACTCTAACCAGTAGCCCTTATCTGACATGACACACAATGTGAGAACTTTAGTTTTAGAGATGAGTGGGGCTAACATTTAATTAATTCTCTTTTTTAGTAAAGGAATTAGATACAGTACTCCTATCAGCTAATTTCTAAACTATTATCTACAAAAAAATCCTAGAATTTTCAGGTGCCTAAGTGTTCCCTGAAATCATGATTAATGTTCTCCCTACCACCATCACCCTTTAGCAAAATCTAAAATGGTCTCCTGTGGATAAAAAGATCTTCATCTTTCAAGTTTGAAAATCTAGCATCTTCTGTGAGCAGTAAGTTCACGTAAGGCTAGAAATGAATTGTTATGCTATCCTTGAGTAGTCTGTCTTTACTGTGCAGTCGGTCTTTACTTTCATATTGAAATACGTGAAAAAAAGTTTAGAAATATGGCTCAGGACAGATTATACAAGTATGAAAATATCTATGATATGAGAATGTTGCCATATTTAACTTGTATTAAAACTTGTAGGGAAGTTTTTATTTAAAGATTACCTGTAATTAGTTTAAATAAAATGTACAGTTTACAAGAATTATTTTATATTTCCTCCAAATCAAGTAGGGGATCTATTGCAATCTTTAATTATATTTTATGATATAGAATTATGTCAGATACCATCCTAATCAACAAGTATTAAATACTAAATAAGAAGTACTAAATACATGAAATGAGTTTTTACAACACTAGAATAGTAACAGTTTCAGTAACTGACTTTTAAAGAAGAGTATATTCATCCTAAATTGAAATGGTAGCTCCTAAGTGCTAAATTTAGTTCAGTTCATGTTTATATAAGTTGCAATCTTGCAGTCCAAGTCTTATAATGGAAAGACAGATCTTCAGAGCTCATTTCACACTAATTGTTTTATTTAATTTGTAATATTCTTACAAATAATTTCCAACATTCTGGAACAACAGGAGGTTTCAAATTATTTGATTTTAATACATGACCTAAGACATAGGAACACAAGAATGGCCTAATTGGGTCAGATCAAAGGTCCAATGGGCCAAAGACAACAAACATAACAGGTAATCATCCTATCCTTGTCACCCATTCCCAGATTCTGGCAAAAAGAAACTGTGCTTCTGCCAGGTTTCGAACCTTTACTATAGTAATGTAAATACAGACGTAAGATAAAAAAACATAGCAAATATTGGAGGCTTTTAACATGGTGATTTTTTACAAAAATGTACAAATTCTACATAACAAATATTGGAGGCAGTTTTGTCAAAGCACTGACTGAGCTCAGGTCTCTATTAAAAAGAATATGGGGGGAAATAAAGGGATGAATCCTACCTCAAAACAACTAAACTCTTAGGCTCTAATCCTGTGTCATCTTTTCTGTCTTGTACAGAACCTAGCTTCTTATATATAGTAAATCTATTTTATAAATTAAAAATGTATTTATACAGTATTAATTTCAGTATTTATCACAATTGCATATTAGTAAACACATGATAAAATAAAAATTAAGTACCGTTTTCTTTTCGTAATCTTGTTATAAACTTCTTTGGAGGTATTACTCCAACTTTTTTCTTCTGTGTAGCTATGCTGTGGAAGAGATCGGCTAAACATGTAAGAAGGTTCTCTTTTTTTCTAGGTTGACTCTTGTATGCTAGGACTTTTTCTCGAAATGGACGACAAAAATAAAGTGCTTGAAGAACTGAATTGCAGTAGCATGTGTTCCCAAACTATAAAATAAGAAAAAACATCATTAGCTTGTATTATATTTCTACTTTGAGGCAAATTTTTAAAAAACCTAAATAAGAACATAAGAACAGCCATACTGGGTCAGACCAAAGGTCCATTTATCCCAGTATCTTGTCTTCAAGCAGTAGCCAATGCCAGATGCTCCAGAGGGAATGAACAGAAACAGATAATCATCAAGTGGTCCCTCTCCTGTCATACATTTCCAGCCCCTGGCAAACAGAGGCTAAGGACACCATTCCTACCCCATCCTGGCTAATAAGTATTGATGGACCTAATCTCCATGGAGTTATCTAGTTCTTTTTTGAACCCTGTGAAAGACCTGGTCTTCACAACATCCTCTGGTAAGGAATTCCACAAGTTGACTGTGTGCTACATGAAGAAAAACTAAATGTAAAAGCAAGGGCAAATTTTCTGGAAGGCATTCCTTGTTAATTCTCAGAGAGCAAAGGCAGCAATATAACTAATGTGGAGCACTGCAGATAATTCTGACTGATACTAGATTGTATTCTCCTGTTTGTAATATTATCAATGTTTTACAATGCTGTGGAACTGTAAAATATGTAATAAGTGCACAGTATTTACTTAGTGTCAAATACACAGCATAAAGAATAAACTGAGACAAAAAATGATATCTGCCACATTAGTCAAAATACCAATCTGTCCAATAAGGAACAGTGTGTAATGTAGTGTTTATAGCAAAAAATTCTTTGATACAAGTGGGTGGGTTTTCAAAAAATGGAATTTTCTAATAATCATTTTTATTTGTTACCAAAGTTATACAATTGGCTCACTTATTGAGAAGCAGGTTATGCACACTCTCTTTGGGGTTGGAATGGCTCAGATTCATGAGTTAACAGAAAAACCAAAGATGTCAAGCTAGTTATGATTGAAAAAGTATGGTGATGATGCTCTCATTCTTAGTGCAGAGTTGTTGCAGAAGGAAGAAAGCAGACTCTTAAATGAATTACATTTTGAAGGAGATAGACCAGTGGATTGAAGTTGACAGTGTCGGAAAAAAATGTATGCATGGTTCGGAACAAGTCTCCCCATCTGTAAAACAACAACACCGAATACCTACACACATAGATTCTGTGAAATGTAGTTAATATTTGTACAGTATTTTAAAAATATAAAATGCTATTTTCATTATATAAATAGTATAGTTACAAATATAGGCCCTCAAGGGGACCTCAGAAGGTCACTGAGTTCATCCTCCTGAGCTGAAGCAGGACTATGAATACCTAAGACTATCCCTGATAGGTGCTGTCTAACACAGTGTTTCTCAATCAGTTGCCCGAGTACCCTAAGGGGTACTTGAGAGAAGTCTGGGAGGAGGGGGGTACATCAACACAACTGAAATGTGAAGAAAACTTATTTTTTTGTTTTAAGTTTTACAGCACTATTATTTTTGTACTTTTTACACCCAAAAATGTCATTGCCCACCCTGCTACGATTAAGTTGTTTAAACTAATGTGTTGCAACGGTAGAAAAAAAATGTTGTGTCTGAAAACTGTAGGTACTGGGGGTACTTATTTTTTTTTCAAAGGGGGTACTTACCATTTTTTTTTGAGAGAGAGAGAGAGAGGTATTTTATTTAAAAAAAGGTTGAGAAACACTGGTCTAACATGCTCTTAAGAACCTCCAGTGACAGGGATTCCACAAATTGTCTCAGCAACTTATTCCAGTACTTAACTCTCCCAAAACTAAATACGCTATTCCAGCTGAAGTCCTACTACTGCCAAGTACAATAGAACTATTGCCTCCCAATACTCCTGCTAATACACCACAGAATGTTAGCCTTTTTTTTTTTTGCAACTGCACCATACTAATGGCTAATATTCAATTTGTGATCCAGTATAATCCCTAGACCCTTTTTTTAAATCATTAGTCCTTAGCCAGCTATTCCCCATTTTATATTTGTGCATTTGTATTAGTGCATGTTGGTAGTAGATTTCAAACTACAGGTATTTACTATGATAAAACCACTAATAACAACAATTATCCAGGGACAAATTGAGAGCATATACTTGTGATCCAACCCAGAATTATCTAAAAATTCCTTAGTCATTGCTCTGGGAGTATGGGGGAAATGACGGTCTTTGATAGCTCTCATTTGGGACAGTATGACCAACAAAACCACCATATATAATGCAGTCAGAAAATTGGACACCAAAGGAAAACATCTGGTTTCCAGATTTTCAGTTGATTTCAAGCACAATTAATAGAATACATATCTATCGCCAAATTATTTAAAAAGTCAAGGCTCTTAAAATTCAGGATACAGGGAATCAGAATGAACACAGCACATTTAAAACAAAAAATAAAGCTAGCCCCTATTCCCTCCCACAAAAAAGTCCCTCCCCTCAGATTACCATCCAGGAAAGGGTGCTTGTAGTAGCTCAATGTATTTAATATCACATGAAAGGTACTGATCACTTTATAATCAAGGATATCTAAGGCAATGAAATTTGTTTAAAAATACTTATTTTATATTTAATTAATCAGTGAATTTCAAATGTGCCTTTTAAAATTTTCCACATAAAATATGGCAACAAAGTTATAGATAAAAGGCTTCACAATTTCCAGACTGAAAAAGCATACATAGTGGTGACACATTAACTGGAAAAGTAAAAGACAGAGAACCAAAATGCAGAATGACCAGGAGAAATTACAGCACTGGGCCAAACTCAAAGAGATGAAAATCCATATAATTCAGTGTAAAATTACACTTACAGAGAGGAAATAAAAGCAGATTGGAAAGACACTCTGAAAAGCTGTCAATCAGTTTTAAGACGCAAAGGGGGATCTTAGCACGTTAAATGTCAATTATTCTTTTTTGTTTTTGTTTTTACAGGTTGGACCTCCCTGATCCAGCACCCTTGCAACCAGACCAGCCCCAAACGAGGAAGTTTGCCAAATCAGGGAAGGTCACTGCCGGCTTCCCTGTCACCAGCCCAGCTAGGCTCCTTCCCTTCGGCATAGGTGGCACCCACACTGAAGCACTAAAGCAGGGAAACTTGGCAGCTGTGCTGCTATACAGTTCCAAATGTATACAATATCAACAATATGAAACTAAAAAAAATGTATCCTAGATATTATGAATAACTTCACTGGACAAAGACTATCAAGATTTCCTCAAGCAGAACATGAAAATTATTTAGTTTCATTCAGAACCCTGTGTTGACCAATACAGCTGGTCCCAAAGTTAGAATGGTCGATTTACAATCGTTCATACTTACAACCAAACCTCCCACTAGACAGTTGTAAAGATGGTCCCCGAGTTACGAACATGATCCGCACTTACAAACAGCACGGTTGCATGTAAATGAATGGGGTCTGACTTAAGAACACTTCGAGTTATGACCACGTGTTTGGTCCGTAACTCATTTGTAAGTCGGGGACTGGCTGTATCAGCAACTAAACTAAATTGGTCTTAGGCCAGGCCTATGTTTAAAAATGTGATCATCTGAGCTACATTGTTCAGGGCTGTGAGAAGTTCTGAGCTTTGTGCAATGCTGGGGGGAAAGGCAAAGAATATAATTGACGAGATATCTCTTTCCAATTATTCCATCCAGCGTTGAACAACATCTATATTGGCAAGACTGCTTCAAAGCCAATACTTTTCTTTACAACTTGATGAGTCCATCAGCATAGTGGGGGATGCTAACCTCCTTTCATATGTCCAGTGTGCTGGGGGAATACACAACGATTTTTTTTTTGTTGGCAGACAGAGAACAACAAAACAGGAGAAGCTCTCTTTGGCATACTCAGGAATTGTGTTGTATGTAACAATTTGGATTGGACATGGTATGTTGGCATTTGCACAGACTGGGCCACAACAATGACTGGCAAGTTGAAGATCTTAATTGCAGTGTCCAAGAAGTCACACCATTAGCAACATCAACACTCTGTAGCATTCACCAGGAACATCTTGCAGTGAGGAAGATGCCTTCAGGCCTGAAAGCCATTCTGGATGAGGCTGTATGAATTGTAAATTTTATTAGAGTCCTTTAAACACTTGTATTTTTAAAGTCCTGTGTGAGGAGATGGGGAGTGGACACACTACTTTTTAACACTGAAGTACGTTGGTTGTCAAGGGGGGAAATCCTCACTCACCTCTTCAAACTACAAGAAGAGGTAAAAGTCCACTAACATGACAGCAGATGTCAAGACTTTGAGGTATCACACCAAATCCAGGACTTCTCATGACTTACTCAATTGGAATCCCTGGCTGATATTTTCAGCATTTTGAATGCACCAAACCTTGTTTTGCAGGGAGCAGCTGTCATCATCTTTAATGTGCAGGACAAAGTAAAAGCTTTACACATGAAGATGGAGCCATGGTGTGCTCACCTTGATTGCAGGGAATTAGACTCTTTTACAACTCTTGCTGATTTTATTCTAATGACTGGAAAAGAAATTGATAGGAAAATTGTGGAAGACTTCAAAGTGGTCTTCATGAGCAATTTGAAAAATATATTTCCCAGAACCAAATGCAGGCTTTGATTGTATACAAAATCCTTTTGGAAACAAGGGTTACATTGAAGAGCTCAGTTAAGTTTGAACCTAAAAAGGTAGATAATTTTGTGGATATTGCATCAGATGGAATGTTGAAACAGATTTTCACAAAGTTTGATGGACTTTTGGCTTCACGTATAGCGAGAATACCTCCGAGCTTGCTGACAAACCTCTGAAGCACCTGTTACCTTTTCCAACAATATACAACTGTGAAATAGGATTTTTAAGACTCATAGGATTGAAAATAAAAAAGAGAAACTGACTGAACATGGAGGCCGATATGAGACTTAAGCTCTGCAGCTTGGAGCCAGACATTCCCTCACTGATGTCTCAACAAAAGCAGCACCATTCATCCAATTAGGATTGTAGATGGGAATGAATAAAGTAACCTGTGGGGTTTTATGTAATTGAGGGATTTTAGTGTTATTATTATTCAACTTTATTATATACAAGAAGATCTAAAAATATATCCCCACGTATGTTATGGCTGCATTTTTACATTTTTATGTTCCAGAAGTAGCCTAATATGAATAATTTAGTATTTAGGGTTCTGACTGAGCATCTACCCTGCACTAGCCCTGCAATGAATAAAACCAGTCTAGGGAGGCTGAGTGGTAGGCACCCAGAGATCAGACTGTAGCTAATACACTGAGTAGTAGGCAGTCAAAAGTGGCATTGCAAATAATTAGGACCCAGATGGGGCTGTATAACTAGGGGCTCCGAGGGTGGAGGAGCAAACAAAACACACTCTTTCTCCCAGGCCCAGCCAAAGGGTTTGCGGGGCTCAAGGCAGGATGCTGGGCCCAGCTGGTGGATGGTGAGTACTCAGCTGCATGGGGCCCTGGCGCCAGCAGCATTTTCTTTGTCAATGAGATGAAGTTTGCAGGTGGGGCAAGCCTGGAGACCAGCAAGCAGGGAAAGTAGCCCCAGAAAGGAAACTACAGGGCAGGAGCTTGTTCTTCAGTCTTGCGAAGGGAGCAGCAGCATGGGAAGCTCCCCGCAAGTGAAAGGGCCATATCAGAGCTGTAGATGAGGCCATACCCTCCCTGCCGCAGGCTGTGCTGCTTCCCAACAGCTGGTAGGACTTGAACTATTTCCCCTGCTGGATGGGCGTGGTCCTACAGGCTGCTCTGCTCCCCCAAACTTCTCTGGCAGCTGGTCAGGCCCGGCTAACGCGGCTTGTGTGCGCAGCCTGCTCTGGGCTGGGGAATTCACCATGACATCCTGCAAAGGGCATGGCCCTTGTTAGCAGCCCAGCCCTGTGTGCAGTGCAGGGCCCTGAAGACATGGCCCTAAGGTCAGGCCTGCTTGCTCCAGCTGTGGAGCAGGAAGAACCTGGCTGCCAGGGAAGCTACAGAGGCTTCCAGAGTAGTGCTGAGGAAGGGCAGGCAGAGCTGGGGAGCAAAGCAAAGTTCCAGGCTGAGGCCTTGTTCTCAAGGCCTGAAGGTTCCTAGGGCTGCAGGGAGACACACCGGGTGAAGACGGAAACAGGTCCACACCCCTTGCCAATGATGTATGGTCATTGAAGACTGCAATTTGCCCCAAGTCAGGGGTTAGATGACGAATGGCAGTGGGTCTCTAAGGAAAGGTAGGTATGGGAATTTGGGGTTCCCTAGAAGGGAAGGACTCCAGAGTTGAAGGAAAGAGCACTCTAGGCAGGAAGGTACTCAAACAGTGCTGGAGACAGGCAACTGAGGGTGACACACCAGCCAGCAGGAGACATGACCTGTTACAAGGGTATTTAGAGATAAGCAAATACATTTTGTCATTACAAGTGATAGGCTGATGGTCTGTGGAAAGGTCTGCATTGAGAGGGGTGGGCCACAGGCCAAAACATTTGAGAACCACTGGTCTAGCTTAATAAGGGGGCTAAAAGGAAAAACAAGCAGGGAGGAAAAAGAATGGTTCAACATAAAACCACTTTGCCACAAACACTCAGGGGCTGTTCATACCTGTCAGGAGAGGAAAAGGTCCATGTATACCACACAGCAAAAAAACCTGTGTCTGGTTTAATAAGGAACACTTGTGAGAGAGAAAGAGAGCAAAAGTGAGAGGGGACATAGTTGTTTGGGAAAACCAAACTGAGACAGGATCCACTGTTACCATCAGTAACAGTACTTTCCTGTGACAGAGTACACCAATGTGAAAAAGTAGAAGTTTAAGTAAAACACAATAATATGAAAAATCTTTTTCTTACTACTTATTTTAGAAATGTATGTCTGTCCATCTGAGAGTCTGTTCAAGAATCCCTCCTAAACGGTAAGAGCCAGGGCCATCAAATTTGGCATGCAACTTCCTCTTATCATAACTTAAAGCAAGGCCATGGTTTTGTTGTACCAGGATAACAGGATGTGCATGGAATTTGACTTTTTCTCATAAAATGGAAAAGGACAGGGTTTGGGAGGAGGGAGTAATGCTGCAGAATGATCACAGGGAGACAGCAATGGGCCAGAGATGGGGACCGGAAAAGCTATAACCCCACTGGGCCAGCAGGGGGCACAGTGGAGAAAAGGATAGCTATCTACAATATATTTCAGAAAAGTGATAGAAATGTAGCCGTGTTAGTCTGGTGTAGCTGAAACAAAAAGCAGGACTATGTAGCACTTTAAAGACTAACAAGATGGTTTATTAGGTGATGAGCTTTCGTGGGCCAGACCCACTTCCTCAGATCAAATAGTGCAGCGTTTACCAAAATATGGTCCGCGGCCCGGTACCGGGCCACGGAAAAAAAATGCTGGTCCCCAGCGTGCCTGGTGGCTGCCAGCCCTTAGGCCGATTTGGGCCCCACGCCCCTGCACCCGGAAGTGCCGGCGAGTTAAGAGCCAGGCTCTGCTCCAGCGCTATGTGGAGCTGGGTCTCTCCCCGGCTCTGCCTGGAGCGGGCTCCTCGCGCGTCCTCCCGCCTCGCCTCACCTCACCCCACCCCCACAGCGTTCCCCTCGGCCCCGGACTCCCTGCCACGTTCGGCTCCTCCTTGCCGCCTGCCGCCCACATGTGGCGTTGCACGTGGGCGGGGAGAACACCCAGGTGTGACGTGACGTCATGGCCCGGGGTTTTGAAACCCGCAGGAGGCACGTGGCGGGGCTTGGCTGGCTCCGGGTTCGGCCTCCGGGGCCTGAGTACGGACCCCGACCCTGCAACATGGAAGGAGAAGGTGGGGAACCGGCTCATAAGGCAGCGGCGAGGAGAGGGAGAGGAGAAGAGAGGCGGGGGGGGGGGAGGCACCAAGGGACAGGGTGCAGGAGAGACAAATGCCAGGGGGCCAAGTGCAGACCATGAGGAAAAGGACAGGAGGGGAGGTGTCAGTGGGAGGGGGGACAGGGTGATGCTGGGAGGGGAGGGGAGAGGAGAGGAGAGGAGAGGAGACGAGAGGAGAGGAGCACTGGGGGCTGGAGGGGGAGGTGCTGGGAGAAGGCTTGAAAGAAGGGGTGGGCATGAGGAAGGTCAGGATGGAGCAAATCGTGTGTGAGGAGCAGGAGGGGAATGGGGAAGAGACTGGTGAGGGGGTGGATTTTAGGGAAAAAGAGGGCAAAGGGAGGCACCAGGAGGGCGCAGGGCTAAGGAAAGGTGCAGGTGCCAGGGGATTCTGGGGTGAGGAGGAGGGGAGAGCTGGCCACCGGACGCAGAACTGGATGGGGGAAATCAGGGCAGGCTGGGGAGATTGGGGGGCTGGTGGAAGCAGGGCTTCTGGGGGGGGTGAGGTTGGGGGCAGGGAGCTAGCTTGGGAAGATGTGGGTGGGATGGGAGAAGCGGCTGCTGGAAGGAGGGCTGGACGCAGGCAGTGGGCTGGCCAAGGGAGATTGGGAGGAGAAGCGGGGGAGAACTGGCTGCCCGGAAGGGGACTGAGGGAAGTGGGGCTGACCAGAAATGCAGCGGGGGGAGCAGGGGGGAGGAATGAATCGGCCTGCAGGGAGTGGGACTGACCCGACCCCGTTCCCCCCTCCCCCCATCCACAAAGCACGAGTTAGTCCGGCACAGGGATCCTACTGTTCTCTCGCCTCCCCCCTCCCCCCCCCACACCCCTCGAGTAGTTGCCAACTGTCTGGCTGGTAGACACACTCATGCAGCCTGAGCACATTTACCAGCCAGACAGTTCGAAACTACAAACTGATACATCTAGTAATAATACAACTTATCTACTGAGAAAATACCGGAAATGTTATATGTCTGGTATTTTCTCAGTTTGTTTTTCATGTGCTTATATTTTTGGGCTGCAAAAAGCACAACTGAAAAAAAAGGATTCCAATTCAAGTAAAAAGTTTGGGAAACCCTGGTTTAACCAGCTTTCTGTCCGTCTTACAGCCCATTTATCCAATCCATATTCCTTAACTTGCTGGCAAGAATATTCTGGGTGACCATATCAAAAGCTTTGCTAAAGCTGGCACTGGGAGATTTGGGAGGACCAGAAACAACTTATTTGAATATTCATCATTTGATTAATGAATATGCAAATATGCAAATGAACATTACTGGTCCTCAAAGTTCGTGAATGGATTTACTGGTCCCCGTGTCAAAAAGTTTGGGAACCCCTGAAATAGTGGAAGAAAAATGTCACAACCATATATACCAAAGTTCATTTTTTTTAATTGTATCCTTTGGTATATATGGTTGTGACAATTTTCTTCCACTATTCGATCTGAGGAAGTGGGTCTGGCCCATGAAAGCTCATTACCTAATAAACCATCTTGTTAGTCTTTAAAGTGCTACATAGTCCTGTTTTATATTTCAGAAAGTTTATCTGTTTGTATGACTGTCACTCCATCCACCAGCAGGAGGACATACACTCCTCCCCAGGCTGTGCTTACTGCAGTGGCCATGGAGAGGCACTTCCCACCTGGCCCCAAGCTGCTGCAGTGAGAGAGGGCTGGAGCTGTCCTCTCTTCTCAGGGCAGCCTGAATACCGAACCCCTCATCCACAGCTCCACCACAGAACAATGATTTAAATGAAGAAAAACAAAAGTTATTTGAGTTAGGTACCCGAGAAACGCTGGGTAAATCTTCTAGTAGATCTATATTTCTAACATATAGACATATACTGTACTTTTATAGGCCATGCTTAACTTTTAGCATTAAACTTACTGCAGGCCAGATTTCAGTCATTTCTTTCTATTGACATTATATTGGTGCCATTCATTATCTGTTTCTACTTCAGGTTTACTACTTAGTATTTCAAAGCAATCAAATTATCAGTTGATACTTACATTAACTAAACCAAAATAGTGCTCATTGACTGGGAACTGTTCTGGACCAATCTCTTTCTCTAAAGCTGAGGCATTGGCGCCCTGGAAAATAAAACAATGTACTTTTAATATTCACAGACACTGCGATAGTTCTTTCCATATTCACAGTCTAGGCATGTAATGTACTTAAAAAAATGAAAAATTGACAAAGAGAGAAAAATTAAACAAACAGTTTCTACCAGGATACAAGGCCAGCTCTGAAATGGCCAGTTTGAATAAATGAACACACAAATGGCCAGTTGCATATCTAGCTAGTAGAATACACACAAATTAGGCATGCTAATACATACCCATGAGTTCTGTAAATAGGTCCCATATGTCTACTACGAATAATAACTATTTAAAAATGAAAACTAGGGGTTCAATTGCTTTTGAAGTGGCATATATTTATAGGTGGACATTGCTCCCCATTTTCTTGGAATTAACTGCCTGTATTCCACAGAGCACGTCTCTTAATATAAAAATCATTTCCTATATCACATCACTTTGTGTCCCTCAGTCCCTCTCTCCACCCTGAGCCACCCTGCCTCCTCTCTCCCGCTCCAGTACTCCTATTAAAGAGACAGGAAGTATCAGATACTGCCTGTTGCTCTAAGGCATAATGCTGTGTAAAGATACGGGTTGATGCCTAGGTAGCAGCTCTACAGATGTTCATGATAGGGATATTGTGAAGAAAAGCCAAGGAGGCTAACATAGTTCTAGTGCAGAGGTCAGCAACCTTTTCAAATCAAAGAGCCAAGCTACATCAAAATTCAGAACAAGTGGTCAACAAAGAGCCATATAAGCAGGGCTCGCCGAACTGCGGCAAGCCCCGCTCGCCAGCTGCGCTGTCAGAGCCCGAACCCAGCTCTTCCGGGTTACAATCTACTCGCCCGTGGTGAGTAGATTGTATTATTTGTCGAGCCCTGCATATAAAAATGCCAGTTTGCATGACTGAAATATACAACTTAATATTATTGATAACTGACATAATGATTAATAATAGCATCAATGAAACATTGTACTCATAGACTTTATTTAATCGGACTTCTGATGCAGCATCTTTTCGCACATTTCTTTGAAGTTTACATCCTAACTGGTCAAATTCAGCTGCATGCATTCAGGCTGTTGTCTGTCAATCTTATGGCAGGGGGTTGGGGATGTGGGGGTGCAGGAATCTAGATTTGGGTGTATGATAGGCTCAGGGTTGGTGGCGGGGGGTGTGCATGAGTGTTATGATGCTGCAATCAGATGAGGGATGAGCTGGGCTCATTGGCTAGGCTTCATTTTTAAATAAAGTAAAATATTACATCCAGCACAAAAGGTTTCAATGTCGTCTTTATTTATGGCAGGGGTGGGGAACCGTTTTTGGGTTGGGGGTCACTGAGTTTGGGTGAAGGAGGCAGTTGTGAGTTTGGATTGTGACCTAAGGCATGGAATTGGGATGCAGGGTCTGAGAGCAAGTATAGACTCTGGAGGGGTACAGACGGTTTGGGTTAAGTGGGGCAGAGGGAGGGAGCGACTGGGTGCCAGAAGCAGGCTCTGGCCAGGAGACTTACCTGAGAGACTCCAGGCCAGCAATCCAGCACATTTCTCAGGAGCTTGCCCTGACAACCCCCAGGCTGCAGAACCAGGTGCTCTGTGAATAAAAGCCTGAACGGAGGAGGGATTGGTGGTTTGCATGTTGCCTGTTCTCAAAAACAGGTAGTTTCCATTGGCCAGAAACCAGCCATTGGGATTGTTCTGGGTGCAGGAGCAGCTGTGAAGCATCACTTCCCCCTCTCCTCCTGGCTCACAGTTTGTGAAAAACAAACAGCCCTTTTCTCAGGGTAGGGGTGGGGCAAGCAGGAGAGTCTTCCTGGAGGCTCTCTGCTGTGTCTGTGGGCTGGACTGCTTTGCCCAGGCCTGCTGTAGCACCAACACAGGCTCCCGGCTGCAGGAAGAGCAAGATGGGGGCTGGGCTCCAGCTTCAAAAGAGCCCTGTCTGGCTCCCCAGTGAGCTATATTTGGCTCATGAGCCATAGATTACTGACCCCTATTGGAATGAACACAAATCCCTGTAGGGCAGTGGTCTCCAACCTTTTTACACCCAGGATCACTTTTTAAATCTCAGAACAGGTGAAGATCTACCGCCCTGCCCCTCCCTTGAACCCCCACCCTCTCTATTCTCCTCCTGTCCATCACTTGCTATCTCCAGCCCTTACTTACACACTCTGATAAACAGTTTGTTTTTAAATTAAGTGATATATAAAATTAAAATCACGTGTTTATAGTTATGAAATAAATGGTCTGTTTTTTATTCATGCTATTTAAATCTAAAATGAAGCATTTATAATTATACATTTTGTGGGGACAGAGTTTGAGGAGTGGGGATGGGAATGGGGACAGAGTTCTGTAGCTGGGGACGGGAATGGGGACAGAGTTCTGTAGCTGGGGACAGAGGAGTGGAGAGCCAGTGGCAGCAGATTCCCCCCCCCACCCCCCACAGAGGGAAGCCAGCACATTCCTCCTTCAGGCCTGACTTCCCCCCGCCCCCCTCCCCGGTGGCGCAGGGAAACCCCGTGCATGCCTGCCCCAGGGCCAAACCCCCTCTTCCGCAGCGCGGCCAACCCCCTCCCGCTGCACAGCCAACCCCCCCGCGGGCGCCTGCCCCGGAGCCAAACCCTGCTCCCACAGCGTGGCTCGGCCGGCCAACCCCTCTCCCCCTCCGCTCCCCTCCCCTCCCACAGTGGGGCCAACCCAGTCTGATCTTATGGACCACCCAGTTCAAAAGGAGAATGGGAGGGAATGCAAAAAAAAGGGGGGGGTTCCACTAAAGGAGGAATGCATCGCCTAATCACTGGCTGCCAAAGCCTGCTCTGGAGCAGAACTGTGGGCATTTGGCATTCTGGGCAGTTGCAAAAGAGTCTATTTAGGGGAACCCCCACAGTTGGAAAATGTATGAGAGGACAGTCTTGTTGAGATCCCATTTGTAGGCCCGAGAAAGTTTTCAACTGAAGGCGTCCACTCCGGCATTCTGATATCTAGGTAGGTAAGCTGCGGTGATGTGGATCTTGTGTCTGATGCACCATCGCCAGAGTTTTATGGCTTCCGCACAAAGGGAGAATGAACATCAGAATGATCATACTGGGTCAGACCAATGATCCATCTAGCCCAGTATCATGTCTGCTGACAGTGGCCAATACCAGATGCCTCAGAGAGAGGTAACACAACAGGTAATCCTCACGTGATCCCTCCCCTGTCACCGACTTGCAGAGAAACTGAGGCTAGGGACACCATTCCTACCCATACTGGCTAATAGCCATTGATGGCCCTACACTCCATGAATTATCTAGCTCTTTTCTGAACTCTGTTAAAGACCTAGCCTTCACCACATCCTCTAACAAGGAGTTCCAGAGGCTGAGTGAAGAAAAACTTCACTGAGCACTGAGTGAAGAAAAACTTCCTTTTGAAGTTTTTGAACATGCTCTTCCTTGTCCATTTACATAATCCATACAAGCTATATTGTCCATATTACATAAAAGCTATATTGTCCATATTTGAATAGTCTTGTCCTTGATGAGTGGTAGAGAGCGTGAGCAAGAGTTGTAGGACAGCACAGAGTTCCAATATGCTTATGAAGGAGACCAGCAGCCCTGTAAAGAATGTGAGTGCGGGTATGCTCCCTATCCCAGGAGTGAGGAATCTATGGTGGAAGAGTGGGGCCGAAGCGCACAGGCTCCCAGACCCGGCTCTGGGGACTATCAAATAGTCGTGTAACCACTAACATTTTATGCTGTTACATGATTATTCAATTAATCAACATCAAGGGTGGAATTTCTGCAGGGTAAGGGGGCTTTTCATCCCACTCCCTAGATGCTAAGAGAGCGAGGGGAAAGTACTCGTATTCCATGCATGCCTCTCACATCTGGCTGAAGAAAGGAGATCACTGGCCAGGTGAGTGCTTCGAGCCCAGGGTTGGAGGGGAGAAGATTCTTTGCACTTGCCCCCATCCCCAGCACAATTACACAGTTCCCATTGGCTGGTTTCCTGCCAATGGAAGCTTCCTATTTGTAGGACAGGTGGTGCGCAAAGTACTTCTCACCCTCCTCATGGGCTCTCAGTGTTCAGAGCAGCACACATGGCCCCACCTCACTGAGGAATCTGGTGGGCAGGGCTCCTGGCCAGCCCAAGTAAGTGTCTCCTGGCCAGAGCCTGCCTCTAGCATTCCAGCTCCGCCCCCCGCCCCCACCCCTTGCATCTCTACCCCATGTAACTCAGACCCTCTGCTCCTCCACCCACATTCTCTCCCAGACACTGTATCTCCTCCAGGTCAGAATCCTCTCCTGCACCTGTACTAGGGATGTTAAATTTAGATTAACTATTTAATTAGTCGATAAGGACACCTCTGCCTTTGAAATGTAGCAACAGCACTAGGTCTTCATGGAGTCAGGGGGGACTCAAGCAGTCTCTCACTAATCCCATGCTCCCCATGGCGTTTCAAAGTGGCAGTACCACATAGAGCCCGAGGTCAGCGGGGGGACTCCCCAGCTGGCCCCGGGCTGCATGAGGCATTTCAAAATGGCAGCACCATGTAGAGCCCAGGGTTGGGCCCTGGGCTCCATGCAGCACTGCCGCTTTGAAGCACTTCCTCCTCTTCTATCCCCTACCCTCTCCCCACACACACACACACATCTTGCTGCCTCTTTCTGATAGAGGCAGCAAGGGATGGTCAACTAGCCTGTTGACTATCCGATAAACAGTCTATCGGATAATCCACTAGTGGTTCACATCCCTAACCTGTAACCCCTCCTAGAGCCTGCACCTCAGTCTTCTGCTCCAGGTCACAATCCCCTCCATCATCCAGACTCCTTCCCAGATCCCACACCCCTTCCTACACCTCAATCTCTAACTCCAAGCTCCTTTCTGCACCCAACCTAAACCCCAGACCCCACAACTCCTCCATTAATATCATGGAAGAGTGTGGCCCTTGACTACTTACCAAATTCTTGGAGTTCTCCCCCTCATCAAAAATTATTGCCTGCTCCTAAGTTAAAGGATAACTTATTTACCAAATTCAACACTTTAAAAAACAATCATGACTTTATAGTTTGTTGAAAGTTAGTCATAAAAAAAAGTTATATTACGCCAACTAATGTGCTCATAACTCTTCCTTCACAAATATTTAAGAATGAAGTGCAATTTTTAAAAAAAATCACTGAAAGGAGTGTTCCCATCAGGCCTAGAACAGATGTAAGCCATTCAGACTACATACCAATGTATGTGCCATACTGCACAAGACTAATTACACTGTATGAAAAGAAGCCTTTAAGGGTAACCTAGGGTAGTGGTTTTCAAACTTTTTTTTCCTCATGACCCAGTTTAAGAAAATTGTTGATGCCCACAACCCAACATAATATGACTAAAGCGTGTGCTCCAGGTTGGGGCTGAGGACCAGAGCTTTGGGCTGGAGTTGTGTGGGTGTCAGGACTGAGGCAGGAAATGCTTACCTTGAGTGGCTCCCAGTCAGCAGTGCAGCAGGGGTGCTAAGGCAGGCCTCCTGCCTGCTCTGGCACCACAGATTGTGCTGTGCCCCAGAAGCAGCCAGCAGCAGGTTTCCAGACAATGAGAATGCAGAGCTTGTGCTCAGAGTAGGAACAGTGTGCAATGCCCTATGCCCCCGTCCACCCACAGAAGCCAGGCCTGCTGCTGGCTGCTTCTGGGCTGCAGCACAATCTGCGGTGCGAGGACGGGCAGGAAGCCTGCCTTAGCACCCCCACTGGTCACCTGATCACTCTATAGCAATGAGATCCACTGCCTCACATTCCACCACCAAGTACAGGTTGCACATCCCTAAATCGGGACGCTGGTGCAGCAACATCCATGGTCTGGCATGATCACATATGTTCCTGGATGAGAGAGACCCCGAGCAGGAGGGACAGCAGCTGGGAGCCCAGCACAGAGCAGCAAGGCCACAACAGCAGCCTGGGCAATGGTGGGGCCAAGGCTGCCCAAGTGGTGCCAGAGCATGATCAGGGCTGCCTACTGCCTGGCACCGGAACTGGGGCCTCGATAGCCCGGGAAGGGAAGCCTGGCTGGGATCATGGCAGTCCGGGCAACAGTGACAGCGCCATCAGGGCTGCCTACCGCTTGGCAGCATAGCCAGGGCCTTAACAGCCTGGGAAGGGAAGCCTGGCTGGGACTACGGCAGTCTGGGTGGCAGCAGCGATGCAGTCGGGACTGCCTGCCACCCAGCAGCACAACTGGGGCCGCAGCAGCCCAATCGGGATGGCATGCTTCTCGGCAGCAGGGCTGGGGCCATGTGCCACCCAAAGGGAAAGAGGGCCGGGGCTAGGGCTGGCCAGCAGGCAGCCCAGCTGGGCTGAAGGATGGCAGCAGAGAGGGGCAGCAGGCTAAGGGGCTGATGTCAGGGGGACCTTCTCTGGTCTGGCAAATTCCCACATTCGGAACGCTCAGGTCCCAAGGGTGCTGGATCAGAGAAGTCCAGCCTGTACTGGGTCATGACCCTTAGACTGAAAACTACTTAAGTAGGCTGCACCAGATTGTCACTGTGATGACAACCAAACCCACGCAGCATTACTGAAGCATTATGTACTAACCACTGGTGATTTTTTTAAAAAAAATATTTAAAAAAAAGTCAAGCTCTCTAGAGATATACAGTGAAAGCCTGTACTCAGTAAAAGCGATCTGCAATATTTCCTTTTCACTGTTGATAAAGACATCGCACTACTGGCTAAGTGATCTTACGTGTGGTTATTTAAATCAAGTTTCACCCTATGTCCATAGTATGCTCTCCCCTCCCCCCGCCATTCGTGCTTGCCTCAATGCTGCATTCTCTAAAGCCGATTAACTACACCCAGTGTGTGATTCCCTCCCACGGCGAGCTGGTCTAGATGAAAACACGAAACCGGCGCCGAGGGGAAGCACCGAACCCAAGAGAAGCGGTGTCACCCGTTTGCAAGGGAAGGAAGCGCGCCCCTCTCCACGCCCCCCACGCGCGATGCTGCAGCCCCCGGCGGAGCGCAAGCGCTGCCTTCCGCCCCGGACCCACCCCCCACTCAGCGCCTGGCTCACACCGCCTCCCCCGCAAGCACATGCAGCGCCCTCCCCCACAGCGTGCACAGCCGCCCCAGAGCCCGCCCCCGCACACCCGGCTCCCCCGGGGCCCCCCACGCGCACACCCAGGCCCCCCGCTCACCATGGTACAGGTAGAGGCGATTTTGGAGACCGTCATTAGGATTTCCATCCGCCCAGCGCCATCTTCCGCCCAATCACAGCGCCGAGCTGGGGAGGGGGCAGCCCCCACCAGCTGCTGCAGCGGGACGCGTGCCCCGCGCGCCAGACCCACCGCCCCAACCGCCGGGCGCGCGGCTCCGAGAGAGGGAGAGCGCGAGACCCTCACCCCCTCGCGGCCCGCCCCACTCCGCGCGCTGGCCCAGAGCGCGAGCCCACCCCGCCTGACGCCGGCTCCCTCCAGGCCCTAGCGTCGCCCCACCAGTCTTCAGCCCGCCCCCCCGGCCCTAGCGCCGCCCATGTTCTCTGCTTCCTCACGCTAGCGCCGCCCACTACGCCTGCTCTCTACGGCCTCGCTGCCTTAGCGCCGCCCCGCGCGGGCTGGCCGCTTCTGATTCTACCGCCCCTGCCACATGGCGCTGCCCGTCCGGACCCCCGGTGCCTGTGCGCCCCGCCCCCATCCCCGCTCGGCTGCAGCCCTACCGGCGTGGGGCCCGGGCAGCAGTCAGACCTGCACCTGGCCCAAGTCCGGCACCAGGAGCCTGCCCAGCGGCGGGCCGCTGCCTGTGTCGCCTCTTTGATACTGGAGGGGCAAAAACTCCGCTCTCCTCGCAGGGGAGAGTCGTAGGAGTCCAGCAGCTCAGCCGCAAGAGCAGCGCCCAAGCGGTGTTGTGGTCAGGCGTGCTGGGAAGCCAGGGCCACCCCCTGCTCTGCCACAAGCAAACACTGGCAAACGGGCGCCAGGCTTGTATCATGTTTGGTGCTTCCCCCGTTAGCCACGCCCCGACCCCCGCACACCCCCTGACCCCCATTAACCAAGCTCCAGCCCCCAATTAGCCACACCCCCTGACCCCCGTGAACCAGGCCTCTGGAGGTAGCATGCTCGGGGCAAGATGGACACATGACCAGAAGTAAAAGGTGTCAGTCACCCCTCTCCAAGGACTTTTCTCACCATCCTCCTACTAACAGGGATTAGTATGGGCCCCCACCAACAGCCCCCCCCCCCCATGCAACTATCCTGCAATTGCATTAAACCAATGGCTACGTCTAGACTGGCCCCTAATTCCAGTAGGAATAAGAGATCCTCCGGAAAAGGGCTTTATTCCGGAGGATCACGCCAGTCTAGATGCTTTTTTCCGGCTTTTCCCCAAGCCGGAAAAAAAGCGGCGGACATGTTTATTTAAATCCCGCAGGGATATCCCCCGCGTATTTCCCTATTCTGACTTACCTGCTTTGCATGGCTTTTCCAGAATTAGGGGCCAGTCTAGACGTAGCCAATGTGTGTGACATTAAATCCGGGGCAGAGAGACTGGGGGAAGTATTCTCTCTAACGCTGTGTCTACACTCACAGCTTCTTGTGCAAGTACAGCCGTTCTTGTGCAAGAACCCACAGAGTATCCACACTGCTCGCCCGCTCTTGTGAAAGGAAATTTACAGTATGGCGTGGGAAGAGAGAGCGTCTTGCGCAAGAACTACGCTCTTTTCTAACAGGTGTAAGCTCTTCTGCGCAAGAGGGCAGTGTGGAAGCTCGGCAGGGATTTCTTGTGCAAGAAAGCCCTATGGCTAAAATGGCCATCAGAGCTTTCTTGCGCAAGAGAGCGTCCACACTGCCATGGGAGTTTGGACGTGTTCTTGTGCAAGATGTTCTTGCGCAAGAAGCCGCCAATGTAGACATAGCCTAAGAGTTTCCTCCCATGAGCAGAATGAGTTTTGTGTTGTGCACCAGTACTGAGTTCACATGGCTTGTTTGGATATGCCACTGTGGCACCCAAGTTATTAATAAATATTTTATAAACCTTTACCTTTTCTCTCTGCTGCCATGTCTCCTCCCCTTGCTCCATCAGTGCCCCTGGTGCCTGCTGCCCCCCAACTCCTGCCCGTCTCACTGCCCTCAGCCCTCCAGATACCTGCCCCCCTCCACCAGCCTTTCTCTCTCCCCTGTGCTCACTCCTCCAGTAGCCCCACTCTGATCATGTGAGCTTCCCCTCCTCATCCCCTCTCCTAACACCTCCCTCTACACACTTGCCCTGCCTCTCTCCTCTGGTGCTGGTCCCTCCCCTGCAGGTGACTGCCCTTCTGCTTCACCCCCAGAATCCCCTGGCACCTGCACCTTCCCTTAGCCCTGCACCCTCCTGGTCTCCCCCTTCCCTAACTGCCCCTGCCTTCTTTTTCTCTGATGCCCACCCCCTCACCACCCTCTGCCCCCATTCCCCTCATGCCCCTGTGCCCTCACACATGACTTGCACCGCCCCCTCCCTGCTCTAGCCCCCAATGCTCTTACTCTCTCTTCTCCCAGCATCACCCTTTCCCCGCTCCCACTGACACATGGTCCCACAATACGCCAACATTTTTATGGCTGACCTGGAACAACGCTTCCTCAGCTCCCGTCCACTTACACCCCTTCTCTACCTACACTACATCGATGACATCTTCATCATCTGGACCCATGGGAAGGAGACTCTGGAAGAATTTCACCATGATTTCAACAGCTTCCACCCCACCATCAACCTCAGCATGGATCAATCTACATGGGAGGTCCATTTCCTGGACACCATGGTACAAATAAGTGATGGTCACATCAATACCATCCTATACCGAAAACCTACCGACCGCTACACTTACCTGCATGCCTCCAGCTTCCATCCTGTTGGCGTATTGTGGGACCATGCAGGTGCCCATAGCAGTGCCACTGGTCTGAAGGTATATGTTGTCACCAAATCTGAAATAGTTGTGTGTGAGGATAAATTCACAGAGTTCAGCCACCGGTTGTGCTGTGGCATCATCAGGGATACTGTTCCTGACAGCTTGTACTCCATCTGCATGTGGGATGTTTGTGTAGAGAGCCTCTATATCCATGGTGGCTAGGATGGTGTTTTCTGGAAGATCACCTATGCATTGTAGTTTTCTCAGGAAATCCGTAGTGTCACGGAGGTAACTGGGAGTGCTGGTGGCGTAGGGTCTGATCAATCTACACGGGAGGTCCATTTCCTGGACACCATGGTACAAATAAGTGACGGTCACATCAATACCATCCTATACCGAAAACCTACCGACCGCTACACTTACCTGCGTGCCTCCAGCTTCCATCCTGGACACACCACACGATCCATTGTTTACAGCCAAGCACTGAGGTACAACCGCATATGCTCCAAACCCTCAGACTGAGACCTACACCTACAAGATCTTCAACAAGCATTCTGTAAACTGCGATACCCACACGAGGAAGTGAGGAGACAGATTGACAGAGCCAGACGTGTACCCAGAAGCCTCCTGCTACGGGACAAGCCCAAGAAAGAAACCAACAGAACACCACTGGCCATCACCTACAGTCCCCAGCTAAAACCTCTCCAACGCATCATTAGTGATTTACAACCCATCCTGGACAATGATCCCTCGCTTTCACAGGCCTTGGGAGGTTGGCCGGTCCTTGCCCACAGACAACCCGCCAACGTGAAGCATATTCTCACCAGCAACTACACACCGCACCATAATAACTCGAACTCAGGAACCAATCCTTGCAACAAACCTCGGTGCCAATTCTGCCCACATATATACACCAGCAACACCATCACAGGACCTAACCAGATCAGTCATACTGTCACTGGTACGTTCTCCTGCACATCTACCAATGTAATATATGCCATCATGTGCCAACAATGCCCCACTGCTATATACATCGGCCAAACTGGATAGTCCCTACGTAAAAGAATCAATGGACACAAATCTGATATTAGGAATGGCAACATACAAAAACCTGTAGGGGAACACTTCAATCTTCCTGGACACACAATTGCAGATCTAAAGGTAGCCATCCTGCAGCAAAAAAACTTCAGGACCAGACTTCAAAGAGAAACTGCTGAGCTACAGTTCATCTTTAAATTTGACACAATCAGCTCTGGATTAAACAAAGACTGTGAATGGCTTGCTAACTACAAAAGCAGCTTCTGCTCTCTTGGAATTCACACCTCCAGATCAGCTGCTAGAAGTGGGCCTCATCCTCCTTGATTGGATCCACCTCATCATCTCCAGCCTGATCCTGGCCTGCATATTTATACCTGCCTCTGGAAATTTCCACTATATGCATCTGACGAAGTGGGTCTTTGCCCACGAAAGCTTATGCTCCTACATTTCAGTTAGTCTATAAGGTGCCACAGGACTCCTCGCCGCTTTTGCAGATTCAGACTAACACAGCTACCCCTCTGATGGTGTAAAGCTATTGTTCATGTACAGGCAGCAATCAGTTCTTAAACAATGCTGTCCTTGTTGTCAACAAAAAGTACAATCATTTTGATTCACTCTGTTGGAAAACTTATACCCTAGAAAATTAGTAGCCTCTGCTATGTACTTGCAGATGGCCAATTAGTTTAATACCCCCATCTGGTTATACTTAAAAAAAAAAAAAAAAGCCCCATACAAGTCTGATGTTAACTATGAGCTCATTACCAAGGAGTAAGTTCTTTGAGAACAGCAATGTTGCATGAAAATAAAGGACCTGAGGCAGTTGTACCAGAAGACAAAGGAGGCAAACAGACGATCTGGGTCATTGCTACAAACATGTCACTTCTATGAGTAGCTGCATGGGATTCTGTGGGGCGGGGCGGTATGGACTCGAACAGTGTTCCACAGGAGTTCATGGATATCTGTAAAGAAAGATGCTTCAGGCAAGAGCGGTAAGGACATTGTGGGGACAAGAGAGAGGAGGAGAATGGTCAGCAGGTAGGTACAGCATCCGATCTCCCCAATAGCCAGGACCTTTTTTAATTTTGGAGCCCCTCCCAGGATGTCTCGCTGCTGGGCCCTGATGGTGGAGGAGACACTTCTGGTGAGTTCACTTTTTAAAATCATGCTATAGGTAAATTAAGGCAACTGGATGGGATCTCTGCCTATACAGCAGGGGCTCCCCAGAACAGTTAGAATCATAGAACTGGAAGGGACCTCGAGAGGTCATCGAGTCCAGCCCCCCGCCCTCAAGGCAGGACCAAGCTCCGTCTACACCATCCCTGACAGATGTCTATCTAACCTGTTCTTAAATATCTCCAGAGAGGGAGATTCCACCACCTCCCTTGGCAATTTATTCCAATATTTGATCACCCTGACAGTTAGGAATTTTTTCCTAATGTCCAATCTAAATGTCCCCTGCTGCACTTTAAGCCCATTACTCCTTGTCCTGTCCTCAGTAACCAAGAGGAACAAATTTTCTCCTTCCTCCTTTCCCCCTTTTAGATATTTGAAAACCACTATCATGTCCCCCCTTAATCTTCTTTTTTCCAAACTAAACAAGCCCAGTTCATGAAGCCTGGCTTCATAGGTCATGTTCTCTAAACCTTTAATCATTCTTGTCGCTCTTCTCTGTACCCTTTCCAATTTCTCCACATCTTTCTTGAAATGTGGCGCCCAGAACTGGACACAGTACTCCAGCTGAGGCCTAACTAGTGCAGAGTAGAGCGGCAGAATGATTTCACGAGTTTTGCTTACAACACACCTGTTGATACAACCTAGAATCATATTTGCTTTTTTTGCAACAGCATCACACTGTTGACTCATATTCAACTTGTGGTCCACTATGACCCCTAGATCCCTTTCCACCATGCTCCTTCTTAGACAGTCGCTTCCCATCTTGTATGTATGGAACTGATTGTTCCTTCCTAAGTGGAGCACTTTGCATTTCTCTTTATTAAACCTCATCCCGTTTACCTCTGACCATTTCTCTAACTTGCTAAGGTCATTTTGAATTATGTCCCTATCCTCCAACTTTCTTAACGTGTCTGGAGACCGTGGGAATCCTCTCTGCACATCTCCATAAAACTCTCATATAGGAACTCTTTCAGCCTTCACACAAAGTTTCTGGGGACACCTGCCTTATTCCCTCCTCCACGTTAGGACAACTTTCCAATTGGGTTGCCAGGTGTCCGGTATTGGACCGGACAGCCCAGTATTTGCGGCATGTGTCCGGTTAAAAAAAAAAAACAGACATGTAAAATGTCTGGTATTTTCTGTTTTTCTCAAATGGAAGGCCGCTTGGGACATTCTTCCCTCACCAGATGCGGTGGGGGGGAGTGTGTGGAGATTTAAAGTGGCTATGACTTTTTTTTTCTTAACTTTTGGTGGGGTTTTTTTGTTTTTGTTTTGCTCAATCAATTTTTTCCCCTGCTGTGTTCGGTATTTTTTGTGAAGCTATTTTGCAACCTTACTTTCCACACCAAGCCAACAGCAAGTGATCTGGCATCACTGCAGCATAAGGTCTAGGTTTCTAGCCACTTTTAGTCACTATCTGCTCCTTATCATTCTGTGTGATTCGAAAAAGACTGATATTGTGCATGGCAACCTAGGTGGATAAAGCAAGGGAGGCTATGTAACCGATAGCACTGAGGCAGTACTCCTCCATTTGCTTATCTCTGTGGTTTGCTGACTGTGCAAGTTCCTGCCCTGCCACACCATAGTTTCCTGTAAGGTGTGCGCCTGCAAGGCCATACACAAAAAATTCTCCATCTGCCCGCCTCCTTTGTAGAGCCATGCAGCACAACCCACTTTCCTACTGGAAAGTGAGTGGCGCAGCAGGCAGCTGCTCCAGGCCGGGGCAGGCTGAGGCCGTGTGGTGGGTTGACCAAGGGTGAGGGGGCCAACTGAAGCCTCATGGTGGTGGTGGGGCCACTCCAGTGGCAGAGGCCTGCTCTGGTGGGGTTCCAGGGCCTGCTACGTAGAGTGGGGACCAGGGCCTGCTTTGGTGGCCAGGGCCTGCTCCACTGGCTGGGGCCATGTGGCAGAAGGGCTGGGGCCTGCTCCAGCTGCATGGTGGGGGGATTGGGGCCACATGGCAGGAGGGCTGCTTCAGTGCCTGGGGCTACTCCTGGGGCCAGCTCCAGCCCTGGGAAAGGGGGCTGGAGGTGTGGCCAGGTCACAGAGTGGTTTACCAACTGCTCCCTGGGCGGGCCACATAGCGGCTGCCCAAAAGTGGAGTCAGGCTGGGGCTGGAGCCCCTACATCTCTCTTCCCCCACACATCTCTTTTGCCCCTCAGAGTCTGCTGCCCCCCCAATCTTGTGTCCGCCCTCCCACTTCCACGTCGCTGCCCAACCCCCAGCACTTTACTCCCTGCAAACTCTGGGTGCTGGCAGCAGCTTCCCTCTGTCCCAGACGGGGACTATCAGCAGCCACACAAGGGGCAGCCTGGGGCAATCTCTGCCCTGTGCACAGGCTGCCCAGGGAGCAGCGCTCCCTGGGTGGGGGCATGTCTCCCCTTCTCCACATGAGGTGGGGGGACCCTACCTCGGAGAATCTCTTGGGGAGCATTGCCACTGTGGCACACATTCGAACAAGCGCACATGAACTCATTGGCGCACAAGACAAAACTCACTCAGCTCATGGACAGAAAATCTTAGCAGGACCACTGTAGCACACCCAGGCCATTTCTCTCCTGCACCCTCCTCCCTGGCCACTGGGGGCCATTTCTCCCCCTGTCCAGCCACCAAGGGCCTTTTCTCTCCCCCCCAGCCTCCCTGAACCTTTTTTCTGCCCCCAGCTCACAGCCTCCACAGGCCTTTTCTCTACCTCTCCTCCCTGGTGCTGCAAGGGGGGGTGGGAAAGGGTTTGGAGAAGGGGTGCTACTTACCAAGTGTGTTGGCAGGCAAGATGGCAGAGCCTCAGCCCTGCTGGCCATTCTTGGAGGTACGGCTGCAAATATTTACCAGCAGCCACACACCACAGATATACTCACTCAGAAACTTACCCGTGCAATAAACCCTGTTGCCAACTCTGTCCTCATATCTATACAAGCGACATCATCACAGGACCTAACCACGTTATCAAGGGCTCATACTGCATCCTCTAATGAGATACGATATCTAGTACCAGTACTGCCCATCTGTGGCATAGTGGGGGTGCTGTCTGCTCTGTAACCTGGGATCCCCCTGCGCTGTGATGTGTTTTTCCCACTAACTCATCCAAATGTGTATTAAGTCAGACACCTGGGCTCAGCCTGAGGCGAGATAACAGGGGATTCCCAGGAGGAGGGATAAAGGGAGAGAGGCAGAGACCAACAGGTGGCTTCGGGGAAAAGGGAATGTCAGTTGCTGGCTGGGAAACAGGAGGGAATGAGCCTAAACTGGGGGCTGAAGGTCTAGGGGGGTGATGGACCATCCTAACCCAAGGGATCTGAGGCATCCTGGCCCAGGCTCCTGTAGCAGTATCACGACTATGCTGTGCTGTATCCTGGAGAAGCAATAAACCCTGCATTCTACTGGCTGGTGGAGTCTGGTCTTGCTGCAGATGGGGGTGCAGGATTTGGGGGGAATCCCAACTGCGCTGTCACTCCTTCTGCAATGTATTTTGCCCAAACTGGACAGTCTCTGCAACAAAGGACTAATGAACACAAATCAGACATAGGGAATGGTAAGATACACAAACCTGTAGGGGAACATTTTAATCTCCCTGGTCATTCAATAATGGATTTAAAAGTAGCCATTTCCTACAAAGAAATTATATCACCCAATTACAAATGAAGACTGCTGAACTGTAATGATTTACAAATTCAACACTATCCACTTGGGCTTGAATAAAGATATTAACTAGTTAATGCATTGCAAAGGTAATTTCCCCTGCCTTTGATATTACCTGCACATCAAAAGCTATGAATGGGACACATTCAGCCTGTCTCAATTAACATTATTGAGTTACAATTCATATAACAGCAAAAGCAGTTACCTGTATTCTGGATTCTGTAATTTCCACTCCAACTCATCTGATGAAGTGGGCTTTACTCACGAAAGCTCATGATATATTTGTTAGTCTCTAAAATGCCACTGGACTGCTCGTTGCTTTTATAATTCACAAAGTAAGTCAACCCAGATATGTTGCTTGGGAGTTGAAAAATCCGCATCCCTGAGTGACATAGTTCAGTGGATTTCACTTCTTGTACTGATAGCACTACGTTGATAGAATTTTTCTGTTCTTTGTACTGCCTCTTACAGAGGTAGATTAACTAGTTATGGGAGAATGCCTCCCCTTGCTGTAGTGAATATCTACACAGAGGCTGGCCCCTATAGTGGAACAAACAAGCTAAGCAACAAGCTCAACCTTAAACTCCAGTCATTTTCACTTTGGCATATTTGAAAATTTTCCCAGGATGACCTAAAATAATCTATTTTTTAAAATCTGATTACTACAGTTAATCCCTCTATTTAATAAACCATTTAATTGTAAATGTGAAACATGTCTTGATAAGAGAAGATTATGCATCCAAAACATTTACAGTTGTTTAATATAAGTTTTACATGCTGTTTTGTGTATTTAATTACATTCAAGTCACCATCCTACCACAGCTTGCCACAAAACTTATGAGCAAAGGGCCATTTATCCAGTAAATAAGCAATAGTGTTTATTTTTGACTTATTAAAATAGTTAGCAAGACTCTACGGGTGTGTCTAGACTGGCCACTTGAATTTGCACAAGAGCACTGACATTCTAATGTAATTCAGTGCTTCTTGCGCAAATACTTTGACGCTCCCGCTCAGGAATAAGCCCTCTTGCGCAAGAATACTTGCACAAGAGGGCCAGTGTAGACAGGCACCTTAATTTTTTGCACAAGAAAGCCCGATGGCTAAAATGGCCATCAGAGCTTTCTTGCACAAAAGCGCATCTATACTGGGCACAGATGCTTTTGCACAAAAGCACTTTTTGCGCAAAAGCATCCATGCCAATCCAGACGTTCTTTTGCGGAAATACTTTTAACAGAAAAACTTTTCTATTAAAATTATTTCCACAAAATGATGCCAGTCTAGATGCAGCCTACAAGCGTATGCAGTTGCTTAGAGGAGTGTACACAGCATACCCTCCTAGCTAGCAAACACAAGTACCAAATCTCAGGTAAAGTCTCTAGTTAGCTGTAAAGCAACACTTTTCAATGCTTGTAGCCGCTAGTGAGAATACTTTTTCAAAAACGTGAACTACAAATGGAGAAGCTGATCAAAACTGAGCCTATAACACGAGGCTCGCCTGCCCTGCCGACAAGCTTTATGCAGAGTCGCCCCTGCCCGTATTTGTACCGCACAGTGCGACACTGGCGCAATGTTTTCTACCCCCTCCCCCGAGGGCGCTAAAACGCCCAGCGCTCTACGGCAAGAGTACGGGCTCGCCGCCAGCACGCCTTTCAACACGTAAACCCCGCCCGCGGCTTCAAAGCCCACTCCTTGGGCTGTCCGCGCCGTTGCCTGTTTTGAATCGATGCCGAGGTCTGTAATAGGGCGCTGCCCAGCGAATGGGACGCAGGAGGACTGACTCAATGACACCCCCCATCCTCCTTAGCCGCTGTTGTGTTCCTACCCCCGCTGCTCTCTAAACAGGCAACTTATGGGCAGCCCCGGAGGTCCCCCCCAGTTAAGAGAAGCCGGGAGGCCCCGCCTCCTTCCTTTCGGCCTGAGCCGCCATTTTGCAGGTATGTGAGCGAGGTGCTGCTCGACCCCGGAGCAGAGGCCTGCGCGGCTGCGTTGCCACTGATCGGCGGGAAGGGCAGCGGGTGGGGGCCTGGCAGGCGGCGGCAGTGAGGGGACGCGAGGCGGCGGCATGGGCCTGCGCGAGCCGGGCGGAGAGAGGCGGCTGCACGGGCCGCGGGGGAGGCCGCTGCCCAGGCTGGAGAGGAAGGCCCGGAGGCGGCTGCAGGGGGAAGGGTCTGTGCGGGTGCACGAGGGGCCCCGGTTGAGGGGCGGGGAAGCTGCCGGGGCGGTGGCGGGAGGGCAGGCCGGGGCCAGCTGTTCTCTCCCGCACCCCCCCCCACCTACTTGCCTTGCAGTGGGGCCACGTGGGTGGCGGCCGCCGGCCCGCGCGGTGTGTGCAGCTCTGCGAACCCCTTTGGTCCATCTCTTCACACCGTGCCCGGCAAGCTGCCTGTGGGCCTCTCTCTGTGAAGAGCCTCGCAGAGGCCTGGTAACGGGCATACGTCTTCCCATGTCCTCCTGCTCAGTGTAGTTTAAGATATTTCTGACAGTACGTCTAGGTCCAGATGTGACTCTTTTTTCTCTAGGGATTTTTTATGATCCTCTTATTGGAGTAACAAGCTAAATTTTGTTAAGGAGTTTCTACAGTAATTTGGTGTATAGGCTGAAACTACCACTACATCCAAGCATATGTTGCAAGACCTGAATAGCACGGGGTTAATACACATGTATAATCTGAGTTGTCTTTTATTAAACAGTAGTTTGCCAAAATGACTAACACAAAGGGGAAGAGGAGAGGGACACGTTATATGTTCTCGAGGCCATTTCGTAAACATGGTAAGTAGCTTCTGCTGGGGATACTAGCATTCTTAACTGGGGATGTCGAAGTATAATTGTTTAAATGGTTATACATAGGCTCCTGCCCAGCTTCTGGGGACCTGGCTGCTGCCCCACATTGCAGGTGTATTTAACTGTAACTGATGAATATTTCAGTGCTGACACAATTACCAGTTTTTTAACAATTCTCTTCTTACAGTAATGAGTTTAGTCAGTGGCTTTTCCTAATAAGACATTCATGCGTTATCCATTTCTCAACATTGTACAATAAACGTCCTAATTGAAGAGACCACTGAAAATGCAGAACAAACTGCTGCACTATTCGCTGCTTTTATACAATAAACAAAGTTGTTTTCATGGCTAGCTGCCTTTATCTTGCATGTTCTCAGATTTTGATTGCACAGTCTTTTGAGTGTTTGAAAATAAGTTACAGTATAAATAAAACACTTATAATTTTTAGTGAAGATAAGATGAGAATTGCTTACAAAGGGGGAGGAAGGAAATAGTTATGTTTTGGGAGTACAGACTTAAAACATCACTATCAACAAGTTCAAATCACTATTAAAAGGCAATGGCGATAGTAATTACACAGTTGACAATGGGGAGAAAACTTACTGTGCAGTATAATTTCTACTGTGTAGTATCGTCTTATAATTTTTACACTGATCAAGTTACAACTGACCTTAAATTAGCCATAATATCTTAAAATGCACTAGTATTTAATGTGGAAAGATAAGAACAGTCGTAGTTGGCTGACAATAGGTAGAATCTAAAAATGAGCTGCAGATACCTACATACGCATGTGAATGTGGGGCTCTGTGGACTTGCAAAGCTCTAATAATAGGATACTGGGCTAGACAGACCTTTCTCCTATCAGTGGCCAGTGCCAGTTTCCCCAGAAGAAATGAACAGAACAGGAATGACTGGGTGATCCATCCTCTGAGTCCCATTCCTATCTTCCGGCAAACAAGCTAGGGGGGCCCTGCCCATCCTAACTAATAGCCATTGATGGACCTAGCCTCAATTTATCTGGTGTTTTTTATGGTTAGTATCGATGGCTACGTCTAGACTGGCATGATTTTCCGGAAATGCTTTTAACTGAAAAGTTTTCCGTTAAAAGCATTTTCGGAAAAGAGCGTCTAGATTGGCATGGACGCTTTTCCGCACAAGCACTTTTTGCGGAAAAGCGTCCATGGCCAATCTAGATGCGCTTTTGCACAAAAAAGCCCTGATTGCCATTTTCGCGATAGGGGCTTTTTTGCGCAAAACAAATCTCAGCTGTCTACATTGGCCCTTTTGCACAAAAGGGACTTTTGCCCGAACAGGAGCATAGTATTTCCGCAAAAAGCACTGATTTCTTACAGTAGGAAGTCAGTACTTTTGCGGGAATTCAAGCGGCCAGTGTAGACAGCTGGCAAGCTTTTACGGAAAAGCGGCTGATTTTCTGGAAAAACTGGCCAGTCTAGACACAGCCTCAGTTTCTAGTCACTTAAACTTTTTCAGATGAATTGGTTATATGAGAAATACAGTTTTGAGTAAAGATGATGATTCTCTTGTGAAACTCAGTTTTTCCTTCCCATAGGCGTTGTCCCTCTGGCCACCTATATGCGAATCTACAAGAAGGGCGATATTGTGGACATCAAGGTATTTTCTACAATCTATAATTAGATGAAATAATGTTTTCAAAAGCATTCAGTGGGAAACATCAATGTTGTACGTATTTTTAAAACAGTTCATAATGCAAACACTATTTAAGGGACCGTTTGGTTGCTGTAATAGCTCTCACATTCTGCATGTTCACTGGAGATTGATGTCTGGAGGCTAAACATCTTCAACAAATAATTTTACCTTTTTTTAATACAGTGCTTGGCATGAACCCAGCTTCATGATTGGGTCTCCCTTGGATGCTACTGCTATTCATGTATCAATAACTTTTTTTCACTCTTAGCCAGAATTTTACCTCTTTAGGGGATGGTGCTTAACTTGTACTCAAAATCCTAAATACAGGTAAATTACTTGGGGAATCTATATATTAAAAGAGTGAATGCATGGAGATGATATCAGTAGACACAAAATCAACAATACTGTTGCTTTTGCACTGGATATAGAATTTCTTGATAGAATTATTTTCATTTTCCAGTATGTAAACATTTGACAAGATTTGCCTTTTTAGAGAAAGCTAATTGATGCAAACACCTAAGCTTTATGTGTAGTTTCATGATCTTTTGGAAAACTGCTCTACTTCAGTGTTGCTGCATCATGACATTCTGGAGCTTGATGATGACTGTCTCATGTGATTGCTTTGGTAATAGCAAAATGAGCAAATCATTTCACCGGCACTGAAAGCAAACCAGGATTGTCAAAAAGTTGCTTAATGGATTTTCAGATATCATTTAAGTATCTTAATGCAAACCTGTAAACATCTTCCAAGAGAGCCATAAAATTAAGAATGATCTCAAATGTATACCCTATTCTCCACATTAAAGCTGTGTAGAATGGCTTTCACTTTATTTTAATGGAGGTTAGGTCCATAAAAGGCTATTAGCCAGGGGATAAAATGGTGTCCTTGGCCTCTGTTTGTCAGAGGCTGGAGAGGGATGGCAGGAGACAAATCGCTTGATCGTTGTCTTTGGTCCACCTTCTCTGGGGCACCTGGTGCTGGCCACTGTCGGCAGACAGGCTACTGGGCTAGATGGACCTTTGGTCTGACCCAGTATGGCTGTTCTTATGTAATGGTCTTACTCTATTGTGGTGTGTGGTTTTTTTTTTTTTTTAAACAGGGCATGGGTACTGTTCAACAAGGTATGCCTCACAAGTGTTACCATGGCAAGACTGGAAGGGTATTTAACGTTACTCAACATGCTGTTGGCATTATCGTAAACAAACAGGTTAAGTAAGTGTCTTAACTTTCCCCTTTCTGTGAAACTAGATCTTGAAAATAAGACATCCCCTCTTTCACTTTGCCAAGTAGACATTTCTTGTCTTCCTTGGTCATTCAGCTGGGGGTAAAATAAGTCCTTTTAAAACTCAAGCAAATGATGATTGTTTGACTTGGATCCTGTCAGAGGAAACACTAGATTCTAAAGAAGAATGTGAAAAGTTCTGCTGGCTAGCTAGCATATTTATATTAATTTAAAAGTGTTTTAAATGTCATTTTTGAGTTTAATAAATTGGCATAATGCCATGTAGTCACTACAGTAAAGTACATAGACTACTTATCCCTGGTCTTATTGATTGTGGGTTGAACTACTGTAATGATAGATGATACAACTATTTACCTATGTATTACAGAGAAGACAGTCATGTCTTGAAGAGTATTAGTTCTGAGATAATATGAACCATGTGGTAACATACTTTGTTCTCGAAACTGATAAAAATTAAGAACAATAGATTCTAAACAAGCTTTTTCCATCAGGGGCAAGATTCTCGCCAAGAGAATTAATGTGCGCGTTGAGCATATTAAGCATTCCAAGAGCAGAGACAGCTTCTTGAAGCGTGTGAAAGAGAATGAAAGGAAGAAAAAGGAAGCAAAAGAAAAAGGCACTTGGTTTGAACTGAAACGCCAGGTATTTGTTTAACTTGAATTAATGATGTACTCCTGACACCTAAAACACAGAAACTGCTTGACTGTAAATGAGTGAGGACCTCAGACACTAGTGAAGGGATAGGGCCAATAAATTAATGCTTTCTGTCTAGATTAGACTAAGCTTAAGTGGGAGAAACATCAAGTAAACAAATACTCAGTGTTTAAGGACAGGTCTGTAGAGGGGAGGGGTGTGCTCATTGTAGATGCCTGTAGGCTGACACAAGAATTCTGTTGACCTGGCTTACCCCTTTTCGGCATGGGAGTTTGACTAAACTGCAGCGGCTCCCAACCTTTTCCAGATGGGGATCCATTTTGACAAACCAGGAAGACTTGGTGACCAAGGCAATTCAAAAGGGGGGGGGGGGAGAAGGGCAGAGCCTCCTGGGGAGAGACATTTCAAAAGGGTTGCCAAGTAAAACTTCACATTTCACATGATATATTAACATATATAAGCCAATTCTAACTGCAAACTAAATTGAACATTGGTGTCACATTAATGGTTACTACTATTTTTGCTTACAGCCTGCTCCACCCAGAGAAGCACACTTCGTGAGAACCAATGGCAAGGAGCCAGAGCTGCTGGAGCCAATTCCCTATGAATTCATGGCGTAGTGTAATTTAAAGAAATAAAGATCTCTAGGACAAAATATGACTGGTTGGTTGCTTCCAAGGATGCTTTCTGAACAGATGCTTTAGAAAATCAATCTTCATTAAATTACACTTTCTGGATTATGAATCAGTTTTGGGAAACTTATTCTGTACATCACTTAAACAGGTGTATGTTAACCACTAAGCTTTGCGTATGCCACTGATTCAGGTTTAAGATTTTGCCAGGGTTATTTTTAGTAAGTCAGGTTGCAAGCAATAAACAGAAATTCAAGAAGTGCATGACCTGTCCCTGAAATTTACTAAAAATACAGAGGAGTAGAATAAAAATTGGGGGCTCTGGTTAGGGGCTGAAGTAAAAGGTCAGAGCCTGATAAAGTCCAAATCTGTGACCTTTGTATCCTTATCAGGGCTTGACAAGCTATAGAATCTACTTGCCCATGGCAAGTAGATTTCAGCTGCACGCCCCATTTACTGGTGGCGCGCGCATGCGCAATGCGGCTCTTGCGCATGTGCAATGCGGGGCTGGCAAGCCGCTTTCGCTGCCGTTTGTCAAGCCCTGCTTATCACGATTGTCCTTTGATTGCCTAGCCTAAGGCAAGATGAGAATGCACTGTCAAACATACAACGAGCAGTATTTAATGTGATATACAATCTTTAATTAAGAAAACAGTTTAAGGTCTTATTTACTTGATGGGTAGCTTAAAATGACTCACAGCTATATGAGGCTTACTAGATGGAAATCTGTTTAGTATTTAGCTGATAGTTATGGACAGGGCTTGACAAACAGCGGGGAAACCTACTCACCAGTCTCTCATTGTGCATATGCAAGACCCATGTTGCCCATGTGTGCACTGCAGGTGAACAGGGCGACCGGCTGAAATCTACTCGCCATGGGCGAGTGGATTCAGTGATTTGTCAAGCCCTGGTTATGGACATCTAAGTATTAATTAGGTTGTGCATAAAATCTAGTTTCAACATAATTCTCAAAACAAGGTTAATAAAACTATATACAAACATGAAGGTAGAATTTTCTTCGAGAGCAAATCCCTCTTCTAAACCTTGTGTAACCTAAAACCCTTTTGTGCTCTTAATATCAACATACCTTATCATAGCTGTTACTTGCACCCTTATTCACCAATTGCTAAAGCTTCCCTTGAGTCATTCAACACTTGCACTCTCAAAATCTGGTGTGCATTTAAAAATTAGATCAGCCTAGCTATGTCATTAGGTAGTGAAAGATGGCATGTGATGTAATGGGGTCAGCTATTCTCACTAATCACTTGAATAGATACAGCTCAGTTGATGGAAGAATTCTTCTGGAGAAGTGGATTAACTACTTTTGATAGTGTAGATGCTTTCTACATTAGGTGTAGCACCCTAGCATTAAAGAGCCATAGTTGTGCTGCTGTAGTGCTGACATCCTCAGCACTACTGAAAATAGCATCTTAAAGATGTGCTTCCTAAGCCATCAGCACTGACATGAAATCTATACTGCTTCAAGGAAAGTGCTGAAGGAATTCTGTGCTAAGGACTCATCCAGGGCATCCTAAAGTTCTCTGGTTCTGAAGGCGCCCCTTGAGCTGCATTTTTTTGGTAGGGTACATGATTAGGGATGTTACATATTGGTTAACTCAGTGTTTCCCAACCAATGGGCCGTGGCTATAAGGAAAAAATACCGGGTCTCAGCGTGGCTGCCGGGAGGGGAGCAGAGCAGGGTAGGCTCAGAGGAGATGTGCGCCGGGGGGGGGGGAGGAGAGAGAACCAGTTGCCAAGAAGCAGGGTTGGGGGCAGCAGGGCTATTCTGCGGAGATCTGGGCTGGCATGCCATGGAAGCAGAGTTGGAGACAGCAGGGCTGTCGGTGGAGATCGGGGAGGGCAGGCAGTGGAACCAGGGCTGGCCTGGGAAGATCAGGAGGAACCAGCTGCCCCTTCTCTGAGGCTCTGCCCCTGCTCACTCCATCCTCCATGTTCACTCTTAATAGGTTGGGTGCAGGGGGGGTTCAGGACTGGGGCTGGGGTTCCAACTTGGCACTGCGGGCTCCAACTGGGCACTGCTTACCACAGGTGGCTTCTGGGTGGTGGTGCAGTGGAGATAAGACAAGCTCACCCCTACCCTGGCCCTGAACCACCCTCAAAAGCAACCAGCAAACTCTCTCCATCCCTGCCCCTCCTCCCGCACTCTGTGGAGATGGGCTACAGGGTGGAGGGAGGGGCATCCTGACGACAGCACACCTCTCCTCTTCTTCCTGTGCCCTGCACAGCAAGCAGGAGGCTCCCAGGGGCGACTGGCAGTTCCAAGGCAGGTCAGGAGCAGCATGGCAGTGCTGAGGGGCAGATAAAGAGCCAGCACTTTATAGCCTCCCAGCCAAACCAGTCAGGATCACCTGTCAGAGGCTCCAAGATCTACCAGTAGATCACGATCTATTGGTTGGTGACCACTGGTCTATAGCAGTGTTTCTCAACCTTTATAAAAAAAATGTACCCCTTTTCCCCCAAAAAATAAGTACCCCCAGTACCGACAGTTTTCAGACGCACACAATTTTTTTCTACCATTCCAACACATTTGTTTAAACAACTTAATCGTAGCTGGGTGGCCGATGACATTTTTGGGTGTAAAAAGTACAAAAAGAGAAATGCAAAGTGCTCCACTTAGGAAGGAACAATCAGTTCCATACATACAAGATGGGAAGCGACTGTCTAGGAAGGAGCATGGCAGAAAGGGATCTAGGGGTCATAGTGGACCACAAGTTGAATATGAGTCAACAGTGTGATGCTGTTGCAAAAAAAGCAAATATGATTCTAGGTTGTATCAACAGGTGTGTTGTAAGCAAAACTCGTGAAGTCATTCTGCCGCTCTACTCTGCACTAGTTAGGCCTCAGCTGGAGTACTGTGTCCAGTTCTGGGCGCCACATTTCAAGAAAGATGTGGAGAAATTGGAAAGGGTACAGAGAAGAGCGACAAGAATGATTAAAGGTCTAGAGAACATGACCTATGAAGCCAGGCTTCATGAACTGGGCTTGTTTAGTTTGGAAAAAAGAAGATTAAGGGGGGACATGATAGCGGTTTTCAAATATCTAAAAGGGTGTCACAAGGAGGAAGGAGAAAATTTGTTCCTCTTGGTTTCTGAGGACAGGACAAGGAGTAATGGGCTTAAAGTGCAGCAGGGGAGGTTTAGATTGGACATTAGGAAAAAATTCCTAGCTGTCAGGGTGGTCAAATATTGGAATAAATTGCCAAGGGAGGTGGTGGAATCTCCCTCTCTGGAGATATTTAAGAACAGGTTAGATAGACATCTGTCAGGGATGGTGTAGGTAGAGCTTGGTCCTGCCTTGAGGGCGGAGGGCTGGACTCGATGACCTCTCGAGGTCCCTTCCAGTCCTATTATTCTATGATTCTATGAAACATAAAGTGCTGTAAAACTTAAAACAAATTAAGTTTTTGCCAAATTTCAGTTGTGTTGATGTACCTCCCAGACTTCTCTCTTGGGGTACCCTTAGAGCTACTTGTACCACTGAGAAACACTGGTCTATAGCATTAACACAGGCTTTTGCTTATCGGTTAATTGACTATACTATTACATCCCTAATGATTAGGGCTTGCCAAGCGGCGGCAAGCCCTGCTCGCCAGCCGTGCGGTTTTGCACCATTCTGCATTCTGCGCATGTGCAGAACGATCTGCACATGCGCAGATCGCTCTGGGTCATAATCTACTTGCCACGGGCGAATAGATTACATTATTTGTTGAGCCCTGCTAATGATGACGACCCTGGTTTTCTCCACACCATCTTAATGCACGCTACAGGGCTATGTGTACACTGGCGGGTTCTTGCTCAAGAACTCTTGCACAAGAACATGTCCACACGGCCACGTGCTTTTGCGCAAGAGATGAGCTTTTGCACAAGAGCATCCATGGCAGTGTGGATGCTCTCTTGCGCAAGAAAGCTCTGATGGTCATTTTAGCCATAGGGCTTTCTTGCGCAAGAAACCCCTGCCATGAGTCCACACTGCCCTCTTGCACAAGAGGGCTTACACTTGTTAGAAAAGAGCATAGCTCTTGCGCAAGCGCAAGCCCTTTCTTCCCATGCTTTACTGTAAATCTTCTTGCACAAGAGTGGGCGGGCCATGTGGACGCTCTGCGGGTTCTCAATCAAGAACAGTTGTTCTTGTGCAAGAACCCACCAGTGTAGACATAATCCAGGAGTTGCATAAAGAAATCACAATTGTATAATTAGCTCAATACCATCCTTGCTCTGAAGCAGTGCCTAGGCCCTAGCAGATAAAATATTGCCAAAGTGAAACAGGAAGTGAATTATGTAATCTGGAACAACTTGCCTTAAATATTTGTCTCCCATACTCAATCATCTGCTTGCGTCCTATATCTGGATGATGCCTTCACCCACACCATTCGCTCTCTTTCCCCATGTTCATACAATGCTCTCCTCTGGCCAGCATTGTCCCTACTATCTCAGCTTCTGCCTTTTTATTTAATTTTGTTAGACTTCCTATTTCTTTCATGTCCCCTTTTTACCCTTCTTCTCTCATCCTTACTCCATTTCTACCTCTCATCTATTTAGTCACACTTCTAAACCAGGGGAGGATACCTTCATTATATTCTCCACATCTAATATCTGTAACAAGCTAGAACTTATTCACAAATGGACCTAATTTCTCCTATAAACTTTTTCTAATAGGTTATGTACTTTAGTGCCATGCCTATGCAGTTTTCTTTGTGATAGAGCTGACTCCTTACTATTGAGACTAACCTAATTTACAAATCCCCAACATATAGAAAGTTTGGATCTAATCACTGCAGCTTGGGTAATAAGAGTGTATTTTCTCCTTGTGCCAAACTTCTATTTATGACCAAGATTATCATCCTTTTCTGCCATATACCTTACAGTCCTATGAGATTGTATGGTATTGTGAGAGAATCTGTTTAGTGTACCAGTGGTACTGGTAGTAGTCAGAGCTTTGCAGACCAATTCCAACCCCAGTTTGCCTCTGAGAGGTTCTAATAGCATCTTATCCTTTGGCAAATGAAAGGGTCACTCAAAAAGATCAGCAAGATGGGGTAACGCCCTTTTGCTCTCAGTATTTTTTTTTCTTAATAGTGCCTTCCCTCCATTCACAAAGTCCATCTCTTTGGGGACCAAACAGTCCCAAGGCCACTGCAGTGATTGGGAAAGTAATTCACATATTATTTAGCTGTCTTTTAATGCAATTTAATAGAGGGAGACAAGGAAGGGAAACCACCTGGAATAGCGGTATCACTGGGAACCACTGCACTCTGAAAATGTATTAGGGATATCAGGTTACTGTTTTTATTTTAACATGGAAAACTATTCTTATGCAGCATATTGCAGCTGTTCATTTGGTTTCATTTGGTACAAAATAGTACAGGTTCACTAAATGTAAAAAATACAACTTGCTTAAATAATTTTGAATCCTCTATAAACACAAATTTTGTTTAAAAGTATTAAGCACCTTCATAACAGCAGCAAATACAAGATGTCTGTCTGAAAGCATCTTGAATGCTAATTTTGAATGTGGCAGTGGGTTAAACAAGTCGGGGGGGGGGGGAGAAGAAAAGGGCTAACAGCAGTAAAAAATGGTTCTTCAGCAAAGATTATTGTGCACCCAAGATGAAGCGGACCTATGATTAGGGAGAAGGCCAATTGGCAGAATTTTTTAGGCACCACAGCGAGATGGAACACCAGGAAGAATACAATTTAAAAGAAGAAAATAAGAAATATTGACATAATTATCTTAGATTACAATCATAACAAAAACAGGCTGTTCTCCTTCGAGTGGTCCCCGTGGGTGCTCCACTCTGGGTGCTGGTGCGTCCTCGCGCCGGCGACCGGAGACTTTTCTAGCTGTTTCTGCCGCGGCGCGCAGGCGCCGTGGCGCCCTCTAGTGTTGTTCGAACTGAAGGGCGCCTGCGCGCGCGCGGCTCCTCAGTTCCTTCTCTACCGTCCTCGGCAGCAGACGGAGCTCTCTCTCTGCCAAATCTGTCAGAGAAAAACAGTTAAAATTATCGTTTTTAACCCCCTCTTTCCTCATTATCCAAGTTCTTAGACCCCCCCTAACCAGTTAAACCCAAAAAAAAAAAAAAAAAAAAAAAAAAGTTTTTCCCCGGTTGCGGTTCGCCGCTTGTTCCCCAGCCCTTCATGCCCGGCTCGCCGGGCTTTAAGCGCTGCGAATCATGTCGGGACGCCATGCCGGCGTCCGACGGACACTCTGCGTGCATTAAGTGTCTCGGGGAGGCACACCAGACGCAGAAGTGCCAGCACTGCTCTAAGTTAACAGCTAGAGCGCGACGTGACAGAGCCAACAGACTCACGACTCTCCTATACGAGAAGTCGCTCCGTCCCTCCTCAGACGACTCGCCTCAGCAAGCTAAGGGTATGGAGAAAGATCAGCCTCCTACCCCTTCTTCCTCCGCAACACCAAAATCTGCTCTCCCTCCGGCCTCAGCTATGTCCTCAGGATCGCCGGTGAGCACTGTGGACATGCCGGGAACCTCCGGTGCGCCGCGGTCTAAGACGCAGGCACCGCATAAGAGAGCTCATTCTGAGCCGAATCAAAAGGCAACGGCACCGGCCGCTTCGGCACCTAAGCCGTCATCGGCTCCGACGGCACCGTCTATGGAGCGCTCGGTACCGAAACAACACCTAACGGCACCGGGCCCTGCACCGAAGAAAGCCCGCACCGAAAGCCTATCCAGTAAAACCTCGGTGCAGAGAGGTACGTCGGCACCGACATCACCGCCGAAACCGCACCGCTCGGCACCCTCTCAAAGCCGAAGCCGGTACCGATCCCCGGTGCGGAGTCACACCTCGTCGGCACCGCCATCCCCGGCTTCCTCCATCCATTCTACCAGATCACACCATTCTTCAGCTAGTGGCATCGGAACCGAACCTAGAAGCAGATTCTCATCACAACATTCCAGCCCGTCTCAAAGACTTCCATCCTGGCAAATGCCTGCGGTTCAGTACGCATACCCTCCCCCCCCGCACCAATGGTATCCACACCAATACCCATATCCACCACCGCCATACGCCACACAATGGCAACCGTGGAGTCCACACCCAAAGAGGTCTCACCACCGACCCTCATCTACAGTCTCTAGGCCACCTCCAGCCTCTCCTCCTGCTACCACATCAGCTACAGAGCCAAACTCTCCTGCTCCTTCAGATGGCCATGATTCACTTTCTGACGGCGAGACCAGATCTCCGATGCATAACTCCTCTTCCTCCCCAGACGAAGTGGTCACCACTGATGCCCCACCGTCGGGAGATGACACTAAAAAGTTTCAAGAGCTCTTTAAACGAGTAGCACTAGCTCAAGAAAAAGATCTTCAGGAGGTCCAGGTCAAACAATATCGACTTCTCCGCTCACTTCAACCCCCAACAGCTACCAGAATCGCCATCCCAATGGATGAGGCTATTATGGACCCAGCCAACAACATTTGGCAAACGCCAGCGTCCATTACACCAACAAACAAGAGAGTAGACCGCAAATATTTTATCGCTCCCAAGGATATGGACTTTCTGTTCACCCATCCACCCCCTAACTCCCTGGTAGTAGATTCGGTCCGACACAAGGGTAAACAGCCTAATTTAAGATCAACCCCACAAGACAGGGATCACAAAAAGGTGGACATTATGGGCCGAAAGGTCTATTCTTCTTCCACACTACTCCTTAGAGCGGCCAATTATACCGCTATGCTGGCAGACTATGATAATGCCAATTACGCGAAGCTCCAGGACCTTCTTCAACATCTCCCGGAGCATAAACGCCCAACCCTCCGTAGCATTATGCAGGAGGGCCTGGCCATTTCACGCACAGCTTTACAGTCAGCCATGGACGTGGCAGACACTGCGGCTCGAATTACAGCCTCCGCAATAGTCCTACGCCGAATGTCATGGTTACAACCCTCTGGCGTCCCTAGGGACCTTCAACAAAAGGTCGAGGATTTACCCTTTGATCGCACCAATCTATTTGCATCCAAGACTGATGAGGTGCTACATTCTATGAAGGACTCCCGTACAACCCTTAGAACTCTAGGAATGTACACTCCTCCTTTTAGAAGGAATAGATATCAGCCATACCAACGACCCAGGGAACCATTCCGTCAACAGCCCAAATACGATTTCCGTAAACAAAGACCACTTCGCCGTAGACCTCAGCGTCAACAGCAACATGCCACACCTCATCCCCCGGCTGGCAAGCAGCAGGTTTGAAGGCCTGGTCGAGAGCCAGGAGGCCAATCCGTCGACCCTCCCGATAGCTACCCTTCAATTTCATTACCCCCTCCGAGCCTTTTTCCACCAATGGTCCCTCATTACCTCGGACAAGTGGGTTTTGAATCTAGTCCAGTCTGGCTACGTCATCCCCTTTACCGCTACCCCGCCCAACCACCCTCCTACCCTTCCCTCTTTCAGGGACCCCTCTCACGAAACCGCACTCCTACAGGAAGTCTCACGCCTCATTCAACTGGGCGCAGTAGAACACGTACCAACACAATTCCGCGGCCGGGGATTCTACTCGACGTACTTCCTAACCCAGAAGAAGACAGGAGGCTGGCGTCCCATTTTAGATCTCAGGCGCCTCAACAAATACATCGCATACCACCGTTTCAAGATGGTTACCCTTTCAACTATCATTCCCTCTCTCGACCAACACGATTGGCTTTCGGCTCTCGACCTTCAAGACGCGTACTTCCATATTACAATTCATCCTGCTCACAGACGCTTTCTACGATTTATAGTGGGTACCCAACATTACCAATACAGAGTACTCCCGTTTGGCCTTTCTACGGCTCCCAGGGTATTCTCCAAGACTCTATCAGTCGTAATGGCCTTTCTCCGACGCCAAGGCATCATAATTTTTCCATACCTGGACGATTGCCTCATAAAAGCTGCGTCTTTCCAAGAAGCAAAGGCCATGACAGACACCACAATAGACCTTCTACTCAGTCTCGGGTTCCACATAAATTACGCAAAATCCACTTTGCGTCCCACACAGAAACTGGAATTCATAGGCGCCCTCCTCGATACAATCACAGCAAGGGCCACTCTTCCCGATCACAGGTTCGCAACGATATGCGACCTTGTCCGAGCAACACAGGCGGCACCTACTGTCACGATCCGCCATTGCCTCAAAATCCTAGGGCACATGGCCTCTACGACTTACGTCGTCAATCTCGCCAGACTCCACATGAGGCCCCTTCAGTCCTGGCTCGCTACGGTATACAAACCTTTCAGAGACCAAATGAGCAAGCATGTTGCGATCCCACCTCGCGTTATCAACTCCATGCTCTGGTGGACAACCCCTCAAAACATGCTACACGGTGTCCCCTTTCAACGTCCAGCGTCTACTCTAACACTCATAACAGACGCATCACTCATGGGATGGGGGGCTCATCTGGGAACCATCACAGCCCAAGGCAAATGGTCGTTCGTAGAGCAAGCACTCCACATCAACATTCTCGAGCTACGGGCAGTCAGATACGCATGCCAGCATTTCACTCAGCACATAGCTCACAAGACCATCACCATTATGACGGACAATACCACATGCATGTATTACATCAACCGTCAGGGTGGCGCTCGCTCCCCTTCTCTATGCTCGGAAGCCACCAAATTTTGGACATGGTGCCTATCCCATGGGGTCACCCCCTCTGCAGTATACCTTCCCGGAATACTCAATGTCACAGCAGACACCTTAAGTCGCACATTCATGGACCAGCACGAGTGGGAGATCGACAAACGCGCCCTCACACCGATCTTCCGTCTTTGGGGCCATCCAGAAGTGGACCTTTTCGCTACAAAGAACAATCGCAAGTGCCACCTCTACTGCTCCAGGGGAGCCCTGGGCAGGAATTCCCTCGGAGACGCCCTTTCCATCGCATGGAACGCCTCCCTTCTCTACGCCTTTCCCCCCCTCCCACTCCTGCACAGAGTCCTAGACAAGATCAGATTGAGTCAGGCACGCGTGATTTTGGTGGCACCTGCTTGGCCCAGACGAACATGGTATCCTTACCTCCTCAAAATGATGATAGCAGAACCGTATCCCTTCCCTCCACGCTGCGACCTCCTCTCACAAGATCACGGTCAAACCCTTCACCCGGACATCACCAGGCTGAAGCTCCACGCTTGGCTCCTTCATGGCTCCATGATGCCGAAACTGCCTGCTCAGAACAAGTAAGGCACATATTAATTAATAGTCGCAGACGCTCTACTAGGAAGACCTACCGCTACAAGTGGACGCGTTTTTCCCGATGGTATGCTCAGACTCATGCAGACCCACCACACCTTGCTCCAATACATGACTTATTGGACTACTTACTCTCGCTGAAACATTCCGGTCTAGCACTTAGTACTATTAAGGTCCATGCCGCAGCCATAGCAGCTTTTCACCATCACCCTCCAAGCTCTTCTTTCCTCACTGACCCAATAACCAAGCGCTTCTTCAAAGGCCTGCAGAACACCTTTCCTCCGGTTCGTCCGCCAGTCCCCATTTGGGACCTGAACCATGTCCTCAAAAGCCTCACAAAACCCCCGTTCGAGCCGATAGCAACCTGCTCGTTCTCTCATTTGTCGATGAAGGTGGCTTTCCTAGTCGCCATCACCTCCAGTAGGAGGGTGAGTGAGCTTGCAGCTCTGATGGCTGACCCCCCATATACTGTGTTTTTACAGGACAGGGTGGTACTTAGACCCCACCCTAAGTTCCTACCCAAAGTACTCTCTCCCTTCCACGTGAATGAACCCATACACTTACCTGCATTCTTTCCTAAACCACACACTGAACCGTCCCACGCCGTGTGGCACACTCTCGACGTCCGACGAGCTTTGGCGTTTTACATAGATCGCACGAGACCATGGCGGGCCTCGCCTAGACTCTTCATCTCATACGCGAATAGATCTAAGGGACAAGCAGTCTCATCTCAAAGAATCTCTAAATGGATTACATCCTGCATCAAGACCTCTTATACTTTATATAACAAAGATTTACCTGGACTTATCACAGCTCATTCCACTAGAGCAGTGGCTGCCACGACCGCTTTTCTCCATAATGTACCATTACAAGACATTTGCAACGCCGCTACCTGGTCATCCGACCATTCCTTTGCACAACACTATGCTCTCTCCACCTCGATAGCATCTTCTATGGCGGTTGGACAAGCAGTGCTGTCTACAGTTACTACCACACGGCTCCAAACCCACCTCCGCGAGCCGACAACTGCTGTGTAGTCACCCAGAGTGGAGCACCCACGGGGACCACTCGAAGGAGAAGAAAGAGTTACTCACCTTGTGCAGTAACGGTTGTTCTTCGAGATGTGTCCCCGTGGGTGCTCCACTACCCTCCCTCCTTCCCCTGCTTGGAGCCTGATGCTCTGGTGGGTAGAGAAGGAACGGAGGAGCCGCGCGCGCGCAGGCGCCCTTCAGTTCGAACAACACTAGAGGGCGCCACGGCGCCTGCGCGCCGCGGCAGAAACAGCTAGAAAAGTCTCCGGTCGCCGGCGCGAGGACGCACCAGCACCCAGAGTGGAGCACCCACGGGGACACATCTCGAAGAACAACCGTTACTGCACAAGGTGAGTAACTCTTTCTTTTAATAAAGTCTTCAGATTCCGAACAACATGAAAAACGGTCCTTAAAATTCAGACCATGTACACCCCACAATATACTCAATCAGATCTATGTAGAAATGGCACCTTAAAAGCTAAGGTGGTAAACAGTGGGGCAATTTCTGCCATAAGTCAAAGAGAGTCTAAGATTTGCTCAAGAGCTTCCTTTTTCTCAATACAAAAATTCCTTGAGGAGAGGTCATCAAAAGCAGCAATATACTTCAGCAGAAAGTACACAATCTTATGGCTCCATTCTTGTCTTGTTACCTATATGGAATTTTCTTCTCTGTAATAAAGATAATTGTATATGTTTGAGACTAATGTGAGCTGAATTCAGATAACTGTGTAGTTTGTGTGAAAATATGGGCAAGAGGAAAGAAAGATGATTTTTTGCTTCTAGGAATCCTCTATACCAGGAAGAGAAAGAAATATACTAATTAAAGTGATAAGTAGGACAGTGGAGAGCAACCTGAATCAGCATAGAATGCTACAGTGTGGTCATGAAGTTAGTGCGAGTTAATTATAGGAATACAGCCAGTGGGGGGAATACCTAAATACAAAAATTAATTTGCAATTTGAGAATATCATTTAAACCCATGACCACTCACATTCTGCTCCTTTTTTGCCCATGATCTTGAAAAGGGAGAAGACACAATGGATTTAACAAGTTTTTGCTCAGTGAAGAAGACTATGTCTAATGCTTAACCTTGCCTGCCCCCACACAGCCTCTGCTTACCCTTGTGCTAGAGTGCAGCAACCTTGATCATGCCTGACCACAGTTTGCACATCTTTGCTTGAGTGGCAAAAGACTCAGCTACTGCAACAATTGTGACCCCCTGCATTGCTTCTCTTTTCCTACTTCTTGTTTCCCTTTTTCCAGAATATAGCTGCTCCCTTGTACATACTGCCAGACTCTCATTCCCCCAGAGAGACAAGATGACTGACAGCTACAACTATGTTCTGTTCCTCTTCCACTGTTGGCCGGCAGCTCCAATCTCAATGAGTCCAGTCATGGAAGGGATTTCTATTCCCCCTTACTCTTGTGTGACAGCAATCTTTAATAAAAGACATTCAACTGTCCCTGCCTCACTTCGAGCTTCTTAAACCTGGGAGCCAGGAAACAAAAGCTTATATCATTTCATCTGCTGTCTTTCTGTGGCCTCCAGTGGGCCATAGCCCACAGTTCAGGAACCAGTGCTCTATCAGTTAATAGCCATCACAAGCATTTAGAGTTCATGGTGTTTCCTATTTAGGCTAAGTGAAGCTTTCTCTAAGATGTCAGTAGTGTTCTCTGTAAGTTGTGCACTTGTGCGGCTGCTCAGAGGAGATTCAAATGCCGCCCAGCTGATTAGCAGAGGGCCCATAGCTAGTGCACATTCACATGTGCCTTGGTGCACACGGAAAAATTATTCCATACATGAATGGAAAAATCCACACATGGATGGAAAAGATTAGGGGGAACATTGGAGGTCAGAATTACATTTTTTTCATAGGATGGCTCCAGACATAGAAACTAAGACAGAATGACTAACTCAACACAGCCATATAAACTCCCCAGATTGGTATAAAACAAGGGAACTCAAAGTCCTGGGGTTGCAATTTATTAACTCCCCTATTTATCATGTAGCAGCTCTCTGGAATGGAAATGTTTTGAAAATGTTCTGTCAAGGAGCACTTTGAATGAATACTCTTAAACAGCACACTTAAAGAAGGTTATATAAAAATAGTGTACACAAATGCTATGTACAAGGTCGAAGACAAAAAGATGGAAAATGACAATAGAAGTGAATTACAATAACATGAATTACTGGAAACTAACTAAAAAGCTTTAGTAATAGAACAGAAATCTTAGTTTAAAAAGGAAAAGGTCTGCTTGGGTGATGGTAAAGCTTTGTTGACATTTCAAATTAAAAATAGAAATCATCATTCTACTTTGAAAATAGTTGTAATGTTGAAGTACCTGATTCCCTGTTAGATTTCTTAGGCAGCCTAATACAACTTTGTGTCAACTAGTGCAATGTTAATTACAATAGGCTGGATGCATCGAGGCAGCAGTAGTCAATAAGTGGACCACAGGCAAAATCTGGACTGCCATGCTTTTGTACAGACCCTGGCATCTTTTTATTTACTAACATTTTTCTGTGGAGTATGCACCTTGACTATATCTTGAAGAAATTTGGACCTTAAAAAATAATTGACTACAGGCAGTCCCCGGGTTACGTACAAAATAGGGACTGTAGGTTTGTTCTTAAGTTGAATCTGTATGTAAGTCGGAACTGGCGTCCAGATTCAGCCGCTGCTGAAACTGACCGCCAGTTCTGACTTACATACAGATTCAACTTAAGAACACCAGGCGTCCCCAAGTCAGCTGCTGCTGAAATTGATCAGCGCTGATTCCAGGAAGCCTGGGGCAGAGCAACTCTGCCTCGGGCTTCCTGTAGTCAGCGCTGGTCAGTTTCAGCAGCAGCTGACTTGGGGACACATGGTGTTCTTAAGTTGAATCTGTATGTAAGTCAGAACTGGCGGTCAGTTTCAGCAGCTCCTCGGCGCTACTGGACCAATCCAGCAACACCCCAGCTGCTCTGCCCCAGGCGTCCTGATTCAGCCACTGCTGAAACTGACCAGCAGCGGCTGAATCAGGACCTGGGGCAGAGCAACTGGGGTGCTGCCGGGTTGGTCCAGTAGTGCCCAGAGCGGGCGCTGCAGGACCAATCGGCAGCGCCCCAGCTGCTCTGCCCCAGGGTCCAAAAAAAAAGCCTGGTCTGCTGGGGGGGGGGGTACACTAGCCGCGCCCCCCCCCAGCAGACCAGGGACACCGGGAGCAGAGCCGCGCCGCGCCTCTGAGGCTTTGCTCTGGCAAAGTCTCAGAGGCGCGGGACCCCCCCGTGGCTGCGGCTTCAGTCCCGGTGCCTGTGGTCTGCTGGGGACGGTCCCCAGCAGACCACAGGCACCGAGACTCAAGCGGCAGCAGCGGGCGGGTTCCCGCGCCTCTGAGACTTTGCCAGAGCAAAGCCTCAGAGGCGCGGCACCCCACTGCCGCTGCGGCTCTGCTCCCGGTGTCCCTGGTCTGCTGCGGGGGAGGGGGGGCGCGGCTAGTGTGCCCCCCCCCCCAGCAGACCAGGCTTTTTTTTTGGATCCTGGGGCAGAGCAGCTGGGGCACTGCCGATTGGTCCTGCAGCGCCCGCTCTGGGCAAAGCCTCAGAAGCGCGGGAACCCGCCCGGTGCCCCTGGTCTGCTGGAGACGGTCTCCAGCAGACCAGGGGCACCCGAGCAGCTTACGAACGGGGCTTTCTCCCCCGGAGCTCGCAGGTAGCAATCCGCTACCTCGACCTCCGGGGCGAGAAAGCCCCGTTCGTAAGTGCGGATCCGACATAAGTCGGATCCGCGTAAGTCGGGGACTGCCTGTACTCCTGCCTTGAGGAAATGGCTCTCCAGGGAGAGAGGGGAGAGGCAGTGTAGAACAATGGAGGGAATCTGACAGAAACACACACAAAGCCTCCCAAAACTGTGAGGGTACAGGAGGAGGAACACAAAGAGATACTCTTCAAGGGGTAAAGACTTGTCCCTATGCAACTGACACATTCTGCTGGTTGTGAATGATTACTTAGCCAGAGCTCTGGCAACTCTTTTCTCCACTCTGCTCTTTTGGGTCACCATGCATCCCTTGAGGAGTAGTTAGAGAACATCTCTTGGGTGCAGCAGCAGCAATGCTGCCCAGCCATGACTCTGCAGTGCTGGAGCATGCTTCTACACAGGGGGAATCTTCTATTGCTTTCCTAATCAGTGGTAGAACAACTTAACATCATTCAGCATGTGGAAAGTTTACCTTTCATTCCTCAGGATTGTGTCCATGGTCTCTCTGAAGCCTCTGTGCATCTGGATTCTTGGATAAAGAGAAAGGGCACAGGGTATGAGTTCATACACCCTTCATACCGTTCCATTCCCTGAGAATCTCCATGAGACTCAGTTGATACTGATCAGACTTCCTATACTGGCTTAAATATAAAATTACTGCTATTTTAGATGCATCCAGTTAACTACTCGACTCATTTTAGTTGGATTAAAAGGCAGTTTACCCTCTCATTGTTGGGAATCAAACAACCATTTGTTTGAGAACTGCAATCTTAATCTTGTCTGTCTGCCACTGCATTTGTAAAATTGTCATCACTGCAGCACTTAAGCCTATGTTTGGTATATTATACAAAAGTTGTTAAGTGGTAACAGTGTGCATGGCATTGTACAAGACAGACTGTTAGAGTGCACTCTTCCACGCATACCAAGGAGTTCTTAATCTTTTCTGATGTAATGGGAGTGACTGATTTTTTATATGTATTAGCTTTATCACCAATTGACTGTCCGTACCACATTAAGAGTCATTTGCCTGACTTCAGTCAAGGTCTGACTTTTTGAAAACCTTAGTTGCACACACAGTTACTACTCATCAAGTAATGTTCTTGCCTTCAAAGAGGCATGGGATATAAGGGAGAAATAAGACTGAATATAGGATAACCTTCTCATTCCTGGCCAATGTGAGTTGCAGAAATCGGTGTCCTGGTCCACGCCACTTCCCGCAGCTCCCATTGGTTGGGAATAGCGATTAGTCGCCAACAAGAGCTGCAATCAACCTTACCTGAGGAGGCACAGGTAAATATAGTTGCAATGGCCTACCGGGGCTAATCCTAGTGAACTGCTGCCATTTTATTATCCACTGCTGCTCCAGCAAGTATTACGGTCCCTTCTTCTGTATAATATCCTGACCCTCCTTTTATAAGGATCAGTAAGTTAAGTTGCAGGTCTGTTTCCAGGGCTCTGATCCTAGAAAAATACTACTCTTTAGATCTATGTTACCCACACACTAGGCTATGTCTACACTGCTCCCGTTTTGTGCAAAAAAATATGCAAATGAGGCAACAGCTAAGAACAAGAGGCCTCTACAGCATGGGCTAAGAGTCAGCTGGCTTTTAGCTCAAAGGGTAGAGGCTCCTATACTAAGTTTTAGAGATCCCAGGTTCAAATCTGCCCCATTACACCTACACGAGGGTTGTGATAAGACATGGGAGGTAACTCTCTTGCCCTACTTGGCACTTGTGAGGCCTCAAATAAAATATTGTATCTAGTTGTGGGTTCCATCCTTTAAGGAAAATTTAAAAGTGACCTTAGAGAGCAACACAAATTATTGGTTTAGAAAACTTGAACACCAGGAAAGGTTTAAAAAATGGGCATGTTTAGTCTTGCGAAAAGAAGATTGGAGGGTAGCGAAGTCTGATAGTCTTCAGATATACTCAGTACTCTTAGAAAGAATAGGTGATCAACGTTCTTCACGGCCGGAAGGCAGGGCAGGATGGATCAGTTTAATCTGCAGAAAGGGAGATTTAAGGTGGATATTAGGGCAAACTTTCTAATGAGTAGTGTAGTTAAGTTGTGTAATAGGCTGGCAAGGAGGGTTGCAGGATCCCCACCACGGGGGGTTTTCAGAACAGGTTGGACCAATATGCTCTAGTCTAGGTCAGTGGTCTCCAACCTTTTTACCCAAGATAAATTGGAAAAAGTGATGTGCCCCACTTCCTTCCCACCCTTTCTTTGAGGCCCTGCCTCTGCTCCTCTCCTCCTCTGAGGCCTCACCCTGCTCACTCCTTCCACCTTCCTCCCCCATCCTCACTCACTTTCACCAGGTTGGAGTAAGGGGTTGAGGTGTAGGCTCTGGTCTTGGGTGAAGGGATTCAGAGTGTGGGAGGGGCTCCGGGCTTAGCCCAGGGTGTGAGATTGCGGTCCAGGAGGGGTTTCAGAGTGCAAGCTCTGGGAAGGAGTTTGGGTACAGGGGAACTCACATCTGGGGCAGGAGGCTGGGTAAAGGAGAAGGTTCAGGAAGCAGGCCCTGGCAGGGCACTATTCAGCTGAAATGACTTCCAGGTGGTGGAGCAGTGGAGTTAAGGCAGACTTACTCCTGCCCTGGCCCTGCACTACTCCTGAAAGAAACTGGCATGTATAGCAATGGCTCCATGGCATCACATGCTGCCCCTCATCTACGGGCACTGAGCCCACAGCTTCTACTGGCCACGGTTCCCAGATATTGATCAATGGGAGCTGCAGGAGTGGTGTCTGCAGGCAAGGACAGCATGTGGAGACCCCCTGCTCTGCCTTTCTCAAGGACTGCAAAGACATGTATTTCCAGGAGCAGCAATTACCACTGGGATAATTACTCCAGCCACGGCAGGTTAGGCATTTGAGAACTCACTACTCAACTAATTAAATTTAAGCGTAAGAGAGAAATGAAAATTATGAAATGCACAGACCAGTCAAAAAAGCAAAAACAACACAATTTACAAGCAGGAAAAGAAATAACAACAGCCCACATGTGCATTGGGTCAGGAGATGAGTGAACCATCAATCAATCTCTCTCTCTCACACTCACACTCACACTCACTGTGAGAGCGGAGATTTGCATTACCAAGCTCCCTCCATCCCCTTCTCTCTGTGTGGAGACAGGGTACAGATGTGGGGGAAAGAGCGATACCCTGACATCAACACCCCTTCTTCTCCCTCCCAAGCAGGAGGCTCCCAGTCGGGCAGCTCCAAAGCAGAGGGCAGGAACAGCTGGCAGCGGGTGGTGCGGCAACTGAAGTGCCAGCACTTGATCCCTTCCTGGCCAAATCCCAGGATCACCTGTCAGAGGCTCAGAGATCCAGATCTACTGTTGGTGACCACTGCTCTAGGTTTACTTGGTCCAGCCACACCATAGGGCTCTTCCCTCAGCTTTGGTGCCCCCTTACCACATTTAACGCCCAGGCCTGCAAACTCCTCCATGAGCAGCCCATGGCAATTGGGGCGGCTGGCGGTGAAGCAGCCGAAGAGTTCGCAGGGCTGTAACGGGTTTGCCTTCTCCAACCCCTTCGCCTTCTGCTGGGGCACTTTCCCCATTAGGGCCCACGGGTCCGACCGACCAGCGGGCCCTCGCGACAGCGGCCGCCCCAGGCAAGCAAGCTCCCCCCTCCGCGCCAGCCGCTGGCGTCCGCGCTGTGTGCGCACACCCGCCATGTGCGTACGTAGCGACGGCCTCCAGGCTCAGCCTCCCCAGCGGCTGGGCTGGGCTGCGAGGGAAGGAGGCGGCGCCCAGTGGTTGCCCGGATCCCTTTAAAAGCTCGGGCTGCAGCGGCGCTGGCACAGTGTCTGGAAGCAGTTGTAGCACCAGCAGCGCCTCCCTTGTGCCGGCGAGTGCGGGGGCGCGCTGCTGGCCCCAGCCCGGACCTGTCCCTGCCTCCCTTTCCATGCGCCTGCCGACCATGTCCAACAACTTCCTGCTCGCGCCCATCCTAGAGTGCTCCTCGCCCTGCTTCCAGAGCCGGGACATCAAGCTGGCGGTGCTGGGCGCCGGCAGCGTGGGCAAAAGCGGTGAGTTCACCGGGGCGCGCCACTGCCCGCGGGCTCCTGCGGGTGGCGGGGCAGTGGGAGCCGCGATCGGCTGGGCTAGGGAGCTAGACACCGCTGGGCTCCGGCGCACGCGGAGCATCCCGGGGCCTTGCCACAGATCGGTGCTGGCTGGGCTCCTTGCAGACTTGGCGCGTGGTCAGGAGAAGTGCCCGAGTCCTGCCTCAGCTGGAGAATTCCTCTGCAGCCGCCGAGTTCTGCAGCCGCCAGGCAGGCCGAGCCTATTGTCCAGGATTTGGTCCTTGGACTGGCTGTGGACTAGCGGTACATCCCTCCCAGCCAACACAATGGGATTGTGCGTTGACACCCATTGATAAACCTATAGTGGTGCGTGTCTGGCAGTGCGGGAGAGCTGGGGTGGGACTGTAGTGCCTTTCGCCAGGCTGCCATTAATTACAGAATCTGATTCTTTTCAGCTATGATTGTTCGATTCCTAACAAAGAGATTTATTGGAGACTATGAACCCAATACAGGTAAGGATTTTTTCAATTCCTGTTTGCAGAATCGACATGCTAGTTTCTAGTGTGTCTTTAGAATTTCTCCCCCTTCCCAAAGCAACACGTCTCTTTATCTTTATTTCCCAGGAAACTTGTATTCAAGACTTGTTCATGTAGAGGGAGACCAAGTTTCCATACAGATTCAAGACACGCCAGGATTTATTCAGGTAAACAAATACTTCTGAGCTGGGGAGAGGTGGGCACTAGAGCCAAACTCCACTGAAACCGTATTTCTGTTGACTTTCTTTCCTAATTGTTGGTACCATTCATGTTGGTACCATTCATGCATTGCTACCTACACTTATGACTAATACCTGTAATTCCTTAAAGATACATTACCATAAATAGAACGGATTTAAGCCTGTATAAATCAGTAATTGCTGTTTGGAATATCTAACTTGATCTATAAGTTATATCAAACTTGTATTGGAAAGTTTACAGACAATTTAAAAATACATTTAATAAAAATTGAAGACCTACTAGAGTGTGTGTTTGTTCTGCTAATAGAACATAACTAAAACCAGACTTATTAAATCGGCAGGAAAAAAATCTGCTAGGGTAGCTAGCTTGAAAATTGTGTGATATAGTGATACTACCTGATGCACTCAGCTAAATGTGATTTTTATTTAAAATGATTAAAGACAAAACAGTTTTCACAATTATATTATTTAAGTTGTGCATTCAATCATAACTGCAGACTAAAAAGTTGAACCATCCTTTAAATAGCCAGGCCTACCTCCTAATGGGTAGGAATTCAGTTCATTAGCCTGTACAGTATGGGTTTATGTCTTGTTTCCTAATCTCACTGAAAATAAAAAAGTAAGCTTCAGCATTCCACTACCTAACTTCCAATCTTTCCATTTACAGGTGCAAGAAGGCTTTGTACAGGTGTTGGACTCTCTTTCTAGATGCGCGAAGTGGGCAGAGGGCTTTCTCTTGGTTTATTCTATCACCGACTACAGTAGCTACCAGTTTATTCGGCCTCTCTATCAGCACATACGCAAAGTTCATCCAGATTCTAAGATACCCATTGTTATTGTGGGAAACAAAGGGGATCTCCTCCATGCGAGGCAGGTACAGACTGATGAGGGGATACAGCTAGCTAACGAACTGGGCAGTGTGTTTTTAGAAATCTCTACCAGTGAAAATTACCATGGGGTGTATGATGTTTTTCAGTATCTTTGCAAGGAGGTTAGCAAACTACACAACCACAGCAGCTCTGGCGACAGAAGGAGATCATCCATCATACCTCGACCCAAATCTCCTAACATGCAAGATCTAAAGAGACGTTTCAAACAGGCATTATCTTCCAAAGTCAAATAAACCCCAACACGGACTCATGTGCAACTAAATGGACTTATTTTTATAAACTGAGTTTTAAATAATATTTATTTTTGTACTCATGCCACTGTGCAGATGGGTGGAAATATGCAATTTTATTTTTTTTGCAATTTTCTGTTTTGTAAGAATTACTGTGCTGTAAGAAACTGGATTTCACTAGTGGTTAGAGAAGGGGGGATAAAGCTAGAAGTTATGGGTTCTAGTCCTGTTTTAAACAGTGACTTGCTGTTTAACCTAGGCCATGTTGCTGCATCTGTGCCTCCATTTTTCCTATCTAAAATGGGGATGATACTGTAACATCTTTTTTTTTGTCAAGTGCTGTGAGATCCTTGGCTGATGAATTTTACATATGTAGAAAGTGTTATTAAAGGGGAAATGGTAACTTGTTTGAATAGTCCTGTTTGTTACAAACACTTCGCAGGCTTTCCTCCTTTCATGCGCAGGCTTTCCTCCTTTCATGGCTGACCAACTAGGACCTGAATGTGTGCAAGGATTTGGGTTATTTTGCCAACATCTCTAATCAAAATTTAACATCCCTATTAATCAGCTAATCAAGTTAGTTGATGGAATTTTCATCAGCTAGTTCAGCATGCGCAACCTGTGGGCTGTGGTCGTGGGGGATTGCAGGGCTGTGATCCAGCTGGCCAGTATTTTCTGCCTTTCCCAGCTTGGCACCTGATGGACATGCTGTGGGGGTGGGGAGGTGGCAGGGGAGCAACTGCATTGCAGTGGCCTGGTGACACCATCTGGCAATTTGGTGGTTGCGAATGAAAAAAGGTTGCATACCACTGAACTAGTTGATTGGGGGGTGGGTACAGTAGGGAATCCAGCATATGTGGGGACTGCTTCAGTCTCTGCTCGTGCTGGGTTTCCTGCTGTGCCTGCCTTCCCTTTCCTCTCCCTCCTCCACACCACAAAGATGGTGCTGGGGAGGAAACCAGGTGTTAAGATGGCTCCCCCCAGGATCGGCGCCCACCCCTCTCCCCCTTGCTGCCTCTGATATAGTAGTCGACTCAACAACCCAATAAGCCTAGGCTTAGTGGATAGTCAGCTACTCTTTTACATCCCTAATCTCTAATGTGACAAGTCCTTTTGGGCTAACTTGAAGTTTGCACTATACTGTGCTGTTCCATATGCACTACTAGCACATTTTAATGACCTGAGCAATGCCAAATAAGAGGGGGCTGGGAGTTTGGGGGTGGGAGGTGTGTGGGACTGGCTGGGGCAAGGGAGGCTGGTGCTGGCCATCCTGCCAGCAGCTCATCACAATGGGAACCTTACCTGTATTCAGTGGCTGGCAACAGGCAGAGCCCTGCCCCCAGCCACTTCCTCTCTTACCAGTGTGCCTATCCCTTCCTCCCTCCATGGTCATTCTGTAGTATAACTATGCTGCTAGCAGTTCCTTCCCTCTGGTGTTTGGTTTTCATTTAAAAAAAAATCAGTCTAGGTAACTCCCATTGAGCTGGCATAGTCAAACCCTTACCTTGCTTTAAGTTTGGTAAGATGTAGCTGTATTCAGAATTCGGTGGTCCCAGCGCTTGGGGGTGTGTCCACACAGCATCATTATTCTGAAAAAACATAGTGCATGTCTATACTAACAGCCTTTATTTTTAAATGTCAAGCTGAAGAACTTTCTCTGACTCATGGTAACCCTCATTTCAAGAGGAGTAAGGGAAGTCTAAGAAAGGGTGTTCTTCCAGCTGTGTAGACAGCACCAAAAGCCAAATTAAGCTACACAATTGACATAGCTTAACTTGCATAGCTTAATTCAACTTCAGACATATCCTTACTTTTTAGGATAGTTTCTGAACAAACAGACTCAGACAGCTGCACAAACACTCTCAAATATACAGTAGACAAAGCATTACTGCATACCTTGCACTAAGAAATCACTGGTGTATATCCTTTGCCCTGAAGTAATCATTTTGAGGATAGCCAGTGGCTTCCATGTACTTTTCAGCAGGGATGAATTTCTTCTTTGCAAGTCACCATGGGCCAAAGTGCTGCTTTGGTCACAAGTAGGAGGCAGTGTTGTCAGTGTTCTGTGTAGTAAAGCTACTGCTAACAGAACTGCTTGATTCACATATATACTATTTTTAGAGAAGTGGTTGTATTTAAAGGAATGATTTATTTTTCCTACGGTGCTATGTTTTTTGGGGTTTTTTTTCAGCTATGCAAAGGCAAGACTGGATTTTGACCATTATCGAATGTAAATTGTTTAGCAGAATGGTTGTAATAACTATTTTTAAGAGGCTCTAAAACATGATATTTGGTCTTAGTTAATGAACATGCCTCTAAAGCGGGTGGGCAATAATTTTGTGCCGGAGGCTACTTCAGAAATGTTTGAAGTGGCCCTGGACTGCACAGGAAGGGGCGGGGCATCCAGCAGAAGGGATGTGGCCAAGAGATTTCCAGCTTCCCCACCCCAGACAATGATTGGTCTGGTGGGTGAGGGAGTGCTTTTGCCCCCACCCCACATTCCCCCAAGGTGCCCATGCCCCTGGCATGGGAGGAGACTTCCCTTGCTCTCCTGCCCCTAGGCCAATTAGGGCCTGGGGGCGGGGAGCACAGGAAGCCTCCTCTGCTCTGCAGAACCCCCGCCCCGCCCCAAGAACCACGTTCTCCTGGCAGGGTGGCAGGAGGCTTCGCATGCTCCCCTGCCCCCAGGCCCTAATTGGCCTGGGGGAAGGGGAGCAGCAGGGCCTCCACGGGCCTTAGCCACTTGCGTGGTGGGCCAGATCCAGCCCCCGGAGGCCCTTTTGCCTACCCCTGCTCTAAAGCAAGCCACTGTTTTGGCAAGCTCCAGCTTTCCTCTCTACTCATCTATACAGAATGCTCACTCAGGTATAACTCCTGTTCGGCTTCAATAGGAGTGATAGCTAGCAAAGTTTGTAGGGTTGGGATCAAAGATTGTTCTGCATTCGGTGCTCTTTCCATTTTCTTCTTGCCTTTTTCTCACATATTTTACTCACAATCTATGCTGTGGTGGTGCTACAATGAAAGCATAATTCTCTGTATATAGCAGCCATTGCTATAGCATCAGACTTATCGCCACTTCAACAATATATCCTCCCACTACCTTTAATTTATAGATGAAAAACCTTCTGATGTCACTGGGAATTGCACATGTAGATCCAGAGAAGTGTGTAGACTGCAGCATCAAGTAAGAGGAGGTGCTCTGCAAAGCAATGCTATTTTTAAAATCCCACAGGGCCCAAATCCTTCAGCCTTTACTCAGGGTTGAATTCATCCAACATGAAGTCCTCACAACCCCTCTGGCAACTGTACCATTATTCCTCTTCTATAGTCTACTAACGGCACCACCTCTGTTGCTTCTAGTTCTGTAGCCATCAGCTCTCTTAATCAGATCCCTGTATCTAGGTCCCCCTCCTTCCTGCGGTGTTGCCAGGCTGCACAGTTTCCTGCCTACACTGTGAATTTCCCAGAAAGTCAGACTGCCTGGCAAACCTGCTTTGCCTTTCCCCCCTCAGAGGCTGTGAGCATTGTAACTTAGAAAAGTACTGCACAGCTTTTACTAAGCAAGTACATTTATTCTTAGGGTGCAAGCATTACAGAGAAACAATAGCCTAGTCAAAGAACCCTCATGCATGCTAATGGTTTACCTGAAATCACATCAGCTCCTGCAAGGGCTTTGGTAGGAGTCAATCCTTCAAAACACAGCAAGGCCATTTTGTGTGGTTACAAGTTCATAACTGGCTTGACTGGGAACAAGCCCATCTGTAAGCCATTTCTTTGCATAGTTTGAGCTTCTGATCTTGTCCTTGCGTAACCAGGAACCAATCGAGAAGGGTTCCCTCCTCGAGGTGTAGCTTCAAAAAGCAGAGTTGTTGTATAACAGAGGAGCTATGTCTGCGTACATCTTCCACAGGATTGTGTCTGGGAAACCCACTTGGCTACATTCATTGTTGTCTGGCACTTGTTTCAAATAGCCCACTGGAGTTCAGAACACGTCCCATGGTTTACATTTGTCATGTCTCTACTCCCACCTTCTGCCTCCCAGATCCATTGTATACAATAGTACCTACACATCTGCATACAGGAAACTGTCATACCTATCAGGGACAGTCAGAGAGCATTAAAAAAAATCAAGGCAGGCTTTGGTCTCAAAGTTTGCTAAATGTCTATGTTTGCTCCCAGGAAGTGAATGAAATAGCTTCTATTGGGTAGAAAAAGAAGGGGGAGCAGGCCTTACGTCAGTCTCCTGAACTAGGACTGCAAATTGGGGGCAAATATCTTTGGTTAATTAGCAGTTATGGAAGCCCCTTATAAAAAACCTGCCACTTGATGACATGCATATGAAAGACTTTGGGCAGTTTTACACTTCAAGGAAAGGTCAATCTAAGCTTCGCAATTTGAGTGATGTTAGTAGCATATGTCAAATCTTAGTTCTACTTACTGCAGGGTCCGCTCCTCGCTGGGTCAACAAACCCCTGCCCCCAATCCATCAACTGCCCTTACTCTTCTCATTCTGGTCAAGTACCAGAGTTGACAAGTGAGTGACCCGCGATTGATTTATCACATCTATTCTAGATGCAATAAATCAACCTGTGCTATCACTACCCTATTGATCCAGCCTGCAATGAAGACATGCCCTTCCCCAAAATGGAAGTCCCTTATTAAGATATATTATAAGGGCACATCTACCAGTAGGGCAAAGTTGAATTAAGCTACACAACTTCTGCTATATCAATTGCGTAGCTGAAGTCACACTAGCTTAATTAGGTTCTTCCTTTGACATTCCTTATTCCTCACTATCTGGACCTACCCGGCATTGCCCGGGAAACCGGAGGAACAAAATTTAGAAAACAGAAGCTGGTCCTGACAGCCTCCAGCCACACCGCAGCTGCCAGTGCCTGACATCTGGCCATTATGGCAGACCCCCCCATGCTTTTCTACTGCTGCATAAAGCAAAATCTCTGACTCCAAAAAGAGGCATTGCAATGTTGAGAATCAGAGCTATTTGACTTGGCAAACTTAGGTACAAAAGTCACAATAGAAACTATGTCTCTGTTTTCTTCCCACGTCATGAGTCTTGCAGCCAATAAAAGCACTATGGAAGGGAGAGCCCCCAAATCACCATGGCTTGTTTCCCCACCATTGCTGGAAGCATATGGTGGCCCCTCTTCAATAGTGCAATGTTTTGCTTCCTATCAGATGGTATTTTTGCTAATTATCCTTGTAGAAACTAATGTTTTTTTGGTAGGAAGTAGGGGATAGGCATGCTGGGTCTGCAAATTCTCATCCAAGAGCTGAGTATAGGGATGTGTCAATCGATGGGGCTGGCCCTACTGAATCTGAGAGATTTAAAGGTGACACTTCAAACTCTTCTCCCATCTTTTTTGATGAAACTATGAGTCAATTACCTGAGTCTGCTGGCACCTCCTCCAGCACCACCCTCTTGACCAACTGCCTCTCCCATGGACTGCATCTCTCACCGCCTCCCCCATGATCATCAAGTATCAAACCCAGGACCAGTGCCCAGATTTGAGGGACCCCGCCCCCCCCCCGCCTTGGATTAATTTCTCATCCACCCAGCATCATCCAGTGCTGCCCCTTGGGCCAGTGCCCCTCAAAGGACATCCCCCCTCCCCACCATGGGCTTCATTTCTCACTCACTCTCTGCAGGATTGTCCAGCCCCACTTCCTTCATCCCCCTACAATCCTGCCCTCCCTCTACTTGCCCCCAACATTCCAGCCCCATCCCCCCAATCCTGCCCTCCCCCCACTTGCTCCCAATGGTCTAGCCTCCCCGGGCCAGCCTGCTCCCCAATGATCCAGCCCCAATCCTGCCCGCCCCCCCATGCACTCCCGAATGGTCCAGCCCTCCCATCCTGCCCTCCCCTCACTCGCTCCCAATGGTCCAGCCCCCCCCAGACCAACCCACCCCCCAACAATCCAGCCCCTCCAATCTTTCCCTCCCCGTATGTGCCCCCAACGGTCCAGCCCTCCCATCCTGCCTTCCCCCCACTTGCTCCCAATGGTCCAGCCCTGCCAGACCAGCCCGCCCCCCAATGATCAATCCCCCCCAGTCCTGCCCTATCCCCCATTTTCCCGCCAATGGTCCAGCCCTCCTGGACCAGCTCCTCCCCATTCATTCCCTTTTCGTCCCCCTTCCCTCCCCCCGCTCTCACCGACAGGTCCCCGATGCGCCTCCTTCCGGACATTTTTTTCAAAGTGGCAGCTGAGTGGTAACACCAGCCCCGCTCCCTCCGCCTAGAGAGAGCCCTGGCAGCAACCTGCCCATGAAATCTCATGATACCATCTACATGTTTTGTTAGTTTTTAAAGTGCTACCAGACTATTTGTTGTTTACGTTTTTCCTGTTACAGACTAAGGGTACGTCTAGACTACCACGTTTTGTCGACGGAAGTTTTGTCGACAGATACTGTCGACAAAACTTCCATCGACAAAGAGCGTCCAGACACATTGAGTTCTGTCGACAAAGCAAGCTGCTTTGTTGACAGAACTCCGTAGTCTGGACGCAGTGTTACAGGCAATAACACCTTCTGTCGACAGAGTTCTGTCGACAGAAGGTGTTATGCCTCGTAAAATGAGGTATACCAGCGTCGACAAAACTGCTGAGTTCTGTCAACGTTATGTCGACAGAACTCAGCGGTAGTGTCGACAAAAGTCCAGACACACCCTCAGTTACTCCTCTGAAGCTTTTGAACAAACAATACAATGACAGACAGTGTGACTAGGACATATCTCTTACTTCTTGGGATCATTCCGTGATTTGTATTTACATGAAACAAAACTTTTAGAACTACTTACAAGTGCTATGTAAAGTAGAGAATAAAACAAATTTGAACTATTAAAGAAACATCAGTGTTAAACAGGCATGATCTCAGATTTGGGAATAACTGAAAAACCAGGGGAATGTATTCTCAGCCACCGGAAGAAAGACATTTTAGAATTGGCAATGATCGATCTGAAAGGTATGTCCATTTGGGTCACTAAATAGTTAATACAGGTTGGACCTCTCTGGTCTGACATCATGGGGACCTGACTGGTCCCAAACAAGAGAATTTGCCAGGGGAGGTCTCCTGCCACCAGTCCCCAAGCTGTCACCTGCTGCTGGCAGGCTGCCCTAGCAGGCAACCCTGCCTCGCCCTCCTCCCCCACACCTGGATGGGATGCTTTTCCAACTCCTGCTGACTTCCTGGGTGGCACAGGCTCTGGCTCCTGCCACTGGGCTCTGTTCCTGTGCATCTGGGAGCAGCCACGGGGCTGGGGCTCCAACCCCAGGCCTGTGCAGCCCTAGCTCTGGCTTCACGCAGCTGGGGAAAGCCGTGGGGCTCTGATCCCTGCCCCACACTCTGGGGGGCTGCTAGAGGGCTCTAGCCCCAGTCCCACACTACCCCCAGCTGGGCTGCCAACTCTGATGTCCCACACGGCTGGCCCTTCTGCCCTTAGGTTTCCAGGCTCTCTGCTCCAGGAGCATCCATGGTCTGGCAGGACCAAGACATTGCTAGACTAGAGAGTCCCGGATTTTAGAGGTACAACCTGTACTTAACGCGATTGGTGAAAAGCTATATAATCAAGTTAACGGGCTGGTTCTAGAGTAAGTGAGGGGCCAGTTTGTTCCATTTTATTATAGTGGAAGAAGACATGCTTGTCTCTCATTCCCTCCCACCACTATGACTAAGCCAAAGCAAGGCAATTTCAAAGGATAAGATGAGAGGATTTTCAGCAACAGCATTTTATGCAGCATTACACATTATTATGACTGTTATTACATTATGATCTCTCCCCTGTTGAGCTATTTTGCTTACTTATCAACCAGTACTGAAATCATCCCATTATGCTTTTTTAAGACTATGAATCTTAAAATACCACTTGTCATAAGCTTGTCCTAAGTATTTCACTTCAAGGCTTGCAGTACTCTAAATACATGTCGGGAGCATTTTCTCAAAAAAAGTTCAATTTACCTAGGGATCCAATCCTTACCCATGGCTTGCTGCTCTACTGCCTTGCACCATGTGTCATTGTTCACGCCTGTGTAAAATGCTAAAAAAAGTCAGCAGAAATGATGCATGCCCAAGACTCGTAAAGCAGTGGGAAACTATTCCTTCAGTCTGTATTCACACAAAACTCCCCTTGAGTTAAAAACGTTTTATCTAAGCAAGACAAGGATCATAAATAAGTCCAAAATCTTATTAGAAAAGCATCAGTATTAAAATATTAGTCCCTAAATATCATATTGGAACCTAAACAGAAAGACATCAGTACTAAAATACCTGGGTGTAATTCTTACATAATTTAAGCCAGTTATACCTGTGTTTATTTCATTGACTTTGGTGGAATTATTCCTTATTTTAAAAACTTTAAAAATTGCTAATACTGTAGTTCTGCAGCACCTTAGAGCAGTGGTCCCCAACCTTTTAGGGCTGCCGGGCACCCGGGGGTGGGGCCACACCTGGGCCAGGTACTCGGGGTGCAAGAATGGCTTGGGCCGGCCCTGGTCACTCAGCAGGCGCACATAAATGCCCTGGCAGGCGCCATGGCGCCCACGGGCACCGCGTTGGTGACCACTGCCTTAGAGACTGACAAAACATGTAGATGGTATCATGAGCTTTCATGGGCACAACCCACTTCTTCAGATGAATGGAGTTAAGGGGTCCACAGTACAAATAAATAGCTCTCTCTCTGCTATTTATTTGTACCCTGGACACCTTATCGCCATTCATCTGAAGAAGTGGGCTATGCCCATGAACACTCATAATACCATCTACATGTTTTGTTAGTCTCTAGTCCTGCAGCACCTTATTCACTGTTTTTAATTTTTTTTCAGTTACACATTAACACCTCTGAATCTTTATTTAAAGTTAGCATGGACAGCATGTTTGGAATCACGTGCTGGTGTTACTTCTGATTTACACCTGTGTAAGGGCAGGATCAGGTTCACATGTAGTTACCATTACTACTCCCAGGGGTTTAAGTCATTTCTACATTTATCACTGCTAGAGAACAATACTTTGCGGAATGACTCTACAAATATAGTGATTCAACCGTGCTGCTGACGTAGTTTGAAAAAGTAGCATTTTCTGGAGGTAGTAGCTCAGAATGACACACTGATAAACTTGATGTGGGGTAGAGCAGAGGTCACAAAATATCACCTCATTCTGTTTTTCTGATAAACTACTTACAATGCTGTGCTAAGGCTGCCAGTACCACCCACCCTGTATTTAAGCAAAAACAAAACAGTTTTTGATGGGAAAATATTTCTAGATAATTCATGTAAGTGGCTTTGCATTATTTGGTGCTTTTGTCCAAGAAAAAATTGGATCAGATATCTAAACCCATATTCTCATTTGTTGTCAGTGGGTATTTGGAATAAATCCATTATATTCTCTTATTACATTCATAAAAGACCAGGGTGCAGTTAGAAATGAACCACACATTTCCTTGGACATCTGCAAACTTTCATCATGAAATTTGCCTGTTATACAACTCAATAGATTGTTCACATGTGATGAAAAAAAAACCAATTAGGTTGTTTACCATTAAGTGAGAACATCTCAGATAGAAAGCCCCAAACCTGCAAGCTGTTCTGTGGAGAAGATACTCTGAGACAGAGCCCCATTGATTTCAGTGGCCCTATGCCTGGGTACATCTGCATGCATATCAGATGTAGAGCATGGTATTAGAGCCATATCATGCTCTAGATCTGTGCCCAGACTTCCAATAAAATTATATACATATTTTACCAGGAAACTGTTCCATGCTGTTTGTTTAATAGTTTTATTCTTTGAAGCTGAAATATTTCCCTTACAGGTTAATTGGAGCTTTTCCCATTATTAAAATTGATTCTTTTCCCCACGTTTCAAATGGACCATGAAATGGTTTCTCTTTTGCCCCCTTGATTGAGAGTCAATACCATCAAGCACAGCTAATTAGCACAACTCTGGGAATGGGGCACTACGTTCTCGCCTCCCACTGAGGGAAATGAAATGATTCATACTCTCCCTAGGTCACTTTTGGTCAGTAAAACAAAATCAGATGCAAAGGGCACATCTACATAGCAGGGCTCTAACCAAAATAAGCTACACAAGACAGGCCTATTGACACTTCTGCTTAGGGTGCTTGCACATGGCCCTGCTCGCAGTACCAGCCCTGGTAAGTGTGGTCCGCCAAAGGTGAGGGAAATGAAGAGGGATTTGCTTGTTTGCATGAACGCATGCACAAGGGGTGGCAGAGGCATGCTCAGGAATTTAAATTCAACATTTTGTGCTCTCCTCAGGAGCTCACTCTTCACTCCCCCCGCCCTGGTAGGAATTCAATCTCTCCACATAGGTCCCAGGAGGAGCTCGCTCTTCTCCCACCCACCCTGGGAAGATCTCACTCTTCCCCACCCCTGTACTGAGCCTGGCAGGCAGAGCTCACTTGCCACTGCCACCACCGTGGCTCCAGGGCTGGAGGAGTTCTGAGCCCCAATGATTATCGGAGGGGCTGGGCCCCTGCTTGTCCCCCCCACCTTGTTAATGCCTCTGGGTGGGTGATTTTAGCAGATATTTCACTCTTTAGAGTAATAAAGACACATAGAACTCAGCTGGTGCTGGCATCCCTAAATCACTTGGGCCCATATTCTGGTAGTCGGTGTACTGCAATGGTGCCTGCCCAAGTTATTGCTGGCTGGTGTGGAAAAGGGTTCTATCATGGAGGAAGAAATAAGGCTGGCATCCCTAGACACATTCGGGGGGGATTAGAATCATAGAATCATAGAGCTGGAAGAGACCTCAGGAGGTCATCAAGTCCAGACCTCTGCCCAAGGCAGGACCAATCCCAACTAAATCAACCCAGCCAGGGCTTTGTCAAACCAAGACTTAAACACCTCTACGGATGGAGATTTCACCACCTCCCTTGGTAACCCATTCCAGTGCTTCACCACCCTCATGGGCTATGTCTAGACTGCAAGCCTCTTTCGAAAGGGGCTTTTTCGAAAGTATCTTTCGAAAAAGCCTCTTTCGAAAAAGAGCGTCTAGACTGCAAGCAGTACTTTCGAAAAAGCAAGCCGCTTTTTCGAAAGAAAGCAGCGAGTGAGTCTGGATGCTCTCTTTCTAAAAAGCCCTGTTGGCATTCAAGAACGCCTTTTTTCGAAAGAGCACTTTCGAAAAAAGGCATTCTTCCTCGTGAAATGAGGTTTACCGCCGTTGAAAGAAAAGCCACGTTCTTTCGATTTAATTTTGAAAGAACGCGGCTGCAGTCTAGACACAGGTGATGTCGAAAAGGCTACTTTTTTCGAAAAACCCCCTGAGTCTGGACACAGCCCTAGGGGTAACTTGAGACCATTGCTCCTTGTTCTGCCATCCATCACTACCGTGAACAGGCTCTCTTCATCCTCTTTGGAACCTCCCTTCAGGAAGTTGAAGGCTGCTCTCAAATCCCCCCTCACTCTTCATTTCTGCAGACTAAACAAACCTAAATCCCTCAGTCTCTCCTCATAGGTCATGTGCTCCAGCCCCCTAATCATTTTGGTTGCCCTCTGCTAGACCCTCTCCAATGCATCCACATCCTTTCTATATGGGGGAGGGCCCAGAACTGGACACAATATTCCAGATGTGGCCTCACCAGAGCCAAATAAAGGGGAATAATCATTTCTCTGGATCTGCTGGCAATGCTCCTCCTAATGCAGCCTAATATGCCATTAACCTTCTTGGCTACAAGGGCACACTGTTGACTCATCTCCAGGTTCTCATCCACTGTAATCCTCAGGTCCTTTTCTGCAGAACTGCTATTTAGCCATTCAATTCCCAGCCTGTAACAGAGCTTGGGATTCTTCCGTCCCAAGTACAGGACTCTACACTTGTCCTTGTTGAACCTCATCAGATTTCTTTTGGCCCAATCCTCTAATCTGTCCAGGTCAATCTGGACCCTATCCCTGCCCTCCAGCGTATCTACCTCTCCCCCTAATTTAGTGTAATCAGCAAACTTGCTGAGGGTGCAATCCATCCCCTCATCCAGGTCATTAATAAAGATGTTGAACAAAACTAGTCCTAGAACAGATCCTTTGGGCACTCCGCTAGAAACCGACCGCCAACTTGCCATCGAGCCGTTGATCACTACCAGTTGGGCCCAACAGTCTAGCCAGCTTTCCATCCATCTTACAGTCCATTAATCCAATCCATATTCCCTTAACTTGCTGGCAAGAATATTGTAGGAGACCATATCAAAAGCTTTGCTAAAGTCAAGGTATGTCACATCCACTGACTCCCCCATATCCACCTCATCATAGGCTCTAATCAGATTGGTCAGTCACGACTTGCCCCTTGTGAATCTATGTTGACTATTCCTGATCATTTTCCCTTCTTCCAAGTGCTTCAAAATGGATTCCTTGAGGATCCCCTCCATGATTTTTCCGGGGACTGAGGTAAAACGGACTGGTCTGTAGTTCCCTGGATTGTCCTTTTTCCCTTTTTTAAAGATGGGCACTACATTTGCCTTTTTCCAATCCTCCAGGATCTCTCCTGATCTCCATGAGTTTTCAAAGATAATGGCCAAAGGCTCTGCAATGACATTTGCCAACTCCCTCAGTACTCTCGGATGCATTAAATCTGGGCCCATGGATTTGTGTATGTTTAGCTTTTCTAAATAGTTCCTAACTTGTTCTTTCCCCACCAAGAGCCGTCCACCTCCTTCCCATACTACGTTGCTTAGTGCATTTGTCTGGGAGCTGACCTTGTCCGTGAATACAGAGGCAAAGAAAGCGTTGAGTACTTCAGCTTTTCCCACATCATCTGTCACTAGGTTACCTCTCTCATCCAATAAGGGCCCCACACTCTCTCTGATCACCCTCTTATTGCTAACATGCCTTAGAAACCTTTCTTGTTATCCTTCACATCCCTTGCTGGCTGCAATTCCAATAGCACTTTCACCTTCCTGATAACTCCCCTGCATTCTTGAGCAATATAGTTATACTCCTCCCTAGTCATCTGTCCTTGCAGGAAAGGGCATTTCAAAAATTCACTGAGTTTTAAATGGCAGGGTGACTCTGGTCTCTGGGACCCTGTGCAATGGAATTCATAATTCTGACCAAAGCAGTGAGAGTCAGGCAGTGTGGGATGGCTGCTGGGACTGTTAGGATCCCTATAAGTAATTCAATGTCTACGGTTACACCTCATCAACCTCCGTACATCCACTATGACTCCACATGTGCTGTTACTACGTTGTTCTTGTTGGTGGGAGAGAAATTTAAGCATAGACACATGCACTACTTGGTCCATGCAAGGTGGCTTACATTGGCCTAACTTTGTAGTGCAGGCCAGGCCTGAGAAGCAAGGGTCCGCATTCACTTCCGGCTTGGAAATATACTGACCCCCGAAGGAAGCTTGCAGTGTGGAATCCCTGTGCCTCTGCTCCACTTTACCTAACCGGTATCTCTCAGATCCTCAGCACTCCAGTTATGGGATGAAGGGGGAGTTTCCAGTCAGTGGGCAGGGCACAAACCTATAGAACGTTCCTTTCTCTTCCTCCTCTGTAGAACCAGTTCTCTTTCAGGAGCAATTTCCATTCCTTAGATCCTCTCTGAGTGGGGAGAATCATAGAATCATAGAATACTAGGACTGGAAGGGACCTCAAGAGGTCATCGAGTCCAGACCCCTGCCCTCATGGCAGGAGCAAATACTGTTTAGACCATCCCTGATAGACATTTATCTCACCTACTCTTAAATATCTCCACAGATGGGGATTCCACAACCTCCCTGGGCAATTTATTTCAGTGTTTGACTACCCTGACAGTTAGGAACTTTTTCCTAATGTCCAACCTGAACCTCCCTTGCTGCAGTTTAAGCCCATTGCTTCTTGTTCTATCCTCAGAGGCCAAGATGAACAAGTTTTCTCCTTTCTCCTTATGACACCCTTTTAGATACCTGAAAACTGCTATCATGTCACCCCTCAATCTTCTCTTTTCTCAACTAAACAAACCCAATTCTTTCAGCCTTCCATCATAGGTCATGTTCTCTAGACCATTAATCACTCTTGTAGCTCTTCTCTGGACCCTCTCCAATTTTTCCACATCTTTCTTGAAATACGGTGTCCAGAACTGGACACAATACTCCAACTGAGGTCTAACTAGCGCAGAGTAGAGTGGAAGAATGACTTTTCGTGTGTTGCTCACAAGATACCTGTTAATGCATCCCAGAATCATATTTGCTTTTTTTGCAACAGCATCATACTGCTGACTCATATTCAGCTTGTGGTCCACTATAACCCCTAGATCCCTTTCTGCCATACTCCTTTCTAGACAGTCGCTTCCTATTCTGCATGGCTACGTCTACACTGGCCCCTTTTCTGAAAGGGGCATGTTAATTTCACAGGTCGTAATAGGGAAATCCGCGGGGGATTTAAATATCCCCTGCAGCATTTAAATAAAAATGTCTGCCGCTTTTTTCCGGCTTTTAGAAAAGCCGGAAAAGAGCATCTACACTGGCCCCGATCCTCCGGAAAAAAGCCCTTTTCTGGAGATCTCTTATTCCTACTTCAAAGGAAACCTAACATGCCCCTTTCGGAAAAGGGGCCAGTGTAGACGTCCTACTTCAAAGTAGGTGAAAAGTCATGGTATAGGACAGGACAGGCTGCAACCTTTTAAGTGAGGTCTTGAGAGCACCCACATCTCCCAAAACATAATGCGCTGTTTTGTTGCTGTTGCCTTTTGAACACATAGTAGTGAGTGTCACATTTCCTTTCCCATTAATGGGTATATATTAAGCATCCGATTCTTGTGTTGATGTATCTTCATGCAATAGCAAAATGATTCAGATGCAATCTGAGCTCTGAAGTCATGGTAACATTTAAAGAGGAAGGGACATGCATAAGAGTTTGTGTGTAGCTTGACAATCTCACATTGTCAATAGTCTCAGCACAGCACACCTGGTCTGAAAGGCTACAGAAATAAAGCATAGGCCGGTGTTAATTCAACCATGTCCCATGAAGATTTAAAAAAAATAAAATCTGATAGTCTAAGGATCATCAAGTCTTATCAACATTTTAAATGAATAAGGCAGTATCAAGACTTACCTGATGTCAAGTTGTCCACATTTCTTATGCAAAAATTGCTGGTTTCATACTGAAATTCAAGCTCCTTTTGATTTTTTGCTAGGTATAATAGAACAGCAGATAATACATATGTATGCAATTAGGCTTTTTTGATTGAGCAATGGTAGGTTTTGCTGGATATAGCTGAAATTCCCGGAAGTTGTGTCTCCAATATAATGAATTGCTCCCCCTCCCCATTCACTCAATTGTTTCAGAAATCTCAGAACCAGCTTGGATAAATGGGGGGTAATGAATGACTAATTGTATTTATTAGTTGTTCAGCTGTGATAGTGTTAAACTTAAGCAAGTCAGAAAGCAGAATTAAATTATTTAGCCTTTGCAATGAGCCACCTGCGCTTCCCTCTCATGTCAAGTAGTAGTGGGAAGACAGAGAACATATATCTTTCACGCTGGATCAGAAGAGTGGCATTTGCAATGCAATAGCTTCTCCTCCACACTGAGCCAACAGAAGGGGAGTAAGGAGAGAACTGACCAAATATCAGCAAACATTCTAGTCTCAGGCCTGTGGAGCACCAAGAGCCACCTTGATAAATGCTTTGGAGCCTTGTGAAAGAAGAGGCACCAAGAGAGAGAATAGGTGAGGCTGTTTATATAAGGGCATTTGAGCTGGATGGGAAGGAATAGCATAATAGGAGGGTGCTGTCTCCTTGTGAGCTGTTGGGACTCTGCCTGAACTTATAATTACCTCCTTTGGGGAGAGGAGTTGAAGGAATGTTTCTCCAGTTTTCTAGCAAAAGTTTCTGACGTTGCCTCCTAGTGGATAAAATGCTAGTGTGAGGCTTGGGGAATAGCTCTACCCTGTGGGCTGACCCTAGGCAAACCACTTCCCTAGATAGCCCAACCAAAGAGATCTAGCTACACAAGAACAGGCTGCTTTCTCCATCTCAAATCAGGCTGCATGGGCTTAAAAAAAAATCACATTGACTCATTAGGAGGGTTATTAATTCTCCAGCTTGTTCCGAGGAGAAAGCTACTGAGATGAAGCAATGCACGCTAGTGTGGAGGTTTCTGTAGGTCACAAGCTACGTTAAAGAGAAGAGCTACAATCTGCTCTTTCATATGCAGAAATGGCTGTAATGTTCCAGAAAAACAGTCAATGCAGCCCCTCTGTTAGACAACATTGGTAAAATAAATGACTTTAGTTAAATTGGGTATGAGCTAATCAGAGTTACTTCAAGTAAAGCAATTAGTTCTGAGATCAGTGTGGAAAAAATAAACTAGCCACGGTGGGCTACACACAGTATTAATACCTATTCCTGCACCTTCTGTAACAAAAAGATACCACATAGGAGCTCTAATAATAGGCCTATTTCCTGCTGACCCTGTCACAGCCCACAGTAACAGTAGCTTTGCCTGGCCCAGCCCTCTAAATTGAAGACAGCGGTGATACAGAACCTCTCATTCTGAAAAGAACATATTTCTTGGTGATGTTTAGTTACTTGCTATTTTTAGAGATTGTTGAAGCTTAAAAGCAGTTTATAAAAACTCTAATCACATTTTCCAAGCTCTATCATGTATTGCTTTAAAAAAAAATACAATGAAAGCTCAGACTTTGCTACAAATCCACAGCAAAGTAGCAGATTCTAGTTTTGATACAGTGTTCTGAATACCGCATTCCGCTTCCAAGCAAGGCTAGAATGAAAAGAAGATTGTAGTAATTGTTAGCAGCTTTTTGGATAGAGTGTTTCCTATAGCGAGGTGAATTTTATAAAGACAAAAGCATTCACTCAAGGTGGTAAGTTACTGAGGTGACAAAGCATTGAAGTAATAGATTACTTGCGTAGAGGTTAGCAATTGCTAGAGGTCGGGAGATCTCCTATGGTTTGAACAGAAAACCATCTTTTTACTGTAAAAACCAAATGGCAGCAAACACCTTAATGAAAGATTTCCCAGAAGGAAAGGGAAAAAATTAAAGGGTTATGTAAACTCCTCTCTGTTACTCACCATAAGAAATATATAATCTCTGTAAGAGGAAGGAGGTCTAACTAAGATTTTTGTTTGGCTGACAAAAATTGACAATATAGTCCCTGTGGTGATAATACAGATATTTTGTGTAGCCACTGCTGACTTCTCAAGTAAAAACAGGGTTCCTAAATTAACTCTTACAAAGGGAAGTCTGGCTTCTTCAATATCATTTTTTTCTAGAATATTCCTAATGATGAACTTTCTGGGAGTGTTGCCAGCACACAATGTTATTTCAAGTTTTGCAAGAATCTCAACTTTCATTTAAAATGTAGTTTCTAGCCCTTGTGTTTGCAAAGAGAAGCTTGAAAAAATGAATGACTCAAAAACAAGAAGCAAATAAGAACCCACAGTTTAAAGTCTCATGATTATTAAGCTAATTTTGTGATTTTTAAGGCCCGGCATGATTTTTGAGCATTTAGCAGTGGCTGTGAACTAGAAAGAGAGTTGCATTTCTGCGGTGCTGTTAATTGCTTTTAATACAAATACCAATTTAAGGCCTGTTTCACCATTCTTTCTCCAGCCAGAATTCCCCTGAGATCTGATTCTTAAACTCATGCTTAACTTTAATTATGTGTGTAGTCCTTTGACATCAGTGGGAATGCTCACTTCCATGCAGATAAGCATGATGCAAGGCTACGTCTACACTGGCATGAATTTCCGAAAATGCTTTTAACGGAAAAGTTTTTCGTTAAAAGCATTTTCAGAAAAGTGCATCTAGATTGGCAGGATGCTTTTCCGCAAAAGCACTTTTTGTGGAAAAGTGTCCGTGGCCAATCTAGATGCAATTTTCCGCAAAAAAGCCCCGATCGCCTTTTTCATGATCGGGGCTTTTTTTGTGGAAAACAGTACCATGCTGTCTACACTGGCCCTTTTGCGCAAAAGTCTTTCGGAAAAAGACTTTTGCCCAAACGGGAGCAGCATAGTTTTTCCGGAAAAGCACTGATGATTTTACATGAGATCGTCAGTGCTTTTCCGGAAATTCAAGCGGCCAGTGTAGACAGCTGGCAAGTTTTTCTGGAAAAGCAGATGATTTTCAGAAAAAACTTGCCAGTCTAGAGACAGCCCAAATGTTTGTAGGGTGAGGGCTTATGTCAGTAACAAATCCATGGCCAACTTCATGTCTTGGTTGTTAATTTTGTTCATATTTGGGGAAAAAAGCCCCAGGCAGCATGGATAGAACTAAGACCCATCTGCTCTCTGGAGAACATCTGTAATGCAGTCTGTTAGCATCTCTTCCCCCAAGCCCTCTTCTGTTATAAAAGATTTTTTTTATTGGCCACTCTTGCAAAGCCCTTACACTCAATTTCATTGCTGTGTGTCTGCCTGTATACTGAGAACTTTTGGACACTGTAAATGAGCAATTCAAAAATTTCAAGGAATGTTCTAGGTATTAGAACAGTCTTCATTTGTGGGGATACACAGAACCCCAGACTGTTCTTTAGCACATCTATAGCCTCAAGCACCTGGAGACAAGTTCAGGGATCACACAATAGGATAACACCCATTAACACCTTCCCACCCCAACAATACCACCGCCCCACTCATCTGGGGTCATGCTCCCAATAGAGTTTGAAGCTTTGTACACACCAGAAAATGAGGTTCCTTAACTATGTCAGATAGAGGGGTGAAAAATCCACATTGCTGAGTTAACTAAGTCCCTATTTAGACAAAGGGTGATGGAAGAATTCTTCCATTGACCTAGCCATTGCCTCTTTGGGAACTGGATTACCTATGGCAGATGGGAGAACCCCTCTTGTCGGTGTAAATAGTGTCTGCTGAAGCACAACAGCAGTGCAGTGGCATTGCTATAGCATTTTAAATGTAGACAAGCTGAAAACCCTAATATGTTGACGCCGTGAATGATTTCTCACTCAGGCAGAAGGAACAGAGTGGGAGCAGGGGAGGGGAAGGTGGAGGGAGGGAGTGGGCTACAGAGTGGGAAATAAGGGAATGGGACCTGGCATGGATGAGAGAATGTAGGACCCTGCCATGGGGAAGAGACAAAAATGGGGCACACAAACCCCTAGTCTTGGGAGACTCGGGCAGACAGAGCCCCTAACTTTGTGAGATTGTGTTTCACATATTGCCCCCATCATAGGACAGAATAAGGGACCCTGGAATGGATGGAGGAGCATAGGGGCACACGGAGCTTCTGCCATGGGAGAGGTGAGGTGAGAAACAGGACACACAGACCTCTGTTGGGAAGAGATTGGGGGAGCCTAGTATGGAACAGGATACCCAGAGCTCCTGCTATGGAAGACATAGGGATCTGGGCATGGAGGTGTATTCAGAACCCCTGACTTGTGGGGAGAGAGAAGTCCTATGCTCTGGCAGGATCAGGCATGGGGGGGGGGGGGAGCACAGAGTCTATAAGAAGGGGCAGATATGGGGTATTACAGGGAATCTCTGAAATGAGGGGGTTGGGAAGGTGGCTCAGAGGGAGTTTGTGGAGGACTAGAAGGATGCAGGGAGCTTCTGTGTGCGTGAGGAACTCAGCCCACACAAGCAAGCACCTCTGCGATGGGTTCAGTCACAGAGATCCCCTTGAGGCTGTCACTTAATGTGCTGACAATACCACTGAGCCTGTCTACCTGCCTACCCCACCCCTTGTCGAGCTGAGCCAGACACTCCTGTCTCCCTCAGTGATGGCACAGAGTTGGGGGTCCCAGGCCACGCAAAGCAACACAGGCACTAACCCCTCTCCTACACATCATCAAGGATCTACAACCTATCATAGATGACAATCCCTCGCTCTCACAGACCTTGGGAGGCAGGCTAGTTCTCGCTTACAGACAGCCCCCCACCTGAGACAAATACTCACCATCAACTTCACACCCCTCAACAGAAACACTAATCCAGTGACAACAAACCACGTTGCCACTTTGAAGTGCTGCGCACTCCTGGCAGGGCGGGAGGAGACTTCAGGTGCTCCCCTGCTCCCAAGCCCTGATTGGCCTGGAGTCGGAAGGAGCACTCAAAGTTTCCTCTGCCCTACCCCTGTCTTGTGAGCAGCACCCAGCACTTCAAAGTGCTGTGGGCTCCTCGCAGGACGGGAGGAGGCATCGCACGCTTCCCCGCCCCCAGACCAATCAGGGTATGTCTATACTACCCCGCTAGTTCGAACGAGCGGGGGTAATGTAGTCATCCGCAATTGCAAATGAAGCCCGGGATTTGAATTTCCCGGGCTTCATTTGCATGAAGCCGGCCGGCGCCATTTTTAAATGCCGGCTAGTTCGAACCCCGTGCCGCGTGGCTACACGCGGCACAGAGTAGCTAGTTCGGATTAGGCTTCCTATCCGAACTAGCTGTACGCCTCATTCCACGAGGAGTACAGCTAGTTCGGATTAGAAGCCTAATCCGAACTAGCTACTCCGTGCCGCGTGTAGCCGCGCGGCACGGGGTTCGAACTAGCCGTCATTTAAAAATGGCGCCGGCCGGCTTCATGCAAATGAAGCCCGGGAAATTCAAATCCCGGGCTTCATTTGCAATTGTGGATGACTACATTACCCCCGCTCGTTCGAACTAGCAGGGTAGTGTAGACATACCCTCAGAGTGTGGGGATAGGGGAGCGCATGAAGCTTCCTATGCCCTACCCCCGCCCTGCGATGAGCGCGCAGCACTTAGAAAAGTGCCGTGTATGCTCCTAGCAGGGCGGAGGAAACTTTGTGTGCTTCCCCCACCCCAGGCCCTTATTGGTGGGCTGGATCCAGCCTGTGGAAGCCCTTTTGCCCACCCCTGATGTAGACTGTAGGGACAGTAAGTGTTCATTGTGTCAGTGCTCCCCCTCTCCAGGACTGTATCCTTATGTAGTCATTTGTCTGAGCTGTTACACAGGAGCATTACTGCTTGGCAATGACACCGAATGTCAGTGGGAGCAATGATGATGATTTGCTTTTAACAAACATCTGTAGGTAAATAGCACCTTTTGATTAACAGCACTGCAGGCTTTCCTCCTGGCTCCCATCCTGTGCTAGAAGAGGGTGCATTCAGTACAAGGGAACTAAAGGAGTTCAGTGGCTGACAGGTAGTTATCAGTAACTGTCGGCCTATATCTCTCTCAGTTTGTTATTAAAGATCACAAAAAATACACAGTTACACCCACATGCTGCGGGAGAGTTTGATTTCATCTCCCTAATAAGTCTTTGCACCTGGTAGAACAAGAATTTCAAACTACTTATTGCCTTAGTTAAAAAACAAACCAACCCCTCCCGCCCACTCACCTGAAGGAAAGAGAAAGAGAGAATTTAACATAAGGAATGGACACACTCTCATTTCCATGTAAATTGGGAGTGGATTATGAAATGGAGCTTAATTCTTTCATCACTGATCATTAATCATCGGGCAGTTGTTGTTTTAGACTTCATCCTATGGTTTGGAGATCTAATCTGCCAGAGCACCCAGACTGTACCTGGTGCTAAGCGAGCTGAAATCCATGAACTGTAAGCAAGATGATTTTTCAACATATGTAACACTTTGTATCCTAGAAAATCCTAAAGCACTTTCAGAGTATATATTATACAGGGACCATTTCATCCATCCCTGCCATACTGTCACACTTGAAGTCAGACATAGAGCTCTACAAGACTATTTGAGGCATGAGGTAGTAGTCAATGTATGTTAGGGCAGTGTTTCACAATTTGTTTTGGCCACAGAACCCTTTTAAACTCGAAAGAATTGTGCAGAACCCCTAATAACAGTCTAATATAGGGAGCTGAAAAAGTAGACCACAAATAAATAAGGATAATAATAAACAAATGCTAAACAAGGTCACAAGAGCAACATTTAGTTTGATTGCACATATTTAAAAACAAAAATCACATCATCTTACTTAAAAAAAATCATAAAGTATTATTGTAATGGAATTTTCTCACTGAACCCTTATTTTCACTTCACGGAACCCCAGGATTCCGCAGAACATCATTTGGGAAACACCGCTGTGACGGGCTGAGCGAGGCCCTCACTGCGGCAGGCGGAACGGGGTCTGCACTGCCGACAAGGGGAGGGGAGGAAGCCGTGCCAGGGGACCGCTGCCAGGGCACCAGACTAACCGGATCTGCCGCCATGGCCGGCGTGGGGCCCTCCACTGGTCTGACCCTGGGGCAGGACAATGTGGCACCGGGGAGTGCTGGACAGGGCAGGGAGGCAGCCAAGGCCGTGGTAGAGCCTGGCGGGTCTCAGACCGACCTGCCAGCTCGGGGAAGGGCCCTGGCGGTGGCAGAGGAATGCTGCAGGCGGCCGGAGAGGCCGGCCCACTGGCAGCCCGCCACGTCACGGGGGGGGGGGGCAGAGCCCTGGACCCAGGCCCGGCATCTCTGGGCAAGGAGACACCAAGGGGGCGGGGCAGCGTCCCCAGATGCACCATGGCGGGGCCCTTGAAAAGGGCAGGAGCAAGCGGCGGGGCGGCTCCCATAACTGGAGTTGCCCACTAAGCCGGGGAGAGCACTTTACTCCCCCTAGGTGGCGGAGCTGGGAAGGTGTGGGAGGGGCCGCACCCAGACCCCGGACCGATGGGGTCCGATGAAGTGGTAAGCCCGATGAACTCCGCAGAAGGGCACACCGGACAGGAGGGGGTTAGGAAGCAGCCAGGGGCAGGGCACTCCTGGCGCCCATGGTCTGACGTGATTCGGGAAGGAGCCCCGTCAGTCAGGTAGGGGTTTAACACCCCTATCTTCTAGGGCCCCGGGCTGGGACCTGGAGAGAAGGCAGGCCCAGGTCCCCATAACCCTCCCCCCCCCAGATACCTGGATATTAGTGTTGCCCATAGGGTGGCGGGAGAACTAGGGTAGGTTCCAGAGGAGGGGCTATCTGACCAAAGGGGAGAAGGACCCCGTTAGATCTAAGGACACGTAGGATGGTGGGCCTGCAGGGCCTTGCCCCCATTAGGGGGCAGGTGCTCGCGCCCGTAAATCCTCCCCTGGACCCAAGGTAGCAACGGTGGGGCCTGCAGGGCCTTGTCCTCTTGGGTGACAAGAGCTCACGCCCCAAGAGGACCATCACAACTGCGTTAAGGGATTTGGCCTTTAGTGTGCAGAATATGGTGCAAGATCCACCATGAAGAGCCAACAGCCAAAATGTAGCTACAGTTTCTTTTTCTAAAAATGGATAGAATACAAACTTGTTTCTACACCGAGGTGAGCACAAATTTCTGTCTGAGCTTCATGTGCACTCTCATCTTTGAACATCTTCACATGCCTCCCACCTACATTGAGATAGCCAATGACTGCAAGAGAACATGACAGAGATTATTGCATCATCAACACCTCTGCAACATTCGGTGCCAAAGCTTCCTAGTGAATAGATACACAAAGCCTGGCATGAAGAGAATGAGAAACAGAATGTCAGGGCACTGTTGTTTTAGGCGAGCTGTTTATTTGTTCAAGACAACCCTCATTTTCCCCCAAGGACAGAAGAGCTGTAAAGAGTCTTTTGTCAGCATCCCCAACAATCTCACCAATTATAGCAAGAATGAGTTCCGGAAAAAACAAAACCACCCCACTTTTAAGCAGACATAGCATGTATCTGTTTGAATGTTTGTGCTCCCTCTGTAAGTGCTTGCTCAGTAGGACGTTGTTTGTGATAACTGAGCAGGAAATATTTTTCTGTCATTTCAATACTTTCCTCCTTATGCACCTTAAATGTTTAGCTGTATTTTTAGAAAACAACAAACTATTGATCTTTCTGGAGAGCAAAGCTAAACATATAGTTGAAAAGAACGGCAACAGAAGAGTGGAAAGAAGAAATGCATCACACTTAACAGTGATTTGACAATTACACTGTATGGCACAAAAGGAATACATCAACATCCTTTATGTAGTCATTCCCAAAGATGGCCTTGATATCTGCAAGTAGTATCAAAGGTTCTTACTCAAAATTCTAGCCATGAAGTGTAGCGAGAAGTAGTAGCAGTCTAGCTTTCCTTCTAATCCATTTTTTTAAAGGCAAAACAATGCATGTACATGGTAAGTATTGTTAAGGTCAAGTTCTTGATGCAGGCTCTCAGCAGAGATGTTACAACTGCTATCTTAAAAGTCTCTGGTGTACATCCTGTGTCAGGATGGGTCCACAGTTCTTCCCAGCTCTCTGTCCCTCACAAGGTTGCATCTGGGATGAGGAGTAGAATTGAAGACAAGATGGAGTCCGCTTTCATGGCACTTTATATCCAATACTGGTACCTTCCAAGAGGGAGCGGGTCACATGGCCAAGTGACCTATCTCTGTGTCCCATATCATCAGCCATGGTATTGGCTGGTTTGCAGGTTCCCAGACACATTCCTCAGGTGTGTATTGGGTGCCTTGAGAGCCATTGTCCCTGGATCCTCGCTAATTAGCATAGTCAAACTGAACAATTGTTCTTTACAACAGGCATTCCAGGCCAGTATCAGCACAGAGTCCATATTCGTAACTCCACATACAGACATCATACAAGTTTGTGAATAGCATATACAGAATCAATAGAACATAAGTTTTCATTTGACACCTCACATGGACCCCTCTGTACAGACTTTGGGGAACCCTCCCTGGTGGGCGCAGCAATGATCTGGCTGCTCCCTTTAAAATCCAGTAACGTGACATCTTGCTCTTAGCTAAAATCACAGTTACCTACTAGGACACAGCTGTCTTGGTGTGGAGAAGAGAGACACATGTACATTGTGAGGTTATTCACATGACTAGAAGTTTTAAATAAAAGATGGAAAACAATTAAATGAATTTAAGGGAAACAGGGAAATTTCCTGCTCCAGAAAACCATAGTAGAATGTACTTTGCTCTATAGCATTGCCTGTGATAGCACAGGAAACACTCTCTAGATATGGAATATATAAGAGTCATGAGGATTTTTATTCTTGCTGTTCTAATCAATTTGCTCATGTGCTAAGTCACTTCTTCAGGGCTCTCTATGGACAATTGTGGACAGATGTATTTATTACATCACAGCTAATTCAGAGGACTTACACCTAATTTCCTAATCTTTTCTCTCTGCCTCTCATCCTAAATTGAGGACACAAATGGTCTCATCCTTAGCATATGCAACCCCACAGCCTAAATGTTGGGGTAGGGAACAGTAATAAAATTCAATTCCTTCCTTGGTAAGAAGAGAACATGTCGAGAGCAGCAGGCATCTTTTATGCCTGGGGAGGAGTAGCACAAGTATCATGATCTGGAACTGTCAGAAATTGGACAGAGAATGGAGAGAGATGTTTGGGACCTAAATGCTAGCAAGATGATCATCACATTGGATCTATTCTCTTGTAACTGCTTTCATGAACCACATCAACACTAACAATTGCACAGCAATCCACAGAGTTTCTGACTTCAGGGATGCCTTTGGTCCAATGGGTTATTCTCCACAAGATAGTGCTTTAATGCATGTTCTAAGGAAATTATATCAAGTCAATTGGAATTACAGCTAAGCCACTAACCTTTGCCCAAGGCAATGTATCTCATGTGCTGCCAATACTGTACCAAGAGCATCTGCCATACTTTCCTCTCTTACAATGATGTAGCTAATTCTTACTCAGCATGGGGTCTGATCCTGCCCCCCCTGAAGCCAAGGGAAGTTTTCTTTGACTTCAGTTGGGATATAATTGTGTCTTCTAGTAGACTGTATCAGCTGTGACAGCTGCACACCCTCCCATTGACCTTAACAGGGGCATACAGGCCAAGATTTTAGACACCTAAATTGATGGCACAGTTTTCAGGCATGCTGGTTAATCACAAACTCTGCTATATTTATGTTTCAATAAGGACTTAAAACCCTATTTTCAGGCACACAAATTTGATCATTTGGGATACGTCTAGACTACACCTCTCTGCTGACAGAGAGATGTAGATTAGGCACATCGAACTTGCTAATGAAGCAGGGATTTAAATATCCCGCGCTTCATCAGCATAAAAATGTCCACTGATTTTTTTCGGCATGGAGCTTTGTCGGAGAAAAGCGGCAGTCTAGAGGCTGATCTTTTGAAAAGTAAAGTCTTTTTTCGAAAGATCCCGTAAACCTCATTTCATGAGGGATAAGGGATCTTTCGAAAAAGGCTTTACTTTTCAAAAGATCAGCCTCTAGACTGCCGCTTTTCTCCAACAAAGTTCCATGCCAAAAAAAAAGCAGTGGCCATTTTTATGCTAATGAAAGATGGGATATTTAAATCCCCGCTTCATTAGCAATTTCGATGTGCCTAATCTACATCTCTTTGTCGGCAGAGAGGTGTAGTCTAGACACATCCTTGGATATTTATTGTTTATTCCTCTGTCCACTGGAGCCGCTTCTGCTTTCTATCTACTTCGGTTCCCAAACTTTTCGGCATCACGCCCCCTTTTTGATTTTTGAGAAACCCTCACGCCCCCCCTCCCAAAAAATTAGCAGCGAAACTTGGGGTGGGATTGATGGGGGTGTGTGTGGCTGGGTTGCCTTGCGTCCCCCCTGGAATTTCTTCAGCCCCCCCCACCGGGGGACATGCCCCCCAAATTTGCAAACCCATGATCTATTTGCTTATTTATCCCACCAACATCACCTGTCCACAGCCCTGATATACCATCTTCTAAACTGGGATTAGCATGTGTTCTCTCTGCTGGAGGTCAGGCCCTGCAGCAGGGAAGCAATAATGGAGTTATGCATTCCACAGCCACTAGTTGTCTGGAAGCGGAGTTTAGGAGAGGATAATTAAATCAGTGCTGAGTGGAGCTCTGGCAGGGCAGTGAGATTTCAGTAGCCCTGAATCAGTAGCTCATTGCATTATATGGGTACAAGAGTCGCAGCATGTAGTTGTAGCAAGTGAGGTCCTTTCCAGTGTAGCCTCTTCTATATGTAACACAGATATGTGTTACTATAGCTACAATGGAATACTCTTCTGCATTGTAGCCCCAGTAACCCTGATAGCATTTTAAGACATGGCGCTAGGTTTCCCACATGTTCTTGGCTATTTCATGCATTTATTCCTCATTTAGTACTGGAAGGCCAGAGTTGTCTATAAAAGCAATGAAACACATCTACAGGTCTTTGTTGGTTTTTAAATTTGGGGGGGGGGTGTCAGATCGATCTAGTGTAGTTCATGAGCTATGCACCAGGAATAGTGGGGTTCGTCCCTGCGGTTGAAGTGCTGTTGTCTTGAATGCTTTGTTGGGACTCTATTTAACAGCTGCAGGTAATGAGCCAGATTCTCAATTTGAAGTTAATTGCACAACAGAGCAGAATCTGGTCCACAGTCTGTATAAAATAAGCACATAGCTCAAAGCCTCCAGGTAACACCTCCCCCGGACTCTAAAGGCAGTCAACTTTTTACCTCCATTGAGGAAAAAGTCCTTATAAGGACTAACAGCATTGAGAAATCTTTTACAGTAAATCCTTGATAAACATTGATCTGTTTCACAAGTTTTACTGTAGCATCGTTTACGCAAAGCTATGAGTCATGAGCTCAAATACATTGTATGGAATTGTTGGCAGAGTGAATGAATTTTCTGCATGATAATAAGATCAGTAATCTGTACGTATTATAATAGATTTCTAATTGCTTTAAAACCATATTATGTGTGATTACAATTAGGACAGGAGCAGTTAAGATTGAGAACAAAGAATGGAGCCGCTTAGTGAAAAATCTGAAGCTATTTATTGATGTTTCTGTTACATCTTTTTCTTGTACTGTAATAAATTATATTCTTACTCATAACAGGGAAGAGCTGTTTAAATTGTCAGTGACCTTCAAGTCAGTTTTATGTTGGTTTATTCAGCAGTAAGTTCAGCAAGAGTGTCTATTAAATGAGTATTTGACCTGTGGTCTATGTCTCAGCTGTTCTATATAAGGAAAACAAAGAGACTTACCTTGACAAAAATGAGTTTTTCAGGGATTTTAGTATGGCAGAATGGTCTGGTCCACAGATCAAAATGACAGTGATCTTGCCTATTGCTCTATTATCTTCTGTGCATTTCTTGTGCCTGCAGCCTATATTGACCTAGACTTTTCTCCCCAGTGCTTTGTATGCAATAGTCATGAGAAGAGCTTTCTGCTTATGAAAACAAAATGGCAAGGGAGAAAGGATGCAAAGGAAAGATGTTTGCCCACTCCTCAAGGGGATGATTACCTAACAGTTCAGTAGCCTGCCATGGAACTCTTGGGGCAGCTAAGTAATTGAAAAACTGAAAACAAATCCCCACAACTACTTAAAATGCTCAAATATTGTGGAACTACAAAATACTCCCACAAAAAGAGGCAAGGCTATCAGATGACTGGTAATGGAGTGACTACATATATTAGCTGGTGCACTGTTGATATTAGAATGGGCTGGCAATGCAATGGTAAGTCTCTAAGCATGCCTAGTGTGAACTAGGGGTTACCAGAAGCCTGAGCACATTTAGACTGAACTAAGTGCTGGTGCAGTAAGTAATGTTGTTTTTTTCTTCTGGCAAGCCCAGTTCCCTCCAGTACAAAAAGAACTGAGCAGCAGTGTTCCCTGCATTCTACCCCAGGGGTTAGCCAGATGTACAGTCTGATTACATCTCCAAGCAGAGGTTACACAAGTGGATCTTACCCACTTTACCAATTGAGTGGGCAATCCCTCCAGACAGGCGATGGCACCCTTTGCCCCTCCCCCAATATCTCTGGACTCCTGAGTTCTACATCAAAATCCTGCTGCGTTTGGCCCCCATAATTCTGTGGGCCCTGGCATGCCTGCACCAGTTGCACCACTGTGGTTACAACACTGTGCCTTTGCTGTGCTCAGCACAGGACTGATGTAGGGGAGGCAGAGAAGGTGATTCTAAGCTCATTTTATGCTGCATGCTCAGGCTGGTTTTGCCGTGGCACAAGTTACAGCAGCAGTCTCAGGATCAGGACTACTCCAACTTGTGCTAGATACGAACAGATGATGAGGGACTTAATCCCTAGAGAACAGCAATGTTCCTGTACATTTCCCTCTTCTTGCCATGCATCCTATACTGGACGGGCTGCAGGGCGATGGAATCAGGGATTCCTCATGTTGAAAGGAACCTTCAACTGGTTGGCAGGGCAATTAGACAACCTCTTTATGACACCAGTGTGGTGGAGAGGGCTCAGAGAAGGGCCAGAATCTAGATCGGCAGCTACCCCAATGCAAAATGTAATAAAAATGATCAAACTACTACAAGTAGAATCTCTGTAATCCAACTTCCGAAGTCCAGTAATACCATTGGCCCTTCATTGTTGGTGACCCAGTGGGTGCCTTGGGGAAAAATTGGTGGGCAGGAGCCAGGAGTGTTGCTAGACTAGGGAAGAGCTGAACCCCAGTGGTTGGTGGTTGGGAGTGAAGCCCCAGTGCCAGGGCTTATAACTTTTTTGGGCCCACTACAAACTTGTAACACAGGTCCCCTTCCCCCACACACATGGCACAATTTGCAGCTTGGGCCATGCTCCCCAGGGCTTCTGGGCCTCAGAAAAGTGTAGCCCTAGAGCCCGGCAGCCAGGAGCTGAGCCCCAGTCTCCTGGGGGAGTAGAGACCCAGTGCGCAGCAGAGACCTGGGGCCAAAGGCCAGGAGTGGAGCTCTGTGACTGGCATCTGAGAATGGAGCCTTGGTGGATGGGAGCAGAGAGGCCAACATTGACCTCCCCTGGTCTGGCAAGTGCCCAACCAGGGAGATTCAACAGTGTAATAATATGTTGTGGGTCAAATTCTGATGTCCCGCTCACAGGTAGAGATTTCAGGTAACACCTCAGAAGTCAGGGGAGTTACATTGCCATAAAGCCAGGGTGAGCAGAGAATCTGACCTTTTGTGTTTTGTGGCAAAAATAACCAAACTTGTTTCCCCTTTCTTATCCTGCTGCAGGCTTCCATAATGCTCCTTGCCAGGCATTACTCACTGCTGTTTCCAGGGTGAGAAGTGCTTGGATTGGTGCCCAGATGTCAAGGTGGCTCTGTTCTGCCATGCCCGAGGGAAGCGGCTGCCACACAGTGTGGTCTGTGCAAGCAAATGCAATTGATCTGATCACTGTGGAAACCAGCCACAGAGCTATGTGTATTCCTGTTTGCTAGTCTGAATATTGTATTGTTTATTTCCCTAACTAAATGGAGAAACAGTATAAAATGAGCAATTTGCCCTCTGTGTGCAGATCCTATCCTGCAGGGCCTCAATGCATGGGAGGTCTAATGAAGAGACTTTCACTGGCAGATTACTGGAGGATTAGGCCCTCTTTGTATTGGTTTGTAACAGTGTCGGACTCACTGCTGCAGCAGCTCCTGCAGGCAGGGCCAGCCCGAGCCATTCGTGCACCCCGGACCCCGGGAGCGCGGCGCCACCCCTGGGAGTGCAGCGCATGCGCGTCCCCGCCCCCGGGCACGCAGTGTCCCCAGGTCCTGGGCGCCCGGCACATGCACAGCAGCCTCGTGCGGTGCCCGACGCATGTGCAGCAGCCCCGTGCAGCGCCCCGTATAATGGGGCACCCCAGGCGGTAGCCCAGTCAGCCCATAGCTTATTTGGCTCTGCCTGGAGGTCACTCTGGGAATTAGCTTAGTCCTCAGTAGACCATCCCCTTTTAGCTGATGTCTCACCCGTCATCACTCTGCACTCTCTTCACGCTCTAGCTCTGTACCTGCTTCACTCCCAATACCACAGCGTCCTTTTCAGGGTACTGCCCTACATTAGTGCACTCAAAAGAGTTTCATTCTGGCTGGTTTTAAAATCAACCCTCCTCTGCCCCCAAAGAATCAGTGTTATTTGGATGCTTTTTCATGTTTGGGATAACATGATTGCCATGTACAACAAGGGACTTGTCTCAAAATGCTCTTGCCACTACCATGGTCATCTCACTATGTAACTATTACATTTGTGGCTGTATTATGGATGGCTTTGCTGGCTCTATATTGTACCTTTACATTTTCTTTAGGACAGGCCTGTGTGCAGAGACAGCTGTCATTTTGCAAGGCAGCGTTAGTGTGCCACGTTCCAGAGGAGAAACACACACAGTGCTCGTTCACAGAAACCAATGTTCTTCTCATGGTTTCCCCCATTTGATTTAGTGATAAGAAGTGATACGGTAGGACAGCTTCAAACCCAGAGCACATTGCAATAGACAAAACACCATTGAAGCAGGAATTTCTATTCTGGAGATATTAAAGAGTAGGTGAGATAAATGTCTATCAGGGATGGTCTAGACAGTATTTGGTCCTGCCATGAGGGCAGGGGACTGGACTCGACCTCTTGAGGTCCCTTCCAGTCCTAGTATCCTATGCTTCTATGATTCTATGAATCCGTGGCCAAGTGGGAAAAAAAGGAGAAGTGTTATCTTGTGGTTATTACAACAGGTTGGAAATTGGGCACCCCACAATTCTAATCACAGCTCCCTCTGTGCTTTCAGCAAGTCACTGAGCCTTAATTTCCCCTTGTGAAAAATGAGGTAATTGTTACTATAAATAAGCAAATATAGCACAACAAATAACTTATTCAGCAGATGTTGCCAGTGATTCTTTTTAAACTGTATGTTACCCAAATACATCCGCTATTCAAAGTTATCTTTGTAATGCCTCAGGGCAGACAAAAAAATCAAGGTAGACACCCCAAACTGGCTGTATGAACTGTAATGAGATTTCACCAGTAACAAGTGTAAACTCCTAAAGCACTATGACAGTCCCATTCCAGTCTATCATGCCACTCAGGGAAGCAGGATTATGTGACAGAAAGTCACTTCACACCAAAAATCACAACAATATGCAATGTCAGAGGGGTAACTGTGTTAGTCTGTAACTTTAAAAACAACGAGTAGTCCTGTGACACGTATCAAAAATATACAGCATCATACAGAGTATCAATATTCAGGCTACTCCCAGTTCCAGGAGTAAGGGACCGGTCACTTACCCTAGGTCATTTGTACTCAGATCTCAAACTAAAGACAATGTCTGCTGCCAATCCTGTAATAAACTAACTTAAGATGTATTAACTTAAAAAAGAAATGGGAGTTATTTACAAGGTTTGTAACCGTCTCCCTTTAAAGGCCACCCCGAGTTCGGGTGAAACACCGTCTTATGTGGGAGCTCCGCTCCACAGCTGGCCTCCTGGCCTTATCGTAGCGCCTGTACCGCAGGAGCGATTCGAGCCTATGCAGATCCCGAGGGGGACCGGGAAGGGGGCTCGGGCCTTCCCTCTCTCCGAGCCCCGACCCAGGGCCCTAAGAAGGGGACGTGCGTCCCCTATCAGTGGAGGGGGTCAAGATCCCCCAAACCCTCCACTCGCGGGGTTCGCGGCCCCGCCCTGGGTCCCTTCTTCCCGGTCGGTCTTTTTACTGGTTCTCCCAGTGTGGGGATAAGCTTACCCTCCGTCCTCCGCCTCGGGGACTTTCTGGCCACCTGCACCCCGCAGCGTCTGGGCCCCTTGGCAGGCCCTGGGGTTCCGCTCCGGGCCGAACACTCTCTGCTCCCTGGCCGCGGCTGCGGCCCTTTTGAATCTCCCGCCCCTCGGTGCCTGGGGCTGACGTCACCTCTGTGCCCGGGCCCCCGCCCTCCTTGGCATCCCGGCCGGCGCCCCCGCTGATGTCACCAAGAGGCGCCGGGCTGGGCTGCGGACTATCGGCCGCGCCGTCGTTCAGCGCCGCCTTTCGGCTCTCGGCGGTGCGCCCCCAGCCGCTTAACTCCCCCTCCGGGCTTTCGCCCCCCTCCTCGGAGGCTGTCCCAGTGCGGGGTAGGGCGGGTGGTCCACCTGCCCCGTCACAAGATTAAAATAGGAATCATACACAAAGGAATCACAGTCTTTGATGTAAAAAGGCAGTATAAACTTCTAAAATAAGCAGCTCCATATGCCCTTTAGGGCTGACCCACACTCAGCAGCTCAAGGATCTCTTGCTTACATTTGGGAATCTTTGCCCCTCAGAATCTAGTCAGCATAAAGATTCTGGTTTTGCTTTGTCAGGGATTTTTATCCTTTTCAACCATAATCTAAACTGATGGGATGAGTTCATGCACTGGTCTGCCTGTCCTGGAAGGCAATTGATAAGGTGTGACGGGGCAGAAGCGCCCCGCACTCCGACGCACCTGGGAGCTGTATGCCTGGCGGCTCTCCGGCCGGAGACGGGAGCCGCTGAGTCGGGCACTCCGCGGCCAGCTGCCGGGGCGGCCCCGACACAGACCGCGCAGTGGTGCGCCGGGTGTTCCCAGGCGGCCGCAAGACGCCTGGGCAAGCCGGGGAAGCCCGGTGATATCACGGGGTGCGTGACGTCACCCTGCAGCCGCAACGCTGGGCCAGAAGCAGACCCACGCCGAGCCGGGAGTGGCCCCGCCGGTGAGCAGCTGCGCGGGTATTTAAACCCCGGCCGGCCCCGTGGCAAGGGGGGAGCGCTGGGAGCGTCATCACCCGAGAGAGGACAACGGATGGGCCCCAAGCTGAGGAGGTAAGCCCCGACTCGGTGGGCCAAACCCAGGTGGGGAGAGGATGCAGCCCAGGGCGGGCAAAGGGAGCCTGTGGGCTGGTGAGTTAAGGCAGACGCCCCGCCAGCCGGACCGGACAACTTGGCTGTCTGAGTCCTTAGGGCCCTGGGCTGGGGTCCGTGAGAGGGGGCAGGCCCGGACCCCCCTCTCCCGATCGCGGGAGAAAAGCCAACCTCCTACGCGAAAGAGGCTGGCAAGCCGAAAGCACAGGTGGCTAAGACATGGGGAAGCGGACTATTGGGTGATAGGTGCACGGGATTGGGGGGGGAGGCGGCAAGGACGACCGCACCCCCGAATGGGGACGTTTACATAAGGTCTCTGTCCTTTGATACTACACAGTGTCTCCTGTGCTTTCAGTGGGCCATCCCACTGCTTCACATTCATTAATGCTTCACTTCCTGTTCAGTGAGTTACGCAATTACAAAGGTTTACCTGCAAACACTCAATATCATTTTACACCATGAGCTATAGATGCTATAAATAAGGTAAATACATGCAACATCCTATTTATAGAGTCTAGAATGGTACACTGTTCATAAGGTCTAGATGCTAAACACATTCTTATCAGCCTATATTTAACTCTAATACAGGTAAGCCAGACAGGTTTCCAGTTGTGCATTTGTGAGTGTTTAATGATATATTGGGATGAGCTGGCACCTGATCTGCTAGTTTCACACTGGCATATAAAGACCTAGTTAAAGGATACAAGATATACTGATCTCAGGCGAAAAAAGTAATACCTCAAACACTTGGTAGTTTCCATCGGTGCATTGCAGAAGGCTGTTGATGTTGTAATTATAAAACTGGAGTGAGTGCTGGGGACAAGTCATCTACGGAACAGATGAGTTAGTCAAGCGCTGAAATGGGGCAATGCCATCAAGGACAGGGAATTCTTTCTGCTCCACCATCACTTTCCATTTGGGGCAAAGTTTTAGCAGGATGCTCCTGTCCAATGACCACTAGTTGTGGGGCGTGGTAATGGTACAGCCAGGACAGATATTTTTCTCTAGAAACTAAGTCAGAAAAATCATTTAAATGGAACTAGTAGCATTTCCTATAACACAAAGAAATAGCAGTCTGTGCTATCTGGATTCACAGACTTTTCTGCCTTCCACAAATCAGGTTTCCAGTCTCAACAAACAGACACAGTTTATATACAGACTGGATTTTTTTTGCAGATTTCTGAGACAGAGGCTCCACCGTATCAAATGTTTTAGCCTCAGGCTTTTTCTTCAGTATAAAAAGCTGTTGGAAAGTCAAATGTTGCCACATCCCGCAGAACATTTTGGCAGGAACAAGATACAGATCCCGAGCTGTCCTGGCTATACATAAATGGTTTAGAAGTAATATGCAGCAGATGGCTTTGATACAAAGCCAGCATCTCACAAAAGGACTTAACACCAATTTGTTTTTAGAACTGGGTTAAATCAACTCTATTGTAAAATTAGTAACAATGAGAGTGTAAAATTAATGTAGCTCCTTAAAAGCTGATTGTTGGAAATCTATTGGATTCCATTTTCTTTGTAAGACAATAATAGCTTATTGAAATCTGGAAGATTACTTTGAAATTTCTCCAGCATTTTTCTGGGGAAAACCTCAAGTGGCAAAGTTTTAATATATGTGGTGTACAGTAAGGCTGTATATACTTTCCAAATTCCACTGTCTGCATCCACTATGAATGCCCACTTACTGATATGTGTTATAATGAGCATGGCTTACTTTGCCAATACCTACATACTAACACCTCTCCATGTTCCTGTAATTGGTTGGATCTTCCCCAGGCTTATGGGACATGTTGGGACCTTAAACCAAAACAAGAGTTTACCTGAACAAAACATTATTTTAGCCTCTTTGGGCTCAGTTCTTCTCTGGGCTCTTCAACTCTCTAGTCCTTTTCCACATGTGGCAAGGGCAACAGCTCATCTCTTCTGGTAGGGCAGATGAAGTAGCAGGTAGCCTGATCTCTCCCGCTATTCCAAGCCCTACCTCAGGGAGCCTAAAGCTGTAATATTTACATAAAGACTTGCCCTGCTTTGTTCTTCCTCAGATTACTTACACAGTTGTCTCCTCATAGGCATTCTTCAGGCCTCAACAGCTAAGCCCCTGTTGGCTCCATCCCTACCTTTTTCTCCAGAGGGAACCACCTGGCAACTCTCCCCCCTCACCCTCTCAGCATGCTCTAGTACAGTATTTTCTCCAGCTCCTTCCCAGAAGAGGCTAATCGCTACTAGTCCTTCCCCAGATTCTGTTCCTTGGCTAGCCAGCACACTGCAACTTCCCTCAACTCTTTTCCATAATGAGAACAAGCTGCTTCTTAAATATCCTCCAGCAGGCCTTGGTCTTCGACACATGCTTGATCCCATGTTACTTTCTGCTTCAGTCCCATAATAAGAACCAGGATTCTGGCACAGTTAAGAGGCTAGGCAAACACTCCTCTTGAATGTCCAGCCTATCCTGTGACAATACCAAGAAAAACAACCTCATCACGCTGTGAGGGGGTTCACTCACCACCGTAGCGGGGGTCTGCCGTCTGTCTCCGGAATCAGCTCCTTCTGCTGGCAGAGTACATTCCCTCTGGTGGGGTTTCCCCTCTTTCCTCCAGGCCGCGTCCTCTTTTAAAGCCGGTGCCCTTTCCAGGGACACTGGCGCCTGTGCCTTGGGCCACTCGCGGCCCCGCCCTCGGGCGGCTGGATCCGGGGCCGGCGGCACCTGCGCGGGCGGCCGCCGCCGAACTGGCATGGCAGGGCTGTCCCGATTCTCCGGCGACTACGCGGTCCGGCGCTTGAATGCAGGGCTCGGGGTTAGTGTCCGCTGCCCCGGCTGCCCCGTCACACATCCCCCCCCTTGGGTTTCTTGCCTTTCTCCCGTCCATGGTATATTCCGGCTCGTCCATTCTTGAGAAAAAGTCCACGTTGTTGTGTTGTCGGCCCGGTCGGTGTGTCACTTCAAACCTGTAAGTTTGTAAGGCCAGATACCATCTTGTTATTCTGGGGTTTGTCTCTCTGGGTATGTCTACACTACAGCGCTAATTCGAACTAACTTAGTTCGAATTAGTTAATTCGAACTAAGCTAATTCGAACTAACGCATCCAGACTAAAAAACTAGTTCGAATTAGCGTTTTGCTAATTCGAACTGGCATGTCCACATTGAGTGGACCCTGAACCGGGGTTAAGGCTGGCCAGAAGCAGTGCCAGCAGGGCATCAGATGAGGACTTAGAGCGTGGAGCTGCTGTCTCAGGCTAGCCGACGGCTGTGCTTAAAGGGACCCGACCCCCACCCCGGACAGACAGTTCTCAGGGGTGCCCCGCTTGCAAAGCAGTCCTGGCTTGGATTGCCCGGACTACCCACACTGGGCACATCACAGCACTCAGCTATCAAACTGGCTGCACTTGCTGCAGGCTGCCATCTGGGGAGAGGCGGTAATTGGGGGGCTGCAGGAGAGGTTCCACCCCCAGAAGATCGCAGAGCCAGCCCAGTCCTCCCTGTCGGGGGCTCGTACCCCATTCCTCCCTCACCTCCTTCCACTTACCCCTCCCTAGTCCCCCTTCCTGATGTACAAAATAAAGGACAATTGTGTTCAAAAATAGAATCTCTCTTTATTGAACAAAACTGGGGGAGACTGGGAAAAGGAGGTGGAAGAGGGGAAGAGAGAGGGTGGGAGAGGGGAGGGCAACTACAGTGATGAGGGGTTTGGAACAGATCCCATATGAAGAGAGGCTAAAGAGACTGGGACTTTTCAGCTTAGAAAAGAGGAGACTGAGGGGGGATATGATAGAGGTCTATAAAAGCATGAGTGGGGTGGAGAGGGTGCATACAGAAAAGTTCTTCATTAGTTCCCATAATAGAAGGACTAGAGGACACCAAAGGAAAGGAATGGGTAGCAGGCTTCAAACTAATAACAGAAAGTTCTTTTTCACACAGCAAAGAGTCAACCTGTGGAACTCCTTGCTGCAGGAGGCTGTGAAGGCTAGAACTAGAACAGAGTTTAAAGGGAAGTGAGATCAAGTCATGGAGGTTGGGTCCATGGAGTGGTGTTAGCCAGGGGGTAGGAGTGGTGTCCCTGCCCGAAGTTTATGGCAGGCTGGAGAGGGATGGCACAAGAAAAATGGCTTGGTCACTGTCTTTGCTCCCCTCCAGCGTTCCTAGGGTTGGCCGCTGTCGGCAGACAGGCTACTGGACTAGATGGACCTTTGGTCTGACCAGTACGGCCATTCTAAGCTCAGGGCTCAGGGTTGGGGGTCTCAGTGGACCACCTTGATTTTCATGCAAACCTGCTCCTGGGTGGCCAGGCTGGCAGCTCTCCTGCCCTAGACGGCCGCTTTCCGGTGCCTAGTGCGGAGGTCGTGGACGAGATCCACGATGTCTGCACTGGACCAGGAGGATGCCCGCCTCTTGTGGTCCTGTGCAAGCTCCCGGGAGCCGCCAGCCTGGTCCCAGGAAGAGGGGGAGGGTTGGGGGCATCGGGTGGCTGGCTTGAGCCATGCCAGGTGCAGGGTCTGCTGGCTGGGTGCTGGCAGGCTTGCACCTGGCACGGGCACTGTAGCCAGCCCTTGCCCCTTTAAGGGGTCTGGGGCCAGGAGGGGGGCAATAGAGTTTCCCTGTTGTTGGCCAGAGTGGCCACCAGGGAAAGCTGGGGAGGGCTAGCCTCCCACTAGTTCGAATTAAGGGGCTACACACCCCTTAATTCAAACTAGTAAGTTCGAACTAGGCTTAGTCCTCGTACAATGAGGTTTACCTAGTTCGAACTAAGCGCTCTGCTAGTTCGAATTATGTTCGAACTAGCGGAGTGCTAGTGTAGCGCCTATCAAAGTTAATTCGAACTAACGTCCATTAGTTTGAATTAACTTTGTAGTGTAGACATACCCTCATAGACTGCAGCCACTTTAGGGGGGCGTGGTCCGTTATTAATTTGAAAGAGTTTCCGAGCAAGTAATACCGTAAAGCCTCGATGGCCCATTTTACGGCAAGTGCCTCTTTCTCTATTGTCGCGTAGGCCTTTTCCCTCGGGAACAGCTTTCGGCTCAGGTATAGGATGGGGTGTTCCTCCCCCCCTACCTCCTGGGCCAAGACCGCCTCAACCCTACTGCTGAGGCGTCTGTCTGTACTATGAACTCCTTCGAGAAGTCCGGTTGTCTTAGTACCGGGGCCCGCATTAATGCTGTTTTTAACTCATTAAACGCTCTTTCTGCCTCTCCCGAGGGTGTTACCCTTTTAGGTTGGTCAGCCCTCGTCAGGTCCGTGAAGGGGGCCGCTATTGTCGCAAATTGGGGAATAAATCTTCTGTAGTACCCTGCTAGGCCTAAGAATTGCCACACCTGTTTCTTGGTTGTTGGAAACTTATACTTCACTAGGGCTTTTACTTTATCCAGCAATGGTCGTAGTTTCCCCCTCCCCACCGTGTACCCTAGGTATGTTACCTCCCGTTGGCCTATATGGCATTTGGTGGGGTTGGCCGTGAGACCCGCGTCCCTTAAGGTTCCTAACACTGCTCGCAGGTGTGGCGTATAGTCCTGCCACGTGTGGCTGTAGATGACTATATCGTTGATATAGGCTGCTGTGTATTCTCGGTGGTCCTGCAAGATTTTATCCCTCAATCTTTGGAATGTCGCAGCAGCCCCATGTAGGCCAAACGGCATCGTCCTGAAGTGGAACAATCCAAACGGGGTTGAAAAGGCAGTTTTCTCTCTCAAGGTTGGGGTGAGCGGGATCTGCCAGTACCCTTTCGTCAAATCTAGCGTTGAGATGTATCTGGCCTGTCCTAGTCTATCCAGCAACTCGTCTACGCATGGCACGGAGTACGCGTCAAATCTGGATATCACGTTCACCTTCCGGAAATCCACACAAAATCGGAGCGTCCCATCTGGCTTTGACACTAGTACGATTGCACTCCTCCAGCCACTCTGGGATTCCTCAAGCACCTCTAGCCGTAACATTTCCTGGACCTCTTCCCGCATGGGGATCCACATTTTCCGGGGTAGGGGCCTTAGCGCATCACAGACCCTTTTCCCTGGGGTTGTCGAGATGTGGTGGTAAATCGCTGATGTTTTCCCGGGTGTTTTCGTGAGCGTGTCGGCGTATTCCTGCGTGATGGCTTTTACCTCTTGACATTGGGCCACCGTGAGGCCTTCCCCCATCATTGGGCCTGTGTCGTTCTTCATCTCCCCAGCCCAGGGGCCTACCTCAGGCTCGTCTAGCTCTGTCGTGATCAGGAACGCTTCGCGGGGCTTCCACTTCTTCAAAAGGTTGACATGGTATACTTGTGATCTTGCTCGCTTATCATCTATCTGTATTTTGTAGTCCACCGGTCCGACTCTCCGTACGACCTCAAAGGGTCCCTGCCACCGGGCTAACAACTTCGATTCCCTTATTAGCAATAGGAGAAGGACTCGGTCTCCGGCTTCAAACTCCCGCATCTTAGCACCGTGGTTATACGCTAATGCCTGGCGGTCTTGGGCTTGCTGCAAATTTCTTGCCGCAAATTCCCCGAGCCAAATCAGCCTCTCTCTCAGCTTGAGGACGTAGTTTACACTCCCTTGGACCCTGGACTCCTGCTCTTCCCATGTCTCCTTCACTAAGTCTAGGATACCTCGTGGTTGTCGTCTGTACAGCAATTCAAACGGCAAGAACCCCGTCGAAGCGTGCAGCACCTCTCTGATGGCAAATAGTAGGGCCGGCAGGGCTTTGTCCCACTCACGGGGTTCTTCATCTATGAATCGCCTCAGCATTTCTTTCAGTGTCCAGTTGAATCGTTCCACCACCCCGTCCGTTTGGGGGTGATAGACAGAAGTCCGCAACGTTTTTACTCTTAGAAGCCTGCACAATTCTTGGATCAGGCGGGATGTCACGTTAGTCCCTTGATCCGTCAGGATCTCCTTCGGAATTCCCACCCGGGAGAATATTTTGATTAGCTCCCCGGCTATCGTGGGCGCGGTGGTGTTCCTCAGTGGTACTGCCTCGGGATAGCGGGTGACGTAGTCTACCAGGACCATTATATATTGGAACCCCATTGAGGACTTCTCCACTGGTCCTACCAGGTCCAGGCCCACTCTGGCGAAGGGGACGCTTACTACGGGGAGGGGTACCAGCGGAGCCTTGGGGCATAGTTGTAAGCACGTGCGCTGGCAGGTGGGGCATGAATCACAGAAGTCCCAAACCGCTCGGAATATTCCCGCCCAGAAGAAGTGTTGTATAATTCGTTGTAGGGTCTTCTCCCTGCCCAGATGCCCGGACCAGGGGTTCGCATGGGCCAGCTCCAGTACCTTATGCTGGTAGCAGCGTGGTACTAGCAACTGCCAGACCATCCCCAACCCCTCGGTTTCTCGGGCCACACGATACAGGCGGTCCCCCCGTACCTTGAAGTATGCCCCTTGTGAGCTCGGTGTGCCGTCTTCCTCTTCTCCTCGGGCCTGCTCCCAGGCATGGGCCAGCATCGGGTTGTTTCTTTGCTCATAGAGGAAGTCGTGCTCGGTGACCCAGTCGGGCTCGGTTTCACTGGCCTCCAGCCCTTCCCTCTGGGGTTCCGGGTCGGGTTGGTTCCATGCCTGTAACATCTGCCAGAAACCTGGCCAATCCCGTCCCAGTACCACTGGGTAGGCGAGCTGAGGTGCCAAAGCTACTTGGCAGATGCCCTCTTCGCCCTCACATTGTAGCCGCACCCAAGCGGTGGCATAGGGCCGTATGTCTCCATGAATGCACCTCACCCACACTGTGGTCCCGGCGGGCTCGGGACTTAGGACCAAATCCTCACGGACCATCGTCTGCCCACAACCCGAGTCCACCAATGCCTGAACCAGGACCCCCTCCATCAACACTTGGGCAGTTACTGTAGCTCCTCGATTAGGGCGAGAGGACACCCCCAGGGGTACCCCTTGCCCAAAGGAGCAGTCCATAAAGGGGCACTCTGCCGTAAAGTGCCCCTCCTGTCCACACTCGTAGCAGCGGTTACGGGAGGACCCCTCTTCGGCCTGTCCTTCCCCGGGTGTTTCCTCCCGGGTCCCTCCTATCCCGGGGTTCCTTCTCTCTTGGCCTCGGGCTGCCTCCTCGCCCATCCATGGCCCAGGCCCCAGCGAGCCTCAGTTCCCCTGCCTCCCCTTTCTGGCTTCCCGTGGCCTTTTAAGGGTTGCTCCCCCCGGGTCTCTCTATCCCCCCCTTCCCATTCCTCCCGGGGGTTCAGCCGCCATATAATTTTCCATGACTGTGACGGCATCGGCCAGCATTTGGGGGCAATGACGGCGTACCCATTGCTGGGCCCCCTGGGGGAGGATTTGGAGGAACTGTTCCAGTATTACAATGTCCGCCAACTGGGGTTCTAGCCATCGCTAGGCCAGTTCCCTTAGCTTCTGGGCCACCGCTCTCGGTCACGCCCTGTGCGGATATTGCTTGCTTCGGAATCTCTGCCTATAGGTCTCCGGGGTCACGCCTATCTGATCCAATATTGCCTCTTTAACTTTATAGTATTTTAGGGCGTACTGGGCTGCCAAGCTCCTATAGGCGAGCTGCGCCAGCCCTGTGAGATAGGGTGCCAGGAGGGTGGCCCAATATTCCTTGGGCCAACGGGCAGCTTGCGCTACCCGCTCGAAAGTGACCAGGTACGCTTCCGGGTCATCCAGAGGCCCCATCTTCATTAGCCATATGGGTAACTGCGGGAGGGTCTACCAGTCCCTCACTTCCCTCTCCCACTGGCCCAACGCTGGCACCTCGTCCTATTCCGTGTTACACCCATCTTTCTTGTTGTTGCGTTATTTCCCTAACCAGCTGTCTTTGTTGTTCCTGGCCTTGAGCGGCCAGCTGCTGCAACAACTGCACTTGATGTTGCTGCTGTTGTTTTTGTTGCTCAATGAGCCAATCAAATATCTGGGCGGGGTCCATTGTCCTGGCCGTCCTCCCCTTCACCCCGGGGAGGCGCCTTCCACCCTTCTTGGGGTTCCCCGCCGTTTTGGGCAGGTTCCCCCCCCTTTTTTTGTGTGTGTACCCCCTTTTAGCCTAGGGGTTCGGGGCTATGCCCACATTCTCCACCATCTGTGAGGGGGTTCACTCACCACCGTAGCGGGGGTTCTGCCGTCGGAATCAGCTCCTTCTGCTGGCAGAGTACCTTCCCTCTGGTGGGGTTTCCCCTCTTTCCTCCAGGCCGCGTCCTCTTTTAAAGCCAATGCCCTTTTCAGGGACGCCGGCGCCTGTGCCTTGGGCCACTCGCGGCCCCGTCCTCGGGCGGCTGGATCCGGGGCCGGCGGCGCCTGCGCAGGCAGCCACCGCCGAACAGGCACGGCAGGGCCGTCCCGATTCTCCGGGTTAGCGTCCGCTGCCCCGGCTGCCCCGTCACACACGTCCATCGTCGTACACTGCTTTTGCTTCCCCTTGATTTCAGGATCAAGTTCAAAGCTCCCCAGTTTAGTTTTAAAACTCCACATTGACTCATTGTGAACTACTTTTGGGGCAATCCCTGTCTCTTACCTTTGCTCCTCCAGCACCTGTTCTGTTATCTGTGTAGGTTTGTCTATAAAGGATTTGGCACTTGAAAATTTTCTAGATAAAAAATATGGCAAAAACAGCAGCTGTGTTTTCTCTTGGGACTTAAATAAACAAACTAATATTGTTCTTCCTCCACCATCTCACCACAGCTTTTGCCTTTTTGGCTCCTGACTTTTGGAACAGTTTCCCGGTATCCCTTTGCCTTATCAGTGTAGTATGATGAGTGGAATAGGAGAAGATTTGACACTGTTAATTTCATTAAAATGCTCTTTATCTCATTTCATGTCTCATTTGGCACTGAGGCCAAAATGTGTATACCTGGGTGCATAGAGTTAGCTTTTGAATCCATATTTAAGCACTAACCTAAAAGTCAACGGGTGGAGGCAATGGGTGAAGGGCAATGGGTAACAGGGGGGACCCATTCGTCATGTGACCATCCTCAGCCCATGAAAACCCCTCCCGTCTGTGCCTCAGGTCCCACCTCTCCTCACCCCTCTTCCATACCCTGGTCCCACTCTCTGTCCATCCCTCCCCTTCCTTGCTTCACCCCCTCCATTCCCTGCTCCGCCTCTGCCCTGTCTCTTCTCTCCCTGACAAATGTGGCCCGAGGGACTAGATGGGCTAGGACTGGTGCTGGCAATAGGGGTCTGCCCTCCCAGCCCCATACTCCCTGGTAGCAGTGGGGGAAGCAAAGCAACAGCCCCAGCTCACTGTGCTCCTCTGGCTGCATTGCTCCATTTCCTGCATGTCAATGCAGAGTGGTCCCACCCTCTCTCCTGAGTGACGTGCCTGGAGGAGCTCAGGGAACTGGGACTATTGCTCCGCTTGCCTCACCATGGCTGGTGAGTGTGTGTGTGCGTGTGTGTGGGGGGGAGCAGGACCCCTGCTGCAGGCACCAGACTCCCAACCCTGCTAGTCCCCTCCCTGGCTGCTGGCTGGCCCTGCCACCCATGGTGTTTGGGGGGCACATGACCCCTTGTGCCTCCCCCACTCATGACCTATGCTGGAAGCCTTAGAGTTCTGTCTATAGGCATGCCCCTTCATCATAAGGCATATCTCTTGCCTTCTCTCAATGGATCAAAAGAATAGCTGACAGTCCTTGATGGGATATTAAGCAGGCTAGGTAGTGCAGTACCAAACTGTCTATGGATGTCACCCAGAAGTATAGCACATATTTTGTAATACAGACATGCACACATATCCATAACTCAAAACACAAAGGTGATAGAAACATAAACGAGATTAACATATTTGGCAGATTATAACATATTTTCAAATATCTTACATGTGGCACAATTCATTGTCATTTGTGACGGGGTGCAGAGACCCCGCACCCCGCACCAGGGAACCTGCGCCCTCTCGGAGGGGCTGCGGAACGGGTACCGGCCGTGTGCCGGCTGCTCCCGAGCTGCAGCTCAGCTAAGTGGTGCTGCGGCTCAGCTGAGTAACGCCGCTGGAGGAGCGCCGCGGGCGGGCTCAGCTGGAGGAGCGCCGCAGAACAGCTGAGCCCGCCCCGGCCCCGCCGGTGAGACGGGGAGGCGTGATGCACCGCGTCGGATGGCGTGGGGGCGGGGCAAGTAAAACCCCCGGCACGGTGGGAACTTTAAAACCCTGCCGGCCGCCAGAGAAGGGGGGAGACCCGCAGGCTGCACGGACTCGTCAGGGAGCAGTGAGATGTGGACGCTCCTGTGATTGTCTCTCCGGGGCGCCCAGACGCCGTGAGTACGGACAACCCTGAGAAGGGGGGAGGAAGGAAGTAGCCCAGGGCAGGGCGGTGAAACAGCCCGTGGGCTGATGCGTTTAGGGGCACAACCCCGTCAGCCAGACCGAGACTGGTGCGCAGTCTCAGTCCTTAGGGCCCTGGGCTGGGGCCCGAGAGTGAAGGCGGGCCCGGGCCCTCCTTCCTTCCCCCGCCCGAGGAGAAGGGAAATACAGCAAAAACCCCAACGTGAAGGGCAAGACCACCCAATTTGAAGAAAAGCTGTCCAGCCCCCTGGACCAGGCTGGGGGTGCCCGGTCACATCATTGTACAATATTGATATACTGTCCCCCAAATTCCATATGTCATCACATTCACTCACTGCAGCTCTCATTGACTTTAGTGGAGGTTGCCAGACTGAAAATGAGAGCAAATTGTCATTAAAAGTGCAAGTATTTCATAACTCACAAATTATATTATTATAACTGCTCAACCAAAAAGTTGAAGAGTATCTGATTTGCTGATCACCAACCTGTCTAATTAATGAGAGGGAAATTTTCCCTTGTGCAAAGATCTTCAGTCTCACTCAAGCACCATTAACACTAAAGTAGTTCTTTTGTGGATGCTCTGAACTGGGTGGTAAATAACAAAATGAGATGAAGACTGGGGAAGAGGTACACTAATTCTTGAGGGAAACACAAAGTAACACAGAAACCTGTTGGGGAACATTTTTACTCGCCTGGGCACTCATTAATGGATCTCAAAGTTACCATATTATTACAAGCCAATTTCAAAAACCAGCTTGAAAGGGAAGCTGCAGAACTTAATTTCATTTACAACTTTGATACCTGCAATAGAGATTTAAACAAAGACCTTAACTGGATTACCTGCTACATTCCACATCATAATGACATAAAAAGCCAAGCACTGGGTACTTAAGAGTACTTAGAACCCACTTAGCATAGACTCTCTAACTGACAATTCCCCCCACATTTCTCCCCTTCTCTTTCCCTCCCCATCCCCTCTCTTTCTCTGCTATTTAGTTTGCAACCTGGACCCCTTAAGTCCATTCATCTGAAGAAATGGGTTGTGTCAACGAAAGTTCATGATACCATCTACATTTTTGGTAGTCTCTAAGGTGCTGCAGGACTATTTGTTGCTTTTTATGTTTCTTGAGGGAAAGTAATTCAAACAAACATAATAGGAAAGAGAAACCTAGGAAGCAAAGATGCTGAGAGAGACTTAGATGTGAGAGTAGATAGCAAATTAGACATTAATTTTCAGTTCAAAATAAGCCAATGAATTTATGGGTTGCATATGCTGACACATTACGTCATGGATGTGAGAAGTAGTAGTTCTTTTCTGTGGGCTTGATACTGTGAAGTACTGAGCATTCTGGTCCTGATCCAGCAAAGCATTGCGTATGTGCTTAACTCTATGTGCTTGAAAAGTCCCACTGAAGTAAATAGAGACTACTTATGTTCTTAAAGTTGGGCATGTGTGTGTTTTGCTGGACTGGGGTGAGACTGCTCAGTGCCTGCAAGATCAAGCCCTATATAGCTCTGGTGCAGCTGCTTCTGGAAGTTTGCATTCGTGTATGACTACACCACTAGAAGAATAGTGATATGGTGGAGGAAGTTTAAAAAAAACCAACAAAGTCATCAGATAGCTGGAACAATTGACATATAAGGAAAAAAAATTGAAAAGCTATGTAAACACTGCTTGTCTAAAACAATGAAATATGTGGACAGATATGAAAAACAGTCTACAAATATCTGAAGAGAGTAATCTCTACAGCTAGAAAAATAGTTAGAAGGTATGAATGGGATACAATTAAGAAAAGGAAAATTTAGGTTGAAAATTAGAAGAATCTTCTAATCAGTGAGATATTTTAGATTGGCTTACAGGGCTAATTGTACACAAACTTTAAAACTGGATTGGATAAAATTATAGAATGTATCCTGATTGGAACCAACCTGCATTTGCAGTGGGTGGACTGGATACTTTAATAAGTTTCTTGAAGATTGTGTGATTCTTTTGTGATTCTACCTAGCATAAAAATCTTGATCTGAATTGGGGAAATAGCTTTAATTTTGTGGCTCTTCTACTAGCTTTTTAAAAATTAAAATATCCTTGTATATTTCAGTACATTGCTATTGCAAAATAGTACTGCTTAGTTCCCCTGGAAGATATTGGGGGCAAATTCTGTTTTCAGCAATTCCACTGCCAATCCTGACTTCAGTGGAATATGTCCAGATTGACACCACTGCAACTGAGATGAGAATCTGTCCCAAGAAGTTCAGCTCTAGGTGGTGCAATATATTTAGGATTTCTTCATCTTTCCATCTCTTGCTGCCAAAAAGATTGTTACTTTTTAATTACCATTATAGTCTAAAAATACTTCATATTTAATGAAAATATTTAAACTGTACTTTTTGTTGAAGACCCAATACATACAGCAGATTAAATCTGATTGGCATGCAGTGAGATCTTGCTATGGACAAGTAAACAGACTGTCTGGACTCTGTATTGTTTGAAGGAAGTACCCAGACATGTAGACCTAGACCTACAAAAGCATTTAGGCTCCTAACTTCCACTGAAATCAATATAAATTGGGAGCTTAAATATCTTTGAGGATCTGAGCCTTAGATCTAGAGATTCGGATTAAGAAAACCAAGCACCATATCATCACCTAGATAGGCTGGTTCCACATACCAGACAGGGAATGATGTGAGTTTCCCCTCGGTTTTCTTCTTTTTTTTTTTCCTTTCTGGAAGTGAGAGGAGATGGGGGCTTGTTCCTGAGCTGAAGTAGTGAGTGGTTCAGCACCTTAAAAAACATGTCTGCCCAACATCCGTGTAGGCTTTGGGTTCCATGGAAGTCAGGGCTATATGCTTATATAGCTGTCTGCAGAGCCATCCACAAACTCCTGGCTCCCCACACCACTTCCTGAAACCTGACAGTACAGCTAGGCTGTGTCTACACTGGCATGAATTTCCGGAAATGCTTAAAACGGAATACTATTCCGTTTTCAGTTTTTCCGGAAAAGGAGCGTCTACATTGGCAGGCTGCTTTTCCGGAAAAGCCCTTTTTCCGGAAAAGCGTCTGTGGCCAATGTAGACGCGCTTTTCCGGAAAAGACTACTGGGCTGTCTACACTGGCCCTTTTCCGGAACAGTGTTCCGGAATAAGGACTTATGCCCGAGCGGGAGCAGAATAGTTTTTCCAGAATAGTGGCTGATTTTGTACAGTAGAGCGTCGTTGCTTTTCCGGAAATTCAAGGGCCAGTGTAGACAGCTCGCAGCTTATTCCAGAAAAGCGGCTGATTTTCCGGAATAAGTGGCCCAGTGTAGACACAGCCCTAGTGTAGAAGCTGCCCTGCTGGAGATGGAGCAGTGCTTCAGAACTGCAGAAGGGGAAAGCAGTATGACAATGTTGCCAGAATCAGCCCTGACTTATCCACCACAGTCCTTCAGGTTTCCAAAGTGAAGATAGGGGTTGGGTTATCATATCACAGAAAAAAGCTCTCTGTGAGTACTCTCACTCTGGGCCACTCCCTGCTGTACTGCACAGCCCAAAACTCCCAGAGTCCCTCCCCAGGGGAAGCAGAAGGGTTGGGATCAATTTGTGGGGAGACATGGATGGTGGGTATAATAGGTCTGGGAGGCTAAGCCTCAACAAACAGGATGCAGCACTGCTCCTCTTCCCTCCCCTGCTCTGCCTCTTCCCCTTCCCCTGAGGCCTGCCCTCTCTCTGCCCCTTCCTGCCCCTGGTCCACCTCTTCCCTCCAGCCCACACCACCTGCTGCTCACCAGGTCACTCCTCTCTTCCACCCCTTCCACCCTCAAGGCTGCAATCACTCACCAAGTTGCTCCTTTCCTCTACTCTGAGGCCCTGCTGCTCACCGTTGCCACTTGCTCTTCTCTTCTCTTCTGTGGAAGAGGAGAAGAGCAAGCAGCAACGGTGAGCGGTGGGATGTCAGGGGGAGGAAAGTGTGGTCAGGCTTGCTGTGGAGCAGGAGTGGGGTATGGGTGGGGTCTCCGGGGAGAGCCCTAACAAGGACAAGCTTTGGGGCAGGGCAGGGGGTGGGGCCATGGTCTGGATGAAGGGGAGCTAGCTTCTTGCGCTTGCACCGGCCTCCCCAAATGCTGGAGCCACATGCCACCCATGTGCGGGGTGAGTTTCCTGCACTCCTACAGTCCAAATAAGCAGGGTTCTTGCTGCCTCCACCCATGAAATTGGAGACACAACAGGATCCCAACTCTTTTTCTTTCCAGCCAGGGATATAAAAGGGCAGAATGCTTTGGGGGCACTTTGCTGGCAGGCCTCTTCCTCCAGCTTGGCTTAAGAAGAGAAACTTTTATTTAAAAAACCAGGAAGTACATTTTTCAGAGCAATTAATTTGGGGGAATAATTCAATCTGTACCATTTATCTTCAAGTTTGCTGCCATTAAAGCAAGGTCAGTGGCTTTGTTTTTCTTCTCTGGTAATTCCTTTCCTGGCAAAACCGTTTCACATGTACACAAGTGTTTGGCAGGTTTGCAAAATAAATTGAGCTCAGTTCAGTTTCAGAGGAAGGATTCCATGTGCCCCTCACTGTAACACTTCATAAACATTTGTGGAACTAGGAGAGTAGGCCCCAGATGGGATCAGATTTCATGATAAACACAGATGGTGTTTATATTTAAATATGCCAAAAGTGGTAATGATTGCAAACTTTGGAAGGATTTATTTGTATGTTGTTCCATCCTGGCCTCTGGTAGTTCAGGATGCTATGACCTGCCTTTCAGAGAAAGGAAACATATTTGGATAATGCTATTCAGTGTTCTAAAATAACTTCATACAATTTTGTTTGCCTTCTCCAGAAGGACACTAAGCTTCTGTTTCCCAAGAAGTTTTTATCCTCTAGTATTGAAGCTGGAGACTGAGGCCTGCAGAGAGCATTTTATATGACTAATTGTTGGTTTACAATATATGCTCCTTAGTGGTTCAATACCTTCTCCTTTCAGAAAATCAAATACATGTATTTTGGAACTGACAGCTCTAATCGTTTAAGTTTTTATGCCACGTTCTTCATGGCTCATCACCGGTGAGCATATTCCAGCAGTGCATTAATCAACATGATTACACCATTGTCATGTGTTTCTTTTCTCATTCTATCCTTGGGGGAGAAGTGTGTGCCAGGCAAATGTCGGGGATTGTTTATATTATATACATCTCTGTATGTTCACGCATACGTGTTGCTATCTGTTTATGTTAGAGAAGACAAGTCAAAGAAATGCTGCTTGCATCTAGGGCAGAAGGTGGTGAAGTTAATGATGGTTCTTAGCTCCTGGGAGATCTGATTCCACTGTCCTGTGCTTGCTTTGGAGAAAGCTCTGTGTCTGGCACAGAAGAGCTTTACAGTCTGGGATTGTATGTACAGACACCAGTAAACCATACTCATGTGCATACATGCTTCTTCGGGACACAAATGCTAGACTTTTGGCCCAGATTCTCATCGCAGGCCCACCAGTGTAAATGTAGAGTAAACCCACTTAAAAATGAGAGGCTATGTCTGCACTGTGGGGTTTTTCTGGGATACCGGAGGTATCCCAGCAAAACTCCACTGTGTCCAGGGAATGTGTTTACTCGTCTGCTTTTTTTTGTGGAAGAGCAAACGTGCTCTTTTGGGGAGCCCTGTATACCTTGTTCCATGAGGGATAAGGTCTCTGCCGAAAGAGGAGGCTTTTCTGCCATTTGGCCCCATCTAGACAGGGCCAAATGGCGGAAAAGCCTCTTCTGGAAAAAGTGATCAGGAAGAGCTACGCAAATTGCACTCCTCAATTTGCGTCGCTTTTTCCAACAAAGGACTGTAGTGTAGATCTAGTCAGACTGACCTGCTTACAGTGCTCTCTGCTACAAAAAATGTGTTTGGTTATGCAACACTGTGTGGTTGATCTAACTGCCATTATAGACATAGGTAGGTTGATGGAAGAATTCTTCTGCTACCTGAAGAAGTTTTTCATTACGTTGACAGAAAACCATGTTCGGTCTTTGTAGGAAATGTCTATACCTGGCACTGGGTCAGCACAGTTGCAGCATCAGAGTTGTGTTGCTGTAGTGTAGATCTACCCTAAAACTACCGTGGAAAGGAGAAGAGCAGCAGAGGGATATAAGAAATTGGCAGTATACTAATTGTACCTAAGGAAAAAAAGGTTTAAACAGAGATACAGTTACTCAACTGCAAATCCTGCCAACATAGTCATTAACTGTTGCAGAAATCACTAACCGCAGAAACTTTTGTTGATACACTTTACCACACATGCACCATCCTATCCAAACACACAGCAGGACTCTTCCCGTCCACGATAAATATGAGGCACTTCCATCATATAATCACCGTACACACACAAAATTCCTGCAAGTTACACTCCACATAAACTCTGAACGCAGATAGATTTCGATACATTCTCTGCAGACATGTGTACCTAGGTCACGTGTCATTAGTACGTGAACTGGCAGGAGATAGGTGCTTAGATTGTTTGCAGAATATAACAACCTGCACTGGAACTCAAGAGTCCTTGCCCAAAGTGCTAATGGCATTTATAACGGCCTTATGCAGTCAGGGCTTGATTTTACATCTAGTCCAAAAATACAGAAAAAGTTTGGACAAATGCTTTGTTGGGGCCTTAATCCACTTGACACTCAGAGCAAAGATGGATCAGCAACACTGTTTTCTACAACACCCAGATTCAGCATGACGGGCTTACTTGGTGACCGTGCAGTAACTCAGGTGAAGAACATATTTTAGAAGATACCCAAGATTAGGATTTTGTAGTTTACTGAACGGCCAGCATAGTCACGGGGGCTACATCTACACTGGCAAGATTTTGCGCAAATACTTTTAACGCAAGGGTTTTTGTGTTAAAGTATTTGCTCAAGAGAGTGTCTACACTGGCATGTGCTTTTGCGCAAGAGATGTGCTTTTGTGCAAAAGCATCCGTGCCGGTGTAGATGCTCTCTTATGCAAGAAATTAATGTTGCCTGTCTATACTGGCCTCTTGCACAAGAACAGTTGCGCAAGAGGGCTTATTCCTGAGCGGGAGCATCATAGTTCTTGCGTAAGAAGCACTGATTTCACACATTAGAACATCAGTGTTCTTGTGCAAGAATTCCCCGCCAGTGTAGGCAGGCAGCATGTTTTTGCACAAAAGCAGGTGCTTTTGCGCAAAATCATGCCAATGTAAACACAGCCAGAGACAAGACATTAATACAACAAGTAGGAGTAAGACATGAAAAACGTAATGACCTCATTGTCGTTTGGGTTGAAATAGAGCCAAGGAACTAGAAGCAATGACAAACAAAATGTAGGGAAATGCCAAATGCCCTAAGGCTCTGAATCCTAAAATAGGTTAGCAAGTGCAGTGCAGCAAAGTGAAAACTATTTAAGGAATAGCTGGGAGACATTAAAATCTTTCACTCCAAGCACAGAAAAGGGGTCAGGAGAAGCTAGGATGGTTGAACAGTGAAGTACCAAGTAGTGTAAGCAATAAACAGGAGATTATAAAAAATGGATGTAATCAGATAAAAATGAAAATTGGTCAGGGGAAAAAACAAAAAGCAAATTAAAAAGATAATGATGACAAATGGAAATTTGTCAGCACATAAGAATGCTGCACCATTATTTACAGAATGGGAAAAATGACCCTCAGTCAGAGAGTTGTTGTTAACGGTTCTAAATCCTGCTGGAAAGGGATAACAAGTGGAGTTCCACAAGGGTCTGTTTTGGGACCCGTACTGTTCAATATCTTCATCAATGATGTAGATATTGGGATAGAGAGTACGCTTATTAAGTTTGCAGATGATACCAAACTGGGTGGGGTTGCAACTTCTTTGAAGGATAGGGACATAATTCAAAATGACCTTAGCAAGTTAGAGAAATGGTCAGAGGTAAACAGGATGAAGTTTAATAAAGAGAAATGCAAAGTGCTCCACTTAGGAAGGAACAATCAGTTCCATACATACAAGATGGGAAGTGACTGTCTAGGAAGGAGCATGGCGGAAAGGGATCTAGGGGTCATAGTGGACCACAAGTTGAATATGAGTCAACAGTGTGATGCTGTTGCAAAAAAAGCAAATATGATTCTAGGTTGTATCAACAGGTGTGTTGTAAGAAAAACTCGTGAAGTCATTCTGCTGCTCTACTCTGCACTAGTTAGGCCTCAGCTGGAGTACTGTGTCCAGTTCTGGGTGCCACATTTCAAGAAAGATGTGGAGAAATTGGAAAGGATACAGAGAAGAGCGACAAGAATGATTAAAGGTCTAGAGAACTTGACCTATGAAGCCAGGCTTCATGAACTGGGCTTGTTTAGTTTGGAAAAAAGAAGATTAAGGGGGGACATGATAGCGGTTTTCAAATATCTAAAAGGGTGTCACAAGGAGGAAGGAGAAAATTTGTTCCTCTTGGTTTCTGAGGACAGGACGAGGAGTAATGGGCTTAAAGTGCAGCAAGGGAGGTTTAGATTGGACATTAGGAAAAAATTCCTAACTGTCAGGGTGGTCAAATATTGGAATAAATTGCCAAGGGAGGTGGTGGAATCTCCCTCTCTGGAGATATTTAAGAACAGGTTAGATAGACATCTGTCAGGGATGGTGTAGGTGGAGCTTGGTCCTGCCTTGAGGGCGGGGGGCTGGACTCGATGACCTCTCGAGGTCCCTTCCAGTCCTATTATTCTATGATTCTATGAAACATAAAGTGCTGTAAAACTTAAAACAAATTAAGGTTTTGCCAAATTTCAGTTGTGTTGATGTACCTCCCAGACTTCTCTCTTGGGGTACCCTTAGAGCTACTTGTACCACTGAGAAACACTGGTCTATAGCATTAACACAGGCTTTTGCTTATCGGTTAATTGACTATACTATTACATCCCTAATGATTAGGGCTTGCCAAGCGGCGGCAAGCCCTGCTCGCCAGCCGTGCGGTTTCGCACCATTCTGCATTCTGCGCATGTGCAGAACGATCTGCACATGCGCAGATCGCTCTGGGTCATAATCTACTTGCCACGGGCGAATAGATTACATTATTTGTTGAGCCCTGCTAATGATGATGACCCTGGTTTTCTCCACACCATCTTAATGCACGCTACAGGGCTATGTGTACACTGGCGGGTTCTTGCTCAAGAACTCTTGCACAAGAACATGTCCACACGGCCACGTGCTTTTGTGCAAGAGATGAGCTTTTGCACAAGAGCATCCATGGCAGTGTGGATGCTCTCTTGCGCAAGAAAGCTCTGATGGTCATTTTAGCCATAGGGCTTTCTTGCGCAAGAAACCCCTGCCATGAGTCCACACTGCCCTCTTGCACAAGAGGGCTTACACTTGTTAGAAAAGAGCATAGCTCTTGCGCAAGCGCAAGCCCTTTCTTCCCATGCTTTACTGTAAATCTTCTTGCACAAGAGTGGGCAGGCCATGTGGACGCTCTGCGGGTTCTCAATCAAGAACAGTTGTTCTTGTGCAAGAACCCACCAGTGTAGACATAATCCAGGAGTTGCATAAAGAAATCACAATTGTATAATTAGCTCAATACCATCCTTGCTCTGAAGCAGTGCCTAGCAGATAAAATGTTGCCAAAGTGAAACAGGAAGGCTACGTCTACACTGGCCCCTTTTCCGGAAGGGGCATGTAAATTTCACTAGTCGTCGTAGGGAAATGCGCGGGGGATTTAAATATCCCCCGCGGCATTTAAATAAAAATGTCCGCCGCTTTTTTCCGGCTTTTAAAAAAGCCGGAAAAGAGCGTCTAGACTGGCCCCGATCCTCCGGAAAAAGTGCCCTTTTCCGGAGGCTCTTATTCCTACTTTGAAGTAGGAATAAGAGCCTCCGGAAAAGGGCGCTTTTTCCGGAGGATCGGGGCCAGTCTAGACGCTCTTTTCCGGCTTTTTTAAAAGCCGGAAAAAAGCGGCGGACATTTTTATTTAAATGCCGCGGGGGATATTTAAATCCCCCGCGCATTTCCCTACGACAGGGGTGTCCAAACTTTTTTCAAAGAGGGCCAGATTTGATGAAGTGAACATGCGTGAGGGCCAACCATTTTGCCTGACATTCTTTGAACCATTAAAATTAAATGCAAATTAACTATTTTATGCAAAGTTTATTGCAAACAGCATACTTTTCATTTCATCACATGGATGACAAATCTAAACAGGTGTTAAATCACTCTGCCTTTCATATCTGAAGGCCAGATAAAAAAAAATCCAAGAAGCTGAAATATATGTCAGGAACATTGTAAAGTACATTACATATTATTGGTAATAAAGGTTGTCTGTCAACTTTTAAGTTCAAAAAATATGAACAGGAACATAACACCAAGTATACATGTTGTGTCCAAATATATTTATAACTGATTTAGACCAACTGACATTAACTGAGATTTTACAATGTATTCATCTCAATACATATGGATTCATTAGGGGCCATAAAAGATAAGATATTGCCAAATTACCTGTGGGGCCGTATTAAACCGGAACACGGGCCGCAATTGGGGGAGACTGGGAAAAAGAGGTGGGAGAGGGGAAGAGAGAGGCTGGGGGTATGTCTACACTACAGCGCTAATTCGAACTAACTTAGTTCGAATTAGTTAATTCGAACTAAGCTAAGTCGAACTAACGGATCCAGACTAAAAAACTAGTTCGAATTAGCGTTTTGCTAATTAGAACTAGCATGTCCACATTGAGTGGACCCTGAACCAGGCTTAAAGATGGCCGGCAGGGCATCAGATGAGGACTTAGAGAGTGGAGCTGCTGTCTCAGGCTAGCCGAGGGCTGTGCTTAAAGGGTCCCGACCCCCACCCCGGACAGACAGTTCTAAGGGGTGCCCCGCTTGCAAAGCAGTCCTGGCTTGGATTGCCCAGAGTACCCACACTGGGCACATCACAGCACTCGGCCATCAGACCGGCTGCACTTGCCGCAGGCTGCCATCTGGGGAGAGGGGGCAATTGGGGGGCTGCAGGAGAGCTTCCACCCCAAAAGCCCGCAGAGCCAGCCCAGTCCTCCCCATCGGGGGCTCGTACCCCATTCCTCCCTCACCTCCTTCCACTTACCCTTCCCTTGCCCCTCTTCTTGATGTACAAAATAAAGGACAATTGTGTTCAAAAATTGAATCTGTCTTTATTGAACAAAACTGGGGGAGGGTATGTCTACACTACCCCCCTAGTTCGAACTAGGGGGGTAATGTAGTCATTCGGAGTTGCAAATGAAGCCCGGGATTTGAATTTCCTGGGCTTCATTTGCATGATGCCGGCCGGCGCCATTTTTAAATGCTGGCTCGTTCGAACCCCGTGCCGCGCGGCTACACGGGGCTTGAACTAGGTAGTTCGGACTAGGCTTCCTAGTCCGAACTACCGTTACTCCTCATTCCACGAGGAGTAACGGTAGTTCGGACTAGGAAGCCTAGTCCGAATTACCTTGTCCGTGCCGCGTGTAGCTGCGTGGCACGGGGTTCGAACGAGCCGGGATTTAAAAATGGCGGCGCCTGGCTTATGCAAATGAAGGCCGGGAAATTCAAATCCCGGGCTTCATTTGCAAGTGCGGTATGCCTACATTATCCCGCTAGTTCGAACTAGGAGAGTAGTGTAGACATACCCGGAGACTGGGAAAAGGAGGTGGGAGAGGGGAAGAGAGAGGGTGGGAGAGGGGAGGGCAACTAAAATGATCAGGGGTTGGGAACAGGTCCCATATGAAGAGAGGCTAAAGAGACTGGGACTTTTCAGCTTAGAAAAGAGGAGACGGAGGGGGGACAGGATAAAGGTCCTGGCCAGGCTCCCGAGAGCCGCCAGCCTGGTCCTGGGAAGAGGGGGTGGGCTGGGGGGCATCGGGTGGCTGGCTCGATCTGTGCCAGGTGCAGGGTCTGCTGGCTGGGTGCTGGCAGGCTTGCACCTGGCACGGGCACCGTAGCCAGCCCGTGCCCCTTTAAGGGGTCTGGGACCGGGAGGGGGGCTGACGAGTTTCCCTGGTGTTGGCCAGAGTGGCCACCAGGGAAAGCTGGGGAGGGCTAGCCTCCCACTAGTTCGAATTAAGGGGCTACACACCCCTTAATTCGAACTAGCTAGTTCGAACTAGGCTTAGTCCTCGTGGAATGAGGTTTTCCTAGTTTGAACTAAGCGCTCCACTAGTTCGAATTAAGTTCGAACTAGTAGAGCGCTTGTGTAGTGCCTATCAAAGTTAGTTCGAACTAACTTTGTAGTGTAGACATACCCTGGGAGAGCGGAGGGCAACTAAAATGATCAGGGGTTTGGAACAAGTCCCATATGAAGAGAGGCTAAAGAGACTGGGACTTTTCAGCTTAGAGAAGAGGAGATGGAGGGGGGATATGATAGAGGTCTATAAAAGCAAGAGTGGTGTGGAGAGGGTGCATAAAGAAAAGTTCATCATTAGTTCCCATAATAGAAGGACTAGAGGACACCAAAGGAAAGGAATGGGTAGCAGGCTTCAGACTAGTAACAGAAAGTTCTTCTTCACAAAGCAAATAGTCAACCTGTGGAACTCCTCGCTGCAGGAGGCTGTGAAGGCTAGAACTAGAACAGAGTTTAAAGAGAAGTGAGATAAAGTCATGGAGGTTGGGTCCATGGAGTGGTATTAGCCAGGGGATAGAAATGGTGTCCCTGCTCAAAGTTTGTGGAAGGCTGGAGATGGATGGCACGAGACAAATGGCTTGGTCACTGTTTTCGGTCCATCCCCTCCAGGGTACCTAGGGTTGGCTGCTGTCGGCAGACAGGCTACTGGACTAGATGGACCTTTGGTCTGACCAGTACGGCCATTCTAAGCTCAGGGCTCAGGGTCGGGGGTCTCAGTGGACCCCCTTGATTTTCATGCACACCTGCTCCTGGGTGGCCAGGCTGGCAGCTCTCCTGCCCTAGACGGCCACTTTCCTGTGCCTAGTGTGCAGTTCGTGGACAAGGTCCACGATGTCTGCACTAGACCAGGCGGGTGCCCGCCTCTTGCGGTCCCGGGCAAGCTCCCGAGAGCCGCCAGCCTGGTCCCAGGAAGAGGCGGAGGGCTGGGGGGCATCGGGTGGCTGGCTCATGGCATGCCAGGTGCAGGGTCTGCTGGCTGGGTGCTGGCAGGCTTGCACCTGGCACGGGCACCGTAGCCAGCCCGTGCCCCTTTAAGGGCTCCGGGACGGGGGCATACGAGTTTCCCTGGTGGTGCCCAGAGTGGCCACCAGGGAAAGCTGGGGAGGGCTAGCCTCCCACTAGTTTGACTTAAGGGGCTACACACCCCTTAATTCGAACTAGTAAGTTCGAACTAGGCTTAGTCTTCGTGCAATGAGGTTTACCTAGTTCGAACTAAGCGCTCCGCTAGTTCGAATTAAGTTCGAACTTGCGGAGCCCTAGTGTAGCACCTATGAAAGTTAATTCGAACTAACGTCCGTTAGTTTGAATTAACTTTGTAGTGTAAAATTGTTCTGGTTGGCCTCTGAGGTTAGGATAAGCAATGGCCTTAAATTGCAGCAAGGGAGGTTTAGGTTGGACATTAGGAAAAACTTCCTGCCTGTCAGGATGGTTAAACACTGGAATAAATTGCCTAGTGAGATTGCGGAATCTCCATCACTGGAGATATTGAAGACCAGGTTAGACAGACACCTGTCAGGGATGAGCTAGGGCAACTCAACTTTGGAAGCCCCAGGGGCCACACCGATACTTACAGAACATGCTGAGGGCCTCAACTTAAGTGTGGTTGCATATGCAAGCAAATATATACAAATAGCTTCTCTCACACTGACAGGCATGAATACAAAGATTAAGACAAGACTACACAACACACAGGCCCCATTTAAGTCAGTTCTGCTGATATTAATAAAATGCAATATTTTCCCAATTTCTACCCATGTGACAGCACTTTTCATGAGCAATGACAGTCCAAGAATTTAACGACTAAAACACATCAACAGAAGATCATTATACTGACTACTTTTTTGTTTTGGCTTCCACTCACCGGCCACGTGTTGATCCCCACATAAACCCAAGCTGCACCGCGGGGCGCAAACAAACTGGCTGTGGGCAGCATACAAAGTTATTAATAAATATTTTATAAACCTTTACCTTTTCTCTCTGCTGCCATGTCTCCTCTCCTTGCTCCATCAGCTCCCCTGGTGCCTGCTGCCCCCCAACTCCTCACCCTCCTCTGCTGTCCTGACTCCTGCCCTTCTCACTGCCCTCAGCCCTCCTGCGACCTGCTCCCCTGTTCCCACTCCTCCAGTAGCTCCACTCTGATCATGTGAGCTATCCCTCCTCATCGCCTCTTCTAACATCTCCCTCTACACACCTGCCCTGCCTCTCTCCTCTGGTGCTGGTCCCTCCCCTGCAGGTGTCTGCCCTTCTGCTTCACCCCAGAATCCCCTTCCCTTCCCTTAGCCCTGAACCCCCCCGATGCCTCCCCCTTCCCTCACTGCCCCTGCCCCCTTTGCCCTCTTTTTCCCTGATGCCCATACCCTCACAACTCTCTGCCCTGGTTCCCCTCATGCCCCTGTGCCCTCACACATGCCTTGCTCCATCCCTGCCTTTCTCATGCCCACCCTTCTTTCAAGCCTTCTCCCAGCACCTCCCCCTTCCCCCTCTTGCCCCCAATGCCCTTACCCTCTCCTCTCCTCTCGCAGCATCACCCTGTCCACCCTCCCACTGACACCTCCCCTCCTGCCCTTTTCCTCATTGTCTGTACTTGGCCCCCTGGCATTTCTCTGTCCTCCACCCTGTCTCTTGGTACCTTCTCCTTTCTTCTCCCTCCCCCTCCGCACAAGTCCCTTCCTCTCCCACCCACTCTACACAAGCCCCTCCCCCTCCACCCAAGCCCCTTCCTCCCTCCCATGCCTTCCACACAAGCCCCTTCCTGTCCCATCCCTTCCCCCTAGCTTTCCCTCTTCCTTACCTTCTGCCTTCCACTTCATAGGGCAGGAGTCTGCGCTCAGGCCCCAGAAGTCCCCGGACTCCGAACCCGGAGCTAGGCCGCACGGCACAATGCAGCGTCTAGCAGCGCCCAGGCGTCCTCCCGCTCACATGCAAATGCCACACATGGCAGCAGCAGCAGCCGGCAGCTTGCACGGGCAAGGGGGAGCCAATGGAATGCTGTGCAGGCAGGGACTGGGGCCAGGGGGGACGCCCATATAACTCGCCTCCCATGCCAGGTGAGCCTGCGCAGCATGCGCTCGCTCTCACCCCAGCTCGGCGCCCCCCTAGCGTGGTGCCCGGGGGCAATTGCCCCCCCATTCCCCGTTCACTATGCCTCTGGAGGGTGGGAGAGGGGAGGGAGAAACCTGGGAGGAGGGAGCTGGAAGAAGGAAGCAAGGGGAAGAAGGGGGAGGGGAAGCTCAGGGTTGGGGGTCTCGCTGGACCAACTGTCTCCCAGCACTGAGGGGGAGGCAGCAGGCACTGGAACAGCAGGAGGAAGCAAACTCTGCACCAGGGTCTGCAGGTGCTGGCAGATGGCACGGCCCTGGGCAAGCTGCTTCTGCCGGAGCTGCAGGTCTTCTTGCACCCAGTGCTGGAGGGTGCGGTGCAGGGCTCGCAGTGCCCCCAGGTGCTCTTGTAGGTACCCTCCACTGCACGGGTGGTCCTGCGGAGCCCTTGGGTGCGGGAGGATGTCCCGAGCGGGGTGGTGCGCCCAACACGTGCAGCTGGTGCGGCTGTGGAGAAAGAAGGGGAGTGGTCAGTTATCCCTGGAGACACAGTGGGTGAAGCCCAGCCCCCCTCTGCAAGGCGAAGACGACCGTGCCCTGCACCATCAGAGCCAATGTGCTTACACAGAGGCCATGTTCAGAATGTCCTACTATCCCCAGGAGTGGGAGCTACCTCGAGACCACACCCATGCCCCTGTGCTGTATATAGTGTGTGTGTGGGGAGATGTCCCCTGCCTCTCTGTAGAGTGGCCTTGTGGAGGGAGGGCATCCTGCTGTGTCCCACCCCAGAGTCAGGAGACTGTCATGCCTCTTCATATATACACACATGTTGCTAACAGGGTGAGGCCCCTGTGTGGCAGCCAGCTGGGTCCACATGCCCAGGGGTGGCATGGCACATGCTCACACATGCACAGGGTGCTGCGTGATCCATGGACAGCAAGGCCCACACATACAGTCCCTGGTTTCCCTTCCGTCCTGTCCCCCCGCATAAGGGGACAGTGATGACACTCACATGTTGATGCCTCCCCAGCCTCAGATGACACCAGCAACAGGCCTGCTGGACAGCTCGGGGGTCCTGGGTGCACGGCACAGTCCCTCCACTCTCCTGCGGCTCCTTGCCCTCCTCCTCTGTGCCCTGGTCAGGGCCCTCTGCCCCAGGGTTGACAACCACCTGGGCGGCATGGACCGTCCCGCCCCCCAGAATGTGGTCTAGGGCGTCAAAATAGGGGCAAGTGTAGGGGCAAAATACGCCTGCTGCAGCTCCTTGATTGTCATGCACACCTGCTCCTGGGTTCACATCTGGCCTTTGGTGGCCAGGCTGGCAGCTATCCTGCCATAGACAGCCTCGTTTCTCCGTCTAGTGCGGAGATCATGGATGTTGGGGCATCCCCCCCAAACCTGAATAAGGTCCATAGGCTCCGCTCTGCACTAGGAAGGCGCCCGCCTTCTCCGGGCCCTGGCAGGCTCCTGGGAGCTGGCAGACTGCTCCTGGGGAGCAGTGGAGGGCTGGCTGCCAGTGGCTTGCTGGCTCATGTTTTGGGACCACTGGGTCAGAGGCAGTGACTGCTGGCTCTGGGCTGGCAGGCTTGGAGCTGGCACAGGCACTGTGGCCAGAGTCTACCCCTTTAAAGGCTCTAGGGAGTGGGGGAGGGAGAGGAGCGTTCTTGGTTGAGGCCAGAGTGACCATCAGGGCACCCTGAGTAGGGCTGGAGGCCCCCTATTTTGAAATAAGTATCTACACAGCACTTATTTCAAAATAGCAATTTCGAAATTGGCATTATTCCTCGTGGAATGAGGTTTACCAATTTCAAAATAAGTCCTCCGCTATTTCAATTTAATTTCGAAATAGCGGTTGGCTTGTGTAGATGTGAGGAAAGTTATTTCGAAATAATGGCTGTTATTTTGAAATAACTTTGCTCTGTAGACATACCCACACTGTAGGGTTTTTTTAAAATTTGAGGCACACATTTAAATTGGGCCTTTATTATGGTGTCTGAAAGTTTCCATGCAGCTTGCGGGGACTTTTTTTAGTCATTGTACCTTTTAATTTCTGTTTAACTAACCTACTCATTTTTGTGGTGTTTCTTTTTCTGAAATTAAATGCCACAGTGTTGGGCTGCTGAGGTGGTTTTCCCAGCACAGGGATGTTAAATTTTATTACATTATGGTCATTATTTCCAAGTGGTCCAGTTATATTTACCTCTTGAACCAGATCCTGTGCTCCACTTAGGATTGCCTCTCCCCTCGTGGGTTCCAGAACCAGCTCTGCTCCAAGAAGCAGGCATTTAAGGGATCAAGACTTTTTTTCTCTGTGTCCCATCCTGAGGTGATGTGTTCCCGGTCAATATGGGGATAGCTGCAATTCCCAGTAAGAACACAAGCTATTCATACAGTGCACTGGGAAAATACTGGCCTTTTATGGGCAATCTTGTTTCCAATAATAACACTTAGCTTTTATGTGCGATGGTGCATTTCATCCTTTACTTGCTGTGCAGAGATTAACTAACCCTCCCAATATGGCAGGAGAAAGCAATACCCCTTGCCAAGCTGGCCTGAAATGGCTCCAGAGCGTGACTGCCAGCTTCCAGGCAGACCGTGAAGAAGCAGGGCACCAACCCCAACTGGATTGTGGAGAGCTCTGTATTTACATTTCACCAACCAAATACTGAATTTAAACTATTCTGGCACTATATCAACCTAAACATGGAGTCACAGACAATTTCCTCTGGTTCACTGATTTGTCTCACCACCCAGGTAAGGTTATCTCTGACCCTTACACAAAGGAGCACAGCGATATTCAGATTACACCAAGTCCCAAAGGATTGGTGACTCAGTCCAGATCAATGGCTCTTTAGATCTCTCTTGTAGCCAGTCGTATAATAAACTATCTAAAGATTTATTATATAGTAAAAGGGAATGCGACAGTCATGGTGAAAACAGGTGAACATATTCTTAAATGACATTCTTAAATTTTAAAAATGATAGAAGCTTCTATAATAAGGAAGCTCTATCTGTGCTTTAGGATTTGCCCAGGCTAAGTCCCAGGGTTTTCTTCCTTATGCCTAGAAAATGTTGCCTCTCAGGGCTTGTCTTCACTATGCAGTAGATTGATGCTACAGCAATCAATCCACCAGTAGTTGATTTATTGTGTCTGTTTAGACATGATAAATCAATCATTGAGTGCTCTCCTGTCAACTCCAGTACGTCAACAGGATGAGAAAAGTAGCCAGAGTTAACAGAAGAGCAGCCCCCATTGACCTCATTGCATAGAAGGCACCACGGTAAGTATGTCAACTTCGGCTACGCTATTTGCATAGCTGAAGTTGCATAGATTAGATCAATGGGCGGGTTTAGTGTAGACGAGACCTTAGAATCCAAGCAGCAAATGAGATACAGTTCCTCCTTTATAGGGTTTTTTATTCCCTTTCCTTCTGCTCTGAGCTGCAAACATAACTGATGGGAGGAATTCACTTGTATGATTCATCTTCACATGTGGGGAGAAAAGTGAACAACAAAGTCTTTTGTCTTCTCTATGTTCCTTGCTAGTCTGTCTGGCATAGACCTCCTCATACTAGGAGGGGGTGCAGTCCAATGGGAGGACATGTGAGTGACCACACCATGTGTCTCCTCTGCCCAGTGACACCCCCTCTCCCGCACCCTGCACTGCTGAGCTCTCCCTGCCCCACCTTACTTGCCTGCTGGATTTGGGGGGTTCTGTCTTTCTCTCCCTGTGCCGTCCCCCATCACATCTGCTGCTTTCCCTGCCAACTAGGTGGGGAGTGGGACAGTCACTTCTCCCTGGGAGAGCCTGGCTGGGAGGTAGCCTGCTCTCCTGCTTGGTCTGGGCCGCTGGGAGAGGGGCCGAGCGAGATGGTGGGAAGGAGGGGAAGAAGAGGGCTGTTCTGGCTTGTTCAGCTGCTGTCCCCGACAGCTGAACCCAGGCAGAGAGCGGCCTGCTGCTGCCTCTCAGACAGGTTCTCTCAGGCAGAAGCTGCTCTGTCCTTCTCCCCATCCAGCTGCCAGGGAGAGAGATAAATGTGCTGTATGGGTGGTGCAGGGGAAGAAGGACAGAGCCCCTCCCCCTCTCTGCCCCTAGCAGCCAATGGAGGGAGGGATTGAACTTCCATGAACCCCTATGCATCATCTCTGCCATCTGATGACAATGGGACTTCCTCATTAGCAGGACATAACACTTGAGGGAGACCAACACTTCTCACTAGTCTCTCTCCAGCCTGGTGATTCACACGATGACAGAGGCTCAGAATACAACTGCTCAGGTATTACCTTACCATCTGGGATACAGCTGTTATGAGTGAGATTAACACATGCAACAACACAAGCATGCAATAAAATCTAACCACTAAACACATTCTTATTACTAATGCCTGTTTTACCAGTACTAGCACACAGGGTTGACAGACTGGTTCCAGCTATGTATCCATCAATGGTCAGTTGTTGAGACGTGGGGACACTGGCATGAGCTGGTACCTGATTTACAGCATCACAGCTTCATTGTAGAGAAACAAGAAATGAGGCACAGGGAAGTCAGCTGTCAAAACGTGCCTCTTACAACACCAAAGCCACTTTGGGGACGGGGAGAAGTAGCAATGCCAGTGCAGTTGTACCAAGAGACATAGTGCCCTTAGAAAGCATTATGCCAAACAGATGAGAGGTGAAGGGCAGTGCAGTGAGCAGCAGGACTTGCTGCATGCTCAGATGGGTAGTAAATGCCCACGACCTGGAGCTCTCCTGTCAGTTCTTGTGTGCACACAGAGGTTCCAAAGCTAATGCCCCATCCTCACCAGCCCAGTCACTTCTCATTTCTAGAGCTAGGAGCACTTTAGAGAGCCTAGGGTGGCCTCCCTTGGCTTCTTTATGCTCACCAGCAATGACAGCCAAATTAGGGGTACCTTTCATTGATGTGTAGGGGCCCTATGCACCCTCCACTCCCTTGCTCCAAAATGGGCCCTAGGATTGACTTGGTAACCAGCCTTCTGATGACCAGAGCAGTTCACACTGGCTCCAACATCCTCCAATATCTAGATTCCTTTTAATTTTAGTTCACATCAGTAATTTTAACAGCCAAACTCTGCCCTCAGATGCAAAGTCCTTCTCTGACCTGTGTCTTCTCTGGCTGTCCAAGATCACTTCCCTTCACTCTGCTATCCCCACCAAATGTCTCCTTGGTACCAGTGTGCTCTTCCTTCCAGCTGAGTAAGGGTGGATGCCAGTCCTCCAGAATGCTCCTGCAGGTCAGTTACAGACATTCCTCTTAGTAAAAGAGCAAGCCAGGATGCTCCTTCTCTTCCGAGGGCCAAGAGTGCTGCTGTGCGCCCTTCTAGCCAGAAGTTATTTATTTGGCATATGCAATCTGGTCAAGTGAAGTCATAGCATTCTTATCAGTGATGTTCAAGGCATGAAGATTCCCAGGAAGTTGAATCATTTTGCCATCCTCAATAGTGTGTGTCATAATTTGTGGCTGCCCACATTGACACACTGATTAGCTCTAAAACACCACCAAAATTCCACTGCTGCACAAAGTCTACATCTGGTATGAAACTGGTTCAGAAAGCTCCTTTGCATTTGCAGGAAATCAAATCCAGGTTGATGCTGGGTGGGCTATGACAAGATAATTATTAGTCACTTTCTCTATAGACCATGAATCTCACCAAGTGTCCTTTACTGTAAATCCCTCACCCAGTAAACTTATCCACAATGGGCATCATGAGGCCAGACAACCATATTGTGGATTTAATTACTGGCAGATGTGGCATATCAACCAATTTCAACATGAGCCTTGCTATGTGTTCCTCTCTGAGAATGCTAGGTGCAGCAATATTGCAGAGAACCAGTAACCATGGCAGAGGAGTAAATGTAATTGTGGCTGGAATGATACGCACAGTGAAATGAAGTTGTATGTTGATTATCTTTGTGTGAGATGAGCAAGCCCAAACTGGAGTGCAGTGCCCTGCCACTGAATAATGGAGTGCCAAGACTGAAGTGTGTAATGTTTGGATTTTGGTGCCCCATGTTATTCCAGCCAGTTTTCTAGGCGGGTTATTGTGATTTTGACCTTAGTCACTGTGGGTATGTCTACACTACCCCGCTAGTTCGAACTAGCGGGGTAATGTATGCATACCGCACTTGCTAATGAAGCCCGGGATTTGAATTTCCCGGGCTTCATTAGCATAAGCGGGGAGCCGCCATTTTTAAATCCCCGCTGCTTCGAACCCCGTGTAGCGCGGCTACACGGGGCTCGAACTAGGTAGTTCGGACTAGGGTGCCTATTCCGAACTACCGTTACTCCTCGTGAAACTCCTCGTGAAACTCCTCGTGAAATTCCTCGTGAAATAGGCACCCTAGTCCGAACTACCTAGTTCGAGCCCCGTGTAGCCGCGCTAGGTAGTTTGGACTAGGGTGCCTATTTCACGAGGAATTTCACGAGGAGTTTCACGAGGAGTTTCACGAGGAGTAACGGTAGTTCGGAATAGGCACCCTAGTCCGAACTACCTAGTTCGAGCCCCGTGTAGCCGCGCTACACGGGGTTCGAAGCAGCGGGGATTTAAAAATGGCGGCTCCCCGCTTATGCTAATGAAGCCCGGGAAATTCAAATCCCGGGCTTCATTAGCAAGTGCGGTATGCATACATTACCCTCCTAGTTCGAAGTAGGAGGGTAGTGTAGACATACCCTCTCTTTGTAAGATGGTAATGATATATGAGAGTTCTATCCAATGTGACATCTAGACAGACTGGGCATGAATAATGCTTTCTTCAGAGACCACTGAACTATCCTCAGCTCTCTGCCCACTTGTGCATGATGTAAGTGGAAGACACTGGACACAGTGTTACTTACACTTGGTATCAGGCACCGCAGAAGACAATAATCAGCTAACCCCACCATGTCTGCACTCAGAACATGCTCAAGCATGTCAAAGGAGTTAGACTGAGTGCCAAGGCCCGTGCCATCTGCATAAATAAACGTATGAGCCCTGGTATATGGTAGATCATTCAAATATAAGTTGAACAATATTTTAGATAATACTGATCCTTATGGGAGGCCATTCTGGTGCCTCCACGCACTTGCTCTACCGCTGATATGTACACGGAAATGGCAATTTCTCAAAAACAGAGCCATTGTACATAATAACCAACTTGGGCATAGTTCTAGACAATGTCACCAAAGGGCCCATGTGCTGGATCTTATCATATGACTTGGTCAGATCAAGGAAAACAGAATCAGTCTTTCGCTTATGATGGAATCCATTTTCGATGAAAGTTGTAAGTGCCAGCGCTCAATCATATAACTGCAACAAACCCCAGCTTGCTCTGGTGCCAGAAATGAAGGATGGAGCTTGTGTCCTGAAACTGGATGCTCTGGGGGGCAGATTTCTGTGCTGGGCTCAGCTGCCCTGTTTCTTTCAGAGGCACATTCCTGCATCATAGGTCTATTTGCAACAATACTCACCAGTACAGGTTGGCACCATGGGGACCTGATCAGTCCCGAAAAAGAGAATTTGCGTGAACAGGGAGGTCTCCTGCCACCGACCCCTAAGCCAATTGCCTGCTGCTGGCAGGCTGCCCCAGAAAGCACCCTGCTTCACCCTCCCCCATCCCCAGCCTGGCTGGACTGCTTGCTCTGCTGCTGCTGGCTCCCTGGGCAGCACAAACTCCGACTCCTGCCATGGGGCTCTGACCCTGCACATCCAAGGGCAGCTGCAGGGCTCCAGCCCTGGTCCCAGCCTCCAGAGGGCTGCTGCAGCGCTCCAGTCCTATCTTGCACTACAGGAAGCTGCCAGGGGACTCCAGTCCTGTGCTGCTGCAGGGCTCCGACTCCAGCCCCATGCTCCCAGGGGCTGCCACAGAGCCCCAGCCCTATACTCCTGGGGTGTGCCAGGAAACTCCAGCCCCGCATTGTCGTGGGGCTCCGGCCTCAGCCCCGAGCTCCTGAGGGTTACTGGGGACTCTGTACTGGCCCCGAGCTGCGTACATTATTGCCCCACCCTCAGCTGGCCCTCCTGCCCTTAGGCTCCTAGGCTGTCTGGTCCAGGAGCATCCATGGTCCTGCTGGACAACAGATGTTGCCGGATCAGAGAGTGCTGGTTTTTGGAGGCACAACCTATATTCAATTCCTATTAAGGTGTCCATTTGCATCTGTTACGTTAACTGCTCCCTGAGACACAAGCTTTTGGAATATCACAGATTTAGAAACCTACTACAGGAACAGCCACATGTTTTGGACATGAGCAGGGATGTTAAGTAGCGGTTAATAAGTTAATCAAGGAGTCGATGGAATTTCCATTGACTACTCAATTAGTCGATAGGGGGATTAGCTCCTGGGGGCAGCATGAGCCGGAACTGAGCAGTCCCAGCTCTTGCTGGGTCCCAGACCACGGTGACTCTGCTTTTCAAATGTAGCAAGAGCCGCCTGGCTCCTCCCAGCACCATCTCCGTGGGGACAGGGGGCACGAGAGGCAGAGGCGCAGCGGGGGACCTGGAGCAAGCCAGGACTAAGCAATCCCAACTTTAGCTGGGTCCCCCTCTGCGGCTCTGCCTCCCCTGTCCTCCTCCTCCCATGAAGACAGTGCTGGGGGGAGCCAGCTTTTGAGCCGGCTCACCCGGCATCAGCCCTGCTCCCCCCATTTGCGGTCTCTGATACAGAGGCAGCAAGGGGGTGAAGAGAATAGTCGAGTAGTGACTCGACTACTCAAGTAGTCGTTTACATCCCAAGATATGAGGTCATCACAAAAAAGTACAGTGTGAGGCTTTGCTTTGAAATAATCCCCTTGCTTGGAGTCTCTCCCACAATCTCACTTGACTTGGAGTCTCTCCCACAATCTCACTGTGCGAAGCAAGGTGGACGTTTGTCTTGCTCTGCCGTTCTAGGCTGACAGCTCTCAGACGCTGGGAAGCTGGCTCTCTTTTCCAAAATTTGATAAAGTGGCAGATGTCCTGCTGAATGCATTTGTGTAAATGATAGAACTCTCCAGGGAGTAGCCAGACATTTTAATAGTGTCCCCAGGAAACCAGTTCACAGGGGTATCCTGAGCGGGAAGGGGGCCTCAGGCCTCACCCTGCCTCTTTTGACCCTACTCTACCCTTGCAACACCTCCCTCCACTGCTGGGTGGCTCCATTTCCCATGGATCCTGTGGTTGAGAACTCCTGGGCTAGACAATGGGACTTATGGCAGAGCTATGCCTGTGGGCTGTGTGAAGCTTCCTTGTCCCATGGGGAGATTATCCTAAGAATACAGAACTGTCAGGGCTACCTTAGGCACGTGGGGGCACATGTTGCTCCAGGCTGGCACAGCTAGGTTCTCCTGCACATCAGCTTCACTTTGTCATCTTCCTTCCACCCTGTTAGTATCTTGCTCCCTAAAGGGGGCTGATGCAAGAGAATGTCGTCTCCTAGGGTATGTTTAGACTACATGGCTCTGTCGACGGAGCCATGTAGATGAGTTTACTAGACATAGGAAAATGAAGCGGCGATTTAAATAATTGCCACTTCATTTACATCAAAATGGCCACCGCGCTGTACTGATCAGCTGTTTGGTGGCACAGCGGGGCAGTCTGGACACACCGCGGTCGACAAGGGAAGCCTTTGTCGACTGCTCTGGTAAACCTCATTTCACGAGGCATACCGGAGCGGTTGACAAAGGCTTCCTTTGTCGACCGCGGCACGTCCAGGCTGCCCCATTGTGCCGCCAAACAGCTGATAGGCACAGTGTGGCGGCCATTTTGATGTAAATGAAGCAGCGATTATTTAAATCGCCGCTTCATTTTCCTATGTCTAGTAAACTCATCTACATGACTCCATCGATGGAGCCATGTAGTCTAGACATACCCCTATTGTGGGAGGGTCTTGCACAGCCAGACAAGGCATGGAAGCTTCTTCTGCATCCCTACTTGCTTACAAGCTGGCCTAAATAAAGCAGTGCACCCTGCACAAGCAGCATGGGCCTTCACTTCAGGGTCCTCACTGCTACACTGCAGGGGCTGCATGTGGCTCACAAGCTGCAGGTTAGCCAGCTCTGACCTACCATCTTCTAACAAGGAAGATTTCCATGTTGCTAGGCAGCATATTCTGCGACACTACAGAGTTCCTTAATTAATCTCTCTTCACCACAACAAATCTCCATCCAAATCAAACTGTAGATTTTAAACAATCACAAAACACGGGGGTGTAATTCTCTAGCAGGAAAGCATTCGTGCTGTAAAAGATCCCTTTAAGAGATCTTGGGAAATAGTCTGATGTAAAACAATACTTCTAATTATAGTAACTCCTTGCTGTTTCCTTTGACCGTTAGCGCCATCTTGTGGCTTCTAAATCACACTAGGTGTAGAAAGAAGAAAGACGTCTCTTTAGAATATGATATTCAAATCACTAATATTGCTTCCTTATGGGAAAACAGATTGCCGAGAAGGAATTCACAAATCAAATACACAGTAACCTTGAACTCCCAAATATCACTTACACTCAAACCTAAATTTAGGTCACATCCTTGTTATCCACACCACATTCCCAGTTACTGAAGGGTTATGATGCCCCCAAAGGCTTTCCCATACTTGATGTTCTCTTGTGACGTAGTAGGCATGTATATACTGCATTTAATTCCAAATAACTTTAAAGCAATATACATGCAGTACTACTAAATTATAGTCACTCCTGAGATGGAGAAGATAATCCAGTCAATCTCTTTGTGCATGACTTAAGAACTGGGAGAGGGAAAATTTTGGTAGAGAACATCTAGGTTAACTCCTGTTCTTTTAACACTCATGCAAGGTACACTGCACTCATTGGAGGGATTACCCACAAGATCCTCATGGACTTTGTCTACACTACAAAGTTTTTGCAAAAAAACTGGCAGAGCGTCCAACCTCAAGCACGTTTTTGCACAAGAAAATCGACAGAACAGAGGGCTTTTGCTGGTAAAGTTATTCCTCTCCCCACGAAGAATAACTCCTTTTTGCACTACAGCTCTTGTGCAAAAAGGTAGGTGTGGATGCTCCGGAGGGGTTTTGCGCAAGAAACCCTATCGGAAAAAGCACAGGTGCTCTGATGGCCATTCTGTTAATGGCAATCAGAGCTTTCTTGCGCAAGAGCGCCCATGCAGTGTGGATTCTCTCTTGAGCAAAAGCACATCACTTTTGTGATGCACTTTGAGGTCTGGACGCGCTTTTGCACAAGAAGTTTTTGTGCAAGAACTCTTCCACAAAAGGCTTCTTGTGGAAAAACCCTGCACTGTAGACTAAACCATGCAGTACATTGGCTGTGATTTCAAAAAGTCTGGATTCAAAACCAGATAAATTCACTCCACTATCCTCTCTTGGAGGACCAGCTGTCCGTCCAAATATTGATACTGCCATATGCATTCTCTACTTACATCCCTGCAAGGAACTTGCTTTATATTTTGTAATACTAAACAAACTGGTTTCTCAGTAGAATGTGTCGAAGCAAACGCCTCACTCAGTTTACGCGGCTAAACAGACAGTTTTATTGGCCAATAAAAGCAAAGTGAGCCAAACGTGGTCCCAGCAAAGCCGGGTCCAGTAAGGCTGGCTAATACAATCAATCCTAGTATTTTATACCTTTAACCAAACAAGTCTGACGACAGGGCAAGAAACCAAAGCGAACTTCAAAGAGGAATTATTATCAGCAGAGAAAGAAACAGGTTAAAAGGGAGTTCGAGCTTCAGCTCAAAATAGTTCATTAACACATTCCAACAGCGCATCCCTCTGGTCTCTCCCCACCTCGGTGAAGGCTAGTTCACTCCCTCGTGCAGACACAAGAAACTGAAATGGCTTTTGTTATACAGAATGGCTTCTAGCTAAATATGAAATAGCTTCATCAACTGGAATGAATAATTGATTTTTCAGTTCAGGGGTCAAACTGAAAACCTGAAAAAAATTACAAATGGATGTGACCCCAAACTGAGTTTTTTCAGCTTTTCATTCAATTTTGGGTCATTCAATTTTTTAAAAAAACCAACAATTTCTGTTGTTTCAGTCAACACAATTAACCAAATTTGATCCAAATTCACATAGTTTCAATGCCTAGAAAAAATATATTTTGTGAAAAATTTTGCCTAGCTCTACAGCTCAGATGGAATGTACCATGCCTGGTTCATGTTAAGTTTAAAATGCTCATAGTTTACTATTAAGGAAAACACTTAGGCAAATGTTCTGATTGGTATTAGGAACTCCTATTATTCATCAGGGAATACTCAGTGGGAGAAACATTTATAATGGAAATAGTAAGAATAAAATAAACTAATGGGGTCAGGGAAAAATGATGAACACTGCAACACAGATGTTCAGCTTCATATGATTCATTCAGATGTTATTGATTTATGTATTGATTATAATGAATTAATGGGATAAGAATGAATAAGAGTAAGTGTGGATGTGGTATGATTGTGGAGTGGAAAGAAGAGGCTGAAGACAAAGATGCAAAATATCAGGAGACTCGATTGCGCAACGTGACTATGGGACAAACAACATGAGGAACATGTGATTAAAAACATGAGAAAAGCACAACTAAGGACAGTGACTGTGTGATACCAAGAGGAAAGTCTTATATAGCAGTTTCAGAGGAAAGTCTTATGCAGAAGTTTCTCAGTCAATCATTGACAAAGCTACTGATTAGAAGTGTATAAGGGTCCTTTGGACCAGGGTATCAGAAGAGACAAATCAACAGACGCTGAGGCAGAATGTGTACCGCCCGATCTCCAGCCTCTTCCAGCTACTATCAGGGTTGGCCACTTGATAAGCATGCTCATCTGAATATGCTTGAAAAGGGAATAGAATATATTGCAATTACATACAAATGATCTTAACATCTTTGTTTGTTGATATATATATGGAATAAAACTAATATAAGGATACTGATCTTTTTGAGCCCTCGATCGTTTGGCTCTCCTTTATAAGATTCCCAGAGTGGTCTGATCACCCACACCCAGAGGGACAGATTTGTAACAAGATCCTTGGCTGATGTAAATTGGCATAATTCCACTGAAGACTTCAGTGCTGCTGATCCTACTGATACCATGTATCATCAACCCTGTGTTCCCAAATAAGTTAGATTCCATCAAAATAATGAGATTGGCTTAACAATCAAAAGGCTTAAAATATAAATTTTCTTTTTATTTGCCTTCTAGCTTTGAGACTTTAGGGCAGGGCCAGCAATTCAGATTTTAGTAGGGAGCGTGCCATGATGGGGGATGGGAAAGCAGAAAGTGAGAGCATGAGGGACGGACTGAGGAAAGAGGCTGCAGCAGTGTTACTGAGCATGCTCAGTACAAGCCAAGCAACAAATGGGGAGGGGGGGTGAAACCAATATCATCCACACTTCCTCCCCCACCCCATATTACCTGTATCCAGGGGTTATTAATCCCTGGAAAACTCTACTTTTTTGGAAGACAATCTAGTAGTTAGCTGACAGGAGCACTGTATCTAATTCCTATATAAAAGAAAGAAAATTAAATAAATATTAGACCCACTCACCTCTAACATTAACATATTCTGACATCTTGTGGCAAGTCACTTATGGGACTCTGAAGTTACAGAGGGGTGGCCATTTTAGTCTGTAATTGAAAAAAATTAAAAAACAACAAATACTCGTGCCTCCACGAGGCATACAGCTAGTTCGGATTAGAAACCTAATCCGAACTAGCTAGTCCGTGCCGCGTGTAGCCGCGTGGCACGGGGTCCGACCTAGCTGGCATTTAAAAATGGCGCCGGCCGGCTTTATGCAAATGAAGCCCGGGAAATTCAAATTCCGGGCTTCATTTGCAACTCCGTATGACTACATTACCCCCCCCCCAGTTCGAACTAGGGGGGTAGTGTAGACATACCCTGACTGTGGGATTGGAGAAAATCCGGTTGTGGCTTAGGGCCTGGCTGTAGACAACTGATTGGGAAATGTGTCTTGGATGGAAGCTAGTGGCATGTAGGTAACTGTAACCATCGGTAGGTTTCTGGTATAAGACAGTTGAAATGTGGCCATCATGTAATTGTACTGTAGTGTCAAGGAAGTGGATCTCTTGTGTGGATTGGTCCAGGCTGAGGTTGATGGTGGGGTAGAAGTTGTTGAAATCCCTGTGGAATTCTTCAAGGGTCCCCTTCCCGTGGGTCCATATGATGAAAATGTCATCAATGTAGCATAAGTATAGTAAGAGTGATAGGGGGCAAGAGCTGAGGACACTGGTTAGCCTTAAAAATTTAAGGTATATTCTTACTCTGTTACTAACGCTGTGGAGTGAGACAGATCTCGTTAGGAATCCTGGGCTCTATCTCATCTCTGGAAGGGGAGTGGAGTCTAGTGTGTTACAGCAAGGGGGTGGATACATTTCAGCTCTTTGTTAGAGCATCAGAATGGCCGTACTGTGTCACACCAAAGGTCCTTTTAGCCTAGTATCCTGTCTTCTACCAGTGACCAATGACAGGTGCTTCAGAAGGAATGAACAGAACAGGTTATCATCATGTTCCATCTCTTGTTGCCCATTCACACCATCTCTGCCCATTCTGGCTAGTAGCCATTGATGGACCTATCCTCCTTGAACTTATTTTGTTCTTATTGGAACCCTGTTATAGTTTAGGCTTTTTCACCATTTCCTGGCAGAGTTCCACAAGTTGATTGTGAAAAAATAATGTATTTTCTTTGTTTTAAATCTGCTGCCTATAAATTTAATTGGATCAGCTTCTTGTGATATGTTAGTGAAGGAATAAATAAAATTCCCTTATTCTATTTTTTTTACAACATTCATTATGTTCTGGACATCTAACATATCACCCACCCATTAGTCATTTCTTTTCCAAACTGAAAAATCCCAGTTTTGTTACTCTCTCCTCATATGGAAGCTGTTCCTTACCCGTAATCATTTCTGTTGCCCTTTCTGTACCTTTATCCAAATACAATATATCTTATTTTAGATGGGGTGACCAGATCTGCATACAGTATTCAAGATGTGAGCATACAATGACTTTATGTAGAGGCAATATGGTATTTTGTCTTATGAGCTATTCTTTTTCTAATGATTCCCAATATATGGTTAGCTTTTTAGTTTTTAGATTGCCACTGCACATTGCACAGATCTTTTCAGGGAACTATCCACAATGATTCCAAAATCTCTTTCTTGAGTGGTAACAGCTATTTTAGACCCCATCATTTTTGTATCTATAATTAGGACTGTATTTTTCCATGTGTCTTACTTTGTATTTATCAACCTTGAATTCCATCTGCCCTTGTGTTGCCCAATCACCCAGTTTTGTAAAATCCCTTTGTAACTCTTTGCAGTCAATTTTGGATTAGTCACTGTTTACCCTTTTTTCAAGAAAATTTATAAGTTTAACACAGTGATCCAAATGCAAATCTCATTCCTATTCTTTCCCCCTGTCTTTTAAGTGGAGTACCCAGCAATGTTTTCATGATGCCCTAATGATCCTTCAGTTACTTGTATGCCCAGCCTTTTGTTATTCTTAATCACTCTGCCGCCTTCTTTTTATAACAAACTCCCTGAAAGGCAAAGTTGCAAGCAGCTCAGACTCTGTTGCATTTAAGAACTGCCTCTGGAGGCAGGGAAAGCACCTTTAAGCAGACCTCAAGTACGAAATCCAGGGGTTCCAATTTTGGGGGGCGCTACTGCACCCTCTAACTCCTAAAAATGATGCCCTTGCTTCAGGTTCACATTTTCAAGCTTTTTTCGGCAACCATGAGGGCTAGAAAATTAGGCTGTGGTAGCTGTAAGTTGACCTAACATAAATCAGTTTGAGTCTGTAGTGTAGGAAACCCCTATTTTAAAAGAAGGAAGACTGAAGTTTTCATTTGCCAACATGATTCCAGGGGCTGCGTAAATATTACACATTTCAAAGAGTATTTTAAAAAATGACGAGATAGTGCATTTGGTAAGGCTTTATCCAAGGTTTGTTCTGCAAAACTGGATTATAGGGTGGAATACAGTAGACCATCACAACAGCAAAAGCCTTGCTCTTGCAAAGAACCCAAACATTTCCTCCATGGTTATTATTGCTTGTGTCCAATTATATTTGGTTCTATAAAGCTAGTTATGATTTGTAACCTAGTGATAGGCTTTCATTAGGTGTTGTTGTATGTTCTGCAAAAGGCAAAAAAACCAGTTAACGCAATTACCATTTATATGTTATTTTTAAAAAACGCAGACAAACTGCAACTAAGATCTAAAGGCATATGCTGATGAAAGCTTTCAATTTTCATTTCATTTATTGCATTGCTTTGGCTTAGATGGGAACATTCGGTTAAAGCAAACAGGGCCAAAGTCTGATATTAGTTACAGTAATGTAAATCTGGAGTTCTAAACTCCATTCAGCTCAAAGGAGCAACTCTGCATTTAAATCACCTCAGCCACAACCAAAAGCTAGAAAAGAATCTTGACAGAGGTAATACATTCTCTTAATAATCACCAAGATATAAAGTACTAATTTAATGACATAATTAAGAACAATTTAAATGAAAAGTAAATTCTATTAGGCTGTGTCTACACTGGCATCCCTTCCGGAAAAGGGATGCTAATGTAGCACTTTGGAATAGGCAAATCTGCAGGGGATTTAAATATCCCCCGCGGTATTTGCATTAACATGGCTGCCGCTTTTTTCCGGCTTGGAGATAAGCCGGAGAAAAGCGCCAGTCTAGACGTGATTCTCTGGAAAATAAAGCCTTTTCCGGAGGATCTCTTATTCCTACTTTCACTTTGAATTGATTTGAAATATCAACACACCTCTTGGCCCCTGTGTCTTACTACAACAAGTTTGGAGATAGCCAAGATTATGCCCAGCTCAATTTATCATGAGGTAATTCTGGTTTCATCCATGCTCTTGATATAGGTGAGGTAAGACACTTTGAAAGTAGGAATAAGAGATCCTCCGGAAAAGGCTTTATTTTCCGGAGAATCACGTCTAGACTGGCGCTTTTCTCCGGCTTATCTCCAAGCCGGAAAAAAGCGGCAGCCATGTTAATGCAAATACCGCGGGGGATATTTAAATCCCCTGCGGATTTGCCTATTCCAAAGTGCTACATTAGCATCCCTTTTCCGGAAGGGATGCCAGTGTAGACACAGCCTTATTGTTTTGTTGGCACAGTTTTATTTGGGAACCATATAAACATAAAAGGAAACAGAAGATAACTTTAGCAGGGTTTGATTCTACAGACAAATGTATTTTTGAAGTCATTGGTTTTGGGTGATTTTATAAAGCATTTCAGAATTTTTGATTATTACAAAGGAAATTAAATTGCCCTGCTTTTCTCTATGTAACTTCATGAAAGGCATATAAAGCCTCAAGTCTTGCAGTGATTTGAAGTCTTAATTTATTTTTCCTGTAGTACATCTGAATTACTTTGCATACAAATAATAAAATCAAACAGAAGAGATCATTTCTTCAGCAGGTTTTGCATACAAACAATAAAATCGACCAGCAGGTGTCACCTCTGCACCAGATACAAAATGTCCAAAACTATTCAAAAAAAGGTTCAAAATGTTCACTTCATTTGAATGAGCATTTAAAAATGTGATCAGCAATGAGGTTTCATTTTGAAAAAAGGAACAAGTTAATGCCCCATTAAGAAACAGATATTTATTGTCAGTGGGAAAGGCAGGATGATTCCCCTGAAAGGTTACAGGATCATGTTAGCTCTTCCTGAAAATCATTATCTTTGTGGCCTTGGGGAAGTCACTTAACTTCTCTGTACCTCAAGCTATAAGGGCCTGATTCTGTCCCATTTACATCAGTGCGAATTCTGACCTCAATGGGAGCAGGACTGGGCCTTGAAATGGAGATAATTACACCAATGGTAGGAAGAGAAGGATATTTTTAGAGCATTATGAATCGCTGAGTGTAGCTGCATATGACTTTTAATATTTATTTCTAGAACTTCAAAAAGGGGCTAGATTGTGAGCTCTGAGGATGAGGTTAACTATTCATTCCTCCATAAGCACAGCACCCCTGCAAGCTGTCCCCACCATCCTACCCACTGCGCCTGATGGTGGGCCCTGCTGTCTGCCTCAGCATAGGTGGGTAGATAATTCAGTCTCCAACCCAGTTCTGTCTGAAGCCTCTCTACCACCATGGTGAACCAGGGGGGCAGTTATGGTGGGGTTTATTAGTGAAGGGGACTATGTGCCAGATAGGAAGAAAAGATCAATTCCTTTCACATAGGCTGCCTAGCAGCCATCAATTGACCATGATTCCTGTTCTCTACCAAAGCTTTGAGTTTCATAGCCCAATGTCAACCCTCCAAAATTATATATCTTGCATTAATGAAACTTGCTCCTATTTTTTCCTTTAAAAATCAATTGAAAGTCACTCAGCATTGTCCAGCTTAATTATTAATGAGCACCAAGCTGGCTAATAGTATTTGCACAGCCTTTCTGTAAACCGTTTCAACAACAACAAGAAAAAGAGTCCCTGAGAGTCTAGTATTGATTTGAAATATCAACACACCTCTTGGCCCCTGTGTCTTACTACAACAAGTTTGGAGATAGCCAAGATTATGCCCAGCTCAATTTATCATGAGGTAATTCTGGTTTCATCCATGCTCTTGATATAGGTGAGGTAAGACAGAATGCCAGTTCCTTTGGCTAAACCTTTCTCATTGAGAGGTAAAATTATACTCTCCTGCAGAACTCATGTGGGAGGGACTTGGAGGGACCAAGAAACTCCACAAGGTTCATCTGGAATATCCTTCCATCTGTCCCCTGTGTAAGAGGTCTTGGAACAGAGTATGGAAGAGACAGGGAAGCAGCTCTCATCTCACATAGAGCTTCTTGCTCTGCATTCCCCTACCATCCAGTCAGCCCAGTTCCTGCAGGGATTGCTGCTGATGCATTTTGGACTTAGGAAACTCCTTCTTGTAGCCTGATTCACTTGCCCATTGAAATCAACAGGCATCTTTCCACTGACTTCAATCTGTTTTGGGTCAGGCCCTTGGAAAGGGTCCCCATGTGGAACATCACATCAGTGAACACTCTTAAAGAGTATTCACTAGGGCTGGACAGTCACATGTCAAGGGAGGAGGATGTACTGAGGAAGCCCTTCCCTGAAAACCTCCAAAGCAAACAGCTCCATGGTGCAACTTTGAAGGCGTTTTCTTCTGGGCCTCAGGAAAAGATGGGACTCCTGTCTCCTCCCTCCACTCCCATGCCAGAGCCACCAGAGCTGAGTCCCCTCTATTTGCAGAGCAGAGGGGATGATTTTACCATTGATTACCAATGCCTGGGAATTAAACATCTGTGTCTGTGTTGAGGGCCAGAATGTCCAGCCTGAGAGCTGAGCTCATTCAGGAGCATTATATGTTAAAAAACACACACACACACAAAACAACCTGGCAGCCCAAGTGACAAACTAGCTAGTCTGCAGCTTCAGCCTACATTTTAAAAGCAACTGTTCTTCACACCTGTGTAAGCCCATTCAGCCTCTAACTGCCCCGGAGTGGAGTTAGAGGTTAAATACACGAACCACTTTCAGATAGAAATTTTTGGCATTCCTTAGACAGCTATACTCATTCCAGGGAGAGCTGCTCATGAGAGGGCTACTCTGCTCCCTCCATCGCTCACTTCCCTTACTTTTAAAGGAGGACCACAGTGCTGCTTTAGCTCACCACTGCAAGATACATACTCCTACTTTGTAGAAATGGGAGCCTTTTGACTTACTCCTATAGACATTTATTTTGCCTGGGGAAGCAAAGAAACAAGCAAACAACAAGAGGTGTAATTGTCCCTGGCTTACATCAATTCTGCTACCAATGCCATCAATGTTTCTAACAGTTCATATGGCAACATTACTGGGGAATAAGATTTTCAGGGCATTTTCCACTCTGCCTGCTAAGTAAGTTGATGACACCACAAAATCTCTAATCTCCAGGAACTCTCATGCCATGTTGTGCTGGGGTGGAGGACAGAAACCCTCACTGAATCTCAATAGCCTCATGGGATGTATTGTTATGTTGACTTGCTGGATTGTGTTGACTTTGGATTTCAAAAATAAAGACAATGTAAAAACAACTAGAGCATTCAGTTTTCAGACCTGAATGGCAGATCCAGGCTTTGTTTGCAAATGATATGCCCCAGGCTGAACTGAGTTCCCTTTGATTATCTCTATCGCTTAGAATAGATAATAGACAATAAGGAAATGAACCCGATCCTACGGATGACATGAAAATTCCATCATCACTGAGTAATGACACATCTCTCTGCCTTACTGTGGAGTCCCTTTGCTCTACAGTCCAGACAGCTCTCTCTTGCTTCACTTGCTCTCCTCCTTGATAATGCAATGCAACTGTCAGCCTCCTCACTAGCCACCACATGATGGGGCTGCCTCACCAGGCTTTGCAATGTTTTCTGTCTGCCTTCCAGCAAGGAAAACCAGGCTCCTATGCAGCTGGTTCCTCACTGCGGGCTGGATCCTGTAGGGTGCAGAGTGCTCTTTGCTGCAGTTGCTGACAGTGAGAAAGCACCTTGCTGGTGACACTTAGGACTCAATTTTCAAGTGTGATTCCTGATTTGGGGGGGGGGGGAGGGGAAGAGCTTGATTTTGGAGTGCCCACTATGAAGCACTCTAGCAGGCCTGGATTTTCAGAAAGCGCTGAGCACTCATCTCCGGGAATCAGGCCCATGCCAGGCACCTCACATGTAGCTTCCTAAGTCACTTTTGACAAATCTAGGCCCTGAATTTGTTGCAGGCTTTCGCCCATAAAGCTGCATTCTGCAAAGTGCCAAACTCCTTCAACGCCTGGGTGCTGAGGATATTGAACAGCTCTCAGATTAAAGCACAAGGCTGGATGCCATGACTCCCTGGGACCAGAACTGCTATCCAGCAAGAACTGCCATTTCCATTCTATAACAACGCAGAAGTGCTGTCTCAGGGAGCTGGTCTCAGAGGCAGGCATTTCCCACTACTAGATAACAGTCATGTTAACATCCCGGTAAACATGTTTTCTTTTCCAGGTACAGCTTGTAGCAGTATTTGCCTGAATTAGAGTGAGTTTGCTCTGCAAACTGCACTTACCTTTACCAGCTACAGAGCAGCTGTTCTCTTTAGGTTCTGCAAGGGCTTTTGTTTGCATAGACCTTTGTCAGCAAATATACCACCCCAAACAAGCCACTCACTCGCACTTTCCAGTGTTGATAGGGGAGTCATGAGCCCTGGCAAGACACCTTCTTCCTTGTCTTTCATTTCATTAACAGGCAGCTGCCCCCACCCCGGCGCCACCGGGGATTTACTCACACCATCAATCATGGAACTGATTGAGTCTTACAGAAATGGGAAAGACAGCAGCAGAGGTTATTAATTCTTCCCCCAGTGAAAGCATTTTGATCAGGCAAAGCTGAACATCTCTTCATTCTCTAAATCTCCTCCTAGAAATAAGCCAATACTTGACATAGCAACCTTCCTCCCTCGCTCCCCTCCAGCACTGGGGGAGCTTTCCAAATGGGCGGAGGCACTCACCACATGGCAGCTGGAAACAAGAGCTCTGAAAAATGTCCCAGTAGCGAGGTTCCCCCTTTGACCATTCAGTGATGGTAAAGTAAATAGACCTGAGTGTGGGCTTTGGTCCTGCTTCCACTGAGCAGGCCTGAGCTCATAATGAATGGCTTTGGCCTTCTCCCTCAGTCACCGTTCTTCCCCAACACACATACTGACTCCAAAGTCTGTCATTTCTGGAACAGGTATCTGCCATTTCCTGAAAAACATCCTTGGAAGAATGAAGAAAACTAGGCCCAGGGAAGTTTCATGGCGGAATCATGCTCATCAACCCAAGTTTAATCCTGCAATGCAACTAAAGGAAATACTTCCTTAGAATGGCCTTTGGTTTGCCACAGAATCTCAGGACAAAATTCTGCTGTCCTTCTGTACTGTGAGTAATAATTTGACTCCTCAGGTAGGCTGATCATTTATTATTTAAATTGCATCAATCATGCACAAGGCACTGCTCTTGCACATGGTAACAGACAGTCCCAACTCCGTGGCCTGAGGAGCTGACAGTCTAAAAATAGACAAAACAAGGGATGGGAGAAAAAGTGGCTTCTTATCCTAATTTTACAGCAAGGAACTGAGACACAGAGATATTAAGTGACTTGCCCATGGCCATCCAAGGAAGTGTGTGGCAGAGACAGGAACTGGACTCAGATCTCCTGAGTCCCCATTAAAAAAAAAAAAAAAGAGGAGCTTCTGATGGTTTGACATCTTGAACAGTAAGTGAATCTGTTTGGAAGGGCCCTTTCCTATGGTACCTAACAAAAATATATAGACTCATGAGCTTTCAGGGTAAAACCCACTTCATCAATGAATTGGACAATTTTTCAGGGGTTATTTTAAATGGCTCTTAGATAAATATGTCATTCTCTATAACTTCTGTGGGTATTGTGCCAAAGGGTGGGCAAAGAATCCATGTCCCACAGAGCACTTTCGCAATCATCTTTTTTTCAGCTTCCCTGGGGCAGTACCCAACTCTAAAACCTTTTCTTATGTTTGGTAACTTTCCTCTCCTGACCCCCACAAGCCTGTTATACTCAGCAGTCACATCATAGTGAATCCCAGCGTGATAAGAGCAGATAACATGGTAATCAGGTTTTCTGCCTCTTTAGCAGAATATTTGATTAAAACAATCTGCTCTTAGAATGTCATTGGCTTGGTTTCTGGCCATACTCATTTGGCTACGCTACAAGAAGTGCCGGAGATGTATGTTACAAACACTTTCTTGGAAAGCGAGAGCCATCTGTTGAAATATTTCCTTCCGGTACAACATCCTAATTGTATCTATAAGAAATAGGTAAAGTAAAACCTGCCCTGTTGCATGAAACAGCCTTATTTATGGCCAGAAAGGTCACATAGCTTTTGTGGGGGTGTGAATGTGATGCCTCTGAAAAGTGCCTGATAGATGGGTGTGGGCGAGTGAGTGGGAACAGGTCCAGCACACAGTGCTCTGCCAATATGCCTCACCTTGACCCTGTGGGATCAAGGGGTGAGAGGTTAGTTCAAGTTCCAAGCTTATTCAGAACTGTAGGAGGCTGCCAATAGGATTACCAACTAGTGCCAGTTGTGGTGGTGGAGACACTTGCCCAAAGTGTACAACTAGGGGCGGCCCTAGACAAGCTGCCAGCAACTGGCACCCTAGGCGAATCATGCAATCGGCACCCCCACCTCCAAACCCCTCAATGATATTGCACCACCATTTGGCACCCCATTTAACTTGGCACCCTAGGCAACCACCTAGTTCACCTATATGGACGGGCCGCCCCTGTGTACAACAATTTCATTCACTACTGACCTCAGCGGGATTTGAATTAGGAATATGTACAAGGTAAAAGGTTTGTATCCCAGCATCAGTCAGCTAAGCTGTCCAGTCCTCAGTTTGATATGGTTCTGTTCACTCGTTGTCCCTGAAAAACAGAAAGATGCAAATAGATAAGTGGGAGAGTTGTCCATAAAGATGTTTGTAAGTAATACTCTAATTTTGGGTTTCTCAAACGTATATTGCGCTGCGACCCCTTTCTGACCTCAAAAATTACTACAGGACCCCAGGGTCGGGGGGACTGAAGTCCAAGCCTGTCTGACCCCTGGTGCCCCATGTAGTGGGGCCAAAGCCCAAGGCCCACCACCCTGGATCTGGGGCTCAAAGCAGAAGACCAAGGGTTTCAGACCCAGAGGGCATCTGTAACCTGAACCCCAGGCTAAAACCTTTAGGCTTCTGGCTCAACCCTGGGCAGTGGGACTCAGGCTTTGACCCTGGCCTCAGGTGGTGGAGCTCGGGTTCAATTTTGGCCCTGGATCCAGCAAATCTAAGCCAGCCTTTGTGACCTCATTAAAATGGGGTTGTTGTGATTCATTCTGGAGCTCCAGCTGACTGGTTGAGAAAGGCTGCTCTGCTAATACCTGATAACTTGTAAGTGCTGAACTTTGCCATCTGGACAGCGAGAGAAGCAAAGGCAGAGGTGCTGACAGGGAAGGGATTGGTCAGCACCCCGATGCCATGAAAGAACAGACTAGTGCTACAGCATTGGTTTCTCTCCTTACAGTGGAGCCCAACAAACTCTGTGGAACCAGATGTGGCCCCTCCCAGCAACACTGTCAAGTGATGAAACCTTGTGCTGGGTAAAACCTCATTCACACTGATGTGTGAACACTTCCATCCTTTAGGATAGTTGTAAGAGACAGCTAAGGAGCCGCACCTGAAACAAGGCCTATTAGGTATGTCTACATGGCAAAACCCACCCCCTGGCAAAGAGTCTCAGAGTCCAGGTCTACAGACTTGGGCCTGTGGGGCTCAGACTGTGGTGCTAAAAATAGCTGTGTGACCATTCCTGACTCGGGCTGGAGTTCAGGCTCTGAAGTCCAGGGTTAGGGGTAGGTTTCATGTAAGGGCCTTGCTTGCTGTGCAGAAGGTGGGGTTGGGGACCTCATAGAGACCTTTCCACAGGGCTGGAATCTGCAAGTGAGAAGCTAGCAGATCACAGTCAGAGGGGACAGGGATTTGGGGAAAGCCCTTTGTCTCTTCCACTGTCCCCATTCCCATGTTTTAAATAATCCAGGAAGGGCTTTGAGTTGGGGGGGGGGGGAGGGGCAGCAGTAGTGGATGACAGAGTGCATAGGCAGATGTTGAAACATTTTCTCCAAGAGTGTGGTTTACACAATAGCTGCCCTTATTGCGAAGTATTACAGTGCACCATGGTATCCAGGTCACAAAGTAGTGACAGACCAAAATAAGCAGAGAATGACCTCAAGTTGACTAGTGGTTGTGGGGAAGGAGATAGGATGCGTGGAAGAAAAATCTTCTGCATTCAGATGCAAATGCTACAGTAGCCAGAACTACAATGAGATGTATGTTGTCATATTGAAAAGACTCAGCTGGAGACCTGCTGACCAGAATGCAGACTCAAGAGGACTTCTGGTGAGAGGTCACTCCCAGGTCAGAAGGATGGCATGAGTTTCAATGACAAAAGAGGAGAAACTTGTTTAGTGCATACCCTGAACCTTCAAGCAAATACTTGTTTCATCTGAATTAATAAAATTTGTTACGTCATTGTCACTATTCTGTGGAGGTGTGCCATGTATTTATTTGTCCGGTATAACTATTTTTTTTCCATTTGCTCTTGAGTTTATATTTGCTGCTTGTAAGAAAACAATAATACATCATCATCATATTTTATTTTTACAGGTAATGCCTTTCTTTCAGAAGGATCCTACCTCATATAAAGAATATCTATATATAGCACTGTTGAAATGTAGCCATTCCTAAGGCAAATGGGGTCAGCCTATTGGCACACATCCTGCTGCACTACAGTGGGGTTAGGGGAATTCTGGCTTAGGACACAAGGGCTGAATTTACACTCTTGGTATGAAATCTTCACTGTTCACATGTAGATCCCTGACTACAGTAAACTGCATTGGAGCTATTTCAGAGGGATGGAAGGAAGAATTCACCCTTCTAGCATTTGATTTGACTTTGTCAGGGAGTAGATTGGCTTGGAATATTGTGAATTTAATTCCTTTCAGGCGGTTCTGGTTCAACAAGACCTAACTTCAGCCTTAGGAACCAGCTCTATGGGAAATGACACTCTACAGGAGAAACTCTTTCATGGAACAAGAGATCTCTTGATAGAGTGTGTGTTTGTTGGGCTGAGAGTTAGGGAGTGGAAGACAAAGTGTGAGTGTGATAAGAAGTTCTGTAGTAGAGAATACCAAGGAAGTGCAAAGTCTTTGTTAGTACAGTAGACACTAAAGTGATGCCAATTATACAGTTACAATGAGATAAAGAACAACACAGGCCAATTCCACTCCCCTCACTCACATGAGCCATTCCACTTACAACCAGAGCACAATCTCTAATAGCTATTTTGCATGTCTTCCTTCCTCTCTGTTCTCACAGCTTTATCTGAGCTTTGGAAATGTCATATAAAGTTGTTAAAATATTTTTATCCCTACTGCTGAGTTAAGTTCTCGCCAGTCAATAGGGTGACTCACATGTTAAAGTTAGGAACATGTTTCCATCCTTTGTTGAATAAGGGCCCAACGGCCTGATCATGAATGATTGTGAGCATCTCTTGCAAGGCACACTTGGAGCACTGTTTGCGACTCGGATCATCCCCTCTCAAAACAAATATATCAGAACTGGAAAAGGTACAGAAATGATTAATAGTATGGAACAGCTTCCAGATGAGGAGAGATTATAAAAAGACTGGGACTTTTTAGCTTAGAAAAGAGACAACTAAGAGGATTTGATAGAGGTCTATACAATTGTGAATGGTATGTCAAAAATGAACAAGGAAGTGTTCTTTACTCCTTCATGTAACTCAAGCGCCAGGGATCACTAAATGAAATTAATAGGCAACAGGTTTAAAACAAACAGAAGGAAGTATTTCTTTACACAACACAGTCAACCTGCAGAACCTGTTGCTAGAGGATGCTGTGAAGGCCAAAATTATAATCAGACTAAAAAAAGAATTAGATGAGTTCATAGAAGGTAGGGCCATCAATGGCTATTAGCCAAGATATCTAGGAATGCAACCTCAGGCACTGGGCTCCTCTAGACTCTATGGCTACGTCTAGACTGGACCCTTCTCCGGAAGAGGCATGCAAAGCAGGCAAGTCAGAATAGGGAAATCCGCGGGGGATTTAAATATCCCCCGCGGGATTTAAATAAACATGGCCGCCGCTTTTTTTCCGGCTTGGGGAAAAGCCGGAAAAGAGCGTCTAGACTGGCGCGATCCTCCGGAATAAAGCCCTTTTCCGGAGGATCTCTTATTCCTACTTGCAAGTAGGAATAAGAGATCCTCCGGAAAAGGGCTTTATTCCGGAGGATCGCGCCAGTCTAGACGCTCTTTTCCGGCTTTTCCCCAAGCCGGAAAAAAAGCGGCGGCCATGTTTATTTAAATCCCGCGGGGGATATTTAAATCCCCCGCGGATTTCCCTATTCTGACTTGCCTGCTTTGCATGCCTCTTCCGGAGAAGGGTCCAGTCTAGACGTAGCCTACGTGCCAGAAGCTGGGAGTGGACAACAAGGCTCTCAGTGATTGCCTGTTCTGTTCATTCCCTCTGGGGCACCTGGCATTGGTTGCAGTTGGAAGACAGGATTAGATGAACTATTGGTCTGACCGCATATGCACCTTCTTATTTCTGGAATCCATGGAAGGAGAAACTGAGCACACTTGTTATGCGACAGCCTGCCATTGGAGGGCATGGTAGCCTTTTCACAGCTAAGAGTCTAATTAATTCAGCTATATACCAGGCCAATGAAAAAATGTTCATGAACCGCCTCCTTATTGAGACATGATAAAAAAGAGCAGCCAAGGAGCATTTTGGTTCGAAATTTATTTTTTACTAACAGATTTTTGGTGTCTGCCAACGCCATGTGACTTTGGACAATGTTCCTGTGGACCACCAAAAAAGTCACTGTGGACCGCCAGTGGTCCATGGACCACCAGTTGAGAACCACAGCCATAGGAGGAAGCAGCTCCAAGAATACCAAAGACCATTCCTGACATGTGTTTATATAACCTATTCTTAAAACCTCCAGTGAGTGACTGGGATTTCATAACCTCCCAAAGTAAACTGTTCCACTGCTTAACTCTCCTAAAAGCTTTTCCTAATATCTAACCTGAATTGCCATTGCTGTGAACTTAAACGATGCTTTCTTGTCCTGCACTTGTCAGTGGACAGGGAGAACAATGTAGCACTGTCCTCTTCATAAAACCTTTTTACAATTTTGAAGCTTTATCAGTTCCCCCCTCAACATTCCCCCTCTCTAAACTAAACATCCAAATTCTTTCAACCTTTCCTCATACATCATGTTTTCTAAATCTGTTATGTTTGTTGCTCTTTCTGTAGCCCATAGTTAGCTTTGGCATCATATAGCAGTAATGCAAAGAACCTCAGGCCTGTATCTTGCAAGACTTTGGCATAGATAAATGGCCTCCTGGTCACCCCTAAGTTTTGGGGACTTGGAAATAGAGTGTGGAAGGGGGAAGTTTCTGCACAATGACCCAGCCAGCTGCATGAACATGAGCTAATGCCAGCTATTGGACAGAACATCCACACATGTCTAATCATAAGAGTGCCATGGCAACGAATTGATGTATATGAGGAGGGCACTGCAACATTAGTAGGATGAGGAAATACAACTAGGAACAGGAAAGGAATCCCTACTAAATATACATTAGGCCTTGTGACATCAGTGTAACACATTATAAAAGTTGTATTCCATCCTGTGGGCAGAGAGCAATGTAGCCCTTGGGAGGTGCCAGAATGAAGGCCACTGGTGATGATGAGGAAGGTGTTGGTAAGCAGGAAGATAATGGCTAGCATTTCAGGTTATCCTGCAAGGGTTGGTGTGAGTCTATGGATTGTTCAGATGTACATTCTATATTATCTTGATTTACCTTGCTTGCTGGGTTAGAGTGTTTGTGACTTTGTTAAATATATCAGTGAACTCTGGTGAGTACAAAAGGATCCCTGAACTATGAGTTTAACAATTGTGCACATCAGGGCTCCCAAGTAAACAGTCATTTAAATAATACTGGAGCTGATATTGGGACAACAACCTACTAAACCTCAGAGTGATTACTGAGAGTTCTTAAGTAATCAGTATACATTAATACATAATCCATAGATCGGGCTGCATCTCCTCTGGACTCTCTCCAATTTGTCCACAAGCTTCTTAAAGTGTGGTGCCCTCTAGCACTGAGTGCATAGAACAATTATTTCTCATGTCTTACATATGAAATGTAGTAATGGGATTCATAATTACATTTGTTTTTCTTTGCAGCTTAACATTGTTGATTAATTAAATTTGTGATCTGCTATAAAGCCCAGATCCTTTGCTGCAGTACTGCTGCCTAGTCAGTTATTCCCCATAATGTACTTGTGAATTGGATTTTTCCTAAGTGTAGTATTTTGTACTTTTTTGAATTTCATCTTGTTTTAATTAGATCAATTATCCAATTTGTCAAGGTCTTTTTAAATTCTAATTCTGTCTTCTAAATTGCTTGCATTCACTCATCTTGGGATTATCTGCACATTTTATAAACATACTCTCCTCTCCATTTTCAAACTCCTTAATAAAAACGTTGAATGGTACTGGACTCAGGACTGACCCATAAAGGGCCCCACTAAAGAAGTACTCTCATGTAATGGTGAACCATTGATATTTACTTTTGGATGATGGTCTTTCAATCAGTTATGCACCTACTTTATAGCAATTTTATCTAGATCACATTTTCTTAGTTTGATTATGAGAATGTCACATGGGACTTTGTCAAAAGCCTTACTAAAATCTAGACATATAAGATCTACTGCTTTCTACCCACCCACACAGTCGAAGTAAAATAGCGGGGCCAAAGTCTCACATGATATTCTCATAACCAAGCCAGCGAAAGTACTAATTATTACTAAAAAAATTGCTGCCAATAATCACTAACCCAGTTACCTTGTCAAAGAGGGAACCATCATTGATCTGAACAAATCCATCTTAGCTATTACTTATAACCTTTGGTTTTTTAACAATTTGTTCTAATAGCTTTTCAGGTAGTGAAGTGAGGCTGACTGATTATTCCTTGTGTTGTCTTCTTGTTTTTGAAGCTGGCTTCCAATACTATAGTGTTTGAGTGCCTCACAGCCTTTAATGCGTTTATCCTCACAACGCTCTGTATAGAAGTGCTTTCCCCCCACATTTTAAAGATGGCAAAAGGATACATAAGAGACTAAATAATTTATCCCCGGTCACACAAAAAGTCTGTAGTGGAGCAGAGCTGAAACTGAGTCTCCTAAGTCCCAGGCTAGTTATCTCTAATTGTTATGTTCCTTGTGAAACATGACTAACTTCATGAGTATGTTCTTGCACCAGTTTATTATAGCAGTTGTTGGTAAGTTGCAGCTAAAATTAAAGTTGCAAAGCAGTTTCCATTAGAAACTCTTGTTTTCATATGCTCATAACTTTAGGGACATTTGCCTTTTGGACTAAAATTTTCCATGTGTGGTGCTGCTCAAAGGGCATTTCCCCCGGTTGGTTACTTTAATGGCTGGGGTATCCCTGGCCGTTGAAAATCCAACATGAAGGATCTGGGTGAGGAAATCTTGGTGAGGAGTCCCTAGTGGTGATTCCCCCACATTGTCCCCCAGGTTTCCTTTCATGGAGATGGATTACATGCCACCACGCACTGTCTCTCCAAGTGAAAGGTTTCTTGAAAGTTTTAGCTAAACTCTTTCAGCTGTTTTTGCATTAGAGGGCAGTACAAAAAATATGTATTTGCCTTATAAAAAATATCTAACCACTATTTTTATATACCAAGTTGCAGCAAAAGAGGATGATACTGCACATTGTAGAGATGATGAGAATATAGAGATGATCCTCATGTTGTAGAACTAGTGCCTTTCCTTGATTTGAAAAGATCTGGTTTTGATTTAGCAAGTGTTGAGCATGTGCAGCAAAAACTAAACAAGTCTGCAAGTCTAGAGGTACATAGTAAAACCTAGAGGACCAGCGCATGCATATACAGCTAGTAATGGCCTCTATTCCTCAAAACATTTGCTTGACTCCAAGCATGTGAGTAGTGCCATTGAAATTAATGGGATTTAAGCTAAAACACACGACTTTATGTGGGCTAATGAGGATTTTGCCTATTCTATTCTAGTTCTTACACAACCCTCTTCACCATCATATCTGAGTGTCCTGCCACAGTGCTTTATGCAACATGACTAGTCTCAGTCTTGTGTGGTTCTGCAGGCACCTGAATGAGGACGGCAGGATCAGTTCCATCATCAATGTAATTTAACACAATCATTTCAAATCTTCATCTTCTGAGATCTTTCATCAACCAGGTAAGAAATGGAGCAGTGCAATACAACCTCAGGGAAAGGGGGCACCTCTGATGTCACATGCCTGATCCTAAGTAGCTCTTGCAAAATGGAAAGTGGAACAGTTGTTGACCACATCCTGCAAAAAGAAGTCTCCTCATAGTATGGGAAGTCTACTGATAGTATCCCTACTAGTGCAGCTATACCAGCAGTGGGCAAGTACTGGCCCGTGGGCCAGATCGAGTTCACAAGGGTTAGCTTCTGGCAGGCTGCTGTTGTATTTATTGCAGCTTCACAGATACAGGTGATTGCAGATCCTGTTGGCTGCAGATTGCCATTCCCAGCCAATGGGAGGTGCAGGAAGCAGTGTTCCAGTCCAACCAAGGGGAGCTGCAAGCACCCGTAATCGTAGAGGTGTAGGTAAATACAGCGGTGGTGGCCCACCAGGGGCTAAACTCTGAAAAACCTCTGTCATTTTATTGCTCACCCCTGAGGTACACTGTGACTGACCACAGTCTGAAGGACCAGTATTTCCTGTAAGCTGAGTGTTTGGGTGGCTACCCAGGAGAGATTCAGATGTCACTCAGCCAATTAGCAGAGTGCTCACGGCACCCACAGCCGGCAGCATGTGCTTCTGCTGGTGGTGCACACCTGCACATGCCTTGACACATAACAAAATTTATTCTGCACATGGAACACTTGGAACACTTGTCTGGACCTATTTAAAAATATCTTTAGCTCAAGCTGAAGTTGCAGACTTGTTGCAGGAATTAGTGACCAATATCCTATGGCATGTGTTATGCATAAGGTCAGATTATATGATCTTAATGGGCCTCTCTGGCCTTAAATCTATTAATGTACTTTGGCTGCAAGAAAAGGTGGAATTAAGGTTAATTTGAATCCATTGAATAATAAAGAGCCCTCAGTTGTATCTAGTGAATAATTGTATGGAGATATTCCATAACTCCTAATATATGTAACAAGCATTCCAGTCACATAAACTATACTGAATTAATGTAGAATCAAACATACCCCAGTTTATGTAATGAGACAGAAATCTAGAGTGGCCTTGTGCACCTAATTTCTCTATTGTGTCTTTTCTTACACCCAGTGGATCATTTTTATCTGAGTTTATTGTCGTGTGTGTGTGTGAGAGAGAGAGAGAACAGAGAGGAATGTTAGAGGTAACTCTGTAAACAGACAATCTACAGAAGGGAGGGGCCGAGACCCAAGAGATCAACAAACTGGCTTAGCGCGCATGAGACCCTCAGTGAGATGAGCCAATGACAACCAAATATGTGATGTAGAATTCTTATGCAAACCTGAGGTGCTCTACCTTTGTTTGTGTGCTACTGACAGAGTCATACAGGGTGTGTGTATGTGTATGTGTGTGAGGATGTGAGTGCCACACTGGGATATGCCTTTGAGAAAAAGGAGGACATTCTAAACACGTTCATCTTTTCAGGACCAGTGGGCTTTTCATGTTTTTGTGACTTAGCAACATATTACAGTGAACAGTTCAGCAGTGACTGCACAGCAATGTCTGTGCTCTCTGAGTGCTTGGTGGGCACAGAGCTATTTAATACATATTCACAGCTTGTTACAATGAATCTTTGAGGTCAAAGCCAAGTCATAGCTGTTTGTGCACTTGCACAAGAGCGATTTTTTTGGAAGGGAGGAGAATGTAGATGGGGGAGAAGCCTCCTATTATCTCTGAAGTCAATTGGGGCTTAGTGATTGATTGCAATGGAAGCAGGACTGAGCTCTACATGAAGCTCATCCAGTGTCTAACCATACTTTTAAGTCAATGGACCTATCCTCCATGAATTTATCGAATTCCCTTTTTAAACCCTGTTAAAGTCCTGGTCTTCACAACATTCTCTGGCCAAGAGTTCCACAGGTTGACTGTGCGCTGCAGGAAGAGAAACTTCCTTTTGTTTATTTTAAACCTGCTATGACCCCTAGTTTGTATGTTATGTTCGTATGTTACTTTTCCTTATTCACTTTCTCCACACCACTCATGATTTTATAGACCTCTATCATATCCCCCCTCCCTGTAGTCTGCTCTTTTCTAAGATGAAAAGTCAAAGTCTTTTTAATCTCCCTTCTTATGGGACCCGTTCCAAACCCCTAATCATTTTTGTTGCCCTTTTCTGAATCTTTTCCAATGCCAATATAACTTTTTTGAGATAAGGCGACCACATCTGTATGCAGAATTCAAGATGTGGGCGTACCATAGATTTATACAGAGTAATAAGATTGTCTTATTCTCTATCCCTTTTTAAATGATTCCTAAAGATTCCAAGGATGAGGTCATGACTCTGCTTCCCTTCCTTAGTGACCAAGAGAGCCAAGCTGGCATTGAGGTAGCGCACACACTATGCACTGTAAAGCTATGTCTACACTACAGAGAGGATCAAAACAGCTGCTGTCAATCTTCCAGGGTTCGAATTAGTGGTCTAGTTAAGACAGCTAATTCGAACTGAGAGGGGCGCTGCTGTCGATGCCAGTAGTTCTGCTTTTATGAGCAAGGGAAGTTGAAGGACAGTGTGCTCCCATCGACCTCTCGCTGGGTAGATAGAGCCAAAAGCCAAGTTAAGCTATTTTGACTTAAGCTATGCAATGAACGTAGCTGAAGTTGCGTATCTTAATTCGAACTTATCCCCTAGTGTAGACCAGACCTAAGAGTGGCACAGCTCACACTGTGACCTGCACTCACACGCAGCTGCAGAGGGACAATGTAGTAAGTTCTCCAGAGGCAATGGGCTTCTGACTCATGACACCAAGTGCTGGGGCTCACAAACTCAGTGGTATAAAAGCTTTAACTCCAGCTGAGCCCAATAAGTGACAGGAGGCCTGGTATTCACTATGTGTCCTAAAATGCAAACTGATGCTGTTTCTTTCACCTTTGGTGCTATTGATGAACTTCCATCTGCTTCTTCCTTTTCTCATCCTGCCCACACTGCATAATGCAACAGCAAATGGGATTTTCCATCAGGGATTTCTCCTGCCTATTACATCCTTTTTTGCTCCTGTTTTTATTTGATAAATACGGTCATATACAGACACACACACCTGGGCCATTGATACAATTGCCTTATTTTTTCATCCTTGTCACTATGGTTTTGGTACTGATTACACAATAGTTGGTACAAACTGAGGTTAAAGTCCTTTTCAGATAAAAAGGCGCCAGTTTCCCTTTCTACACAAAAATCTTCGGGATGAGAAATCTACTACAAAAATTCTGAGATTCACAGAGACATTTATTATGGGAGGAAAGATGGTTTTGTCTTGTGCTAGATTGATGCTCAGAAGATCTGTGTTCAGTTCATAGCTCTGCTATGGACATCTTGTACAACCTTGGGCAAGCCCCCCTGTGCCCTCTGCTGAAAAATGGGGAGAATATTTCTTCCCAACCTCAGCTCTTGTCTCTTTAGCCTGCACATTCACTGGTGCGAGAAAATCTCTCTTGTGGGTATTTTCTGTGTGTAACATAATGATGCTACCATATTACAAACAACCGCAGCCTTCAAAGAGGAGAGAGTGGTGAGCCCCTGGAGCAAAGGGGACATGTCTTGAAAATTCTGCGGTTTCATGGGAGAAGCAGAGCACGCTTTACTCCCGAGGGGATTCTGTGCCACTATCCATGTGCAGAACTCATGTCCACTGTAGATTTCTTTGCTTTCTACAGAAAATGCCTTTCTGATGGGAAACCAAATGGAAGCTGATAAAGCGACTATGTGTCCTTCCCCAGCAGCACAGGCATGTTGTTTTGAGTGCCTTGAACAGCTGGCAGAGAACAAAATCACTGATGGGGCAGGGCTGGTAGCACCCCAGCCAGTGGCTCCTACCTTGCACCAGGTTCAGTTGCTAGTCACAAGTGGGCTGGGGGCAGAGGAGGATGGGGCTTCCTCTTCCCTTGTACAGAGCAGCCAGGGCCAGGCTGGGTCAGACACATACCCAGAACCCTTCTCCTGTTTCACATGCACGCATTCCCAGTTCCTGCCCTCATTGGTCCTCAGCCGTGGAGGGAGGGGTCATTGTACAGGAAACTGCTTCCCTGTATGCCTAAACCTCATGCATTTGTTCCCCCCCAGCATCGAGCCTCATACCTCCTGTATCTGGACCACCCTGATGAGCCCTCTCCTTTGGGCTCCCACCCCACTGGACCCCAACTAACTGCATTCAGACACTCCTCCACCAAGATCTATTCTCCCAGTACCTGTCCCCTGTATCCAGATGCCTCCTGCTAAGCTCCAATCACATTCACCTGGGCCCTCCTGCAGAGTCCAACTCCCCTTGCACATGGAACCCCCAAGAAGTCCTTGTGCATCCAGACCACCAGTGCATCTAGACCTCCAGTGCACCCAGGCTCAGGGCTGTCTTTAGGCATATGCAGCGTACACAGATGCGTAGGGCAGTGCCCTGTGCTGTGCATGCCTAGGGTCATGGCCAGCTGCAGGGAGTGGCAGCTTTGACAGCTCCAATCCCATGGCTCCCCACCCCTTGCTCCATTTCTCGGCCTGCAGCTCTGACCAGCCAGACCACTCAGTTCACCTGCTCCCCCGCCAGCCTCCCTGACCTGCTCCTGCAGCTCCTGCAGCCCTGAATGCAGCTTCTCCCCACCACCACTCCCAGAGCAGCCAGCACCCTCACCTCTGGCAGGGCATAGAAGGTGCAAGTGTTCATAAGGACAGCCCTGCCCAGACCCTCACTGAACTGCTCACATCAATATTGCCCCCCACAAAACCTCCCCACCCCACCCCTGGATCCCCCCCACTAACCCGCTTCACACTTGGATCCTGCCTTGCTTGCCTGCCTGCCCGCATCTGGTGCACCTGGTATGGAGGGGCTGGGCCAGAGGGTAATTCTGGGGCAAGCCCAGACCTTCTGTAGCATCAGGGTAGGGTGCAGTCTCACCACTGAGTCCCTGTCCTGGGGTGGGGTGGGGACAGCAGAATGATCTCCACCTCCATCGCAGCCAGTGGCCTACGCTCCCCCCTGCCATGTTGGGGCCTTCACATTTATTTATTGACAAATAAAATATGGATAATTTTGCAGAATTTAAAAATATCGTAGGCAAGATTTTTTACTTTTTGCTGTGGCAGAATTCCCTCGGGGAATGTTTGCAGGCACATGCACATACTGAGTAATCCCTAAGGAAGATGGCTGTTCCTTCATCCTGCTCTCCTATCTGCCTGCTGCCATTGGCAACTCCCTTTCTCTCCCCCCAGGCTGCCAACTATCCTAGAAACTAGAGGAGCACATGCTGTTCCTAGTGGCACCATGGATTTTGGATGGTAAAATTCTCCTTGGTGCTTAGAGACCATGCTGTGGAGTGTGGTTGCTCTTCAGGTCTCCCCCTCACTCAATGTTCCCTCTAATCTTTTCCATCCATGTAAGGAATACATTTTGTTATGTGCACCGAGGCATGTCTGATTGTGTACCATGAGGAGAAACAAAAACCCAGCTGTGGATGCTCTGCTAATCAGTTGGGTGGCACTGGAATTTCTCCTGAGTGGTTGCACAATCACATAGCTTACACAGAACTCTGCTCCCTCCCGCCCCTCCTTGCCCCATGTCCTGGACTTACCTCAACAATGGGTAGGAGATAGGAAACACAATAGACGGAAGACAATGCAATTAGAGTTCTGAGCACACAACACTGGCCCTAATCATCCCACCCAGGCTAACAGAGGATTTAGCAGACAGTGGATTCACTGTTTTTCTCCCTATCACCCTTTGCTCCAGATTTCCAGTTTTCTTCTATCCAGCCAAACAAGAGAAAAATCCTGTAGCCCTGAATGTGGGTGCTGACCCCTGCTCTGCAGTCTTTTGAGTAAGACGCAGGGTGGGGAAGCTCATTGACTTTGGGGTATGTTTGTAACAGGCACAGCAGAGGAAGGATGAGTGTATTTAGATCTGATTTTCATAAACCCACATATGAGGGAGCATGGATGGGAAACTGGAGAATTTGTAGTTAACAGATGTACATAGGAAAGCAAACAGCTGCTATATTTAGAAAGCTGTAACCAGGCTGAGTATATCACCAGGTAGGCAATCATTTTCTTTCTACAATAAAGCCACATTAAACAGTGCCTGTGGAACTCTCCTGAAAGGCCAAGCCTTCTGAGGTTAGCTGAGGTTTATGATATCTAGTGTGGGTACTATTACAGAGCAGCATCACCTCATGTTGAATTAGTGAGCACGTCTTTCAGGTAAGGTGTTAAACCAAGAACCCCCATCCACTTCCAGCTGGCCAAAAGGGAGTTAAAGATCTCAATACTAAAACACCCAAAGTAGGTTATCTGTCTAATGTACCTATATGGCCCCTAATGCTGCAGTATCTGTGCTTGTCACTAACCTTGTAATGTGTTTACCCTCATGACACTCCTGTGAGGTGGGGAAATGAGGCAAAGAGAGACTATGTGACTCACCTCAGGTCACACAGGAAGTATGTGGCAGAGAAGGGCATTGATTGTGGATCTTCCAATTCCTAAGCTAAGACCCTAGTCACAGTACTGACTTTCATTTTTCTGGGTGGATGTTCCACCCCTGCTCTGCCCCGAGGCTCCACCTCCCTCCGCCCCTTTCCCCAAGGATCTACCCTTATTCTGGCTCTTCCCACTCCTACTCCACCACGCCCTAAGCACCTCCTGCTCACAGCTGATTCGTAGGTGGCTAGTAGGTGCTGAGCACACACTATTTTTTTCCAGGGGTCCTACAGTCTTGGAGCATCTATGGAGTCGGCCCCTTATGACCCTAGCCACTGGACCATCTTCCAAGCCAACATGACCCCACTCTCAGTTTCACTGGCTTTAACATCCAGCACTTGGCTTGAGCCCATTTCAACACAGCAGCATAACATGGGACACATAAGTGCCATGTGAGAAGTGTCAAGCAGCATAAGCAGCACAGAGGAACCTGATTCTGCATTAACAAGAGGGCTACTGCTTGGCCAAGTTACTGCTGCCTAGTAGCAAGAATACAGGCAGAGAAGGGAGCAGTTTATGTGCATGCTGGGGATCACACTTAGAGTGTCTCTGAGCAGAGATGAATGTTTCTCATTTCACTCCCCACCTGGCTTTTACCTGGCATTCTTGCAAATAAAAGAGAGGGTCCCAAAGGATCTAGAGAAGTTAATATATATGCAGCGAGTCACCTTTTGTGCTTAATCTATCCCCACAAGTAAATCCCCTCCCACTTGCGTTAAAGCACAATAAGCTCATGCTACCTATTGGGCACCTCTCAAGAATGTGCATGGTTAAGGGCCATGAAATCACATAAAAGCTAGCCTTACTGCCTGCAACAGACTCACTACTCAGTCAGGTGCTGTGAGATTATTGAAATAGGAAAGGCATACTGTTAAACTAAGTTCTCTTGCACAAGGATATTTGGCGGATGATTTACACACTATCACTGCACAAAATGCAAATGACATTTTAATATTGGGAGAAGAACACTGAAAATGTCCCAGATTGGTTCCCCAGAAAGGCTCAGGAAAGACGGAAGAACTCTGCACAAGGGGCCTCCTTTGTCTCGGTGTTAATATTGGGTACAAGTTGTGAGAGTTTCCCCGCTCTCTTAGAAAAATTTGGAAAATGCCAGCATTCTCCGGATTAATCACCAGCATTCTCTAGATTAATCACCAGCATTCTCTAGATTAAACACATTCCTACATTTTTAAAGAGTACCATGAGTCAGCCCATGATGACATAAGAACCACAGAGAATGTGGTGGGCAAAGAATGTTAAAAATAACCCTCTGTAAATACAAGATGGATTTGTGCTTGTTTGCAGCCGGGAGTGGTCCACAAGCAGCCCACAGTCTCAAAGAACATACAGGTGATTCCAATCCTGGGAAAATTGGGACGTTATAAGCTGCTGTGTAAAAATAGCGTCTATCTTTGCTTCCCTTTTAACAAGATTAGTCTTGCTTTTCTCTCTGTCTTTATTTTGCTGTCTACTGGCCACCTCTTCACTCTCACACTAATGTGATTAGCTGGGCATATGGACCATACTGGGAGTGACTGTCACAAAGATCTCTGCTTACTTGAGTGCACCTCTTTCCTGAATGAAACATCTTGTGTTTATAGTCACAGGGGGTATTGTTAACTCTTGGATTCTAATAGAAAGGGATATTTACAATCCCTCCATAAAAGTTGATTCAGGGAGACATTTAGGGAAAAAAACAGACAGAAGACAGATGTATTTCCTACCACAGATGCTGAGGAGGGTCAATTGTACTGCATATGTAATGACTTTTTATGGTTCCTTACAAATGCTCTTTTACACTGCTAAAAAAGTGCCAAAGTCAAATATGTGTGGTCACTCACCGCAGACAATTTAGAAACTTTACAGGACACTACAGCTTTATACCTTGTTAAATATGTTGAGATGGACTTTCCCCCTTCTGTTTGTGTGTGTGTATAAAATCAAATCATGAAGGAGAGTTTCTTACAGTGCCAAATTGCTGGCATATTATTGTGATTTCTAATGTCTTCACTGCTGTGTAATTCTCATTTCCCCTAGATCTTACCTTGAGTCTTCTGCAGCTTGTTTGCTATCATTTCTGTCTGCTTAAGGAATTTTCATGGATTTGTTGGGAGAGGTGCACTGTGTTGGTCTTAAGTGTACTTGGGTTAAGAAAGGCTGCTAAGATATGAGCTATACAAAATAGGTGATCAGTCAATAAAACAAAGCCTGAATATAGGCAGGAAAAGAGAGAAGGAAGATGCCAAGTTGTGACAAGACAAGCAAATATGTGGGAAATATATATATTAAAAAGGCAAATTGGCATATGCTGTTTACAACAGCTGATAATGGAATACAGAAAAATGAAATCTATATTGTACCGAGCGAGCCCAGAAACACCCAATGATTTCAGTGAGAGGTTTGACTAAGAGCTACACTGCTGAGCCCTTTGTGAATATTTACAAAACAGCAGACTGATCATATTTATTTCTAACCTTGGCAAGTAAAGTCTCAGTAATCTCATGAATAGCTAGCTGTGCATTGTCAGAGATGAAAGATATAATTTATATAACACATAATTGTACAGTTATAACAAATGGGCTAGTTTTGTCTACCCCAGTTTTCATCTCTGACTCCTCTTTCATTAGCTTGCGCTGCTTGTTACCAACACTCTTCTACCTAGAATTTTCTAAGAATTCTCTTGACATATGTAGAGTGCAATATGTTTCATAATTTTAATTCAATCCTAATACCATTCCATTTCTTACTGGGGGTTTGTACAGCACCTAGCACAATGGAACTCTGATCCATCATTCCAGCTTCTGCTGCTTCAATACACATAATAATAATGTTTTTAAAATATATTGCATTATATCTATGAACATATTAGGAGAATGTGAACAGGATGAAGCTGGGGATGTGATGCATTCCTCACTTTGTTTTGTGAACTATAGCTAAACAATTCTAAGTGACCGGTGATTTTAAAGCAGAAAGAAATAATAGAGGTTTCAGCAGGGCTAACTCAAGCCTTTGTAGGACTCTATATGGAGTTTAAACACAACTAACTCCCTCCCCATTTATGTCCAGGACCCTTCACTTCTGTGTAACCTATTGTTAAAGACTAAGACACAAATCATGAGTAGACAAATGATTTTCAGGTGCATGAGCTGGGACTGCCTATCTGAGACTTTACCAACCCAATAAGATGGGTCCAGAGGTAAACTGATGCGACTATAATACTCCTATATGGATCTAGCTGTCATGCTGCCTCCTTGATACACATATGTACTTTTCAATAAATACATGGCACTGATGACTATCCCACTCACTGTGGATAAAACAAGGAGGGGTTGAAACTGGACGTTCTCTGTGGCAAAAAAAAAAAGAAAAAAGAAAAAAAAGAAAAAAAAGAGAGATCTTCATTTTGTACTAGGTGCTGAGATAATACTGTGGGGAGCACATTAGAAATAAAAGAGAAAATCTGATCCATTGTTGCAATCTTCCCAGAATGTTAGCTTGTGTGATGAAATTAAATTAGAAAAAAATGTGGGCCCAACTCTTTTAGTTACGTTGTATGTGCTGCCACACAGCTCCAGAGTTATATCAGCATCACTATTTGACATCTTACTAACCAAGCACAAATGCATTATATAAATGGCTCAGAGATGCCTTTGATTTTATGCAGCTGTCTTTACAAGGGCTTGAATTCAAAGTATGGATTCAGTCTGAAGGCGTAATCATGCAGTACCAATTTAGGCAAAATTCTCATTAATTTCAATCAATAAATAAGAACATTGGATTAGGTCTTATTTGTGCATATATATTTTTTAATCTAAACACGTGTGTGACACCAGAAACAATCATTGCTTCATTCCCATGTCATAAGACATTGACCATTCATTATCCATATCTCCTCCTGTCTAGAAAGAAAACAGACCATTCTTATGGATGTTTTCTTTCCCCAGGTAAATAATTAATAAATGAAACAACAAACTGCTGCTTGTCTAGTGCACACATACAACAAATGGTACTTTCTTTGTCTGGAAATGAGCCTAGCAAAATCTCATGGGAACAAGAGAAGTCTTAAAAAAGCCAAACTGTGGCTGCTGGAAAAAATCTTGACTGAAATGACTGGGACAGACAAGTTTGACAAAGGTTTGAGTAATCTTTTGGTGTTTTGCTTTGGCAATTAATTGGTGAAAAGCCAAAGTCAGTCAGTCTATTTTTCTCTCTTTAGTTCTAGAAGAGCATAGTTCCAATTCCACCAAGTTTTCTTTAATACATTTGGTTAATGTTCATCTTGGCCTGGTCACTTGTTCAACATTCTTGAATTAAGCTGATGACCCAAGATAGTGAGAAGAAATGGCACCAAGGATACACCCTGCAATCCATTCACCAAATCAGAGATGTGCCAAAGCTGCAAAGTTGGGATATTTCAGAGAAAAGCAAGGGTTCTTTTTATACATGCTTTGAGAGGCTTGTCTAGCCATCAGTAACAGGAGGTGTATATTCAATGTAAAAATATGTGATAAATTGGCATAAGGAAAAATGCTAATGCCCGCACAGATATGACGTGTCTGTTTAGGTTCATTCCCATCACTATAGCATCTTATCTTACTCCCCCAAAATGTATATTTTTTAAATCACATACTCACATTTTGGGCCAAATTCTGCCTTTAGCGGCATGTGTAGCTCCCATTAATTTTGGGGAAAGTGTCCAATCATTTCATTTGAGAAAATATTTATATTTCCCTTTTTGATGTGAGAAGGACAGTTACATTGTAAAGTGGCCTTTCATAATGAAATGTATTCTTTTAGTGATGGCCTGGAAATCTGCTGTTAGCTAGGTCACAGACTGCTGCTTTACATCTGTCTGCCAGCGTTCTTGTTATCCTGTAAACAGACACAGGGAGCCCAATCCAACTTCCATCAAAGTCAATGGAAGAATTTGGGAGCTGGACCAGGCTCAGAGGCATTGTGGGTAAGAGAAGGGAAGTCAAATTTCATGTCTACCTGGTTCTGATGCAATTGCCCTGAAATACTGCACCGAGTACCAGAAAGGTATGGATAGTTTAGATAGGATTCTGAAAGGAAGAACAGAAGGATTAGTAAAAATAGTTAAATATGAACAATCAATCACTGTGAACAACCCAGAGCTCTGCGCAGGGGCCTGCTCAAGTAGAGTCATTGCAAGATGAGGGTCTTAGTTGTCTTCTAGCTATAAGATACGTATTTGAAATTGTTTAATCTTTTCCCAAATTCAAGCTCTCCCCTGCCTTAAATCATTTGTTTCCCTTTTATCTCAGTTGCTTACCAGTGCCATTGGCCATGCTAAGAGTTGCTCCTGACAGCCCAGAGTCTGTATTGCTGGCAGCCCTGCATGCATCAGGGGGCACAGCCCAGCCATAAAGACCAGCTGCTGGAAGCAGTTTGGAAATTAAGACAGAAGTAAGTTCTTGGCCATAAAAGGTTGCTCCAGGCTGAATTTCATTGAACAAGGTGTCAGCTCCAAAAGGTTTTTTTCTGCCCGTTGTCATAAAAGGTAGTTTAACCACCTTTAAGTTTCAGGAGATGTACATGTGGGGGGAGGAGGATTGTGGGATATGAGAAAAAAAGAGTAGCTCAGTATATGTGACTGTCTTAGCTCAGTTTTATAGGCGCTCCTCTCACTTACTGGTTTTATACTGACATCTTTATTGTGCTCACTGGTTCAAGGGATCAGAGAATTAGGTTCATATAAATTAGACTTGAGGACTGATTTTTCACTTAAAAAAAAGGTAAAATAAAGGCAACAATTTTCAAATGCAGCTGTCTAAATTAGGGTTTTAAAGCCATAGTGCAGCATTTTATTATAGATATTTAGATAGATTTGGCTTTGGGAGAGTAGCTTTAGGGGACCAAACTTGAAAATCTGACCAAAGATAGCAAATACATTCTGAACCTCCTTATATTGGCTTAGCATGACCATATGTCCCATTTTTGCCGGAACAGTCCTTTTATTAAGCCCTGTCCTGGCCATCCTGGATTTTTTTGACAAAAGTAGGGTATGGAGGAATGTGCAAGGGTGGGAGTCACAAGCAGCAATGCAAGTCCCTCATGGCGGGGGAAGAAGCAGGGATCAGACAAGTAGCAACACAGCCCTAGCCACATGGGGGAGATGCTCCTTGGGTGAGTGGCTCAGGCCAGCCTCATATAGGAGAGGGGGAAGGCTAGCCAAGAGAAGGTGGGTGCATAACTGGCTGGATAACTGTTTCCAGAGAGTAGTTATGAATGGTTGACAGTCATGCTGGAAAGGTATGATGAGTGGGGTTCTGTAGGGATCAGTTCTGAGTCTAGTTCTGTTGAATATTTTTATCAACTATTTAGATAATGGCATAGAGAGTCACTTATAAAGTTTGTGGATGATACCAAGCGGGGAGGAGCGGCAAGTGCTTTGGAAGATAGAGTCATAAATTCAAAATGATCTGAAGAAACTGGAAAAATGGTCTGAGGCAAATAGGATGAAATTCAATAAGGCAAATGCAAAGTACTCCACTTAGGAAGGAACAATCAGTTGTGCACATACAGAATGGGAACTGACTGTCTAGGAAGAAGTACTGCAGAAAGGGATCTAGAGGTCTTAGTGGACCACAAGCTAAATATGAGCCAACAGTATGACATTGTTGCAAAAAAAGCAAACATCATTCTGGGATGTTGTCAAGGCTGTTCCCCCCTCTGGCACTTCAAGTGCAGAAAGTGGGGGGGGGCCACAAGAGACTTTAAAATATCCTGCCACTAAAGGCTTCTGCTAAAAACTTTTCAAGGTCACAGATTCCCTGAGCTTGGATTGGTATTGCTGCCACCACCCAAATGCAAAAACTCATTTGAGAACCCAGGAAGATGCATTTGGGAATTTCTTATTGGGGGGGTACCCTCGAGCTTTTTATCCCTCCCTCTGGAAAGAGATTAAAAAAACCTGTAATTTTTCTTAATAGATGGCTTTCCAATTTTAGAAACATGCACATAGAACTTCCTGCCTTCTAAGACTCAGAAATCAGATCATGGTCTTAAAAAGGTGATTTTTATTAACAAAACAAAGACGACAAACCTGGTGAGCCATTACTTGGTTACTAGGTGTTACAGAGCAACTGAAAAATGATTAAAACACAGATAATTGCTTCCCTGGGATTCAGTTTGGAAAGATATTGAGTAAGGGGAGTTATATGTTCTCAGCACAGAGAAGTACAACAAACCCAAAATTAAAAAATATAATCTGATGGTGTCTGACTAAACATTCCATGTTTTACTCACATATCTGTTGTTCCAAGGTTTAGTCCTTCCCTATGCATGGATGTCCCTGGATCCTCCATGCCCTACTCCCTGGCTCAGTTCTTGCCTTTCAGCCCTCCTCCAGTCACACAAAGACTGGAACAGGAAGGTCTCTGCTTCCCAGTCAAAAACCCACACTGTTTTCACTGGCTCTCCTGGCTTCCTGCCAGCTCACTTCCTGTTTCTCTAGCATTCCTGTAGACTTTCTAGGGCCCGGTATTTATGGTTTTTAACTCATATAAGCAATTTAGTTAACTGTATTAGTTAATATCCAGGAAAAAATAAATGAACAGAATGTTAGGAATCATTTAAAAAGGGAGAGAGAATAAGAGACTATTTTATATTGAATACTGTGTGCAGCTGTGGTCACGTTATCTCAAAAAAAGATAACTTCAGAAAAGGGAAACAAAAATGATTAGGGGTTTGGAATGGCTGCCATATGATGAGAGATTGATAAAACTGGAACTTTTCAGTTAAGAAAAGATTAAACTTAGGAGGGACATGACAGAGATCTATAAAATCATGACTGGTGCGGAGAAAGTGACAAGGAAAAGTTATATACTTGCTTCCATAATAACTAGGGGTCACCAAATGAAATGAATAGGTAGCAGATTTAAAGCAAACAAAAGGAAGATTTTATTCACACAGCTTAGTCAACCTTATGGAATTCCTTGTCAGAGGACATTGTTAAGACCAGGACTGTAACAGGATTCAGAGAAGAACTAGATACATTCATGAAGGATAGGTCCATCAATGGCTATTAGCCAGGATGGGCAGGAATGGCGTCCCTTTCCTCTTTGTCAGAGTGTGGGAATGGGTGATGAGATGGATCACTTGACGATTACCTTACCTGTTCTGTTCATTCCTTCTGGGGCACCTGGCATTGGACACGGTCGGAAGACAGGCTACTGGGCTAGCTGGGCCTTTGGTCTGACCCAGTATGGCTGTTCTTATGTTCTTGACCCCTGCTGCCAGCACCAAGTCTGGACGCTGTGGCACTCGGGGGAAAGGTTTTGGAGGAAGAGGTGGAGTGGCAGCAGGGTGAACAGAGCAGAGATGGGAAGGGGGCAGAGCAGAGGCAAAGCAGAGGAGCAGAGCAGAGGTGAACAATCATAGATACTCAACATGGACTACAAAATCATGTAATAAGAAAGGAGAGAACTGTGAAGATGTCACTCCTTAAGCTGTAGTACATGAATCCTACTTCTCTTTCAGTCCTCACAGAGTGTCCTTGAGGAGAACACTTCCTCTAGCAAAGCCATGAATGTCTCTGTGTTTGTCTCTGCCCTGCACCTGGCTGATGTCAGGGTCTCTCTGGGAGATCACCTGTTCCCCACCAATAGGTTGAGGTCCTGCAAAAGGCCTTTGTGAGATCACTGCCACAACCACTCCCTTCCCTTGCAAGTCTTATGTCTTACCTCTGGCCATCCTGTTTGGGTACATTGAATGATCAGAATAAAGTGCTCTCAGATGAGCTATAGACCAGTGGTCCCAAACACTGTGCCTGTGGGCACCATGGCACCCGCAGGGGCATTTGTGTGCGCCCGCCACATACTCGGGGCTGGCCTGACCCTGGGCACGTGGCGCATGCATGGTGCCAGAGCCGGCCCCAGGCGCATGGCGCACAGTGAGCGCCGGCCCCAGGAGCACGCGAATTGGCCGCCCATGCTCTGGGCACGCGGCGCTTGGGGGGGAGCTCCGGCCCCGGGCGCACGGTGCTTGGGGGGGCGCCGGCCCTGGGTGCGCGGCGCTCGGGGGGAGGGGACGCCGGCCCCGGGTGCATGGCGCCTGGGGGGGGCGCTGGCCCTGGGCGCGCGGCACTTGGGGGGGGCGCCGGCCCTGGGCGCGATGCTTGGGGGGGAGACGCCAGCCCCAGGTGCGTGGCTCTTGGAGGTGGCCCCGCCCCCGGGCACGCGGCTCTTGGAGGTGGCCCCGCCCCCGGGCGCGCAAGTGTCCCCGCCCTCTGGCGCCCAGCGGGCGAATGGCCACACCCCCTGGCATCCAGCAACCTCTAATGGTTGGGGACCACTGCTATAGACCATCAATTGTTTATCCTCAGTATTCATCAAATGTGGAATATTAGTGAGACTTATGAACTGCTCAGAGACAATTACAGTTGATAAATAGCAAGATTAACCAAATACTTGATTGGTTATGACTTATTTGGTTGGTCTTAAAAGAGAACAGAAGGCCCTGAGTCCTCCTTGTCAGTAGCCCCATGCGTAGCCAATCAGCATTTATATTCTGACAGGTGGAAGCCTGAGGGGTCTCACCAGATGTCCCAAAGGATGGCCCAAGTCACCACTAGAGAGGATCATGCTCAGAGCACTATTACACACTATTCCAGCTGCAACTCTTTGTCAGGGACTCTCACAACGAGTCCTCAGCCCCGCCACTTGACATACAAATCTGGTTGGTGGAGGAAAGTGGGCAAAAGGATAAAAACAAGCAGAGAAGAAGAGTAAGGAGAGAGGGAAACAGGAAAAGGAAAACCTAAAAATATGAATCTCAATGAACCCTGTTAACAAAAATTCAGGACAAAGTTCTAGGTAGCAAATCTAATTCTGACACCTTAAACTAGTGTTTTCAGGGCTTAGAATTCAGCTGGCACCAGGTTGAGCAAGTCAATGGATTCCAAACTTCTCTTCAGCTGACAGCTTCTCAACAGGAACTATAAAATCATGAAACAAGAAAGGAGAAAATAGTGAAGAGATCCCTCCTTAAGCTATTGTACATGAATCCTAATTCTCTTTCAGTCCTCAAAGAGAGCCCTTGAGAAGACTTGCTCTAGCAAAGCCATGAGGGTCTGAGCAAGTCCCTGTCCTGCACCACAGTCCTGCCTGGCTGATGTCATGGTGTCTCTGTGAGGTCACCACCTCCAATTCCCCTTAGTCCAATCAGCTAAGGTACTGCACAAGGCCTTTGTGACCTCACTGCCACACTCACTCCTCCACTGCAAGGCTGATATCCTGCCCCTGGTCAGCCATTTAGAACACACTGAATGCTCAGGAGAAAGTGCTCTCAAATGAGCTATAGACTAACAGTTGTGTATACTCATTATTCATCAAATGTTTTAGAAGAACTAGAATACTGGACAGATTAAAAAAAAAGTTCACAGACAATAATCAGCTGGAAGCAGCGAGTTTAATGAAATACTTGATTGGTTAGGACTTATTTTGTTGACCTTAAAAGAGAAGAAAAGCTCCTGAGTCCCCACTGTCAGTAGCCCCAGCTTGACCAATCAGCATGGAGATTCTGACAGGTTTGAAGAGGGTCACATGTTCCAAAGGATGGCCCAGGTCACTGCCAGAGGGAAACATGCTCAGAGCAGAGGAAATAAGCAGGAAAAATGGTGAAAAGAAGACAAAGAAGGGAGGAAAAGAGGGAAAGGGAAACCAAAACAAGACAAACACCAATGTACCCAAGTGACAAAAGTTAAGGAGAAAGTCCTAGGGGAAGAAATGCAATTCTGACACCTTAAACTGGTGTTGCCAGGGCTTAGAATTCACCCAGACAGTGCTCCACATTTGATGGTTTCGGCAGCCGCATCAGGCCCTGTCTTTTGGGGAGACCCTGAGGCATTACTAGAGAATATGACACCAGAAGTAGGGACCTGCCTCACCCCGGCACTCACCAACAGTGGTGGGAAGTGGAGTGACCCAGTCCCAGCCTGCTCCACTTCATTATCTTCCATCTGGGTCTCTTTGCTTCACCACAATGGTGGAAAATGTAGTGCCCCAGCTACAGCCCACTGTGTTCCCCCAAGAAACATGATTGGGGGCTGGGCTGAGAGTAGTGTAGGAGGCTGGTGCTGAATTGCTCCATTTCCTGCTGCTGTGGTGTGTGCCGTGGGGGCCCAACTCCTGCTGCCGGTCTCAGTAATCTCCTGGGTAGTGTCACTTGGCAGAGAGGATTAGGGGAAAGGAGTGTAATGGTGGCAGGAGAGGGCAAAGCAGGGTTAGGAAGAGGCGGGGTAGGGACAGAGAAGGGTGGAGTTTGGAGAAAAGAGTGGAGTGGAGGTGGGGCAGGCCAGAGGTGGACGGGTTGTGTACCGAGTCCCGTCTTCCTCTAGGGATGCTGCCAGCTGGATCAGACTGGATGGGTTCCAAACCTTTCTGCAGCTTTTTACCTTCTAAAGAGGAGCTACAAAATCAGTAGCAGAAAACGAGAGAACTCTAGAGAAGTCTGTCATTAATCTCCAATACATGAACCCTAATTCTCTCTCAGTCCTCAAGGAGAATTCTCAAGAAGAAGCTTTGCCCTAGCAAAGCCATTGGGGTCTTTGATGTTGCCCCTGCCCTAAATCTCTGTCCAGGATGGCTGATGTCAGGTTCTCTCTGTGAGGTCACCACCTTTGTCCAACCAGCTGAGGTGCTGCAAAAGTCCTTTGTGAAGTCACTGCCACACCCATCCCTCCGCTGCAAGGCTGATATCCTGACCTCCCCCCTCCCCCCGCGAGCACCTTTGGATGTTTTAGTTGCTTCCCCTGGATCACCCCCACACAGAATACTAGGACTGGTAAAGACCTCGAGAGGTCATCGAATCCAGTCCCCTACCCTCATGGCAGGACCCAATACTGTCTAGACCATCCCTGATAAACATTTATCTAACTTACTTTTAAATATCTCCAGAGATAGAGATTCCACAACCACCGTAGGCAATTTATTCCAGAGTTTAACCACCCTTACAGATAGGAACTTTTTCCTAATGTCCAACCTAAACCTCTCTTGCTGCAGTTTAAGCCTATTGCTTCTTGTTCTATCCCCAGAGGCCAGGAAAAACAAGTTTTCTCCCTCCTCCTTGTGACACCCTTTTAGATATATGAAAACCGCTATCATGTCCCCTCTCAATCTTCTCTTTTCCAAACTAAACAGCCCAGTTCTTTCAGCCTTCCTTCACAAGTCATGTTCTCTAGACCTTTAATCATTCTTGTTGCTCTTCTCTGGACCTTCTCCAATTTCTCCACATCTTTCTTGAAATGTGGTGCCCAGAACTGGACACAATACTCCAACTGAGGCCTAATCAGCGCAGAGTAGAGTGGAAGAAGGACTTCTTGTGTTTTGCTCACAACACACCTGTTAATGCATTCTAGAATCATGTTTGCTTTTTTTGCAACAGCGTCACACTGTTGATTCATATTTAACTTGTGGTCCACTATAATCCCTAGGTCCCTTTCTGCCATACTCCTTCCTAGACTGTCACTTCCCATTCTGTATTCCTTCTGATTGTTCCTTCCTAAGTGTAGCACTTTACATTTGTCCTTATTCAACTTCATCCTATTCACCTCAGACCATTTCTCCAATTTGTCCAGATCATTTTGAATTATGATCTATCCTCCAGAGCAGTTGCAACCCCTCCAAGCTTGGTATCATCTGAAAACTTAATAAGCATACTCTGTATGCCGATATCTAATAACATAACCGAGTTTGGGTCTGGAGCCAGCTATATGGTAAAGCATGAGAGGCTGCTGCCCATGCCACAATCAGATTTTAATAAATTAATAACTGTAAGACCAGAAGGGATCATCAGAGCATCTCCTATTACCCCCTGCACATCCAAGCCCTCCTGTACATCACAATAGCTAGGTTTCAGTAAAAGCACATACCAGAAATGCATCTTGTCTTCCTTCGAAGACATCAAGAGGTGGCACATCCACCACTGTCTCTGGTAGTTTGTGTCAATAGTGAATCATCCTTACAGTCAAATATTTGTGCCTTATTTCTAATATGAATATGTCTGTTTTCATCTTCCAGCCACTGAGTCTTGTTATGCCTTTCCCTGAGATATTAAAGAGCCCTTTAATACCCAATACTTTCTCTCCAAGAAGGCACTTAAATAATTCAATAAAGTCACTTCTCAACTTTCTCTTTTCTAAGCTAAACAGGTTGAACTCTTTCCATAGCTCACAAGAAAGTATTTTTCTCTAGCCCTTAAACCATTTTATGGCTCTTTGCTGCCCCCTCTCTGATTTTTCAATATATTTTAATATGTAGACCCCAAAACTGGCCGCAGTGTTCCAATCTGTCTCACTGATGCTGTGTCACCTCCGCACCCTAATCACGCCTCCGCTCATATGTCTACTGACGGCTGTAGCCTGTTCAGTACAGCATTACGCTAGGAGCTCAAATTGTGCAGTTTGCCCAGCATGATCCCTAAATCCTTGCCACAGTCACTGCTTTCCTGATTACAGGGAGGTCCAACTTGTATTTTTTCCATTTTTTGATTAAATGAGAAACTTCTCACAGCCATTTTTTCCCCATGAACATTTTGGCTTTAACTAATCAGCTTTTTCCAACGAAAAAGCCTTTTCATCAAGAAATGTTCACCTTGCTCTAGATCCAAGGGCCAGTCCCACTGCTGCTGGGATGCTCCAAGGGCCAGGACATGAAAACTATGAGTTCAGCTAGGAGCTCTAAGGAGACCTCTGGTCACTTGCTTAATTATAATCCAAGTGAAAAGGAGAGAATGGTGCATCCAGACCCTTCCACTCTCTCCTGCTGGGGCTCTCCACTTTGCATAAATAATCACTGAGCCAAAAGCAAAGAATGACTTCACTCTATAACCTGGTGGATAGGAGCCTGGTGATTCAGTTCAGGGACATAAGCTGAGCTTTCCCAAATACTGACTATTCTAAGGTCTATGCCAGCATTTCTTAAAGCAGTTGGAGATGTGCCCCGGAGAGAACAGAATTCAAAATGGCTGCCCTTAAAGGGACAAGCCTCCTTTTTTTTTCTCCTTTTGCTCAACAACTTTTCCCTGGGGGCTTTTTTTTCCCTCAACCAAAAAAATCCTTGGGGCTACGTCTACACTGGCCCCTTTTCCGGAAGGGGCATGTAAATTTCACTAGTTGTCGTAGGGAAATCCGCGGGGGATTTAAATATCCCCCGCGGCATTTAAATAAAAATGTCCGCCGCTTTTTAAAAAAGCCGGAAAAGAGTGTCTAGACTGGCCCCGATCCTCCGGAAAAAGTGCCCTTTTCCGGAGGATCGGGGCCAGTCTAGACGCTCTTTTCCGGCTTTTTTAAAAGCCGGAAAAAAGCGGCGGACATTTTTATTTAAATGCCGCGGGGGATATTTAAATCCCCCGCGGATTTCCCTACGACGACTAGTGAAATTTACATGCCCCTTCCAGAAAAGGGGCCAGTGTAGACGTAGCCCATGTGTTCCCCATAAAAAAAATTGTTTGGTGTTCCTCTGTCTTAAAAAGTTTAAGAAATACTAGTCTATGCCATTCTCAACTTTCTTCACAACAGATTTCAAAAGGCCTCATTTTCCTTCTGCATGGGAATGAAAACAAACTCAAAACCTTGCAAACTATTGGAAAACAGAATTACTATTTTCCAGTCATCTCCAGTTACTGCCCCGATACACTTTGCAGATGATGGAAAAAAACAAATATATATGCTATGGCAGGAAGAGCTGTTCTAATCTATCAACTCATGAAGAAATATTGAGTATTATCTGTATTGGTGACTAAGCATACCCAAACAGAGCTGAATGTATAATTCACAGCACAAAGCTTGCTAGACAAATTTAGCCTCTTTTTCTACTTGCAAATTGTTCCTAAATGAATTGCAATTGCCTTGCAATGACTCTCTGTTTGATAAACTAAAAAAAGAACCAGTCTAGCAGCACTTTATAAACTAACAAAACATGTAGATGGGATCATGAGCTTTCATGGGTACAACCCACTTCTTCACATGAATGTTTGCTGTTACTCAATATGACAATTTTTATATTCTATAATTTATTTAATCTATAGTCTGATTGCAAATAGTTTGCTCCAAGAATTCAATACTCTATATTAAAAATATAAACTGTATTGGTTAGTACTGATGCTACACAAGTCACATAGCAATGTTTGTCTTGCCTGTCTGTATAAGCAGCTCCTACGATCAGAAGAGAGATTGAATATGCTCTTGGGACTGGAGTGAATCTCTTGGGGAAAAGCAGCAGATAAACAGGTCTGAGGGAATGGGATAGCAGGTGGCCTAGCAGGGGAGGTGTTAAGAGAGCCTGAGGGAAAACAGGAAATGCTCCAGCTGGAGCTAGTTAAAACTGAAGATATAAAAACAGACTTCACCCTCCAAAGGAAATTATTCTGGTCAGGGAAAGGATGTTTTTTATTGAGCATTTGAGCAGCAGGGCTCAGTCAGAAAAGGCTGTATTACACCCTGGAAATAAGAGGCTCCTGCTGAGAGTGGATTGTATGTTTTAAATTTAAGGGATAGCTGAGACAAGTTAAATCCCAGTGTGAGCTGGACTTCTTTGAGAGATCAGGGAATTGATTACCCTGCAACAGTTGAGGAATAGAACAGTATGCAATATTTTCATCATACATTTTAGTATGAAAAATAACTTAATAAAATACAAAGTGGTTTTGGTTAATTGAGATGTTTTGGTTGCAAAACTAAGAGAGGGTGAAAATGGCCTATTTTCTTTTGTTACAAACTAAAATGTCATCTGAAGTGAAAAGTTGTCAGCTTGAAACTATTTGCAGACAACATATAGCATATTTATTTGACCAGCTCTCTCCGGGAACAACTTGAGGCAGTAGTAGAGATGTTAAGGACTACTTGACTATCCGATAAGCATTTCCATATGAGATAGAGGCAGCAAAGGGCGGGGGGAGGGAAGGGGAAAAGGGGTACTTCAAAGCCACAGTGCTGCAGAGCTGAGTTGGGGATCTGCTGTGTGGTGGCTGTCCCTTTGAAACACTGCCTCCACATTTCAAAGGGGTAGCTGTGGAGCCAAAGGCAGCTGGGGACTCCCCAGCTGATCCTGGGCTCCATGCGGCATTTCCCCAGAACCTGGGGTTAGCTGGGGCTCCATGCGGCATGCAGCGCAGCATGGAGCCCGGGCCAGCAGGGGACTCTGAGTCCCCCACTGACTCCAAGCTCCATGGTTTTGAAATGCACAGGAGCCACTGCTAGGGACTCTTGTACATTTCAAAGTAGGCAACTGCGGGCCCTGGGCTGTATGCAGAGTTCCACATTCCTCCTTTGAAATGTACACGAGCCCCAGAGGAGCTAGTCAACTAGAAATGTACACGAGCCCCAGAGGGGCTAGTCAACTAGAAATTCCATCGACTACTCGACTGGTCATTAGACGCATTTTAACATCCCTAGGCTGTAGAGAATGAAAAGTCTTCTTTCTGTAAAAAAATCATTTTAGAAGAGATGGCTCTTTAAACATCTTGATTGTAAGTTGATCCATTATTTATCAAGCAGCCATTACAGCCAGAGAAGGAAATTCAGAAAACTGCAAGCCTCTTCCTTTTTTAGTCTCTCTCATTCTGGGAATCATAGGCTGGAGGAGACCTCAAGAGGTCATTGAGTCCAACCCCACATTATTTGCATAATGCAATGGTTCTCAAACTTTTTGGCCCATGGCCCACCTGGCTCAATGTAAACCTTTCCGCAGACCACCAGTTGCTAATGGAAACTCACTGTTAATTACATAATTACGCCCGAGCCATTTTGCTAGTATTGAAGACTGGTTTAATTTAAATTACTAAACAGATAAAGAATTTTAACTTTCTCCTGTTAGTTTATCAAACTTCATTTTAAATAAAGTATTAATTTATGTCCAACATGAAAGGTTCCCATGTTTTCTTTATTTATGGCAGGGGTATGGAACCTTTTTTGGGTCAGTGGCCACTGACCCACAGAAAAATCTGTTGAGGACCACACAAGTGAGAAGCAAAAAAAACTCCTCTAAAACCCCCCAACCCTCACTGATGTGGCCCTCAACTGAGACACCTCACTCCTGAGAGGAAGGGACAGGGAGGACTGTGGTTCAGGGCTTCCCATAGACCAGATTTACTTTTCTGGGGTTCCATAGTTAGTGGATTTTATGAACCCCCTTAGGCTCTGGGGTGGGGACAAAAATAAGGGGTTCAGTGTGTAGGACAGGGCTGCCAGTGAATGGGATAGGGATGGGGTACAGGATCTGGGAGTGAGGTGGAGTGTCAAAAGGGGAGAGGTTGCAAGGTCTGGGTGGGAGGTAAGGTGCAGAAGCAGGCTGGGAGTAGGGTGTCTGGCCACAGGGAGGGAGCAGGAGCAAGGGAGGGTACAGTGTGTGGCCAGGAGGGAGGATGCAAGGAGCAACAGTGGATGCAAGAGCAGGATGGGGGTAGGTATCTGGTTAAGAGGAAGGGTGTCTGGCCAGAAGGGAGGGTGCAGAGTCTGGCTAGGAGGGAGGGTTCAGGAGCAGACTGAGGGTAGGGTTTCTGGCCAGGGGCAGGGAGTGCCTGGGGATAAAGCTGGGGGGCAAAGTGGCTGAAGGGGTTTAGGGAGATAGGGTGCAGGGTGCCCGTGGGAATAGGGCTGGGGTCAGGGTGGCTCAGGGGGAGGGTTTCAGGGAAATGGGGTGCGGGGTGCCCCGGGGGAGGGGACAGGGAGGCTGGGCACAGCACAGTGAGGAGGGGGTGGGTGACCCAGGGATGTCCAGTTCTGCTGGGAACAGGGTCCCCGGGGGTTTGGACCATGGTGCTCTTGCGGGTGGGCGCTGAGGTGGGGCTCAGCCACTCCCCCCAGATCAAGTCCCTCTGGGTGCAAAGCCCTGAAGGGTTCCAAGCCCCCACCTGTGTCCTGCATTTGCAGGCTCCTCAGCCCCAGCGCCGCCTCCTCTCACCGCCGCCAGGTGCAGCACAGCCTAACCTGCTGCTGGGGAAGGGGGAGGGTGGCAGCTGCTCGTGCACCATGAGAACCCACCCCGTCCAGCTGGGCATCGCACAGCCCAACCTGCTACATGCCCCACGGGAGCAACTGAGGGAAGCACTGCTGTTACCATGGTGACTGCGAGCTGGGGGGGAGGGGTCTAGGTGAGGTGGATGTCCAGGCGGGCAGGACTTTCCCATGTAGGGGGCGGGGTGGTGCTCCTCCACCTGTAGCTCCACAGCCCATAGGGGATGGGGTGAGTTTGCTTTCTTCACCTTCCTGCCCCCCACGTGAAGCCAGAGCTGATGTTGCAGCCTTATGGTTCTGCACCAACTCAAGCAGCAGAACCATAAGAACCATATGGTTCTGCGAGGCTCAAGCGGCAGCAGGGACTCCCCGCTGCATGGAGGAAGAGAGAAGTTGAGCTCAAGCTGTGGACCACCTTGGAGGCAGCAACAGACCACTAGTGGTCCGTGGACTGCACTTTGAGAACGACTGTCTTAATGTGAAATAAGGCACATTATGTGAAAATAAAAGGTGACTTTGACCTAAAAATAAACTAGCATGTGCACAAGGTATAGTTTTTGGGTGCAGTTAATGTCAGTGCAGTCTCTCCAGGTTTACATCTGTCTGTATAAGCAAGATCAGACTCAGGCCCTGCAATTACAAATACCCATCCATTATGATTTATTTATACCCACTTTGCTAAAACTCCAGTAAAAAATCAGGGCCCCACTGTGCCAGGTGCTGTACAAACCCTAACAAAGAAGACAGCCCCTGCTCTCGGACACTTTGCAATGTAGGTTGATGAGTAGACACAAAAGGTGTGTGAAACTGACAAATGGATTGAGGGGATGTAGGAGGGTATGCTAGCAATAAAATGGGCAATATTTGCATGACAGCAGAAGTTTCACTCACCACTTGCCCAGGCATTGTCAGGTGGTTGTGTTCTGCAGACATCATAGTAGAGGTACAAGGTTGTTATCTGAAGATAATCTAGCCTCTTCAAATGAATGTATTTATTACTGTTGCATTTATTTTCTCCTCACCTTTCATCTGATTGCTTATTCCACCCACTCTCTTTCTTTTGTCTTAATTAGGAGGCAAGATCTTTGAGTTAGGGATTTGTTGAGCTGATTTCCTCATTGCATTTCAATATAGGCTATGTCTACACTAGAGATTTTACAGTGACACAGCAGTACCAATGCAGATGTGCTGCTGTAAGGGCTCTCACTGACGTGGTACTGTCCACAAACTTATATTAGTCAGAGCTGTGTTTTTTTCACACTGCTGACAGACAAAAGTGCTAATGTAGTCATAGCTTATAGATTAATAGATTGTTAAGTGGGGCTGGTCAGCGGTTTTCTGACAAAACATTTTTTCATCAGAAAATACCTTTTTGTCAGAATCAAAACTTTCCCGTGGGAATTTATCAGTGTGGATGAAATGTTGTTTAGAAAAAATTGAAAAAGCATTTTGATAAGACGATTCAAAATGTTTCATCAATATTTTTTGAACAGAAGGTTTACTTTTTTCACATTTTCATCTCATCAAAAAAGATTTCCAATTTTTGTAAAAGTCAGTATTGAAAATACCTTTGTTCTGAAATATTTTTTCTTCACTAAATATTTCATTTTACAGGAAGTTTTGAATTTTTTTGTGTTTCTTCTAATTCCAAACAACACCAAATACCAGACTCACAGGATTTCCCTCAAAACAAGAATTCCAGCCTCTGCACAGCTCTATTGTTAAGTCAATACTGTGTAAATCTTTTCATTCTCCTTCTCTTCCAATGAGGTCACAGCTTGATATGACCATCCCATTTGCTTCCTCTCATTCACTATGGTCTCTACTCAGAGCTAAATTGCATCAGACTTGCTTAGGGGTGCATAGGGAATGCAAAGCCTGCCTTTCCCAAGGGTCTGGATGAGAAATAGGGCTATTGCCACACCTCTCCTACTGCACTGGTGCAGGCTGTGAGTGCAGTAGGGGGTGCATCGGTACTGCCTGTGTGAGATGGGTGCACCTAGACACATTCTCCTTGGGCAAGATGGCTTTGCACACCTTCTCCCCCCTCCGGGATGTCACAATCAGACACATTCCAGTCTTGAGGAAACACTAATCTAAAACTGAACCAAAGTTTTTTACTGCAATAACTGCTGCAGGATCTAGCCCTATGTTTGCTACCGATTTAAAATTAGCATTTCATATGGCCAGCAAGATTTCTGGCTTTCCACTTTCCACCTGCCACTGGAGAGCTCCATACGAAAGGGAAGTGGTATATATTAACTAGCAATTATATTTGTGCACTTGTTTCTGCTACTGGGCATGGCCTTGAGAACACTCCCCGAATACACATGCTGTTACTCTGAGTTATGCATTTAGAGGATGGAACAATCGTTCTCCGTCTGCTAACCATTCTTCTTGCCATAAAAGTGAAGATTCCATTATGGAAAAAAAGTTGTGTTGAATTTAACAGGGATTCAAGTAAGTGAGTGTATAGAGAGTTAAGTGCTCTATAGAAATCCCTCTGATCATCTATATAATTCCAAACAATCAATTATAAAGAAGGGACACAAAATCAAAAATTATACTATGGCTCAGTAACAGAAAAATTAGTTCTCTATTACATTTCATACGTTCCATAGATGTTTTCATCTCAATCATATTTTACACATCTCAGTGTTACGTTGTCCAAACAGAGGGAGGCATGGCATAGGTTGCCTGTAAGAAACCCTGTCTCTGACAATGACGTCCTCAGCAAATTGCCTAACCTCTGTGCCTCAGTTTCCCCATCCTCCAGTATGGTGATAATAATTGCCTGCCTACCAAGGGTGTTTGAGGCTTAGTTAATGACTGTAAAGGGCTAGATGAGTACTTAGTATAACATTTTCTGCCTTTTCTTTTACAGACTGTTCTGACAGAAGTTTGAAAAAAACTTTTTTGAGGAATTTGATTATCCACTGTATAGAGAGAGTATACTGAACAGCAGTATTTGGGCCTGAATTTGCTATGAAGGTAACCAAATTACAGTTATGCGATTAGCCAGGGTAATCGTCAGCAACATACAATCAAATGAGGTGAGAACAGGAACACATGATTCTTATGTGCAAGAGGAGACTGAGGCTAGGTCTACACTACAAAGAAAAGTCAGAAAAACTCTTTTTCCACTTTTCTTTTGGAAGAGGCTTTTCGGAAATTATGCCGTCTACAATGGGCCAGATTTTAGAAAAACTTCCTCTTTCAACATCCCTTCTTCTTCTTCATACAATGAGGATTACAGGGATGGTGAAAGAACAGGTCCGCTTTTTTGGAAATTGTTCCGAAAAAAAGCGGACGCGCTCCTTGGACGTGGCCTTATACAGCAAAAAGCTAAGCAATCCCGGTAAGGGGCTGAATGCTCTGAACTCTCACAGAACCTAATGCTGATGTTTTATGTAAGGGCAGAGTAACGATTTTCACTGATAGTCTCAGATCCACTATCCATGCACTTGGCTGCTAGAGGGCTGCTTCCATTCTCCCCTCAAACCCTCCTTGTTCAGTGGGTGCAGGGAACTCTCTGGGCATGAGCCAGATCTAATCCCAAGCAGATGATCCTCTTACAGCTCCACTGCGGTCTGGGCTCCCCAAATCTGTGTGGATGGTCCTTATAGGATCAATACATGGAATAAAGTTACTCAGTGAATGCAGAGGATTGACATTGCAATGTCACTGTAGTCTTGCTTCTATATTTCTAAAACTAAATCTTGCTAGGATAAAACTAGTACCAAAAGTGGAACAATGGTGATATAGATCAATTTTGGCAGTCTAGACAACAGTGTTTAAAAAAAACCCAAACCAACCACCTACCACCACAACAAAACGTGTGCAAGTAAATTACTTTCAGTAAGTGAGTTGGTAGAACAAGTTAGAGAACTATATAATCGTGATAGGCAGTAATAAATGTTGCTTCACCATGTGGCTTAAACCAGTTCAAAGGGAAAACTAGGTTAAAGGCTTTTCTTTTCTTTTTTATCTATCAGCTGTTGTTAAATTAAGTGCAGTAAATCACTCCTCCCTGTTAGGAGCAGATTTTCTTTTTCTTGACGCTAGGTGGCTCTATTTGATCTTGATAAGGAATGATGTTTCCCCTTTATACCACAACTAGAAGATTTACTGGGTGTTGCTCGAGTCCTTAACTCAATTAATTTTTGTGGGTTTTTTTGGAAAATAAAATGGTAGGCCTGGGGAAGAGGGTTCAGGATGCAGGTTGCCCTGGAGAGAGAGAATTAATCCAATCCTCCCTCACCACAACAGCTTGGGGCCAAGCATGAGCAGCCAGTAATGTAGGCAAGGGAAGGCACAGACTTCCCAAAACTGCCTACATCCCTGACCACTGAAGCCTGGCTCCCCCAGCTGCTGGGGAAGGCTGGGCCAGGGTTGCAACACAGCAGCCCCCGTCCTTCCACATGGCCAGGAAGGATCAGGCTGGGGGCAGTTGGGGCTTAACTTCAGGGGTAGGGCTGGGGCTTGCCTTCCCTAAATGGGCTTTCACCTGCCACCCATGGGGCCAAGTGAGAAGCACCTCTCCATAGCTTCAACAATTCCAGCAGGTACAGCTGGGGGAGTGATTCTCAACCTGTAGCCTGTGAGCCAATTGGGTCCCAATCAGCACACAGCTGTGTGCCACATGACATCCTCAGGGCTGTACAAGCAGTATAGATATTATGTGGATGCTGCCCAAACAACACAAACAGAGGTGCATATGTGACCCACAAAAAATAGTAAATAGATTGAGAAATAGTGGGCTGGGTTGCTGTGGGTCCTTGTTCAGCAGCACGGGAATTTCCCCATCTTACATGTCCCACCCAAGAATTGCTCCCTTCATGTACAGAAGGTCACATGTCTCCCAACAGAGGGCAAAGGTGCAGAGAGGGAATAACTGGCACCCTTCAAATAGCTCACCCCATCACAGCAGGCACAAGCCATCTCTGAACTGCCTGTGAGATGGTAGCAGCTCAGAGCTGCTGTTCATTCAGACTGTCTCTCTAAAGGCCAAACTAGCCATAGAAAAGACAGCGATTTTGTCGCTGTTAAAATGGTGTGTTGTTCAACTATCTGCTTTTGTGTTTCAGTGACTAGAAGTTCTGCTTATTTGTAAAGGGTGACATTCACACAGGTGCAGGGATCCTGTACAATAGCGATTGCACCAGTTGAGCCAGTGGCTGTGCTGGGTTGGATACAAAAGGTAAAGTATCCATGCATAGGGGTCTGTGCAGCAGCTCGGAATATGCTGGCATGCAGGGGACTGGCCCCAAGATTTAGGCTTATGCAGATCTAATGGCCGAAAACCCACATGAAAAGGGCACAGAAGGGTGGAAGTAAATACGCAGCCATATCAGAACCGTTTGCAGCCTCAGGGTTCTCCAGGAGTCTTTGCTGCTTCCTAAACAGCAGCAGCTGCCAGAAATACCTTTTTCCATCTATAGTTGGCCTGGAAGCTATGCCTCATCCTGCCAGGTGTTAACCTGGCCCACTTATCTACTCATTTGTGACCCCACACCCTTCAAGGCATAACTACAGAACACTGTACAGGGGAATGACAGTGACAGCCTTGGAAAATTTCCAGCTGCTTCTTCATGCAGCAACTTGTCTCCAGAGTCATCATCCTAAAGCTCCAAACCTTACACTGGCTCCCCATTGAATGCCAAATTGAATTCCAGTTTTGGCCCTAGCCATCAAAGCTCTCAATACACTGTTCCTCAGCTACCTCAGACTTTGCCTCTCTTGCTGCAGCCAGGACCTTCCACAATAGCTATGTTCTTCAAGATCATTAGAATCCTCTATTATCATTCATGAGTGTGTGTGTGTGGGGCGGGGGGGGGGGGGGGGGGAGGGGGGGGGGAGGAGGTGACAGTCTTCTAACAGTTCCTTGGCTGGAAGGGTCAGTGTTCCATTGTCTGCATGCATTGCCTTGTCCCCAATTAACTCCCTGCACAAATCCTACTTAGGCTAGGTCTAGACTGCGATGTTTTTGTGGAAAAAGCTACACAAAATGCACTCCGCATTTTGCGTAGCTTTTCCCACTTTTTTTATTCTGAAGAGGATTTTCTGCCATTTGGCTCCATCCAGACAGGGCCAAATGGCAGAAAAGCCTCCTCTTTCAGCAGAGCCCTTATGCCTCATGAAACAAGATATACAGGGCTCCCCAAAAGAGTGTGTTTGCTCTTCCATGAAAAAAAGTGGAAGAGCAAACATGTTCCTTGGACGTGGTGGGGTTTTATCCTGCAAAACCCCCAGTCTGCATCTAGATTGGCATGATTTTCCGGAAATGCTTTTAACGGAAAAGTTTTCCGTTAAAAGCATTTTCAGAACAGAGCGTCTAGATTGGCATGGACCCTTTTCCGCAAAAGCACTTTTTGCGGAAAAGCGTCCGTGCCAATCTAGACGCGCTTTTCTGGAAAAAAGCCCTGATCGCCATCGCGATCGGGGCTTTTTTGCGGAAAACAAATCTGAGCTGTCTACACTGGCCCTTTTGTGCAAAAGGGACTTTTGCCCAAGCGGGAGCAGAATAGTATTTCCGCAAGAAGCACTGATTTCTTACATGAGATCGTCAGTGCTTTTGCGGAAATTCAAGCGGCCAATGTAGACAGCTGGCAAGTTTTTCTAGAAAAGCGGCTGATTTTCTGGAAAAACTGACCAGTCTAGACACAGCCCCATAGTCTAGACCAGTGGTTCCCAAACTTTTCAGCAGCATGCCCCCTTTTTGATTTTTGAGAAACCCTCATGCCCTCCCCTCCCAAAAAAATAGCAAAACTTGGTGTGGGATTAACAAGGGTTTGTGTGACTGGGTTGCCTTGCGCCCCCCTGGAATTTCTTCACGCCCACCCAAGTGGGGGCATGCCCCTCCAGTTTGGGAACCCATGGTCTAGACGTAGTCTCTCTCAGGATTAGGGCACAGGAGGGTGCAAACGTTATCATGAATGACTAACCCTACTTGTGAAGCCAAATAAAGTTTTACTATTGTGGTCAGTGGGAGCAGGATTGTGTCCAAGACACGGGTACTGGAACTAGGAGTGCTGCAAGTGCTGCCACACCCCACAGTTTGAAGTGGTTTCCATTATATACTGGATTTGCAATTTGGCTAAGTGGATCTCAAACCCCGACTATAAAAACTGTTCCAGTGCCCTGGTCCAAGATGAATCCAATTCCTATACTTAATGAAAACCAAAGGCAACACTTTTAAAATACCAGGGGCTCAATCCTGCATTTAGAATGCACTTAAAAGTCCTGAAACCCAGAGAAGTCCTGTGTGAGCAAAAGAATACAGCACCAAAACCCAAATTTGTTGTAGCTCAAGAATCTTACAGCTCTTATATATGTTTGACTTTTAAGGACAAACCCTCAAATCTAATGCTATCACAATATATTGAGATTATCTTATTGAAACTTTTTATTAAGGTGAAGTTACAATAAAACATTAACATACCACATCATGATTTATTTATTATTCTAGATCAGGTTAATATTCAAAGTATCTGTCTAAAGATTCTATTTTGGGCTATGTCTACACAGTGGCATTAGTTTGAAATAAAACAGTCTGTGTCTACAATACAAACAGTTATTTTGACATAATGTTGAAATAAAGGCAAGCTGAAAGACTTCTTACTCGGACTCCTGTAACCTTCATTGTACAAGGAGTAAGGGAAGTCGAAGGAAGAGTGCTCTTTCTTGGACTTCCTGCTCTGTAGACAGTGTCAAAAGCCAAAATAAGCTATTTCGATTTTAGCTACGCAATTGACATAGCTCAAGTTGCGTAGCTTATTTTGGTTTTATCCCTGCTGTGTAGATGTGTCCTTGCTGTGTGGGAAGCCCTTCTCCTCTGAGTTGGTAAAAAGGTGACTACATTTCTAAACATGTGTACTTCTCCAGGAGTTTCTCTTCTAATAGAAAAGATGTCACATTAACTATGTCCACAAGGACAGTCTATATTTTCTATATCACAATTGCAAAGAAGGAGGATTAGTCACATTTTTTCCAATCATATTTCAGTCAAAGTCTTGCTGCTAAAAATTAAAAAAGCCCACCTGTTGCTTTGTTTAAAATGTAGATCCTTTATGAATATGTAAGCAGGTCAGGGGATCCCTAGGAACCTGCAACTTTCTCATATAACAATCTCTTTAGTAATTTCCTCCCAAAACTAATCCCGGGAAACCACTACCACAGGTGCAAGAGTGTTTTCCTCTTCTTGCAATCCTTCTAACACAGCACTTCCCTAGTGGCAAAAATGTGATGAAACTTATCTGGGGTCAAATGCCATCTATGGCAATGTATAAAAGAATTTATTTATTAATTGAAGATGTATTCCTCCTTTCACTTAAGCTAGGTCTACACTATAGCCTTTTTTTTTTTTGTAAAAAGCTACGTAAATTGCAATTTGCATAACTTTTTCTGATTGCTTTTCCAGAAGAGGCTTTTCTATCATATGGTCCCATCTTGACAGGGCCAAACGGCGGAAAAGCCTCCTCTTTCGGAGGAGCCCTTATTCCTTGTAGAACAAGGTATACAGGGCTCCCTGAGAGAGCATTTGCTCTTCTGAAAGAAAAAAAAAAGCAGAAGAGCAAACACGTTCCCTGGACACGGCGGAGTTTTTCCAGGATACTTCTGGTATCCCCCCAAAACCCCGCAGTCTAGATGTACACATACAGAGAAATTCCAAATCAATTTCTTTGTCCAAATCCCTCTCCCATCTTTTCATGTGGGTTCTTAAGTCATTTTGGTGTTTATTGTTACAAACATTTGACTTTAAAGCCACATTCAGGTTTGGAATGAGCTCTTATCTTTATTACTGAAGGGAGGTTATCTATGCAACTCCAAACTTCCTGCATGCATGACTCACACAGTACAGCTGATCAAATCTGTCAAGGAAGGCTATCTTTCCAAAGAGAAAGTCTGCATATTAAAAAAAACCCAATATACATTCATATACTGTGGTGGCTGTATTAGTTTCCCGTGAGGATGAATATTATATTGACCAGAGATGTAAGATGTCAGGTTCCTTTGCCTTGAAAAGGCTGTAAGTTATGGACATGCTCCAAAGTCCACTAAAAACAGGAGGAGTCTTTCCTTTGACTTCAAACGGCTTTGGAGGATCAGGTTCTAATGGGCCAGTCCCACACCTCTTTCACACAAGAGTAGACCCTTATTGAGACAACTCACATTAACAACAATTACAGGTTGAACTTCTCTAGTCCGGCTGTCTTTGGTCTGGCAACATCCATAATCCAACATGATTTTAGTTAGCTGGATGCCCACTTATCAAGTTTCCCACAGTCCCATAAAGTTTGTTTACAGCCAGCAGTCCTGGCTCTCAGTATTCTGTGCTGTTGTTTAACTTTCATTTACCCCTCAATGTCTTCTAAGAACCCAGTAAGCAGTGGCAGTGTTGGTAATGCTGCTAGACAATATTGACCTCCCATGATTTGGCAAATTCTCTGATTTGACACTGGGTATGTCTACACTACAAAGTTAGTTCGAACTAACAGACGTTAGTTCAAACTAACTTTCATAGGCGCTACACTAGCGCTCCGTTAGTTCGAATTTAATTCGAACTAACGGAGCGCTTAGTTCGAACTAGGAAAACCTCATTTTATGAGGATTAACCCTAGTTCGAACTAGCTAGTTCGAATTAAGGGGTGTGTAGCCCCTTAATTCGAACTAGTGGGAGGCTAGCCCTCCCCAGCTTTCCCTGGTGGCCACTCTGGCCAACACCAGGGAAACTCGTCTGCCCCCCTCCCGGCCCCGGACCCCTTAAAGGGGCACGGCCTGGCTACGGTGCCCATGCCAGGTGCAAGCCTGCCAGCCAGCAGACCCTGCATCTGGCATGGATCGAGCCACCCACCCGATGCCCCCCAGCCCTGCCCCTCTTCCCGGGACCAGGCTGGCGGCTCCCGGGAGCTTGCCCAGGACCGCAAGAGGCGGGCACCCGCCTGGGCTAGTGCAGACATCGTGGATCTCGTCCACTGAGACCCCCGACCCTGAGCCCTGATCTTACAATGGCCATCCTGGGTCAGACCAAAGGTCCATCTAGCCCAGTAGCCTGTCTGCCGACAGCGGCCAACCCTAGGGACCCTGGAGGGGATGGACCGAAGACAGTGACCAAGCCATTTGTCTCATGCCATCCCTCTCCAGCCTTCCACAAACCTTGGGCAGGGACACCACGCCTACCCCCTGGCTAATAGCACTCCATGGACCCAACCTCAATGACTTGATCTCACTTCTCTTTAAACTCTGTTCTAGTTCTAGCCTTCACAGCCTCCTGCAGCAAGGAGTTCCACAGGTTTACTCTTTGCTTTGTGAAGAACAACTTTCTGTTACTAGTTTGAAGCCTGCTACCCATTCCTTTCCTTTGGTGTCCTCTAGTCCTTCTTTATGGGAACTAATGAAGAACTTTTCTGTATGCACCCTCTCCACCCCACTCATGCTTTTAGAGACCTCTATCCTGTCCCCCCTCTGTCTCCTCTTTTCTAAGCTGAAAAGTCCCAGTCTCTTTAGCCTCTCTTCATATGGACCTGTTCCCAACCCCTGATCATTTTAGTTGCCCTCCCCTCTCCCAGCCTCTCTCTTCCCCTCTCCCACCTCCTTTTCCCAGTCTCCCCCAGTTTTGTTCAATAAAGACAGATTCCATTTTTGAACACAATTGTCCTTTATTTTGTACATCAAGAAGAGGGGCTAGGGAAGGGTAAGTGGAAGGAGGTGAGGGAGGAATGGGGCACGAGCCCCCGATGGGGAGGACTGGGCTGGCTCTGCGGTTTTCTGGGGGTGGAAGCTCTCCTGCAGGCCCCCAATTGCCCCTCTCCCCAGATGGCAGCCTGCAGCAAGTGCAGCCGGGCTGATGGCCGAGTGCTGTGATGTGCCCAGTCTGGGTAGTCTGGGCAATCCAAGCCAGGACTGCTTTGCAAGCGGGGCACCCCTGAGAACTGTCTGTCCAGGGTGGGGGTCGGGACCCTTTAAGCACAGCCCTTGGCTAGCCTGAGAAAGCATCTTCACGCTCTAAGTTCTTCTCTGATGCCCTGCCGGCACTGCTTCCGGCCATCCTTAACCCCAGTTCAGGGTCCACTCAATGTGGACATGCTAGTTCGAATTAGCAAAACGCTAATTCGAACTAGTTTTTTAGTCTGGATCCGTTAGTTCGAATTAGCTTAGTTCGAATTAACTTATTCAAACTAACTTAGTTCGAATTAACGTTGTAGTGTAGACATACCCACTGTCTGGTCCGGAAGGTGCTGGACTAGAGAGGTTCAATCTGTACTTGCAGGAGTCGGTATCCACAGGGTCGTAACCTCAATTAAACAAATAACACAATTGTAATGGGAAGGGAAACAATATTGTTTATTTAGATAATTAACAAACACATGAGACAAGTGTTGATATCTATAGCTACAACACACTACTGACAGACATAATTCCATTTGATGAAGCAGCAGGCATAATAATAATGTTATGGTCCAATAGAATAGTCATCATGAAAAGCCAATTCTGTCTTGAAAGGATGTTTGGAATTTTAATGGGTAGAAAAATTTGGGGCCACAATACATCATGTTTGCTGGGGCCCCTTCCCTCTCCCATTTCACTTTATTTATGCAGATGTTACAGACATTTTGCTGCCCTTGCCCCTGAGCTTAGGACCCTGACATAATTGCTCTCCTTTGCCCCTCTTCTCATCAGCCCTGTAAGCAGCAGTGAAGATTATGGACCCACACACTAGGTTTAAATTAGGAGAAAATCTGCTTAAAAGGGACAAGATAGCAAGAAAGTATGCATCTTTAGTCACACAAATACCTTGATTTCTGACTCTTGATTTTGTCTATGTAAGTGTGAGCCGTATATCTAGAAATACATAAAGCAGGCCTACTTACTAGGCAGGATCCACGAGAAAAATTTACCTGCCAGGACAAAGTTGTTGTAAAAATCTGCCTTCAATACACATACACTCCATTTACATGCTTCCTGAACACAGAAGAAAGCCAGCCCATAAAGTTCCTGGTGACCTACAAACAGAAACATCTGTTCGAGTCAGCTTGTTTGGCTGAATATAGCAGCAGGAAAGCCCAAATGATTAACTCTGTCCTCTTTCTAATGTGTTTTTGTAGTTTACAGAAATCCCTATAAAGGTCTTTTAAGGATACTGGCATCATTACTGGCCAGCCATAATTCTGTAAACAGAGAGATCAAGGAAATATCACTTTACTTACTAGTTACCAGCCATATTCAGTTTACATAATTCAGGTATATTTCATTTGCCATCACCTACCTGAGAGACAAACAGCCTATATTATAATTTATAAAGAGAAGGAGACTCAATGTATGGATGGATAAAAATATGGACGGTGGGGGGAGGGAGAGGGAGAGGCAACCTCACAGGTAGATCTAAGCTGTAGACAATAGTACAGTAGATTAAGGCAATATAATAAATACAGGAAGCACTTCACATCATGGTCAAGTCGATCCTTTCTCAATGTAAATCATAATTACATCTTTCCCCCACACTTCTTTCTTCCATGTGTATTTTCTTAAAAGGATAATTTGGGAGGGCGGGGTTCTTAGCTGTTTTAGACAGTGTTCTTTCCCTCACATGTTTATAATACAGGCAGTCCCCAGGTTACATACAAGATAGGGACTGTAGGTTTGTTCTTAAGTTGAATTTGTATGTAAGTCAGAACTGGCGTCCAGATTCAGCCGCTGTTGAAACTGACCAGCAGCGGCTGAATCGGACACGCCTGGGGCAGAGCAGCTGGGGTGCTGCTTGGTTGGTCCAGTAGCGCTGCACCTCGGCGCTGTGGGACCAACCCGACAGCCCCCCAGCTGCTCTACCCCAGGCGTCGGCAAGAAAAGCCTGGTCTGCTGGGGGGGGGGGTAGATGTGCGCTAGCTGCGCCCCCCCAGCAGACCAGGGAGACGCGGGCGGCGGGACCGCCGAGACGCGCTGCGGTCCTGCCGCCCACGTCTCGCTGGTCTGCTGGGGGGGCCCCCTCAGCAGACCAGGGAGACGCGGAGCAAAGCCGCGGAGGACGTGGGCAGTGGGACCGTGGCGCGTCTGGGTGGTCCCGCCACCTGCGTCCTCCGCGGCGAGAAAAGCCCTGTTCGTATGTAGGGATCCGATGTAAGTCGGATCCACGTAACCTGGGGACTGTCTGTACACCTCTCCCCAAGTCTTGAACATGAGGGATTCTGCCTCAGCCAATGTAAACTACCATATCTTCAGTGAAATCAAGGAAGCTCCCCTGATCTATGCCAGCTGAAAATATTCACCCATTCAGCATGTCTACTGCGTATGTATAGGCAGTGATTTGTTGGAGCAGGACCGCAGTACTAGACTTTTAAAGATAAAAAAATACAGTGAAGAATCTGAAAGAATGTATGTGGACGTGAAGAATGATATGGTCTTTGCAAAAATGTAAAAGGGTCAAAAGCTGGGCTCTCATGCTATAGCACTTTAAAATGAATTATTATTACCACGTTTGTGGCTCCATAATTCAGGGTTATTTGAGTTTTGCACTGAAAGTAGGGATTTGATCACTTTATTATATATGAAAATTAAAGAGTAGCATGCATAAACTTACAGTATTTAATCTCTGAACCAAATGAGTTTTCTGAGGATTTACAAATAAATCTGCTAATTAGTTTACTACAGGTTGAACCTCTCTTGTCCAGTACCCTCAGGATCTGACTGGTGCTGAACCAGAAATTTGCTGACCCATGGGAGGTCAATATTGTCTGGCAGCATTACCAGCACTTCTACTGCTTACTGGACTCTTAGAAGACATTTAGGGGTAAATGAGAATTAAATAACTGCACAGAACACTGACAGCCAGGAGTGGTGGTTGTAAACAAACTTTATGGGACCGTGGGAAACTCCCCTGGTCACACCCATGGCAAGTGGACATCTGGCTAACTAAAATCATGCTAGACCATAGATGTTGCTGGACCAGAGAATGCCAGACTAGAGAGATTCAACCTGTAGTTTAAATTAATTTTAAAATTGGCCTGTTATAGAATTTAGTACCCAATGTCAAACAATTTGTTCCTCTGTCCAGAATCACAAATTGACTTTGTAATAGAATACTGTCAAGGGGCCGGTCCCCTTGTCGGTTGGGATGCCCCAAAGTCGGGGTCAATGTCCCTTTTCGCAGGGCAAATATGGTCCTATGGGCCTAGTTCCAAACACAATTCCCCCTATCAGGGTAAATATGGCCCTGCAGGCCTAGTCCCCAAACACAAACGATCTTGTTAGTCTTTAAAGTGCTGCATAGTCCTGTCTTTTGTTTCAGCTACACCAGACTAACATGGCTGCATCTCTCTCTCTCTCTCTCAGAGTTACTCTGGCCTAGAGGCCTAGTCCACAGGAAAGTCTCCCCAAACAGTTAAGGAGGTGGATTGTTGTGGAGTGAGGAGGTAGGGGGACCTGGGCCCTCCTGGTCAACCGGGTCCCAGCCCAGGGCCCTGTTGGCAGTGGGGGATTTCACTCGGCAGGGATGCTGGCGGAAGCACGCTGGGCTCCCGGAGGACAGTCCTCCGCCCTGGGCCACTTCCTCCCATCCCCAGTGCGCCGCTCAGATGTCAGGGTGTTGCTCAGTGTATGTGACCTCCGGGGATGGCCTTCCTTGTCAGGGCTTTTGCTGGTGCTGTGGCTGCTGAGGCTGTTGCGGCTGCTGCTGGGGTTGCTGCTGCTCCTGGGGCAGCAGCGGCAGCGATGGCAGCAGCTGGGGCAGCTTAAGAACTCCAGCCTGAGCTCCTTCCCCTCTGGCAGTCCGCCTTGACTAAGCTGCTCCGCTGCCTCTTGTACTGCTCCAGCACTTGGAGCATGCCCAGTCTGGGAAAAGGGGCAGGATTTCTTCCACCCACAGAGTCTTAGCGCCCCCCCAATCCCTTCTGTGCAGCGTACGCTCTCCCCATCACAAACATCATAGATGCTTTAGACTTCCCCTACAGTGAAATCTTGTGTATAGGCTACATAGGGTTGGGGGCTTTGTGTTTCTTTTTCTAATAGGATTACTGATATTTTTCCTTGTTATTCTTCATAACTGAAAGTTCCTTCTTCAGCAGGATCTGATTAATAATATATCTACAACAGAGAACACCCAATAGTATTGCTGGCTTTCAAAATGGCTATTACCCATCACTCTCAATAGGATTGGAGTCACAATTTTCACACAGATAGGTAGCCATTTTGAGAGAGAGGTGTATATCTCCCATTGTTCTTAAGAGGATGCAGGCCATAGGCGGCTTTTAAACTGACCACTAGTTTCATGCTCGTTAGAATCAATGAGAGGGGGTGACCATTTTCAAAGAAGTCACATTAGCAGCAGGAAGCTTTACAAGTTTACAGTGATAAAATGCAGGGTAAGGAAGCTGTCACATGCCTCTGTGGATCACAACTAAGAATATCAAATTCTTCTGAGAAACAAGGCAGACACACTCAAAACTGGTGGTTATTCTTCTATAAGATATACTCAACCAGCAACAAAGTGAACTTCAGTCTTACCACACTGGCTAATAAGAAGTCAGAAATTCACTCTTCTCCGAAGTCAACATCCAGACACCAAACTTAATGATGAGTTGTTATTTAAAACAAATTTCACCAAACAAAGGGTTCTTGTGATCTTCATATATCTAGGTCAATATGTAATTTGGGTATGTCTACACTTGCACCCTCTTTCGAGAGACAGATGCAAATGAAGACATTCGAAATTGCAAATGAAGCTGGGATTTAAATATCCCGTGCTTCATTTGCATATTTACATTATGGTGCTATTTCGAAATAGCGCTATTTCGAAATAACAGATGCTGTTAAGACTATTTTGTATGAGGAATAAGAGTTATTTCGAGAGAAGGGTTTTCTCTCAAAATAACCCTTATTCCTCATACAAAATAGTGCTATTTTGAAATAGTGCCATAACGGGAATATGCATATAAAACGCGGGATATTTAAATCCCGGCTTCATTTGCAATTTCGAATGTCTTCATTTGCATCCCTCTCTCAAAAGTGGGTGTAAGTGTAGACATACCCACTCAGATCTTATTAAATAAAAACAGTGATGCCAATCCTTTAGCATCTAATATCTAAAGGTTTATTTACAAAAGCCAAAGAAAGATAGAGATGAAAATCAATATTGGTTAAGGAATCAAATACATACAATAATTGCAAGGTTCTTGGATCAGGCTTGAAGCAGTGATGAAATAAATAGCTGGCTTGTTAAGTATCTGGTTGCTCCCAAATCACTAGAAGGTCCTCAGGCCTTTGGTTAGAATGCTCCCATTAGTATAAATTCAGAGGTTTAAGCAAGAAAGAGGCAAAATGGAGATGTCTCCAGAGCCTTTTATAACTTTTGCCATGTTGAGGGAAACCCATTTCTCCAGACAAAGCCTTTAGCACAGTTTGTAGAAAACTACAGGTTACAAACCAAGATGGCATTTAGGGTCATGTGACTTGGTCACATGTCCTTGCACGCCTTGATGAGTCATAGCAGAGGCCATTACCCATATTCTAGTTAGGATGTCACATGAAAGTCCATCAGATATGGATAGTAATCCTATAGCACCTAACTAAAATATGGGTCTACACTGGGGAGTTATTTTGAAATGACTCCCCTTATTTCAAAATAATAAGACAAGCATCCACACTACCAGCCTGTTATTTCGAAATAATGGGCTTGTTATTTTGAAATAATAAATCCTGCTTGTGAAGAGGAATAAGCTTATTTCAAAATAGTTATTTTGGGAGTTACCATTTCAAAATAACTTATTTTGAAATAACCTGGTAGTGTAGACATAGCCTTAGGGTGTTCTACACTGCAACACTATTTCAAAATAACTAGTGCCATTCCAAAATAACTTAGTCCATGTTTACATAGTAGGCAGTTATTTTGAAATAGTGTCAAAATAGTGTCAAGCTGGAGGACTTCTTACTCTGAGTCCTGTAACGCATTGTATGAGGAATAAGGGAAGTCGGAGGAAAAGTGCTCTATTTTGAAATAAGTTCTGTGTAGATGTTCCCTATTTCGAAATAAGCTATTTCAAAATAAGATAAGTTAAGCCCTGCAGTGTAGACGCACCCTTAGAGACTAACAAAAATATATAGTATCATGAGTTTTTGTGAGTAAAACCCACTTCATCAGTTGAGTTGGAGTGGTAATAAGAGAATCCAAGATATATATAACAACAAAAGAAGTACCTTTCCATTGTTAATGAAGCTAATTAAGTGGGCTAGATAGATCCCACTCATAGCTTTTGATGCAAAAATGAGGATGTTAAAGGTAGGGGAAATTGGCTGGTTTCTTTCAGGGTCCACTCTGTTTGCTGATGAGCCATCAACACAAATACTGCATTCACAATGTGTTGGTCAGTCTGGATGGAAATTATGATGTGAGTGTTAGAAGCAAACACATTTGAAATACAGGTCCATAGTCATTATTTATAACTTCAGATACAAAACAATACATGCATACACATATGATAATCATATTCATCGCATCATAACATTTCCATTGATACCTTACTTGACAGACTTTGTACAAGATTTGTTGTGATTATATAACAGTGGTAGCAACAATGATATACCACCATGGTCATATTTTAACCATATAATGTCATGGGAGAATTAATGCATCTTCACAAAGCAGGTTAATATAATCCAGAACAACAAAATCTAAAACATCTTAATCATAAACAGATGGTTATTGCACAGTGTCACTAAAGAGCAAAGTTAAGGTTATCTGGAGGTCCTAATGGTGCATTTCCACACTTCAAATTGATCTGATTTATTTTCAATTGAACTTTAACTCTGAAGTTCTTGGTTTGTAAAACTTGGATTTGGAAACATTCTTTTAAATATTCTATACATTACTGACATATACTCCCAATCTTCATCTGGGTTTTTGTATGAAAATTCATTGAAGATCCAATTCTGAACCCCTTACTGATAATTTCTACAAGGTATTTTCAGGCTGCATAGTTCCCTGCCTTCACTGTATATTTTTCAGATTGCCCAGGGACACTTGCTTCCTTTCTCAGCAGAGACTGATAGCCAAAATGTAAGGCACAAACAGTTTTTTTTCTAAATAAGCCTGCTTTATTCTTAAGGTACAAAGCACTACAGTGGAAACATTAAAAATCTACATACCTGCTAATAAACTTACTCGTTATCATCTCACCCTATGGGTTTTGTTTTGCTGTTACAAGTTCATCATAGCTTTAGCTCATAATAAGCACACAATCTTATGAGGCCTCAGTACGACTGATCCTTCCAATCTTCTCCTAAGGCTTGAGGTCTTCTGTGGACCAGGGTCCTGGTCTGTTTGCTGCCCTGTGTCATCTTAAACCCGGGCTTTTTATCCAAAAGTCTTTTCTTTGCTGGTCTCTGGAGAATCCAGTTTGAGCACGGATATGCACATCTCCTCAGGGGATGCTTCAAAGCCTGATAAGGAAGGAAGTTCATTAGCATGTTCCCTCCCTACTAGAGAAGGTGCATACAGTGTCACAACCCCACATAGACAATTGCATTTTTAATATGATGCACCCAAATGCATTAACCCTAATTCTATAAGGTTTAGCTTAATTCAATGAAATTTGTCTTAATTCTATAAGGTTTCTTTAGGATCTTGTCAATCTGTCATGATACTTAAACTACTTAAACACACAAGTGGTTCTATTGAGGGGTGTGGGAATCAGGCCTTCAATATTTTTCAAGATTTCTTCATCAGATTGAAGGGAAAGGGAAACACAATTCCCTTTTAACATTTAGAAATTGAAAAGTTCTACGCTAAGTTGTATTGGTTCAGTTAATTGAAATGCCACTGAAATAATCTTAGGCACTAAGGGTATGTCTACACAACAGGGCTAAAGTAGGAACAAGCTACGCAACTTTAGCTACGTCAGTTGTGTAGCTGAAGTCGAAATAGCTTAATTCAACTTTTGGTGCTGTCTACACAGCAGGAAGTTGAAGGAAGAATACTCTTCCTTCAATTTCCCTTACTCCTCGTGAAATAAGGGTTACCATGTAACCCTAAGTAAGAAGTCTTCCAGCTTAACATTATTTTAAAATAAAGGCCTGTAGTGTAGACATGCACTATGTTATTTTGGAATAACATTAGTTATTCTGAAATAACACTGCTGTGTAGACGTAATATAAGAGAGGGATAATTTCTCTGCAATATTTTCCCCTTTTAATACTTCATATAGAGGAAGGTCCTGCCAGAGCTTGTTCTCACTGGGAAGTAAAAAACTTTTAATGTAAAGCCTTTTGTGCCATAATCAAGGGCATACCAGTATATATTCTAATCTTGGGAAATCAAGGAGGCCTAAGGGAGGCATAAGGGATCGATCGAAAAAGGCTTTTTTTCCTCAACAGATCCCCCTCTAGACTGCCACTTTTTGCCAACAAAGTGCTGAGTCGGCAAAACGCGGTGGCCATTTTTATGCAAATTAGGCATGGGATATTTAAATCCTTGCCTCATTTGCAGTGTCGACCTGCCTAATCTGCATCCCTCTGCCGACAGAAATCTTTTGCTGGTTGATTTTTTACTAACTGCAGCTCAGAATATAAAATAATTCTTATTTTTCTTTGATGGCATCTAAAATCTGGTACATACTAATAACGAAGAAACTAAAGTGTGTAAGAATAATCTTAAATGCTCTGCCATGGTACCTCAACTCTTATGTGAAAGACCTTTATGCCCAGTGGCATTATTTGCTCCTTTCTTGGCCTATGTATCAGGTGCAGCTAAACTTTCTGCAGTACTCATCCAAGCAGCTACAACTGCCAAATCAGGGGTCAGCAACTTTTTCAAACCAAAGAGCCAAACTGCATCAATATTCAGAACAAGTGGTCAACAAAGAGCCAGTATAAGAATGCCCGTCTGTATGACTGAAAATATACAACTTAATATTACTAATAATTGACATGGTGATTAATAATAGAATAAATGAAACATTGTACTCAAAGGACTTTATTTAATGGAACTTCTGCTGCTACATCTTTTCACGCATTTCTTTGAAGTTTACATCAGAACTGGTCAAATTTAGCTTCATGCACACGTTCAGGCTGTTTTCTGTCAATCTTGAGTGCAAATTACCTTTGATGTGATTCAAATGAAAGAAAGCCTGCTCACACATATAGGAGGAGCAAAACATTGAAAGTAAGGCCAAGCTGACATTTTGCATGGTGTTATATGTGACAGGAAGTTCCTTCCAAATTTGCAAAGTCAGATTATCATTGTGCTCCAATTTCTTCATGTCAGCCCCTTTATGCAGTTTTGCCAATTTTGCATGTTATCGAGCAAGGCATTCTAAATCAGAATTCAGCTTGATGAATTTTTCCACCCAGATATCCAACTCCTTTAAATTTGCTATTTCCATTCCAAATCGCTGACTGAGAGGCCTGGAATGACTATCAAATCCAGTTCTTCAATGGACACTTTATGTGAACAAATCAAACTGAAACAGGGCACTGTGTTTCAAAAGTCAACAAAATGAGATGTGAATGCCATCAGGAGCTCAGAAACAAAACCGGCAAGCTGCTGCAAATCAAGACTGTTGTTTGGATTCTCTCTCTGATACAATTCACAAAACATTTGTAATCTTTCAAATGTGCCAGTCTGCCTGTGTCGATATTTTTGATGAAGACAGTCAATTTTGACTCAAATCCAAACACTGCCAGCTGCAGAGTCAGGATTGTATTTCCTTAAGGTTCAACTCATTCAAATGACCAGTAATGTAGATGAGATAGTAAAACTTGAGATACCAGTCACAGTCTAAAAGCTCGGTGTGTTTGACACCCTTCGTATCCAAAAATGACTTAATTTCATTAATGCAGGTGGCAAAACAAGACAAAACTTTGCCATAAGATAACCAGCGAACATTATGCATTAGTAGCTCGGGGTATTTGGACTCTACTTCCTCAAGCAGTGACTAAAATTGACAGTGATTAAGGGCTTGGGCAAGAATCCAATTGACAAGATGAACAATCAGTCCAATTGCATTTCCGAGTTCAGTTCCACAAGATTGCGCACAAAGTGCCCCCGATACACAATGCAATGAAAGTTCAAAAATGGGCAGTTCAGCTGTTCTGACAAGAGTAAGGAAACCCCCATATTTGCTGACCATGCTAGGCACACCGTCCATAAACACAGACACAAGATTATCCAACTGTATTTCTTTCTCGTTTACAAAATTCATCAAAGTTTTAAGGCTGTATTTGTCCCTCGTTTTGATTTTTCATTGGTAATATCTCAATCATGTCTTCATGCGTAGCATTTCAACAAATATATCATCCCAGAATACGCAACTGATTTACATCACATATGTCAGTTGTCTTGTTCAAAGCAAATGAAAAATAAGTAGCTGTACTTAAATTTTGCGTTTGTTCCTTGTCGATTTCATGGGCCATTTTCACAGCTCTGTCATCAACTGTTTTTGCCGATAATGGCATGTCTTGAATTTTCTGTAAGATTTTTGTCCTCGTTGTGAAATAGTTAAATAGTCAAATAGTTAATGACCAATTTTTGGCATTTGTCTCTTCACGTAATCCCTGTCAGAGAAAGGTTTCCCCTTGAGAATAATGCTGTGCAAGCCCGCCAAACTTGCGGAGTTTAAGCTCCCACCTTTTTTTGACCATGCCAGGAGCTACTTTGTCCAATGTTCATTATAGCTCCTCACAGGCTTTTTTTTCGTGTGACATCCTTGGGGTATTTTGTAGCAAATGCTGCATGTTTTGTCATGAAATTCTTTTTCTTTTTGTAGAACAGTTTGTCTCTACAAATGAGACGGTGTGGAGATCCAGACCTAGCATATAAATCTATCCACTCCTTTTGAAAATGTCAGTACTCATCATCTCTTCCATTCTCTTCCTTATTTTTACTGTTGTGGGTTCACCATCACTTATGATGATGGAAGGATTTCTTGACCAATCAAATGAAAAAAGAATACGCATGACACCCAATGAGTGGAGAGGATGGATGCTTGTTAAAATGAACAGTTAAAGGTGAAATAGAACCCCCAAAATCATCTTGACATGATTAATTACGTGTTTTAAAATTTTGAATTCATTCTAATTTAAAAAGTTGAGTGTATACTGGGAATGACAAAAGAGCCCTATTTGGCTCTAGAGCCCTAGCTTACAGATTCCTGCCCAAACACTACCAGGGCATTGAACTGACACTGCTTCTGCCCCTACAGGGCACTTAAAATTGAGACGGTCGCAGCAGTCTAGACACAAGTTACCAGTAGTGGCTCCCTGGCTCCACTACTGCCAGGGGTACAAACAGCAGCTCTAGCTGGACTCGAACCCACAGGTACTGAATAGCAGCCCGCTAACCTAGAGCAGGGCTCCGTGCCCTTCCTTTAACCCCTCCCTCTCCCTCTCGCTCAGACGCTTGGGATGGATGGATGGATGGATGGAGAGAGAGAGAGAGACAGTGTAGCGCATGCGCATCTTTCACCCAAGCATTCGCGCCAGGCTGCGTCCTGACGCTAGCTCCGGAGCACGTGACGCCCGCGAGCCGAAGCGCCTGGGTGGCAGCGGGCAAGCGCACACTGCACGGAAGGAGCCAATCCGGTGGTAGCGCAGAGATCAGGCGGCCCGCGCCGCAGGATGGGAGCCGAGAGGGGACAGCAAGCAGACGCCGGGCGCGCTAGGAGTAAAAGCGCATCACGTGGCGTCAGCATGGCTGGGTCCGAGGAGGAGGTTGCGGCGGGAGCGGCTGCTGAGCGCGTGCAGAGCCGGCGGTTGCCTGTGCGGGGCCTCATGGGGGAGCCGAGGCCTCCCGCGGATTGCGCCAAGCGCTTCATCTGCTCCTTCCCCGACTGCGAGGCCACGTTCAACAAGGCGTGGAGGCTGAACGCGCACCTGTGCCGGCACACGGGGGAGGTGAGAGGGCGGGGCGGAGCCCGGGGCTGGAAGGCGGCCGTGTCTGGCTGGGCACGTGTCGTGGCATGCGCGGGTGCTGCTCTAGCAAGCGCAGGGCAGGAAGGGGGCTTATTTCAGCAGGGCACAGTTGGGAGGTAGAGATGCACAGGCACGCAGCAGCCGAGGGACATGCCCCAGTATAAAGGGCATGGGGGCTCTTGCGTCACTTTGCTGGGCCCCGGCAACTTGGAAATCACATTTTCCACTGGAAAAATCTAGTGTCTGCTGCTGTCACAAGCACCTACTGTGACTAGGGATGTAAAATCCTGTTTAATTGGTTAACCAGTTAAAGGTCCTCGGCACACTGGGGCTGTTCCAGACACCCAGAGCAGCTGCTTGTCTGTGGCAGGCCCTGTGGGGCCTCCTGTAGACAGGGGCTGCTGCCAACCAGCACTGCTGCTCAGGAGTGGTGAGGCCGGCTGCGGCAGCTGGTGCCCCAGGTGGAAGGTGCGATCAGCACCCCCCGCCTGCACGACCGTCAATGGCCGTGACGCGCATCGGGTGACCACCTAGTCTGCCTAGGCTCACAGGCCGCCCCTGCTGCTGCTTCTGTATCAGAGGCTGCCATGTGAGGTAGCTGGGGTCTCTCCAAGAGTAGAGTTGAGAGCTGGTTGGCTGCTGGCTCTGCCCCGGGCGGGGAGTGGCATCAAGTAACTAAGAAATTTAGTAGTTACATTATTATTAAAATATCTGCTTTCTAAGATTCCTAATGGGAACCAGTAAGCATCACCCCTTATGGTGATCCTGACCAGTTAACTTTTCACATCTTTAACCGTGACTGACAAAATTAATAAAAAACCCTCAATTCCCCTCCTTTTTTTTTCCACCTCATTTTTATTTGGACTGTTTGGCAACACTGGGTGGCTTCACATTTATTGAGGGTGCATATCCTTCCATAGGTTCTGCAAGAGGAATTGTAACATTAATAATAGTCACAGACAAACATGTGAATTGTGGAAAAAGGGATAATACTCATATTTGTTCATGACTTTCTAAAATAAAAGAACACAGATGCCACTAAATTACCCTTTAAATTAAAAGGATCTTTTACAAATCCCAGTACAATAAAGGATGCTCTATCAGAAAATTGGTTTTAAAAAACATTGTCACTTTTTAAAAAGCTTCAACTTGTGTTATTCTTTAACCTCTCTGTGCTTTAGTCTTCTTGTGTGAAGGTACACTTCACTTCAACCCGGGTCCTTTAACTGACTTTGTACAAATTCCCTCCCCTGTCCTAGTGAAATCATCTGGGGCTCTCTGGGATTGCAGGATTGATAACCTATGTTCAGAACACTTTACAAACATCTGACAATTACTAAAGCTCTTTGGGTGAAAGAATCCTATAGAAATAGTACCACACCACATTATAAAGACACTATTTGAAATCTAGTTAATTAAAAGTTGATCTGGGTATTTCAATTGTCTGTCCTACTGCTAGATCTTGTGGCTTAACCAATGAACTTCCCTGTTTTTATTTATTTTTTAAAATGTGTGTTCTTTCCCATGTGGCTTTATGGAAAAACTAGGAAAATAGAGGAAACTGACTTCAATAAAACTGACTAATCTCATAATGCTGACAAGTAAGCAATGTAAACAAATACTGCATTAAGTATTTTTCTCTAATAATTCTGTTAGGCTTTTTGTAACTCTTAATAGTTTAACACTGAGTAAACATGTGCCCTGTGTGCTTTAGTTTTTTTCCTTATAGTTGTTAAATGTGCTGATATATGTAAAAATCACTTGGCTTCTTTAGTGTAAGGGCAATTTTTCCTGAAAACTAGTAGTCTCCTTAAAATAACTATTACAGTTGTTAAGCAGTCTCTCTCTCTCTCTCTGTCAGAGACCATTTGTTTGCAGTTATAAGGGTTGTGGTAAAGGTTTCACCAGAGACTTCCATCTTACCCGCCACTTTCTTACGCACAGTGGAGAAAAACCGTTCGAGTAAGTACTGTGTTTTCTTCAGGCACTGAAAAGGTGATTAACTGCTGTCCTGTAGAAGCAAACTGAAATAGAAATCTTACATTCAGGAAAGCCAAACAAAGTATAACTAGCACGATTTGAAGTGTCATAGAAACTAGCACAAACTGGCATGCTGGTTCAGACTAGTGGCCATCTTCCCTAGTATCTTGAATCTGGCAATGGTCCATACCAGATGCTTCCGAGGAAGTTGGGGCAGGGAGAAGCTATAGTAGAATACCCTGTCTTCGCACCAAGTAGTTAGTGGTTGGTTTGTGCAATGATGCCTTAGGGTTTATATTCTTTAAACTAGTTTATCTAATCTCAAGTAACAGTTGTGTGTTCTCGGAACTAATGTCAAATCCTCTACTGGAATCCTACCAAGTTCTTGGGCTCTTTTTCATTGGTTTTAATTTTTTTTCCATTTGATTTCCCCTTTTCATTTGAGAAAGTAAATAGGACTGCCTAATTGGTGTTCCATTCACTGTCTTACAGGTGTCTCCCTCTCCTCCCCACCCCCTTCTTTCTAAAATAACTAGTACCAGTCTTTTCATATTCTTTCAGTGGAGTCTTTCATGAGATGGGGTGACCAGAACTGAACAGTGTGTTTTTTTTTTAAATGACGCTGTTTAAACTTTTCGGTGCTACTAAAATCTTGAGAAATCAATGCATGTTGCCATGTACAAAATATTGTGTTACTATTGTGTGACTAGAGCTGAGTGGAAAATTGTTTTCCTGTCCAATGAAAATTTGAGATATCCTCTTCCATAAGGAGATGAAACAAAGATGTTTTAAAGTTTTTTCACAAAAATCAGAATGAGACTTTTGCCTGATTTACAGCAGGGACTTGACCCTTAGTCTCCCAAATCCCAAGGGAAACTTTTAATTAAATTTGGTAATGTCCTATGAAAGTTTTAGTTTAGGCAAAATGACATTTTCTGATGATGGAAAAAATTTTGACAATTTTTTTCCAACAAGTTCTATTACTAATACACACTGGGGGAGGTAGCTATGTCCGAGGTAGCCAATCATTTTTGACCGGGCCCACTTCAGAAATGTTTGAAGTGGCTCCAGGCTGCTCCGAAGGGGTGGTGCCAGGATACTTACATGCTTCCCTATCCATAGACCCTGATTGGCCTGGAGGTGGGGAAGCATGCAAAATCATTGTGCCCCTTCTTCCCCCTCCCCCGAAGGAACCGCCAGCTGTTCTAAAGAGCTGGAGGTTTCCTCTAGGTACCAGTGCCCCTGGAGATGGGAGGAGACTTCATGTGCTGCCCCCTGTTGCCCCAGGTCAATCAGGGCTTGAGGAGGAGGAGCACGTGAAGTCTCTTGCTCCCTGCTCCTGCCCTGCAAGGGAGCGCCATGCTTAGTCAACCACTAGCTGACAAGTAGCTGGTGGTTGACTTCCAAGTGCCGAGCCCCTTGCAAGGCAGGAGGAGACTTCACACGCTCTCGTTCCCAGGCCAATCAGGACTCGGAGGTGGGGGGACCATGTGAAGTCTCTTCCTGCGCTGCTATGAGCTTGGGGGAGTGGCAGGGCCTCTGTGGGCTGGATCAACTTGCTTGGTAGGTTGGATCTGGCCCACAGAGGCCCTTTTGCCCACCCGTAATCTATGTATTACTCTTAATGAGATCACTGAAACAACTGTATAAATAAGCTAATCAAGTAATTATTTTGCTTTTATTGCAAATGAACCAAAATGGACCGGAAGCAGGGCTGGATGGGGGCAGCAGGGCTGGACGGGAGAAATTGGGAGGAGAAGCAGCGGGAGGGAGGCAAATCAGCTGGAGGGAAGCAGGACTGACTCGGGCACATGAGTGAGTCCAGCCCCGGGGTAGTTGCGAACTGCCTGGCTGGTAAACACACTCATGCAGCGTGAGCACATCTACCAGCCAGGCAGTTCGCAGCTACGGACTGATACACCTAATAATAAAATTTACTGAATTAGAAAATACCGGACATTTTATATTCAAATACGTTGTTTCTGGTCCTCCCAAAGCCTCCGGTATTTTCTCAATTTGTTTCCCAGACAGAATCCTCACATACCGGACTATCTGGACAAAACTGGACACCTGGCAACCCTACCCCTCTTTGCACCCTTCCTCCTAGCCAGATACCCTACCCCAAATCTGCTCCTGCTCCCACCTCCTCGAGTGCCCATGCGGCGCTGGGTACCCCAAGCCCTGGCACAGGCTGAGCGGAGGATGCAGTTGGGTGAAACACTGAAAATTTGTTCATTTTTTAATTCTTTTTTTATATGCATTTGTTTTTTTGCAGCCCAAAAATATAGTACTGAAAAAAAACGGGTTCCAACTAAAGTAAAATGTTTGGGAAACCATGGTCTAGCCAGCTTTCTATCCATCTTGCAGTCCATTTATCCAATCCATATTCCTTAACTTGCTGGCAAGAATATTGTGGGTGACTGTATCAAAAGCTTTGCTAAAGCTGGCACTGGAGGCTTTGGGAGGACCAGAAACAACTTATTTGAATATTCATCATTTGCTTAATGAATATGCAAATATGCAAATGAATGTTACTGGTCCTCCAAAAGCTCATGAATGGATTTACTGGTCCCCGTGTCAAAAAATTTGGGAACCCCTGCTTTATAGGATGATTGTAAAGTTTGATTAATGTTTGTGCAATATTTTGAAGACAGTTATGTTAGTGCATCATACATTCATAAAACTATTGAGCATAATGACTTGTATATATGAAGTATTAATCTTGTTGCTTTAGCTTGTTCCCTTCAGTCTCCAGATTATCTGAATGCAGTATTAAGAAAATATAATTTATTTGTAGGTGCATGGCTGATGGTTGCAATCAAAAATTTACAACAAAATCAAACTTGAAGAAGCATATTGAACGTAAGCACAACAATCTACAAAAGCAGTATATAGTAAGTAACTCTTTGCTAGTATATGTTTGGCATTAAACATCCTCCTCTTACTTTAGTTAACCAAATATTTCAGACCCTGTAAATATTTCAGACCCTGTATGTTCAATTGTTGTTATAAAACAGTTGCAGATATGGTACTGAATTTGTACAGATATTAATGTTAGCAAACATCTGTGGATCAAATTGGCCTCTCTAACCATGGCCAACTTAATTTTCTAAACAGTGTGACTACGAAGGTTGTAGCAAGTCTTTTAGAAAACATCAACAGCTAAAAGTTCATCATTGTCAGCACACCAGCGAACCTTTTTTCAAGTAGGTGAATAATTTTTATAAATTATATCAGGGTGGGCAATAATTCTTGATGGGGACAACTTGAAGAAGAGTAAAGCCCTTGACCACTTACCAAATTCTATGTTAATGGAAGGAGTGCTGGGTCTGGGATGGAGACTTGTGTGGGGTCTGAGAGGCACTTAAGGTGAAGGAAGGGGATGTGACTAGGGGTAGAGGATGAATGTGTAGGGTCCATGTGGGATTATGGGTGTAGGAGAAGACTGACTTGAGGGAGAGGTACAGAAGGCAATATACTCTCTAATCTTTCCATCCATGTGTGGATTTTGCCATCTATCTACAGAATAAATTTTGTTTTATGCACCAAAGTATGTATGAATATGTATCACCAGAAGAAACACAAACTTAGCTGTGGGTGCTGTGCAAATCAGCTAGGCAGCATTGGAATTTCTCCTGAGCAACTGCACAAACTCACAGCCTATAGGGAACACTGGCAAAAGGTACAGATAGAATTGGGACCAGGGGAAGGTCTGCAGAGGGCATTTGGAGGGTTTGGGTTGTGACCTGGGGCAGGGAGAGATGGGGGAAGAAGAGGTGCCAGGTGTAGGCTCTGGCCAGGAGGCACTTACCCTAGGTAGCTACTGGCCAGGAGCTCAGTGAGACCCTCAGGCACGTTCCCTGCTTGCCATGCTTCCACACGCTGCTCAAAGCTGTCAGCTGCTGGTATATACGCATCTTTACACTGCATGCCCCTGGGGGGAGGGACGGACTTCATGCACTGCATGGCACAGGCAGCTCCTATTGGGGGTGTTCTGGCTAATGGGAGCTGTGAGGATTGTGCTGGGGACGGGGGGAAGCATGCAGAGCCTCCCTTCCCTGGGGCAGGCAGCACAGAGAAGCACATGGCCCCAGCATCTGGTTGCTTTGAGCAGCATGTGGGGGCTGTGGGCCATGGGACATTGGTGGCCCATAGTATTGTGGCAGGCAGGACCCAGCCCACACTCCATATTTTGCCTGTCCCTGCCATCTGTTTAAATATTTCAGAAATGTGTTTGTCAGTTTGTGAGTCCATTTGTTCAAGAACTCCTCCTAAACGAGAAGACCACCAAATTTGGAATGCAGCTTCCTCTTATCCTAACTTAAAAAGAGGTCAGGGTTTGGTCGGCTTCTGCTCTGCTGACTCGTGCCCCCGGTCCTGTCTAGTCCGGGCGCCAAACTGCTCAGTGGGGGCGGCAGCCGCTCCCGAGCCAGAGGCGCTGGGCTTCCTGCAGGCCTTTGAAGTGCCCACTCCCACCGCCCAGCCCTAAGGAGTAAGTGGTCTGCCAACGCCTGTCCTGCCAACGCCAGGCTCTCCACGTGGAGCTGTGTGCTCCCACACCAGCCTGGGGGGCAACTGCCCCCCTGACCTCCCTCGCTATGCCTCTGCCACAGAGCCAGGCACCTCCAGTTCCCCCAACCCAATGTCTGGGTCTCACCAGAGCTGTCACCACCACTGCAGCCACACACTTCTCCCTCCAGGCCTGGGGCGCCTGTACAGATCAACTGTTAACGTCCAGACTTGAACATTCAATTTGACAGGCATGTGTGTTGAGGTACCTCCCAGATTTCTCTCGTATACCACCACGGGTTGAGAAACACTGTTCTAGTATACAGTATTAAATGAATAAAATAAAGACATCTTCAGTGTGAATAGATAATGCAGTATGGAAATCATTTGCTTTGATTATGAACTTTTTATATGTAAATGTCTTCCTTTATATTTTTAAGGGATGCTGTTAGATTAACTTCAGGTTTTAGCAGCTTAGTTCTGTTCTACAGACATACATACAAATGCTTATCCCTTCACTTTGATGGTCTATTCTGAGCAACAAATCTGTGTCCCATAACTGAAAGTGTTAGCACACAGAATACTTTGGATTTATTACAACATCATACACTTCTAGGCTACATCTACACTGGCATGATTTTCCGAAAATGCTTTTAACGGAAAACTTTTCCGTTAAAAGCATTTTCGGAAAAGCGCATCTAGATTGGCAGGATGCTTTTCCGCAAAAGCACTTTTTTGCGGAAAAGCGTCCGTGGCCAATCTAGATGCACTTTTCCGCAAAAAAGCCCTGATCGCCATTTTCGCGATCTGGGCTTTTTTGCGGAAAACAGTACTATGCTGTCTACACTGGCCCTTTTGCGCAAAAGTCTTTCGGAAAAAGACTTTTGCCCAAACGGGAGCAGCTTAGTTTTTCCGGAAAAGCACTGATGATTTTACATGAGATCGTCAGCGCTTTTCCGGAAATTCAAGTGGCCAGTGTAGACAGCTGGCAAGTTTTTCCGGAAAAGCTGCTGATTTTCCGGAAAAACTTGCCAGTCTAGACACAGCCCTATAGTTTACTTTTTTCATATAAAGTGTAATCCATAAGTGGAAAAGCACTTTCCATTATGAGGTTGGCTCCCCTGCCTGCTTCCCCATTAGGGAGCAGCTGCTTAATTAACGTGAATAAGTGGTGAGCAAAGGTGCGTTAGGGACACAAGTGGTTTCCCTGCTCAGTAGGGATGTGAATGTATACCCATTTACACAATTAACAGATGCCCATGTGAGGGGAGCCAGCTTTTAAGCCAGCTACCTGCGCATGTCAGCTCCTGCGGAGTTGCCTCCTTTCTCCCCCCCCCCCCCCTTACACTGCTGTCTTTAATGCTCCCCATGAGCGCTGACTTCCACTTGGTCCCCTAGGTATAAATGTGCAACTGCTATAAATTTAATCAGTTACATATTTACAAAAATAAATGCATTTTAACATCCCTACTGAACAGTACTACCTTTGTGGAGCTGTACATCTCAGCAAAACAAATTGTGTTTTTAATTAGTGAAACCAAAATTAGGTCTTATTTCTCTTATAGGAGGAATTTCCTTATGAGTTCCATTTTGTTACTTCTAACCATCTAATAGCATAAGCGTTAGCATGGTCCACTGGCTAGATCATAAGAGTAGGTGACAGGTGTCTGTTGGTTGTCCTCCCTCCCTGCCGTCCATCCTCCTGGCTCTCTGGCACTGACTTGTTGCTATATAGTCTTATGTATTCCCCACCCCCTCCTGTTCATACTTGTTATCCCCATTTAACAGATGGAAAAACTACCTCACTGGGATAATGAGGTTTAACTAAGCTTTTAAAGTCTTGGATGAAACTGGCTATAGAAATAGCAAATGTTTGTTAACTACAACATAAGGTTGCAGTTGTGTAGCACATCAGGCTTATCAGAACTGTACTGTGAAGAGTTCTATTTTATTACAAAAATATAAAATAAAATCTTTAAAATATGCATTTGGCTGCACCATTCTAAATGTTTTTGGCTCATTAGTGTTTTTGCTTTGTTTTGTTTCATTGTTTTAAATGTGTTTAACACCTAGATGTAATCATGAAGGATGTGGAAAACATTTTCCTACTCCAAGTAGACTAAAACGGCATGAGAAGATACATGAAGGTAATCCTCTTGCTTCACGTTGAAATACCACAAAATAGCTTGTTTCTCAGTGTAGCGTGGAGGCTCCAAGATCTACAATCAGATCTAGACATGGCACTCACCTCAGAAACCAAACACTATAAATTGACACAAAACAGGTTTGACTAATTGTACAGTTGACTAAGGTAATTATAGGGTATTGCAGTATTCAATGTGTAATTTCACTTTTAATGCAAGTGAGAACATTCACAGGCTTGGCAGAATAGCTCCAAGTGTTTTTAGTCCTACTGTTCAAGTTGGTCCTTCCCTGACCATGTTTTCTTTCCCTCTGAGATAATTTTGATATGATTGAGTGGTTAAGGCACTAACCTGGGACTTGGGAGATCTTCAAACTGTTTCCTGTTTGGACACATACTGCTTGTGTAGCCCTAGGCAAGGCACTGAAGACCCGCTTTTTAATGTTCTTGACAGGCCTAAAAATGCAGATGTGGGATTTTCGATAAGTGCTCAGATGTCTAACTCCCAACTTCTGAAAATAGTATTAGGCAACTGAATACAGTAAAACTCCGAAGGTCCAGCATCTGATGGTCCGGCACCATCAGGAACCCGGAAGTGCTCCGGGCAGCCGGACCATTGGAGCTGCTCTGCCTCCAGCTTCCCTGATTCAGCCCCTGCTAAAACTGACCAGCGGCTGAATCGGGGATGCCTAGGGCAGAGCTGCTCTGCCTCTGGCTTCCTGGAGTCAGCCGCTGATCAGTATCAGCAGCGGCTGACTTGGTAACACCTGGGGCAGAGCAGCTGGGGTGCTGCCGGGTTGGTTCAGTAGCGCCGAAGAGTGGCACTGTGGGACCAACCCGGCAGCACCCCAGCTGCTCTGTCCCAGGCGTCCCCAAGAGCAGCTGGGGTGCTGCCGGGTTGGTCTCGCCGTGCCAAGGGTCGCCGCTACCGGACCAACCCGGCAGCACTCCAGCTACTCTGCTTCAGGCATCCCCGATTCAGCCGCTGCTGAAACTGACCAGCAGTGGCTGAATCAGGGACGCCTGGGGCAGAGCCGGACTATTGGAAGGGGGGGCTATGAGGGGTCTGGGGTGGCATCCCCCCCACCCCAGACCCCTCATAGCCCCCCCTTCCAATAGTCTGGCAAATCTGATAATCTGGCACCCCCTGGGTCCTAAAGGTGCCAGATTATCGGAAGTTTACTGTACTTCAAATTCTGCTTTGCAAGGCATAAATGACATAGTTCTTCTTGCTTTCAAAAGTGATTTAAATACATAGTCTGAGTTCCATGAACTGTCATTAAGACTTCATCTCGTATGCAAATTTAGGCTCTCCAGTTCATGCCCACATTATCCATGCAGGGGAGTTACAGCACTTTCACACACAAGGCTATTCACACCACCTTCATCCAAACTACAGGACAGGCTGATATGCCTTTAGTCTCTTTTGATAATTAGATTCTGTCATTTATGCCTTGCAATGCTAAGTAGAGCAGTGCCTAAATATCATTTAAAAATCTGGGCACTACCCTGACTCCATTCCTCTTTTGTAAAATGGTAATACCTTCTTACCTCACAGGGACGCTGAGAGTAAATACATTTGCTCCTGAGGCACTCAGCTATTACTGTGGTGGGGGCCATACGAGTATCTAATATAAGACAGAATTGTGCTTAGTTTTAACTCCAAGTCAAATGACTTAAACCTAGTTTAATCATACTTGATTCAAACTCATGACTTGGCAAATCAAACATTGGTATGTGGCCTACATTGGAATGAATGAAAAAGGACAATTATCATACTCTAGATACAATTCCAATAGCTTGCTGTGCTGTTCAGCCCCATCTCAGCTCTTAGGGGAAACCCTTCTAAGTACGGAGGTGGGGCCGAACAGCACACAAAGAATTGAAAGTACTCACACTATATAAAGCTGACTGGAACCAAATATTGAGCATACAATACTTAAGCTATTGGAATTGCACTCTTTGCTGAAGTGCCAACAAAGGAATTAGTTTGCAATGCCACTTCATAATTGGACTGAACTACTCATTTCATCTAGGACAAAGAGCTAGTGGCTCTTAGCTATTATGAACCTCCACTAAACTTGGAAATATGTAATATAGATCCTTAATGCTATATCTCTGTATCTTAGTTAATTAACTGAACCTGTGCACTTTGTAAACTTAAGCAATGTGTTAATAGGATATGCATGCAAAAAAGACAACTGTTCATTTGTTGGGAAAACATGGACAGAACATCTAAAACATGTGAAAGACAGTCATGCAGGTAAGTTCAGTTAAAACTTGCTTTTACAGTTCTATATAACTGCTTACGTTCAGTCCCCTAGTATATTAAATAAAAACCCAAATACTAACCTAAAGGGAAATTTAACTACAGTTTTTACCACGCTGAATTTTAATACAATTCTGACTAGTCTGTAATGAGAAAAATACTAAAGTCTCTAGTTTGTCCACTGATGTGATCGTGTAATAAGAAACTATAACCTATTAAACGAAATACCAGATGCTAGATTATTCATATGGGAACATGAAATACTCCCTGAATTTTCTGCAGTTAGTTAACATGAATTGCAGACTCTCTCATTCTAAAGGACTGACTTTGAGAGAATCAGAAACATCACTTCATTTTTAGTAAGTTGCCTTGTTCTTGTCTTTCACCTAGAGCCAGTAGTCTGTGATGTTTGTTCTAAAACATTCAAACGCAAAGATTACCTCAGACAACATCAGAAAACCCACGCTGAAGAAAGAGAAGTATGTCGATGCCCAAGAGAAGGCTGTGAGAGAACTTACACAACTGTGTTTAATCTTCAGAGTCATATTCTTTCATTTCATGAGGAGAAAAAACCATTTTTTTGTGATTATGCTGGATGTGGAAAAGTGTTTGCAATGAAAGTAGGTATTATAGACTGCCTTGAAATCCAGAATATCCTTCCTTGGGTCATGCCAACATAATTTTCTTCTCAATTGCAGCAAAGTCTCACAAGACATGCTGTTGTACATGATCCTGACAAAGGAAAGCTGAACTTAAAAGTAAGTCAAATATTCTGAAATGTCTCCGAGCCATTTCGTTTCACTTAAAGAGTAAATTAACACATACAAGTATGTAAAGTACCTTTTAGATAATCTAGCTTATACTTAGCTGCTCCTGAATTTAAATACTGTAAAGGAGGGCAAAGATTAATTTTGAATACAGGCAGTCCCTGGGTTACGTACAAGATAGGGACCGTAGGTTTGTTCTTAAGTTGAATTTGTATGTAAGTCGGAACTGCCGTCCAGATTCAGCCGCTGCTGAAACTGACCAGCAGCGGCTGAATCGGACACGCCTGGGGCAGAGCAGCTGGGGTGCTGCTGGGTTGGTCCCGCAGCGCCGCTCCTCAGTGCTACTGGACCAACCCAGCAGCACCCCAGCTCCTCTGCCCCAGGTGTTCCCAAGTCAGCCGCTGCTGAAACTGACCAGCGGCTGACTACAGGAAGCCCAAGGCAGAGCTGCTCTGCCCTGGACTTCCTGGAATCAGCCACTGATCAGTTTCAACAGCGGCTGAATCTGGACGCCTGGGACAGAGCAGCTGAGGTGCTGCCCGGTAGGTCCCCGCAGCAACGCACGTCAGCGCTGCAGGGACCAACCCAGCAGCACCCCAGCTGCTCTACCCCAGATGTGCCCAAGTCAGCTGCTGCTGAAACTGATCAGCAGCTGATCCCAGGAAGCCCCGGGGCAGAGCAGCTGGGGCCCCCCCCAGCAGACCAGGAGATGCAGAGCGGCTTTTATCACCGCAGAGGACACGGGCGGCAGGACCACCCAGACGCGCCGCGGTCCCGCCGCCCTTGTCCTCCGTGGCTTTGCTCCGCATCTCCCTGGTCTGCTGGGGGGCCCCCCCAGCAGACTAGGGAGACGCGGAGCAGCTTTTCTCGCCGCGAAGGACGGGGGCAGCGGGACCGCCATGGTGCATCTCGGCAGTCTGCTGGGGGGGTGGGGGCACAGCTAGGGCGGGGTTCCCTCACCCCGTTCGTAAGTAGGGATCCGACATATGTCGGATCCACGTAACCCAGGGACTGCCTGTATTCAGATCAGGTTTTTAATCTATAAATAGGAAGGTTCCTAACCTCTGTACTGTGAATCTTTCATAAGGCAAAACAGCCTCGTCCTAAACGGAGTCTGGCCTCTCGTTTGAGTGGATATATTCCTCCTAAAGGACGACGACGACGAAAGATTGAAGAGGCAACAGAAAATGGGGCTCTGAATAAACCTGTAGAAAATGAGTTACCGACTGTTGAAACACTCACTCTACATTAAAGACTTCTGGAGACAACTTTGGTTAATTTTGACAGTTGCTTTATCATCACATTGGTCAGTTTATGTAAAAAGCTGGATATTTTGTTTTGTAATCACTTCTGGTGTTTGGGTAAAGTCACTGCAATTCATTGGATTCAGTAGTTTCATTTTCACTCTTGTTTGGAGTGTCTCTTTGTTTTTGTTTTTCTGTTTTCTTGTATTCATTAACTTCTTTGTCTGACATGTGCCTCAAAACACATGTACTTCTTCCTTCTCTAATGACTTTTGGCTGGGATAGGTAAGTAGCTTTCGCAGGCATAGTCTCAACAATCTGGTCAAAAAAAGCTAGCTGAAAATAAGGAAAATAAAAATTCTGGTTATACGAACAATGGTATTTAAGCAGGACACTTCTAATAATTCAGAGTAAGTGAAGAGAAATTAAAATGTTATGTCTGTTCTACCTCTGGCAATTTCTTACAGTAATCTGATATACTCTTAACACTGCTGCACTTCTGGTCCAAAGTAGACCAAATCACTTTTGTCTTCTCCTAGCTTTCCTCTACTCATCACCATATAGTAAGTGAGACTTTTAAAGTGGTTCAGCCACTACCAAATCTCTCCATTTCCAGGAAGCAGTTGCAATGGTAAAATTGAATTGACCATTCTCCGTTAGACATATTATCTTTCCACTTGATTCTTCAGTATAATCATGTGACCATGAAATCCTTTAATCGAAAAGTTAGCTGTACAACTACTGTTATAAGCTCTACTAGTGAGTGAAGGAAAACACTTATGAAACAATGAGTAGCCCTGTGGCACCTTAGGTTTTGTCTATACTACCCCCCTAGTTCAAACTGGGGGGGGGGGGTAATGTAGTCATACGGAGTTGCAAATGAAGCCCGGGGTCTGATTTCCCGGGCTTCATTTGCACAAAGCCGGCGGCGCCATTTTTAAATGCTGGCTAGTTCGAACCCCGTGCCGCGCGGCTACACGCAGCACGGACTAGCTAGTTCGGATTAGGCTTCCTATCCGAACTAGCTAGTCCGTGCCACGTGTAGCTGCACGGTACGGGGTTCGAACTAGCCGGCATTTAAAAATGGCGCCGGCCGGCTTTATGCAAATGAAGCCCGGGAAATTCAAACCCCGGGCTTCATTTGCAACTCTGTATGACTATATTTCCCCCCCCCCCCCTTCCCCAGTTCGAACTAGGGGGGTAGTGTAGACATACCCTTAGAAACTAACAAAAAAAACACTATTCGCTTTCATGGGCAAAACACACTTCTTCAGATGAGATGATCTCGAGTTTCTCATCTGATGAAATAAGCTTTTGTGGGCAAAACCTATGATACTATAATGTCAAGTAAGGGAGAGGTAGCCATGTTAGTCTGATCTTGGTAAAACAAAAAAAAAGCAGTCATGTAGCACTTTAAAGACTAACAAGATGGTTTATTAGGTGATGAGCTTTCGTGGGGCAGACCCACTTACATCTTTCGTGGGATCTGTCCCACGAAAGCTCATCACCTAATAAACCATCTTGTTAGTCTTTAAATCTCTAAGGTTCCACAGGACTACTAACACCACTACCCCTTTGAGTCTTATGAAATAGGTTCTCCACTTCTGATATTTGTAACTTTTCAGGGGGTAATCTGAAGGTCAAATTAAGTTATAATGATGAAATGGTGTAATGCACAATACTGTTTTGTACCTGCACAAGTGGAGAGAGGTCTATTCTCTCACAGATTTAAAGAAATGCTTTTAAAAGTATCAATAAAACGTTTCCCCTTCTATATTAAATCACTAATATTTACACCCACAAATAATTGGGTTGAATGAGACATTAAGTCCTGCTATCCTAAATTAGCAAATACGCCCACCCTGATCAGCTGTAAATCACTGCAAAATAAGGTGTACTGAAACAAAAGGAATCATGTGCTATTCAAAGCCACCTACTTTGTCCTAAGTGGAATTACCAAAGAAGGTAACTCAGAAGTGGGGAGACAGAAATTAGATGCTTTATATTTGTCAGTAAGGTGACTGAGCTCACTTGCATGCATGTTTGTGAAAGAGATAATGGGCTGAGACTCAGATTATAAGGCCAGAAAGGACCTTTGTACTCCTCTAGTCTGACCTTTGGTAGAACAAAGGACACGGAATTTGCACATCTTTTCATAAAAATGGCTATACTGGATCAGACCAAAGGTCCATTTAGCCCAGTATCCTGTCTGCCAACAGTGGCCAATGCTAGGTTGCCGTAGAGGGAGTGAACAGAACAGGGAATCATTTGATTCTCTCCTGTCATCCATTTCCAGCCTCTGTCAAACAGAAACTAGGGACATCTTTCCTACCCATCCTGGCTTATAGTCATGGATGGACCTTATCCTTCATGAATTTATCTGGTTCTTTTTTGAACCCTGTTCAACTCTTAACTAATGTTAAACTAGAAATGCAGGGTGGTGGTGAAAAGGGTTACAGTCTTAAATTTATCATTTCCAGTCACTCAATCCTCATTTTTCAGATTAATCAGTTTGGTCAAGGTCTGCCTGTCTCGGATAAGGTGGAGTACAACTCAGCTTCTTAACAAATAAGGCTGAATTCCACCACTAACTTGCCCACAAAGTGGATGAATTCCTAAAATTCTAAAAAAATGTCAAAAAATTCATTCTTAATTTGCTACTGATGAAGAATCTACTGTAACTCTTGCTAAATTTTTCCAGTGTTTTAGCTACTCTGTTATGGCTCAGGTCCAGTCTAAATTTGTTTCAACTTTGATGTATTCTAGATTTATTATATAGTAGAATGCAGTGCTAAAACCTTTCTAGTGTGTGAGATTTACTTGTGTAAGTGCATTGTTCAAACTATCTCAGTGAAGGGACAATTAGTCCTGAAGGCTGATATCTATTGAAATAGCATAGATAAGTTGAAATAGCTTCAGTTAGAAGGAAGCAGGTTTTGCTCTTTGTACTGTCATAACCATCGCTTTTTGCTAGTAGGTGGTATACTGTCAAAGGAAGAAAACTGTATTGTATCTGGAAACAGTTACCACTAGTTGACTTATCAAAAGCTTTAACAAACCTTCATAGCTTACCATCTTTTCTGGCCCATCTGCAACATTCTTTTGCTGTACAGAAATTCTAACATGATGCTTTTTATCAATCCACTGCTGAATCTGTCTAATTTTGGTCTCTAAGTCATGTTTTGCAATAGCTGCAGAAAAAGTTAACTCCTTCAGCTGAACAGGTCCTGTTAAAATATAACCAATATATAGGCTTCTAAGAGTTTGGTAGTGTTGTGCACCCTCTTATTAATGCACTGAGGATACTAGGAGTTTCATTGTTTTAGGGGGAGGGGAGGAAAAGTACAGGTCAGATAAGTGTCTTAATTTCCGAGAATCCATCTTGCCTACTCCATTAAGCGTTCCCTGTCTTATGTTTATTGTTCTTTTTGCATCACTCACAATATCCTATGTACTGGAATCTCTATCCCTAGAGGTTTTTAAGTCTCAGCTTGACAAAGCCCTGGCGGGGTTGATTTAGTTGGGATTGGTCCTGCTTTGGGCAGGGAGCTGAACTTGATGACCTTCTGAGGTCTCTTCCAGCTCTAAGATTCAATGTCCTCTAATCTCGCTCATTATCATGCCTCCTCCTATGCTGTTCCTTACGCTTGGAACATCTTCCCTCTACCATTATGGCAGGCCTTTCCTCCTCCAACATCCCTCTTACAAAGTAGCCTTTTCAATAAGGCTCAGAACTCTCAACCAATATTAAACTAGAAATGCAGGGTGGTGGTGGAAAGGGTTACAGACTTAAATTTATCACGTCCAGTCACTCAATTCTTGTTTTTCATATTAATCAGGTTTGGTCAAGGGCTGCCTGTCTCGGATAAGGTGGAGTACAACTCAGGTTCTTAACAAATAAGACTCAATTCCACCATAGACTTGCCCACAAAATGGATGAATTCCTAATTATTTTTTTTGAAAAAAATAAGACTGCCCATTGTATAGTTAAGTGGGAAAACTTAGTCATCACCCCTCTACTCTGATCTCCATTCTGTTTCAAAAGATCACACAGCTTTAAATTCTATTAGAAATAAGAGTCCTTGTAAGACCATAACTACAATTCATTCTCTTCCCACCCTCACTGCATGCTCTGAAATATCCAATAATACTGACTTTTTTTGTTTTAACAAGAGCTAATCAAAACTGTCACAGTGGTACTACTGCTGTAGCTCGCTTGTCTCAAATCAGTATTAACTAGCAGAAAGTTTCTAAAATGTGAAGAATTTCTTAATTTGTATGTCCTGTCTTGTGTTGTTCTCAAACAGCCAGACATCACTATATACACACACACCTCAGTAAGTGCTCCATCTTGCCACTTTATCAGCTCGATAATTTAAACTACAGGTACAGAATGATTTCTGGTTATTTTATATCAAAAAGAATAAGGGTCCATTTGAAGCACTTAAATACTAGGGATGTTAAAAAGCGGGTAATCGGGTAACCATGTAACTGCTGAATATTTCAGTGGTTACATGCGCTTTCATTATGGGGTGGCAGCCGACTCCCTGGTGCTCCCTGTCTGCCACTCCACTCCTGGAGAGCTGGCTGCCACCCTGCGCTGGTGCCTCTGAAACAGAGCCAGCAACCCAGGGTGGCAGCTGGATCCTTGGGAGTGGAGCAGGAGCCTCCGTGTAACTGTTTACAGTAACTGATAAGCCCAGGCTCTTTTATGTTGAACAATATTATGAGATGTCAGAAAAAACCATGCTTTTTATGGCATATTCAGTTAGTCATTTATAAGTTTTCATTAATAAAAACTAATGGTCTATTAAAAAAACCAAATTCAATGTGAATGCCATGCTACTGGAATCTAGATCATTCATTAAGTATTCAAACAATACCAAAAGCCAAAATATAAACAGAGCACAATACATTAACTAAATGTAAAATTAAGTAGACTAAACCAATTTTTTCTTTTTCCAAATGCAAATCCAAAATAACATTGATTGAGATGGCAGTACTCTGGATTTACATTGATGTAACAAACAGGATTTGATCTACTGCCACTAATTCCAATACATCACTTTTCAAAGAGTTTAATGTCATAGTAAGGCACATACCAGTTTTTGAATGTGCTTTTTCTTTCTCTCTAAGTTTGAGCTGCTCTTCATGAATCTGCTTCCCAGTCATCAGTCTGTATACTGGAGGGTCTTCATTTTCACGCAGTGGAACAAGCTTCAAATCAGTTTTATTCATGAGTTGAATCACATCTCCTCTGTGCATATTTCCCAAGCTATCCCCATTTTCATTGATTACATGAAGAATCGGATAAGGAATTTTCCTCCCAATACTTCCAAATGTTTTGGGGGCATTTAGGTTTTTTTTCTTTCCTTGTGTCTTTTTAGCTTCTTCAGATGTACAAAATGATTTTGTGGGTATAAACATAGGTCTCTGGTTAGCACCAGCCATCACCATCAGTGTTTGAGAGAATGTTGTCTTTTGCATGATTAGCACCACGCGAATATCAAAGTATCTATTTATGCAACTAGTTTCATTCCTTGTGGCTTGATGTAGTAATTTCCTTAGGCAAAGAGCAGCCATTCTGAGAAAGTGGGGGAAAAAAGAAAAAAAACTTCTGGTCCTTAGTTAAAAAGGCCTAGGTCAAGGAAGGCAGCCCTAATTCTTAAACTATCCTTTTGTTTTGCAAAATCATGTTGATTTTGATTTAATAAGATAAGGTTCACGGAGTTTAGTGACCCCACAATAATGTGCTCATACAACAGAGAGAAAGGGTTCAGCAGGGAAACTACTTCAAGGTTCTGAAGGATTATTACAAGTAGTTTCCCCCTAATATTTTAAAATTTGGGGTCTAAAAGTTCTGTGAGCTAGGGTAGGTGGTGTTTTTAAATTAAGTTTCAACATTTGAAGACACATCTACAAATGAAGGAAGTTGGATGGAAAAATCTGACAGACACACACCTCTGTCCTGGTACTGTTGGCATACTTCTTGATAAAATATTTTCTTTTTGCTTATACTACACTGACTCAGGCCCACCTAGACACCCAAGAGAAGTTGATGTCTATACATCACATATTGGGTAAGTTCTTAGAAGTTCATGTCCCTGAGGTTTACAGGACGCTTGAAATTTGAAAGAATGAAATGTCGATGCATAAACTTTGCACATGTGATTAAAATCCAACTATTACCATATTTATCGTCAGCCCTTAGCGAGGAACACACATCTGAGGGTTGAAATTGTATATTTAGTATACAATGTATTTTGTACATCACTGACTCAAAACAATTGTTTATTTTCCTCAAAGTATGAGTTATACAAACTTAATCCTATATAAGCAACCAAAGAAAGATACTTAGCAGTTTTGCTGTTGTATGGGTTAAGTCCTATGATCATTTTAGTAACTAAACTAGAACGCTCTGCCATCTCTAAGTTCAGAGAAATATGCAGAAATATTAGAGCACAGTTGCATCTGTATTAGTAATTTAATTTTGTCAAGCTATAATATTTTCACAGAAGTTGAAAATAAAGATTTGCTGTTGGTAGTGTTTAAACATGTCCACAATCTTGTTGTTGAATATAGTGCAGTGGTGGACAGCCCATGGCTTGCATGTGGCCCATCAGGGTTCTACATGCGGCTTGCACACTCCCCTTCTGCCACTCCATGCCTCTCACACTGTGGGCCCTAAACTTACCTACTCTTTCTGCTCCTTCCCAGCACTTCTGGAGCACTGTGAATCAGTTGATATGCAGCATTAAAGCTCTGGGAGGAGCAGGGTGGGAGTGCAAATCAGTCAATTCATAGTGCTCCAGAAATGCTGGGGAAGGAGGGAGGGGGGAAGAGAGAAGGGACAGGGTGTGCTTGGGGTAGGAGGCAGGGAAGAGGTCAGGTGAGATTTTGAAGGCAGGGATGGGGTGGGAGCTAGAGCAGAGGGTCGAGCAGCCCTGGCAAAATGAGAAGTGACATGCATTTATAACAAGAGCATGTGTAAGGTGCATGCTGTACACAACATTTTGAGAGCCACAAACTCCTACTTTGTTACTTTGACCGGCAATTTAATTTTCCCTTAGTAAGGGATCATTTTGTGTTGAAAAAACACGATAAGGAAAATCAAATGCGATGTGTTTAATCTTATTCTTGGGGTCATTCTCGATTTAGATCTTGCTGCCTTCTGAGATGAAAGAAAGCCACTCATGCAACCCAATCATTAGCCTTGGGTGCCCATCAATGATACAGTGAGTTAGGACAATAGCCTGATGTTCCTCCCTACTCCTTAAAGATATTTAATGAGCTTACATACGGAATGCACTCAGGCAAGAACTCTAGGGTAGAGGGCAGAGTGCATTTTACTAAAGACATCCCATCATAGCAGTTAATTCTTTTTCTCTCTGATGGTTATGAAATAGGCAGACTGGGGAGAGGAAGATAAGGTAAGAGTTTGCTACAGGCATAGGGAAGGGAGGAGTCTTTCATAGAGTATGTCCTCACTGCAGCATGTTCAAGCCTAAGTAATCCTGGGCTTACATTATATTGTAAACATATCCTAAATCACATTATTACTTGACAGAGGTTCCCAGCTGAGGCTAGTAAGCAGAGATAAGTGTCTAGCATGGCTTAGCCTTACAACATACTCTTATCCTTAATGTTTCTTATTGCCTAATATAGGCTGCTCCCTGCCTAGCATACTGGTTTTGTGGATCCCATTCTTAGGTCCCTTTCTTTACACATGCATTGTATAGGGAACCTCTGTATGTGTAGCCTCAGGTTAGGCGTTGTAGCTTAGATCCCAATCTGGAGCTGCAGCAGCTATAGTGCACCATGCAGGCCTGAGTCTAACCATCCATATCTTAGAGCATCTCCTAAAATATGGTCCTTCTAGCTAGCCCTTTGTGCATAGTGCAGTGTGTGAAAACTTGGCTGGCCACCAAACTTGACTATCTAGACTACAGAGGACCAATGAGTCAGCTCATGGGATACTTTTGGTGAACTGGCAGTATGAGTCCTAAGGGGCTGCATCTACACAGTGAAACAACAGAGCTGAACCTTGAGTCCTAGCTTAACTACACAGTAAAGAAAAACCCACAGGTTGCAGGGCTGTTTCACTGCAGCATAAGACTTCCCTGTTGGGCTAGAGCAGGGGTGAGGAACCTAAGGCCTGGGAGGCTGGATCATCCCCAGGCTTGCCTGGATCTGGCCCCTGAGGTTCAGGGCTTCCCCCCACCACCCAGCATTGAGTCCATGCTGGTACTCCAGCCTACTGCTGTCCCCTCGCAGGGCTGGAGCACACAAAATTTACTAAGCAGCCCCCAACCCAGGCTCTGGTGTGCGAAAAAAACATGGAGAATGTTCTTCTCAGATGGAGGCCATATCAGTGAGGAGGGTTGGTTTAAAAACAATTTTTTTATTCTTTTGCTTCTCACTTGTGTGTGGCCCCTGACTGCTTTTTCTGTGGGTCAGGAGCCCCTGACCCAAAAAAGGTTCTCCACCCTGGGCTTGAGCATGGGCTATATACAGCACCATGTAAGGAGGGAGGGGCTCCAAATACATGCTACAACCTGAGCCCCCAAGTTTGATATGAGGTAGTCCTTATGCTTTAGAGCCATAGTGTCCAACCAGTAGCCACTATAGTGGCTGCTGCGGTAGCAAACTAGTCACACTCAACTGGCCAAACAGCCCCATTGTTCAAGACAACTAGTCATACTCACCAGCCAAATATCCACTTGTGGCTAGTGTGTTGGACACCACGGCTTTATCACTTTCTAAATAAACAGAAAGGGATCAAGTTAGAATTAGATTCAGTGATTTGCCCTAACCTCACACAGCAAGTCAGTGGCAGAATCAGGACTAGAACCAAGATCATCTGAGTCCCCAGTCTTGTCCCCTACCCACTGCACCACTCTACTTTTCCCCCATTGTACCTGACTATAAAGAATGTTCATCATGAAAATGTATGCTCTCCCTCCCACAAAAGAACATGCTATTATTTCATGAAATCCCAAATGATAGATGTGGTAATGACTTTTAGTGCAGTGCTCTAACACTGTCACCCAAAACCCCACCCTCATTTGCTGGAGGAGAAAGTAGTATTTTTTTCACATCAGTGGATTTTGCTGGTTATGTTTCTGTTCGTGGTGTATATTTTGCTGTATGTTACAAATTAATCTCTGGGAAGAAACATGCACAACTATAAAATGGTATTTTTCTATGAATTTTACAGTGTCTGGGCAGGGTGTTTGTGTCTTGAGAGGAGAGCAGTTTATGGTGAATATGGATGGGGTATTTGTGCATGTTCCTGTGCATCCTGAAAGGGAGGTATTTTAATGCAGAAGTGCTGAGAAGGGATATTTTGTGCTCATTGTGTGTATGAGTGCATTGTGAGGGGGTATATTTTGCTGCATGAAAGTGTGCATGCATACAAACCGGAGGATTTTTTTTCCTGTGCACACCTGCATGGAGGATGTGTGCTATATATTTGCATGCATGCTGAGAACATAGATTAACAAGTAATTAGAACTTTTATACTAGATTTGGTAATTTCTGCTATCTAGTAAACTATATACATAAACTTAAGCAATTATTTCATTTGAGGTTTTCAGACTCTTATTGTCATTTTAGTATGCTAGAGTATGATGAATGATATATTGCTTATTTGCTAGATAATTAACTTTTTCCTCATGCCTTGTCAAGCTGCATTAGGGTAGCAACTGGAAATTAATTAAACAGAGGAAACAGCAACATTTATTTGTATTAAACAAAAGAAGCCCTTAATATAGGACATTATTTTGTCATATTTATAAAGCTTGACCTCAAAGTTAGATGTTTTTCTTCTGATTCTTAATGAGGAAAAGCAGCCTTAAACTCAAAAGTGTTGATCAAGGTTCATGGGTTCTGAATATTTATTTGTTATTTAAATGTTTTAAGACAGGGGTGGGCAAAAGCCACTCAGCGGGCCGAATTCGGCCCACGTGGCTGTCCCAGGCCCTGTCCCCTATCATGTAGCCTGGGAGCCAGAGCCACGTGAGTCCTTTCAACTGCTTCTGTTTAAAGGGCTTGTGCCTTCCTTGCGCCTGTCAGGCAACGCGTTGCCTGGCAGCCATGAGGAAGGCTCAAGCCCTTTAAATACAAGCAGCTGAAAGGGCTCACACGGCTCCAGCTTCCAGGCAACAGGCTAGCGTGGGTCTGGAACTGTTAGCCCTTTCGATTGCTTCTATTGAAAGGGCTTGTGCCTGCTGGGTAGCTGCCAGGCAACGCAGCTGCCCATGGAGCCCTTTAAATAGAAGCAGTTACAACAGTTTGCAGCTCCCTGCCCCACTGCTAGCGTGAGCCCTTTCAACTGCTTCATTTTAAAGGGCTCACGCCTTCCCCATGCCTGTCAGGCAACGCACTGCCTGGCAGCCACAGGGAAGGCTCAAGCCCTTTAAACAGAAGCAATTGAAAGGGCTCGCAGTTTTGGTCCCATGATTGCCTGTTGCCTGGGAGCCAGGGACATGCGAGCCCTTTCAATTGCTTCTATTTAAAAGGCTTGTGCCTTCCCAGAGGCTGTCAGGCAACAGGCCCAGGGAAGGCATGAGCCCTTTAAATAAAACAGTTGAAAGGGCTTGTGTGTCCCCGGCTTCCAGGCAACCCGCTAGCAGTGAGCCCTTTAAATGGCAGAAATTGAAAGGGTGTGCAGCTCCCGTCTCTGGCTAAAGTGATGCCTGGGAGCTGCAGGGGAGGCATGGACCCTTTCATCTCCTGCTATTTAAAAGCTCTGCCCTGTTTGAGGCTCTACCCTTTTTTGAAGTGGTCCCTGCTCAAAAATGATTACCCACCCTTTTTAAGAGATTATAAGTTTAGGCTTTAGCTTATTTTGTACTAAATTCAGATATTTTGACAGGCTAATTTTGTAAAGAAACTGTTATTATGATGTAAACAATAAAAAATCCAATTTCAATTACAAAATCTGATATTTTTAATCTATTTATATCCACCCAAGAGAAGATTTTTGGGAGTGATACTAAGAGAGATGCTGGGAGGGAGTATTTAAGAAGAGTGCTGGGAGGGAGGTGTATATATTTTGAAGAGGTATTTTAGGGTGCTGGTAGGAAGTCTTGCTGGTATGGAACATGGTGCTAGGAGGGGTGTGTGTGTACTGGGAAGAGGTCTAGGGATTGTTTGGGGGTGCAAAAGGTCATTCTGTACTGGAAAGGCTATTGGGGATGCTTCTAGAGGGTGGCTGTATTTGGAGGGTTACATGGGGGCTGCTGGAGGGGTGGGTGTATTGAAAGGAATACATGGGGGCTGAGTACTGGAGGGGTGGGTGTGTATGGCAGGGATACCTGGGGGTGCAGGAGTAAGCATATTAGGCTATTGGGGGGTGTGGAGAGGTGAGTGAGCTATGGGGGGTACATGGATGTGCAGAAGAGGTAAGTGCTGGGGGGTACGTGCTAGGGATGTTCAAATGTGTTTATTTTTGCAAACGATTATAGGCAGGGAGGCAGGCGGGAGCCGGTGCTCTGGGGAGTGTGCTGGGACGAGGTGTGGGGAGGGGGCACACGGGATGAGTGCTGGGAAGGGGAGGGAGGCGGTGCGTGGGGGCGGGGAAGGGGCACTGCCTGGCTGAGCTGCCCGGCCTCACTCTGGCGGGCGGCTGGCGCAGGCCCGGGACGCGGTGCCAGCCCGTATGTCTGTCAGCGCCTCCCTGCAGCCCCGCGTTGGGACAGGCGGCCGGGCCGGGGGCTCTGCGCTTACCTGCCGGGCCGGGGATCCAGGAGCGGCGGACGCGGGGCGGGGCGGGGTCTGCGCGGCGCCAGGCCTGTCTGCAGCGCGCGCGGGGTTGCGCTGGGGGCGGGGCGGGGCGGAGGCGGAGCGAGGACTCTGCAGAGACTCCCACTGTTGGGCCACGCGGGGAGGGCGTGTCGCTGGCTGCTGAGCTGCGCATTTGTGCATCCCCACTGGGGCTGTGTGACTGCACTGCACGTGCCACACAAGGCAACTACATCCCTTTAGCTTGGTCGTGCAGACCAGGCTTTAGTGTTCAGCCCTTACCAATCGTTTTACAAAATAAAGAAAAAGGAACAGAGGAGGATCCTGGCCTCAGGCCTTCCCTCATAGAAAACTGCAACATTTTGAGTTTAGCTTATTTTATTTTGCAAGACTATATGTGATGCTTTCATTTGGGGGGAGAGGGGGGAAGAGGAGAGGAAAAATTTCCCCCAGTCGCAGTCTCTTTTATTTATATATAACAAATTATATATCGAGAGAGAGAGAGAGAGAGAGAGAGAGAGCGAGCACGCCCCTCAGTTTCTGCAGTCAGTTGAGGAAATTTTGAAGCTGTTTGTAGTTTTTGGTAAATAGGGCAGTGCAATTTTCTGTTTTATAGAAAATGCAGTTTGTGCAGTTCTGTATATGAGGAATAATCTTTTCTAAATCCGTTTCAAATCTGAACTTCATGTTCACGTTTGGGATGTCAATGAAGTAAAGCAACCACTTTAGATGCCTTTTTAAAACTCACCTTCATGATAATGAATACAGAAAACTGACACTAATGATAATGGCAAAGTAGGTGGCAAGTTGTGTTGACTGTTACAGCTAAAAAAGGTTCACCCATCTATTTTGTGATAAAACAGCCTATTGTTTTGAACTCACAGACAGATGCGCATTTCTAAAAATATACAGATAAAAAATAAGGGGTGCCATCACCAAGTCCAGATGGTCAAGGGAGGAGTAAAAAATGTGGAATTGCCACAAGATCATTACATTGCACCCATTGTACCGGATGCTTAAAAAGGGGCCAATAACCCCCAAAATAAAGCAGACATGCTTAAAAAGGGGCCAATAACCCCCAAAATAAAGTAGACACCCCAAAAAACATCAGAGCACTGCATTGCCACCAAGAGAATCTGCCCCCTATCTAATCTGCCATTAGATTGTCTCAAGGTACATACTGGTAACTATAACGTTGGCAGAGAGAGAGAGGTAGGGGTGTGTGTGTGGCTTTTTCCCCTGAAAAAAAATTCTGTTTTGCTTCTTATAAACATAAAACACTGGAGATGAAACCCTCAGGCATTCTTCCTGGATCTTGAGGCAGTCAGTAGAGTTTGGAAAATACAAGGGAGGAAAAAAAACAGTCTAGGTATTCACCACTTAGAGCATAAAGATGAAAATATCCCCTGATTCTGTGAACATTGGATCATCTTGCATGGAGTGCTGGAGATGGTGGTAACTTGATATAAGTCAGAAACAGTATTAGGTAAAGGCATAGCTTAGTAGGATTAAATTTTTGGCACAAAAAATGTGTTATTTCTCTTTTGTTTTTAACTCCTTTCTTATTTTTGCCTGGTATCACCTAAATCTGTGTTCTTTATTAATAAACTTATTCTTGTTTCCCCAGCCATCTCAGTGCTGTATGTTAAAGTGTGGAACCTCAGCTAAACCAAAGGATTTGTGTATGCTGTCTTTTTGGATGCAGCAAATTTAATAATGTCTGAACAGTGAGTGAGAGAGACTGGATGCTGCAGAGACAGCTCTGAACTCAGGAAGAAACATTCCCCAATTGTTACTTGCCACGCAAGGTTAAGATTTGCAGAATCTCAAAAAGTTTGCCAGACAAGCAGATAGATTGGGGAGGGAAGGAGCTGTCTCACACTCTGACTTCCAGCAGAGCTTTCTCTTGCTAAGGCAGAGAGGTAACACAGTGGCTTATGGTTCTGTGGAAATTATCACAATATTTAAATAGTATTCCTCTATTACTGCACATGCCAAAGAAGAAATGATACATCATTGGGAAAACATATTTGAAAGTTTCAAAAGTGGGTTTGGGGCACCACATCAAGAATGGAAAAAAAGTATAGCAAATGGCCAACATTACAGTGGTGGGTCCCATGATTCCCTGGTGAGATGGGTCAGGGTGCCACTCCTTACTCAGTTGCTCCTTTCCCCTATTCCTGGGTTTTGTGCACTCTGCTCATGCCCTGGTGGAGGGGGAGTGTGGAAGGAATCTGGGTCTCAGCCCCAATCCTTCTCATCCGCTGCAGGTTTTTAACCCGCTTCCCCATGGGTAAGGGCTATTGTCAGTTCTTTATACTAGGGGAGGGACTCTCCCTTTCTCTAGTTCTCTGGACTTTCAAATTTCAGCAATATAACTCCAATCCTCTCTCCTTCCTCACTCCCCCTCAATCTGCCTGAAATGTGATGGGGAAGTTATTAGGTTCCTGACAGGACCTTAATTGACTACACGTGCTTCAATTAACCTGTAAATAACCTTCCCTAGTCTACAAAGACCCAAGTCTTAATTAGTCTAGGCCTTATATCACCCCATTCTCCCTCTCCTGTTGCTCTTTGGCTCTGCTGTATTACAAAAGGAAGAATTATCTCTCTTAAAAGCCCACGATTTTTTAAAATAAAATGTTATTTAACTTCCAAGGATTATAGTTTTATTCACCAAAGGGGGATTGACTGGGGCTATATCCAGAGGTTTTAAGTGGCAGATCCTTCTATTCCATTCTGTCTAATATGTAGAGATATAATATTGACTGTCTTTGAAAGTCTCTGCTAGTGGGCTGAGAAAATCACTACGACTGTGTCTAGACTGGCCAGTTTTTACAGAAAATCAGCCGCTTTTCTGGAAAAACTTGCCAGCTGTCTACACTGGCCGCTTGAATTTCCGCAAAAGCACTGACTTCCTACTGTAAGAAATCAGTGCTTCTTGCGGAAATACTATTCTGCTCCCATTTAGGCAAGAGGGCCAGTGTAGGCAGCTCAGATTTGTTTTCCGCAAAAAAGCCCCGATCGCGAAAATGGCAATCAGGGCTTTTTTGCGGAAAAGCGCGTCTAGAGTGTCACGGACACTTTTCCGCAAAAAGTGCTTTTGCAGAAAAGCGTCCGTGCCAGTCTAGACGCTCTGTTCCAAAAATGCTTTTAACGGAAAACTTTTCCGTTAAAAGCATTTCCGGAAAATCATGCCAATCTAGATGCAGCCCAGGATTTTATTCACTTAAGATTTTTAAAATTAAATTTTCTAGTTCTTATGGTCTCTTTGCTATTTATTGTTTTATACAGTAAACTTCCGATAATCCAGCACCTCTAGGACCCAGGGGGTGCCGGATTATCAAATATGCCGGACTATCAGAAGGGGGGGCTATGAGGGGTCTGGAGTGGGGTGGGAGGGGATGCCACCCCAGATCCCTCATAGCCCCCCCTTATGATAGTCAGGCTCTGCCCCAGGAGTCCCTGATTCAGCCGCTGCTGGTCAGTTTCAGCAGCAGCTGAATCGGGGATGCCTGCAATAAAGCAGCTGGGGTGCTGCAGGGTTGGTCCCGTAGCGCCAAGGGGCGGCGCTACGGCACCAACCCAGCAGCACTCCAGCTGCTCTTGGGGACGCCTGGGACAGAGCACCTGGGGTACTGCCCAGTTGGTCTGGTAGCGCTGCCCCTCGGGGCTGCGGGACCAACCCGGCAGCACCCCAGCTGCTCTTGGGGACGCCTGGGACAGAGCACCTGGGGTACTGCCCAGTTGGTCTGGTAGCGCTGCCCCTCGGGGCTGCGGGACCAACCCGGCAGCACCCCAGCTGCTCTTGGGGATGCCTGGGGCAGAGCAGCTGCAGAGCTGCCGGGTTGGTCCCACAGCGCCAAAGGTCAGTTTCAGCAGCGGCTGAATCCCGACGCCTGGGGCAAAGCAGCTGGGGTACTGCCGGGTTGGTCCCGTAGCACCGCCCCTCAGCGCTGCGGGCCCAACCCGACAGCACCCCAGCTGCTCTGCCCCAGGGATCCCCAAGTCAGCCGCTGCTGAAACAGCTCAGCGGCTGATTCCAGGAAGCCCCGGGCAGAGCAGCTCCTTTGGCAGCACTCCAGCTGCTCTTCCCCAGGCGTCCCCAAGAGCAGCTGGGGTGCTGCCGGGTTGGTCCCGCAGCCCCGAGGGGCAGCGCTACCAGCCCAACAGGGCAGCGCCCCAGCTGCTCTGCTCCCGGCTTCCCCGATTCAGCTGCTGGTCAGTTTCAGCAGCAGATGAATGGGGGAAGCCTGTCTGGCTGCCCCAGCACTTCCGGGTTCCTGATGGTGCCGGACCATCAGGAGTCCCGGAGCATTGGATGCCGGACTAATGGAGTTTTACTGTAGTATTATTTCAGGGTTACAAGGAAACTGAGCCTTTGAGATCAACCTGGATATATCTATTACAAGTCAAACCTTTCAAGAAGATTGCTTTGTTTGTGTCATGCTGTTATCATGTGAAGTAGTGTTAAATTCATCTCCTCCATCTCTGTCCTTGCACAATAGCAAAAGCTCTCCAAATTCTGTAAAAGTCCACAGCTCTCCAACCGAAAACACCTCTCTCTAAGAAACATTTTAAAACTCCACAGCAACAAAGGGTCTGGGTTCGCCTCTCAAACAGTTATGAAATAGGAGTGACTTCATTTAAATCCAGTGAGTTACAGAAGTGTAAATCTGCGGCAAGAAGGAGGTGAATCAGACTCTTAATAGTTAAATATTGCCAACTCTCACCATTTTTTGTGAGCCTCACAGTATGTGCTATTTTTCTTAGTCCCAGCTTCTTCCATCCAAGGGCACCATTTATGGAGGCTGGGAAGGGGGGGGCAGTGTAGTCCCTGAGTTTGAACCCCCTGGATTTCATATTTGAGGTCTGTTTAAAGCTGCATGCCCTGGCTCCAGAGGCAGTTCTCACATGCAACAGAGTTTGAGCTGCTTGCAGCATTGCTTTTGGGTCTGGGAGTTTGTTATAAAAAGAGGAAAGCAGGGTGACTAAGGATAACGAAAGGTGGGCATTCCAGTAATTGAAGGATCGTTAGAGAATCACGAAAACATTGCCAGATATGCCACTTAAAAGACGGGGGAGAAAAGAGTAGGAATGAGTGTTGTGCTACTGGGATCTTCATTTGGATCACTGTGTTAAATTTACAAATGTTCTTGAAAAAGGGGTGAAAAGGGACTAATTAAAAGCTGACTGCAAAGAGCTACAAAGGGATTTCACAAAATTGGGTGACAGGGCAACACAAGGTCAGATGGAATTTAGTGTTGATAAGATTAAAGTAATGCACATGGAAAAATACAATCCTAACTATACATACAAAATAGCTCTTACCATTCAAAAAAGAGATCTTGGAATCATTGTGGAGCGTTCCCTGAAAACATCTGTTCAATGTGCAATGGCAATCTGAAAACTAAAAAGCTAACAAAATATTGGGAATCAGGAAAAGAATAGACCATAAGTCAAAATACCATATTGCCTCTACATAAAGTCATTGTATCCCCACACATGGGAGGTCAGTGCAGCTGGGGTTGGCTTAGGCAGGCTCCCAGCCTTACAGCTCTGCTCCCTTCTCTGAGGCCCCACCCCCACCACAGGAAGGGGAGGAGGAGGAGCAGTACACCAAGTGCGCATGCCCCTACACCATGGAGAGGGGAGGGGAAGAGAGTGCGTGCCCCAGCCTCTCTGGAGCAGTGGAGAGGGAAGAGGCCATGTGACCTGAGCTGGCCTGAGTCTCCCCAGCTCTGGAGTAGTGGGCAGGGAAGAAGCCGCTCAGCTTGAGCCTCCATGGCCCCTGGAGTAGCAGGAAGGGAGGTGGCTATGCGGCCCGAGCCTCCCTGTCCCCCGGAGCAGTGGGGAGGGAGGAGGTCACATAGCTTCATCCTCCCTGGCTCCTGGAGCACGGGGAGGGCAGGCGCTGGGGGCAGCAACACTTTGCCCACAGAACACCTACTGTAGGCATTGTGGGGCAGTGTGAGCGGGGCCAGGCTGGCGGTTTGGGAAGGCAGAGCCTTCCCCCACCTAAGCTACTGGATGCCTATGTGCCCATATCTTGAATACTGTAGGTAGATATGGACAACCCATCCAAAAAAAGGTATCTTGTATTTGGAAAAGGTACAGAAAGGGCAACAGAAATGATTAGAGATAAGAAACAGCGTCCATATGAGGAGACATTAACAAAACTGGGACTTTTCAGCTTGGAAAAGAAATGACTAAAGGGTGGGGGGATATGTTAGAGGTCTAGAAAATCATGAACTGTGTGGAAAATAGAAGTAGGAAATTAATTCCTTCACTGACATAACACAAGAAGCTGACCCAATTCAATTATAGGCAGCAGTTTTAAAACAAAGAAAATACATTATTTTTTCACAATCAACTTGCGGAACTCTTTGCCAAGATAGTAGAAAAGCCCAAACTATAACAGGTGTCCCTAGCTTCTGTTTGCCAGAGGCTTGGAATGTGTGACAGGGGATGGATCATGATGATTGCCTCATCTGTTTATTGCTTCTGATGTACCTGGCATTGGCCACTGTTGGAAGACAGGATATTGGTCTAGATTGAAGGACCTTTGGTCTGACCCAGCCTGATGTTCTTATATAGAACTGAAATGTATCTACCCTCTTGTTATAAACCACTAGACCCCATTCCCTTCCAAAGCTGAAGAAAGAGCCCAGGAGTCCTGACTGGGGCTATGTCTAGACTGCAGTCTTCTTTCGAAAGAGGCTCTTTCGAAAGCATCTTTCGAAAGAGCCTCTTTCGAAAGATCGCGTCTAGACTGCAGGCGGATCTTTCGAAAGAGAAATCCGCTTTTTCGAAAGAGAGCACCCAGCGAGTCTGGATGCTCTCTTTCGAAGACGGCCTCTTTACATTGAAGAACGCCTTCTTTCGAAAGAGGAACTTTCGAAAGAAGGCGTTCTTCCTCGTAAATTGAGGTTTACCGCCATCGAAAGAAAAGCCGCGTTCTTTCGAAATAATTTCAAAAGAACGCGGCTTGAGTCTGGACGCAGGGGAAGTTTTTTCGGGAAAAGGCTACTTTTCCCGAAAAAACCCCTGAGTCTGGACACGGCCTGGGTGGGTCTCTCTCCACAGAGTTAGTAACGAAATCAAAATATTCATTAAAATGGTAAGGCTAACCACTGTCCCTTAAATGACAAGCGAGAATGGCAGGAAGGTCAGTACAACATACCATGAACACCTATTTCAGGAATAACTGACATTTTTTAAATCAGCCGTTAACTGTGGAACTGGACAAGAGATAAATAGAATTCCAACCCAAACTGTACGGAAAATATCTGTTTACAGAACTTTTTCTGTTTTCCAAACCATGTTCTTTAAAAGTCATAGGCCAAAATTTTCAAACCTGGGTGTCTACAGTTATGCACCTAAATCCCTGTTTAGTTACCTAATAGAAGTGTACTCATTTTCAGAGGAGCTGAACACCTACAGTTCCCACAGGCTCTCTGTGTCTCAGGCTTCCCATTTGCAGACTGGGAATAAAAATGGTCCCCTTCTTCGTACAGCCTGTTGAGATCTATGAATAAATATGAAGTACTCTTACAACTAACATTAATCTCAATGTTTGTATATGGCTCTGTCAGGTTTCAAAAACTCCTTTGCACTAAAGGGATAGAACAGGAAAGAACTTTATGTATCTTTCTTTAAAAAAATCCGAGTATACACAAACATCCAAATGATGCAAAAATTCTCAGTGCATAGATTAACTGATACCTAGCAACTACAATAATTCATTCATTAATTTTCTATCCCGAGGCTTTGAAAGTTACTACAGTCCCATTTCTTTTTTCTAACAGGAGAAGGTAATTAAAATTTAAAAAACTAGCAAGTGATAAACGATCACTCCGAACGGAGCTCTCACACATAATGCAAGAATCCAGTTGAAACAGGCTAAAGTTTTGTTTTTGAAAATCTGTCTCTTTTCTATGAATTAAAAAAAAATCTTTTGAAGATGCATGCCCTGCCATTATGTTGTTCAGACTGATTTACTGAATCCCAGCAAAGGACTGCTTTTCCTCACTGAAAAGCAAGGCTGACTGAATATATTAGAATGTTAACTATAAAACAAGCCTGTGAGTCCCTGGGGTGAAATACAATTAAAGTTAAAACTTCACAGTGTAGCAGGTTTTTAAAATGTCTAGTTTTACATCTTGACTGTATGGAGAGGACTTTCCACTGTACATCTAAGGCATTGTTCTGCATCCTTTGCAAGTTGCTGGGTTCAGCTGCGAAGAATTTAAAAGCTGCTTTGTTGGCAGCCTAGGACACATCCGTGACCTTATTAAAGTAGAAGTGAAAGCTTTCTCTCTCTCTCTTTTTGCAACAGTAAATCTACTAATTTTACAGTCAGTTGAACAGCAATGGATTAATTTGTTTAAAGTCTGCATTCACAAAGAAAATGTGAACTTCACTGCCTTGAATACCCTAAACTACAGTGTGATATTTGAAGGGTAGAAACTATTACAACTTGCCCTAGAACGATCTAGGCAGTTCACTGTCACCTGCTTCTCAGCACAGGTGCTGACCTCTCCGTCTATTCTATGCCTCCTGACAGACTAGCAGCTAGGCTGAGCCTTTGTGTGCAACAGAGAACTCTTTTCCAATGACTGGGCCAGTTTTCTTCAGCAGCCACAGGAAGCAGAATAAAGAGGAGGTTAGGGGCCACAATGAGGGTCAGTATAGGTTAAATTTAGTTAACATCAGAGGTTATAGCTTTTAACAATAGCTTGAAGGAAACTTATTTGAAGATGCAATTTGTTTCTTCTTTGTCAGCCATTATTTTTTTAAACTCTATTGACAGTGACAGCTTAACAAAGTTTTTATATGCCAGGGTTTTTCATCCTTTAGAAAATAAAGAACTGTGATGCTAAAAAGAGATGCAGGTGGAAGACTTGATAAAGCTTCCATGATTTTCCAATTGAGGGTTGAAAGTAGGCTCCCTGCTTGGCTAAGTCAAAAATAATTTGTAGATGTTAAAACAGACACACACACACACACACACACACACACACACACATTAGGAATGGAGGAGCTTTTTGCACACAAGTTGCTGATGGCAGAGTGTTTTATCAGCAATATGAATACTGAATAGTCTTTGTGTATGTATTTTTTTCCAAGATAATCTTGTGGGGTTTCCTCTACCTACTACTAAATATGATGGGAGTGAAATCCTCTTAATAAACTTCCTGCTTCATCTTTCTTTAATATTTCCTGGTTCGTAATATATAGAACTAGTTTTTGCCCCCCATTCAGTAAAGGAAGAGATACATTTGATAGACAGACTATGTACTACAATATTCACATCACTGAGTTCTCATTCAGCTTATTAAAATGCAAAGGATAAAATGCTCTCTAAACCTTATTTTTTCAGAGGATACAAGTAAAATACATAAATATTCAGGTGGATCTTTTATATTACGGTGTACTGGAAGTACACTGCTTGTGCCAATGAAACTGTTCTTTGTGTGATATATTCTAGTGCAAAATAAGAACTGTCTGTAGTGTGCTGGATAAATTACTTAATTGTTGCTCTGAGTTCTTGAACTTTAAATCCTAAAATCTGATTTAATTAAATCTGCTGATAATTAATATTTAGTATAAACATATACATTTAATTAGCCTTTACTGTAAAAAAGATTTATTTGGATATTATAATGCATGTCACTATGATCTGTGCATTAGAAACACAAAGGCCCAAATTTTGGGTTGTTTGTTGGAGTGAATATCAATAGTGGTGCTGTTGCCCAATGCAGCAGAGAGAGGGTTAAAAGTAGGCCAGTGGAAGCTGCAAAAACCTGACTAATCAGGGCAAGGAGCAGTCAGCCAATCAGGGCCAGGTTCTATAAAAGGCTGCAGAGCTGAGGGAGTTCACTCTCATTGCAACCAGCAAGGGAGAAGGAGCTGGGTCTCAGTAGTGAAGGGAATCAGCAGTACCTTGGAGAGAGCACTGGGCTACATCTACACTGGTGGATTCTTGCGCAAAATATCTTGCACAAGGGTTTTTGTGCAAGAACTCTTGCACATGAACACATCCACGCTGCCATGTGCTTTTGCGCAAGAGCATCCATGGCAATGTGGACACTCTCTTGCGCAAGAAAGCTCTGATGGCCATTTTAGTCACAGGGCTTTCTTGCGCAAAGACCCCTGCCACAAGTCCTCACTGCCTTGTGAGGGCTTACACTTGTTAGAAAAGAGCATAGATCTTGTGCAAGAAGCCCTGTCTTCCGATGCTGTACTTCTTGCGCAAGAACGAGCGGGCAGTGTGGACGCTTTGCAGGTTCTTGTGCAAGAACAGCTGTTTTTGCGCAAGAACCCGTCAGTGTAGACATAGCCCTGGACTGGCTCAGGGGAGCTGGAGAGAAGCTCCAGCCTGATACGTCCTGTAGTAGTTCAGGACAGTGATACAGTAAATTTAGGATTCACTGGTGTGACATCCTGATTGGTCTCCTGCTTCGTCAGCGATGATAAACATTTGGCTGTGAGGTTTTTTTATATGCTTCCTCAGTATATTATGTCAGCTGTGTGCAGGTAGCTAGCATAATAGACGTCACGAGAGCCTCCAAAGACCACAGACTCGGATAAGATATAAAGGCATCTGAGTCAGACAAAGTACATTAATAGTTGTCGGTAGCCTGATGGCCTCTGAGCCTCTATGCATTTGTACCCGTGACAATGGACTCAGCTCAATCAATAGTATGGATTTCACTATTGCCCCCTAGCTCAACCAAAGAGTTAAGGTGAGGTATCCCAACATTTATAGACAGAAATGTACAATGTATGATACACAACTTACATATCATATTACGCATTATTTGGTATTTCCCCTTGTACTTTCCTCCAAAGCACTCACTTCCTGTTGTTATGCTTATACTTTTGTTGTTTTAAACTATTTTATCATCTACTAAGCTGGGTGTCCTTGTACTGTCCTGGTGGAATGTATTTACATATTTCATGTGCTTTTAGCAGTGCTCGCAGTTCTAGTGCCAAGAGACACTGACTTACAGGCAAACATCTGCTTTTGACATAGCCTGTCTGTTACTCATAGTATAACTCTTGCATACTTTGGTTCAGGCGCCAGGTCCATGCTTCATGCTCTTTCTTTCCCCTACACCTCCAGGCTGTGGGCCTTGATAGAAGGGCTGAGAAGCTAAAAGAGTAATGGGGAAGTGGCCCAGGAAATGGGAGCAGTCAAGGAGAATGAAGGAGGGCATGATATGGCTGCTTTCAGAGGATCCCTGGGTTGGGACCCAGTGTAGTGAGTGGGCCTGGGTTTCCCCTGCTGCCTTTGCACCTCACCTTGGCACACTGGCGTGTGGCTGTTGCAGACTTCAGCTTGTCTCTGAGGCAAGGGGCTAGATTTTGAGGCTGCAGTTGGCTACTCAGGTGGGTGTATGGACTGAGGATTGCTATACCCTCTGGAAGGGAGGAAGTGGGGTGGTGAGCACTGCTGGATGGCAGTGTCCTGAGGTGGCCGCTGCAGACCAAGGGAATGACATAGGTCAGTCAGAAAGTGGAGACAAAGAGAGGAGTGATGATAGGTGAGACACTGACCTGGATGTGGCACACTTAACAGAGCTAACTCCTAGTATGATCAGCAGGAGGTACCATGGTGGTGAGTTGACCCTGCTACAACCTCATTACATTAATTGGCGTGAACTTTAAATTGAGAACTTTTGCTCCTTCATAGCTAGATTATAGTTTTTGTAGCGTATGACACAAAATCGACAGCAATGCCCACAAATGTAAGCTATTCTTATGAAATAGATTAATATATATTTCTGGCTGTTAAGGGCAAAATTCTCTTAGTACATACTAGCTCAAATCTAGAGTAACTCCATCGGAAATCACTGGAGCTACTTAAAATTGTACTGGTGTGACTGAAAGCTGAATTTGGCCCTAAAGTTGAGTAATGCATATTATTTTACATGGCCAAATTCTGCCCACAGATGGGACATCTGGGAGTTTCCAAGGAATCAATGCCAGAGAGACCTGTAAGGCAGTTATTTCCAGTTTGGATGAAGTGTGCCACCAGATGACTGTGTTTGTGAAGGTGGCAGTGAGCCAGATAATAGGGGCCGGGGTGGTAATAAACAGGTAGGGCCTTCTCTGTGAATAGATATGGAAGGCAGGAGCACAAGCTGGCCCAAGTTCTCAGGACAGTACATCTCCCCACAGTGAGCTCCACCTCCACAGGACAGCCCCACCACTGTGCATATGGACACACATATGAAGGGCCATACTGGGTCAGACCAAAGATCCATCTAGCCCAGTAGCCTATCTTCCGACAATGGCCAGTGGGGAATGAACAGAGGGAATGAACAGAAAAACCATCAAATGATCCATTCCCTATCATTCATTCCCATCTTCTGACAAACAGAAGCTAGGGATACCACCCCAGTTCATATTGGATAATAGCCATCGATGGACCTATCCTCCATGAATGTATCTATTTTTTTTAACCCTGTTATAGTCTTGGCCTTCACAACATCATTTGGCAGAGTTCCACAGGTTGACCATGTGTTGTCTGAAGAAATATTTCCTTTTGTTTGGTTTAAACCTTCTGTCTATTAATTTCATTTGGTGACTTCTCAGTCTCCTTATAAGAAGGAGTAAATAGCACTTTCTTTCTTTACAACAGTCATGACTTATAGATATCAGTCATATCCCTTCTTAGTCTTCTCTTTTCCAAGCTGAAAAAGTCCCTTTCTTAACGATTCCCAACTTTCTGTTTGTTTTTTTGATTACTGCTGCTCATTGAGTCGATGTTTTCAGCGAACTATCTACAATGACTCAAAAATCTCTCTTGCGTCGTAACAACTCATTTAGATCCCACTTTTCTTTTGAGCTTTTCTAGCAGCTTTTGCCTGTTTATTTTAGAGGCTTCACACAGACAATAGGCATCAGCCAGCCCATGTGAAAGTTGCAGCTTGGGTAGGAAGAGAATTGCAAAGCAAAGCTAATGGTAATACTGTTGCTGACATGCCATGTGGGGAGTGTTTGTTTATTACAAATCATTGCTCTGTTTTTACTGGTGTTACTAGTGTGGCTTTAAATTTAGAATAGTCTAATGATGTAGTTGATAGGGTTTGGGGCCAGGAGACCGGGTGCTGTTTCCGGCTCTTCAGCTACCCTGACATGTGACCTCGAGCAAGGTACTTCAGCTCTTTTTCCTCTCCCATTCTTTGTCTTGTCTATTTCCACTGCAAGCTCTTTGAGGGCAGAGATTGTCTGTGGATATGTGTTTGTACAGTGCCTAGCACAATGTACCTAGCCTTTTGACACGAGTGTAATTTAAATAAATAATAATAGCATGTTCCTCCATGAGGCAATCTGAACAACGGATCAGGGTTCTCCCATGAGCTGAGTGCTTCACTGACAGTCTTAACAAAATAAAAGTCCTTCAGAAGACTGAGGATTCCTAGATGCTGATTAATTAGTTTAATGTCTTTTGAATAGGAACAGCGTTAGGCACATGTTAGTTATATATGTGTAGTGAGAAAACATTTATAGTGCTGTAAATACTTCAAATTATGTTAATGCAGTTTAAATCAACATTTCAGTAGGGATCTTCAGAACTTCACACAAATTATAAGCCAATTAACTCTAATTGTCAGAACCCTTAAATTCTTTTGTGTGTCTGTCTCCAGATGGAGTACAAGTGGGCAGAGATATTGGTCAGATCCTCAGCTCCAGTAAATCACCATGCCTCCATGGAAAGCTATGTTGACCTGTCCCAGCTGTTAATATGACAGTGCAAGAGCCATGGTCTTAGCAAAATTTTATAATTTTGATTTTCCCTTCTCTGGGATGTTCTTCCATCAGATCTAATATTTACACTATTCAAAATTAATGATTATACTTTACACTCAAACACCAGCTGTTATGCAAACAAAAGAGTCCATTCAATCTATTACTCTTGTTCGTAGCTCCAGTGTCTCTATCCATAATGAAAACAGAGTGCTCCCAGTATGTCAAATTGTACCTATGGAGAATTTTGTCTACCTCCATGCAGATGGCAGAGCTCAGTCACAGTCAATTCCTATAGCTCTTTGCTTCCAAACAGTTCTCATTTTACATCACGCTTGCTCTCAGAGATCCCCAACCTAAGGCAGTGTATCTGCAGCGGGGCCAACTTCCAGAACCGCACTTAAGTCAGCTGTCTGAAAGACTTTGCTCATGTATGGCTTCCCACAGCAGCTTGTTTCCACCTTTGCCCTGCTTAGCTCCACCATTAAATCCCCATGCCATCTCTGCTGAAGAGTCACTGGATGTCATATTGTCATGGCTATAGCAGGAGAACCCATAAAACTGACTTTCTTAACAGAATTTTCACTCCCTGAAGGAAAAACAGTCTGTCAGAGTCCATTCGCTTATCATATGCCCGGAGTCAGGGACTAACTCGGGACTGAACTAGATGACCTCTCAAGATCTCTTCCAGTCCTATGATTCTCATACTATGGTCTCAGCCCTGTAACAGGATCCCTGGGCATCTATGGGCTTCCACCAAAATCTACTGTGACTCCATGTGATGCCAAGATTCTGTCCTTGTGGATCTTGTTGCAAGATGAGGGTCTTATAAGGAAATCTCCTTAGAAAAGCCTATTCGCAAAAAACAGCCCATTATGTTACTTCTTTCCATTTTCAGATGGGTTAGACTGACACTCCAAAGTTTCTATACCATGCTCATCACCATAATATTACATCCACTAGTGTTGATTATCTCTTGCTAAATTGCTTTTTTCTTGCATCTGTTATTACTTATGTAAGGCATCTCACAGGCTAGTACATACATGATCAATCCAGTCTGAAATATAATGGCAGTTCCTTTGCACTGTGTCTGACTGAGTAGGAAACTTAAGGTTTAATTAGTTTCCTATTGTAAAGTCTTTTGAAGGTGTATAGTTCTCTTTAAATTGGAAGTATTGTTTATATATTTCCTTGGATTTATGCAGCACCAACCATAGCACAATATCTAGGCACATTTATCAATACCATTAAAATATCAGAATTGAGTATCTCTTAGTAACAATACCCTGACACCAACCCCTTTCCATTGAAACCTGGGTAATGAAAACACAAGCAGTGTGTCAGATCACATCTTTTAATCTAACGCATAGAGGGGAGCAGTCTCTTAGCTACCAGGAATCCAAGAACCAGAACAGCACCAACCCCTTGAATTGCACTCTGAAATTAACTCACATTTTCAGCTAGGATCAGTTCTCCAGTACAACATAACTACAGAGGGGGCAAATAAGGTTTAGCAGGATCTAGTCATATTATAGAAATTACCACAATGATTTTAAGAGTTAAAGAATCACAAGAGAACCCTTCTGCAAAATATGCTCATTAAATACTATCAGTACTTGTATACAGTAATGCTAATCATAGGCGCAGCTCAAAGTACTTTAATATAATTAGCAGTCACCAAGGCAACTTTAGCTAGTCAAAGGACCATACAAACCTATCTTAATAATCCTAAGCATACCCCTTTAAGGTAAATAAGTATTATCCTTATGTTACATTCGGACAAACTGAAGTGAAGTGTTTTCCCCAGGACCACACATGAAGAAAATGCCATAGCTGGGATTAGAAATCAGGACTTTTTAACTTCCAAGCCTATAAGCCATTCCCCCCGCCCAAGCTGCACCCCAATTTAGCCTCAGTATGCCACTGAAATGGTATCTATTATAGCTATTTTATGGATGAATAAAATGAGACATGGAGAGGTGTAATGTCTTTTCTAAAGCCACAGAGCAAAGAAAATGAAGAGGTAGGACTAGAAACCAGGAGAGTTGATTCCTGGTAACATATTCTAACTGGAACACCCCATTACCTCTATGGTTTTTGAGGACCTTGGGTCAATGACATGTTAACATGGTAAATGTGCTTTTGTTCATACACTTGCATATGGTGCTAATGTAGGGTTGCCAGGTGTCCTGGTTTTGACCGGAACATCTAGTCAAAAAGGGACCCCAGGGTCTCTGGTCGGCACCAAATCTGGTTGGCGGTGCAACAGTGGCACGGGGCTAAGGCAGGCTCCCTAAGTGCCCCGGATCTGTGCAGCTCCTGGAAGTGGCTGCCAAGTCCTTGAAGCCCCTAGGGATATGGGTGCCAAGGGGGGCTCCACTTGCTACCCCCACCTCAAGTGCCAGCTCTGCAGCACTCATTGGCCAGGAACCATGACCAATGGAGCTGCAGAGGCAGCGCCTGTAAATGGAAGGGCAGTGAAAAGGGCCTCTCTCGGCTGGCCATGTGCCAACGAGCTGTAGAGACTGCTTCCTAGGAGCTGTGGTAAGCACTGCTGTCATCCTGTACCCCAAGACCCCTCCTACACTCCAACCTCCTGCCCCAGCCTGGAGTCTTCTCCCACACCCAAATATCCTCCTCTTAGCTGACTCAGACTAAGGGGCTGTTTCACTATGGTATAGATGTTTGGGTTGGAGCCCAGATTCTAGGACCCTATGAGGTGGGAAGATCCCACAGCTGAGGCTGTAGCCTAAGCCCGGACATCTACAATGTAATTAAATAGTCCCGTAAACTGAGTCAGTCACAGATGTCCAATTGCAGTGCAGACATACCCACAGAGACTAAGTTCAGGTTTCAGAGGGGTAGCCGTGTTAGACCTTGGGAGGCAGGCCAGTCCTTGCCCACAGATAACCCGCCAACCTGAAGCATATTCTCACCAGCAAGTACACACCGCACCATAATAACTCTAACTCAGGAACCAACCATGCAACAAACTTCGGTACCAACTCTGCCCACATATATACACCAGCAACACCATCACAGGATCTAACCAGATCAGCCATACTGTCACTGGTTCATTCTCCTGCACATCTACTAACATAATATATGCCATCATGTGCCAACAATGCCCCACTGCTATATACATTGGCCAAACTGGACAGTCCCTACGTAAAAGAATCAATGGACACAAATCAGATATTAGGAATGGCAACATACAAAAACCTGTAGGGGAACACTTCAATCTCCCTAGACACACAATTGCAGATCTAAAGGTAGCCATCCTGCAGCAAAAAAACTTCAGGACCAGACTTCAAAGAGAAACTACCCAGCTACAGTTCATCTTCAAGTTTGACACAATCAACTCTGGATTAAACAAAGACTGTGAATGGCTTGCTAACTACAAAAGCAGCTTCTCCTCTCTTGGTATTCACACCCCCTAGATCAGCTACTAGAAGTAGGCCTCATCCTCCCTGATTGGATCCACCTTGTCATCTCCAGCTTGATTCTGGCCTGCATATTTACACCTGCCTCTGGAAATTTCCACTACATGCATCTGACGAAGTGGGTCTTTGCCCATGAAAGCTTCTGCTCCAACACTTCAGTTAGTCTATAACAGTGGTCCCCAACCTTTAGAGCCTCACGGGCACCCAGGGGCGGGGCCACTCACGTGCCGGGAGCCCGGGGGCGGGGCCGCGTGTCCTGGGGCACGCCAGGGGCGGGGATGCCCTTGCACCCGGCGCCGGCATGTGCCCCAGGGCCGGGACCGGGACCGCCCGAACGCCTTGTGCTGTGGGTCCGGGGCCGGCGCCGCTGTCCAAGCCGCGCGCCTGGGGCTGGTGCTGCACACCTGCTGGGGTCGCCCAAGCGCCGCGCACCAGGCGCCGGTGCGTGTCGCGCGCCTGGGGCCGGCACCTCCAGTGCGCCGCGCGCCAGGGGCGGGGCCGGCCCAGGTTGTTGGCGGGCGCACACAAATGCCCCGGTGGGCGCCACGGCGCCTGCGGGCACCGCGTTGGGGACCACTGGTCTATAAGGTGCCACAGGACTCCTCGCCGCTTTTTAAGTTCAGGTTGTCACTCCCATACCACCACTGTATAACCGCATTTGGATAGTGACACCCAGACTAGAAACTACCTGATATCTCTGCAGTCACAATGGTAGCTTTGTTGCCTGGATGAAAGAGAATTCACAGAACCTGCTTTTCCTCTGCTTGGTTTCACAGTAGCTATGGAAAAGGTCTATTATCTGGGGCAGCCACTTCAACGAAGGGTTATGGCCATGCTCATTACATGCAAATTTGCTAGAGGATTTATCTAACTATGCATTAACATAATATCAACTGGTACATCAACATAGCTCTAGCTGACCCAAAATATTTCTCATGTAAACTGCAGGAAAAAGCTGTCTGGACATGTAAAGAAAGGACAAGCCATACTCATCCATGGCATAACTGTTTTGGAAACATCAAATCTGCAACAGAGATTAATATAGTCTGACATCTTCAAAAACAGCTACTATACAAGAGTACGACTACACTAGCCCCCTAGATCGATCTAGGGAGGCTAACGAGGGTGACTAGAATTGCAAATCAAGCCTGTGATTTGCATGTTCCTGGCCAGTCGCCATTTTAGAAATTGACTAGCCTGAAGTAACTGCCCGTATCTATACGTGGCAGTGAAACGGGATTCTGATTTAAAGCCCTTACTCGAATTAGCTGGTATTCCTCCTTCAATGAGGTTTACCAGCTAATTCGAATTAGGGGCTTTAAATCAGAATGCCGTTTCACTGCCGCGTGTAGACATGGACAGTTACTTCGGGCTAGTCAATTTCTAAAATGGCGACTGGACGGGAACATGCAAATCAAGTGCGGGATAGTTAAATCCCAGGCTTGATTTGCAATTCTGGTCGCCCTCATTAGCCTCCCTAGATCGATATGGGGGCTAGTGTAGACATACCCCAAGTGATTTATTCACTTAAATAGTCATATTAAACAAGGTAGTCCTAAACTCATCTTGTTTTCTTGATTATTTAAATAAACAAACTTCTTTTGGCTTGACTGATACGTCTGAAGTTTTTCTTTTCTAGCTTTCAATTTGTTTTGTTTGTTTTCCCTGTATGAGAAATATTTGGGCTCTGATAACATTTATTTCATTGCTTTTTTCCACTGTGCTTTATGAAAAAGCAAGAATTGACCTATGGTGGCATAGATGGGAAATTAATCGAAATTTTCATAGATATACGAGCTGCAATATAAACAGGTATTTTAGATCAATATGTTACACAGTATTTAGCATCTGCATTTGTGGAATTATTTTGGCCACAGGAAAGTTTCCCCCATTGTTAGATTAATGTGACTGAGTCCTAATGAGTTTTTTAAATGATAAACATTGAATAAGAGGGCTATAAAGTTCAAACAATCCTGTTCTTTAGTTCACGTCAAAATCTATCTAGAAACAAATTGACATGACCATTATATTTCTTACTCTTTTACTACTTCAAGGGGAAGTAATGTTGTAATATTTGTCATTAAAAGCAAAATACTGACGCTATTTCGAAATAACATAGTCCACGGCTACACTACAAGCAGTTATTTCGATATAATGTCGAGCTGGAGGACTTCTTACTGTGACTCTTGTACAGGCAGTCCCCGAGTTACAGAGATCCGACTTATATCGGATCCGCAGTTACGAACGGGGCTTTTCTCGTCCCGGAGGACGGGGGCGGCGGAACGCCCAGATGCGCCGCGGTCCCGCCGCCCGCATCCTCCAGGGCGAGAAAAGCTGCTCCGCGTCTCCCTGGTCTGCTGGGGAGGGGGAGCCCCCCGCAACAGATCAGGAAGCCGCGGAGCAAAGCCACGGAGCACGCAGGCAGCGGGACAGCCCAGATGCGCCGCGGCTGTCCCACTGCCAGCGTCCTCCAAGGCTTTGCTCCCCGTCTCCCTGGTCTGCTTGGGGGAGCCCCCCCCAGCAGACCAGGGAGACGGGGAGCAAAGCCGTGGAGCACGCGGGCAGCAGGACAGCCGCGGTGTGTCTGGGCTGTCCCACTGCCCGCATCCCCCCCAGCAGACCAGGGAGACGCGGAGCAAAGCCGTGGAGGATGCGGGCGGGACCGCGGTGCGTCTTGGCGGTCCCGCCACCCGCGTCTCCCTGGTCTGCTGGGGAGGGGGTGCACTAGCTGCCCCAGCCCCCCAGCAGACCAGGCTTTTCTCGCCTACGACGCCTGGGGTAGAGCAGCTGGGGCGCTGCCGGGTTGGTCCCGCAACGCCACTCCTCGGCGCTAGTGGACCAACCCAGCAGCACCCCAGCTGCTCTGCCCCAGGCATCCCCAGTCAGCCGCTGCTGAAACTGACCAGCGGCTGACTACAGGAAGCCTGAGGCAGAGTTGCTCTGCCCCGGGCTTCCTGGAATCAGCCGCTGATCAGTTTCAGCAGCGGCTGACTTGGGGACACCTGAGGTAAAGGAGCTGGGGTGCTGCTGGGTTGGTCCCCGCAGCACTGAGGTCCGGCGCTGCGGGGACCTATCTGGCAGCACCGCAGCTGCTCTGTCCCAGGCGTCCAAATTCAGCCGCTGTTGAAACTGATCAGCGGCTGATTCCAGGAAGCCCAGGGCAGAGCAACTCTGCCTGGGGCTTCCTGTAGTCAGCCGCTGGCCAGTTTCAGCAGCGGCTGAATCTGGACGCCAGTTCCGACTTACATACAAATTCAACTTAAGAACAAACCTACAGTCCCTATCTTGTACGTAACCCGGGGACTGCCTGTAACCCTCATTTTACGAGGAGTAAGGGAAATTGGCGGCCGAGTGCTCTTTTTCAGATGTCCTGCTGTGTAGACCAGTGTTCTCTCTAAGCTTTGTGGCAGCACAGCTTCACAGGTGTTTAATCAGCCCCAGCCAGTCAGTCAGCTCCATGCTGAGTCCTGAAACTCTGACTGGGCAGGGCTGGTTAATCACCTGTGAAGCTGGGCTGTCAGGCAGCTTAGAGGGAACACTGGTGTGGACAGAGCCAAAAGCCAAAATAAGCGATTTCTACTTAAGCTATGCAATTTGACATTGCTCAAATTGCGTAGCTTATTTCGGCTTTAGCCCTGCTGTGTAGATGTACCCTGTGAGAGTAACTTTACTCCTGAGAGTAGTCCCACTGATTTCAGAGTCACTAAGGCTATGTGTACACTACCAGGTTATTTCAAAATAACTTATTTCAAAATAATAACTGTTTTTAAATAAGCTTATTCCACTTCACAAGTTATTATTTAAAAATAACAGGCTTGGTGGTGTGGATGTTCACAATGTTATTTTGAAATAACTCCCCAATGTAGACATGCCCTCAAAAATTGATGCTCATTTGGGTTCCAGATAAAACAACTAACTTAAAATGTACCTAATTTCAAGGCTTAAATCAGTGGCATGTCTCCTATGAGCTTAGTGTTTTAAACCATCTGCATGAGGGCTTGCAGAGATGGTGAGTTCATGCATGGCAAGCCAGGGCATGACTCTACATTGCAATTTGCCTCTTAGATTGCAGGGTCAGGGCATTAGTTACTTATGTTTACATGGGACATGCTGTGCTTAAATTAGAACAAAATCAAGTTTATACCTGGAGAAAGGAAACTTTTACATTGACCACCAATTACACTCCCACTTACAAAATGCATCACAGGCTCATTACTCTCTAGAGAAGAGAAACCTTCAGTTTGTAAGTCTTGCCTGAAAGATCTGCACAGTAAAATACATAGAAGTCAGTTTTCTACCTCGAGGCAGGATGAAAGGCTGAGTAACCCTGCCTGGTTTTGAACCAGTGGCTCCAGGAAGACTAAAATATATTAAACCTGTTAGTTAAATTACTGAGCTATCCCCTTCAGTAGAGGCCATTGCTCCAGTGCTAGGTTGGGAGCCTGTTTTTCTTTGTAAATATTATTTGCACAAACTACATTTGCCAAACCTCCCTGTTTCTCCCCTCTTAAGTATTCCAAGACTTTCCAACTGGGCTCTGTGAAAAAGTGCAGGATTAGTGTACAAAGGGGGCTGCAGAGCTGCTCTCTGCTCCTTCAGCCACCAGGAGGCATCTAATAATAATATTGCTACACCAGTAGCACTGTACAGTTCAAAGCACTATGCACAGCTTAACAAAGGAACCCTTCAGCACTTTTGTGAAGTAATTTTTTTTCACGTGTGATTCTATCAACTCCAGACATGGGATGCTTTTCTGCTGACTGTCACTATAGTACTGATGCCCAAATGTCCGTCACATATATTTTGTGGTTTTAATCATCTGAGAACTGGCCCGAGTCTGTCCGATGAACTGTCTTTCCCAATCTTCTTCCTTATTATTCCCCCTTTTCAGGTGGAGAACTGCAGGTGTGGAGAGATGTGGCAGCTTGCAGAAGTGACCCTGTGGTTTAATGGATTAGATAAGCACCCATCGAGCCAGGAGACCCAACTGAATTTTATTTTTAATAATTATGTGATAAAGAAAGAGATTGGTTAAAATAAGACATTTTTCTTTATACCTAAGCAAACCTTACACAAGAAAGGTAATGCTGACTCTGCCACTGACTTACTACTTTGCCTTGGGCAAGTCACTTCATTTCTATGTGATTGTTACCCCTTCCACTCTATGGCTATGTCTAAACAGCAGGCTTCTTTTGGAAGAAGCTTTTCCAGAAGAGATCTTCCGAAAAAACTTCTTCTGAAAGAGAGCATCCACACACAAATGTGCGTCGAAAAAGCAATGTGCTTATTTGAAAGAGAGTGTCCAGACTGATTGGATGCTTTTTTGCATAAAAGGCCACCTGGAACCACTTCAGGCAGGGCTTTAGGTCACCAGTTGCTTCTCAGTGCTGGTGCCAGAGCCTTGCAGAGAAACATGCTTAAAGGGACCCCCCCGGACAGACGTTTCTCTGCTTCTGCTGAGTGCTTGCCTACCTCTTTGAGGGACAGCAAAACTCTTGTAATGCCTGCTGTGGTTGCCCTTTTGTTTTTGGACACCACAGCTTTTTCCTTTGAGTCATGAAGCCGGAGCTGCCTCTGGGCATGTGATGGCACCACACGGCCATGCTGCAGATTTTGGAGCACTTTGTTCCAGTGCCTTCTTGGTCCTGCACGAGCTGTACCCCGAGCTTCTTCTGGGGACCCTCTCCATGGATGCGGCTGCTATACTCTGGCAACTGCATCCCACAGAGGCATTTTTGGAGGCTTGACACCAGTTTGGACTGGTGGGACCGGCTGGTTATGGAGTGGTGGGATGACCAGCAGTGGCTCCAAAAGTGCCATAGAGACACCTCAGATTAGGGGCCCAGAAGGGCCCCTAAGAAGCAGACACTGGCAGACTTCTTCTTCCACACGTGTGCTCTATGATTGGTTAGCGCTGCTGCTCTGGGTCTCCTGAAGCAGCCTGTGCCACAGTCAGGTGGTGCCTTTCTCGGGGCTGCGAGGCATGAATCATAGAATCATAGGACTGGAAGGGACCTCGAGAGGTCATCGAGTCCAGCCCCCCGCCCTCAAGGCAGGACCAAGCTTCACCTACACCATCCCTGACAGATGTCTAGATGAGACATGCCCCCCCACACACACACTCCTGCAATTCCCTGCGCCCCGAGCTGCTTGCGCCTGTATGCACCCCGAGGCCCAGCACAGATCCCCAGAGCACCAGCAGGGCGTGGCTTGGCAGCGTGCCACAGCCTGGCAAGCAGCAGTTAATGGCCCGCAGCCAGTCCACAGACTGGCGGTCAATAACTGCTGCTTTAAGCAGCTGGCTCTTCCATGTGGCTCTTTGCTCTGGTGGGAGGGGGAGGCTTCATGTGATCTCCCTGCCCCCAGCCCAACCCTCAGCTCCAATTGGCTGGAAACAATTGGCCAATAGGAATTGATCCCAGCCAATCTCTCAGCTGCTATTGGCCAGAAACAACCAGCAATAAGAGCTGAGAGATTGGCCGGGGGCGGGCGGGAGCAGTGCAAGCCTCTCCCCTCCTCCCCGTCTGGAGCAGAGAGCCACATGGAGGGTGCAGCCTGCAGTTTTAAGCGATCAGGGGCTGCAGCAGGCAGGGACCCAGCCTGTCTTGGGGGTGCTGCAGGGCTGCTGGCTTAGGTAAGCGCCTCCCAACCAGAGACTGCCTCTGGCACTCCAGCCCTTTCCACACCCTAAGTCCCTCCCCCAGGTCACCATCCAAACCCTCTGCACTCCCCTACCCCACATCACAACCCCCTTCCTACACATCTTCCCCAAGCCAAAATCCTCTCCTTCACCCATACCCCCCTCCTGGACCCTTCACCCCAGTCTCCTGCCCTGGATCACAACCCTCCTTTGCCCAAACTCCCTCTCAAACCATCTCCTGCACCCTGCACCCTTCTGCACCCAGCCTCCATCCTAGACCCTGCACTTCATCCATAGAAAAGTGTGGCCCCTGAGCTCTTACCAAAAATAGTAAGGGGGAGTGCCTCCCCTAAAATGATTGCCCACCCCTGCTCTTAGGCTTAGCCCTTGCTTCAGGGCTTCAGCCTGGAATTTCTTGTAGTCAACCAGGAGCTACCTTTAGCTTCCCAAAGGCTGCTGCTAGCAGAACTGCTCCGTCCCGGGTGCTAGTTCCCTTCTTTCTGACCAGGAGACTGAGCTTGGAGATCCAGTCAGCTACTGAACTTGCTCAGCTGTGCCTGGCCCTGACTGGCTGCTTCTCTCAGCCCCTTTCCTATTGGCTGCTTTTTGCACAGCTGCTCTATGGCTCTATTAACACCTAGCAGGCCACTGTGGGGCAGATGCTCCATCACAGATGGAAAGCTATTTCAGGCAGAGGCTGTCTCTTAATATGTGTATGATACAGTGGTCTCTGAGTCAGTCAGGTTGTGCCCTGAGTTGCTTGGGGACACAGACCTGGGTTCAAGGCCTGTGAGCCCTCACAACTGGGTCAGACCAATGGTCCATTTGGTCATTATCCTGTCTTCTGCTAGTGGCTGGTGCCAGATGCTTCACAGGGAATGAACAGGTCAATTTATTGAGTGGTCCAGTCCTGAAGAAGAAAGCTTCCTGTGTGGCAATAGTCAATTGAACATTGTAGGTTTCCCACATGAATGCATGGCCCATATCCCACTTCAAAATATATTTAATAGCAGAGCAATGCCTAGAAATTTACCTTAGAGCCAGTGAGGCCCTAAACTGGAATATTTCCTCTCCTAACAACAATACAGGCAAATTTTTCATAATCAAAAGCAAATAGGGGCATCCCTTGAGTTGCTTGGGGCCCTAAGCAATTGCTTAATGTGCTTATGCCTAGTGCCATCTCTGATGGGCTTAGTAAGAGAACATAAGTGTCCATGCATCCATTTTAAAATAATCTGTATGATATTTCCAACATTTTCCCATAAGTAAGCTTGAAAGGATTTCACTTTTATTGGTAAATGTTGATTTCATCATCCACACACAAAGGGTATGTCTGGATTACATCCCTTTTTCGATAAAGGAATGTAAATTAGACAGATCAAAAGTGCAAATGAAGCCGGGATTTGAATTTCCCGTGCTTCATTTGCATAATGGCAACCACCGCTTTTTTCCGAAACGGGGCTTTTTTGAAAAAACCCGGCAGTTTAGACTGGGATCTTTTGAAAAGAAAACCTTTTTTCAAAAGATCTTGTACTCTTCAAAAATGAGGTTTACAGGATCTTTCGAAAAAGGGTTTTATTTTTGATAGATTACCATCTAAACTGCCATTTTTGTTCGAAAAAGCCACGTTTCAGAAAAAAGCAGTGGCTGCCATTATGCAAATGAAGCACGAGAAATTCAAATCCCAGCTTCATTTGCACTTTCAATATGTCTAATTTACATACCTTTATCGAAAAAGGGATGTAGTCTAGACATACCCAAACTGAGGAAAAAGGTATTCCATTGTTAGCAGTCAAAATGTACAGAAAGGCAAAGACAGACAAGCGCTACTTGAGAACTTAGTAGAGTTTGATTTAAGGATATTTTCTTTGTATATCTATTGACAAATATAAAGCTTTAACTTTTTGAAATTCAAATCTACTGTCAGTAAATAATTATAGTCCTGTCCTCTTGTCTGCCCCCAGAATTTTGTACAACTGTGAATATTTAAATTGATAAAAATAAAAATGCTTAAAATAAATCTGGATATTATCTGTCAAAATTATGAAAAAATTAAAATTGAAGCCTACCCAGCCTGAACCAATCACAGATTCCTAAAATGTAGAGAATTTAAACTGCTGGGACTGAAAGTTTATTCAGTTCCAAAGGTTATTATGACTTTGTCAAGTTTTCTTCTTAAACTAAAAGTAAGAAAAGAATGTCATGTTTTTTGCACAGTTACATTAAAAACGCCTTCCCTTCTGCCTCTGGTTGCAGTAATAAGCTCAATGTGCTAATGAGAATCTCCAGGGAGAACACTGACAGGATTAATTAATGGGTGAATTTCACTTTAATAAATGTACAGGCAATTTTCTAAATGCAGATGGCACAGTCCACCCTGATGGGAGCTCTGCCTAGAGCCACTTATATAGTAAGTGTCTGGGAAAAGTGGTTAATTTGTAAAATGCTTCATGATACTGATTAGAAGAGAAATAATACTTGTGCTTGCTTCCCAATGTATTATTCATTTCACAGCTATCTGGAAATGTAACGTCCTTCTAGATGTCCACTGTTTCCAGATATTTTCACTAACTCATATTGCTTTAAAAGAAGTAACTGCAATAAATGGAAAAGAATGAGTGTTGGCATGTCCTCTGTTTATGGTACACTACTTGTATTTTTTTTCTTGGAAACATGATTTTTTCCCCACGTTAAAATGTTTTGTATCCTAAAAATGCAGGAGAGCAGCAATATCAATCTTTCGATTATATTACAGAATAAACAATTTAATACATATTGTTACATTCAATCCTGTCATACAGCATATGGTAAAAATAACTATTCTAAGCATCTTATTAAGGAATTATTTGCAAATAACTTGCCAAAATAAAAAAACCACCCTTTACAGGGCCTAAAGCTTTCCTTAGTTGGTGTACATTGATATAGCTTCTCTGACTTCATTTTACATCAGCTGAGCATCTGGACCAAGATTTGCACTTATGGCCATACCTGTCTACCTGTTGAGGTTCAAATATAGGGTACAAGCTAATGCAAACACCCAAAATTAAGGCCATGCAAATAGCAAAATTAGTAATGTTAATAGTAATACTGCCAAGCAGTAGCAGATTTGAGGGCCATAAAGGTTAGTTTTCCATTGAAAGAGAAACCAGAGAAGCAGAGTCTAAATATTCCTAAGGTATCTTGGTTTAATTACACCATTTTTACACCAAGAGTGTCTTAGAACAATGGTGGTTACAAACAAAATCCCTCTGCCAAAAGCTTCAGCCCAAACAGCATTATCTGGTTCATAGACAGCAACTCTGTACCAGGAATTTACTCTAGTTTTAGAGATTAAGACAAAGCCAGCTCTCTTGGACTATGTCTACACTGCAGCCTTTTGTCGGCAGAGACAATGCAAATGAAGTGCACATATTCTCTGCCGATGCTTTTTGAAGAAGAGGTTTTTGCGCAAAAACAAGCAGTGTAGATGGGGCCATTTTGCGCAAAAAAACCCTTTTGCACAAGATCCCTTATGCCTCAAAAAAGGAGGTATACAGGATCTTGTGCAAAGGGTTTTTTTTTTTTTTTTTTTGCGCAAAACGGCCCCGCCTACAGTGCTTGTTTTTGCTCAAAAACCTCTTCTGCAAAAAGCATTGGCAGAGAATATGGAAATGAGAACACGACAAATGCTAATTTGCATTGTCTCTGCCTACAAAAGGCTGCAGTGTAGACTGCTGTTTGCAACAGCTTCCCCAAAAAGAAGAAATATCACACAACTAACAAGAATACAGCATTTCTTCAAAGATGAGACGCTGCTGAGAAAAGTTACTTGTAAGACATGTAGATGTGCCATCTGATAATGCTCACTCCGTAATAATACCATAACATCAATATAAAACATTTGAATCTAAAATCAGGCAACCTTCTGTGTAAAGCTCCCTTAACAGGCATGCTGTGTGTGCTTGTAGGCTCTATGAGGGTTGTATGCCTGCCTACCATTGATCCAAATGGCTTTCAAATCTCATAGCTCATGTTTTCTAGACCTTTAATCATTTTTGTTGCTCTTTGCTGGACCTTCTTCAATTTCTCCACATCTTTCTTGAAATGCAGTGCCCAAAACTGGACACAATACTCCATCTGAGGCCTAGTCAACACAGAGTAGAGCGGAAGAATGACTTCTGACTTGTGTTCTTGCTCACAACACACCTGTTAATGCATCCCAGAATCCTGTTTGCTTTTTTGCAGCAGTGTCACACTGTTGACTCATATTTAGTTTGTGTTCCACTATGACCCCTAAATCCCTTTCAGCAGTACTCCTTCCTAGACAATCACTTCCCATTCTGTATGTGTGAAATGTATTGTTTCTTCCTAAATGGGTACTATGCATTTGTCCTTATTAAACATCATCCTATGTACCTCAGACCATTTCTCTAGTTTGTCCAGATCATTTTGAATTTTAACCCTATCCTCCAAAGCACTTGCAACCCCTCCCATCTTGGTATCATCTGCAAACTTAATAATCATACAGTCTATGCCATCATCTAAATCATTGAAGATATTGAACAGAACCGGTCCCAAAAGAGACCCCCGCAGAACCCCACTTCTTATGCTCTTTCAGCAGGATTGCGAACCATTAATAACTACTCTCTGAGAACGGTTATCCAGCCAGTGATGCACCCAACTTACAGCAGTTATGCAACCCACTTATCTAGGTTGTATTTCCCTAATTTATTGATAAGAAGATCGTGCAAGACTGTCAAATGTCTTACTAAAGTGTAGGTATGTCACGTCCACCATGTTCCAATAAAGAATCTCATCAAGCCTTTTTTGTGCATTGTATTGTAGGTATAGAGTTTAACAGCTAAGCAATGTTAAAATAACTATTAGTACAACTCAAGACCTGCGCAGCACAAGAAATCTGATTGGCAGCTAGCACCCCAAATATGTTTGTCAATTGCAGCATGGGGCCCTCAAGGCACGGGAACAGATGTGCATGTTAAAGGAATGAACCCCACTTCTATTCCAGCTTCCCTTTCCATTATTTGTTGTGACATATTCAGGGCTTATTTGTGTTCCTAGTCCCTGCCTGGATTAAGGGAAACTGCACTGCCCCAGAAGGCTCCCGGAAGGAAAAGGGGGCAACATGCTTTCCTCAGCATGGCCTGAAAGCTCCACTGAAGATGGGGAGCAGGGACTTGGTCTCACCTGCTTCCTGTCCCTTCTTACTATGCTGAGCACGGGATCCTAAACCAATATCCAGGTAGCCCTAACCTCTCCTTACTCCAGCCCAGTTCCCCTGATGAGTACATTAGTAATAGTCACAACTTAGGTTGGAGCTTTTGACACAGACTTTCAAGGCCCATATAACACAGTTTTGTCTCAGAGGACTGAAAACTATAATCCTAATATTGGCTTTTCTGTTTTCAGATAACTAAAATGATCATAGGGGTTTGTTGATTTTTTTTTAAGGAACTATTTATAGAGTTTAATTAATTAAATTATTTGTAGATAAAGATCATGGACCATAATAAATAATGTCGAATTTTATGTAGTCCTGCATAAAAAAGGAGACCTAGACAGATAAATACAGGAAAACATGCAATTTAATTACCTCAGTCTTAAAAAGTAACTTTAAGAAGATGTTTCAGATCAGTAGCCATTAGTTAAGTACCAAGATTGAGTATCTTGTAGAGAGAAATACAGGGATGGTTGACACATATGAGGACGAAGCCCCGCATGCCTATAGCAGGTTAACATGTACCTGTACATTTACCAGATAAATTGATCTGAGCCAGACTTTAAATCAGTTTCTGAGTTTCTACAGACAAAGTTGCATCAATTTGATTAAATGGGTTTCAAAACATTACTTCATTTACAACAGGTGCAAAACATAACAGGTGCAACTTTGCACATGTAGTTCACAGAAATAGATAAAAGGAAAGATAGGACAAAATCAAACCAACTGTGGTACAATATAAAATGTTTTAAAGTTCAAATTAATTATACAATTCCCGCCCTTTTCTCTTGCTCCTGAAAATCAAGGATCTGACTCTGATCTAACGCACATGGGTTTTACACAGGTGTACCTCCACTGACACTAATTGTCCTTCACTGAAGATACCATTCCAACAGGATTCTCACACCTGGATTTCAGCTCCTGAATGTGAGACTGTGAGAACTTCAAGCTCTTGAAGACTCTTGGTTTTTAAGGCAATGTGGGAAATCTATCTTGGGTCTCTATCATGGATCAACTCCTATTGTAATCTTTTTGAGGCAGGCACCATTTTTTGTTCAATGTTTGTACAGCACCTAGAGCCATGGGATCCTGGTCCATTGCTGGGGCTCTTAGGTGGTCATCATCATGGTGAATCTGAAAGGGAGTAGCCTCCTGGCAGGTTGAGCACCACCTGGAGTGATCTCTGGCTATATCCTTAAGGTGATCTGGGTGGGTATTCTGTTTATGTACTTCCTTAGCAATCTTAGCATGGCCATGAAGCTTTTGGAACCCAGAAGATTACTGGCCCATGTAGTGGCATTCCTTGGTACACATGCTTCGGAATGTGTTGGTTGTCCATTTTAATAATACGTCCATAGTGAGAAAACCACCAAAACTGAACCAGGGTAGGTAGAGGCAGTTGCTGGGTTTGGTTTTGAATACCGTAAATTAGCGTATATAACCCGCACTCATGTATAACCTTCACCCATGCATAATCCGCGTTTTTTCCTAAATATATGAAAAAAGTCTTAGATAATCCGTGCACATGTATAGCCTGCGGGTTATATACGCTACTTTAAGGCACATGCCAGCCACAGCCTCTGGGGGGGAACGGAGAGAGCAGCGCAGGCGAGCTGGCCAGCCTGCAGGAGAGGAGCTGCACTGGCGCCCAGTCAAGTAAAAATAAACTTGTATACTCTGCGGACATGTATATCATGGGGGGGGGAGGGTTGCAGGGTTTGTAAAACTTTGTATAACCTGTGGGTTATATGCACTAAAACACTAGTCTCCTTTCTGATCTTATCCTGCCACTTAATATGGAGCAGCTGATTAAGAGGACAAAAAATTGAAAACATCCCTCGGATGTTCTTCAGCTGTCTTCAATACCCTTGTTTTACTTCCATTTAACACTTGCTATATCCCTCGTTCTGTAGGTCTGCAGCTCTGTGGCAAGCATGATGTATCATGGTCAGAGGAACCAGAGTCCCAGGGCCCATGCTGCCTAGAGGGACTATTATTGATAGACCATCAGTGGAACACGGCAGTTAGGCTGGAAAAAACTCAGCCGCAGCAGGTACAGAGTTCACAGGGTAGAAGCTAGCTGTTGCTTTTAGTTTGTAGTATGGTGGTGGGGGAGGGTTACACTTTTTTCTTCCTCAAAGGGAAGATGTAATGAGCAGCTACTAAAGTCATGTCCACAAACTACTGCATGTACAGCAAGCTGGCCTTCAGTTCTGCACTGATGAGAGCCCCAGACTCTGAAGAAATCTGGTGCCCAGTCGTTTCAGAGCCATTTAAAAATGGAGGGTTTCTCCGAATTAAATGTGGACAGGAATAAACCAGTCAGCTGCATGTTATTTATTTTGAGGTTCAATTTTTTTTACACTGTCTTCACAATGTTAGTTTTCAATATGCAACATGTTTAGTTTTCAGAGACAACTGTTACGATGCATATGGCAGTCCATATGCCTCAGCGGCTGTTAAGGTCTTGTTGCAAATGTAGGGAGCTCTCACTACACTGATTTACCTTCAGTTCAGGTTTTAAAGGGGTCTCCCTACCATCAAAAGGGATAGCTTTTTTAAAAATAAAAGCTATAATTCTGAGCTATGTTCAATGGTGAATTCCACAACAAATGCCATGATTGTAGAATATACAAGGTCCATTTATGATTCGGGGGGAAAAAAAACTTAAACTGGGCATTTCCAGAGAGCAAAGGGGGAGGGTATAAGTTTCTCTTTGAAAGTGCCAGGTTGTTGATAGCAAACTCCCAAACTGGAGAAGGTCCATCCAGCCAGACTCTTTGCATCTCCTAAATTTGTCAAATTCTGTTTAAGTCATGTAATTGAGATGAGCAAGATCATGTTTATCAGCAAGTGATGTGGTGGCTACAAGATGCAGCCAGCAAGACAAGTGGCAACTTTCAGAATTAGAGGATTTTGAGGCCTAACTGTCACTAGGAATGATTGCACAATTGTCACCTACCACAAACCACAGGTTCAGAAGCATGGGCTACAACAACTTGAAATTGCAATGATAAAGAATTGTATGGAAATTCAGATACAGGCAGTCCCCGACTTACACGGATCCGACTTAAGTCGGATCCGCACTTACGAACGGGGCTTTTCTCGCCCCGGAGCTCACGGGCAGCGGGTCGCCGCCCGTGTCCTCCAGGGCGAGAAAAGCTTCTCCCGGTCTCCCAGGTCTGCTGGGGGGGTCCAGCAAAGCTGCTGGACCCCCCCAGCAGACCAGGGACACCCGAGCAAAGCCGCCGCCTGGGCGGCTTTGCTCGTTTGCCCGGGAGTAAAGCCGCCCAAGCAGCGGGACTCCTGCCGCCTGGGTGGCTTTGCTCCTGTCCCCCTGGTCTGCTGGGGGGGTCCAGCAAAGCCGCTGGACCCCCCCAGCAGACCAGGGACATCCGAGCAAAGCCGCCGCCTGGGCGGCTTTGCTTGTTTGCCCGGGAACAAAGCCGCCCAGGCAGCGGGAGTCCCGCCGCCTGGGCGGCTTTGCTCCTGTCCCCCTGGTCTGCTGGGGGGTCCAGCAGCTTTGCTGGACCCCCCAGCAGACCAGGGAGAAAGGAGCAAAGCCACACGGGTGGCGGGGTCCCTCCGCCTGTGCGACTTTGATTGGGTCTCCCTGGGGTGTTGGGGGGGACTCCCCCCCAGCACCCCAGGGAGACAGGAGCAAAGCCGCACGGGCAGCGGGGTCCCTCCACCTGTGCAGCTTTGCTCGGGTCTCCCTGGTCTGCTGGGGGGAACTCCCCCCCAGCACCCCAGGGAGACAGGAGCAAAGCCGCACGGGCAGCGGGGTCCCTCCGCCTGTGCGGCTTTGCTCGGATCTCCCTGGTCTGCTGGGGGGAGGAGGGGGCGCAGCTAGTGCGCCCCCCCCCAGCAGACCAGGCTTTTGTTGAGGGACGCCTCAGGTAGAGCAGCTGGGGTGCTGCCGGGTTGGTCCTGTGGGAACCTACTGGGCAGTGCCCCAGCTGTTCTGTCCCAGGCTCCAGATTCAGCAGCTGTTGAAACTGATCAGGCTGATTCCAGGAAGCTGGGGGCAGAGCAACTCTGCCTCCGGCTTCCTGTAGTCAACCCCTGGTCAGTTTCAGTGGCAGCAGCTGAATCTGGAGCCAGTTCCGACTTACATACAAATTCAACTTAAGAACAAACCTACAGTCTCTATCTTGTACGTAACCCGGGGATTGCCTGTACTGGAAATGGTGCACAATCATGCTGGGACAAGCTGAAGGTATCTGGCCAGAACGGTGAGAGAGTTGTGCATTTGGAACTTGACACACTGCTAATTGTTTTTCTGTGAATAAAAGACTTGCGCTGTTTTTATGAGTACCAAAGCTGGAACTGGCATATGGTTAATCATTACCAGATGCCAAGAGAGCCATGTGCTAGTTTTAGTACTTGTGCATTTACAGCTATTTATCATAGGATGGGGGTAGCTATTCAGCAGTCAAAGTGAAAATAAGATTTCCATTATAAGCCTGTTTTTCTCCTACTACACTCCCTAATAATTTTCTCCCAAATCCCTGTAAAATGTCAGGTAGTGCATCTCAGCCCAGGTTCAAACTGAGTGGGGAAATTTTGAAAAAAATCAAAAAAGGAGGAGGAAAGTTAGGGTTTCTAAACATGTCCCTGCCTACCGTAGACCCAAAATGGGAGGACTTTCAAACTCCAGATTTATTTCATGTTTTGCTCTTGCCAAGATGTGCTTTCTGGTGTGTTTGGAAAAGGAGAAGTAATGGGTGAATTATAAAAGATTTATACTATAAACCACGGCTACTCAACTTTGCAAGCCCCTGGGGACCACAATGATACTCACAGCACATGCCGATGGTTGCAACTTAAGTGCGGTTGAATATACATGCAAATATATATGCAAATATATGAAAATAGCTTATTTCACACTGAGGGGCATGAATACAAAGCACTTCCTACAATGCCCCGGTGCTCCCAGCACCTCCTCCTTGGGGGCTAGAAATGACGACATCCTGTACCCGTCTGTCCCAGCCAGCCTGTCCGCTTGTGCCTTTCAATGCTCACGCCGCTTGGGAGACGCCTCGCTTTTGTGGAGCATGTTCCCAGTGGAGGCCATGCTCAAAGGATCCCGTCTGTGTTGAACCCTGCATACACCCAAACTGCACCACGTGCCACAAACAAAAAGGCCGCGTGTTGAGCAGCCCTGCTATAAACAGTCTTGCAATATAAATCTCTTTTGAAGGAAGGCAAAGGAGGGATTAAAATAGGAGCCAAGATATCCAAAATTAGGTGCAAAAAGTTATGCTCCTAAATAATATTTTATGCATCAAAATAAATGGCTTCATTTTCAAGAGTATTGAGCAGGCAGCAGCTTCCATTGGCTTCAAGGAATGTTCCCACCCCTTAATTAAGTGCCTACCTTTACAAACCTCCATTTTCAACTCCCCCCCCCCCCTTTTAACTATTTTGATGTAGCAGCTCATTAAAACAGTTTGCCTCTTTGTAAATTCACGAACTGACTGCACATTTCATAGCATACAGGAAAATCTGCTCGCAATTTAAAAGGTTCTGGCTTGCCTAAATTAATTAATACATTCACATCATTGTGGAGCTATAGGGCCAGAGCTGGTGCAAGTGTGTACAACTCCTCCAGGATTCAATTGGATTTAACTCACTTTGACAACAGAGCGGAATTTGTTTTAGTCTCTTTATTTTGAAATAACTTACTAAACAGATTGTCAGATTTGATATTGAATCATAAATGTCTAAATAAGAAAAAAGCAAACCACCGCTTTGTAAAATATGTGACAAATAGTACTAATAAAATATCATTAAAAAGCTACTAATTACCTTTCATTATTTTTAGTGTTGAACTGATGGTAGAACTACTATCTAGGCCAGGGGTGGGGCACCTCAGATCTGGGGGCCAGACGCAACCCCTGGCTTGCCTGGATCCAGCCCCCAAGGCTCATATGAATATGAGGGGAATATGAGGAGTATCTTTCTCCTTCTCAGTCAGGGGCTTCTCACTTTGCTTTTCACATGTGTGGCCCCCAACTGATTTTTCAGTGGGTCAGCAGCCCCCAACCCAAAAAAGGTTCCCCACCCCAATCTAGGCTAAGATGCACTAATATTATGATACTCTGCTGTGTAGGTGACATGAACTGTCCATATGAAAGGAAGAGGGAAAGGACATTTGTGCCAAGTATCTCATATTAGAGAGACAAGGTGAATGAGGTAATATCTTTTATTGGCCCAATTTCTGTTGGGGAGGGAATTCACATGACACTTATGCCTATGGCAGCTCAGCCTACAGACATGGATGGTGGGTATAAGAGGCCAGGGGAGGCTACACCTCCCCAACTAGCCAACCCACCACTTTTGGAGCATGCTGTTGCTGAAAGGGCGCCTGGTCCCATCGATCCTTTTACCGCCGAGGCCTTGTCCTTGTTCCATCTGCTCCATCCCTGTTCCGGGAAGGGTAGGTGAGCATGGAGGGGAGGAAGCATGAGAGATGAGTGGAACCTGGAGGGAAGCGACAGGCAAGGTGGGGCCACAGTCTGCATTCACCCAACTTTCCCAGATGGAGGAGTCATGCACTGCTTATGCTTATGCCGGCAGATCAGGTAATATCTCACACCTCTTGGAACAGCAAGGAAGGACACTCTACATAATGTTTGGCCTAAAGTTGTGTGAATAGCTGAGTATTTGATTCAGTACCTAAGCCAAAAAATAGAAACAAAATTTTTTTTGGTTGATCTGAAACAAAAAATTGTCAATTTTCTCCCAGCAAACTGAAAAAAATAAAAATATTGTTTCAGATTGACCTAAATGCTTCACTCAACCCGAACTGAAACATTTAGATTAATTTGAGAGCTATAGGGATTTTAACCTTTTAAATTAAATTGAAGCAAACTTTAAAACAAAACAAATGATTTTGAATTAAAAATTAAGATATTTTGCAAAAAATGTCAAAATAAGACATTTTTTCTCATTTTTAATTAAAACAATTTGGAAAATTCAGTATGAATTTGAAATATGGAAATGAACATGAATTGTTCAATATGAAAACAGAAGCATCAACACTGCTTTTGTAAAAGGAAATCACACCTCGTCAATCTATTAGAATTCTTTGGAGGTGTCAAAAATGGGAGTAATGGTGATCCTGTCAAAATAATGCATTTGACTTTACAGAAAATCTTTAACAAGCTTTCTCACCAAAAACTCCTAAACAAACCAAGTAGTTATGAGATAAAAGGGCAGATATGTTCATGGATCAGTAACTGGTTAAAAGATAGAAAACAAAGGGTAGAAATAAATAGTCAGTTTTCACACTGGAGAGAAGTATACTGTGGGGTCCTCAGGGATTTGTCCTGGGACCAGTGTATTCAACATGTTAATTAATGATCTGGAAAAGGGAATGAACAGTTAAGTGACAAAGACTGCAGAGGATACAAAATTATTCATGATAGTTAAGTTCAAAGCTAACTGTGAAAAGTTACAAAGGAATCTTGTGTGACAGGATGACAAAATGACAAATGAAAGTCAGCATTAATAAGTGCAAAGTAGTGCACAGAGGAAAAAATAATCCCAACTACACATATATAATGATGGGTTCTAAATTAACTAGTTGAGAAAGATCTTGGAGTCACCATGGATGGTTCTTTAGGAATCTGAGCTCAATGCACAGCATTGGACAAAAAGGCTAACAATATTTGGAACTATTAGAAAAGGGACAGAAAATAAGGCAGAATATATCATAATGCCACTATATGAATCCAGCCATACCTCGAATACTGTGTCCAGTTTGGGTCACCCCATCACACAAAGAACAAAGATGATCAAGCACAATATAGGCACCAACTCAGTGGGTGCTCCAGCCCTTAGAGCATCTACAGAAAAACATTAGATGGTGCTGAGCACCCACCGGTAGCCAAGCTCCCCTTCCTCCCCTTTCCCCCACCAGTTGGCAGTCCCTGCCAATCAACTCTCCCTCCCAGTGCCTCCTGCATGCTGCAGAACAACTGCTCTGTGGCATGCAGAAGGCCCTGGGAGAGAACAGAAGGTGAAACAAAAGGGCCCAGAGCACCTGGCCTCTGCCACTGCTACTATGGCAGTGGCAGAGCTAGAACCACAGGCTCTTTAAATCTCTGCTGGAATGCCTCATGACATGCTCTAGGCATCATTAAGCATGCCTGGGGGGCTGCCCCCCTTCTGGGGTCACAGAGCAGCCCTCCTTCCCCCCACCTTGTCCAGGGGCCCAGCGAGGCTGTTGGCCTTGCTGGACAGAAGAATCTAAAAACATGAATGATGTGGAGACCAGGATTAGAGAAACTGTATTTACACTTTCCTATAATTCAATACAAAACCAAACCAAACGGGGGTAGCCGGACAAAATGGACAGGCAGTGGGTTTAATACAAACAAGAGGAAGTACTTTTTTGGCCTAATGGCAAAACTAGACAAGTTTATGGAGGACAGGCCCATCAATGGACAACCCTAAATCCCACGCTTGGACAGCCCTAAGCCTCCGACTGCCAGAAACTAGGAGGGAAAGCTGGGGTGAATGACTCCAACTGCCCTGTTCTGAACACTGCACTGAGGCTCTGGCATTGGCCACTGTCAGAAGTCAGGATATTTGGGCCACTGGTCTGATCCAGTACAGTCTTATGTTCTTCAGATGTTTCCATTGATCTACAGATGCAGTTTTCTGTGGAAAGAAAAGCTTTGTCTAAAAAATTCCACCCAGCTCTATTTTGGCCTAAGGGAAGGTGCCATGAAGCCTAGTCTCCCATTTCCCACTGACTGATGGTTATTCAGTGGCATTCACAGCCTTTATTACTGACTGAGGCTTTGCAGAAGCCAGGCACCTCTCATCCCCACCTTTTGCAAATGAGGAAACTCAAGGAGCTGCGTGAGGTCAGGCCAAGCAGGAAAGGAAATAGATAGACCCAAATCTTAACCACTTTGCCACACTGCATAGCAGAAAGAAAGTGCTTGGCCAGGGTCGGATTTCCAATTAGGCACAGTAGGTATGTGCCTACGGGGTCCTGAAAGTTAAAAGTGAGTTAAAGGTTAAAAAGCGAATACTTAGAACTCCCCTGCAGGCAGCTGGGTTCCTGGTGTGGGTTGGTGGCCACCCAGCATGTGGGGTTGGAGCAGGCTGAGTCAGTCTGCCTGGAGGTGCTGTGGATTGCAGCTGGGCAGGGTGGCTGCTGAAGGTGCTGGTAATATCCCAGCCCCTTCCCAAACATGACCACTCTCCGCCCCTACCCATGGCAGGGAGGGATAGGTGGTGGAGTGGCTGGTGCCCATTTACTTGCACAGGCAGAGCTGGAGCAAGAGGGATGGAAGACACCAGAGACCGGTCACCATGGGGAAAGGTACAGTCCCCCCCTTGCAGCTCACCTGGGGCAGATGGGCGGTACCCCAGCTCTGGCTGGGAGTGCCATGCACAGGAGAGGGTCTTGTGTGTTCCTGTGTTTATACTTCTTTTCATTTCGTTTTTTGAATGGAAAACAGGAAAGTCGGTTGTAGGCAGGGGAGGCACTGAAGATGCTATGCCTAAGGGTGCATGAGGTGTAAATCTGGTCCTGCACTTGGCTACCCTGTGAAGGCTAGGACTATAATAGAGTTTAAAGAGAAGCTGGATAAATTCATGGAGGTTAGGTCCATAAAAGGCTATTAGCCAGGGGATAGAAATGGTGCCCCTGGCCTCTGTTTGGTCAGAGGCTGGAGAGGGATGGCAGGAGACAAATCGCTTGATCATTGTCTTCGGCCCACCCTCTCTGGGGCACCTGGTGCTGGCCACGGTCGGCAGACAGGCTACTGGGCTACATGGACCTTTGGTCTGACCCAGTACGGCCGTTCTTATGTTCTTATGCTAACCACTGCTCCAAGCACTAGACATACTGCTGTCAGAGCCAGAAACAGAATCCAGCATGCTTAGTGCCCAACTAAGTGGCAAAGTGCCATGTCTCCCTCTAGGAGTTAGTCCACACTACAGACTAATTTTGGTATCAGTTACTGGGTTAGCTCCAGGGGATGTAGTCTGTCTGTGCTGTGAATATGAAGATCCTGGAATGAAACCCTACTGATAGTCAAAGCAGCAGGCAAAAATATTATATGGCCATGTACCTGAAGTCTGTCTGTCTCATAGTTCCCACACCCTAAAAGCACTGTAGTGCTGGTGTTTCCCAGCCTTTTAGTGCTTGACTTTGCAACCTTAACAGGCTTTGAAGTTTGAAAGTAGTGTTTCTGATGCAGTGTATGCGCATATGTCTCAACACCCTCTTCAATTAGCATTTGTTTGGGGCTAGCTGCTCGAGGCCTTGCTCATGGGCAACGAAGCTTTTCATCCACAGTTCTGAAATCAGCACCCGTGGGCAGGGAGCCACTTTTCCTCATGTGGGTTGGATATTGAATGGCCCCATCACCAACTCAGCCCAACTTGTTCACGAACGGGAAGACTTTACAGAGGGGGCCAACAATTATACAGCATATGGAGACTGGAGTCCCTTCGCTATCCCTAGGGGAAGTTCCCAGGTCAGGAGTGGGAAATGCTGGAAGGGCAGGGAGGAAACTTGCCTTATTGGAACCCCCCAGGACTTCATTCACTGGGATTATCAAGCCCGTGCCTTTCACCAGCACTAAATCCATACAGTTCTTTAAAGGGAAAGTGAGTCTATGCAATTTTTTGCACTATGCAAATTATTATGTTATATAATTAGCATACAATACCACTCATGGAGCTGCATGAAACTCTGCAGCTATGGAACTGTCTGATAGCTTTGGAAGAAAGCAAAGCAGAACAGATCCTCTTCCTAGTCGCCCCTCCCCTTCCTGGCCTAGCAAAGCCTCCGGGAGAGCCTGCCATAGGAAAAGGGGAGGGGAGGCAGCCAACCTGGTCTGGTGAAGGTTCCACAAAGAGTGTGCTGCCTCCTAACTATTGCAGTAGCTAGCACACAAAATAATTTGGCTGAAGCTGAAAATCAGGTTTGTCTGGCACTCATCCATATATCTATTCACAGCCCATCTCAGTGCAAGCCTAGGTTGTAGTAAATGCAAGAGAGGGCTCTTGTTAGCTTCCTCATAACCTTTAAAAGTATATACATTAATGGCTGGACCAGAGAACGTAAATTGGGATCTTCTTCTTTCCCATCTGAAAGCAGAAAAACAAGGGATAAAGCAATGAAACAGAAAAGCAGCAAACTCAAAACGGATCAAATGATTTTTTTTCCCATTCAGTGCATGATTAGACTTTGGAACTCATTGCCACATGATGTCATGGAGGCCAAGCAAACTTCAAAGAGGGATCAGACAGTTTTGTGGATAATAAAGTATAAATAGTTAATGATGGAAAAGAGATTTGGAAGGGACATAAAAGTTTTTTTGGGGGCAGATTACCCTACATCTGCCTACAGTTGAGTCCTTCTTGTGACGCATCTTTGCTTATCACTGTCAGGGACAATGGATTAGATGGACCATGATTCTGTTGCAGCCTGGCTTTTCCTCTATTAGCAATGCAGGTGTAGTGGCCTTACATGGAAAAAAAAAGAAGATTGCTTGTGCTGAAATCTTAACCTGGGCTTGCTTTGGACAAATACATCCAGCGCAATGCTCACATGGTGATCAATTAGATCATTTAATAAACCATCTCATTGTGTGTTGTTTTATGTAAAGCATTTTATTTGTGCTTTATTTATTGTACTGTTTTGTCTTTCTTTAAGCTCAAACAATACAAGTCACTGGCGTGCTGTTATTGTTGCCTCTAGAATGTTTACTCCTAGCTCCCTTTAGGACCTAAAAGGATGAAAACTGCATCATAATTGCCCAATTAGTCCTAATGCTGCGTAGTGTTGACTGTTTAGTTACCACATATTGTGTACAGAACTAATTGTGGTGAAAGCAAATGAATGGGAAGGAAACAAACAAGCTACTAGAAAATAATTACTTGGAGTGTTTCTTTTTAGTACCTGTACAGCAGATTTCATTATAGTCAACAGCTTCTAAAGCTGCTTGAAATAGTGGTATTTGTCATTTTCATAGAAACTTGATAATGACATTAATTTATCTTAATGGTCTGTTCTATTGTTATAAATAGTAAAATTAGCTTAAATTGTCTTGCTTTTGCTGGTTTTGGATGGCTCCAAAGGGCCCCACAACAGCAGATGAGTAGATAATTTGGTGTGCTTGACAGATTTCCAATAATTTGTTATGTGGAACATGAGTAATGCTAGTACCATTAATGTTCATTTTCCTCTAAATTCATTACTGCCCTTTTCCCTTTTATCTTTTTTAATGTCTGGGCCATTTTTCTATATTTCAAGTGGAGCCACAAAGCCTATTCATATTCAGCTACAGTAGCTATTAACATTCTGCACATAGTGAACATCCTGTAGAAAAACAACTCTTTATGAAATGATGAGGTTTGTGGCTATTTCTGATGGAAAGCAGGCAAAATGGGCTGCTTGCTGGTATTAGGGATTGGCTATAATTATGTCAAATGTAATTTTAAAGAAATTTAAATGTTTTCATTTTTATGGCAAAGGTAAAACACACTTCAAGGGGATTCTAAGAAGGTGTAAATGGATTAATAAAAACTGTTCTTCTCCTTTAATATCACTCCAGTTTAAATTTCTTAGAGAATGTTAGGCAAGGCTATTTCTCATGCAATGTTTTCTATACAATTTAATTCTAATTAGTCCTGGGAAAGTATTAACATTAATGATAAGTTTAGGTATATTTGCTGACATGATAACCATCAGGACAAATGGGAGAGCATTTCAGCAGTGAAAAATTATTTACTTGCTTTCCCTACAGCTGTAATAAGCTTTTATCCGTTTGCTGAGCTATAGAACCATCGGAAAAAGGGAAGAAAATAGATACACTTGTATGATGCTCTCTCTCACACATGCACGGAGCAGAAACAAAAAAAAAATACTGGAGCTGGCCAGTTATTACAAAAATGCCACAAGCTACATTCTTGAACCTTGTCATTAATTTTCCTTAAATATTTACAGCAGTTCTTTTGTTATCAGTACTCACAGAAAAGGAGCATCTGTGTGAATGTAGATTTGCAAGAAGGCCCAAAGCTAGTCATCTTGATATCAATTTCATTTTTCCTTTCCGGATTATAAAGGCTCCAGCGATGCTTCTGAAAGCAGAAACAAAGCTGTGTGTCTGAGGTACTCAATGCATCCACCAGGAATAACAGGTAGCAAACAGTTCAAGCAAATAGTTTTGCAAACAACTAATCAAGCTGAAAGGGTGTTTGCACCTAGTGTCCATCAAACAGATTGGAATCAGGAACAATGGGTAAAATTAAAGTCTGTTCATGGAAGATTCACAAAGAGACAAAAGGCGATTTGCTACTAAAAGTTTGCTATCTCTCTCTCCCCCTACACTTGTCTTCGTAGAGGCTCCTGAAATAATAAAGTACTTAGTCAGAATTACCAGACCTTGTATTTATTTGCACATTATTGTCAGTGCAGGTGTAAAACTTGTAAACCAGAGAATGAGAAAGTGAACATCTAGGGGAAATCCTAGCCACTTACTGGTGGGTCACAAAAGCTTCAGAAGAGCAGGTTAGACAGATACCTACCAGAGGTGGCCTAGATAATACTTAGTCCTGCCTTGAGTTTAGGTGATTCTATGCTTAACCAGAAGTCAGTTATCGGATTGTCCTGTGGAGTTATCTGCAGGTTGCTAAGCTCTGTGGCCCTGAGCTAAGAAAGTATCCCTAATCAGCACACTGCTTCAGCGCATACTTCAATTTAGCATGCACTTAAGTCTCCGGGTATATCTATCTACACTGCAGCGTTTTTCCGGAAAAACTATACTTACATCCACACTGCTATTGTGTTCTTTCGACAGAAAGTCGAAAGGATGAAGGAGTTTTTCCGACAGCAGTAAACCTCTTTCTATGAGGAAGAAGCCTTTTTCAGAAAAAGGCATGTGTGGACGGAGAAGAGGGAGTTCTTTTGAAAGAAGAGGCCTCCAGGAAATAACACAGGTGCCCTGGTGGCCACTCTGTCCATACTAATCACAGCTTAAATGTGAGATAGCATCCAGTCAATGTGGACGCTATCTTTCAAAAAAGCATATAGCTTTTTCATTGTGCTTTTGCTGTGTGGACGCGCTCTTTCAGAAGAAGTTTTTTCTTAAGATCTTTCCTGGAAAAGCTTCTTCCAAAAGAAGCCTGCAGTCTAGACTGTGGCCTCCTTGACTTCTAGGGGGCTTCTGTGGCTCCAGATAACAAGGAAACCTGAGTTCTGGGTATAGAACTCTGAGACAAGCACCTTAGGTGTGATCAGCACTCTGGATTGAGAGACTCCAATCACACCAGAAAATAAAGGGGTGGTCACTCCCTTCCCTGGATAAGATACCATGAGAGCTTAGGCATTCTGGTAGTCAAGTTACCTTCCTTTCATGGTAACTGACCCTCAGAACCCATACCTTTCTTTCTGAAGAACTTTGGACTCAGAAAAGAGATGTGAGGATCCTCATTTGCCTTGTTTGGGTCTTCTTTCATTTGGCCCAAGCACAACAGCACTGGATGTCCAAGTCTAGGGCAGTGGTCCAATTGATTGCCTCAGATAGCACCGAGTGCATGGCAGAGACACCACCACAATATGATGGTTTGGAACAGTTGTTGACCAGATTGTCCAGGCTGATGTTCCATTTCTCCAGTCACACATAGGATTGTGTGCTTCAGTCCCTGTTCACGGAGGAGGTAAGAGCGTTTGGCATGTGATGTGCAAGAGTGGATCAATATGGAACATGTTTTCCGTGGGAGGAGAAAAGTCACTAGGTTCTCCAGTTGGGTCCTCAATGTAATGCTTGCTCAGGACATTGGCATTTCTCCACTTTGTTCACCAATGTTCTTCAGGGAAAATCCTGAGTTTTTGAGATCATGTACTGAAAGCCAAAATGGTTTTTTTTTTAGATTTTAATCAAACTCTCAGTATGTTATTTAGGTTTGTGTGTACTGGTAGATCCTCATTCCCTGGAATGGATGGGATTCCTGAAGAATTCTCATGTTGTGACAAATCTGAGGGGAGTAGTTGTGCACCAGTATGGGAAGCCACGATCGTGGCACAGATTTTACTGCATTTGTTTTCTGAAAGCCCCTGTCACAGGATGCCAGCTTTAAGCTTTGCTCCTTGGTAATGTTTTATCTGCTTGAAGTTTGACACTAAAAAGTACACGGAAAGAATAGCAAATATGCATTAAAAGAGCAAGGGATTTTTTGTGCACAGCCTTTTCCCTTGTGATAAGAATAAATAGATTTTTTTAAAGCATCACAATCAATATGATAAGCAAAATATGCCACAGAGTGCAGGTGAAGCTTTCCTCATCCTCTTCTTCAGGGATGGAAGGTCATGCATTAATGATGCAGTAGACCAGAGATAAGTTCATAAAATATTTACCTAAAATAGCATGTGTCCGTCTGACTGTTCATTTATAAAATAATAGCTCTGAAGAAGCAAGCACAAGCTACAGACCTTATTCAATTTTGTTGACTTTGCTTAGAGTCCTTTACATTAGGTTATGCGTTATGCTAAGGAAGATGCAGCATGTCAGTAGCATATAATGGAACATGAGAGAGAAATAATTATAGGGTCACCCATGAGAGCTGCTCTAAGTAAAGGTCTCTTAGTATTTCCATTAGACATTCCTGTTTTGGTGCTTTAACATGCAGCTGTAAAACTTAGATTTGGTCTGAGATTTGCTACAGAAGACCACAAGTTTGTTTTATTCATCATTCCAGACGCTGGTTCAGAAAAGAGACCAACTAGAAAACGTTTCTAAATCCACCCTGGCATAAGACATTGTAATGACGAGCATGTCATGGTTTCTTGTGTCATACCAAAGAGTAAGAACGCAGACCTTGTATCTGCATCATTAGGATCTACTCTGTCAATAAGCCACCGAGTCAGGATTCCAGAAAAAAAGGAAGCCACAGATAGTCGTTGACACAGTCAGTGTCTATTGGGTCAGTGATACCCAGATGAAAGAGACCCTAAGAGTAAATGTACACAATAGACCATGACAGCTGTGCAGGGGTTTTTCTTTCTCTCAGTGGAAAAGCTCAAACATTGTAACATCTTAGATAGACACTCCAAAGTTGTGCTGCTGTTCTAGCTATTTATTTTATTCCCAATGAACACATAAATACAATTAAATGTAAAGATAGAACCGAACTTGGCAGTGCCCCAACAAGAATGAAGTTGTTCCAGACCCCTCAAATGGGTCTCAGTAGCCCATGTCCAGCTATGTGCCTCTATTACAGGTAACAGCATCATTTCCCCTATCTTTATATTTGGGAGAGGGACCAGAAAATGTTGTCTGTTCTTTCCCCCTCGGCTACATCTGCACTACAAGGTTTTTGCACAAAAATGGCTGCTTTTGCGCAAAAACCAGTGGAGCGTCTCAAGAGCACCTTTGTGCAAGAAAATCGACAGAACAGAAGGCTTTTGCCGGTAGAGTTATTCCTCTCCCCATGAGGAATAACTCCTTTTTGTGCTACAGCTCTTGTGCAAAAAGGCAGGCGTGGATGCTCCGCAGGGGTTTCTTGCACAAGAAACTCCTATAAAAAAAAGCACAGGTGCTCTGATGGCCATTCTGTGAATGGCCATCAGAGCTTTCTTGTGCAAGAGCATCCATGAAGTGTGGACGCTCTCTTGCGCAAAAGCTCATTGCTTGTGCGATGCGCTTCGAGGTCTGACACGCTTTTGCTCAAGAAGCTTTTGTGCAAAAACTCTAGCGCAAAAGGCTTCTTCTGCTAAAACCCTGCAGTGTAGACAAAGCCCTCTTGTTCAGCCGAGAGCTGCAGTTATTATCAATGAACGTGCAAATTCATCCACATATCACTGTGAAACTGAGAACTGATGAAAACAAAACCTAGCTGTATGTGGGTGATAACTGCGCTTGCTGATTCTTAAGAAACTCTCTTTATGGAAACTGTTTATAGCCTTCTGCAGTTTTGCAAAATACACTGGAAATTTTCAAACTGTAGGCCCCTCTCAAAATTTCTGAGCCTTGTCACACTGACCCTCACTCCTGCAGAAATTTTCAGCTGTCCTTGTAGGGGGACATGCATTATTATGAATTTGTATTAGTGTAGCACTTAGAAGCTCCAGCCATGAACCAAGATTCCACTGTTCTGCACAAACTCACAGCAGAAAACCAGACCTGCTGTCCCCAAAGAGCTAACAGTGTAAGAATGGGGCAAGAGACAACAGATGGAAACAAACAGACCAACAAGGGTATACTTGGAAACAATTGGGCAGCTGTGGTCACTACAATACGCAGTGTTCTCAGCATGCTGATGGCTTCACTTTTGTCTGTTTTTCCGTAGGCCTCATGGCAAAGGAGGAGTTGAAGACTGATAATGAGGCAACTCTAAAGCTGTTTCTTGGGAGCTCTTCCCAAGCTTGAGGTGCAGCAAGAGAGAAACCACAATGGTGCTTGTTTGAAAATGTAACAATTGGTTGATGGAGACTAATCAGAGGCCATGGTTGATCTCTTGATAGTGAGTGAGAGACATCAGTGGGACCAGGATAGGCTGAGAAAGGCCTAGACAGTGAAGATAAGTTACTTATATTGGAGGAGATGGAGAAGAGGAACCTGTGAGGGATGCAAAGCACTTTGATGTGGCCAATGTGACAAGCTAGGGAACTGATCCATTTTGGATGGATACGAGTGACGCAGGATGGGATTCGACTGGAGGATGTTGGGGATGACGAGAGGCGGGTTGAGCATTATAATGGCCTGGATGGATCAGAAAGGCCATATCTTAGAAATGTTTATGCAGAAAGAAGCTGCAGGATTTAGAGACAGTCTGGATGGGAGGACCTAGAGACATTGTGGGGTAAAGATGTTGCCAAGGGTACAAATCTGAATGCCAGGGAGACAAGTAGTGTTGTCCACAGTGACTGAGGGATGGAGAGGGGCAAGCAAGAGGAGACGCAGCCGCTAGCATGTGGAGACCCCCTGCTCTGCCTCTCTCAAGGGCTGCAGGGACATGCCAGCCACGTTCAGGAACAGCAATTACCACTGGGATAATGACTCCAGCCACGGCAGGTTAGGCATTTGAGAACTCACTACTCAACGAATTACATTTAAGTGTAAGAGAGAAATGAAAATTATGAAAATCACAGACCAGTCCAAAACCAAAAATAACCCACTTTTCAAGCAATAAAAGGACTAACAACAACCTACCACATATATGTTGGGTCAGGAGATGAGAGGGAAAGACAGCGTGTATTTGTGAGAATGACAGACACACATACACACACAGAGTGTGAGAGTGACAGAGATTTGCATTGTTAAGCTCCCTCCACTCTCTTCTCTCTGTGTGGAGACAGGGTACAGAAATGGGGGGGAGGGGAGGAGGGACACCCTGACATCAGCACCCCACTTCTCCCTCCCAGACCCCGCACAGCAAACAGAAGGCTCCCAGAGGGGCAGCTCCAAGGCAGAGGGCAGGAGCAGCATGACATGGGGTAGAGGGGCAACTGAAGTGCCAGCGCTTGATAGCTTCCTGGCCAAACCAGTCAGGATAACCTGTCAGAGGCTCCAAGATCTACCAGTAGATCCCGATCTACTGCTTGGTGACCACTGCGTTAGACCCTATAATTTTATATGTATAGTTGGGATTATGTTTTTCAGTCTGCATTACTTTCCATTATCAACACTGAATTTAATTTGTCTTTTTATAGCCTCGTTACCCAGTTATGTGAGATCCCTTTGTAATTTGCAGTCTGATTTGGGCTTAACTACATTGAGTGGTTTCATATCATGCCATCTGTACATTGTTACAATTGGCTTGAGCTAGAACACTAAGCCTAGATGTGTAGCCACTGGGGGTAGCACGAGCTAGCTGCTCAAATACATCCAAAGGATGCAGGTGGGTTTATATTCAGAATGAGTTTCCTCCTATGCCACCTAGACTATACTGCTTGTTTTAGCACACTAGTCAAGCAGAGCCAGCATGTTGGCTGTCCCTCTGCACTGGGAAGCAAACACCCAGCTGTTGCACAGATGCACTCGGCTTCGGGTTATCTTTGTGACAGGCAAGTCCCACATGGGGTTGAGTGTGGAGACTCTTCCCAGAGACTTCTAAGCAAATAATTGCTGGCTGTGTCTGCATCCATCCTGCCTTGCCTCTCCCACAAGCTAAAAAGCCTGGGGCTAGGACTCTACTCTGCAGGGAGGCTCAATGGAGCACAGGTGCTCAGCAAGGTCAGCTCTGGAGGTGAGGCTACTGGGGCACTGTTGCACAAGTATTCAGAGCAAGGGTCAGCGCACTTAGCTCAACAGGAAACCGACTTTTCTTAGAGATGTCAATGCCTTGACCTTGGAAGAGTTTCTGAGAGTCTGAAAATACCTGCAGAGCCGAAGTGTCCTGTACATGTCAGCATCAGCGGCTCTCTGGACTCTAGCTACTTGGTAGGAAAAGGGCTGCAATCAAAATGAGTGACTGAGTCAGCAGCGATGGTCAGGGTGTTTGTGGGCTGTCTTTTAAGCACTTCATTGCATGGCAACAAGACTCGTGGAAGATGTCTGGAAAGGCTAAGGCAGCGTGGTTGAGTGGATGAGGCACAGAGTGAGAATCGGGACACCTGGGTTTTTTTCCCGGCTCTGCCACTGCCCTGCTGTGACGCCTCAGGCAATTCCCATCACTTCTGTGCACCTCAGTTTCTCCTCCCACTCTTTGTCTGGTCCGTTTAGAATGTTTGCACTTGAGGGAGGCTTCTAGAGAGCACCATCATGATTCTACGATAGGCTTTGAAGGAGTGGAGGCTGGAAGCATGGTGAACACTGCTGGATATTTCTTCTGAAACTCTTAAACCCATTTGCTAACATATGAAGTGTTGGGTGAATTCCTGAAGGGCTGTAATGAGGGACCCTTTCTCTAGATCATGTCTCCTAGAGGTCAGGGCACTGGCTACTAATGCAGTGGTTTTATAATGCAGTGGTATATAATGCAGTGGTTTTCAGCCCGTAGCTCACATGTGGCCCACTCAGCACACAGCTGCAGCCCATGTGACATCCTCAGGCCATACAGTAGTTCACGTATTAGGCGGATGTGGCCCACATAACACATACCTGCATATGTGGCCTACAAGGATAAATAAATTGAGAACCACTGGCATAGTGGTTCAAGTCCAGAATTGGTGGGAGGGGAATCAAGGCCCTTCTGCGCTACCAGGCCCTCCTGCTCTCCCAGGCCCTAGGGCAGCTCTTTCAGGCGTATGACCTGGGTAACAGTACCACCCGGCCTAGTCCAAGACCCACCAGAAAGGTGTCAGGAGGTTCCCTCTCCCACACACGAGTGGATGCTCTGCTGTCTCTTCTGCAGTGGTTTGCAGCGCTGAATGGAGCTTGACTTTGGGGTGGCCTGAGGCTCCAACACTATCCCAGCAAGAGCTCCCAGTGCAGGTCTGCTCCATTGCACTGACCGCAAGCCGTAAGCTCTGCCACACCATTTTAAGTTCCACCCCCATTGAGAGAATGCCCAGCAGTCATGGTTGGGTGCAGCTTCCTGTTACCAGAGCTGCTCCCAACAGCCTGTGTCCTGTTCCTCAGTGTGGGGAATGAACAGCTCATCACAGGGGTTCATTTCAGTTAGCTTTAGTACTTCATATTCTTCTCCTTTAGGAGCTCAGCCAATGTCTGGGTGTTTGAGACCTTCTTCTGTCAAGTTTTTTTTCAATAGGAACATTTTCATTGTGTCCTGAATGGCCTTTGGTTGGACTTAGTTTGTTTGGTTTTTGTTTCTATCTTTGTCTTGATGACAGAATTTGTCTTATTTTAAAAAGCATCTCAATTTAATGTCCCTTGGGAAAACTGGCTCAGAATGGAGAAAGGGGAAAATACCACCTAATGAATCACTAGCTCCAAAGCATTTTTTTTTGTAGGACTCTCCTGAAAGTACTGAGCAGGCTCAATCCCATTTAACATGCAAGATCTGGCAAGATAACATCCCTAAGTAATATGGCTGCAAGCCAGATGACTTATTACGTTCCTCAACAATCTTGCATTCCTTTCTCTTCCATTGCATTTTCCAATTAGAGATAAGCAAATTGCAGAACGCGCAGAAAAAAGAAAATTTGCTATCTACAGTGTCTGAGTTTCACTGAGATACAGGAATTAAACATCTCCAAATCTCATGAAACTTGAAAACTTTTTTGCTCACATATTAACTTGGTGGATTTTTCAAGATATTCAATGAAATCCATTTGTGTCCTTCAGGTCAGAGTTTAGCTTTTCTTTTATGCATCATTTAATACACTGGCTTAGGGTGTTGCTTTTTTTTTTTCAGTGTCGTTTTCTGTGTTGGTCTCCTATCCCTAAAATACAGATGGGAAAGGAAAAGCTTTTTGAAATAGTTAATGATTTGTTAAACTGTTACATGTTAAAACTAGATACATCCAGCGTTTTAGGAAATACACACAAAAGGGGTTGCATTGTGTGAATTATTTTCCTATTTGAAACACAGAATCTCTCTCAAATGGCTTTAAAACCCATATTGTAGTAATGTATCCAGTTTGTTCCATTAACTACTCACAGAATCAACTGGAGAACTGCTGTTATTAATTTCAATGGAAAGCTAAAATGTGGTTCATTTTCTGTAATTGCAGGCCCATAGCCTAAAGAGCCAGCAAAAGCTTTTAATCTGAGGCATTTTTAGAAGGGTCTGATCAGAATTACATTTAACATCTTCATAAGGTGAGTAATTATGAAAGCTTCAATAACAAAGATAGTCAAAGAGCTGCACTCTGTATGATATAAATTTCCCATGCTGTAACCAAATGGCTCTCTTACCTGCCCGCCCACCCACACATACCTACAATTATGTACCACGTGATCGGCAACAGTCAGAAATATGGCTTTGTTTTTTGTTTTGGCATAAAGTGAGCTCCAGAAGATTATTAGGACATAACCTCAGCTGGCCTGGTAAATGCACCACCCTGAGATAATTACTAGTGAAGAGATTTACCTGGGCCTACGGGCCATCCTAATCCTTTCACCCATTCCTTCCTGTTGGGTCTTGTTACTCCCACATCCTACTTTCCACCTAGTGCTGTAGTCTTCCATCATTGTTTGGGCTACAGGAGACACCAGGGTTCTCCAGGGAGAGCAAACAATCTTCCATAACTAGCCAGAGGAGGGTGCTAATGTGTACTGCTTGTTGGTAGCAGTTTCAGAGGCTGTGAATGTGGACTGAGCCATATTGTGTGACCCACCGTCCCCTCAAGTCAACAAGAGCCCCGAGGAGGTTCTCGAGAAAAGGTCTCCCATATAAACAGCGAAGATGTCTGGGGTGGGGCAGTACCATTACAAGGATGGTAATTAAATAGCTACCTCCAAAGATGAAAGACACTGGCTTTTGAGTGTGCTACAGCAAACCCTCCAAGATCTGGTTTCTTGTACAAACGTGAGCTTTGGGCCAAAGAAAGGGAAAAGAAACCCTTGAAGTGAATGGAAAAGGTGAGCTAAAGCAGACAGCTCAGTAGACAAACACAGTTATGGATTGTTTGAAGGCAGTGAAATACATTAAATCATCCTAAAACCATGATCGCTGTATACTACACCATTAAAGTGTCATCTGGTGTAACAATATAAGCACAAGGTTGTTAATAAATCTCACATGGTTGGAATTACTCAGAGGAGAATTTCTTACCTATTAATTCCTTTCTGTGTCCAGGTAACTCAGTCTACCCCAATGAGTAACCCCTTCCTCCTGTGCCCAGCTGGTGTGTTGATCTTGCATCTCTGAGTCTCTGGTTAGTGTTCCCCCAGGTAGTAGCTATGCTGGAGAGAGTGCACACTGGTCAGACAGAATGGGCAGAGAGTAAAGCTGAAGATGAAAAAGGGAGAGGGCAAACCAGAGGAAGCACATTTAATGCTGAGCGATTGGAACATGCAAATAGGCATCCTTGAAGAGGCCACATCCAGATAGTCTGCTGGACTGATGGGCCTCGTGGTCTGTACTTTGGACTTCTCTCACCTCACAAATTGGTTCTGCCATTTTTAGTTCTGGGCAAAGGCCCTGGGGTTCTGCTCAAACAAACAACAGCTCAGAGTCATTTGCTTGTAACTACAGTGACTTCCAGGGTCTTGATGAGAAGCAATAGCTGCATGGTCCCGCTGGCAGACAGCATGGAATAGCTCCCAGAGCAGAAGGTGGCAGGGGGAAAGAAGAGTTCTGAAAAACCCCTCCCCTCTAACCAGCAGGGCCCAGGTGTGCTGGGTGATTAAAATCCATCCCTAGGGAACACCCACAACCCTCACTCCTTCAGCTGCTGGTAGGGAGGGAAGGCAGAGACTGACAAAGAGAAGTGCTGGGCTTGCTGGTGCTAAGGAAGGAGGTGGGGGAATCTTTGAAAAGGAGCATTAACAAGCATGGCTGAGACTGGTTTTGCTGGCTGGGGGTGCTCTTAGTTTGAGAATTAGAGCTGAACGAGGCTCTGAAGGAAGTGGGCCTCTGACACACTCCCCTATGCTGGGAAGAAGTGCTCAGGAGGGCTTCTTTCCTTCCTCAAGTCAACATAAAAACAGGACTCTTTAAAAGCAATTGCTGTCAGCCTTGTCTGGCCAGAAATGTCCCCAAACCAAGGCCAACGTCAAAGGCTGAGCAGCCCCTGCTGCTTGCAGCTACTTTAATGGCCTCCTGTGAAAGGTCACTGGTAAATGAACAGCAGCATGGCACTTCTGCTGCAGCAGAGCTGGAAGGAACAGATGCTGCTACCAAACTCAGTATTTTTCTGGTTCTGTTTTAATGCTACTTGCTACAGAAATGGGAGGGATTTCTGCTTTAAGAGCCAATGCAAAAGGTCGGAGAAGCCCAGGCTAACAAGAATTAATTCTGTGTGTCCCTATTGAGCTACTTGAGACAATAATCCTCTTTGTCTTGTCCCACTGCAGGCCCCTCAGCCTCTAGTGACTGCTGTTACTCCATATCTGGATTTCAGTGCAGTACCAACCTGGCCCAAGGTACCTTCCTGGACCATTCCATGAGGCTGCGGTTCCACAATGAACCGATGGCTGACGTTCTTTAGAGAGCAAGCAGGTTGTGTGTAGCAGAAGGATTTAAGGCTGGAGGAGAGGCAGGAGAAAAGACGGTAGCTTACTGCAGAGCCTGAGAACAGGATTTCGGAGCAGAAGGCACATGCCACCCACTTCCTGGAACAGGAATGGCTATGGGAGGTGAATAGAGCTCCACAGAGAGACCTGCAATCATGGCTACAAAGTCATTGGCTTCCGCTGCCTCTCCCACCCCGTGTCCTGATTCCCCTGCAATGTAGCCTCCAGCTTGTTGGGCAGGGGGCTATGCAGTTGGGCCCATGAGCAGCTCAGCAGAGCAAGTAACCCACCTGCAGCCTTCCATCTAGACCCGGGTTGGGAGCCTATGTCCTGTGGGCCAGATCTGACCCTTGGCTTACCTTGAACCAGCTTGTGGCAAGGCTCGGGGCTTCCTCCTTCAGTGGGACAAGCCGGTGCTCATGCTTCAGCCCCATGGCTGGTCTCCAAGCCTTGTTGTCCTCTTCCACCCTGTGGGGCTGGATCACAAGGGAAGTCCCAGGGCCCTGAGGGTGGTTGGGTGTGGCCTCTGACTGACTTTTCTGTGGGGTCACTGGCCCCCCACTGATCCAGACCTTCTCACCTATAAGTGCCTCCACCCTTCTCCCTTGACATTAAATGCAGAGAAAATAGGGAAAGAAGGGTAAGAAGAACATGGGGCCAGGTGATATGCAGCGGTAGACGGGTTTCTGCCATCTTTGCACTTTGCGACACGTGTTTGTTTTATTTAGAAAATGTTCTTTCGTAACTGGTGTTCGGGGTTAGTAATGGCAACTGGCCATGGGTGACCATTGTACCGTTTCAATGTGTTTACAAGTAAAGCTTTTTTATATCATCAAGAATGTGTATTGTTATCAGTTCATCTCATCAGACAATCAACATTTGGAATAAGAAAGTTAAACCCATGATCAGGGACAGTTAGGAATTAGTAAGCAACCACAATTCCTCTAGACACTTAGATACAGAAATTCACACCTCAAGAATTTCCCTATATGAAGCAATTTTGTGAATCATCTCTAACCCCTTCCCCATTTCATGTCGTCATTTCATTCATATGTACGTTGCAAGGTAATCAAGTCCCCATGCTCCTCAAGAACTGATCAACTCCCAAATCAATTAAGTTCACCCTCCCACACCAAGTACATTCAGAGAGGTATTATTTCTCCACCTCCAATGAGCCATGTAAATCCAAATATAGAAGCATAAAACATCCCTGACTTCTGTTGCTCTGGTGCATCCAGGTTCAGCAGTGGTAGATGCACTTTCTGGCTGAGGTTACTGATTCATTGTTCCTTTGGTGTCATAGGTGCATTCAGGAGGAAATGGCTCATCTCTAGCATCACAAAAATAGTGAAGAAAGCAGCAAACTACAGTAATGAGGACAGCACTGATAACACTGGAATACAAATGGGTCTGCTGACACCACCAACAGGATTTCAGCCTGCCAAAAACACATCAAGCCAGACCATTCTACACCTACAAAGAGTGTAATTAAACTGACTTTTCCCAAGGCCTCTAAAATCCAGGTACAATTCATAAGCCAAGGCAAAAAAACAAAAACAAAAAACACGGTACATGGGGCCCCAGAATAACGGTGGGGACAGTAACTCCATTTATGACAATATCATTTGATGGGAATAGTGTCCATGAATGTAGATGCTCAAGCAATGAAAAGTCCTAGTACCATGAACTGAGTGCAGCTCATGTTGATGTTCATAAATTGCCCTCTATAATCCATGAGGCTCTTTATAACACTGGAGTTATACCCTTTGCAGTTTATGGACTCATGCGCTCCTCAAGGCAAACTATGGGCACATAAGTCCCATTAGTAGCTCTGGTGCAATTTGAAAACCCCCATTCTCTCAAAAGTAGCACTTACCTCCAGTGGCAATGGAACTATTTTTAGGGTACAGGAGACTGAGCTGTTCATCTCACCATCCCAGATTGGGGGGTCACAACTTGGGTTGCCAACTCTCCTGGACCAGATGGTGCAAACATCATGGCCACAAAAAGCATCTGGTCCAGGAGAGTTGGCAACCCTAGCAACAGCTGGAGGCAGCTGCAGAGCCATGGGTTGGCAGCAGGAGCCTGAGGGGCAGCAGTGCCTCCAGGGCAAGTGGCTGGACCCCAGAGAAGGCAGGCTGCAGAGCCCATGGGACAAGGGCACCACACTGTGTGCTCTTCTTCCCATTCCCCTATTTAGGAGCGAGGGAAAGCACAGCTTGCGTCACTTACTCCTCTGCCTCCTTCCCTCACCAGCTGGGAGTGAGAGAAAAAGCACGTAAGCTGCGTGCTTTTAGCACGCTTTTCATGTTAGCCTTCTCACATGAGTGGGAGGGGGAAAATAAAATAATAATAAAAGCCAGAGAACTTGCAAGTGAGGATGGAGAATATTTGCTAGCTCTAATACAGGCAGGTGACAAGATTTCCAAACCTGAGCGCATAGGGACAAACGCCTACATCTATAAATAAGGCACATAAATAAGTGGCTTGATTTTTCAAAAGTGCTGAGAGTCAATGGGAGCAGCCTGGCCCTCTGGGAAGTCAGGCCACTTTGATATCCCCAGACGGGGCTTTGGAGCCTTTGCGGTACCCATTTCTTTAATCTTGGTGCAAGTCTTCTAATGTTTTGCCTGACAAGTGCTGACAAATGCAAAACCCTGGTTGGAACTGTAGATAGTGCAATGTGTGGAAAACACTTCTTGTTTTCTGGCTCTGGGCCAGACAGCTCCCCTGCAGAACCAGGTAAGCGGGTGGAGGGGAGGGGTAAGAGAGGGCTGGGACCGGTTGCTGAGTGTGTGTAGGGTTGCCAGGTGTCCGGTATTGCCCTGGAGAGTTTGGAAGTTTCACCTCCTGGCAGGGGAAAAAAAATCAGAAAATACCAGCCATTTTAGGTGTCCGGTATTTTCTAATTTCTTTTACCAGACAGGAGGCAAAAATACCAGACTGTCCGGGTCAATACCAGACACCTGGCAACCCTAAACTTCTCCAATGAGTAAGGTTTTGCAGGAAATCCATGGAAATCCACTGGCATGCTGTAACAATGGTTCACTAAATATATCTAGCTAACATAACAGGGTCCTTCTCCTTTAGTGACGTCCCTAGACATTACTGTAACTACAAATAATGATATTGCTTGTCTCTGATTGATCACCGAATTATTGCTTTTATTTAATTTGATGAAAGCCTCGCACAATACCTTAGTGGTAAAGATAACCTATCCATTATGTAAAATATTTAGTTTAAAACTGGATTAGGCTCTAGTGTACCTAATGACGGAAACAATCTGGACAAGTTAATCTAATATGAATTTCCTGCTCTAATTTCCACTATAATTTGATGTTCATATCTCTGGTATTTATCACTGTTCTTCAAAGACTGAAGCTCACACCATATGTAATTCACAAAATATGCCCAGTATTCCACCTGTACACAAAAGTTTGCAGTTAAAAAGATGTGTATGTCCCAGTTTTAGTCAAACTGCATTCTTCTTCCATGATCTTCGAACTTGGGTACTTAAGACGACTGTATTTAACCAAATATACCTTTTGGAATGTCACAGGTTTTACACTACATTCATCCTCAAGGTATCCAAATACCTCACAAATAGCTTAATACATCATCAATATTCAGCAGAGGCTGTTAGCTTCTCACACACAGGAAGTCTGAGCTCTTCTAAACTGAGAAAGATTGGTCCTTCCACTAAGGGGGGGAAGGGGAGGAAAGAATGGCCTAAATCTTTGGAACCAAATACAGGTCAGAAACCTGCTTAGGTATAGATATTTCACCTAAGGAGACAAGGAAGCCAGCACCTTGTACTTTTGTAGAAAGTCCTCAGTGAAAGTCAGCCATGGCCTGGAGGAAGAGCTGGTGAAAGAAACCATCTTGAACAAGCCCTGTACCTTGCTGAATTAAGTTTTAGACTTTTTGATGCAGGTTTTCATTTATTTGTTTGTAACCTGTTCTAACTTTATTCTTTACATTTGAATTAATTGTATCCTAGATATACTGTTAATAAATGTTTTTAATGTCTTAGCCAACTTGGTGCTGTGCTCAAAAGCTAGAGTGTGTTCACCCAGTTAATATAATAAGCCCTGATGTGTTCCTGTATTTGTAGTGGAGCAAATGAGCCACGTTATTTCTCTGAACTGCTCAGAAGAAGGCAGGACATTGCAGAGCTTACATTTTTAGGAAAATAGCGGATTAGGAGTATGTGTGGGCCAACATGCAAGTAATAGCCAAGACTGATAGAAGCCAGACTGGGGTTATGAACAGGATCCTGGGGTCAGAGCTGATGAACCCATCCACGCAACCAGACACTCAAGTGTGATCTGTATGCTTGTAGGCTGGCTGGGAGCTACAGAAGTAAGGCATTGTAGGGCACCCATGGATGCTGGGCAAGTGGTAACACAACCCGTCACTAGTCCGGAATTGCATCCTAGAACTTGACAAAGGCCCATGCATAAAGTATGATTTTGAAGAGAAAAATCTCTCTAATATTTAACAAGACTCTAGTGAAGATCACTACATTGAAACATACCAAGTTTACTGTCAGTAGCCTCCCCAGGAATTGAAATTGGGGTGTGTATGTTCGAATTTATAAGGGCTGATGAGGGGTGACACCATGAGGGTGAAGGTAGGCTGTATGGCACCATAGTTCACAAAACCAAGGGGGAGGGGTGTTGGGGAAATTCGGAGCGGTATACACCTCTATGGGGGGGGGATGTAGGAAAATCCCTGTTTACTGTATTGATTGATGACAAATCTGGGAAGTAGGTTTAGACTTTTCATTGCATCTGCAGGCATTTTACAACAGGAACTTTCAGTTTTGCAATATTGAAATTTTCCCTGTGTTGTTCCTGATTCAAATAGGAATTTAGCCCTCGAAATAGTGAAGCAGATTTTGCTTCATTAGTATGCCATGAGGCAAAGTAAACTGTTTTATACTCTTAACTGAAGATCCACAGGATTGCTTAGGATAACTGTTACTTCTGGGAAGACAAAGTATACAGATTACTAGGTCCAGGACTTAATGGAATGTGCGTATGCTCAGATGCAGCAGCTACATCTGTCTATACATGAAAACCCTTATTTTTTCACTGTCATACTAGAAGGAAGCACTAATACTGGCAAATTCTGCAGATCCTTTTCCATTTTTCAGGAAATCTCTTAGCGAATGTAAGGCTTCCTGATCCTTCTACCTACTGGGCCATGTCCTATCAAGAACCACAATCTAGGATCTGGTCAGTGCATCTAATGAAGTTTTAACCAGATCTTCAAAAGGTTGCTCTTTACCTTCCTTACAAAGAATCATTCCTACTTGAGGGCATAAAGCTGCCTTTCCAGTAAGGTTGTATGCATTTTCCTGTACCAAACCTGGATTATAGCAGAGTCCTTGTGATGATCAGCACCAAGAAATTGCCCTTGTGGTAGAGTACTGGAATGTGCAGGTTTTCCATTATTTTCTGAAGCTTTTTGGTATTACCCACTGCTGAAATGTGAGTTTGACAGATAACTGAGGTGTTCTAGTTTGGTAAATCTCATGTTCCTATTTTCTCATGAATGTGCTCTGAGATTTTTCTGTAAAGTTCTATAACTGTAACTTGTGTCTAACCAGAGAGAGAAATATATCCCTAAGTTGAAGGCAATTTCACTTACATATATTCTTTGTAAAGAGTCATACAATACTGAGCTGATGAAATGGATAAAATGGACTTTTATTTTCATTCATTCTTCAATAATACCACACAATTAGATAGAAGTATCCAAAAAAAATCTTGAAATAATTTAAATGCAAGGCACAGAAGAACAACCTGACAAAGAAATTGCAAAATCATAAGAGAGGGAGACCCTTGGGAACAAGTTTCCATCACAAGATATTGTGATCAAAAGCTACTGCCCAGTGGAATAAACCATATAAGCACAACTTAAGCTAAACCATGCTTTCATGATAAAAAAGAAAAAAGGGTAAAAATTAGATTTTTTTTTCAAATGTTGAAGATTCTGTCACTTCAAATGAAATATTTTAAATGCAACACACTGGTCAATACATTTCCTAAATGCTATGCAAAAATGTAGTTGGCAAAACTTCGCATTAAAAACAAAACATACAGTTAAACTATATTTGGATTGGAGGAAACCTTGTTCTCACCTTAGCTGGGGATATCAAAGAAAGGCAGTTTCTGTCTTCTTCAAAAACAAATATTCTCTATACAGTAATATACTGCATGGGAAATTGCTCTGTATCTTGATAGTGTGAAAGCAAACATCATACACCACAGAGAGGAATAAAACTACTTAATTCATAAGAGCTTTTACATTTTTGGCAAGAGATGGTAGCTTTATTTTTTAAACAAAGCTACTGGATTCACTGACATGCGATAATATGCCCCAGCAATATAGCTGCTAAGTTTGAAAATAAAATTCATGCTTCACAATTGAAATATGCAGTGATTATGAAATACATTCGTTGATAATTAATACCATCATTATTACAACAGAGAGGTCATTCATAAATTAGTTCAGATTCTGAACTTGGTTTCTAAATGGAACGCTTTTTCAAGTATGCAGAATATTAACAATATATAGACTTTGTTACAGATCAGCACATTAGTTGGTGTGCTTTTTAAAAAAAAAAAAGAGTACTTATCCTGCAAACATTATGGACAAAGCAAAACTTGCAAGTTATAGGTTTGCTTTAAAAATGCTAAATGTCATTAAAGATATAAAATATTATAGTTAACAGCAATTGAGTGGCAGGTGTTTGCCAAAGAAAAATTATTTCTCAAATGCAAGACAGGTCTTTTTAGTATTTTATATGAAGGCATTTCTCAGCAAGCAACAGAATAAGCAAAAATTTTGAAGTTAACTTTGCGCTTGGAGTCCCATCTTCTTGCTTTTATACAGTAATGTCCATTTTCATAAACAGCATTCGTCTTTTTCTAAATACCTCTCTGATTTACAAGTTGTCACAATAATATTTCTACACAAGAATAAAAAGAGCTACCGACAATCACAATATAAACTGTAAAAACGGTTTTAGTAAAAATGTTCATCAAAATTTTCTGACATAGCAAAACATTCATTTGGAAAGTAAACTCTAATACAGCAGGCCATTCGATCAAAGGTGACCCAGGCATTTTTCTTGTTGCCATCATTATGACTAATTATTTCCATATTCCTTTGCATTATAGGATACAAACTTTGAAACATATTAAATTATTTTCTAGCAAAGAGTCTGATTATTGCACTTTATAAAAATTCCAGTAATATCAGGCTTTTGTACTACTCTTTTGTGAACACTGATGACCTGCAACAAAAACTATGGGACGAAACACTTCCTTATGAGCAAGACAGGTCCTTAAATTATTTTAACATACTGGAACAAGATGGAAACACTCACAAAAATGAAAAATGCATTCCTTTTCATACCAGTTTTGATTCACAGCAGCAATGGGTAGAACTTTAACTGCATTACTGACATGAACCTTCTCTCAGGGAAAAGAGAGTACGAAGTTTACCATTTAGTGTTTCAATTTGGAAAAATTCTAAGAGAAATCAGAAATACCACAGAAGCTTTCTGCTGACTGTCAGAATATTACTGTCTGGGAAGGCTTAATGACAATAACATCCTAACCTGCATGTGTCAGCTCTTAAACAATGAGCACATCAAACTTGATAGATATGGCTGTTTCAACATGGCAACACAGGTACAGTAAGGAGGTTGAGTATCCCCCCCTTTAAAAAAATGAATGTAGCAGTTTTTGGCCCTGCTTATTACCAGCTCTATCAGTAAAAAAATGGAGGTTTTGTACCAACCATGTAGAAAATCAGCTTATTGAACCAAAACGGTTTTACAAATCTATATGAGGCTTCCAGGCCAGCAAACAACAGTCAAAGTTACTTTGTTTCTCTGCTCCTTTAGCATAGGGACTAGTGAGGAATGGCTCATGCCCACTGTGGATAGTCCATTTACAGCAACAATCATGTCACCACACCTAGAAAAAGAAACAAAATGGAAAGCAGCTGATGAACAATAGTACACAACAACTTAACACAATGAGTAACAGATGGCATTCTGTAGTTAGGGCCTGAGGTTTCTATTAGACTTGAAGTTCAGCTGCTAGAGCTAAAAGCATTCAATTTAAAAAAAAATGAAGTATGACCTTCCACTGTAAGTAGTATGTGGAATTCTTGAACCCCTGGGGTTCAGCTCTGGTGTAATTCCCACACTAACTCTAAGGCTATGTCTACACTTGCGGCTTCTTGAGCAAGTAATATGCAAATGAGGCTAAGCGTGGAATATCGCCGAGCCTCATTTGCATACCTAATGAGCCACCATTTTTTTCAGAAGAGGCTCTTGCGTAAGAAGGAGCATCTATACTGCCCCTTCTTGCGCAAGAAAAACCCTCTTGCGCAACGCCATTCTTCCTGAAAAGTAATAGGTGTAACGGCTTTGCACAAGAGGGGTTTTTTGTGCAAGAAGGGGCAGTGTAGATGCTCCTTCTTGCGCAAGAGCCTCTTCTGAAAAAAATGGTGGCTCATTAGGTATACAAATGAGGCTCGGCGATATTCCACGCTTAGCCTCATTTGCATATTACGTGCGCAAGAAGCCGCAAGTGTAGACATAGCCTAAGAGTTTGCCTATGGAAAGATACCAGGATTGATGCAAGAATGGAAGAGGGAGAGAGAAAAATAATCATTTTACCTGGGTTAAGTAGCAGATATAAATATTTATATGTATATATATTTTATGATAAAACATATACGTGTGTATAGTGTAACACACACTTACATATAATATGCATTTACTGCATATGGCTGTTAAACACTTTCCAACATAATACCCCGTTTATGGTTGCTTATAACTTTACCAAACTTAACTATTCAGTAAAGTTTCACATGCCAGGTGCCTGCTTCAGGATGTGCATGTAGTTTGAAAAGTTAAATTTGGTAAAGTCTCTCTCTCTCTTGCTCGTGCGTGCACACACATATACACAACTTCAGCTTTACTGGTTAAGTTTGGTAAAGTACATATACTGTATATAGGAAAGTTTTAACTAAAGCAGCGCAACTGTTTCTAAAAATGAAGTTAATAGAAAATATGTAGTTTTGCCCATGTTAAAAAAAATCCTGCAGCTATTTAATTGGGAAGACGTACTGTCCTCATGCTTTGGAGCAGGGATTTAAAATTAGGCAGGGAAAGCATCTTTTGCCATTTGTATGAAAAGTTGCCCTAATCTGGTCAAGTTATAAACATCTGAAAAATCTCAATTTGTACATGCTTGGTGGAGACTTGTTTGAGTTTAGCAACCACATTCTCTTTGGAGTCTTTCTGCACACGGCATGCTCTCTCCCTGCGCTGTTCCTTTCTGTGACTTCACAGCCCATGTTCTATTCACACAGCATGCTCCAAAACCATGTTGCAGGGGATGAGCAGTACTTCCCTGCAATTGCTTCTCCTGGGCATACCAGAATGCTCTGTTCTTTATTTTCAATATTCCTTGGGCTCTTCCATAGGCAGGGTAGGAGGAAGCAGCCTGACTCAGAGTGGTGAGAAGCAGATGGACAGTGGCAGGGAAGAACATTTCCTAACTTTTAAGGTTACAAAGTCACAAACTCAATGCTTTTTTCATATAGTTGTTTTAATGTAATTGTATACTAAAGTACAAACAATAATTTATAGGGCCATTTAACAACAAGTACAGTATGCTTAGGTACTTGAGAATATTATTTCATTTGATATTTAAGGATCTTTAAAACTTATTAGGCTACTGCTATACAGTATATGACCAGGGAAATCCCATTCTCTGGAATAAGGCATGCAGAATTATAAATGCAGTTTTTCTTAAGCTACTTTGTAAAGCAATAGTTATAAAGAGATTTCTGTGTTGTAAACTTTCATGAGTCACACAGAGCTCCCAAAACCCCAGAGTATCAGTCTTAACCGCTTGCTATTGTGATGATTTGAGTCATAAAATGACCTCTAGTCCCCATATCATTGGAAATGTGCATTAAGCTGTTCTGAAAATAAATGTTGTAATCATCACATAATTCATATCTACCCTGTATGTAAAACAAATATGGTACTATCTTCTACTCATGTTTTCAAACCTTCGTGGTCCAATTTACAAACAATGGAAGCTTTAATGGGCATTTCAAATTCTGATCTGGATGGACTCTAAGTTCAGCCAAAATAAACACCCAAATGCCAGATTTGGGGATCCTACTAAAATACCATGTCTGAAAATTGGATCCTACATGTTCATTGACTCTCAGTGATCTTGACTAGGTAACTGTTCTAGCCTTTTCTCTACACGCTTCCTCCCTGCTTTATTATAATATGAGGCTCCTCTCACTTTTGTAATCCTACCCGAAGTAGGCAGAGAGCACTGTGCAACAGGCTCACTTCCCAATTGCTCCCTTTGAAGAGGGAACATCAGTACAAGTTATGGGGGAGATGGGTCAAGTCAGCACCACTGGCTGATAGTAGAACACGTTTCCAAAGAAAGGCGGGGTAAGGAAAAATGATGGGGAATAAATGTTCGCACAAGTTCTGACTGATCCCACTTCATCCCAGCCAAAAATCCTTCAGACTTCTCAGCACAGCACCTCGTAGATGTGCCAGGCTTTTTTAGGGAGCTGGCCAGCTCCTAAAAAATACCTGGATATTAGTCAGTGTCCCCAGGATTGTATGGAATGTGACAAATCACTTCATGAAATATGCCTTATCACTTTGCCCATGCTACAGGCAGTCCCCGGGTTACGTACAAGATAGGGACTGTAGGTTTGTTCTTAAGTTGAATCTGTATGTAAGTCGGAACTGGCGTCCAGATTCAGCCGCTGCTGCAACTGACCGCCAGTTCTGACTTACATACAGATTCAACTTAAGAACCCAAAGTCAGCTGCTGCTGAAACTGATCAGCAGCTGATTCCAGGAAGCCCGGGGCAGAGCAACTGTGCCTTGGGCTTCCTGTAGTCAGCGCTGGTCAGTTTCAGCAACGGCTGACTTGGGGACGTCTGGGGCAGAGCAGCTGGGGTGCTGCTGGGTTGCTCCAGTAGCACCGCTCCTCAGCGGTACTGGACCAACCCAGTAGCACCCCAGCTGCTCTGCCCCAGGAGTCCTGATTCAGCCGCTGCCAGAGCAAAGCCTCAGAAGCGCGGGACCCCGCCGCTGCTGCGGGTTTGCTCGCGGTGCCCCTGGTCTGCTGGGGACCGTCTCCAGCAGACCAGGGGCACCGTGAGCAAACCCGCCGGGGCTGCGGCTTTGCTCCCGATGCCCCTGGTCTGCTGGAGACAGTCCCCAGCAGACCAGGGGCACCAGGAGAAGCTTTTCTCGCCCCGGAGGTCGAGGTGGCTGACCGCTGCCTGTGAGTTCCGGGGCGAGAAAGTCCCGTTCGTAAGTGCGGATCCGACATAAGTCGGATCCGCGTAAGTCGGGGACTGCCTGTATTTGTAATACCATTTAAAAAAGAAATGGTAATACTTACTTTAATCTTCCGTCAAAGTATGCTGGAGTTCCAAGAACAATCGTTTTAATGAAGAAAGGCTGGTTTGTATGATTCTCCTCATATCCACCAACAATGCTAAAGCCCCAGCTTCCTAAATTGCTCCTCCGTAGCACTACATCATGGCAGCTATGTAGGCAGCTGTGAGGTGAGAGTGAAATATGGAAGGAGAAAAAACACATACCATAGTAATGAATGTGTCAAATGTTTAATTAAGGAAGGAACATTTTGGGGGTAGAGTTATCCATTGCTTCTCTAAATGAATACTGTTGTGCGATGCATTGAAGCACAGGAAGCATAATTGAGCAGCAACATGTGGTCGTTTGTTATATGTGAGCAATAAATGACGACCAGATCTTGTGACACAGAGGTATTTATCAGAATTGAAAGCAGCTTATTGTAATTATCTATCTCACAAGACATTATGACTATTTTACAGGAAATTACATAAAGACATCTCGTACAGAAAAACCTAGAGGAAATGAAAGAGGGCCTGATCCTGGAAGCCCTTTTTACAAAGGGAAATGTTTGTTACTGTGTGTAGTTCTATTCACTTCAGATTTATATTATGGTCTCAGGGCTGACTGTCAGATTTGGTCTCTCCCATAGTTAGCTGCAATGGGAGATTAAAATGGATCATTATGTGAATTTATCTGACACAAGCCCATGTATGGTCACCCTTGAGCCATGCACACTAAACTGATACTGAACTCAATCAATCCTATGGGATCATCAGAAGGCCTTTGAAAGTGAATCCCGCATGGTTACTATACTGCCTCATGAGGACTGCATCATCGTCAGTGAGGAAGGATGCCTTCAGTAAAAGGAAGGCACAAAAACAGCTGCATGTTTCAAGACACCCACTGAATGGACACATTCCACCACTCAAGAGGCTGAAGTCCAGAAAGTGTTCTGCCTCTGTAAGTTCCTTGTCCCAAAATACCACTGTGCAAGGCTACAGTGCAAAAAACGGGGGAGGGAGATACCAATGGTCTTGGAGAAATTGGTTCCTTCAAAATAACTCCCACCAGCTACTGACCTTGAATGAAAACACGGCTATTCTCTAAATTGAGTGGGAGCTGGAGTGGCAAAGTTTGGTGACAATATGATCAAGTGGCAGCTGAGGAAAGACCCCAGATGTGAACGTGGAGAGTCTAGGCAAAACACTTGAATGCTGCTTCAGTGCCCCATCAACATCCCTTTTGCCAGAGGAACTATTCGAGATAAGTAACAACAACAAATTTTGGCTGTGGTTTTGGACCAATAAACTATGATGATGGTTTCAGGATTTCCTTCTGATACCATCACATTCTACATGCTTTCTGTGGTTGCATCTGCAAACTGTAGGTATTACCCTGGAAATCCTTACTATTAAGGATAGGGCTTACTATAGTGCAGAGTGAGTTTAAAATTCACAGGACTATGCACAATAATAAGCACTACCCTTGATAGTAAGCATTACCCAAAATTAGGCCCACAGTTTGTCAATGCAACTACCAGACAGTGAAGAATGGGATAGGTGAAATCTGGTGATATCAGGCAGTCCAAAAGTTGGGAAAAGGAAGTGGGTTTGTGGCAAATTTCAAATAGATATATTTGTGTTTGATGGAATTGATGTTTGGTTTTCTGAGTTATATATCTGTGATCTGTGGATGCAGATTGGTCTGTTCTAACTTTTTTCTGCATGTGTGCATAAGACGTGTGATAAAAGTCAATGATTTTTAAGGCTATATCTTTCTATTCTATGAAGTTATTCATTTGCTTTTCTAAACTTTGTTTTGTATATTAATACAGGGTGATTTGGGTAAGTGTTCTATGTTTCCTGTTTAAAACTTTATAACTAAGGAATAAAAATGACAGCTTACATTCCTCCTTACATTGAGATGGCTGTGTCACACTTTTCTCAAGGTTTCCAAAGGGATAATCAGTGTCGTCTATATTCCGGCTGCTTGTAAGTGGATTGTAAATTGAATGTCAGTGCAATAGATAGGCAGCAATCTAGCAGGTGCCATAACTAAACTGTTCTTTGCTTTAGCATTTAAAATCAGTTTTAACATCATATTATTAAAACTGCTGCAGCAGCACAAAATAAAACCACACTAAAATGAACTGTTATTGCGTCTGAATGCCTGTATAAGAAAGAAACCCTTAAGCATGTCTCTTCTCCCCTATATACGCCACATAGATATTTTTATAAAACATTAGGAGAGTGAAATAGCCAAATACAGCGGTTCGTGTAAACATGAGTTTAAACAGATCATTCACTAACGAGTACCTTGGAAGCCCCAGCCACATGACCCACGAAGGTGACCAGCTGGCATCATATTCATTTTCACTGATTGTGCTTGGTTGTCCCTCATTAGTTTGAGTTTTTTCTTCAACAATCTGGACCTCCAATGTTTTGAGTGCCACCACTGAAGAGGTAGCACTGGCTTTGAGCATAGCCACTGCCTCACTATGACTTAGATTGGTCAGATCAATGCCATTAATATTCAGCAATACATCACCTGTTTAAAAAGGCACAAATAAGAGTACAAGTCATGATGTGGCCTATTGAACAATTGTCTTTCTGTGCTAATACATGGCTTGTACTTATAACACATTACCCAGGGCCTGGTCACATCACTGTGTTATCTTATTGTTTCTCACTATCTAGGTCCAGGAACGATCAGACATGTGAACTGCAATGTATTAACACTATAGCCTCATGTGGACAATGAAACATAATTTGTAAGATCTTTCACGGCTGCATATTTCTGCAGAAACAGAAATGCTGTGCTTGGCTAACATGCTCTGCTAGCATGCCAGTAAGAGGTGTAAATGATCTATTAGGTCAAGCACCTCTTCTACCTTCAGTAACAGAACTTCCCTGCTTGGATTGATCCCTATGGTATATCCTCCAGTGCTTTGTTCAATCCACATTTAATGATTCAAACACTGGAGCTTCTATCACTCCCACTGGAAACTATGCTCACCATTAGAGATTTTTTCCCCTGACTTGTGTTCCTTTTCTGAATTTATCCCATTACTCACAATCATCCCGCAGTGTTTAAAAGGAAAAGGAATGGCACAAGCTGTAGCGTGAGGGAGAGGGAAAGTCTTGCAGAAGGTAGCACAGCAAGTGGGACATGAGAAGATTACCCCCACCTCCCTCACCACATGTCCAATCAGGAAGGACAAAATAAGGATCACACAGGACAGATTATTAAGGAAAAATCAGCTCTGGGAAAGCATGAGCATCTGTAAAAAGAGTATAATGATCTGGAAAGAGTCTAAAATACAAAGTTTTCCTAAAAGGATTTTTCTTGTGAATATCTTAAAAGAAGGAGAGAAACACTTATTGTCTGACTGGTTACAGTATTCCTGCTGCAGTGCAGAACAAAACCACAAAAACACAGGACTCAATGACACAAGATATGAGAATCAATCACTTTCCAGAAACTTTTTGCCAACTTCGCCAACTTTGGTAATGGTCCCAGGCCGGCTCTGCCCCCAGAAGGGGCACAGCCTCAGGCAGAAGAGGTGGTTCCCTCTAGGCATTGTGTGCCGCTGGGCGAGGGGAGAGGAAACTTTGCACACTCCTCTGCCGGATGGGGGAGCATGCAAAATCTCTCAGCCTCCACCCCCACCAAGTCAGGGGTGTGCTGTGCCCAGACAGAACCACCAACCATTTTGAACAGCTGGCTGTTTTATCTGGTGTGAGTGCCCCTGACAAGGGGGAGGACACTCTGTCCACGTCCTGATTGGCTTGGGGGCAGGAGAGCGTGCAAAGTCTCTAGCTCCCCCACCCCACCCTGCCAGGGCTGCGCGGCACCCAGAGCAAACTGCTAGCCATTTTGAACAGCTTTCTCATGTGCCCCTGGTGGGAGATGGAGGAGACTTTGCATGCTCCCCCGCCTCCAGACCCTTATTGGCCTTGGAGCAGGATGGACCGCGGGCCAGATCAAATGGTTTGGAGGGCCGGAATCATCCCACAGACCATTATCTTACCCACCCCTGGTTTAGGAGGTACTGAAGATATTACACAAGGAGAGAGCTGGTTTCTCAGACAGGTACAGGACCTAACTCATGTGACCAAAGCCCAAACCAGGAAGTGTATGCTGAAGTGAAAAATATCCGGCAAGACTAATTCATAGGGGGATTCCAGTCAGCTTTAAAGAATATAACCAGCCGTTTCCTGATCTCATCAGGCTTCCCCGGTTAGCCTTATCTACACAGTCATTTCCTAAGCCAGGGGAATGTGGCATTGTACAGCGAATTTCCAGTAGTGGAAATTTTGAGAGAAGCATTTATCATTGCTACATTACAGCTGTTGAGAAACCTTATGTTACCTCGCAAAACAAATTTATCAGAAGAATATTTGGAAGATGCGTACACTGCCATTTGAGTCAAATCCTACCTCGTTTGATCCTGCCATCTCTTGCAAGACAGCCATGAGGTTGCACACTAGTAACGAAGATTGGCAGTTCACCACTTTTGCTGCCTCGACCTCCTGCCACTGTCATTCCAAGGGATTCGTGTGGTTCTTTTTTCACAGTAATGTGCTTTTCTTGGCATGTAACACACTGGGATAGATCCTGCAAGAAGATACTTTATTTTAAAATTGATGCTTAATAGGTTCATAATCTATAATTAGGTAGTTAAACAGAGCAGCCTGATTTTCAAAAGTGATCAGCACTTTTGAAAAATCACACCATTTATTTAGGTACCTAAATATTGATTAGGGTGGAGGAGGAAGGTTGGGACTTGAACTGCAGCGGCGGGGGGATGGGGGGACGGGGACTTGAACCCACCACCCTGAACTCCCCAGGCAAATGCCCTATCCTCCTCCAGATGGTCTAATTTTAAGCATCCATTTTTAAAAACTCACTTCTAATTTACTTATAATATGCTTAGAGCCTTGGTGTCCAACCAGTTCTGAAGCGACACAACACTTAACCAGCCATATAGCCACATTATTCAAGACAAATAGCTAGTGGCTAGTGTGTTGGACACCATGGTCTTAGAGAGTATTGCACCACATTGAATACTGAAGATCTGCAATACAAAGTTTGTGCTGAGGCTCAAAATCCATATGTTCATATGGCTAAGTGTCCCAGCACTGAGAAACACTAGACTTTTGTGTTTTGGTGGAAGTCCCACATATTAAGTGCATCTTTTTTGTAAATATCTTAGGGACCAAACTCTACTGACGCAACGTGAAATGAAAGAGCACATGTACTTCAAGGGTGAAAAGCTGACACATCTTTTGAATAGTTTATTTTTATCCTTTCAATTTTTTCTTTTTTTTTACAGTTTGTCTCCAGAATCAAGTTTGGTTTCATACCATCAGGAGGGTTTAAACCTGAACTAAGGGTAAATCTACACTTGCACCTTAGTTTGAACTAGGGATGCAAATGTAGGCATTCTAAATAGTCAGTGAAGTGGGGATTTGAAGCAAAAAATGAAGAGTAACGTTAGTTCAAACCAAGGGGTTTGGTTTGAACTAACGCATCTCGGCACGCACTTTCACTTTCGAAACAGCTGTTTATCGGAGTAACGTGCCGGCGAGATCATGCTAATGAAAAGAGGGATATTTAAATCCCCGCTTCGTTGACTATTTTGAATGCCTACATTTGCATCCCTAGTTCGAACTAGGGTGCAAGTGTAGACATACCCTAAGAGCGTGTCTACACATGGAATTATTCTACAATAGCTATCCTGATTAAGTTCCTGTGTAGATGGTCTTTTTCTGGAATAAAACTGCCATATTCCCAATTAGTTTAATCTACTCTGGAAGTAGATTAGGCTAATTTAGCATAAAACATTCTTGTTTATAGAATAAGAATGTCCCCACAGCTGTCTTTAACAGCTATTCCAATTTAAATTAACCTTAATCCAAATTAATTTATGTAGAGAAGACCAAATGTATTTAATTTGCTTAAATGCCTAAAAACTCCCATACTTAATGACATATTAAAAACAGTCCACATTTACCACCACTGATCATTTTAAATGTACAGAAGGCTTAGAGGTAAGCTAAAATTTCATAAATAAATTATACAATCTATTATAGCCTTCCAGTTGCAGTTATTTCTTCCCCACACGTGAAAAACGAAGCAGTGTCCTTTTATATTCCCAATGCACAAAGCCAGGAGTAGTTTCATATTAATATGTCAGACACATGCCATTGTACATATATAAAAGCAGCTTATTTTTAATTCTGTCAGGCTTTGGGACCATTTACTTGCTGGTGTTGTATAATTATGAAAACACAGCAGTCTTTAAGACTGCAAACTTCAAAACCAACTCTGCTTTTCTTAGATGACAGAGGTGTGCAAATGAACTACATGATGAAACCCCTTTCAGCCCTTTTCTGAAATCTCTCAAATTTTGGAAGAAAATCCTTGCAAAAACATAAAGTGCTCACACCTTAAATGATGAAACAAAAGACAGGACTATGCAGCACTTTAAAGACTAACAAGATGGTTTATTAGGTGATGAGCTTTCGTGGGCCAGACCCACTTCCTCAGATCAAATTGTGGAAGAAAATTTTTCCACAATTTGATCTGAGAAAGTGGGTCTGGCCCATGAAAGCTCATCACCTAAATAAAATAAATAAATTAATGGAAATTGCCTATCTCTTAGAAGTGGAAGGGACCTTGAAAGGTCATTGAGTCCAGTCCCCTGCCTTCACAGCAGGACCAAGTACCATCCCTGACAAATTTTTGCCCCAAATTCCTAAATGGCCTCTGCAAGGATTGAACTCACAATCCTGGGTTTAGCAGGCCAATGCTCAAACCACTGAGCTATTCCTACCCCCCCCCAAAAAAGTCTTGTCTTTAAAGTGCTGCATAGTCCTGTCTTCTGTTTCAGCAATCATCTCTACAGCTACATCTCTATTACCTTAAATGATGGACATTGAATTAGGCTATCAACAGCATTTGCTGGAAAAAGGACAGAAAGGAGGTCTAGTAAATGCCTGACGCTCTAGGTACTTATAGGATTAAATGAACTTGAAGAGCCAGAAGTTGTATTTTTGGAACTACCAAAATGTCTGAAGCATAAGCTTGGAACAATCAACAGTATTTTATTTTTATAAGGGGTCTTGTGCATAATGCCACACTAGATCCATGGAGTCTCTTCCTTCTCTCCTTCACCCCATCATATAAAAGCCACTGCAATAGCCACAGATCTCTTACCTTTGATTCAGGGAAGAAAAAACATGACTTTTCTGCCAATCAAGGGTTGCCAGATGGTTTCAACAAAAATACTGGACACACTTGACATTACATCACAGTCTACATTACATCTTATTTAGAAAATACTGGACATTTATATTTTCTCATTTATATTTTCTCAATTTGTTTCCTGAACAGAAAGCTCAAATACTGGACTGTCTGGTTCAAAACAGGACTCCTGGCAACCCTACCAATCAATGACAATTTGTTTCTATGGCTGAGGAATATGCTCCAGCTCCTAGCATCTTGCAATTCAATCACTTGCACAGCAGGAGTCCAAAGGGTGCTCCTGAATGGTAACCCTCCCACATGGTAGTAACACATAACCCACTTTCCCACATGTGATTCCAGAAATAGTTTGAACTTATACACAAGACTTTCAGGTGTTGCTATAGCCAGCAAATCCAAATACTTGCGACTGCTATTACATTTTCTCTTCAAGTGGAGAAAGAGAGAAACACTAACCTTATGCGAACTGTGTCTGCTGTGGAACAGCTGTTGCGCTTGGTAATGGTTGCTGTTGTGAGTCCCTGCTTCTCTGAGAATAGCGACTGTCTGCGATTTCACTGGTCTGGAGATTGTTAAATTCACCCTTTCCCCACTAGCCTGAGGGATATACATGCAAAATGAAAATGACCATAAAGTTCACATTGTACTATTAGTAATTAGGAGACAAGGGAAGATCTGGGTTTGATTCCTGGTGCTGCCTCAGACTTCTTGTGTGATGTTGGGATAGTCATTTTTTTCCTGCCTTCCCATCTATACAATGGAGATGTTAATACTTTCATTCTCATCCCTTCTCTTGCCTATTTAGACTGTAAACTCTTTGTAACAGGATCTGTCTCTATGCATATGAACATCACCTAACACACCGAAACCCCCAGTTTCAGTTGGTCTAGGCCAGGGGTCTCCAAACTACGGCCCGGGGGCCGGATGCGGCCCGCGAGGCCCTCTCATCCGGCCCGTGGAGACCTTTTTGGATTCAAAGGCAGAAGAAGTGAGATTGTTTCAAAACCCATTTGAAGCAGATGTGGCCAGTTGCCCAGATGAACTGCAGCTGGAAGTCATTGAGTTGCAAGCAAATGACCTCCTTAGGGACAAGTTCAAAACAGGACTGGTGGGTTTTTACCAGTTTTTGCCCAAGGAAGACTTTCCTAATGTCAAAACTTTTGCATCAAGGTACCTTTCAATCTTTGGAACAATCTAGGCACTTCTGCAATACAAAGGAAATAACAAGAAAAGGGATGGAATATATTGAGACTATGATTTAGCAGTTTTCAAAACTACTCAACATTCCAAACCCTAATAGATATTTAAAAACATATTATTCTTCTAGAATCAGTAACTTTGTATGTAGTTGGAGATACTATAGAGTCAGATCACCAAACTGTGTAGTTTTCAGGGCTATCCAAAAGCTCAGTGGTTACCCTAATGTTCCAAAATTCCAACATCAAAATCTCCAAATGTAAAACTGACCTCTTCAAAATCTAAATAAATTGAAAAATTGACATTAAAACACCAGGATTATTAGTGTTTCCCCTTAATGATAAGAGATATTTAAGGGACATTTAAATTAAACTGTCAAATAATCTTCCTCAACATCACAAGACTTAAATTGCTATTGCTTTGGGTTAATCAAATAGTACACAGCAACACTCTATATATTCCTAGTGTTTAAGCAAGGTGATTTACTAGATGGATACATGGCTTAGAATCAGACACTCACCTACCCCTTCCTCCAGTTTTTTCATTGACTGGTTATGTGAATCTTGGAAAGTTATTTCCCTTTTAAATTCCCATTTTACAGACAGGGAAAGTGTGGTACAATGCTACCTACTTTCATAAAGCTTTCTGAGATCTAAGAACATAAAAACATAAGAATGGCTGTGCTGGGTCAGACCAAAGGTCCATCTAGCCCAGTAGCCTGTCTGCCGATAGTGGCCAGAACCAGGTGCCCCAGAGAGGGTGGACCAAAGACAATGTTCAAGCGATTTGTCTCCTGCCATCCTTCTCCAGCCTCTGACAAACAGAGGCCAGGGACACCATTTCTATCCCCTGGCTAACCTCCATGAAATTATCTAGCTTCTCTTTAAACTTTTTTCTAGTCCTAGCTTTCACAGCCTTCTCTGGCAAGGAGTTCCACAGGCTGACTACACGCTGTATGAAGAATAACTTTTTTTTAAATTAGTTTTAAACCTGCTACCCATTAATTTCATTCGGTGTCCTCTAGTTCTTCTATTATGGGAACTAATAAATACCTTTTCTTTATCTGCCCTCTCCACACCACTCATGATTTTATATACCTCTATCATATCCCCCCTCAGTCTCCTCTTTTCTAAACTGAAAAGTCCTAGTCGCTTTAGTCTCTCCTCATATGGGACCTGTTCCAAACCCCTGATCATTTTAGTTGCCGTTTTCTGAACCCTTTCCAAGGCCAAAATATCTTATTTGAGGTGAGGAGACCACATCTGTACACAGTATTCAAGAAGTGGGCGTACCATAGTTTTATACAGGGGCAGTAAGATATTCTGTGTCTTATTTTCTATCCCTTTCTTAATAATTCCTAGCATCCTATTTGCCTTTTTGACCGTCACAGCACACTGTGTGGAAGTTTTCAGAGAACCATCCACAATAACTCCAAGATCTCTTTCCTGATTTGTCATAGCCAAATTAGCCCCCATCATACTGTATGTATAGTTGGGGTTATTTTTCCCGATGTACATCACTTTATACTTATCCACATTAAATTTCATTTGCCATTTTGTTGCCCAATCACTCAGTTTGGTGAGATCTTTTTGGAGTCCCTCACAGTCTGCTTCTGTCTTGACTATCCTAAACAGTTTGGTATCATCCGCAAACTTTACCAACTCACTGCTTACCCCTTTCTCCAGCTCACTTATGAATAAGTTGAAAAGGACTGGTCCCAGGACTGACCCTTGGGGGACACCACTAGTTATCCCTCTCCATTCTGAAAATTTACCATTTATTCCTACCATTTGTTTCCTGTCTTTTAACCAGTTCTCAGTCCAAGAAAGGACCTTCCCTCTTATCCCATGGCAATGTAATTTACACAAGAGCCTTTGGTGAGGGACCTTGGCAAAGGCTTTCTGAAAATCTAAGTATACTATATCTACGGGATCCCCCTTGTCTGCATGTTTGTTAACCCCTTCAAAGAACTCTAATAGATTAGTAAGACATGATTTCCCTTTACAGAAACCATGTTGACTTTTGTCCAACAAATTATGTTCTTCTACGTGCCTCACAATTTTATTCTTTACTGTTTCGACTAATTTGCCCGGTACTGAAGTTAGACTTACCGGTCTGTAATTGCCAGGATTGCCTCTAGAGCCCTTTTTAAATATTGGTGTCACGTTGGCTACCTTCCAGTTGTTAGGTATGGAAGCCGATTTAAAGGTTAGGTTACAAACCACAGATGATAGTTCAGCAATTTCCCATTTGAGTTCTTTTAGTACCCTTGGATGAATGCCATCCGGTCCCGGAGATTTGTTAACATTAAGTTTTTCTATTTGTTCCAAAACCTCCTCTAATGACACTTCAATCTGGGACAGTTCCTCAGATTTATCACCCACAAAGGACGGTGCTGATTTGGGAATCTCCCTAACGTCCTGAGCCGTGAAGACTGAAGCAAAGAAATCATTTAGTTTATCCACAATGTCTTTATCATCCTTGATTGCGCCTTTTATACCTCGATTGTTTAGGGGACCCACAGGTTTTTTAGCCGGCTTCCTGCTTCTAACGTACTTAAAAAACCATTTTATTATTTCTTTTTGAGGTTTTGGCTAGCTGTTCCTCAAAATCTTTTTTTGCTTTTCTTATTACATTTTTACACTTGATTTGACAGTGTTTATGTTCCTTTCTATTTATCTCACTAGGATTGGACTTCCACTTCTTAAAAGATGCCTTTTTGTCCCTCACTGCTTCTTTTACATGGTGGTTAAGCCACGGTGACTCTTTTTTAGGTCTCTTGCTATGTTTTTTAATTTGGCGTATACATTTAAGTTGGGCCTCTATTATGGTGTCTTTAAAAAGTTTCCATGCAGCTTGCAGGGATTTGGCTTTAGGCATTGTGCCTTTTAATTTCTGTTTAACTAACCTCCTCATTTTTGTGTAATTCTCCTTTTTGAAATTAAATGCCTGGGTTCTGGACTGCTGAGGTGTTCTTCCCTCCACAGGAATGTTAAATGTTATTATATTATGGTCACTATTCCCAAGCGGTCCCAAGAATGGGATCCCAAGAATGTGACCGTAGTGCTGCTCACAGTGTGCTGGGTCAGAGCTGTAGTTGTACATAGATACTCAGGTTATAACCTACAAGCTGTTAGGCACTCAGGATTATGTGGCAGATAGACATATAACATTTTATCAGTCTGGATTGCACTCTGAATGTGACAGCTCTATACAACTATCTATAAGATTCCAGGAAAGTCATTCTACAGCCATTTTATGATTCATAGTAACATAGGGTCAGTGTGAAGTGACGGAATCAGCTACTAGCATGATTACAGCGCCTTTTGTTCAGAATATCAGCAGGTTGCATCCTCCCTGGGTTTTGTGGTCTGTTACCATCCAAATTTTAAGTTCTTAGGTATCTTGACTTCATAAATTACACAAGTAAGGCATGAATTTATCCCATGCCAAGAGTCCTAAAGCACTGCAATGAGAGAGGTAACTCAACCAGTAAACCATCATTACTCCACAGTCACTTGCATGCAACAATTTCATTAGCTGTATGAAGAAGACTGCACGGACCTGTGTACCCAATAGCCACCTGCACAAACTAACACAAATCTCCAAGCATAACTTCCCTATATATCAACATGTACCCCTACACAACAATACAATCAGCACACACACCATTAGGAATGTAAAAAGTTACCTGGTTAACTGGTTACCCAGTAAGATTTAGGCTTACTGGATAGGTAAGCAACCCTTGCAGCAGCCCTGACAATCCCAACCTGGACCCCAAGTGAGGAAGGGGGATCCTGTCCCAACCACATGGCAGCCCCAACCCCAATCCCGCCACAGCCCAGGCAGCAGCAGGAGGGGCCATGGCCCAATGTCATGGTGCTGCAGCTTTGGCTCTCAGATGCAGCAGCAGCCCCAGCCCCATGCCTGGGTGGAGGCAGGGGGACTCTGGCCTGGTGTCGTGGAGCTGCAGCTCTGACCCTGGCCCCAGTTGTGCCAGCAGCCCCAGCTTCGTGTCAGGGGTGGGGACAAGTGGACTTGGGCTGGGCAGCCCCCTCCCAACAGAGGATATGGTTTACCTGGATAATCTGAGCAGCAAGTTCCGGTGTTCCATGTTTCAGGTCATGTCCATTGATTGCGAGCACCCGGTCATTGCTGCAGAGTCTGCCGTCTTGAGCAGCCAATCCCCCTTCCAAAAGGTCAAGAATAAAAACTCCTGGCTCATCTGTTCTGCGCACTAATTTAATGCCAAGCTGTTCACCGGAGTCTCGTTTATGTAGCATCACTTGAAAGCCGTCCTCTCTCAGGGAAGTGCTTTCAGCATGGTTGTGTGTCCGGCTTCCAAATCGTCTTTCTCGGAGCACTGTGAGGTGCAGCACTGTGCAGGGTTGGGAAAGAACAGCTCGAGCATGGTTATGGGACACATTACTAATGTCAAAGTTATTGACCTGGAAAATAAGATGTAAAACAATATTCATCTTGGTTTAGTTGTTTCTAGATTTATCAATAAAATCTCTCTCATGTTCAGAGACTTTGTTACAAACCTCTAGCAACCTATACCTGAAATTATCTACTTATCCCATTGTGCTCCCTCCCTCCATTCAATTCTCTCTGGAAAAAACCAACACCACTTCATCTGTTGAGCCTGCAAAGTTAAATCACAACATTATACCATCACTACTGCAATTAATACACCACTGCATTCTAAATGATTGCCATTCTCTCTATCTCCCAGTGTATTTGTGTCTTTCACTCTGTATGCTCCTCAGGACAGGAGCTCTTTGTTATACTCATGCCTTTACAGAGCCAAACACACTGCTGTCACTTTTAATATGAGTATCTTTAAAATGTATAAAATACTTTAAAGAAAGGAAGGATTAGTATATACCGGTAATCTTACAAAATTTACAAAAAGCAGCGTTTCTGTGAATGGGATTACAGGTGTTTTGTATAAAAAAAACCCACCAAATATTTCAATAGTGGATCATTTCTAGTTGCGATAAGTGCTAAAACATTCATCTAGTCAGATTAACAGATTGGTTGAAAACTGAAAAAAATTATAAAATTTGGTCTACTGTACAATATGTTGTAAAATAAACTTTTTTTTGACTGCTGGAAAAGAGGAAGCTGCATACCAAATTTGATGGTCCTAGCTATTGCCATTTAGGAGGAATTCAGATGGACAGACAGATAGACAGATGCACATTTCTAAATTATATCGCTAGATTATTTCTAGATATTTGCAAATTGCTTAATTATTTGCTCCATTATTTTTTCTGGTGCTGAAATTAAGTTGACTGTTCTGTAATTCTCAAGGTTATCCTTATTTCTCTTTATATAGATGGGCACCATATTTGCCCTGTTCCAGTCTTCTGGACTCTCTCTTTCATCTTCCATGAGTGTCAAAGATCTCTAATAGCTCAAATATCTCACCTATTGTACCAGTGCATATCAAAGTAGTGAGTCAACAGGTCTGGCAGTTTATATATTGTTGGGTTTGATTTGGTTTTTAAATTATCAACAATATAGGCTGTAAGGGCATAACCTAAGCCCATTTATATCAACAGGAGTTTGCCATTAACTTAAACGGGACCAGGATTTCATCCAAACACGTCCATGTTTTAACTACTGAACTTTTTCAAGGTATTGCAATTTTTACCCTGCAATTAATCATAATCAGAACAAAACTTTTTCATAGAAGTATATGGGTTTTGATGAAACTTCAATCAGGAGAGGTTTCTTAGGTCCAGAACAAAATTCCTGGTCAAAATTCAAAGACACAGACTCACACAAAAATAACTAGTTGCTCAGTGGGCAGGGTATTCACCAGGGAAATCAGCCTAATGTCCCTGCTCTGCTTGTTTTAGCTCAGGGACTTGAACCTGGGTCTCCTACCTCCCAGGTAAGTGTCCTTCCCCATAGGATAGTCTGTGTCCCTGTTTTATTGTTTGTTGCTTTGTTTTTATGAAATGTTTCAAGAAGTCCCATTCCAATGTGCAGTGGGAAGTATTCCGCAGTTTACAAGTCCTGAAATACCTTTACCAGCCCTCCTAAGTTTCTGAAGCACCGGTGGGTGCTGAATTACAGAATTTTAAAGTGAAGTGACATCTGATTTAACCTTTACACTGCCAAAATGTTTGATTCTGTTCAATATCAAACATATAAAAATTAAGGGTGAGGATTTCAAAATGTGAATGTGCAAAGTTAAGCACTCGTTTCTGGAAATCTTGGCATTAGCTTCCAAGATCTTTAAGAACATGTACATGAATATTTGTACCTACTCAATGTTTGAGACATCAGAGAATCTGAGTCTTATGTTAGTACCAGAATAAGTAGTTTGCTTCCAAATTCAAGAAGAGTTACAATGATCTAAGTACATTAGAAAAAAATGTTGACTTTATGCTTTTTTCCTTCTAAGTCTAATATTTTCCTTTACTTAATTGTGCTGGGTCATTCTGAATGTGGAAACTGAACTGCTCAAGATGGCAGAAGTAGTATAAAATTCTATGGTTTTTTTCCATTTTCCTAGGTGAGACAGACAATTAACAACTTTGGTAACACATGACACAAAAATCAATTTATTCAGATTCACCATCTTTCTTCCCCTCCCGTTCTTACCATTTTAGCACCCAATATTCTAATATTCTTGAGAGTTAAAGATTAATGTTTTCAAAGCATTAGCTGAAATTCCAAGCCTTCTGATCATTTCCAGCATTTTTTCCAGGTCTAACAGTTCTCAGAAAGAAGCCAATAATATCAGATCATATTTGAGGTGTGACATTATTTGATTTTAATAGTAACATGCAGATCATTGTTATACCACTGTTGTGTATTTGCTCCAAATTCTGCGCAAAGTGGGCTAAGTGAGGTGCCTAATGAAAGCTTATGCTTTGCTGACTCTGTTTATGCTACTTATATGCATGTATGATTTTTATATATGAAGTCATGAGTATTGGCTCTGTACATGTATTTTAAATGTTTGGGTCTGGGAGACAGCAACGGGCATCACCCACCTGTTGTGAGGGGTGGCTACTCAGTGAATAGCTATGCTGCATGGACAATGGACCTTAAGTGTTGCCAATAAACACCTAAGAAATTCTGTTGGGAACCTGCAGACGACAGGTACACCATGGCTGTTTGCCTAAAAAGGACACGGACAGGTAACTTGATCATATGACCAATTCCAGTTTAGGAGGTTCCATCACACAGGAGAACAATGGATTTCCCTCCACATGGGCAAGATTATGCAACGATCTTAAGGGTTCCTCCATTTTTGTTTTCAATCCTGCTCTTGACTTGAAAGCATCCTTGCTATGAACAGAGGACCCAGAAGTATTTGTTGACCCATCCTGACAAAGGATATAGTCCAGAGACTTTTAAGATAGCAGTTTATTACATCTCTGCTAAGAGCCTGCATCAAGAACTTGGTGATTGATGTAGTTAATGTGATTTCTTTAACAATTCTACTCTCAGCTTTTTGTTTCTTTTTATTAATAAACCTTTAGGTTTTAGATTCTAAAGGATTGGCACAGCATGCTCTTCTGGGTAAGATTTTAGGTATAAATTGATCTGGGAATTAGGGATGTTAGCCTACAGTCGTTTAAACAATTAACCAATAAGCCTGCTCCCCACAAGCAATGGATCTCATGGAACTGCCTGTCCTTCTTCCTCCCCAACTCCTGTACTGTTGCCTCTATCAGAGGCAACAGCAGGGGGTGTGGGGAGGCAGACGGGAGCCAGTCTTAAAATTGGCTCCCCTCAGGGACCAGCTCTACCTGCCACTCTGCGCTGCTGCCTCTGTTACAGAGCGCACTGGCTACCAGACTCGCTCTGGGAGGATTATTTTAGTAACCATCTAAAAATTGTTGTGGCTACTTGATTACTAAAATAAACGATATCTAACATCCCTACTGGAAGTGTGGCTGGCCCTTTAGGATTGGTAGAACCTGTTCGGATTTGGTGAGTTTGGTTTTCATAACGTCTCATCTATATAAGGTGTGGTGCTAGTTGTAGCATAGATAAAGCTGGAGTGTCTACTGGGATTGCTTGTGAGACTTCCTGCTAGCCAGAGTGGCAGCTGAAGTGATCTTTGTAACTGGTTTGGTGCCTATAGAGCAGGACCTCCAGTCTTGAGCTGTAAGCAGCTCTGGTTCTAAGCAATTCATCCTGATTTGGCTCTCTCAGTGGTGCCCCCAGACCACCTGGTACATTACAGGGGGAAAGAGAGAACATGCCCCTGGTGGCTGTAAGCGACCTGGGGGGTTAAGAGAACAACCCTCTGGCCTCCAGCCTCCTGCACATTCTCCGCACCCCCCAAGGCCCTGTCATGAAGGACCTGTGTAACACCTGGTAAGTCTGCTACTACTTATATAATAGTATTAAACCTTGTGCCCTAAGTCAAGTATTGAAATGTTAAAGATCACTTGAAAAAGAAAATACTTTTCCATTTGGGTGGGCAAATGACTGGATCCAATCAACACCTGCAATTGCTTGGTTATGAACATAGGTTGGGTTATTTTTTTGACAACCTCTGTCATAATACTCTGTGATAGTAAAAGGGTGGGTTTCTTTAACATCAGGAAAAGAAGATTTTATTTTCTGAAGTCCATGCTAATTTTATTTAAAGGATACTAAAATTTCCCAACCATGTCTACCTGATGGATTTTTTAATTTTAATAAATAAATATCCACATCGATGAAATCACAGATCTTCCAAGTATTCCAAGTATAAATAAATATAAAAAAATCACCATATGATCAATCCACTAACTCTAGGTCATGGAAAATCAAACATTTCTATTAAAGTCAAGTTAAAGTGACCAATGCAACTAGTTTGTACCAGGAGGAATAGCCCAAAGCTGGTGATGAGGGAGCAATTACTATGGTATGTTAGATCCAATGAACGGTAATACTTAAGGTAGCTGAAAATAAAATTAAAAAACTCAATTGAAATAAAACAGAGTTAAAACTTTTAACCCTTTCTTCTGCTATTTTTTCATTATATAATTGTAAAAGATATAATTATAAAAGTTATTTTATCTTAATTTTAAATAGGAAAAATTAATAACTATTTCAATGTCCATGAAAGCTCATGATGCTATCTACATTTTTTTGTTCATCTCTAAGGTGCTGCAGGATCATTTGTTGTTGTTGAAGTTATTTCAGATCACATTAGTGAAGGACTTCACTACAAAATTTTTGTTTTTCTACATAATTATTGATTTGAAGTAGTAAGGAATAGCAGGGCAGATGTGGTTGGAAGGCTATATTACAACCTAGTTAGTATAATAAACAAAGCAAAGTCAATCTTATAATTCATAAATGCAGTTGAAGAAGGCAAATTATATTAATATCCTAGCCAAAAATAACCTTTGCTTTCTTTGGAAGGGGTGCCTATAATTCAAAAGAGGAGGAACATCTAAGGCTATTAAAAATAGAAAATAATACAATGAGACTCTCTTATCGGTTTTAAAGACTATTGAATAGAAATAATTATAGGAAGCCAAGCCCCATGAACTATGTCAATCACTGGCATCACTACTGGAACAACAGATTCTGCTCAGTCTCAATAATAATTTGTTTTTGAACTAATATTGCAATGCTAACATTTACACAACACAGACTGGCAGCAGAACTACCACCATCTCACGACATATTGTACAGCAATGAACGAATGCATGGAAGTAAGATAGACTATTTAATTCGATTCCATACTTGAAGTATTTGGTCTCCAGCAAGGAGTCTTCCATCTCTGGCAACGATCCCATCTCGATAAACCTCTTGAATGACAATGTTGATCAGAGGAGTTTCATTGCCACCCACTATGCTAATTCCTAACTCTATATAGGGATTGGACCGGTGAATTTCAATTGTAGTGATCTCTCCTTCAGGCAAGCTAGGTGACTGGTGGGTTGCTGCCAAGTTAAAAAAATACAGAAAAATGAATATATGTTATAGCCAGTACATTTTCAACACTACAAATTATTGTAGGATAATATAAGTATACAAGATGATGGTATAATACAAATAAAACAAATGGTATAATACAAATAAAACAAATTGGATTAGCTCCACTATTTGCTGACACACCTTGGTTAATAAAAAGATCAAGATCTAGAATAAGCAACCAGTATCCATGCACTAAGAGGAAAAAGTTAGGTATTACTTTAAAAGGAAGATATTCTGAACCCTTTGGGACCCAACCTTTAAAATAATTAATTATCTTATTTTTCATACATTTTCTTTTCAATTATCCATTTCAAATGTTTTTTATTTTCAGTTCAGTTTATAAAAGGCAATAATAGAAAAGAAACATAATATTGTGAGTCCTACTCCCAAGAGTTAGAATTACATATGGTCACTCCTTCCTTAACTTGCTGCACAACAGTAACAGCTGTCACTGATTTAGAAGGTCAAGGCAAGAAGCAAGCATACTGGCAGACACAAACACAGACAGCTACAATGGAAGAGGAGGATGTTAATGAATGGCAAGTACACAGGCTACAAACAGGAAAAGGAAGGGGAAAAACCACCTTCCTCTGTGGTAAGACTCAGTGTTTCCTCTCTAATATCACAGATGCTAGAGGTGTTACTGTTAGTTCGATGCAGATGGATGCAGGAGTTACTCAGTTGCCTTTTTGTTCGAACAGGACAGTATTCCATAGGTGGGAAGCCTGTTGATCCAGGGGAAAAAAATCTCATCTTAGAAGCCAATTTCGCCAATTCTTTAGAAAACACATTGCCTCACTGTAGCTATCGGACCATTAGCAGGCTAAAGACATTAACCTGCTCTACAATACCTGATCATTTCTGTGATAGCAACATGATACTATTACAGTAAAACAATAGATAGATCTTTTCCATTCAATTGGGCTTTCATACAAGTGAAATATTTTTCAGGTGAAGAACTCTTTGGGGAGTTTAACTTGCCAATAAGACACACTACAGGACAAGCACAGCTGTTGGAGATGTAGGATTTGTTATTTGTTTGCAGGAGGTAAACTTACAATTATATCATTTTAAGTTTCTAGGTTTGATTTAGACAGAACAGAGAATTAAAAGACAAACATGACATACTGTCTGTTACTGTGCTCTCTTCAAAGGCAGGGTTGTCAAGGCCAGGCTCATCGGTCCAGGCAGGAAGAGTAGTTGGTGTAAAGTTCTGCTCCACTGGCACTGTTCCTGTCCCCGTATGCTCCGTATCTGGAGATAAAGTACCTTGGTGATCTATTACGTTAGGCCCATTTTCATTCTCAGCTTCCATCTGCAGTTTGCTTGACTTCCTTTTCTCCAGTACAACCCTTCGATGGGACGCTCCGGGACACCTAGAGACAGACTGTCAAGTTACTTTCAAATATAGATGAGCATTGGCAATGTTACACAGCACAAAGCTTGAAACATCCCAGTTCCAAATTTCCTGCAACTCTCTTCCATGCCTCTTCTAGTCCCAAGCCCCCATCCCTTCCATGTTCCCTTGGTCATCAGCACACCTTCCAGTCTATGTCCTACCAGTCTCTTGCTCCCTTTCAGGCATCCTATTGTTTGTCCTTTCCTTTTTTCCAAGAATAGATACCATATTTCCATGCTACCCAATCCCTTACTCTGAATCTGAGTCTTCCCTCCTTGCTTGCCCCTGCTCAGCTTCCCTCCATGCTTCCCCTCCCCTCATACCAATCTATGCCTGGAAAAACTAACATATCCATTTTTATTGCTTAATTTAAAACCGGCTTGAGTCAGCTCTATAGAAGCATGGCTGAAGCTGTACCTAAAAAATAACAAATAAAATGAGGGTTGGAAGGGAAGAAAAATACTATATCCTGCTATCATTTGTGTTTATGTATGTTTTCTGAACAGAGCATTTTCTCTACCTTAGGTTAGTATACAGGAAGCCAAAACCAGGGCTTTCTTCAGCCTGGTTAAAAAGAAAGCAAGCAGCAGATAATTTCAGGGAGAGGAATAAGAAATGCACAGTCCTTAAGTTTTCTTTTAATTACAGGCAGTCCCCAGGTTACCTACAAGATAGGGACTGTAGGTTTGTTCTTAAGTTGAATCTGTATGTAAGTCGGAACTGGCGTCCAGATTCAGCCGCTGCTGAAACTGACCAGCGGCTGACTACAGGAAGCCCGAGGCAGAGTTTCAACAGGCTGAATCTGGACGCCAGTTCTGACTTAAATACAAATTCAACTTAAGAACCCCAGGCGTCCCCAAGTCAGCTGCTGCTGAAACTGATCAGCGGCTGATTCCAGGAAGCCCGGGGCAGAGCAACTCTGCCTCGGGCTTCCTGTAGTCAGCGCTGCTCAGTTTCAGCAGCTGCTGACTTGGGGACGCCTGGGGCAGAGCAGCTGGGGTGCTGCTGGGTTGCTCCAGTAGCGCCGCTCCTCGGCGCTACTGAACCAACCCAGCAGCACCCCAGCTGCTCTGCCCCAGGCGTCCTGATTCAGCTGCTGCTGAAACTGACCAGCAGCAGCTGAATCAGGACGCCTGGGGCAGAGTAGCTGGGGTGCTGCCGGGTTGGTCCAGTAGCGCGCAGAGCGGCGCTGCGGGACCAACCGGCAGCGCCCCAGCTGCTCTACCACAGGCGTCTGGAGAAAAGCCTGGTCTGCTGGGGGGGGGGGGGGGGGGCGCACTAGCTGCGCCCTCCCCCCCCCCCCCAGCAGACCAGTGAGACGCAGGCGGCGGAACGAGACGCACCGTGGTCCCGCCGCCCGGGTCCTCCGTGGCTTTGCTCTGCGTCTCCCTGGTCTGCTGGAGACCAGCAGACCAGGGAGACGGGGAGCAAAGCCTCGGAGGACGCCGACAGTGGGACAGCCGCAGCGCGTCTGGGCTGTCCTGCTGCCCGCGTACTCCGCTTTGCTCAGCGTCTCCCTGGTCTGCTGAGGGGGGGGCTCCCTCCCCCCCCAGCAGACCAGGGAGATGCGGAGCAGCTTTTCTCGCCCCAGAGGATGCGAGCGGCAGGACCGCGGCGCATCTGGGCGTCCCGCCGCTCCCGTCCTCCAGGGAGAGAAAAACCCCATTCGTAACTGCGGATCCGACATAAGTCGGATCCGCGTAACTCGGGGACTGCCTGTAGTATAAATCCTTTCATTTTCCAGCTCTTTTTGCTTCCTGACCTAGGGGTTAGGTTGGAAATGCACATTCTTCTGTTTCCCCCACTTGGGATTCTATGGACTCTTCTTCATAACTGCTTGAATGAGCCCTTAGTTAAGCTGTTAAGGCCTTTGAGGATAGAACAAGAAGCAGTGGGCTTAAACAACAGCAAGGGAGGTTTAGGTTGGACATTAGGGAAAACTTCCTAACTGTCAGGGTGGTTAAACACTAGAATAAATTGTCTAGAGAGGTTGTGGAATCTCCAGCACTGGAGATATTTAAGAGCAGGTTAGACAGACATCTATCAGGGATGATATAGAATGTGCTTGGTCCTGCCATGGGAGCAGGCGACTGGACTTGATGATCTCTCAAGTTCCTTTCCAGTTCTAGTATTCTATGATTCATGAGCTCTATAGAGACCACAGTTTGGGGATGCTGAAGTAATCTAGAATTTTATTTTGATACAATTAAAGAACACTTTTTTTGTTTTGTTTGTTTTGTTTTGTTTTTTTGTTTCACAATTTATGTGAAAACTACAATCTGGTGCTAGTTCTTCCATAGGGCATATTTCCTATATGCATTTGGCAGATAACTGAAGTCTTCTAAAAAAAACAGGTTTTAGTATTATTTTCCAAAATAGGAGCATTATAAACTGAAGTTAAAATGAGGAAAGTTTGATAAAATGTCAAGCAAATTCAGTGATCTCACTGTAATCCTTTCTGTGCAATACTCTATATGACAAAACCATTAGAACATAATTAATCCAGTTTACAGATAACAAATGCTTGTAAGAAGAGCCTCATAGATGAAGAAATGCCACTCAACCCCCAAAAGTGTTACTGGTCAGGCAGTCTTGTTGCCAGTAATGTTAACTGTCTTGTAAAGGCAATACATTTATTTAGTTCTGACATTGCCAACTCTTTAATAATCACAAGTGATCCACAAACCCTTGCACTAAAGCTTCAGGGGGTAGCCGAGTTAAGGATAAACTTGCACGAAAGTCATCTATTTGTTTTGGGAGCTGGAAGGAGGGCCTAACTAATCTTTGAGGCGGAGGGGTTGAGTTACAAAGGTCTCTCCTTCCCTTCTCCTTTTGTTGTGAAAGTTAGTATGTGACCTTTTATATAGACCTAGAATGTCTGTCTATCCTATTGCAGTATATAGATTCTGATTACTTATGACTAACTAAAAGTTTATGCTGCTGCACAGATATAATTCATAAAGTTGTGCATGTAAAATATCAAAAAATGTCTGAGACCTTAAAAATTGGATGGTAACAGACTACAAGTCATAATGATGATTGAAGTTGGTGATAGTCCAAATAAAAAGAGTTCTCAGCCACATTTCTAGCAGTGTCCATCACTTCAAAATGTTTCAACTGACAGTGTAGGCCTCAGAGTTATTTCTGGGGTAATTGTACGTGCTGGAGGTATTTCTGTGGGGTGATTATGCTAATTTGTGTGTGTTCATCTAGGAAAGTTGTGTGGATTTGTGCAAGTGGCAGTCGGGTATAGTACCTGGGCCAAATAATTCACTACTGTTCGGTTTCCCATATACCACCAAGAAGAGGTGGCATTAGCATTTTAAAAATCTTCAACATGATCTAAAATAGATTTTCCATAGATCAGGGTGCCAAGTGTATAAGACCTATCAGGACTACAAGCAGCAGGTCAGCAGCAAGCCTATGTGTTGGGGGGTATCTATTTGTTTTGAGTGTATGGTGGGGAGGACTTAAAAAAAGCCTTAGGAAGAATGATTTGCATTGTGGGGATCTATCATCCCTCCACCCTTTCTTGTGAAAGCTTGGGAGCTGGAGGAGAGGTAAGAGAAGCAATAAGGAACCCCTCAGTAGCCAGAAGGGGTAGGAGTGGGAAATGGATGAACCGTTACATAACGGATGAACATTTGGAAGGCAGGCAAAGCTTCAAATGCAGACACTAAGTAGCTAGAGGCAGATATGAAAGATGAGATCCCCCAAACAGGGTCCAGTGATAGCATCCTGACGGGAATCTCAGCAGTTTCTCCCTTCCCAGCAGTCAAGCATGGCAATGAGCTAGGCTTTCACCAGAGCATCTTGTTGATGGGAACCAAACTGAGAATAGGTGTGAAGTAAGGAACTGTCAAACTCCAGTGGTCAAAGCCAATGGAGCATCCTTCGGATTTTCCTTACTTTTGAATGGTACATTTTGCATTTTTTGTAATAAATTTTTCTGTAAATCTTGCTATACTCATATATGAATGTACACATTAAATATGCTTGTTTCCAACTACTGAGCAACTAAAATGATTCTCCGGCAAAAGAGGCTTTTATAAAAGGTCTAAATTTAACTTTCCACAAAAATTCCTTTTAAAGGAAGTTCTAAGTATTCAGTGATATAGGAAAGTGTCCTGGTACCTTCTGAAGTGGCTATACATTTTCAATAATGGATTGCAAGTTAAGACTTGGTTTAAATAAAATAATATTTTAAAAACTCTAATACTGTATAAGAGCTACATCTTCATATGAACGAAAACTGCATTGTGCTGGACCAAAGCTGTACCACTCTAGAACTGAATTTGACTAAATCTGAAAATAAAATAAATACGTTGATTTTAAATAGAATATTGCAGAAATTCAGTAAGATTTTCTTGGACTGGTGTCAAATAAATGACCTTTCATAAAGTAGGTACCAATATCATTGTTAGTTATTAACAAGGTTTCTAAATACTGCATGTTCCAGTACTGTAATAAAATATGAGATACTTGCAAGGGCTGACTAAGGCTCTGTGGTTCCCAAGCAAATTTGATGAACCTAAAAAATTAATAAATCAAGATTATTCTTATTAAGTAATGAGGTAACATGGGGTGATTATTGACCATGAAATCAAGTATGTCCCTTGTGTTTCTAATTTCCTTAACAGAGTAGTTAGCATTTACCCCACACACTGCCTGGTGGAGATTATGAAATTTCTTGCAGCTTTTATGCATAAATGAAGGCAAATATTATTTTACTGGAAATTTTAAGTTTGAGTTTGAATGTTTTTATCAGTGAGGTTAACCAAGAATATTTCATTTCTTTAAAAAGCAAGATAGTTCATTCCAGTGCTCACTGAAACTTGGTCTGTAGTATCTATGACAAAGATTACAACTGTATTGAATGTTACGTATCTCTAACATTTAATAATCACTAGTAGTTTTTTATTGGATTCACCACTACATATCAAATCCAATTCAAGCTATGCATTTATTTCAGCTTTTATGCCAGTAGAGGCATTTAAAATGTGGGACAGGTTCTGAGGAGCACAAGTCAACAGAAAGAAGGAATTCCATATGCATGGTGCACAGCAACTAAAATTTGGTAACACTGATTGATGGGAATACATTCTGACAGTTTAAATTAGGCCTCATGATATGATTTGTGCATTAGACAAACAGAGATTGTATATAGTTCTGAAGTGAGTATGCATGGTGTTTTATATCAAAGTGATAAGTCCCTGCTGTAAGGATCATACACCCCAAATTTGACTCAACTGAGTAAAAAAATGACAAATAATGGAAGAGGGCTAGGAAGGTGAGGGCAACAACAGTGACGTCATTTGAATTTAAATGTTCTGGATGCATCTTGTTAGTTTTATCTTTTTTTTTAATAGTAGATTTAATATATTAGAGTTATATGGTTAGACAAACCAGACTCCTCCCCCCACCCCGATAATGAATTTTAGGTGTGACCCTACCCTGAAAAACTGAAAGTTGCTGTCAGAAAGCTGAATGGAAATTAAAAACAGTAATTTCACTGGGGAGGGCGGCCTTGACCTTTTTTCAGAGTAAGGCAGAGAAAGAACTCTATGGAAACCTCCTGCTTTAGCAGTGTATGTAATACATTAAAACCCCAATGCGTATATAAAGAGGCTTGAATGAAATTCAACATCTATGGGTAGAAAAAAAATTCTGGGATCAGATGCATTCCATACTTCCCTTTTATCCATCACCCTCCACTCTTCATTTAATACTTGACTATATTCCTCTCCTGTTTTAAGACCTCAAACTTTTTAAATGTGACACTTACAAGGATTTACATATTCACATAGCTTTTGAGCACACTGAGCGGCTATAACCGTCAAACTTCAGCTTTCACACCAAATGCAAGAGGATGCCTGCATTTTTGTCCAGGACCCAAATTTGATTCTGTTTGGCTCCATTACTCCATAAGAATAATAATAACCTTCTCTAAATATTTACTGAAAATACCCTGAAATATTGTTTAAAAAACAAAAATAATAAAAGGTCACTCAGTGAAACAAAGAATGTTACCATTCTTCTTTACAAAAAATGATAGTTTATATTTACATGTGAAATCCCACCTAGATTACACAACATGGTGTTACTAGCTAGTACTGTCCTCAATTGTGCATATAGCAGATACTGGGGAAGGGGTCAAGTTACATAACTTCATCTTCTCTAGTTTGGTTGCTTGTGTTCCTTTTTCCCTTTATCCTAGTCTCCTTTCAATACTTCAAGATACTGAAGAGTGAGAGAGGAAAGAAATATAAAATTACCACAGTTAATTTAATTTGTGTAGCAAAATGCCCAAACATTTGAGTAATATCTTGCAAAGAAATTTCAAAGAGGCCATCACTTCACCAGGGTAGCAACTACAGTATAAATTCAGGCAGTCTGGTGGAGTTTTAAGGTTTTCACCTCCATCCTATCTGGGCCACAAGGCTCTCAAAAATAATCCATTTTAGGTGCTCTATAGCAGCCATTTTTACTCATCTTACAACTCACAGCAGCTCAGTTTCTTTCAGGTCTGGAAATAGACCACAGAAAAAAAATGAGGATACTCCACATTTTATGCTTTCCAGGCTACAGTACAACCCACCATGCCTGCTGATAAGTGGCCCAATCCTGCAAAGTGCTAAGTTTTTTTTAAATTTCCGCTAGACTCCTTGAGAGTTGACAGTTCGCCAGCACTCACAGGATGAAACATACCGAAAAATTAAACCTTTTATAAATGAATATGCTCTCTCTCTCTCAAAACAAAAGACAACAATAAAACCACCAAAAACAAAAACAAAACTAACACAGCTAGGCAAAGAGCAACAGACCGGTTCCTGGAACAGATTTGTCAATAAATATCTTCTATATTGAATATTTAACAAAGTTTTACCCTGTAAGACCGCACAATTTACACCACTATAAGACTATCCTAACAATGCAAAAAGCTGTACTATACAATCTCTCCATTGCTCACCTGTTTTTGAGATGTGCTTCCAGCTCACATCGTTGCATTACCTCCTGACATACTGAAGAAAAGGGACATAAAACAAACAATTTGTCTAACAGTTTATGTACGAGAATACTGGATTTTTTGCAGAGTTTAAAATGGAGCCTTTTACGATCCAATGGACAGAAATCCTTCTCCTGCAAAAAGTTTCTTAGGCACTTGTAACAGAATGTGTGTCCACAAGGGGTGTCTAATGGCTGCAACAAAGGCTGAAGGCAAATATGGCAGACCAAATCATCATCTACTTCATTCTGATAGTTGTACAAGTGATTCTCCCTTGTCCAATGTTGCTGGCCACATTCAAAACACAGAGGGTTCAAGGAGGAAGTCTGCTCTACTGAAACCATCTCACAATTTGTAGTACCCATTGTACAAACATATGGTGCAGGTTTTGTTTCTTTATTGGTTGGACTTGCTTGTGTAGTCTTGGTTCTTTTACAGGCGACTTATTCTTGTGGTCTTTAATGAAAGGTCATTTTTCTGCAACATACAAGAAAAGTAAAGTTACTCATTCCGTGTTATAAATGAGCAGTATGAGAATATTGATTAGAACAGTTTAAATCAGTGTTTCTTAAACTTTTTAAGATCGTGGAACACCAAACTATAATTTATGTGGAACACCAAGTGTTTTTTTGTTGAGGGGGAAAAAAAAAGCAGAGGGAAATTCGGTTGTGGCTGCTTTAATTGCCACGTGTTCCAACCGAGCTTCCATCAGAGGCCGGGAAAAGAAAAAAAGAGAGGAAAAGGTCGCGGTACATCTCCGACTGGCTCATGGAACACCGGTGTGTCATGGAACAGAGTTTAAGAAACACTAGTTTAAACTGTGTCAAATTATCAAAATATATTAAAAATGATCCAATTAGATTAACAGATATACATTTTATTTTTCTTTCCAGGTACCCATCATAAAAGGATTAAATGAAACAAATCCATAACATTAATTTTGTTTTAAATTAGAAACATTTTATTGCTATGTAACAGCTGCTTTATTGCATAGCTTTTGCCTCCAAGAAGATTAACAGCAAGGACACTACGTTATGCTACTTTAAATTAAAACAAAACAATAAGTTTTACCAATTAACATATATATATAGTCCATTGTGAACTGAGGATTATGAGATCAAATAATCAAATGTACACTCTAATACATGAAGAAATGTATTACTTCAGCAAGCTCAAGAGCTACCCAGTCTGTGGCATCCGATTAACAAAGAACTGTGCACACGCCACACTGTGCCTATAAATTTTTAATTAGCAGATTACTGCACACAGAGGGTAACTTTTCTACCCATGATTATACACTTGATTCAAAATATAGTGAAAGGCCAGGAAAAAAAATGTGCATAACTACTGACACCAGAGAACCAATATGTTTGCTTTTACATCTAATGTAATTAAACACATGTAACCCACACACCTTCTGGACCTGGTGTACTGTCCTTTCTTGTGGCTCTAAGACCACTTACAGGCTATGCCTACACTGCAGCGCTATTTTGTGTCTGTTGAGCATGCCCATTATTTCAAAATATAATGAGCTTGCTATTCCGATGTCCCTGCAAATCTAATTCCAAGAGGAGTAAGGGACATTTTGGAATAGTGATTTATTTCAAAATTAGTGCTATGTAGACTTTTACGAAAGAATTTACACCTAACTAGGATATTTAAATGTCAGTCTAAGCCAATGTTTAGCCCTTGCTTATTATGGGATTTATTTTCCAAACCCTAAGCATGGTAACTTTATTAATAATTAATGAGATATACATGGCCAGGAAACTAGACATCTGAGATATCCTATCACAGATGTTTCGGTTCTATAGCAGACCTAAAGTTCATGCAAACACTGACTGGGCGCCTCACCAATTCTTATTCTAATTTACTCTCCCTTAACAAAAAACTAAATAATAACCACTTCTGCCTCCTAGCAGCTTTGCCACTACAAATGTTTTTATTTAGAAAACAAATTTAATGTACTTTAGGCTTTTTATTTCTCTAAAAAGCTGTTTAGTTCTTTGTAATTTTCCTGCATTGCAAAAATGTTTTTCCTCCATTTTGCTAGACTGTACATTCTAACCTCACACAGCCAAACAGAAGAGTTTAGGCATATTTTGCAAGGATTACGATAGTCTTTGACGCAAAAAGGATTAAATAGTAATTTGTAATCCAGGATTCTATACTGCTTTGGAAACGGATGCTGCTCATTGCCCTATCTTGTAGTAGATAATGTGCACCTTCTGCAAAGGATTTCATGAGAAAACAGGGGGTAGCAGCTCTTTGTTACTAGTGCCAATGAATGTAGAAGTAAATGACATGGAAACTAGTCAAATATCTTTCACAGGAAATGTGACAAAAATTTGACAAGGAGTCTTGTGTCTAGAACCCTCCTCTATACTTTATGTTGACACTGGTCAATACAATTATATAGAAAGAGTGGAACTTTCTTAATGACTTCTCTATCTAGGGATGTGACTACTCGAGTAGTCAACTACCCGATAAGCTTAGGCTTATCGGATAGCTAAGTAACTACTCGACTACACGCTCTCTCCCATCCCTTAAAAGCCAGTTCCCCCCTGCACCGTCTCAATGGTGGGGGAAGAGGGGACAGATGGAGCAGAACCGCAGTCCCGGAGCCAGCACGAGCCAGGACTGCTTAGTCCCAGCTTGCACCACCTTGCTAACCCTGCTTGCACCCAGCTTGCTAACCCTGCTGTGGCTCTGAAGTTTAAATGTGCTAAAAGCCGGGCTGCCTGCGCACTCGGCTCCTACTACATTTAAACTCCAGAGCCGCAGTGGGGGGTAGCAAGCGCTCCCCCTTATCAACTAATCAAGTAGTCAATGGAAATTCCATCACCGACTCGATTAGCTAATTAACTGCTACTTAACATCCCTATTCTAGGGATGTGAACGGATAACCAGTTCCGATTAAATGGTGGGGGCTGGAGCAGCTCCCTGTCTGCCATGGGTAGGAGCTGCTTCAGCCACGCGGGGCCCACCCCATCCACGCACCCTCTTTAATCAGTTAGCCGATTGAACATCATGTTTAATTAAATGGGATTTTACATCCCTACTCTATACACCAAATCAGTCAAAAACATAAATGTAGAAAGTAGGATCACTTTCTATAGAATTATTTGGGAATTTACAAAACAGTCAAATGAAAAAGAGTCTCATTCAACTACATCATGTAATGTCAGATAGCTAAAAAAGTGACACGTTTTTCAAGTGTTCATGTACAAATGCTAGAAGTCTGAAGGATAAGAAGAATAACCTAGAGTGCCTCATTGAGCAAATATACTGACATAATAGGCATCACAGAAATGGGGTGGAATGAGGATAATCAATGGGACACAGTAATATCAGAGTTCAATGTATATTGGAAGGACAGAACAGGTAGGTGCTACAAAGTCAACATAAGAACTTAAGAATGGCCAAACTGGGTCAGACCAACAGTTCATCTAGCCCAGTATCCTGTCTGCTGATACCCTAGAGGGAGGGAACACAACAGGTAATCCTCACGTGATCCCTCTCCTGTCACCCACCTTCAGAGAAACAGAGGCTACAGACACCATTCCTACCCATCCTGGCTAATAGCCATTGATGGACCTAACCTCCATCAATCTATCATGGACCTAACCTCCATAAATCTATCAAGCTCTTTTTTTTTTTAACTCTGTTAAAGTCCTAACCTTCACCACATCCTCTGGCAAGTTCTACTAGATGTAAAAGAAAGCATAGAATCAAATGAAATAAAAGTTTTAAAAGAGCTGAACTGTACCATAGTAATGCTATGCTCTAAGATTATAGCAATAGCGATACCCTAACCACCCATCTGACAAGGATGGTGACAGTGACTGGAAAATGCTTAGGGCGTTTAGAGTGGCAGAGCTGCTTCCTCTCCCCACCAGGCAGAGCCCATGGGCCAAATGCAAACCAGGCCTGCGAGGTTCACAACTTCCCTCCTGCAGCAGGGAGCTCCCTGAATGGCTGGAGCACCAGTGTCAGCACACACTGCTGCAGGGGGTGGGTACCCTAAGCCTCACTGGCTACCTACGGCCTGCGGGCCCAGCGTGGTGGGTGAGGAAGCAATTCTGTCTTAGTGGCACAACCTTCAACTGGTTTTATTTTCTGTTGCAATGAGTTCTGCAGATAGGAGTAATCTAATAAATAACAGTACATTATCTCTGATCTCATGGAAGCGGAGTCAGAGGAGGTAGCAGACCCTTCTTGTTTTCTTAAGTGTTATGTTCCTTTGAAATTGGAGGTTCCAAAAGAGATCAGTTTCCCAGTCTTGAAAGGATCCATTCCCTCCATGGCTAGTGAAAGCCAATATTCAATATCTTATAACCAGAATGACTTTGTATAACTGCTAAGATGTCTCATGGAATTATAGTAACAGGTAAAGAAAATTGCAAACAAGTGAAAAAAAGCTGAGGGGGAAGCAAAAGTTTTCTAACTTTGTCCTTTAACACATAAAATTCACCCGAAAATAAGTCTTCTGGGTTAAAACAGTAGAATAACAGAGACAATATACTTTTCTCCATAATAAAATGCCTTGTCTTTTTGTCAATAGTCTGTATCTGGATATCCAACTGTGCAAAAAAAAGTTGTCTAAAATTGGTTTTCTTTATGGATCTTTTGGTTCTGATTTACCGACATAACCAATTCTCAGTGAAAATTCCTGCAGTGCTTGAAACTTTAATTTTTTTTTTTGCATAGATTAAAATACTATGATTTTCACCTTTTTTCCTGGAACAATACTGTAAAAAAACATGCCATGAACAAAGTTCACAGCAATAATTACATCCTCCCTCACACTAGCTTACTGTCCCCTTCACTTACCTGACATTTTAAAGACGACTATGTATTTATCAATGAATGAATTTGAACTAGACATGTTGAAAATCTAACATTAAGAAATTATTGCAGGATTCAATCTTAATCATTATTTATCATTTTAAAAACTGTACAATAGTTTTTCCATGGTCCCAATATGCAATTTTTTTTTTTTAAAAATAACTGTTTTACATTTCCAATTCCTCTTAAAAGTTTCAAGTTTTACATTACAGTTGCATGCGCTACTCCGTCTGCATCTTGTCTTTCAATGAAAAGAAAGACAAAATGAGAAACCTCTCAATGATTGCCACTTTTGCTCCTTTGCTGTACTCTGTGGCCTTCCTGCATGGCGTTAGCTTCTCTCCAAGACTAAAATGACCTAGATTCCATTGTTCTGTATCTAATCTATGTATCAATTTATTTTTGGAATGGACGTTTTCTCATTAAATATAATGTATATAAACCCAATCAATATCCAATTTAAAATTATGAAACCAAACCGATACTGGAAAAATAATCCCAGCCCTATTTCAGGGATGTTTTATGCTGTCTTATTCCCCCAGACCCTAAGCACTTCTAAATTTGGGCTGGCTGCCAACAGCCCTAAGGAACTACTTTACTTGCGGAGGCACAGATATGCCCAAACCATACTCTCTTTCCCCAGCAGCTCTGGGAAGGGAAGTGTAGGAGTTAGTGTGGAGGCTATACATCATCCAGAAGTGACTAAATTACTGCAGTCAAATAGGCAAAATATGTTCAGACTGGCTGATGCAGAGCTGCTCTAATGCAGTCCAACAGATAGCCCTAAATAACTAGATAAACAATCACAATCCTTCATTTATCAACATGCTGGGTCACAGGATAAATTGACTAAAGACAATATAGGTATTAGAGTCAAAAGGTCCTTTAAAGATTTCTGAATTTTCTTCTATTCTGGTTATTGTACCTTCACCCATTACCGTACCAGCTGAAGCGACGAGGAGTCCAGTGGCACCTTATAGACTAACTGAAGTGTAGGAGCATAAGCTTTCGTGGGCAAAGACCCACGAAAGCTTATGCTCCTACACTTCAGTTAGTCTATAAGGTGCCACTGGACTCCTCGTCGCTTTTGCAGATTCAGACTAACACGGCTACCCCTCTGATACTCGTACCAGCTGAGTACATAAAGTTAGCTGTTAAATATTCTCCAAAAATTACATATTTTTTACATTTTCAAACCTTTACACAAATATAAACTAATCCTAGTATAATTCAAATGGCAGAGGTAAGCACCACCCCTGTATCATGTAGACGAGGAAACAAGGAGAGGTTGAATTACTTGTCCCAAACCACTGCAGAGACAAAATAAAAAATTTCTAATATGGTTTCATAGTTTCAGGGTAATCACACCTGTATTTCACTGTTCCATGGGTGTACTTCAGAAATGCCCACTCACTCCAGCCATCACCTGTCTCTGTACAGGCACTCTTGTCTTTTGATTGGTGGTTTTACAAGCTGCATAGCTCCCTGCCTTACACTATGATCCCACCAGTAAGCCAGTCTGCTGAGACTAGCACTTGTGCTTTGCTTTCTCTGCAAGGGCTGTGAACTGTGTACTGCCAGCACTTCCAAGTTACTGCACAGCTCTTTCTAGGCAAGCACCTTTATTCTTATGGTAAAATAAGAAAGAAAACAAAAAAATATTAAAGCACACTAAAAGCTTACCAGAGATCACCATTAGTCTTATGGGCCAGGGCCACAGTTAGCCAAAGTCTTTCCATTCTTTCTTCAAGAGCTGGGGCCCCCCCGTTTGGACAGAAGAACCTGTTCATTTGCAGGATCACAAAGGAGGCCCCAAGTCAGTTTAAAAACAGCTTTTTAAAATCAAAAGCCCTTGATCTCTTGGTGTCTGGAAACCACTTTGAACCAGTATACGTGAGCCTCCTGAGTGGGGGGAACCTCACTGGAGTATGGTTGTGAATGGTTAACTAGCAAGCCTCCCCCTTAAATGGGTAAGGATTACCAGTTCGGGTTAAATGATATGGACTGGAGCAGCTCCCCACAGACCCTATGCAGGCAGGGGCTGCTCCCTTGTCCATGGCAGAGGGGCTACAACCCTTCCCCACATTTAATCGGTTAACCAGTTAACCAAATAAATAGGATTTTACATCCCTCAGGAGTTATATGCCTCCCCAAATGATTCATCTTAATCACCTGCCATTGTTTTTGGTTTCTAGAGACGCTGCAGTAATTCTTCCCCCAGAATTGCTTATAATACCTGGCCCACAGTGATACACAAACCATTTATAAACCGAAAACAATATCATTGACACATATACTGCATTGGATTCAGAGGAGCCAAAAGACTTGCGGGGCCCCTGGACAAGGTGGAGGATGCTCAGCTCCATGCTCCTGGAAGGGGTGGGCCCTTGGACAGAAGGGTTGGGGCTGGTGGTAGTTAGCTAGCCCTCAGCGCCACCCGGAGTGTACCATGCAGGTCTCCAGTCCCTCCCCCTGCCAGCCCTGAGACATCCTGGAGCACACTGCCTGGCTCTTCAGTGGTGATTTAAAGGGTCTTGGGCTTTGGAGCTGCTGATCCTGCGGCAGCAGTAGCTGGGTGCTTCAGGTCCTTTGGAAACACTAGGCCCCATGGCAATTGCCCTCTTTGCGCCCTCCCCCTCTGTCGGTGGGGGTGGTAGGATTGCAATGTCATACCTGGTTCCTAATGCAATGTTTGGTCCAGTATCATGCTTAGCAGTAAATACAGTATCTAATTTGGTGAACAGTGATAGAAATGTAGCCGTGTTAGTCTGGTCTAACTGAAACAAAATACAGGACTATGTAGCACTTTCAAGTGCTACATAGTCCTGTAATTTGGTGACTGAGATAACAGTTTCAAGTAAGAAATAGCATGACTAGATAATTAGATATGGCAGAAACTCTTCCATATTTAATCTCATCATATTTTTCAGGACAAACATCTGGTGCTCTAGAACAATAGCAGTGTTGCATGTCAATTCCCACTGCCTACACTGGCTGTCACCTGATTTAGCAGGCACAGTTTGTTTTGATTATTGAAACTGTGTAGTAGAAATACTTATGTAAATGAAGCAAAACTAGAAACAACACTCTGATGGCTTTATAACATATGTTAACGATTCAGATATTCGGGGTGCTCCTATATTCATGTGAAGGAATTCAGATTTTAATGTCATTTTAAAGTATTCCTGTAAGATTTGACTTGGAAAATACTAAAAGTTTTATCTCAATTCTAACTTTGTGTAATTATTATTATTACTACTACTACTTACAAGCACTGGAGCCCCAGGATCTTACTGTGCAAAGTGTGGTACAAGTATAAAAGAAAAAGACAGGTCCTGCACCCAAAGGTAAATATAAGATAAAACTAACAGCTATAGATAAGCTGACTGGGCAGAACAAGGAAACGAGACAATACTGGTCAGCATGATAGATTGTAGCCTCAGCACACCAGCAGCTTGACAACTGTCAAGTTTTTGCAGGATATAAACTATTAAAATGCTATGAAGCCACAGGCAGCAGGTTAGCAAGTCAAAATCAATAACATTGCTAGAGATGTAGAAGTGCTGTGACCTGGCAGATTTCTGTTAAGGTATCAATAATAGAAAATTTCAGATGGATGTTCAGCCCTATCATGCAGGAATATCAAAATATTACGTTCACAAAAATAAGCAGACCTTTTGTATTCAAGCAAATAAAATTGCATTCCAATGTTAAGTTTTGTTTTGGTCAACATTATACTAGAACGAAACAACATTTGGCTCAAACTACTGTCATCTATTTACACTATCTTTCCCCCCCTATGCTAAGTATCTACATTCCATAAAAACAATGTGCATATAACAATTATACTATACAGTTAAAACTGTGCAATTGGACAGTGCATCAACCTCACAGAATTTCAAGAACACACTGCAAACAGTGCTTTTTATTTTTATGCTTCAGGAATTCAGGCTTAGGGTTTTAAATAAATCACATCTTTTAAAAAAGCACTTCCATTACCTTCAGCAGGAAGGCAGTTTTGCTCGCTAACAAATGAAGCCTCACCTAAATCTGAATGCATATCATGCAAGAGTAAACACTACTAAAACGTGCATTTCGTATTTGTGGTGTGCTATGTTTCCATAGTAACAAAGAGCTACATGCTTTAATGAGAGCATCTCCTTTAAACAGAGGGCTCCTGCAAGGACTCCTACTGTATGTTTTCTTATAATCTCTGGAATAATTGGATCAATGGAATATCATTGTAACTTTATGTTCTGTGATCTGCTTGTTTATACTGATAGGATCCAAGTGAGCCTGTCAACTAAAGGAAAGATGAACAGGAAGGAGAAGGTACAATCTACACGAAAGTAGCTTAAAAGGTGCCAGAAAGGAACCCTGTTAAACTGGGCACTAACTACGCTCCAAAAAACTCCCACCAAAAACAAAACACAAATATTTTTCTAGACATGTTTGTTCAAAGTAAGGATGTTAAAATGAGTGTAATTAACATGGTTACATGAGGGGTGACAGTTGGCTTCCCAGGAGCTGGTGCATGTGTGCATATTGACTTCTGTTGCCACCCCAGGGAGCCAGTGCACGCAGGGAGCTGGCTTTTAAGTTGGCTCCCCGCACATAGCAGCTCTTGACTGCCACTCCATGCTGCTGCTTCTAATATACAGGGTGGCAGCTGGCTCCCCAGGAGCTGGTGTATGCTGGGAGCTGATTATTAAGGTGGCTCCCTGCACATACTGAGAGCCTGAGTATAACCGTGAACATTACCCGATGAGTCTGGGCTCATTGGTTAAGCATATACACAGTTACACATTCACATCCCTAGTTTAAAGTGTGCAAAAATCATCAAATGGCCACCTTCCACAATAGATTTAGCGGGAACCCTCATTTTTGGACCAGGAGATTGCAATAGACCTATTCTAGTCAAACATATCTTAGTGGAAACAGGTGAGAGGAGGACTGGTATTTTATAAGCCTCTTGGTGATGCATCACCAAGTTCATCATGACAAACAGAAGCTACATGAGAAATCCATGACTCAAAAGAAAGGGGAGAAGAAAGAGGAGAAACCTTTAATTAGATGTAGGAAATCTGGAAAACTTACACCAAGCAAGAGGCCCTCAAAAAGTTGGAGAAAAAGAGAAACCAAGATATATCAGCAGAATAAACAATGTTGTGAGTGAAGGAAAAAGTTAATTTTTAAAACACTATCTGTGTGATGCAAATATACCCAACCTCACTTAGTGACAATCACCAAAATTATGAGCTTTCTCTCCTTCCATCAAGGACTTACTTCAGCCACTCCTGACTGAGGCAGAGAGCAAAGAGAGATGCAATGTAGACATATATCTCAAAACAAGCTACACAATTTGAGATATGCAAGTTGTGTAGCTTATTTTGAGTTAATTTCGAAATAGCTTATTTTGTAATTTTGCACTGTCTATACAGCGCCAAATTTTGAAATAAACTTATATTCCAAAATGTCCCTTAATCCTCGTGGAATGAGGTTTACAGGAACATCAGAACAGCATGCCTATTATTTAAAAAAAATATTTAGAAATAACAGGCGCGCTGTCAAGATGCAGAATAGCTATTTTGGGATACTGGCAGTATCCTGAAATAGTGTCGCAGTGTAGATGTATCCCAAGAGACTCAGACACAATTGTGTAACCCTTGCAGGCATGCCCATTAGAAATTTAAAAGTAACCATTGTTGAGCAAGAGAGCACACAGTACTTCATAAATAAAAACAGTAAGAGTGTCTCTATTCAAAGCATAAACAAGTTTTTATGCCATTTAAAGAAAACAAATGTTCTATCCAGGCTTTGTTATTAAAAATTCAAAACAAAATCTCATAGATGGATAAAGAGCTGTCTAAAATATACAAGTTTTCTAAAAAAGCAGGCCCAAGTTACTTTACTCTAGTGCTTCAGACCAAATTAACAGCACAGTAATCTGAATTATATTAAAGACAATGACCATCTGTTACTGTCAAATACTAAATTTCAGTAGATCAACTTAAAAAGCAAGAGCAAGCTTGATACCAGAATCAGACATAAAATACAAATCATCTGCATAACAATGAAATCTTATCTCAAAACCTTTAAATAATGGCAGAATATTTTGAAAATACATAAAGAGCTAGAGTCAAGAACAGAACCCTCAAGAGATGCTCCATATGCCAGTAGTCATATCTGGACATATAACCACAAGTATTTAAAATTTTACATTAAAAAATCACATCAAAATAAGGGCACAAGAGTTCAAACTAAGACCACAAAAATTCACAGTACAAGGGCCTCTCTCTTTTCCATATCTGTACTGTGACCCCATGTTACAACTCACAAACGTTATGGGAGCTCCCTCCCATCTAACTAGGAAGATAGGGAAGTGATCGTGAATCCTTGTTTATAACTTCAAGGTTCAAAACCCACATTATAGTGGAATAGGATATGAAAAGGAAAGCTGGCAATTCTGTGGCCACAACAATTATATGTCATAATGCAAAAATAAATATACAGAATTTTACAGACATTGCCCCAGCTTGTATTATACTATGAAAATAAAACACAGGCCCCTATGGATGTGTCACCATTATGCTTCAGGCAGATGAAACTAGAAGGTGAATTTTGTTTCTCTCGAACACCGTGCTATGTTCTTCTATCAGTACAAAGAATAAAGTACATTATTTCAAAAGTAAATGGTGTTTAATCTAATAAGGAAAAATCATTCAAAACTGTACATTCACCAAGTGTGAGGATTTGTTTGTATTAAAAACAAAGGATATTTTTTAAAAAAGAGTACAAAATTTAAATAACTTGACCGCTCTCTTAGTTGCAAAAACAATTTCCCCAAGCTTAAATATTTCAGATAAACATGGCTTTTCTCCAAAGTACTGAAAAGCACCAACACAACCTTTGATTAACATCACTAAGGATTTTGTGTCCAAGAAAAATTAGTATGCCTGCAGTAAAGAAATTAACAGCAAAGGGATAATTAGTCAGACCACTTCCTTCTTACTGATTTGCGGAGGATGGCAGAGTGAAAATTTTGCTTATCCATGCATTTATTTCCTACAAGACAATCTAACTAACAGCTTAAAGCATCTGGGTTGCCCTTTTTGCGTGGAGAGATTTAGGCAGCAGAAAACCATCAATCAAGAAGCTAAACGTTCTCTAAAGCCCACTCCCATGTATCCAGTTCCCAGAGGACAGCTTCCACAGAAAAGCAAACAACATTAACTACATTAAACATAATGGGTTCTTGGCTACCCAGAATGTAACTCATAAAAGACATGATTTGATTAAATTAGATTAGAAAAAGTTAGAGGCAGGCAAGAAAAATAAAAAGAGAAGTGTGGCTATATTCCCTTTTCATGTTGCTTGAGAGGCATCCCACTTGGAGAGCATGCCCAATCATATCAAGAGTCTATGAAGAAACCCTCAGGGAGATAACTATATTGGAGCCACCCTGGAGAGAGGTATCACGACCCCCCATGCTTTATGAAAACTGGCTTAGGAATATGCATTATTCAAAGGCTCTTTGTGCAAAATGCATCATATAACATATCAATTAATTACAATCTGATGAATCAGTATATCCTATTTTTCTACATGTATCATCATATGTGAAGTTAGACATATGAAGTGTGAATCTGATTTAAATGATAAATGTGATAATGAGGACCATTAGTGATACTTTAGGAACTTAATGTCTCAATACTCAAACCAACAACCTGTGAATGGTCTTGTTTGTCCTGTAAAAACTGTGGTTGGTCCTCGAAACCATCTAGAACCTGGTATTTTCCATGGGGATAGGGAGTGCTAAACAAAAGGTTTCTGCCCTGGGGAAAAATCCATTAAGGAATGGAAATCAATCAGTCTCTGTCTTCAGCTGGCCTTTGCCCACCCTAAGAGGATACACACGAAGAAACCTGGAAACAAAGAACTCTGAAAAAAGTTGTAGTCCAAGACCAGAGTAAAGATCAACTCTGCCTTGAAGCACATTACCTGATTAAAAAATCAAGTATTTAGGTTGAGAATTTGCATACAACCAGGCCAGTGGACAGAGGGGGACAAAGGGGTAAATTGCCCTGGAACCCAGCAATTCGAAGGGGCCTGGGGCTCCCGTCTGCAGAGGTGGTGGCCAAAGCCTCAGCCCTTTAAATTACTGTGGGAGTGATGTCCTCTGGGAGTCACTGTGGACTGGCTACTCCAGCGCCACCCCTTCTACTATCTGGGAGCATGGAACATGGAGCTGGGCCCCCCCACTCACCATGCCCAGGGGCCCATAGAAGCTGTCAGCTCCCCTGCATATAACAAGTTTCTTAGTATATTAGAATTAGCTGGCGTTTTCTTTATTTTAACTTAGTAACTTACTTTGATCTCTCTGTTTCACTTGCAATCACTTAAATCCTACTTTTTATACTTAATAAAAACACTTCTGTTCATTATCAAGTTCAGTGGTAAATAACTGTTACTTGGATGGAGCAACCAAGGAGCAACCACTATGCATCTCTCTATTCCATTGATAAAGGGGGCTGACCTTATGGGCTTTCCCTGTGTAAAATTTTTATACAGAGTAAGATGGATTTATTTGAGGTTTTAGTGGTTGGTTTCTTGTGTGCCGAGCTTCTATAGCTGAGCCCTCCTGGAGCTGAAATGGTTCAGTGTGTGTGTTGCTCTGTAGGGAGTAGTAACCCCAACTTTGTGCCTTGTCTGGGGGAGAACAGACCTTCTGGCCTAGCAGGACTGGATGGTGGGGGGCCCCAGAGGGCAAGAAGTAGGTGTCAGTAGCTTGATCAGCACAGCGGGGTATAACCCCTAGGGGATTCCTGTGATCCAACCTGCCACAAGAGGTTCAAGGTTTCAGCAGTCACAAGAGGTAAACCCCAAATAAGCAGAAAAATAAAGGGAGGTCGGGGAGAAAGAAAGAATCAATTGCTTCCCAACCCTACCACCCCTCCCCCCCAAGGAAGTAGATTCCACAGTAAGAGTTTTTAGGTTATCTGTAGACAGAAATAGGAAGCCTGATTCTTCAGACTAATGTATACCACCTTCCATGACAGACACCTGCCTCCTGTTTGGCTTCCCCTTCTCTATCAGTCAGTTATGATCTAGATGGCACTGGGAGCTGAAATCCTTCTATGAGGCAAATTATGCCCAGTAATAGGCTCTTTGGCTCAAAGAGGTAAGGGAAAGGGTAAAAGGGTAAGGGAAACTAAGTAGAATATATGATCAAATGAAAAAGTACACTTATCTAAAATGAAGAATTTCTAAGGAGCTCTAAACCAGATGGGTGGAAACTCTTGGCTCTACCCTCTCTTCTTGATATGAAGGATGGACTCTTGAGACACAGAAAATGTCTCAAGACATTTATAAATGACTGAGAGCTATACACTGCCATTAGACAGGGGCAATCAATATATGCCAGATTACCAAACATATTCTCAGAGAAGTCCAAGAAATACTTCAGACTGCAGAGCTTCAGGTACTTTATGCTATGACCAAGTGTGAGGATTTATAGAAAGGAAACAAAAGGCATCTTGGGTAGAAGGGGATTTTGCACTTCAGTTACTTATCTTATCTATACTCAAGTTAGCCTGCATCCAATAAAAGCTGCAAATTAGCATTTGAACTGCATCGAGTGAATGTATTAGCCACAGAGTGATTTTATTTAGTCTGCAGCACAGTGTAATTATATTAAAGCTAACAAGTTTTACTATACTCCCGGATGAACCAGTCAACTAAAGTTAAAAACTACCAACACACTGAAGTTAAGCGGTTTTAATGTGTGGATGGGACTTAAGTTACAGGCAACCTTTGAGTTTACTCTGCAGTGAAAACAAGCCATTAAACAGTGGCTGGTCACACCTGAATTAGATCAACTGATGTGTTCACATCCAAATGCAGATCACCTGAGTTAACTCTGCAGTGAAGACATAACATATGGGTTATATTGCAATACAAAGTTTCTATAGTAAAATAGTACATGACCAGCCAAAAGATAGAAAATAAATTAGAATTCTGTACCAAGACATCCTAAAAATGGCCTGATCCAGCACTTGTAAAGTCAGTGCCAGGTGTGTCATTGGTTTCAATGGGAACAGGATTGGCCTGGCTTTAGGCCCCAAATTTACACAGGGTAGATGTTTCCTATCCAGAGCCTCACTAAAGTCAACAGGGCTCTACATAAGAGCAGGGAACCGCTCATGACGAATTCACACTGCAACCTCAGGTAGGGTTGCCAGATACTTTCACAAAAAATACCGAACAGGGCAGGAAAAAAATTGGTCGAGAAAAAAAAAATCCCCATGCTCCCCGTTCCTCCTGTCCTGCCAGATGCAGAAGGAGAAGAGTGTCCCAAGTGGCCTTCTGGCGGAGAAAAACAGAAAATACCGGACATTTTACATGTCCAGTATTTTCTGGTTTTTTTTTTTTTTTTTTTAACCAGAGAGAGGCCGCAAATACCGGACTATCCGGGCCAATATCGGATACCTGGCAACCCTAACCTCAGGAACACAGACTATAAAATTCCGTAAAGGCAAAGACAGTGGCAAAACTCCCACTGACTTCAGTAAGGCCAGGATTTCACTTCAGGTTGTCTTGTGCCTTGCACGGACCCCAGCATGCTGTTGGTGTGTACACAAAAATAACTGCCACAAAAAAAAAAAGGAAAATTGATTAACTATGGAAAGACACAAGACAATTTCAGGCAGTAATTGTCTTTTTGTTCTGCATTTGTACAGTGTTTAGCACAATTAAGTCCTGCTCCATTACTAGGGCTCCTAGCACTAGAATAGTAATAAAATAGCTTTTTTTCTTCTTCTAAATAATATTCCATTCACTTCACAGCCCTACGGATGTTTTCAAGTGTAACATGTTTTAGCAATCAGCATTCTGCAGAAACTACAGATCTTTCTGCAAAAGTTAAATCCAGAATGCCATGGAAAACACTGGGATATCCCAGTTCTGAATAACTGGATATTCTCATGCTGCCTGGCTTTTAAATCAAATCTTTATTGCATGCAAAATAAATTCTAAGGACAAAAATACCACACTGAAAATAAACATATGTATGTGATACAAATCTATACAGTAAGAACTGGTGAAAGAAGGCTTAGAAAGCTGGGACTTGGACACTCTTTGGAAGATGGGAGACATGCTAAGTAAACACTGAAATGGGTACGTGAGAGGGTGGGGAGAGAAGTGAAAACAAGCAAGGCTAACAAAGAACTGTCAGAAGACAGTGACAGAGAATGCTGAATGTGCTGGTATGACTTGGGAAAAAGTATCCCAATTAGCAAGCAACTGTAATCAATGGAGGATACGGACTGTCCAATGTGTCAGCACAACAAGACGAACTAAGGTTACACAGATACGACTCAGGGATGCTCTAAAGTAGGGTGGACAAATCCCAGCCCACAGAACAAATCTTGTTCGCCGCCTAGCGGGCTGGTGCCACTATATTTACCTGCGCTTCTGCAGGTTTGGTTGATTGCAGCTCCTGTTGGCCACAGATTGCCGTTCCCAGCCAATGGGAGCTACGGGAAGCTCTTAATCTTGGGTCCAGATGTTAAGAAACTTGCTTCCACTTGATCACATGGAGTGAAAGCCCAATTTTCAAAACACTGGACACAGAAGGAAAGAATAATCAGTCCTACATACCCACAACATCTCTGCTTACTGTTTTTGGAAGTCTAATTCTTCTGTTAAAACTTAAACAGAAAAGGAGCATGGAAATGAAAACTACTACTTTGTTATTAAATTGTAGGCAGTCTTACTTTCATAGGTGAAACAAAATACAGGACTATGTAGCACTTTAAAGACTAACAAGATGGTTTATTAGATGATGAGCTTTTGTGGGCCAGACCCACTTCCTCAGATCAAATAGTGGAAGAAAATAATCACAGCCATATATACCAAAGGATACAATTAAAAAAAATGAACACATATGAAAAGGACAAATCACATTTCAGAACAGAAGGGGGATGCAGGAGGCGGGGGGAAGGAAGGTGAATGCCTGCGAGTTAATGATATTAGAGGTGGGGAAGGGTAGATGTCTGTGAGTTAATAGTATTAGAGGTGATAATTGGGGAAGCTATCTTTGTAATGGGTAAGATAGCTGGAGTCTTTGTTCAGCCCCCCGCGGAGAGTGTCGAATTTTAGCATGAATGCCAGTTCAGAGGATTCTCTTTCAAGTGCAGATTTGAATGTCTTCTGAAGTAGGATGCAGGTGAGTAGGTCATTGAGACAGTGTCCTTTCTGGTTGAAATGGCAAGCAACTGTTTTTTCTTTGTGATCCTGTCTAATGTCTGTTTTGTGGGCATTGATTCTTTGGCGAAGTGTCTGAGACGTTTGTCCAATGTACATAGCAGACGGACACTTTTGGCACATGATAGCATAGATTATATTTCTGGAGAATACATATTCCTGCGCCTCCAGAAATATAATCTATGCTATCATGTGCCGAAAGTGTCCGTCTGCTATGTACATTGGACAAACGTCTCAGACATGCTAGTTCGAATTTGTACTGAGACATTGCTAGCTGCTCCCCTTTATCAGGGAGCGAGAGGAAAGTGCACAGTTTGCTACATTTCTCACTCTGGTTGGGGAGCGCAGGGGACCTAAGCCTTTCATCCCCTAGGTACTTTTTAATGATAGTTTGCACCAAAAAGAGGTGCAAAAAGGACCTCAATTTAAAATGATCAAATATCACTGCTTTAGAATACCCATACACTATCTCTCGCATGAAGTTCCATAAGAGGGACTGAATTAGCAAAAAGAAAACGAAATAATAGCGGAACACACTTTTGTTCCAAAATATTTTGATTTACTTTTCTTTTAGAATATGTTGTGCATTATTCTGAGTGAAATTTTAGGGGGTGCTTCCTGGCGTCAAATTTTTGTACTTGTTTTGCAATGGACAGAAAAATTAAATCAAAACCTTTTTTCTTAAGGTATCTCAAATGACTATATTAAAGTTCAACAGTATTTCTGTACTGGCTACCATGAAACCTCATGGATAACTGTACAACTATTACTGTATGTATCCTAGGAGACCAAAGCAATCTTGTGTTTAAAGACTTCATTCCCTCCCCAACTCCCAATACAAATCACATGGATCTATAAATAAAACAAGTAGCCTTGACAAAAGATGAAGTTGATGTTTTATTTGGGCCAGAATGCATATTAACCTCTTCTTATAACTTATAAAAATATTATTTCCTTTCATATCACTTCCCTTTCCTCCCTGTGCTCCCCACTTTTTTCTGACTACAAATGTGCTAGAAATCTCTTTTTGGCTTCCAAAATATTTTATATTACATATTTATTTTTAAAAACGTAAAGAAACCAGGATTTTTCAAATCAGAGTGTCTAGAAGTCCCTGATCTTAAAAATATATCTTGTGAAAATTACCAGAAGATCGTATGTTATCATGTAATTCAGGTTATTGACCAGGCTGTTCAGCAAAATAACCTACAATATACAACATGCAGAACCTAATACATTAGGAAGGCATCTTCAAAATACAGATATTTAAAAAATGAAATAAAAGGGCATAAAACAGCTAATTTGAGACAGATCAGATAAATGTAGATTTTACACTTTAACTATTTTGTGCCTTTGAAACTGCAGGATCTGAAAATATTTCAGATTTTTGTTTGTCATGAACATTACTGGTTTTAACATGCAATTTGATAATCTAAGTCCAGCCTCTGAAGCACAGTCTCTTCAAAAATGCAGAACAGACCCTAGGAAACACTCAGGTAGAATTTCTTACAAATTATCTGCAGACAGGGAGGCAGACAGCAGAGAGGATGTATTGTAAAACCTATAAACATAAAGCATGTCGGTATCCTTCCTTAATCTTCTGTTTAGTCACATACGCTTATCCTTTCATTTCAGAATTTCAACAGAAGTATAAACATACCTGCACAATATAAAGGAAAAGAAGAACATGCATTGTTCCCAATGGAGGAGGAGGAGATCACATGATGACAGTGAACTTCAAGGGAAAAGGTTGTCAGCATGCTGGTGTAAGTGAACACACCAGTGGGTAATTAAAATAGGACCAGCCCCCTCTGTAACTACTGGAGTGTAACATAGGCTCTGATTTATTTAAAGCAAGTAAACACATCTGATTTAATAACACTGTATGAATGCTAGTTCAGCTTCAATAGCTGGAGTTCAAATAAATACTAGCATAGCACCTGCTAATGTTAAAGGGTCTGTACTTAATATGGCTTTTTAAAAATACAGATCTATAGCAGATGGTAAAACGAGCTTCAGGGTGAAATTTGGACAACAAGTTCCCATGAACATGTAATGAAATAGCATCATGATGTGCAATGTGCAGCATTTTAAAGATACACCCAGAGCATGTATGTATCACAAATAGCAAGAATAGTACCTCATAAATATTAGCTGTACATCACTGACAGCATATTTCTGAGCCACTGTAGTATATGCTATCCTACCGTGTTAACAATATTATGTCATTGGGTACAAACCGCACTCTGGGCTGGAAAAGGTTAAAGGACAGACAATATTGGGCCCAGGTAAAAGAGACATTTACAATCCCCTTTAAGGTACATGCTTATTTCTGATTCTTTAGTTCACTTTATTAACAAATACCAAACAGTAGAAAATACGCTCCAGTTCTAAAGGGCTCAAATTCAGCTTCTTGGGGTTGTTTCTACAGACTTTTGAGGCCACTCAATAGCACAGTCTGGTCTCTTGTGCTGATGGGGTACTTTCCTCTCAAGCTGTCATGTAATGATTAAAGCAGCACAACAGTGACTCATCTCTTTCCTTCCCACTTGACATAAGGTCACAGGAATGACATTGGAGAGATGTCATAACCAAGGGTGTTGGTATCTTCCTGGCTGGTAAAAAGGAATTGAAAGGTACAGATATAATATCTTCTTGGTTGATAGCTTTGGAGTCATCGAAATGAATATAAAGTCTTGTGAGGTTGATAGTGTCATCCCTGCACTACCACAAGACAACAGAAGAGATATAGAAGGTGTTAAGGAGCCCTTATCCTTTAATTAGGGATGATGTTCTTACACATAGCAGTGCATCTTACATCAGGGCTGTCCAAATGCATTTATTTTTGTAAAGATGTAAACATGGACATTTACAGCAGTTATATGTAAACACGCAGGGGGCAGGCGGCTGCTGCCTCTGTATCTGAGGCAGCAGCATGGGGGGCAGGTGGCTCTGCAGGAGTTGCTACGCACAGGAAACCAGCTTAGAACATAAGGAGGCCATACTGGGTCAGACCAAAGGTCCATCTAGCCCCGTATCCTGTCTGTTGACAGTGGCCAATACCAGATGCCCCAGAAGAAGGGAACACAACAGGTTATCTTCACATGATCCCTTCCCTGTCACCCACCTCCAGAGAAACAGAGGCTAGGGACATCATTCCTACCCATCCTGGCCAATAGCTATTGATGGACCTAGCCTCTATGAATCTGTCTTGCTCTTTTTTGAACCCTGTTAAAGTCCTAACCTTCACCGCATCCTCTGGCAAGGAGTTCCACAGGTGCGCTGTGCGCTGAGTGAAAAAAACCTTCCTTTTGTTTGTTTTATACCTGCTGCCTATTAATTTCATTTTGTTATTCCCTAGGTCTTATATTGTGGGAATAAGTAAATAACGTTTCCTTATTCACTTTTTCCACATTAGTCATGATTTTATAGATCTCTATCATATCCCCCCATATGCTTCTCTTTTCAAAGCTGAAAAGTCCAAGTCTTTTTAATCTCTCTTCATATGAGACCCGTTCCAAACAGCTAATGATTTTTGTTTCCCTTTTCTGAACCTTTTCCAATGCCAATATATCTTTTTTGAGATGAGGCGACCACATCTATATGCCTTATTCTAGATATGTGCATACCATGGTTTTATATAGAGTCAGTAAGATATTTTCTGTCTTATTCTCTATCCCTCTTTTAATGATTCCTAACATTCTATTTTCTTTTTTGACTGCTGCTGCACACTGAGTGGATGTTTTCAGAGAACTATCCCCAATGACTCCAAGATCTCTCTCAAGTAGTTGTAGCTAAATTAGTCCCCATCATATTATATGTATAGTTGAGATTATTTTTTCCAATGTGTATTACTTTATATTTATCAACATTAAATTTAATTTGCCATTTTGTTGTCCAATCACTTAGATTGGGGAGATCTTTTTGAAGCTCTTCCCAGTCTGGTTTGGTCTTAATTATCTTAAGCAATTTGGTATCATTTGCACATTTTGCCACCTCACTTTTTACCCCTTTCTCTAGATCATTTATAAATAAATTGAATAGGACTGGTCCCAGGACAGACCCTTGGGGGACCCCATTAGTTACTTCTCTCCATTCAGAAAACTTACCATTTATTCCTACCCCTTTTTTCCTATTTTTTAAGTTACCAATCCACGAAAGGACCTTCCATCTTATCACATGACAACTTACTTTATTTAAGAGTCTTTGGTGAGGGACCTTGTCAAAGGCTTTTTGGGAATCTAAGTATACTATATCCACTGGATCCCCCTTGTCCACATGTTCGTTGACCCCCTCCAAGAACTCTAGTAGATTAGTAAGAAACCATGTTGACTTTCCCTCAACAAATTATGTTTATCTATGTGTTTGACAATTTTATTTTTTTACTACAGTGTCAACTGATTTGCTTGGTACTGACATTAGACTTACCAGTCTGTAATTGCCAGGATCACCTCTAGAGCCCTTTTTAAATATTGGTGTCATGTTAGCTATCTTCCAGTCATTTGGTACAGAAGCTGATCTAAAGGATAGGTTACAAACCACAGTTAATAGTTCCACAATTTCCCATTTGAGTTCTTTCAGAACTCTTGGGTGAATGCCATCTGGTCTCAGTGACTTGTTACTGTTAAGTTTATTAATTTGTTCGAAAATCCTCCTCTGATGACACCTCAATCTGGGACAATTCCTCCGATTTGTCACCTAAAAAGAATGGCTCAGGTTTGGGGATCTCCACAATATCCTCAGCTGAGAAGGATGAAGCAAAGATTTCATTTAGCTTCTCTGCAATGACTTTATCATCTTTAAGTGCTCCTTTAGCATCTTGCTCATCCAAGGGCACCACTGGTTGTTTAGCAGGCTTCCTGCTTCTGATATATGTAAAAATATTTTATTATTACTTTTTGAGTTTTTTTAAAAGCTGGCTCCTCATACACACCAGCTCCTGCCTCTCTACCTTCCTATACAGAGGCAGTGGGGGAGAGGGGCTGCCTAAAGCATTAGGATTAACTGATGAACCTGGGCTCATTGGTTAATTGTGTAAATGGTACACATTCACATCCCCATTTTACATATGGACAAAGTTCCTTTCCCAAAGAGCTTGCCTTCTTCATAGCAACTGGGTGTGGAAGCTTCCTTGAGGTATCAAAAGTGAAATAGGTGAGCTCCTCCTTATATAAATGCAGGGGGGAGGAAGACAGCTATAGCTTTTTTTCTTCTACTCTCCTCTGCCCTTTAACATGGGTGTACACGGAGGTTACTCCATAACCTAGCACTTGCCTGGATCTAGTCCCTGAGGCTCAAGGCTCTTCCCCCCCGCCAGCATCGGAGAGCCTATTCTGGTGTTCCAGCCCCTCCTGCTGCTCCTCTGTGGGGGCTGGAGCATACAAAATCTACTAGTCTAAGCCCCCGTAGGCTCTGGTGTGTGAGGAGAATGTGGGGAGTGTCTTTCTCCTTCTCAGTTGGGAGTCACATCAGTGAGGGGTTTTTTCCTCCCTTTGCTTCTCACTTTTGAGAAGCCCCAACTGACTTTTCTGTGGGTCAGCAGCCCCTGACCCAAAAAAGTTTCTCCATTCCTGGTTTAAAGAGGAGAGAAAACATAGATCCAGAACAGGGAGCACTTATGTACTGAAGAATGTAGCTCATTTATACTACTTCCCCTTTCCAGAACACCATACACATCCCACATAATCCACTTTGGAGTATCTTGAATAGATATAAACTCCTTTTACAATTCCTCAACCTTTGTCTTTATGTAGAAAAAGCGTCCCTTCAACTTCTGGAATCTTCATTAAAGCTGAAAAGAACCGGCCTTTAACAAGCTAAGAAAATATAGCAAAAAACATGCAAGGTGTTCCTCCATTTTTCTATAGTTGGATTTTTCTGTGGTAAAAACTGAGCTGTCTATTGATATTCCTTCTTGCATTCACAAAACTCAAATAATTTTGTGTTCATACTCTTAGCTATCAAAGTCAATTTGGCTGAACATGAAACAGAATAACATCTCAATTTATAAGCCATCCATCTCCCTCTCCAACAGCCTCATGTAAAACATTCATTTATACTTGTTATGGGGCATGCATAATTTAAAACTGAATGGCATCTTCAGGCACACCAGTCTACACTGAAAAGTTGTTGACTAGACTAAAAGCATTTCCTAAAAGACCTTTAGAACACAGATACCAAGATAAGTCTCTGTGGCTTGTCACTCTAGTAACTTTGCTATACCACGACATCGGCTGTTGCTGCTTTCTAAATCAATACTTAAGGATTAGCGATGTAAATTCCCGTTTAAAATGTTAACTGGTTAATCTATATGATTAACTGGTTATCCAGGCCTAGGCTGGGCTGGAGCAGTTGGCCCGAGTCGGGCCTGCCTTCCTGCACTGAGCGGGAAGCTGCTCCAGCCCATCCAGGCACAGGCTATTTGGTTACCAATAAGCATAATCCTGTGCTTAGAAGGTAATTGGTTAACTGGTTACCCATTTGCATCCTTACTACGACTTTCTGATCCCACCTCTTCTCTTCTCTCACCTGCCCTGGGATGATATAAACAACTTTACACATAATTAGCTCACTTCCCATCCACTGTAGGACAGGCATTTCAGAATAAAAACTACTATTTCCAGCAGTCACTGTAAACTAGGTCTCTAGTTAAAATACTTAATTAGTGTGTAGTGATTTATATGTAACAATACCTGATCTAATAGAGAAATCATCACTTATAGACATCTGCTATTCATGTTTACTGATACCAAAAAACAATCTCAGTCCTTGTGTCACCTATCTTTCATATTAGCTCCCTTTTGTGGGCATTATCCAGACTCGTGCACTTACACAGCTTTATTAACTGCATTGTAATAAACCTACTAACAAAACAAGGTGAGTTTAAATTTTATTTAATTTCATTTAAAATTGTGAACATTACACAATGGGGCGGAAATATGGTTTATTTGCCCCCTTCTTGCAAAATGTATAGAGTGTAAAGAGCATTGGTTACGAATGTCTAATGGAAGATTGTACAGATCCATACATTTAAAGATGAGATGGGACCACTAACCGACCTTCTTACATCACAGAAACTGAAGTAATTACTTTAAGTATAAGTTGTGGCTAAACCCACTTTCAATGGTAAAATTACCTTGTTAAAAGTTGGATTTTGTTTCTAATTTGATCTTATCTTCTAGCCACTTGATCTTATACCTATGTCTGCTAGCTTAAATAAATCTGGTACAGGTTGGACCTCCCTGGTCCAGCACCCTTGGGGCCTGACTAGTCCCAGATGAGGGATTTTGCTGGACCAGGAGAGATAATTTCTGGATTCATGCCACCCCCCCCCCTCCCATCCGGCCCAGTCGCTGGCCTCTTGGCTGGCTCCCCATCTCCTGCCAACTCACAGGGATCACTGCTGTGACTCCCGAACCTGCTAGGCAGTCCCATGCTGCAGCTCTGGGACCTGCTGGGCAGCCACATGCACCATATTAGGTCTCTGGGACCTGCTGGGCAGCTGCGCGCACAATGCTGGGGCTTCAGGGCTGCAGGACAGCTGCATGTGCTGCACTTGAGCTTTGGGAACCTCTAAGCATCTGTTCACCGTAGCTCCCTACTCCACCAAGCTACTGCAGCTCACAGACCCACTGGGCAGCCACATGCCAGGTCTTCCATCCCTGCTTGCTGCAAGCAGACCACTGCCCTGCCAACCCCACAGGGATCCTTATCACTGCCCCTTCACCAGGACTCTCTGGTCCTATAACATCTGTGCTAGACCATGCATGTTGCTGGACCACAGAATCCCAGTTAAGAGAGTTTCAACCTGTATTTCATATCTTCACCCTGCACTGGTACTTACTGATTGAGCAAATCAGTTCGTAATTGTCTGTAGGATTGTCAACACTCCCGACCAGACACCATATGAGGCAGTAGCCTCTGGTCTAGCAGAGTTGGCAACCCTAACCTTCTCTCTGGAAAAAGGAAGAGACAGAGATCCTTAAGTCTGTACTTGTAAGGTAGGTTTTACAGACTACAAATCATTTTGTACCAGGAAAGACGATGGAACAAATAATAAAGCAATCTTGGAAATGGCAGAGATGCTCAATGATTTCTTTGTTTCGGTCTTTACCGAGAAGTCTGTAGGAATGCCTAACATAGTGAATGCTAGTGGAAAGGGGGTAATTTTAGAAGGTAAAATAAAAAAAGAACAAGTTAAAAATCACCTAGAAAAGTTAGATGCCTGCAAGTCACTAGGGCCTGATGAAATGCATCCTAGAATATTCAAGGAGCTGATAGAGGAGGTATCTGAGCCTCTAGCTATCATCTTTGGAAAATCATAGGAGACAGGACAGATTCCAGAGGACTGGAAAAGGGCAAATATAGTGCCCATCTAGAAAAAGGGAAATAATAACAACCCAGGAAACTACAGACCAGTTAGTTTAACTTCTGTGCCAGGGAAGATAATGGAGCAAGTAATTAAGGAAATCATCTGTAAACACTTGGAAAATGGCAAGGTGATAGGGAACAGCCAGCATGGATTTGTAAAGAACAAATCATGTCAAACCAATCTGATAGCTTTCTTTAATAGGATAATGAGTCTTGTGGATAAGGGAGAAGTAGTGGATGTGGTATACCTAGACTTTAGTAAGGCGTTTGATACGGTCTCGCATGATAGTCTTACCAATAAACTAGGTAAATATAACTTAGATGGGGCTACTATAAGGTGGGTGCATAACTGGCTGGATAAACGTACTCAGAGAGTACTTATTAATGGTTCACAATCCTGCTGGAAAGGCATAACAAGTGGGGTTCCACAGGGGTCTGTTTTGGGACTGGCTCTGTTCTATATCTTCATCAACGATTTAGATATCGGTATAGAAAGTACGCTTATTAAGTTTGCAGATGATACCAAGCTGGGAGGGATTGCGACTAATCTGGAGGATAGGGACATAATTTAAAATGACCTGGACAAATTGGAGAAATGGTCTGAGATAAATAGGATGAAGTTTAATAAAGACAAATGCAAAGTGCTCCACTTAGGAAGGAACAATCAGTTTCACACATACAGAATGGGAAGCGACAGTCTGGGAAGGAGTACGGCAGAAAGGGATCTAGAGGTTATAGCGGACCACAAGTTAAATATGAGTCAGCGGTGTGATGCTGTTGCAAAGAAAGCAAACATGATTCTGGGATGTATTAACAGATTTGTTGTGAGCAAGACACGAGAAGTCATTCTTCCACTCTACTCTGCGCTGGTTAGACCTCAATTGGAGTATTGTGTCCAGTTCTAGGCACCATATTTCAAGAAAGATGTGGAAAAATTGGAGAGGGTCCAGAGAAGAGCAACGAGAATGATTAAAGGTCTAGAGAACATGACCTATGAGGGAAGGCTGAAAGAATTGGGTTTGTTTAGTTTAGAAAACAGAAGATTGGGGGGGGGGGGGACATGATAGCAGTTGTCCAATATCTAAAAGGGTGTCATAAGGAAGAGGGAGAAAACGTGTTAATCTTAGCCTCTGAGGATAGAACAAGAAGCAATGGGCTTAAACTGCAGCATGGGAGGTTTAGGTTGGACGTTAGGAAAAAGTTCCTAACTGTCAGGGTGGTCAAACACTCGAATAAATTGCCCAGGGAGGTTGTGGAATCCCCATCTGTGAAGATATTTAAGAGAAGGTTAGATAAATGTCTATCAGGGATGGTCTAGACAGTATTTGGTCCTGCCATGAGGGCAGGGGACTGGACTCGATGACCTCTTGGGGTCTCTTCCAGTCCTAGTATTCTATGATTCTCTGATTATATGAAATCATGTCAAACCAATATGGCAGTTTTCTTTGACAGGGTAACAAACCTTGTGGATAGGGAGGAAGCAGTAGATGTGGTATATCTTGATTCCAGTAAGGCTTCTGATACTGTCTTGCATGAACTTCTCATTAATTAACTTTAGGGAAACAAATAACCTAAATGGATCCACTGTAAGATGGTGCATCACTGGTTGGATAACCATTCCCAGAGAGTAGTTATCAATGGTTCACAGTAATGCTGGAAGGGCACAATGAGTGGGGTCTCAGAGGGATCAGTTCTAGGTCCAGTTCCATTCAATATCTTCATCAATGATTTAGATAATGGCATAAAGAGTACACTTATAAAGTTTGCTTATCAATTCCATGTTAATCAACTGCATGCATAAAAATAGGAAATGACTGCCTAGGAAGGAGCACTGCAGAAAGGTATCTGGAAGTCATAGTGGACCATAAGCTAAACATGGAGTCAACAGGGTAACACTATTGCCAAAAAGGCAAAATTCATTCTGGGTTGTATTAGCAGGAGTGTTGTAATAAAGATACAGTAAGTAATTCTTCTGCTGTACTCTTCACTGACAAGGCCTCAATTGGAGTAATGTGTCCAGTTTTGGGAACCACATTTCAGAAAAGATGGGGACAAATTGGAGAAGGTCCAGAAAAGAGCAACAAAAATGATGAAAGGTTTAGAAAACATGACATATGAGGGAAGACTGAAAGAACTGAGTTTGTATAGTCTGAAAAATAGAAGACTGAGAGGAGACATGATAAAAGCTTTCAAATTAAACAAACACCTGTCTGGGATGGTCTAGTGTGGCTTGGTCCTGCCATGAGTGCAGGCGACTGGACTTGATGACCTTTCCAGGTTCCTTGCAGTTCAAGTATTCTATTAGTCTATCTAAAATGTTGTTACAGGGAGGAGGGAGACAAATTATTATCCTTAACATCTGATGATAGAACCAGAAGGAGTGAGCTGGAGTAGAGTGATAGAACCAGAAGGAGTGATTATATATATAATTTTTTTCCCCTGTAGGACGACAGAATAACATCAGCATGTCACTCTGTGTCCACAGGAGCCAAGCCCCACCCATTCTCAGCCTGGCCCTCCCCAGGGCACATGTGGCAAGCTGGAGCTGCCATGCTGTGGCCCTGGCCCAGACCTCCTCTCCCCAGAAGTTGGGGGAAGGGCCGAGAAACCGGGGCAGGTATGCTGAGGCCTCAGCCCTCCGCCACAGGTTGGGGTATGTGAGAGAGACCAGGGCTGGCATGCCAAGGCCTCAGCCCTGGCCCTGGCCTTCCCCTGCAGCTGGGTGGAGGGCAAGAATTGGGTCATCTATGGCCCTCCCCATCGGCTGTGGGGAGAGCCGGGGATGCCTACCCCCAGAGAGAGGGGGGTTGGCAAGTGTAGTGAGCAGGGGGCGTAGACCCTAGTAATGCAGCAAGGAAGGTTTAGGTTGGACATTAGGAAAAAATTCCCATTTGGCAGGGTGTTCACACTGAAATAAATTGACTAGACAAGTTGTGGGATCTCCATCATCGGAGATTTTTAAAAGCAGATTAGGTAAAACACGTCAGGGATGATCTAAATCAGGCCTGGGCAAAGAACCCTCCACTGGCTGGATCTCAGTAGCTCTAAGCCACTGGATCTGGCCCATGGAGGCAGCAGAGAGCCTCAGGAAGACTCCCCAGCTTACCCCATTCCGGCACGCCGCTCAGAAAAACAGCTGCAGGGCAATTTGTGCTCCACAAACTGTGAGCCCAGAGGGAAGGGAAGAGTAGTGACCCATGGCTGCTCCTGCCCCCAGCACAATCTCCTTGGCCAGTTTCTGGCCAAGGCAGCACAGAAAGCACAGGAAGCACCACTCTCTCTTCCCCTCATGCTCTTCTTCACAGAGCATATGGCCCTGAAGCCCGTGCACGAGTGGGGCGGGCTCCTGCCTGAGAATGAGCTGGGCTGCTGGTCAGGAGTCTCACTGGTAAGTCTCCCCGCCAAAGCCTGCCTCTGGCATTCTAGCCCTTCACCCCCACTCCTACCCCCCATCCCACATAAGCCAAACCCTCTGCCCCCCTCCTGAGCCCATACCCAATCTCTGCCCCAGATCACAATCTCCTCCTGCCATAGGTCACAACTCAAACCCCTGCACCCTCTCCTGCACCTCAGTCCCCTGCTCTAAGTCACAACCCAAACCCTTGCACCAGTGTTCCCTCTAAGCTGCAGGGCAGCACAGCTTCACAGTTGATTAATCAGCCCCAGCAATCAGTGAGCTCTGTGCACAAAGCCTTTAGAGGGAACACTGCCTTGCACCCCAAACCCATGCCCCAGGTCACAACTGCCTCCTTCACCCAAATCTCACAGGTCCTCCTGCCCCCGAATCCCTTATTCCAGGGGTGGGCAAGACAGCCTCAGGGGACCGGATTCGGCCTGACAAGCAGGTTGATCCAGCCCACAGCTGCCCTGCCACTCTTCCACTCTCAGGCCAATTGAGATGTGGGGAAGAGGGAGCATGCAAAATCTCCTCCCCCTTCTAGGGGTGCACGGCACCAGAGGGAACTGCCAGCGGTTCTCTCTAGGTGCTGGGAAACAGTGGACAAAGACTTCACACTTTCCCCCCGCCCCCAGACTAATCAGGGTCTGTGGGCAGGAGAGCATGGGAAGCCTCCTAGACCCGCCCCTTTCGCTCAAGGCCCCACCCCTTCTGCGGCAGCCCACAGCCACTTCAGAAATTTGTGAAGTGGCCCCCCTTCAAAAATTATTGCCCACCCCTGGTCTAAATGGTGCTTTGTCCTTCCATGAGTGAAGGGGCTGGTCTTGATGACCTCTCAAGATCCCATCCAGTCCTATGATTTTTGTATCTCTTTTCTGAATTTTCTCTAGCTTTTCTCAACAGCCTTTTTAAAGCATCAACTCCAAAAGTGGACACAATATTCCAGTGGTTGTCTCGCCAATGTCATATACAGAGATAATACTACATCTCTATCCCTGTTCAATATTCTCCTGATCATATATCCAAGGAGAGCATTTGCTTTTTTTGCCTCAGAATTACCCTGAAAGCTCATGTTTAGTTGATTACTTGTAATGACCACTAAGGACTTTACAGAGTCCCTGATTTCAAGGCTACATCCTGTAACTATGGCCTACATTCTCTGTTCTAAATGTACACACTTGCATTTGCTCATATTAAAAACATGCTGTTCAACTGCATGCAGTTTACCAAATAATAACTGTATGCAGTTTTCCAGACTGTTCTGTATTAGCAATTTGTCATCATGACTTATCATCCCATCAAGTTTTGTGGCCTTCTGCATAAACTTTATCAGCAATGATTTTTATTTTCTTCCAGGCCACTGGTAAATACTGACATGCATTATGTTGAGAATTGTTTTTTGCATAATCCAACAAAAATCACCCCTTCTGTTTTGTGGACAAATCCCCAATAACAATTGCATTTTGAGTTACCTAAATGACCTTCGTCATCATATTGTACTCAGCAGGCACCCGTTGTCACAGTCAAAACACATGGCACATAGATTTCACTGTACTGGATATTTCTGCAATGAGCATTATTAAGAAAGGCCACTGATGAGGTGGGGGAGTTTCTAGGTGAATATATCTCACAATTGCACTAGGGATATTAACTAGTGGTTAACTGCCTAGTCGAGCAGTCGATGGAATTTCAGTCAACTATTCCAGTAGTGCTCAACCTTTTTTAATTCGCAACCCACAGGGCTGGGAAAATTTTGGATGAGCAAAAAAATTTAAAAAAAGGCACTGGGATTATTTTGTTGCGGCCCCTTTAATTTAAAGCACCCCTGCATATGTCGGGCACTGAGTCAGAAAAACAAAATGGCCAACAGTCCAGCGCTACAACCTCCCAGGACCAATTAGCTGAACTACTCAACTAGTTGATAGGCACTTCTGCATTCCTCTTTTGAAATGTACAAGAGCCCCCATTTCAAAGGAGGAATGTCCCACTGATTCTGGGCTGCACGCGTGTGCCAGCTTTGAAAAGCACAAGAGTCTCCCACTGACCCTAGGCTCCATGCTGCACTGCCTCTTTGAAATGCTATGCAGAGCCAGGGTCAGCTAGGGACTCCAAGCTCCAGTGTGGCATTTCCCCAGCTGATCCACGGAAATGCCGGACTGGAGCCTGGAGTCCCCAGCTGACCCGGGCTCCGCATGGAATTTCAAAGCAGCAGCGAAACATGGTGCCCGGGGTCAGCGGGTTCCGCGCAGCATTTCCCCAGAACCCGGGGTCAGCTGGGGACTCCCCAGCTGATCCCGGATTCCCTGGAAATGCCATGCTGGAGCCCAGGATCAGCTGGGGAGTCCCCAGCTGACCCCAGCTCTGCATGGCATTTCAAAGCATCAGCGCAGCATGGAGCCCGTAATCCGCTGACCCCGGGCTCCACGCTACGCTGCTGCTTTGAAATGCTCAAGAGCCCCTGCTGGAGACTCTTGTGCATTTCAAAGCTGGCACCCATGTTGGGTGTTTTTTTTTTTTACATGGTTAGAAATGAGTGTTCTGTTATGCTATTAGGATCACCAAAAAACTCTGCCCAAGAGAATGGATACAGAAAGTCTCAATTCCTGATGGCCTTGGTGAATTCCTTTTCTGGTGGGTGTTTCTATAAAGGCATCTCAGTCTAGGAGTATCATCTATCAAGGCTATATAAACTACATCATTCCACTACTGTCACTTTGCTCTTTTACCCTTGGTATCTCCCTGTCTCTTCCATTTCTGCCACCTTCTACTATTATGTAACGTTCTGCTATTCCTTTAAGCAACCGGCCAAAAAGCAACAATGCACAGAGTGTGGTACATGACTGCAATGTCTATTCAATTAATGCCATTTATCTTGTATGCTTACATGACATTCTTTTCCCCATTATAAGAAGTGAATTTTGTTTGCAAATCAACTACCCTTGTGGGGCATGAACTCAATTCGTTTCTTACAGTTTTGTTTTTAAAAGAAGGAAATAACTTCACTTAAAAAAAGCCCTAGGCAATATTTAATGAATTTTAAAAAATTCTCCACCAATTTAATATCACTACAAACCTCGAGATCCAGAACAGTTAAACTCTGAGGCTTGCTTATGAAACTTACTATTTCAGCAGGTATCAAGTAGCTGAAGTCCACAAGTAAAAATTTTCACCCTCAGCTTTTTGCAGCCATTGGACACATTTCCATAGAAACAAAAGGCTGGATGCATGGAGGCAAGTATTAAAATATACATTAAAACCCTCCTGCCCTTAGATATTATATTATGGGAAATATGGTATTTCCAAGGAAACAAAGTTTGATAATTGCAGCTTCTACTTTAATTTCTCCTTTATTAAGTCACAGCACAGTTGAATGATTTAAATCCAGGTTTAAAAACCATATGATTTAAAACCATAGCTTACATACATTTTAATGTAGAATAGTAAGAGCACACATTTTCAAGTAATTACATTATACATATGGGGATTAAACTGACATTTAATTATCACTATTGGTAAAGTATTACATATTACAAATGTGCCACTGATAGACAACAATATTGAAGTTTCTCTCTTATTCAAAACTTCTTTTATAAATCTCAAATGGCATGAAATCAGAATCCCTGCACTGTTATTGATACTAGAAATGTGTTCAGAATTTCAATTAAGTTTGTTTTAGATATGTAAAATTCTGTTTAATCATAGAATCATAGGGCTGGAAGATACGTTTAACTGGCTGACTATTAAAATGGGATCCTGTGGGTGAGGGACCCTGTCAGCCAGGCCTGCCACACTGCGCTGAGGCTGCTATGGCTGGGGTGGGGGTGGAGCGTGGGTGGGCTCATCCAGGCTGGAGCGGCCCTCCATCCATGTCGGGTAGAGGGCCGCTCCAGCTTGGCTGGGATTAGAGCTGTAATAGTATAGTTGATTAACTGATTAATTGATAAGCAAAAGCTTATAGGTTAATGCTATAGACTACACATTCTCCCCCCTTCCCCACCCACCAGTAAATTTTTTAGCAGGCTGGCCAGCAGCCTGTCTCAGTCCTGGCTTGTGATGTGTCTGGACCACCCCCAGACAGGGGATGCTGCCACCCCGCACTGCAGCCTCTTTATCAGAGGCAGCAGCACAGGGCAACAGGCAGCTGGTCCACGAGGGGAGCTGGTTTTTAAACTCCAGTGCAGAGTAGCAGGGTGCTCCTTGGGAGTGAGACCGGAGCGCACTGGCTGCCAGCCCTGACCCCAGGAAGTACAGAACAGTCGACTAACCAAAGAATTAATGAGATTACTCGACTATTCAATTTAACCGATATTTAACATCCCTAGCTGGGATCCTGGTTAACCAATGGCATCCCTAATTTGTTTGCAAAAACTTTTATATACACACCCTGTCCTTGGCGGAGGGGTCTGAGCTCCTGGATCCAGCATGAGCCGGAACTGAGCTGGATTGCCTGCCCACCTGGCTCCTAATACACTTTAAATGCAGAGCCGCAGCCGGGGGTAGGTCCAAAACCCAGTGCAAGCTGGGACTGAGTTGGGCTGCTGGCCAGTCTACTAAAAAATTTACTGGCAAGGGGTATGTTTTGGGGAAATGCATGTAGTCTATAGTATTAACCTATAAGCTGTAGCTTATCAGTTAATCAATTAATTGACTATACTATTACATCCCTACTTAAAAGGGTATCTGTTTCTATGTGGTTTTTAATCTTTGGTTCTCACCAGAATAAATGATGAAAATAGTCATTCAACATAAGCAGAAACGGTAGCGCAAAGGGTTCTAAAAAATGGAGGTCATGACCTCTCACAGAGTTGCTCAGTGATTACATGGAGGAGGTGAGCTGTCAGCTCTGTGGTGCTGTGAGCTCTGAGTCCCCATTAAATTAAAATTATCCCCCCATTAATTAATTAATAAGTCAGAGGCTTGCTGTGTGAAGAGATCAATACAAAAAAAACCCTGAAAACCTCTTCTGTAGTGGCTAATAGCTGACATAATACTATCATTATTGCTTCCTTGTTTTTGCTTTCCCCATGTTTACTAGAGATTTCTATCACTGGATAGCTGATATGTTTTTCAGTATTTCATTGAGAACACGACTTTTGAAATGGAAAAGACTTGGCTTGCAATTTAATTATTGTTGGCAGAAACCCACTTCCAGCATAAACCTCTTCTGCATATTCAAAAGCCTCTGTGGTGAATAGAAAATTAGACTATATTAAAGCCTGACCACAAAAGTTTTTCAAGCTTCTTCCACACTTCAATAGCTTCAGCATTTTAATGTGAATTCCACTGTACAGAAACAAATGTCATTGCTAGTAGCTTAAATATATGAAGTAATTCTTCTGCACATCAGTTCAAATCAATATTTTGTTAACTTCTGGAAAACAACAGACTAAATATTGTCAATACTCTTCAATGATTTCCATTAATGTGAGTTTTTCCAAAACAAACTTATAGGCAAACTCCAAAGGTATTCAACTTTACTTTCACAGCTGCTAAATACAAACAAAATGATTGGTGCAAACGCAATTTAAATCATACAAAGTAATCACCAACATACCTTCTTTCTAAGCCAATTGACAGTAAGCCTGTGCCATGTACCAAAGCCATTGGTCACCACATAAAATAAGATTTTTCAATCATAATGGCTGTACTGTCTCAAAACGAATCACGTGGCACTTATACTCTCCTATCATTAGCAAATGTAATAAAATATTCAGATGACCCACTCGTACCCACACCCCATACCTTCTCTAGCCACCAAACTCCCTTCCAGACTCTGCCCTCCTCAACCTGTCCTGCACTCCACTTCCCACCCAGATCCTGCATCCCAAACTCACTTGCTGGCAGCCTTGTTATGCACATTGAGCCCCTCACTTTTGTTCCCACCCCAGTGCCTAAAGGAGTCCACAAAATCCACTAACTCCAGAATCCCAGAAAAGTTAATCTGGCCTATAGGAAGCCCTGAACCTCAGTTCTCCCTGTCCCGTCTCCTCACCCCGTGGGGGCTGGAGTGCTAGAAAAGGGAGGCGTCTCAGTTGGAGGCCATATCAGTGAGGGTTGGGGGGTTTGGGAGTTTTTTTGCTTCTTGCTTGTATGGTTCAACTGATTTTTCTGAGAGTCAGTGGCCCCCGATCCAAAAAAGGTTCCCCACACCTGCCATAAATAAAGAAAACTTTGAAACCTTTTGTGTTGGACATATTATTTTACTTTATTTAAATTGAAGTTTGATGAATTAACATGATAAAGTTAAAACGCTTAATCTATTTAATAATTTAAATTAAACCATTCTCCCCTGCTGTAGCACTAGCAAAATGGTTCAGGCGTAATTATGTAATGAACAGTGAGTTTCCATTAGCAACAGGTAGTCTGAGGAAATGTTTGAAGAGGGAGGGGCCTCAAGGAAGGGGTGGGTCGATCCTGGCATGCCCTGACATTTAAAAAGTGATCTTGGGTGTAAAAAGGTTGGAGACCACTTCTGTAAGTTGTCTAAATGCCTCTACATGGGACAGTACACCACACCCAGAAGGTGTGTGGGTTACACCGACACTTCAAAGTTCCAGATGTGGGCCTTGCAGAATAACTGCCCATATCTTCTTCAAATCACAAAATGCAACTATAGGACAACCCACTTCCTCCCTCTGTCCTTGTTTTCTAAATCTGTGTTTGCAGAACTGTCCCACAGACCCTCTGAAGAAATATTAACTGCTTGTATAACAAGAGGCTATTTGCATACTTATTTTAAATCTGAATTTTGTTTTTCCCACAATAGAGATAAACAAAGACTGACTTGTGTTTTTACACAGATGAATATTTTAAATATTCAGCTTTCTTTATAGAAAAAAAATCTGTATATAAAATCTAAAATTCTACTAACAATCAGTAAATTAATGCAGATGATCCAGAATATCTAATTAAACATTGACTACAAAGTTACAATAACCAGAAACAAATAAAAAAGGTTTAATCTTTTAAAAACCGATTAAAAAAAATAAATATGTATCCATACTCAATTGTAATATTTTAAATCTTATTTTCATTTAAAATATTCCTTTGCCTTATTTTTGCCCATGAAACTCAGACTGCCTGTGATACCCATAAAACTCTAATCTTGATCCTGGGAACACTTGGGAATGAGTAGTTCCATTAAAATCTGTAATGTCAGATGCTCTCTTTTGAAAACGCCCTGTTTGCATTCAAGAACGCCTTTTTTTGAAAGAGCACTTTCGAAAAAAGGCGTTCTTCCTCGTGAAATTAGGTTTACCGCCATCGAAAGAAAAGCCGTGTTCTTTCGATTTAATTTTGAAAGAACGCGGCTGTAGTCTAGACACAAGTGAAGTTTTTTCGAAAAAAGGCTACTTTTTTCGAAAAAACCCTTGAGTCTGGACACAGCCAATATGCTCCCACACCCTCCCTCCTTAACCCCACACCTCCACTCCATCCTGATCCTCCACCTTGCCTCCTGCCCAGATCCTCCACCCTCACCCAGTCCTGCATTCTACCTCCCACCCAGACCCCGCATCTCAAGCTCCCTCCTACACCCTCTCTCCTGCCCAGTCCCCACAGCCCCTTCCCATGTACAGAACCTCCCATTTTTGGCCCCACCCCAGAACTTAGTGTCCCCATAAAATCTATTAACCCTGGTCCCCAGGCTCTGGGGTAGAGCTTGAGAGTAGTAAGATATGTGTTTTTTTTCTTCTCTCAGTGGGGGCCACAGCTATGAGTTTTTTATTTTCTTCTCACTTAAGGACCAGGTCAGGGAGGAGTCTGGAGGGAGTGATTTTTTTTTTTTTTGGTTTCTCACTTGCTTGTGGCCTCTGATCCAAAACAGGTGTGGTTTTCCCCCCTTTTTTCTAGCATCCCTGCAACACCTAAGCTGGAGCTGGAAAACTCTATCTTGTGTTTCTTATGGCTATTGACAGTATTTTCAGAAGAGGGCCTTCAACTCTGGACTTCTCCCACTAGCTTGGAAATTAAGTACATTAACTGTCAGGCACAGTGCCAATCCCATCTGTTTACTTAGGCTTTTATTAGAAAGGCAGGATATCATTACTTCAAGTTGTCACCAGAAGAGGCGTCTAATTTGCTTATCTTTGTTATACAGGGTATTACGCCTTGTATTTGAGTTTATATGTATGCTGGAGAACACTGGGATTAGGAATTTTTTAAATAAAAATCATTACAAAAACTGCCAAAATAACTGAGAATGAACATTCTAAGGTCAGGCACACAACACTGCCAAAGCACAGCACTCTTCACTACTTCCAATTCCCTAGGTATACTGGGAACACCTGGGACCTGTCAGAGCAGCTGTAATGGAGAAGTCAGGTTGGGCTTAACTTAACCATCCCTACCCTCTAGGTTCAAACACATGGCCCTGGTGGCCCATTTCTCCCATTCAAATTCTTTCTGCAGCCTTCTAGTCCTCCTGATCAAGAAGGACTGAAAGTTCAGGGTTCAAATCTTGCTGAAGGTACCTCATAGGAGAGGTGATTATTATAACTGGATATAATAATGATATTTTTGCTTGCTGCATTTTTTAAAAAATGTAGAAAAATACATGCAACCCCCCGCCCTGGTTTTAAGAGAACACTATTTAAGTTGCAAAGTCAAGCAATCAACAGTTACAAAATGGCAGCTTTAAAACTGCCTACTGAACCTTAATTCTATCTCCCTCTCCTACAAAAACATTGTCATGTCATCTTCATTATGATACAGTCCCTAAATACGCATTCATAAGCTATTTTTTTCCACAGAGCTCCTTATTCATTCAATGCCCAGAATGGGCATATAGAGAGGGAGAATTATGGTTGCACAAGCCACCTTAAATATGGCATACTCTAACTCTTGACTTTGCAACCCAAACAACAGTCTTTTAATTAATGCTCTTGGACATAATATAAATAGAAGACAATTTCAGATGATAATGTCTGATAGAATCACAGCAAATCAGAATCAGGCTGTGAGATGTTATCATATTAAAATGTGGCCATACAGTTCATTGTTGCAATTACTGTTCTATGTTTGCAGCAAATTTTGTACAAAGTGGGACAAGTAAGGTATCTGTGAAAAGCTTATAATTTGCTGGCTATAATTATGCCATTTATATGCATGTATCATTTTTATGTTTTAAGTTATTAGTACTGGATATGTACTTGTATTTCAAGTGCTTGTTTCTGGAAGACACCAACAAGAGATTTGGCCAGGTTATTGTGAAGGGACTGTTCAGGTTGAACAGAACTACTTCATTGACAATAGACCTTGGGAGGTTCCACTCCACATCTGATGAACTTTGCTGTGAATGTTCAGATTAACATGGGAGCAATGGTTTATACCTGTAAAAAACTGAATCATGCATGGACAGATGACTTGCTCACGTGACTCAAAACTAGGGATCTTAAGAAGCAGGTATTTCACTAATCATGTAGTTGATAGAATTTTTATCAACTACACAATTAGTCAATAAGGCAAGTCACTCGGTCTCAGGTTGCGCCAGGTCCAGGACCTACCTCTGCTGCAGCTTTGCAGTTTAAATGTAGTAAGAGCCAGGTGGGCCCTCCCACCTGACTCTTACTACATTTAAACTGTAGAGCTGCAGTGGGGGTAGCTCCCAGACCTGGTGCAAGTCAAGATTGCTCAGTCCTGGCTCGCACTGGGTCCAGCTGCCCCATCCACAGCAGCCTCCCTTCACCCACCCCCAAAGCTGCTGCCTCTGATACAGAGGCAGCAAGGGGGGCAATGCGAATAGTTGACTACTTGATTACTCACTTATATCCCTACTCCAATCACCAGTTTGGTACAATGAGATTCCCTCCAAAAGGATATATAAAGGATGCTGGAAATCCTTCCATTTTATCTTCAATCCTGCTTCTCACCTCTGAAGGATCTTTGCTACAAACTGAAGCTATAAACAAAGGGCTGAATGACCCATTCAAGCTGCAGACGTACTCCAGAGACTTGACTTAAAATAGCAATTTATTCCATCACTATCACAAGCCAGAACCACAAACTGATAAAATGATAAAAGCAATATTGGTTCAGGAGGAGGAACTCTTCCCACTTTTAAGATGTAACTCAATACTCCAGCATGGTAATCAGGAGCATCAGACTACAAAAAGATACATTCTTCAGATGAGACTTAACAAGGTTTGATTATATGTGGTCATTAATTCTTCTGGCACTTAGCAAGAGACCCGATGTCAACCCCAGTATGTGCTAACTACATTTTTTTTATTAAATTGATTACATTCTGCCAACTTAATTTCTTCCCTAAAACTCCAAGTTTTATTTCCCATTCTGAAATCTTCTATTTGTATGTGTGTGTGTGTGCACGCGCGCACGCATATGCGTACCATGTCTGTGATTTAGTTATGGGTACACTGGAGTACCCAGAGACTTGGTTCATGTAAGCCCTCATTACAGCACTATGTTTGAGCTCCATCATTTATTGAAGCTGAACAGCTCTGTAAGAAAACATTAAAAAACCCTGAGGAACCAACTCCTGCACCTCATATAGTCCAGAAGGAACCAACTCCAACAAGAACTTATCACATATTCCCATCCACCACGAGGGAAAAATATCAGGAAACCTACTGGAGACTATACAAACAATCCAAAACAACTATAAAAAAAAATTTGATGACAGCCATGTAACAACAAAACAAAAAGCTGAACCAACCACAACTGCCGAAACCACAGACCACCACCTCCAAAAGAAAGCATGACACCAGGGCCCACTACATGGACACTACAACTGCATCAACTTATCAGTTACCCCTGGGGGAGCTGAATTATCTGTACTCTCCAAGGAACTGAATTTCTGCCCTGCCACAAACCCTAGCTCCATATTAATATGTAGAGAACTAGAAGAACAATTTCACTGTTGTTAAAGAGCTCTTTGAGGATTCAAAGATGACATCAGCTACAACTACCACATCCCCTCTAACGGATATATAAAAAAAGAATCATTTGACAAAACTCAGCAAATGAAGTCTCACACACACTTGAAAAAAAAAAAGAGTTGAGAGTAAAATCTTTAACAAACATCACATCCATCATAATCTCTCTACCGCCAAGAAGACAGCTATACAGTCCCTGAAATCCCACCATTAGATAGCTAGTAGACAAAGGGAGTGCCAACTTTATCTTTAACTGGGATGACTACTGTATATCAAACAAGGCCAACTGACAAGTCTGTAACCTACTATAAAAATTCAAAGATGACACCACCCACAACACAATTCACTCAGCAATTTAAGGACATCATCAAGTTTTTCCCCAAACAACTCCAAAAGAAATTCTACAACCTCATCCCCCACAAACCTGTTTCCCAAAGTACACAAACAAGTGAACTCAGGCACACTTACCAAAGCTAGCCACTCTTATGAAGGAATACTGGGGACTCATAGTAATCATCTCCAAACCATTCTCCACACAAAGGACCAGCTTCCTCCAGGACATAACCAACTTCCTCCAGAATCTCTGCAATGTTATAAATTTCCCTCAGAGCAACACGTTTGCCATCATCAGTATCTTCTTTCTATATACCAACATCCCTCTTATTGATAGAGTAGATGCTTGCCTCATATCTACAAGCAAAGGTGACATCAGAGGAACATGACAAATTATAGAGCAGTAATACTATTTTTCAGAGAATGTGGAATTTTGATTTGATAGAATATAAAAAATGAATGAGAAACACACATGAACTTATAAGTAATTCAGAGAAGCTTTCCATTAGTCAGTCAATACAGCTGACCCCAAATAAAAAAGGTCTAAACTGAGCCATAACAGGAAAGACATTGAAACTTGGCTTATAAAACAATCCTGAGTTCCTTCCTTCTCGCCGGCAATTAGAAGTGATGATCCAAATGTTTATCCAAACTCTGTGGAGGAAATTGTCACAGTACACTGCAGCAAAATGACAAAAACAAAACTATTCAATAGAGACACAGGACAGTCAAATTCAAAAGCGTATGTTTTAGAAACAACTAGTGGTCCTGTGGCACCCTAGAGACTAACCAAAATATATAGAATCATGAGCTGTCATGGGCAAAACCCACTTCATCAGATGAACAGGAGCCCTGCGTGCTTCTCAGTACAGCATCTGTCAGGCATGTTTTGGCAGATTTGGATTGATCTGGCTTATCTGTAAAAGCCAGAAGTCAGTTTCCTCTTGAATGGTGTGACCTTGCCTTCCTTCACAGACTTCACCTTTTTCTTTAGCTTGTTTGAAGTTTATGAACTATGCTGATTTTTTGTAATCCCTGAATAAACTCTGCTTCTATCCAGAAGAATAGGCAGTGCATCAGAATCCCATATTCTGGTAACTCATAGCTGAAGCAGAGAAGTTATTATGACTCTGGCTGAGCTCCCCCTTGTGAATAGCCATCAGGTTGCTGTACTGAATCAGAATCTCAATTGTTACATGCTTTTAAGCCTACTGTCTAGAAGTGGTTCAGATTCACTTATTTTAAGCTGGCCTTTCAGGCACACTCCTGGTTACAAACTCAAATGTTCTTACCCCCTTTTTGGGATGTGGAGTCCAACTGCGCTAGGTCCCACAACCAGTGCTGCAAGGTGGGAGTGTTCTAGAGCTCAGGCTGCAACCCAAGCCTGAATGTTTAAATATGACATAATTAAACAGTCCTAAGTCCAAGTCCACAAGCCTGAGTCAGCTAATACAGGCCAGCCACAAATTTTAATTGCAAAATACTCCATAGAGTTCTGAGAGATAAGTGTTAACAGTCCCAAGATTGCTTCGACTAGGTACTTCATTATCCTGATGTATGGTGAACTTCATCAAGTCCTGCCAACTTGAATACAGCCAAATTACCTAAAATATTCTTTAGCCCAAGGCTGCTCAACACACAGCCCGCAGGCCACTTGTGGCCTACAGCCCCTTTGTTTGTGGCCCACAGTACAGTTTAGGTTGATATGTGTTTTTGTAGTTAAATTCCTAGACTGTTGTGAAGCCAAAACAAAAAAGCAGTCAATATAATGGTCTTCTGTTGATATGCGTTTCAGTAGTTAAATTCCTGGACTGTCATTGTTCCTTAAAAGTGCTGTCCTATGGGTGGAAATGGGGTAAATACTGCATTTTATTAATATCAGCAGAACTGATTATATAGGGCCTGCATGTTGTGTAGTCTTGCCTTAATTTTTGTATTCATGCCTGTCAGTGTGAAAAAAAGCTATTTGCATATATTTACATGTACATACAACCACACTTAAGTTGTGGCCTTCAGCATGTGTTGTGAGTATCATTGTGGCCTCCGGGGCTTCCAAAGTTGAGTAGCCCTGCTTTAGCCTATTCTTTCCCTATTTCGCCTTTCACTCCTTCCTTCTTTGTTATTATTAATTGTGTTATAATTAGCTTTTTGGTGAAGACTGAAGAATACTTCAACCTTTTTTATGTTGTTCATTATTAGCACTTCTTCCCTGGTCAGTAGAGGGCTTGTATTTTTCTTCATCTTTCTATTGCTCCTAATGTATTGAAAGAATCTCTTCTTGCTTTTTATGTCCCTTAACAGTTGTAACTCATCTTGTGTCCTAGTCTTCCCCCCCCCCCCCATTTTGTCCCTACATACTTGTACTAGTCTTTTGTATTCATCCTTGACAATCTGTCCATGTTTTCACTTTTTGCGGGATTCCCTTTCTAATTTCGGGCCACTGAAGGATTTCTGATGGAGCCATTGTGACGGCGCGTTGGGGGTCCCCCGTCTCCTGCACCCCGAAATGGCACAAACAGACTGCACCAGCCAGTGGAATAGAGGAAGTTTATTGCCTCTGCAGGATACAGCACAGCACAGATGTAATCTGGTCACAGAGCTGGGCTAGGATGCCTCAGGCCCCCTTGAGATGGGGGAGACTGGGCCCCTAAACTCCAGCCCCTTTCCCTAGGCTGTCTCCTCCATGCTTCCAGCCAGCAACTCACTAACCCTCTTCCAGCCCTGCCCCCCAGCCAGGGCAGCATTCCACCTTCCTTTGTTCCTCTCCATGGGGGGTGTCTGGCCATACTGGTTTGCATAGTGACTCATCCTGTTTTGCTAGGTCATGGTACCTACGGCAGCCAGTGGGGGTTACCCCAGAGCCAGCAGCATAGAAACCAGCCAGGTACCCCCACTACGTGACAGCCATACTGGCCTTTTATTAGTTTTCCTATTTTCCGTATGTCCTGACAACATCCTACCAATAATGAATCTGGGACCAATTTACAAGATACATAACAGTGAAAAAATATTCATTTATTTTAATGGCTTTGTAACAAGTAAAAACTGATGGCTATCTGACTTCACCTGAAAGTTTCTCATCCAATATAATCTTTGAGATGTTATGGTACCATGTAACAAGCATTCCTGACCTTGACACTTGTTGGGCAGTTCCACTCTTTATCAGAGTTGTGGTTTTATGACATATATAGTTGGATTCAGAAGAAACTATACTGCACAGCTTCATTTCACCCTCTTGTAATCCAAGATTTTGCCCTTTATCCACTTCAGTGATAATTTTCCCAAAGATTCTCTTTTTCTGCTTACATGGCAAGACATCCTAGACAAACTGTGCTGCTGATTCTCCCTTTCATTGTATCACCTTTTGTTTTTCTTTAGTGGGAAAATTCCTTCCTCCCTCCACCCCATATGAATTAGAAGAACCAGATCTGATAAGTGACCATCTTAGGGATGTAAGCCAGTAGCTGAGTAGTCAACTACCCAATAAGCCTAAGCTTATTGGTAGTCGAGTTGAATGCTTGCTTCCCCTGCCCTTGCTGCCTCTGTATCAGAAGCAGCAAGGGAGATGGGACCAGGAGCCAGTGCTGGGGGAGGGGGGGGGGGGGAAGAGCAGGCTTAAAAGTTGGTTCCCCCTAGCACCATCACCTTGGTTCTGCCTGCCCCCTCCCATGCTGCTGCCTTTATCAGAGGGGAGGGGATTGGGGAGGCTTCTCCAGCAATAGCCCCTGTTCATGGTGGCCAAGGCTGGCCATAGAAAGGGGCTGCTGGTCCCGGCATGAGCCGGAACAGAGCAAGCTCAGCTCATGCCAGTCCAGGATCACTAAGGCTCTGTCCCAGCTTGTGATGGTCTGGGACAACTCCCACTACGCCTCTGCAATTTAAATGTAGTAGGAGCAGGACTGCCTGCATGCCCAGCTCCTACCACATTTAATCTGCTGAGCCACAGCAGGGATAGCTCTTGGACCAGCACGAGCTATCCCTTATCGACTAATTGTGTCATCGATAGAAATTGTATTGATGACACGATTAGTCAATTACTCGTCCCTTAACATCCTTAAACCAACTGAGCCAAAATGTATTTCAAAGTAAAATAATTGTAGAATCATAATACTATTTGTGTTACTTGCAACTACAATTTTACAAATGGACTAAGACAACTTATTGCTGTAAATGCAACAAGAATTGAATTCACTCTATGTTACTTCAATTTAGAAGCAGACGCATTCTTGAATATTCTATTGTATCTATGTGTAAGAGTTGCACCTACTGAGACAGTGTGCAAATATTAGGTGTTTCTATTGTAATTAGTTTTGCCAGAGCAAATAAAGTTGTAAATGAAAAAAGTATTAGTGATGCTAAAACAAACAAGTTCAGTTCCTGTGTTTATTCAAATTGTTTAATTTGTATGAATTATTTTGCATTATATAAAAGAAACATATGTAAAACAATTGATGGTCAATTGTTACAAAAATATAAATGTAACATGCAACATCTTTACTCATAAATAAAGCTCATTGGCAGGAAGACATTCAAGTGCAGTGCACTGACACACTAGTCCAAGTCAGCATTTATTTTACCATTTAAATTGAATTAAAGTAGTTAAGAAGCACATCCAAATTCTGAAAGGATTACAGACTAAAGAAACCTTTCACGCTCTTTTAGTACAAAGGAATGGATGCTGTTACATTTTAAAAAGATAAATTCTTAATATGTAAAAACAAGATAATTTAATTAGGAGCAATGTGGGAAAACTGCTCTGAAGTCACTGCATACTAAACATTTAAATATTACTTAATATAAATGAAAGAGAAGGGCAGGATCCTGTATGGATGCAGAGTTATTCAGCTAACTCACCCAGGCAGCCAGATCAAATGAGTCCCCATTTAATAGTTCCATTTAGTAACATAACAGACTGAGTGCGCCCATGTGGGGCAAGAAAGAAATAAGGTCAGAGAAAGGAGGCAGTACAACCTGTCCAGGAGAAGCTTGGAGGTTGAGGCCTGTCTTCAAATTATGAGTATTGGTCTACCTTAAAGACTTTGTTACTTGAATTAAAAGCAAAAGAAAACTTAAGTGAGGGGAGTAAATTTAGACGACTGCCATTGTGTGCTGGGTTAACACATCCTATAGAATAGATTTGGAACTTACATGTCTATATAGCTCTGACACTGTTATTTTAACCAGGAAGTTATTTCTCTACACAACCTTACAATGCCAGTCTACTTTTACCTTAAAATTATATTAATTTTATTACAAACAAGTTTCCGCAATTTGATGAGAACAAGTATCTTGCAACAAAAAAAAAAATAGTAATATGTGAAATGTATATTAAGTATAATCCATGCCAAACAGTAGCTGTGTTTTCACTACCCTGTAAACTAGGATGCCCTTTACAAAGGCTCGCTGCAGTAGTTTACAACTTGAACTGCCTAAAAAAAGAGACTCCAGCATTTAAGTGACTCTAAGCTAAGTCTGTGTGTGTTGCAGCCAACCAGCCACACCTTGGCCCTTAACAGGTTTAAAGATTTCTACAGGGTGATCCCAACAAACTTCCAGTCACAGGTATTCCCTCAGAAACAAGTCCTGTGTAGGGATACTAGATAGCATGTAACTGAATAGTCATGTAACCACATCAAATGTTAGTGGTTACGTGATTATTTGATAGCCCCTGGAGGTGGGGCCACCAGTCAGAGTGCTCCTGGCTCCACCCCTGGGGAGCCCCCTGCCACCCCACCCCTTGCTACCCTGTGCTACTGCCTCTTTATCAGAGGCAGCAGCATGGGGAGAGGGGGAGGTGGAACCACAGGGCCGGTGCTGGGGGAAGCCAGCTTTTAAGCTGTCCTCCTCCCCAGCGCTAGCTCCTGATTGCTCCCCGTACCCCACTGCCTCTTTAGAAGGCAGCAAGGGGGGAAAGGTGGGTCCATGGAACTGGCATTTGCAGAGAGTCAGCTTAAAAGCCAACTCTCTGGCTGTGTCTAGACTGGCAAGTTTTTCCTTGCAGAAAAACTTGCCAGTTGTCTACACTGGCCGCTTGAATTTCCGCAAGAACACTGACTTCCTACTGTCTGAAATCAGTGCTTCTTGCGGAAATACTATGCTGCTCCCATTCGGGCAAAAGGGCCAGTGTAGACAGCTCAGATTTGTTTTGTGCAAAAAAGCCCCAATCGCAAAAATGGCAATCGGGGCTTTTTTGCACAAAAGTGCGTCTAGATTGGCATGGACATTTTTCCGCAAAAAGTGCTTTTGTGGAAAAGCATCTGTGCCAATCTAGACGCCCTTTTCCGCAAATGCTTTTAATGGAAAACTTTTCCGTTAAAAGCATTTGCGCAAAATCATGCCAGTCTAGACGCAGCCTCTGTGTAAATCGGCTTTCACCTGCCCCCTCACCCTCTGCGCTGCTCTCGGCCTGCCCCCCTCACAGTCTGGAGGGGAGGGGGGAGAAATGTGTGTAGTTGACAGGATTAACCAATAAACCTAGGCTCATCAGTTAATCGTGTAGTTGTCTACACATTGACATCCCTAGTGCTGTGTTCCTCAGCCCTCACCTAGATAGTGCAAATATATTATGACCATTATTCCTTTAAAGGAATAATATTCACACAACTTCTTACCATAAATGGAGTTACTCAGACACTTGAACTCACTGGATTAGATTACACAATAAAACTCATTTATTATCTACAAAGAGAAAGCTTTTAAGTGAACACAAGTAATGAGGCATAAAAGTCAGAAATGGTTACAAGAAAAATAAGAAGAAAGTGTTTACTGGGTTTACTCTCATCACATGTTTTCAGCAGTTTTACTGACTAAAACTCTTTAGGTGAGGGCTGGTCCCCAAGAGTTCAGTGGCTGCTTTCTTTGTTTCTTCAGGTGCAGTGAAGGTGATGGGCAAGTAGAGAGAGGTGTCTCTTAAGAGTGTTTGCCTCTGCTTTTTATAGTTTCAATCCCCCCCCCTCCCCGAAAAACATTTCCAGCTGACAGCAAGGTGACAGGATGGCTGTGTAGAAGGAAGAAAGCAAAGAAACAGCAATAGATTTTTAACCCTACTACTTTTCCTGCCAAAGAATAGCCACTTAGACGGTAATAGTCCACCAGCCTTGTTTACACCTGGCTAAGGTGTCAGCTTACCCCATATCTCTGAGGAGCTAGTTTAGCCACTCCCCAGACTTATCTAGAAAACATACTTTTAGTCATGATTTCGGTTTATGTTTATAACTTCACATAAAACATTGCTACATCCATTTTGCCATGGTATTACTGATCTGCACATTGTAAGTTTTCATATTACTTAGAAGCATATTTTGTAGAAAGATTATTACACTGTGTAGTGTGTGAAAACAGGGGACTATATGTCTACATAGCAAAGAAAAACCTGTGGCTGACCCTGACAGCCGTCTCAGGCTCACTGGGCTCAGGATGGAAGGCTGTTTCATTGATACATAAACTTCCAGACTTGGGCTGAAGCTGGAGCTTTGTGACTCAAGCCTGGAAGTCTACATAGCAGTGAAACAGCCCCACAACCCCAGCTCCACGAGCCCAATTCAGTTGACATGGGCCAATTGTGGGTTTTTTGTTGCTATGTAGACATATCTAGAAAGTACAAGGAGGGATAGGGAACAGATATATATGCATTAAATCCAAAATGAACACAACAAACCAGCCACATGAGTAATCTCATATTTCAACAGCTGTTTCTTAGATTTTTCTCTGATTAGAAACAGCCTAATGTGGTCCCTACTTATGTGAGTAATACTCAGTGCACTATAGATAGGTTTAGGATTAGTTCTTTTTATTGGTGTACATCAGTTGATTTTGCCATCCATGCACAAACCAAAAGAGAAATAATTCCAATGGTAAGACTAAAATTTAAATAATTGTTTTACTTGAAGGATATTTATTTTATATATTTTGATGTCACGTTGACAAAATATTTTAACACTTATAAAACTTTAGGTTTTTGACACTATGTCTAGTGTGATTGGTTGTTGTCTATTCCCTCTACTTCCCTGCAACTATTAACATTTAAATTGATAAATATTTAAAATTAAGATTGATATTACCTGTTGAAACTATTTTTTAAAATATATTTTGCCAAGCCCAACCATCCATGAGGCATGTACTATTACCAACAGCCCGTAAATCCTCCTTGAAATCTGATTTACTGTATAACTTAACATTACAGAGCACTCACCTTTAAGAATCTATTCCTCTGGTGTGTTCTCGAGGAAAAAACAGTACATAAAAGGCCTTTTAAAAGTGTTATTCTGCACACAGAGTGAAACAAGCAGCAATAAGCACCTGTACTGGATTCAAAACACAGTTGAACTGGATGTCTGAGAAACAGTGGGTATGTCTGCACTGCAACTGAAAACCCATTATGTCAGTTCACTAAGGTTAAGGGACACTGGTTAAAGAACTGTTTTACGTTCAGGATAGATATTCAAACTTGAGCTGGAGCCCAAGTTCTGTGACCATGCATGGTAGGAAGGTCCTGGAGTTTGGACTACAGTCCAAGCCCAAATGGCTACGCTGCAGTCAAATAACCCCTTGGTCCAAGTCCCTTAGCCCAAATCACCTATCATACGCCTACTGCTGGTGTCTAATTGAAGTGTAGACATAACCAGTAAGAATTTACTCTGAGACAAGAAAATGACAATTGCTTTGGAAAGGCAGCTAACTGATGAAACAAAATATACTTCCAGATGTTAGAAAACAATATTTTATTTACATATCAGAAAAATGTTCCATGCATTTCACCTTTCAAATAATTATAGTTTTGCCTGTATTTACAACTACCTCTGTTGCTTAAGAAAACTCTGTGGCTACCACCTGAAAATTTACTGTTCAGACTCATTTTAAATAGGAAAGAAAACCACAAAAAGTAGAATTTGGAATCCACTGACTGCAGTATTCATCTGCTGCCAATTTTAAAGGGGGTATTGTTCGTAACTCAGGACTCTGAGGTGGAGTACCCTGCATTCAAGGGGAAGTAGCGTGCTCACCATATGTTAGTACAGAAGCAATCAAAGCAATAACAAAAGAGGTTGTAAAACTGGAATAGATAAGAAATATTGACTTGAACCTTATTGCAGGTACTGATAGCAACTGTTTTTATTCCAGAATAGTCTTCTGATCAAGCATTAAAGAGATGTAATACAGACTTCCTGACAATTTCCATTGGACCTGTGAAAGCTCTAGGAAACTGAAGTTTCATATTCTCACGGCTACCAATAGAAAAGACGGCAAAACTGTAAGATATTTCAATATCACTCCCTGTACACACCCAAGGAAATATTTCTCTCTATGCTTTGATGCACAACTGTGGGGAACACAATCATTGTTCCCAAAAGCTACACAAAGAAGAATATTTAACAAAACTGCCACACTCGAGAGAGGAAAAACTAACAGCTATGCCTTTCTAAAACTATTTTTTCCCCTCTTTGTTCCCTGAACATACCCCTTTTCCATTGTATTTTAATCCAATAAACATGTTGGTAGGTATAAGTACATCATAAACATCACATTTCCTTAATGTCCTTTTTATTTTCTGTATTTATCACTGTTTACACCTCACCAGTCACCATGACTTTTGCACCTCAGCCAATAGTTCTTACATAAATACTTGTCTACTTTATCTACCATTAATTAATTGTTCTCAAACCTCTGCAATGGAATATTCCTTTCTCTTCTCTAAAGGAATGGGGGGAACATTTAATTATCTATCTTTCCAGACCAAATTAAGCCAACTTCATCAACTGGACAATTAAAATTAAATGTGCAAATAGGAGATTGGATATCACTTAACTTACATTAGCCTGTTTCCTAAAGCATTTCCAGCCTAGACAGCTTCCTGTCTAAACAGGATGCCATAACTTACTCATTGTCACAATTTCTATTCTGTGAATTAAGTACTTTTATTTTTTAAATGAATCTTGAAGAAAATGTTTGCCATGAAAATTCAGGATATTGACATAGAGATGAAAAATATAATTTTAAATGAAAGATTTATCAATAGGATATCAAACCTTAAGTTCTAATAGGCTTTCCCCCTTCCTTTTAAATGACAGGAAAAGAAGGGAAGAAAGGTTCCCTATTGCATATACTAATAAAATACCATGCATACATATTTATAGTATTGGGACCATAAAATGCATACACAGACAGATTCAGTTGACATTCGAGTCAAACATCTGATTTGTTTTTGTTATTTAGGGTAATAGAAAGAGATAATAAATTTATATTTCAGGAAAAGTAGGGCTTATGGAGATCCAAATCTATCATTGGATCATCATTTCTAGCTTCATTGCATTTATTTTATTTTACTTTATTATCTTTTTTTTTTTTTACATATTTTGCTATGCACTAATGGTAGCATAAATAAAATTCAGCTTTTTAAAGAGCCTAGAATAGATTTACACTATTTTATAAAAAGTGAGAATGAAGCTATTTAAGAGGAGTTTGTGAGGCTTAATTCATTGAATTGTGCAACAATTTGCTAAGTTCTTTGGGTGGAAGATGTTGCAGAAATGCAAAGTATTATGTTAATCTTTTAAACCTCACAAATGAAATGCCATTCCTCTGAAAGAGAGCATAATTGTACGTATACAGCCATACCTTTTTAAAGTCTAATCCCTAAACTCTCCTACAAATGTATATTTAGAACTTGATTATGAGTATGTGGACCTCTAGAAACAAGAAAAATGCTTAGATCTTCAAATCACATGCTGTTTTACATTCTTGCTGTACTGATCAAACATTAACTTAACCCAGGATCAATATGTACTTTCTGGAAGCACATGACTGCACCTCTACTCTCTTTTCCCCATCCAAAATGCTAAAAAGAAAACATGAGATGGACACCTTTTTGGTTATTTGTGGCACTAATATTCACTGACACAAATGTAAATTTAAAACAACATAAAAATCATGCAATTAAAAACATTTAAAAATAAAAAAAACTATAGCATGTTTATATTATGGCAAACTATGCTGCAAATATAAAGTCGGGGAATATCCAATCATACTACCAGCAATAAGACAACAATACTGCTAACACAGCTATGAGTTGGAAAAATATTTTGGAGCTAGCATGCCCATTAAGCAACTAGTTGGTTTCCAAACCAAGTCATTTATCCATGACACATACCCATACAAATGACAGGTATCATGAAAAATGGGAAGTGTTTTGGTGTTAAGCATGGATTATTAGGTTTATGCCACTATATGTTTTCCTGTTAAGCATAGATCCTGCAAACACTTATGCACAGGTTTAACCTCAAACACAAGAGTAGATCCACTGGCTCCCATGAAAATACTCATGTTAAAATTAATCTCATGAATAAGTGTTTGCAGAATTGGGGCCACAAAAAGCATGATATACAAAAATACAGAGTTTTCAAATATGGAAGTCCAAACATTGACTGATATTTAATATCCTCTGTTGTCTTCCACACCTCCTATAAAGAATATTTTGTTTTTAAATAACTCCAATTTTCTTTGTAATTACAACTGCTAATAATTAATAAACAAACAAACAAACTACATCTTACTGCTTCCTGACATCAATTTAGATTAATCCAATGACTAATAAACCTCTATCTTCATATGTTTTGCTTTTAGTTTTAATGTGACACTCTCAACTTAAAAACACATTGGTCTGAAAATATTTTACCTTCTATAAGCAATACTTCAGATTATTATGCGTGAAAGACAAAAATAAAATCTACTTTGTTCAGTTTTCTTGCTAGGTGCATTTGATTATACATAAAAAGTCAATTTCACTACTTCCTCTGCTCTGTCAATTTCAACTACCTGAAGATCTATTTTAAAAAACACAAAAATGAGACTATAAAACACATGATTGAGCAGGGAGATTTAGAGGCTTGAAACTACTTTAACTTATATTTTCAAATAGATTAAACATCAGTGGAATGGTGCTCTTTTATATCAGAAGCTAACAAACTTGCTTGTTGTCAGCAAATAATTATATAACCTAAGATACATGCACAGATATATTTTGTTGTGGTGGTTTAACATACAACCTATGCATTACAGATCTGATTCTTAGATGTTCTGTATGCCACTATGTTGAAGTTGAAAAGGGTCCTGAGAGAAAAGAGCCTTTGCACAATTACAAACAGCTTGCAGTACCATAGCCTATATTTCTTATAATCAATAAGAATAAAAACATTGTGCCCAATCCATGTTATATGAACAGATTCTAGTCTATCAAAAGAAGCAAAAATATTTAAACCCCGATATTTGAAAATCATTTCCTCTTTTACTTACTTGCCCTAAGTTCAGGGTTCTCTACCTAATACAAAGTTAAAGATGCAGACAGATTAGGAAAACAATACAGAATATTTTAATTTAACATAAACTTTAATTCTTACATCTATCCATGTATTTTAGTGGTTTAGTAAAGCAAACAGTCTTTTTAATACATCATTTCAATTCACTTTCAGATGAACAAAGTAGTTCCCTTTGCATTTTCTTGTCAGCCTTTTCAAACTTTCCTTCACCAAATCACTGTATCATTTTATGCAGAACCAACCACAAAGGAAGATAAGACTCCTGCTCCAAGAAGCTTAATTACAAAAGCAATGCTAATAGTGCTCTATTAAGTCATGTTAATATTCTAAAATGTGTATTTAGCAGTGTTGTCTTCAAGTCGTCATTGTCAAGTCCAAGTCGAGTCTCAAGTCACTACAGTTCAAGTCTCAAGTCAGGTCTCGAGTCCCTAAAGTCACTTTCGAGTCAAGTCCCTAGTCGAGTCTCAAGTCTTAATTTAAAAAAATGTCAAGTCACTTTTGTACAAGCCATCAATATCGGCATTTTCGGACAATTATTTCACCAAGTCCATTTAACAAAATTAGCAAGTCTCAAGTCGAGTCTCAAGTAACAAACAATGAACCCGAGTCGAGTCTCAAGTTGAGTCACCTAGGTGACTTAAGTCGGACTCGAGTTCAAGTCGTGGGACTCGAGTCAACAACTCTGGTATTTAGCTTACCAAGTAGGGATGTAAAAGTGTAACTGCATAAACCAGCAGTTTCCAACCACCTGTCCGCAGACTGGTGCCAGGCTGTGAACCACTAGCTGCCGGGCCATGGCGGCTCTGGGGCCAGGACACACTGCCCAGCACCTCCCCTCCCACCGTGACTGTTGGGAGAGGTGTGTCCTGCCATGCCTCTCAATCAACCAATGCCAGGCAGGGACAGGGTCTCCTCCCAGACGTTGAAGAGTGGTTTGATGTATGGTGAGAGGGCCCTGCGGAGCCCACAATGTCAGCCTTAGACCAGCTGTGACCTGGGCAGCAGCGCTCAGCTGGAAACTGGGAGTCAACGCAGAGCTAAGTGGTGAGGGGGGAGACACTGGGGGCTCCAGAAACAGAGATAGTGCTGGCCAGGCTTTTGGCGTGGGATGGCTCTAAGAGGTGGGGGACTGGCACTGGGGGACTCTGGGGGTGAAGCTAATACTGGAGGGCTTCGGGTGTGGGGCTAGTACTGAGGAATTCTAAGGGGTGGAGGGCTCTAAGAGGCAGGGAGCTGACAGTGGGGGGCATTGGGGCATCCAGGGTGGGAGCTGACACTAGAGAACTCTGGGGGTGGGGCTAGTAGCAGGGGAACTACGGGAGAAGGGCTGACACTGGGGGGCTCTGGGGATGGGACTAATATTGGGGTCTGGAATGAGGGAACTCAAGGGGCTGTATGCAGTGGGGCTCTGGAAACAGGAGGCTAGCACTGGAGGGTCTGGTGGTGGGGCTCTAAGTGGCAGGGGTCTGGCACTAAGGCATTCAGGGTGGGGGCTGGCACTGCGGGGCTCTGAGGGGTCAAGGTTGGCACAGGAGGGTTGAGTGCAGGGGACTCTGGAGTCAGTGGCTGGCACTGGGGCGTAGTGGAGGGTGGGGGGCTCTAGGGGTTAAGTCTGGCATTGGGAGGCTCAGGGAGCTGGGATGTACCCTAACCCTGGCCCCCAGAGCCGCCATGAACAGTCAGCTCCAGCTGCGGCAGCTGCCTGCCACATGACAACAGCCAGAGCTTAAGCTGGCTGTTCACAGCACCTCTGGGGGCCGAGGCTTTTGGTGGACCTGTAACATTTTATTTGCATATTCATTATTAGTTTGTAAATGGGTTTGCCCATCCGCAGTATAAAAGAGATTAGGAACCACATGTGCACATGGTTATATAATGAGCCTGGGCTCATCAGTTAATGTTCACGGTTACCCGCAGGCTTTCAGTATGCATCGGGAGCCCACTTAAAAGCAGGCTCCCCACATGCGCCAGCTCCTGGGGAAGCATCTGCCCCCTCCACCTCATACTGCTGCCTCTGCATCAGAGGCGGCAGCATGGGGGGGAAGGGGGAGAAAGGCAAGGGGAGTTGGTGCGTGCAGGGAGCTGACTGTCCCCCTACCACATATAACGGCTGAAATTTTCAGTAGTTACACATTTACTTAGTTAAATACATTTTAACACCCCTATTATTTACCTTGTTTCCATTTTGAGGAAATTTGTTTTAATAAAGTAACAGCAGCATATGGCACTAGCATCTTTATAGTCTAAGTGGGTATGGAGTTGGACACTATTTCAAGCCATCTGATGTTTCTTCCTAAGCTTCCTTGATCTGCTATTTGACTGTATACGGAGGGTAAAAATCAGCAAACCAAAAGAACTGGAATGAGAATAAATATCAGCCATTCACCTTGTTTAATGAAACAGAGTCTATACCAGAACAGCTTTTCTATTTAAGAAAAGGTCAATACTTTTACAATTTTTTATTTATTTTCAAAGACCATCATCAGCATTCATCAGAACTAATCTGTAACAAATTTCAATTGTGCATGAAGACCAAAAATAAATCCCCAATATAATGTAATTAAAAAGGAATTAAATTAAGCTCAAAAGAGCTTAATAGTGGATTTTTAGAGATGTAAACAATCAAATAGTATGCATTAGCAACGTGGTAAAAGACAAGCACGTTTGCCACTGCCAAACCTAAAATAATTCATTATTCACTTAGCTGAGTACTAATAACTTTTCAAGATAAAAAGTATTCCTTGGAAAAGTTCAGTAGTTTAGCCTAATAGAGATTAGATATTATTTTTCTGATCGACTAGAATCCAAAAAAAGGAGAAAGTGTGTGATATTTAAAAAGCACACATCTACACTGAAGTTTTGAAATAACTGTCTGTTCTACATGCTTCAGGGAAAATTTACATATATGTCCATGATTTTCTTTGGCAGGATTGTAAAACACACAACCTTAACCCAGTTCCTGTAACAGGGTCTTGTTTGCAGCTGTTCTTTCTTCCTCCCACACACTCAGTAATTCAACTCCTTCTCAGACCTTAGTGCTCTTTTACAAAACTATATCACAGTAAAATAGATTTAGTTCAATATCTGAAAGAAATGCCACGTGACCCCCGCCCCCCCCCCCCCAGCTCAGGGATGAGCTGGGAAACCCCCCTTCATACCTTGCCCTGCCTCTTCCCCCAACCGATGCAGCCTGGTGTAGAACCAGGGAAAGGCCCCCATGCACTCAACAGCAGTGGAGGAAGTGGAGCAATGTGGCCCCAGCTCACTCTGCTCCCCTTGCCCCATCACTCTGCTGGTGAAGGATGCCTAGGGATTCTGGCCCCACTGGCTGCTATCTGGCCCCCTGCCCGTCCCACCCATGGCATTTGGGGGGCAGATGCCCCCTAGTGCCTTCCCACACATCACCTCTGCTTCTGCACATAAGCAAAAAACACATCAGTTTTAGCACGTGTAATTTAGGGTTAAGTACAGTCTTTAGCACATAATGACAATTCAGGTTTGATAAGAGAATTGTTGTAGTTCTTGGAAGACACCTAGTGTGCACTTTCATACAGAAAATATCAATTTTTTCCCTCTTTCGGTGTGTTCAGTACTGCAGGGGAGCACTAGGAAGAAAACTCACTTCTCTACAGCATAAGAAATGGCAACAGCCAAGAACAGGAGGCAAGGTAACCTCCCTTCTTTCATTATGCATTTGCAATGATGACACTGTCTTTGCTTCTTTCTAGCCTCAGAATATGTAGGTTTTATTGCTTTTGTTTTGATTTCCCCAAAGGTAATAATGGATTATTTATATTCAAATAAAAATTTGAATGTGTACATAGTCAAGCTGATGGGCAACAGACATATTTAGGCAGCCTCTGCTTGCAATGCAGGATTTAGCTAAATCTTCTCACTGTGAAAGGTATGAAACATGGGGGAATTCACCATCTCCCAGTGAGAGTGATGGGATATGCAGTCTGTCATAATTTGAAGAAACACAAAGGAAAATCACCATAAACATATCTTAACACTCTGAGTAAATATCCCAGACCTAAAAAAGAGCTCTGTGTAAGCTTGAAGCTTGTCTCTAGTTTCTCACCAACAGCAGTTGGTCCAATAAAAGGTATTTTCTCACCCAGTTTGTCTCCCAGTAAGGGACAGACTCACCCAACCTACTAGTTTCTAACATGGAGAATGGGCTGAGACAACTATGGGGAGTAGCAGGGGGAAAAAATCACTATTTTTCCACACCCAATCTTTAATTCAATTGAGAACTAATGTAGATTGTGGATACTTTTCTTTACATAAATAAAGAAGAAAACTTTAAACTAATTCAGAACTTCTCAGGTATGCCTATTATTAGCCTCTATAAATGCATGTACTTTTAGTACAGTACTATGTGGGGACAGGAGTACACCCAAACAAATCAGATTTCAGGTACTGTATCATTTTATGTGTTTGCACAATGCGGCCCTAAACCTGACTAGAACCTTAGGGCACTACTACTATAACATACATACATACATACACACACAATGGTTTTCCAGGGAGAGGGGAAACACAATGGGAGATGGGTGAGGAGCTATTACTATCAACACCCTCCTCCCATCTGCCACTGAGTGGGGACTGGGAGAATTGTACCCACGTAGAGGAGAGAGTAGTCATCATCATCATCATCATCAACAATCCTTCCACACATTCTCCCCCCCCCAAACGTCCCCTGTACCCGAGAGAGGGGCGAGGACCCTCCCTCGCACACAGCCCCTTACGAAACAGAGCTGGGGAAGAGACTGTTTCCCTGCCTTCCGATCTGAGGGACACTCACTTTCTGTTGTCCTGAGCTCAGCCTGTTACTCCCCCGGTCTGAGGTGAGCCTAGCGTAGCTGCCAGTTAACACGAGCACACGGGGGTGGAGGTGTCGGCACCAGCCAGCCCGCAGAGAAGAAGCGGGGCGCCTGGCGAACCACCGGGAACGGCGGCGCCTAGCAGCGAACTTACTCACCCCACCGGCTGCCGCCGCCTCCAGCCCCGGCTCAGCACGGCGCCCGGGTCCAGCTCATCCCGCGGCCGGGGGCTGGCTCCCTGCCCCCGCCCGGCAGCTCCGCCTCCCGCTGTCACCGCCGAGCTCCTGGCAAGAGTCAAACGGCCAACTCCGGGCAAGGACTTCGCCGCGCGCCTCACCTGGGCGGGCCGCCTCCTCCGCCGGGCCGCACCGCGGCCCGAGTGACGGCGCGGCCCAGCCACTCAGCCGCCAGCCGGGGGCCGGGGAGGGGGAGCGGAGGAAGCACCGCAGCCTATGGGAGCTGGGCCGGGGCGGGACCCGGCGACGACGGTCGGGCGCTGGGCTGTCCCCGCCGCTCGCCTGATTCCAGCAGGCGCGCCCTGGGGCAGCGGGGCAAAGGAGTGTGAGGGCAGGAGAGACGTAGAGGCGGGTCGCTTGATAACGGGAGGTAGCGCATGGGAGAGGACTGAGTGAGGGGGGAGAGCGAAAGGACAAGCAGGAGCGCTAGATACCTGAAAGGGAGGGCTTGTTTCTCTTTGCAGTCGCCCCATCCTACCTTACCCCAGAGAGCTGCGACTAGCTACAGGCCTCGCTGCTGGGAACTACGCTTAGCTTTCTTCGCAGGGCGCCCCTGTGTGCTGGGTTACATGCCAGGCGAAGCCGCAGTTGCAATTCCCCTTTACAGCCCGGCGGTTGCATCGTGTTTATGCATCGGGTGCATTCTCACTGCTTGGTCAGTGGCAAGTGAGTCACTGCAATCCCACTCACCAGCCTGCTGCCGCCCCCCGTGGGGATACCCGCGTGATCAGCTGGCAGCCTCTGTAGCATCACTGTGCACAGACTGGGGGGCAAGAGAGAGGCGCCTGCTCTGGGGATGGAGGTTTTGAGTTAACTGTTGGGATTTCGCTCTGGGACACATAACTCAGCAAACCCCTCTGCGCCGGTGTTTGGAGCGGAAGAGCCTAAACACGCAGCAATCCCCAGCCTACTCCACATCTCCAGAGGGGAACCAACACACACCAAAGGGGGTGGGCAGAGCCAATGGGCACCCGGCGTAGCGCGGCCTCCTCACGCCTCCCCAGTGGGAAGAACTGGGGTCGGCGAGGCCACGGGGGACCCGAGCACCCACTTCCAGCACCTGGGGCAGCACCAGGAGCTAGGTCTGGCGGAGGGTGGGTGGGACACGAAATCGCTGCCCGCTCCTGTAGGAGCGGAGGTTCCGGGCACCGCTAGGGCAGGGAGGGTGAGGCGGCGGCAGCACTTAAGAGTACGCGCCGCCCGCTTCCTTTCTAGCTCCGGCTTGCTCCGCCCCTCCCGGGGTCCTCGCAGCGCTCGCCCCGCAGCTCCGCCCCTCGCTCCTCCCTGTCCTCAGCCGCGAGCAGTAAACGGGTCGGGCCTGCACCTGAGCTACTACTGCGCCGGTGTCGGTGGCCTAGCGGGGGCGGCGTCGCATCGCCCTTCTTCCTGCCGCCGCCATGGAAGAGGACCTGGAGCTGGAGAGGTGAGAGGCCGGGGCGCGTGTTCCCGGGCACCGAGACAGGGCCCGCTGTGAGCTGCCGCGCCTGCCTGGCGCAGTTGTTCCCTTCCCCGGCCCACTTCAGCACCGGGAGATGGGGGCAGAGGTCAATGCAGGGATGAAGAGTTAGAAGGGTGGGGGGCGCCTTATCTAGGCAGATCCCTCTTCAGTTTTGAAAGTTTACTTCTGTACGCGCCCCTTGACAACTCCCTGGTGGGATGATCACTCTTGTGCCAGGCCTCTGGGGGACGCAGCCCCAGGAAGGGCTAGTGCTGGACTCAGTAAGAGGCCCATTAGTTATGTCGGTTCCCTCCTTAGACTGGCAGAGGCCAAGCTAATCTTCCTGATTTAGAGCCCGTCTGCTGGATCTGTTGTGGGGCATGATATAAATTATCTGCTTCAACAGGTAATATTTGTAGTGCTTCGGGACCATTAGAGAGCCTTTACAAGAGAAGTGGATCCTATTGTCTGTTCATTGTTTATTGTCTGTTTGTTGTTCATTGGTGCTGATGAAAGTGTTTAAATTTTCCACTTTATAACATTACATGCCATATAATAAAAGTTTATTTAAAAAAGGGGTGGCTTCATTTAAGTGGATGCTTCTGGTTTCACTTACCTAAACATCAAGACATCATGGTTTGGAATATTTGGGAGAACAGGGTTCCCAGTTTACAGTACACAGACTTACACACAGGAGACCTTTGACTTCAGTTTGAGAAATAGAATTGGTTTTCTATTCCTATTACATCAAATATATTTTACTTTTACCTGTCTTAGATTGGTGTTGAACCATACAATGTATATTACCAAAAAAAAAAAAAAAAATTAAGACTAGCTCATTCCATGTACTGCAAGTATTCTAGGATTGCAGAGGCTGCTGTTCCAGTTATAGGAGCCCTTCCTCTACCTGTTGCAATATCATTCCCCTGTCCCAAGACAGTAATCTGATTCCCAAGTGGATGTAATCAGAAGAGTATCTTATCACAGGGAACTCAGATTATTGGTGAGAAAAAATAGGTGTAGTGAAGATACTGCTGACTTCCAGTTGAATTCTGAAATCCTCTATAGGATTGGCTCAAATTACTTCATTGCCTCACTGAATCCCATGATTTGATTATGATCTCCTGGAACAATATAATTGCCAACGTTAGAAGTGAGACTAGTGCGCTCAGAAGACTCGTTGGAAACCTGGCCCATGACTGTGGAATTTGCTTCTGGGAAGACTGAACCTCGGTGTCTTCAGAATAAAATAAAAACTCAACTTTTTTCAAACCTTATTTTGTTAAGGAAAGGCATACTTGTATAAATTAAATTACCCCCCACCCTTATTAAATGAAGAAAAACAGGCGATTTTCTATTTTCACTTTAATAAACTTGGGTTGCATGCCAGTACCTGTTACGGCTGCAGCCAGATAACTGTGGAAGTTGCAAAATTAATAAGCCCTGTTTTGTTAATTGAAACAAAGCCTAATCTCTGACTGTAATTATTATAGTAAACTTGTGTTTACATTGACAGTAACAACTTTCAGGGAGAATAAAATGACAGACACTTTGCATTCTGTTGGAATGAGATCATTCATTCTGCTACGCAAATTGACCCATGTCATACCCAAAAGAATAGTAATAGAGAGGTAGCTGTGTTAGTCTGATCTTGCTAAAACAAAAGGAAAAACTATGTAGCACTTTAAAGACTAACAAGATGGTTTAATAGGTGATGAAACCTCAAGTGCTACATTGTTTTCTTTTGGGTATAAGAAAAGGAAAAACTTTCAGTTTAAATCCAGGTTCATTTAGTTGATTATTCAGACATAACAGACCTGTGTTTTACTTTCTGGTTTGGAAATGGACCAGAAGCACTTACGTTATTGGTAAATCTTGTTGGTGTTTGTTGTGGAATTGTATGAGAGTAATGACTGAAATAACAGTTCTGCAGTATGACTTGTCAACACTACAACTAACCCATGTGTAACAGATTCTCATGTGAGATTACCTGTTAGCAATATGTCTAACAATGATAGCGGCAATGAAAGCTTCTCTCACTGCTTTTCCAGTGTATCTCTCACCCAGTTAGAAAGTCCTAACTCTGTGGTTTCATTTACAAAAATAACTTGTTGCCTCCCCTTTCTGCCTCCAACTGATAGCGTAGATGAGACAAAGATAATATTGTGTTGGCTGAAGTGAAGTGATAATTGGGCCTAAGAGAATGTAATGATCTATTTATCTCCATAATTCTTCAGTAAAACACTTGTCCCCTATGATGTTAAAAAAACAGCTAGTATGGCACGTCTGAAATATCAGACTAAATAAGCATATGTCGTTGTGTCAAGATTTTATTGGAAAAATGTAGTGACCACATTAATTGCTGTAGTAAATCTAAACTAGACCATCATAACTTCTACATGTGCCTCAGTTACAGAAAAGCTATTTTAGGGATTTGTAGAGAGTTTTTAAAATATTTATTTGAGCTGTTTTTAGGTACAGGTTGGACTTCCATTGTCCGGCACTCTCAGGACCTGAGTGGTCCTGAACCAGGGAGTTTGCCAGACCAGGAGAGGCCAAGGCTCCTCTCTGGGTTGTGGGGTCCCTGCAGCCTGGGCTTCCTTCCCAATTGCTGGCCCCCTGCTGTAGCTCCTGGGGTCAACCTCCTCAGGCTGTGGCTCTCCAGCTGCCGCCAGTCATACTTCTATTGGGGTTCCCAGCCAAGGCCAGGGATTCTCCCCGGCCGCTGCTGGCACCACTGCCACCAGGATTCCTGGCTTGGGATTCCTCCCAGCTAGCACCAGCTCTGCTGCCACAGAGGTTCCTGGCTGGGGATTCCCCCTAGCTGGGGATTCCCCCTGGCCAGCGCCAGCTTTGCTGGTGCTGGGGCTCCCAGCTAGGGCCAGGGATTCCTCCCAGCCACCACTGGGGCTCCCCAGGGCTGGACTCCCCACCTACCGCAGGACCAGGGCTCCCCAGAACTCCCCTGGACTCCCAGCTGGGCTTGTGCTCCTGGCCTCTGGGGCTCCCTGGTCCAGAAACATCCATGGTCCTTCTGGACTTAAAATAGTGTATTCTTAAAATTGTACATTTAATGTCTGTTATGGACACTTCCTAGATCTAGAGCAGCCCCTGTCCAGAGTGGTTCAGGCTGGCCGCTACAGCCCTGGCCAACGCGGGCAGAGGCTGCTTCATGACAGCCTCCCCCGTTTCCTACCCCTTCCCGCCTGCAGCCTCTATCCATGGGGAGCTCAGACCCCCACAGCTGCAATATCCCTACTGAGTATCACTGTACTGTGTTCTGATTCGTATTACTGTACCAGTTTTATTCACTTTTATCCTCTTTTTATCCTGGCTCTAACTCACTTTGTTCTATGTTCTGTATTTTTTTTTTTCTTGCTTTAACATGAACTTGGCTACCCCTCTGAAGATTTTAATTTACCAGGAATAATGGATACTGTATTGGGTAGCTCTTGTCATGAGACCCATGCAGAGTCTGAGATTTAAAGCAGTAAATAAGCAGTGACTATAAATACCCTCAAGCTGTAAATAAACTAAGATTTCCCATTCATCTTTGCCACTGCCTATGGCAAGTGTTTGATTGAATCCCCATAACCTGCCCCCTCCCCCCCAATTTCAAATCTTTTCAGCTGGAAGTCAGAGCCTGGCAGTTTCCTCTGGACATCCTACTATTAATTATAATGGAGAATATCCAGAATATAAACCTGAAACTTTTATTAGCTTTATTAAAACACGAGGCTAAATTCCAGTGAAATGTAATTGATGCTGAGAGTATAACTTACACACCAAGAGATAGGTACACAGGGGTTATAAAGCAACTAAGAGAAGAGTGTTGAAGTGTTTGATGGGGCAGATTATTTTTTACTTCCCCCGTTCTTACTGTTTCTGCCAGCCTTCCTCCTTATATCCCTTTGGCATGTTAGTTATTCACAACACCATTCATGTCCCTATCCTGAAGATTTTGCATTTTAAACAATACAATCTCCTGCAATTAAGATATCCTTGCCTTGAATCCTAGAACAGTACAGCAATATGTGGTCTTCTGGGAATATATTAGACGTGATTGGAGAGAGCATTAGATATGCATTTCCTCACTCATGATCTCTTCCACAGTTAAAGCTGCCTTCTAGTTGCCAGAAACATTTCACAACTCCTGAATAGCATCTCCTCCTAGAACTGCCATCCAAACCTAGTTTGTGCATCTACTTGAAATTGTTTGTTGTCCGATGGGATAAGACTCTTAGCATCTGGAATAATCTCCTTATTATGCTAAGAACAGTCTTTTTGAAGTGCACAAGTTGTACTTAAAATCTAAATTCTTAAGCTATAAAGTTGCATATTAGAAAGGAAACAGAATTTAATATCTAAAAGTAATAAACTATAGATCTAACAATCATGAGATCTTGGTTCTGTATGTAGACCTGCTAATTGACATTGGATATGTAACATAAAAGGTGATCTGCCAGATAAAAACTGAAGATGAATTTCTGTGTGAAATCTTCAGTAATCAGATTGTGGGGATCATTAGCACAGAAAAAAGCTTAAAATAACACTTTTTTAAAAAAGAAGGGACCTATTGTCAGTCAGCTGTTTAAAGACAATGGAATTCTAAATCAGATTAGTTAACTCCAGACTTTCCTAAAACATACCTTCCATTTGATTCTCATATGTCGATGTTAGGTACGTGAACATGTACCCGAGTACACGGTTTACCAATGAGCCTGGGCTCATCAGTTAACTGTCTTGGTTACATGCAGCCCCACTCCCCACTGATACAGAGGCAGCAAGCCTGCTCCACATGCATACCAGCTCCCACTGATCTGTCTCCTTGCCACCCTACCCCATGAGGCCTCCTGTCCCCTGCGCTGCTGCTTCTGATACAGAGGCAGCAGCGTGGGGGAGGAGGGAGAACAGGAGCTGGTGCTGGTGGGGAGCCATCTTAAAAACAGATTACCTAGGAGCACTGGCTCCCACTTCCCCTTCCCTTCTGTGCCCCCTCTTCCCCCTCTCCTCCGCAAACTTGTAAATATGTAACAGCTGAATTTAGTCATACTCACATCCGCAGAGATATTCTTGGTCGAATGAGCCTCTCAATGGACAGTCATCAGTACTGTAGAAGGATAATTCCTGCTAGGGTTTTCTCATAGAGTGGGAAGACCCAAGGGAATACCTTTCTCAACCAGGAAACACTCTTGTATTTTAGTTCCAACCATATCTAACGCTGTATGCACATGCATGAAAGGTGTCAACCTTACCGTTATATGAACTTCCACACCATATAAATGTGATGTCCATTTTTCATAGGTTGTTTGTACTTCCTTTATATACATGACACATACTTTGTGGTCAAGATAGACGTTCAAAGATCTTACAGTCAGGTGTCTTGTGGTTTTGGACACCTGATCCATTTTTCCGTAACCTCAGCTATTGGCACATTTTATGACTTTTCTGGCATTGATTTAGTCCTAGATTACCCAGTCATGTCTAGCGTTATCAAGACTATGGCCTATTCTTGCTAAACTAAAATCTTAAAGATCTGATCCTGTTGGCCTCGTGTTTTAGCCATGCAGGAGATGTTAGTCTCTATTTCGTGGATAAAGTGAGCCGTTTCTAGTTGTTCAAGACACCATACTGATTTTGGTGCCCACCCTATAAATGTTTGCACTTTAGTAGTGAAGCAGTTCCTGTGTCTATATTACCTGTATATTCAGTATTGTCGTAGCAATGATGGTCTCAGCATATTAACAAGACAAAGTGAGTGACTTCACCTTCAAAGGTGTCTCGAAGTATGTGCAAATGCTTTTTGGTGAACGATCTGTTCTACCTTGTATTTAGCAGTAACACTGAGTCCATTTCCCAGACCTGGAGAAGAGCTCTGTGTAGCTCAAAAGCTTGTCTTTCACCAACTGATATGGGTCCAGTAAAAAAATTACCTCATGCACCATGTTTCCATTGCCTGTATAGTTTATAATGCATTTTAGGATCCTGGCTGATGAAAGGTGCTAGTATAGTTGAAATTAGCAGTGATGGTTAGAATTCAAATTACCTAACATTTTCCATTTTAAGAATCTGTGCTTATATCTTAGTTTAACTTACTTATTTGGTCTACATTTTTTTCACGCTTGATGATTTTTAGCAAAAGTGAACCATCCGTTTCCAAGAATGAGACTAGGGAAATGTATGTTCTTTGGCTTGGTTTTATACCTTAACTTCCCTTTTTCTGTATATATGGAGCCTTACTAAATTCACAGCCATGAAAAACATATTATAAATTGTGAAATCTGGTTTTCCCCCTATGAAATCTGGTCTTTTGTGTGCTTTTACTTTACACAGATTTCATGGGGAAGATCAGCATTTCATAAATTGGGGGTGCTGACCTACAAAGGAGTTGCAGGAACATCACAAAGTTATTTGGGGGCAAGAGGGGAGAGTTACAGTATTGTCACCCTTACTCCTCACTGCCTTCAGAGCTTGGTAGCTGAAGAAGAGCAGCTGTGAGCCAGGTGCCTAGCTCTGAAGGCAGAGTTCCACCAGCAGCAGCACAGAAATAACCCTGTCGGTACCATACTATGCCCTTCTTATTTCAGTGTTACTGCTGGTGGCTTTTCTGCTTTCAGAGCTGGGCTCTTGGCCAGAAACTGCTGCTCTCCAGCTGCCCAGCTCTGAAAGCAGCAGCACCACCACCACTACCAGCATAGAAGTAAGGGTAGCAGTACTGCAAGCCCCCCTACAATAACCTTGAGATCCCTCCCACCACTCTTTTTGGAGTCAGGACCCTTACAATTACTACACCATGGAATTTCAATTTTAAATAGCTGAAACCATGACATTTATAATTTTTAAAATCCTCTGACCATAAAATTGACCAGAGTGGACCATGAATTTGGTTGGACTCTGTTCATATCTCATCTTATTATATATTTTAGAAATATCTGTCTGTCTGTCCATCCATCCGTGAGTCTGTTTGTTCAAGAACTCCTCCAGAACAGATTTATTGAAGCATAAGCTAACAGATTTATAAATAAATCTGTTAATCTATAAGGTGTCACAAGACTCCTTGTCGCTTTTGCAGATTCAGACTAACACGGCTACCCCTCTGATACTCCTCCAAAACAGAGCTAGGACCACCTAATCTAGTGTGCACCTTCCTCACATTATAACTTAAAACAAGGTAAGGGTTTGGTTGTGCCAGGATAATGGGATGTGAGTTGAATTCAATTGTTTTTCATACAGTGGAAAGGGAGGGATCTGGCAAAAGGGAGTTATACTGAATAATGACCACAAGGGGGCAGCAAGAGGTCAGAGGTGAGGACTGGGACAACCATTGGGCCAGCAGGTGGCAGAGGTGGAGAAAGGAGTAGCTATCTATTATATTTCAGAGAGCTTCTTTGTGTGTCTGCTTCTCTGTGTGTCTCTGTCCCCCAGCTGAGCTGTTCCCACTGAAGCTGTAGCGGCCATGGACAGGCACTTCCTGCCTGGCTCCAACCTGCTGCAGAAAGAAAGGGCTGGGGTTGTTATCTCTCCCTGGGTCAGCCTGCATACTGAACACCTCATCTCCAGCCCCACCCCAAAGCCGTGGTTTAAATGAAGATAAACAAAACTTAATTGAATTAAGGACTCAAGCAATGCCGGGTAAATCATCTAGTACAATATAAATGTAGGTTAAAGACACTTTACACAATTTATTCTTTGATCGTTGCTTAAAATATGCAGCAAAATTTAATCATTCAGGAATATAAGGAGACAAGGGGCTTCTCTACACTACACGGAAGATTGATTGCAGCAGCAGCAATCTTTTGGGGTTTGAATTAGCGGGTCTAGTGAAGACCCACTAATTCGAACTGAGAGGGTGCCTCCATCGGCACCGGTAGTCCTACTCTTCATAAGGAGTAAAGGAAGTCAAAGGGAGCATTCGTTCCCTTCAACCTCCCACTGTGTGAATGGAGTGAAAAAAGATTTAAGATACGTCGACTCCAGCTACATAATTAACATAGCTGGAGTTGTGTGTCTTACGTTGACTTTGCCCTTTAGTGTAGACCAAGAATTGTTCTCACCAAACTTATCTCACCAACAGACCGATCTATTGTAATTGTTTTAGTCTGCTTCCAATCATTCAAAAATATTCAGGTTTTGTATGCCATTAGCTGCTCATGTGATAAATGATGCCAGAATTCCCAGTTGTGGTGCTCCTAAGGGAGTGTTCCTTTTGGACCAGACCATGCAGCTGTTTTACTAATCATAGTTCCCTGATTGCTTTAGGTTCTTCTCTTCATGCAGAGGCTTTAACTGTTGGTTGCTGCTCATTCCCTGCATTTATCTAGCACTCCTGTTCTAATCATTCAAGAGTTGCAAAAATGTTTGCATTATACCCAGGCTTTATAACTGGTGACAACTAGGAGAGCTGATTCTCCAAGAGTCCTTTTAAAAGTAAATATAGAATCCTGTTTACAAAACTGGGAAGTCTTTGGCTGATTCATTGTAAAGTCAACATGTGGAAATATATTATATGGAAAATATTCAAATGTCTGTCTTTTTACCACTCTCTTCGGTTGACTTTTCATAGTCCTTATCAGTCTGGAGAGTGCCCTGAAGGCACAGCCACAAAAAAAATAGCGTATTAAAAGAGGATTTTATGGATAGGACTATAATTAGCCAGGAAAAGAGAGACCAATGACAGACTGCTAGGGTGGATGTCAATCAATACGAGTTGAAATATCAGATAAATACAGGCATTTTGATTTGTATGTGTTAATTTTCATGTAATCCAGTTCTACTAGCTTCACTTAATTGATTAGTAAGTTTTTCTAAATTATATTATAATATAATTATATTATGTATAATTATATTACTGTAAAAATATATTGTTTGACATACAGGCAGTCCCCGGGTTACGTACAAGATAGGGACTGTAGGTTTGTTCTTAAGTTGAATCTGTATGTAAGTCAGAACTGGCGTCCAGATTCAGCCGCTGCTGAAACTGATCAGTTTCAACAGTGGCTGAATCTGGACACCAGTTCTGACTTACATACAGATTCAACTTAAGAACCCCAGGCATCCCCAAGTCAGCTGCTGCTGAAACTGATCAGCGGCTGATTCCAGGAAGCCCGGGGCAGGGGCTTCCTGTAGTCAGCCACTGGTCATTTTCAGCAGCTGCTGACTAGGGGACACCTGGGGCAGAGCAGCTGGGGTGCTGCTGGGTTGGTCCAGTGGCACCCAGAGCGGCGCTACGGGACCAACCGGCAGCGCCCCAGCTGCTGTACCACAGGCGTAAGGAGCAAAGCCGCGGAGCACGGGGGCAGCGGGACAGCCCAGACGCGCCGTGGCTATCCTGCTGCCCTCGGGCTCCGTGGCTTTGCTCTGCTTTGCTCCCCGTCCCCCTGGTCTGCAGACCAGGGGGACGGGGAGCAAAGCGGCGGAACACGCGGGCAGCGGGACAGCCCAGACGCGCGTGGCTATCCTGCTGCCCTCGGGCTCCGCGGCTTTGCTCTGCTCTGCTCCCCGTCCCCCAGGTCTGCAGACCAGGGGGAGGGGGAGCAGAGTAGAGCAGAAAGGCGGAACGCGCGTCTGGGCTGTCAGCTGGCCGCGCGCTCCGCTCTGCTTCCCCCCCCCCCCCCGGTCTGCAGACCAGGGGGAGGGGGAGCGGAGCAGAGCAGAGCGGCAGAACGCGCGGCCAGCTGACAGCCCAGACGCGTCTGGGCTGTCAGCTGGCTGCGCGTTCCGCCGCTCTGCTCTGCTCCGCTCTGCTCCCCCTCCCCCTGGTCTGCAGACGGGGGGGGGGGGGAGCAGAGCGGAGCGCGCGGCCAGCTGACAGCCCAGATGTCTGTACTTCATTCTTTATAGCATGATTAAATAATACATCAATATGAGGTTCACTGGTTTTTAATATGCCTTCCAAACTAGGGATGGAATAGTGTAGTTGATTAACTGATAAACCAAAAAGCAAAAGTTTACAGGCTAATGCTATAGATTACGCACACTTGCATCCCTCTCTCACCCCCACCAGTACATTTTTAAGCAGGCTAGCCAGTAGCCCGACTCAGTCCTGGATCGCGCCAGGTCCAGGACCTACCTCCAGAGCAGCTCAGCATTTAAACTGTATTAGGGGACAGGCAGTCCAGTTCAGTTCCCACTTGCGCCAGGTCAGGGAGCTCAACCCCCAACCCTGGACAGGGCTGACATCTACTTGTGTCATCTATACATCTCTCTGTTCCATTAGGCCTATTGAATCATGAGAGGTATGTTCTGTAGTTTCAATGTTAAGGACCTGCTTGTAATTTGAAACTTCTTATGGTGTAGAACCTGCCTGTTCTTCACTGTCTCCAGCAATGTAGAATGCCACTGTAATTTCTCGCCAGTTGTGGTTATGAACTGCCAGGCCTTCACTCTAACTTCCTGTCTCTCCAGTTCCTTTGTGACTAGCTCATTTTTTTCCCCTTAACTTGGCATCGTGGTGTTTCCTAACCATGTATGATCGATCTCAGCTTCTCAGTATCATCTCAATTTGCCCCTCCAATACAAGAATCTTTTCCTTCAGCACAGACAACAGCTTGCATTTAAATCACAGATCTAGTGAGAGAACCAAGGGTTTTGGGTTTTTTTTCCATCGATAGAGGTAATCCATCTATTTGAGAAGTGGTAAGTAGGTTGAAGGAGGAATTCTTCCATTGACCTAGCTATGTCTACAGTAAGCAATTTTATATGTGAAATTTAACAGCCCTGTGTGATGAGCTAGATTGCCCTAAGTTTTAGATATAGACCTGTCCTTTGTGTAGATGAGGCCACTGAGAGAAGTTTCTAAAAGGGGTACGTCATGGTTGCTAAGAAACACTATTGTTTTTCAGTTCCATGTCCTAGGGCAGATTGTATTTAGAGTAGTAAAACTTTCTGTTTATTCAAAATTGGAAATAAATAATGTATGGTGATGTGGCAGATAAGTTTCTTCGATGGCTTTTCATATGTACAAATGTAAAATTATGTGTCTTTGTAGTAGGGATGTCAATATGTAGTCGGCTACACAATTAACTGATAAGCCTAGTCTTATTGGTTAATCTTGTGGACTACACACACTCCCAACTCTTGCTGCCTCTGTATCAGAGGCAACAAGAGAGGGTGGGAGCGGGAGCCCAATGCCTACGATGAGCTGACTTTAAACACGCTCCCTATGAGCACCAGATCTACCTGCCCCCTCACCCCTGCACTGCTGTCTCTGATAGAGAAGCAGCAACACAGAGCATAAGGGCGGCTGGCTGGAGCCAGTATTTGTGGGAAGTCGGCTTTCAAACAGACCCACCTCCTTTTCCTCCCCTCCCTTTTTCCTCCACTGGCAGACTGGGTTCCACCTGACACCCCATGCTACTGCGTCTGTATCGGAGGCAGCAGCACAGTGTGGCAGGGGGCTTCCCAGAAGTGTGGCCAGGAGCACATTGGCTGCCACCTCCGCCCCCAGGGACTATTGAATAATCATGTAACCGCTAAGATTTCATGCAATTACATGATTATTCAGTTACATAATATCTAAGATCCCCATTTTGTAGCTATCTTTGTGGGGTTTTTTTGCCTTGTTAGGTAAAGTTTTGGACTATGAAATGAAAGGAAAATGATAACTAGTTGTGACCTCCCCCATTTGAATCGCTAACTTATGCAAATTGGTGGCATTGTCACTTCAACATAGGAGCCGGCTTTCTGTACTTTCAAGAATTTAGGGTGGTTTTTTTAATGGTCTATGAATCTAGAAGTTTTTAATATTTTTTTTTTTCCTTTTTCATATCTAGAAAAGCAGTAGAAGAGCTTCTTAAAGAGGCAAAACGGGGGAAAACCAGAGCTGAAACAATGGGAGCAATGGGTTGGTAAGTTCTAATACAGTAGATATTTTTAAATTTCATTTGTATCTTTAAATATAGGTGGAATGAAAAAAAAACCACTAAGCAGTGTCAAAAAAAGAGCCATAAACTCTACACTGAACATATGGCAGAACTTTCCTCTCTAACGTTTAATTTTAATAATATTGTATTAAAACATTTATTTTATTGATTTTTACATGCAGATTTCTCCAAACATCATAACAAGAGGTGCAAAAACTTTAACTCTGCTAACTGAGGTGGAAATTGAAGAAATTTCTGCCTGATTGAAAATTGCCATACCAAGCATTTACAGAATATACCAGTTGGAGAACAAGTGGTACTTCTTGTGGTACTAAATCTTTATCACAGTGCTCACTGAATCAGATTTCAATCAAGATATTTATGAGATTGGGACATATTTAATAGTCAGTTTCAACATAGATATAGTAGTATTTTGGCCAATAAATGCTTTTTTGTTTAGATTAAAAATACTAATTAATATCATAAAGAAACTTTACAACACATTTTATTATAAATTGTCCTTTTGCAGTACATTTCTGTTTAAACTACAGCAATCTATAAATTGAAACTAACATACACTTTTGGAAGCTAGTGTTATTTGCTCACAATTTTTAATGTTAAATCTTAAATAAAATGCAAGGAATTTTAATTGCCCTCCAATTCATGTTAATGGAAAAAAAACTAAAATTCTTGTTTCTTTTAGCATATATTATAACAACTATTAATATCATTAATTTGGAATAAAGATCAGTATTTTAATTTTCACAAAATACAGGACTATGTAGCACTTTAAAGACTAACAAGATGGTTTATTAGATGATGAGCTTTCGTGGGCCAGACCCAGTTCCTCAGATCAAATAGTGGAAGAAAATAGTGGAAGAAAATAGTTACAGCCATATATATATATATATATATATATATATATATATATATATATATATACACACACCAAAGGATACAATTAAAAAAAAATGAACACATATGAAAAGGACAAATCACATTTCAGAACAGAAGGCGGATGCGGGGGGGGGGGGGGGAGGGAAGGAAGGTGAATGCCTGTGAGTTAATGATATTAGAGGTGGGGAAGGGTAGATGTCTGTGAGTTAATAGTATTAGAGGTGATAATTGGGGAAGCTATCTTTGTAATGGGTAAGATAGCTGGAGTCTTTGTTCAGCCCCCCGCGGAGAGTGTCGAATTTTAGCATGAATGCCAGTTCAGAAGACATTCAAATCTGCACTTGAAAGAGAATCCTCTGAACTGGCATTCTGTTCTGAAATGTGATTTGTCCTTTTCATATGTGTTCATTTTTTTAATTGTATCCTTTGGTGTACATATATATATGGCTGTGACTATTTTCTTCCACTATTTGATCTGAGGAAGTGGGTCTAGCCCACAAAAGCTCATCATCTAATAAACCATCTTGTTAGTCTTTAAAGTGCTACATAGTCGTGTATTTTGTTTCAGCTACACCAGACTAACACGGCTACATTTCTATCATTAATTTTCATAGTTACTCCTTCAAAGTATACTTATACATAGTACAGTAATATAATACAATGATTTAATCAGAGGAATAGTTCATGTTCTCAAATTGGTTTGGATGTCTTTGTTATCAGGAGCTCTTAAACAAATTTAAGACTGTTCACACATGCAGACTGAGACTAGTTTCTAAGCAGTTTGAATCAGTTTGTAGATCAGACAACCCTGACCCTTGCAAATGGTAGTGATATATCCTAAGTAATGGTAGGACCACACAATCAGCAGACTTCTCATGGGATTTGTTTTTAAAATAGCTGCAAATGGGTTAAAATAAAGTGGTTATTTTCTTAAAAGAATCATTCTTTTTACATAGGGTTTTGTCTAGACTTAAAAGTTACATGTACACAGCTACGTCCGTGGGTGTGAAAAGCCTTACCCCGGAGAGATGTAACCATGCCCATCTAACCCCTGGTGTAGGCAGGGGTAGGTCACCAAAATTATTTATTCTTCTGTTGACCTAACTACTGCCTCTTGAGGCAGCAGACTATATTCACCCATGAGAGAACTCTTATCAATATAGGTAGTGTCTACACGAAAACAGTGCAAAAACCCAGGTGTAGCTTTGCTGCTATAGCATTTTAAGTGTAAACATCCCTAGTCTTACATCTGGTGTGCTCACAGTGATTTTAATAAATTATACTATTTTGGTTAGAAGTGTGATTTTTTTTTTTTTTTTTTTTTTTTTTATTAATAACAAAATGGTAAAGTTATAAAAGGCAGAATCACCTTTATATCAATATAACTGCATCCTCGATTTAATTACAACTGTTTCTAAACCACTGTAGGCATGCTCTAAACTTAAAACTTATATCAACATAGGTACAGCATTCAGGAGTTTGAAAAATCCACACCCTTGAGCACTATAAATGCAGTGTAGGCACATCTAGGGCAATGGAAGTATGCTTCTCTTGACCCAGCTACCTTCGCTCAGGGTAATGGAGTTCCTGCAGTGACAGAAAAACCTTCCATCTGTATAGCCTGTTCCTACACTACAGAGTTACAGTGGCATAGCTATTGTTCCATAGCTCTACTGCTAGAGCACTTGTAGTGTGAACATACCATAGTCAAAGAGACATGAAAATTCTCTTTACTTAGGTATTCTTTAGGTTTGGTCTTCTAAAGGTCATTATGGACTTGCATTATAATCCCGTGTCTACTATGAAAGCTTTTCTAAAATGAACCATAGAAAACTGAATGGTTTGTTGGTTTTTTTTTTTTTTTTTTTAAATTTTGAGCAAAATCTGTTTAGCTGAATGTGTTATAAGAGAACAGTTGGAGAAGGGGCAGAAAGAAGAAAAAGATAATTAGAAATATTAAACATGAAATTATACTCTTCATGGAATCTTATATAATTCCTATTTAGTGTCTATATATGATTTTCTATTCGGCACTAAATAGAAATCCTCTGTCAGAAACCTTGTAGAACCCCAAAATTGGGGATAGGAATGTTTTCAGAGCATCTCTGTTGTTGTTTATGTCCCTATCCTATTTCTCATCTCTAAATTCAGGCCTACAGTTGCAGTAGAAGTGTGTTCCTATGCTCCACATAGAAATGCAATACACAAGGTGCCCATTGTACACAGTGATTAGAATGTCCTGGCCTTAGTGCCTTACTCAGTGTTACTAATAGGAAACAGCACAATATGCTGGAATGCAGGCCCGGCCTTAGGGCAATGTGAGCAAGGCAGTTGCCTTGGGCCCCGCGCCTTCAGGGCCCTGCGCTGCCTGGCGCCCACCCAGCTGCTTGCTCACTACCCTGGCTGGGAGCCACCTGGAAACACGGTGCAGTAAACCACAGCATGCTGCCTTAGGCCCCGCAAACTCTTTGGCCGGGCTTGCTGGAATGCAGTGCTATTCTTCATCTGCACTTGTTTGGCAGATACTACTTTGAAAAGGAAGGTGGCTCATTGCTAATTAGGACTACAAATATTAAAATGCCATTAAGATTTTGATTTAAACCCACAAGACCAGTGGCACCGTTTTTGTCCATATGATGAAGCTGTCGCAGCCTCTTTGTCTTTACGGCTAACGTATGTTTAAAATTTATAAAATATACATTCATCTTAGCCTGTGGAAGCATACAAAATAGGTTTTCAAAAACACAATACTTTTAAAAACATACAACCACATTGATTTTGTGGCGTGAAAGTGGTGTAATGGGCTGTAAATCAGGCTCAGTGATATGATCATGTACGCTCCCCCACCCACTACAGAACATGTGCTTTATGCATACTTTAAAGTACTATTTTTAATTTCTTAGGGTTTTTTAAATGAAAAACATAAGCACAGATTCCATTCTGTGGAACTTTGTGCTAGTCAATACAGCCGCTCCCCGAATTGCGAACGGTCAAGTTATGACTGTTCGCACTTACGACCAAAGCTCCCATGGAGCGGTCGTAAAGGTGGTCCCCGAGTTATGAAAGTGTTTGGTCCGTAACTCGTTCGTAACTTGGAAAGAGGCTGTAGTAGAATGCTCTGTCTTGAACAAAATCCATATTTGCTGTCCTGAATCATTTGAAGTCAAAGACACGATTTCCATTAACTTCCCTAGATCAGACCTTCAGAATGGCGAAGGCTAAAGGTGTAGAGGGGTGGAGAACCTTTTTTTTTTTTTTGGGTCGGAGGCCACTGACCCACAGAAAAATCAGTCGGGGGCCACACAGAAGTGAGAAGCAAATAAATAAACAAATCCTCATTGACGTGGCCCCCAGCTGAGAAGCAGAAAGACACTCCCCACGTTCCCCTTGCACACCAGAGAATGGGGGGCCCAGGTTAGTAGATTTTGTGTGCTTTAGCCCCACGGAGGTTGGTGGGGGTTTGGAGCACTACTGTAATCTTCCCAAGCCTTTGTGGCCCCCAGCTTGCCTAGACCTGGCCCCCATCTGGCCCCTGGGCCTTAGGTTCCCCACGCCGTTGTACATCTTACTAAATAAGGCAAGGGCTTGTGCCTCAGTAGGCTTCTCTATCTTAAAGAAATATTCTAAAATTTTTGCTTACACTGGTGAAGCCCACAAGGAATATGGGTCACTCCTAAACTTTATTTTTCATAGTACCACTGTGTACATGCTACACATTTTTATAGAAAAACTTTAGAAGTGCTCCTGGGATTATTTATTATTTCCTTTCAACTAGAAAGCTACAATTAAGGCTGCAATTTTTTCACGGCAGTCACAGATTCTGTGACTTCCAGCAACCTCAGTGAATTCAGCCCCAGTGGCTGGGTTCCCTTGCCACCCAGTGGAAGTACACTGCAGGTACCCACAGCAACAGGGAACAAAGGAACCTCATGGCTCCTGGCCACTGCATGGCAGGATGCCTTCTGGAGCTCTGAGCCACTGTGGAGGATGGTGCCCACAGAGCTTCAAGCAGCCCTAGAGCTGTCCAGCCTCTGTGGGCTGTCTGGGTATCCCACAGATGAACTCCCCATTTGTCATAGATATTTTTAATAAAAGTCGGGGCAGATCACAGACTCTATGAATTTTCTATATTGTCCATGACCTGTCTGTAATTTTTACTAAGAATGTCCATGACAAAATCTTAGCCTTTAAAGGTCTGGTTTAGTTACCCAGGATAGAAGTGGAGAAAAGAATAAAACTGACATTTGCAGTGCCTTTTAAAAATAAGGTAAAATAGCTATTTGTAGACATACAAATGTCTTGACTTTAATAGTGAGAGGTCTTGAAACTTTCTGGTGCTAGAAGAATAGTTTCTTTGTGATGGAATAGTACTTTTAACTCTCATTTTGCAGCATTGTCATATAGTATTCAGACCAGGAGAGATACTGGCCCAAGACTTAATATACTGTCAGCCTCCAGTGTAATTTTGAGCGCATGGAGAATTGCATTTTTGAAGGAGATAAGAAGACACTAAAATGTTGAGACCCTGTGAAGCAGAGATTTAGAATATTACAATATATGAGGGAGATTTCAGGTGATGTTGTCAAAGGTAGAATGTTGTCAAAGGTAGAATGTAATATAGATATTGTTACCATGTGAAAGTATAAGAAATGTATTAACATCTGGTGATGAAATGGGAAAAAATCATCTATTTGTTTAATTATGGAATAAACTACCTAAAATTTGTACATCTGACCATTTCCCCACTCATCTGTCTTTTCTGTCCTACTTTAGCAGTCAAAACTGTTCACATTCAAACTACCACGCTTTAAAAAATAAATACATACATCAAATGCTTTATTCTCCTCTTTTCAATATGTTAGCATGACAGGAGCCTGGATTAAATCAAGAAAAAGCAGGGAATACTGTCTTGAAGATGATAAAAACCAAAAGATTGCTATGGATTGGAGTCTGTGCTGGCATGAAGTGAGCCCTCTGAGCTTAGTAGCACATAGATAAAATAACCCATTCCAATGAGATGATAAAAACCAAAAGATTGCTATCTCATTGGAATGGGTTATTTTATCTATGTGCTACTAAGCTCAGAGGGCTCACTTCATGCCGGCACAGACTCCAATCCATAACACCTGCAGCTCTGCTTCAACCTCTTTCTGATCTTTGGGCTGTTGGATTCCTCCCATTAGTTTTGCACAGAGGACTGTTTCCTTCATTCTCATTGTTGTGCAGACAGCAATTGTACTGTCAAAAACAAACATTAAACAAGATGCTATTTATTAAAGGAGATGGTTTTACAAAGGCAGGGACTATCTTGCCTCCTACTACGTCATGTAGATCAGTACTAAAACAGTACATTTGCTTAAAAATAATTAAAAAGCTAGCACAAACAGACAAATGCAAAGTATTTAAAGTTTTCATTTGGGTATAGGATGCAGAAAGCTGCCCTAATACTTTAAGAAGCTTAAGGTACAAAAGTTAAAGCTGGTGGTAAGCTTTCTGACATCTTGGAAAACATTTTGAACTTGATCATTGAGGCTATGTCAACTATCATAGCTTGTTCTTCCAGTCTGTGCTTCCACAAAGTCTCCTCTTTCCACAAGCTGTTTGGCTGTTTTATACAGAGAACAGACTCTTTACAAAGGAAAACAAACAACTATCCCGTCTCCTCTCTTGAAACCCTTGTGTTATCTGCTCAGACTTGTTCTTTGTTTACTTCTCTTTCTGTCCTTTGCCTTATTCCCCATCCCTCAGGAAGGGTTGTCAACCCAATCCAAATCTCTTTCACCATGTCTGATCTAGGGCCTCATTCCCTTGCACTGAGAAGCCATTGAGTCGGGACAAAAGTATGGTTCACATAACAAAGCAAATATATACTGTTCTGTGTTGTACAGTACTTCTGAATGTATTTTATATTCCATCATATCTAGCAACACAACCTCTAATTTCCCGGAAGTAGCTCTGAATGACCATAAATTATCAGGATGTATTTCTTGTATTTCATACAAAACATTTTGCCTCCAACAGCACCGTGGTCCCTAACACGATTCTGGGTCATTCAGTGATAATTAGAGGATAGAGTACCACCTATTAAATCAGCACTACTAATTTGTAGAGAGAATTTTTGAAGGTTTTCAACCTGCACATGAAACCTCAACAAAGAGCAAAATTAAAATGTTAGTGCAGATCACAAGGGTAAAGCAAATCTTCAGAAACTTTCACTTCTTACAGGTAGGGTTACATTCTTGTCCCGGGCAGTCTCGTATTTGCGGCCTCTGTCCGGTTTAAAAAAAAAAACAGAAAATACCGGATATGTAAAATGTCCGGTATTTTCTGTGTTTTCTTAGACGGAAGGCTGCTTGGGACATTCTTCTCCTGCTGCATCTGGTGGGTGGAGCATGGGGATTTAAAGGCACAGTGACAAGTTTTTGTGCAGGGTTGGGGTTGTTTGTTTGTTTGTTTGTTTGTTCCTCCCCCCCCCAACCAATTTTTTTTTCCCTGCCATGGTATTTTTTGTGGAAAGTATCTGGCAACCCTACTTACAGCAGAAGAAAATTCTAAATCAGATACTGAACAGTCTTAGTTTTATTCTGGGCATGTGTTAGTAGATGACATGTGTAGGGAATAAAAGATTGTAAATAAGAGCACAATATTTGGGTAATAAAAACTAGCTGATAAAAAGACAAATTCTGTGTTCTAGAGACTACTAGATGTGCTGCTACATAACAAAGATAAGAAACATAAAAGGGGGAAAAGGATTGGTATCTTGAGTTTTTTGAAAATTAAACTCTTCTTTTGAAAGACATTTCCCAAACCTAAATTAAGAACTTTAATAGCCTGTCTCTTTTATTGCTATAGCTCCTTGATGTTCCCCATGCAAAAATGTTTTTTACTTTCTAAATTTTTCAATTAATTAAATAAACTATACTTAATATAGTAAAACTTGATCTTTCCCTTTCCTGTCAGACTTGGAATGTATTATAATTATTCAAAAATCAGATAACGATGTAAGCATTGATAAATAATTTCTAATATGAGCTAAGCAGGTTCACATATATAGAATGGAACATAAACCTCCATCTCCACATCTTTTTTTTTTTTTCTTCTGTATTTCTTCCCTACTAAAGTAACAACCATTCAGTTTCGAGCCCCATGACTAAAATAAAAGAGGAATGAATTGGGAACATCCTGAATGTCTTTTCCTGTACTCAGAGTTTACACTAGGTGGCATACAAGGAAAGCCAAAACCACAAACTTGAATCTCTCTAAAGATTGCAGAGAAGTCTCCTATTGAACTTTTATATTTGTGAAGATGTTGTTTTATAATTGCTTTGAAATGTCTTTACAGGATGAAGTGCCCTCTTGCAGGTACAAATAAGAGATTTCTTATTAATACTATTAAGAACACGTTACCCTCTCAGAAAGACCAAGACCAAGACCAAGACCAAGAACATGAACATGAACAGGAGGATGACAGAAAGCAGCCTGAGCCAAGTGAAAGCAGGAAAGAAGAAAAACCAAAGAAACATAGAACGTATCCTTACACACCCAGCTTTCAGGCCAGAAGAAGAGTCAGCTATTCTCCTCCTAGGTACCGGAGCAGGAACCGGCACACAAGGGATAAGTACGAAAAGTGACCAAGCAAACAATGACAAGGTGAAGAATATGTGCTGTGATAAGCCAAGAATGTAATTAAACCTTGGACTGTGAGGATGTTTATTAATCTTTAAAAAGAAGATCTTGTTCAATACAGATCTCTTAGCTGGCAATTGCTTTTGTGAGAAATAATCTTGGAGTGGTTTTATAAGACTTTATTTGGGGATCCTTAAAATAAAGTACCACATTAATTTGTGGATTAGTTTAGAACTATATATATTTTTCCCCTCCCTAATTAAACTTAAGGACTTTATCTCAGTGGTTCTTGCGAATCAATATATTTTACTGTTTAGCCTTTTAGTCTGTTTACATTTTTGGAGACTAATGTAAGCAAATGTGTATTTATATGCAAAATTGATGGTTATTTTGATACTAAACTCAATTTTAAAAGTTCATTTCTGTTCATGTTAATTTTGCAGGATAGATCAGATCTGAAGAAAGGAAGACTCAAGCATGCCTAGCCCACATGTATATTTTATGTAGTTTGTAAGAGGTTAATGTCCATCTACTGAGAACTGCTGACTTCTGTAAATACTTCCTTTATTGTTAAGAACAAATTTGAAATGGGCATTGTTAGCTTTAACAATGTAGGAGGAATTATCCGTAATATAGATTGTATAATATGGTTCACTTGTGCCCATATGTGCTACAAACTGATCAGAAGTGATAACAAACATTAGCAGTAATAAACTATAGATGCAATAATTTTGTCTGTGTTTAGACTTCCTTCTTCAGAGGACTGAGTTTGAAAAATATGAAAACATGGTGCTTTAAAAACAAACCTCAGCACCTAAAATTAACATGTCACTACACAGGGCTATGAATTTTACAACTAGATATAACACTGCATCCACATGGAATAAAAAATTGTTTTCTAACCACTGACATAACTTTCAAAGCCTGTGAGACAATTTTGTAGTGGTATAATTCTAAATTTTCTGACTTTCACTATTCATAAATGTAATTACACATCAATACTCTGTATGTCTTCATTCTCTGTGTTCTGGTTACTTGTTTTGTGAAGCATTTGGGATTTAAATATCCTCAGACATAACTATCTGAGTGAACATATGGCTTAGCTTTATGAATTATTTCAAGTGAGTTGAGAATAAATTTGAAATACATTAACTGAGGACGCATTATGTATCATTTGTAAACCTGGAGAAAGTGAACATTTAAGATTGCTATGGTTCTAACTTTATAATAAACCTAAACATGAATAGCTGAAAAATACTCTTGCATAAGAGGACTCAGTCTTTTAAAAAAAAAAAAAAAAAAAAAAAAAAAACTTTTCATAGGCCCCATATAATTGTTAAACAGTATTAATTTTTCATTACATTTAAAATAACATAAGAAAAAATACTGTAAATACAAAAGTCATTAATTTTCTCACCAGCTAAATTCTACTAATTTTATCTTCCAGTGCTTTAAGTGAGCGTTCATTTCAGAAATGTATTAAATTAGGATTGTGTCATATCCAAGAGGCGATCTAGAGATAAAAAAATAAAAGCTATGCCCACATTTTTTTTTTCACTTCAGAATTGCTGAAGTCATTGTTTCCCACTGCTGCGAAAGATCAGACCATATGGACTGTCTCCCCTAGGAGTGAACATGGACTTTGATCTCTCTTGTGAGGGGAAGTGGTTTTAACCAAGTCCTCACAGGTTTCTAGAAGAAAACAAAAGTGAGAGGAAAAAATTTCCTACATCTTCCCACAGTGAGGCTCCCTGTTTTTGCTGTGGAGCTAGGGGGAGATGGGAAGAGAACTCTGTGAGCTATGGTGGCAAAGGATCCTGGCTTTTGTAGGTAGATTCAGGGAAAAGGAGTGGGAAGGGTTGTTATTGGAGGAGAAATTGGGAGGGATCATAAGTTAGTGGCTCTGGGCTTCTGACAATGGTTTATCAATTTTGTGTCTTGTCCTTTTTAGTTTGTAAACTAGTGCCTAAAACAATGGGGCCTGCTCTTTGCCATATCTTTCGGGTGTGACCAAAATGTCCCCCTTTCCTAGGAAGCAGTTCTTATGGTCTGATGAGGTATTGTTCCAGATGGGATTCCTTCTGTGTGTGTACATTATGATGCTGGCAGACTAGGTGCCAATTCCTGCCAAGGCTTGTAGGCCTCACTGAACACTGACCGATGCATAGCTAGAAACCAGTCTGGCTCTTCTCTGTGTTGGCATTGCTAAAATAATGGTCAGTTTATAAGTAGGGCCCAACACAATTCACAGCCATGAAAAATGAATCATGGACTGTGAAACCTGGCCTCCTCTGTGAAATCAGGCTAGTGTAGGGGAGTCGCGTTATTGCCACCTTTACTTCTGCACTGCCTTTGGAGCTGGGTGGCTAGAGAGTGCTGGCTGGGTGCCCAGCTCTGCAGGCATTTCCACTGCCAGCAGTAGTGCAGAAGTGTAGGTGGCTCATATAAGGAAGAGAATCGTGACTTTTTAAATGGGGTTAGGGCCGGCCTTGTGGTAGGGTGACCACCCAGGATGCCATGGTCAGGGAAGCGCCATAGTCATCCCCAATATTCAGACACACACTGCCCAAGATCCCTTTAACCCTGATTTCTGGGCCAAAGGCCAAAGAGGGGCAGGTCTGGGAGCTCCTACGATGTGCCAGGCTCTAACTGCTAGTCCCAGCCACCCTTTAGGACTGGGAGTAACCTAAATATTACTGAAACAAAAAACAGGCCACTGTAGCACTTTAAACACTAACAAGATGGTTTATTAGGTGATGAGCTTTCATGGGCCAGACCCACTTCTTCAGATCAAATAGTGGAAGAAAATAGTCACAGCCATGTATACCAAAGGATACAATTTAAAAAAATGAACACACATGAAAAGGACAAATCAAATTTCAGAACAGAAGGGAGATGGGGGGGGGGGGAGGTAAATGTCAGTGAGCTAATGATATTAGAGGTGATAATTGGGGAAGCTATCTTTGTAATGGGTAAGATAATTAAAGTCTTTGTTCAAACTTTACACCTAAGTTTGAGAGTGAGGCTGCAGGTACCCCTTCCAACACCCCCTCCATTACCTCTCCTAGGACACATCCATCCAGCATGCCCCAATTGTATCTAGGGTTGGCAACCTTCCTGTTTTTGCCTGGATTCTCCCGGAATCAGGCTTTATCTCCTGGAGGCTCCTGCAGCCAATCCGTAAGATTGTAAACTGCTGAAAGCCCAGCAGCACTGCAAGGCTTAGTCAAAATCCCTGCCTGCCTTGGCCAGTGCAGCTCCAAGAAGTAGCCAGCATGTCTTTCTGGTCAGGGGCTCGCCTCATGCTACCCCCACTGCAGGTGCTGATTCTGCAGCTCCCATTGGCGAGCCGCTTCCAGGAGTAGCACAGGGCCAGGGCAAGCTGCCTTATCTCTGCTGCACTGCCAGCCAAGTTAAACGCTGCCTGGCCAGAACACTCACCCACAGTACAACTGCCTTCCCCAGCCCTGAATCCCCTCCCCTACTCCTGCCCTGAGCCCCTTCCTGGATCCTGCAGCCTCTCCCCTCACATGAGTGAGTGGGGAAGGGGCATGGCAGGGGGGCAAGGATCTTTGGGTTTGTGTGATTAGAGAGTTGGCAATCCTAATTACCCCCTTCCTCTGGCAGTGTTTTCTACTTGGAAACCTATGATAACCCTGCTTTGCTGCACACTATGATCTGTGGCTGTCAGGTCCTCTGGAGCATCAGCCCTGCAGACCTCCCAGGGGCTGGGGTTGGTGGTGCCACACAGTTTGTTTGGAGTCTACAGCATGTTCGGGACCATCAAGATAACAGCTGGACTCAGAGCACCTGCCTCTGCCCAGAATTGGGGGTCCTCAAGCCCTTTCTCATTCCCAGGGAGAGAAGATCTGTGATGTGTACCAGGGTTCTGGGTGGATGACTGGGGAAGGACTGCCAGGTCATCTGCTCAAGGCCCTCAGCAGGCTGCTGAGGTGGAGGATGTTGGCTGGGGCTGGCTGGGGTCTGCCTAGTTTCTTTGGCCTTTTGATAGCCCTAGTCCTTCCTGAGGCGAGCATCTGTGCATGTCCCATGGGGCATGTGTGTTAATAATGGGCCATACTGCAGCTGCACAGTTGGGCCTCGGGAAAAAATTGGGGGAATCCCTGCTCTAGGTTTCCTCCTCCCCAACATTTTGTCATATTTTGCTCTCTTCTTCCCACCCTATTTTTCCTCCTCTTTCCCAAAATGCTTCTAATCGAGATGTTAGATTGATGTGGGCAAAATACAGCCCATGGGCCCGATCTGGCCTGCCACACCATCCAATGACCCAGTGGGAGCCTCATGCTCTCTGCCTGCCACGACCCTGTGGGCTACTCAAAGCTGTCTGCTGCGGAGGTCATGTGCTCTCTGCTCACTGTGTGCCCCTGGGAGGGCTTTGCACACTGCCCCCAGCCCCAGTACAATCTCACAACTCTCATTGGCTGGAAACCAGCCAGTTGGAACTGCCTGGGCCATGCTTGCAGCACAGGCAGCATGCAGAGGGCCCCCTCCCTCTTTCAATTCTACAATAAAAGTGAAATAGGAAGGGGGGAGAGTATTATTTTGGGCCTTTTCAGGTAGACATACTGAATGGACTGTGCTTCCAATTTACTAAGTTTCACTCGCCGTGGGAGGATATTTTTGGCTGGTAGCCACTTAAGAGAAACCTCCATCATGGGACTGTTTCCTAATAGCAACAGGTAGAATACTCTTTCCTGTGCCTCTGCTTTTCCAAACACAATGGCTTCTGCATGCTGGCGGAAGTCATAATGTGGTGGTACACTTTTGTACTACTCCTGAGAGAAGATTGGAGCCCTTTACACATGCTAATTTTGCTTTGTAGACTATGTGAGCTAATGAAGGGAAAGAGAGAGAGAATTATTTCAGCTGTCTTCAAAAAGGCAGCCTTCTCTTGGTTGGAAAGTGATAGGTGGTTAACAGTTTACACATCTTACCAAACTTATACTGAGAATTCAATTATATTATTTGATAACACATTCAGTTTTTATTTGTTGTTTGACAAGCTTAAGATAGTAGAAATTCATCAGGGCTAAAAACAAAGGCTGTGAGCAGCAGAGTTGGCCAAATAATGGGGAAAGTCATCACAATCTTATTTGGTGGAAAATGCCAATATTTGTTAAGTGAATCATTTACAATCAGTAAATCATCCATCAGATGAATGAAGATTCATCAGATCTAAAAAAGCAAGCAATCGATGGTTACTTCTATTGCTATGCTGTCTTTCCATATTTGTTCCATAGCCCGGTCAGCTCATAGTAGTATTGGTTAAAATGTTGTTACCATCTGAGAGCTGGTTCAGTCCAGTGCAGTTGGCACCTCAAATAATTCACAGTCATTACAGCTGGTCAGAGAAGAGAGGAAGGATAGGTTTTAAGAGGTTCCTCCTTGGTTTAATTCCTAGCTCTGTCACAGATTTCCTCTGTGACTTTGGGTAACCCTATTACTCTTTCTGTACCTCAATTCCCCACCCATAAAGTGTGGATGATGATCATGTTTCCCCACTTCAGAGAGGTGATTGTGAGGCCATATGAATCAATGCTTGTGACATGCCTCAGGTGCCGTGGTGAGGGGAACATACAGGTATCCACACACATAAACAGATACAGCTGGCACCAGCGGGCTTTCCTCCTGTGATTACCAGCAAGGGTTCCACGGGCTGAATGAGGCTGGAGACACATCTGCCATTTTACTGCTGTTCGTGCTTGAATAGTGTTTACGGACATCACTGGGAGAATTTGGGGAAATATACATTGCACTGGCCTTGTTCTTTCTCCAAGGATAAAGGACTAAATTTTTCTTATAAGAGAGGCACTTTTTTACTCTCAGTATGTTTGAAATGTCTCTTTCAGAAAGAGGGATTTCTCTTAATTTTAACAAAATCATACTGCAGTGTGATAGGGTGCATCTACACTGTACCCATAGCTTGAAATAAGCTACGCAATTTGTGTTATGCAAATTGCGTGGTTTATTTTGAGTGTGTTTCAAAATAAACCACTATTCCAAAATGTCCTTTAATCCTCATGGACAAGGTTTACAGGGATGTCGGAATTGCGAGCCCGTTATTTCACAAGGTATTTCGAAATAACAAGTTTGTTTAAAAGATGCAGAATATTCAGGATACCGGAAGTATGAAATAGTGCCGCAGTGTAGCGGTACCTGGCTGACCTATAAAACAATAGAAAAAAGAAAGCAGGAAGGAAAGATGAAAGTTTGGGAGGAAAGGAAGTACCATAACAATGTTGTACCGCTTTTAAAATAAAATAAATAAAAGAAAGAAAAACAAAACAAGCCATTTGTTCAGAAGTTGTGTTGTAGTTTATATAGCTTTTTTTAAATAAAAAATATAAATGAAAATGTCAGTATAGTAATAAATTGAAAATATTTCCTTTTAACTTGATAGCCATGGGCTATTAAACTTTTTGTCCTTTGGTTTCAGAGTTTGCTTCAAACAACTGAGGGCTTATTCGGTATAGGATAGCACTATTACTATAACTACAAGAATTTTCAAGAATATTTAAGTTTTTAGTTGAGGAAAACAATCCCTAAACAGTACATTTCTACCAAGGTATTGTATTCAACATTGAAAACAAGTATAGATGTAATCAAAATATGTATCCATGGATTTTATGGTACACTTTTCTGTGCTTTGCTATTCATTTTTTGTTTTAAAGTCCACAACAGGAATATTACAATGTTCAATTCTTCTTAACTTTATTGTACATTTATTCTCCTTTGTAACATCAATTTGAGTTATTTACAGTGCTTCATAAAAGCCTCGCATGTCTATGAAAAGGCTGACAGATTTGATGTATGATAGACTTAAGTTTAAAAACAGATTTTTTTCTAGCTGTGAAATAAATTGTGGTTCTACAGTGAGCAGCTTGTTGAGGTGCACTTATAATAGAGTTGCACAGTGATTATGAAACAACTGCTGAAGACTAGTTAACAAAGGAGATGTAAATGTTTTTAGATCAATGGAATAATGTAGCAGGAGGGGGTTGCTTTTTTCTGCACAAACAGAACTGTTTTTTGTATCTGTCTGCAAGTTGATTACTGAGAAGCACATTTCATTTTCTTCTCTATCAGAATGCCCATAAATAGAAAAAATTCAACTAATGAAACTGGATCAACACAAATTAGTCTTTCTTTGGGTAAGTAGTAACAAAATGGATTTTGATTACATTTGGAGAAGAATATTATTCTATTTGCTAATATAGGGCCTGATCCACCAATCCTTTATGTGAATGTTACTTGCTTATTAAGTGTCAGAGGATTGCCTGTATTAGTTTGTAACTTTAAAAACAACTAGTCCTGTGGTACCTTGGGGCATGTGTACACTAGGAAATTATTAAAATAACTGTTTCAATATAGTGTGTCCACACTACAGGGAAGCCTTGAAATTAGTCCGAGGCAATCTCCCTTAGTATGGATGTGCTACCTTGACTTAGAGCCCAAGGAAGCAATGGGAAGTAATTACTTTGAATGACTCTGGGGAGTAATTATTTCAAAATAGCAGCAACGGAGCATCCACAATGCCACTATTTCAAAATAAGTATTTCGAAATAAGCGTTATTCCTCGTGGAAAGCAGGAGTTGTTATTTCAAAATAACCAGCCCCTTATTTCAAAATAACAAGCTTGGTAGTGCGGACGCTCCATTTGTTAGTTTGAAATAAGGGGAGTTATTTCGAAATAACTCCCTATTGTAGACCAGGACTTAGAGGCTACGTCTAGACTGGCATGATTTTCTGCAAATGCTTTTAACGGAAAAGTTTTTCCGTTAAAAGCTCTTTGTGGAAAGAGCGTCTAGATTGGCACGGACGCTTTTGCGCAAAAGCACTTTTTGCGGAAAAGCATCCGTGCCAATCTAGATGCGGTTTTGCGCAAGAAAGCCCCGATCGCCATTTTCACCATCGGGGCTTTTTTGCGCAAAACGGTTCTCAGCTGTCTACACTAGCCCAAAAGCATTTGCGCAAGAGGGCTTTTTCCCGAACGGGAGAGTCATTGTATTTGCGGAAGAACACTGACAATCTTACATTAGATTGTCAGTGTTCTTGCACAAATTCAAAGCAGCCAGTGTAGACAGCTGGCAAGTTTTTCCGCAAAAGCAGCTGCTTTTGCGGAAAAACTTGCCAGTCTAGATGCAGCCAGAGACTAACAAAAATATATGTAATATCATGAGCTTCCTTGGGCAAAACTCACAAAACCACGAAAGCTCATGATACTATATATATTTGTATTAGTCTCTAAAGGTACATCTACACTGCATCCCTAGTTCTGACTAGGGATGCAAATGGAGACGACTGAAGTAGTTAATGAAGCAGGGATTAACTACTTCGCTTCATTAACTACTTCGGTCGTCTCCATTTGCATCCCTAGTCCGAACTAGGGATGCAGTGTAGACGTACCCTAAGGTGCTACAGGACTATTCATTGTTCCTTGCTTATGTCATTATTCCAGTAATTGCTTATAAAGGAGGATTTGCACAATTAAGACCACTCTGTGTGTAAATCTACCTATTTTTGTTTTAACATGAGCTATTCCATTTGCGGTTGTTTAAAACAGAGGTTCTCAAACTGGGAGGGGAGGGGCATGGAATGTATCCGGTGGGGAGGGAGGTGTGAAACAAGCTTTAGGAGAGCTGCTGGCTGGGCACCCAGCTCTTGAAGGCAACACTGCTTCCAGCCATAGCAGAGAAATCAAAGTGGCAATGCCTTTCCATACCACCCTAACTTCCATGCTGCTGGCAGTGGCACTGCCTTCAGAGATGGGCACTTGGCCCGCAGCCACCACTCTCTGCTCTGCTGGGCAGTGGTATATGTAGTTCTGCAGCAGACAGGGAGCATAAACAACTACAGACATGAAGAAAAGGAGCCACAATCAAATAAGTTTGAGAATCACTGGTTTAGAACACAGTTGTTGTTGCTTTATTTACTATTGACTGTCTACATAAAAGGGGACATCGGGTCAGTTTTAGAGGAACAGTTTTAGAGAAAAAAATACATGATAGCTTTTTCTTTAGTCTTCTAGGAAAATAATAAAGTACCTATAATGTTTCACGTTTTTCAGACAATCAAAACTGTAAAAAATGCCCCTATTTTATTCTAAAAATATTTAACAAGCTCTAATTCAGTTGATCAAAGGAAATGTTACCACTGTTGTATATGATACAGAAATTATCAGAAAATGATACAGAAAATCTAAGGTATGACCTTAAAGCCATGTTTAATAACACTCCAATCCTGCAATTTACAATACATGAGTTGGTGGCTGGGATGCTGTGAAAGCCCCTAGACTTTAACCTGCACCATATGAAGCAGCAGCCAGACCTTTTAGTGAAAGAAAAAAAGAGGTAAAATGTTCCACTCTCCATACAAAGATGTCCAGCAAGCACTATCCCCCTCCTACAAAGGGGAGCCTTGCAATAGGATTTGCACCTATATCAGACCAAGTGCCAAATCAGGTAGCCTTCACAGAAGATGCACTCCTTTATTTCTATCAAGGGAGCTGCAGTGTGAGTGTCTCCAAGTAGTCCCAACTGCAACAAGTGTCACATGGGCGGAGGCATAATAGTCAGTAAGTACAGAGAGGATGGTCTAGTAGTTAGGGTGCTAGCCTGGGATTCAGAGAACCTGGGTTTAATTCTCTACTTCATCACAGAATTCCAATATGGTCTTGGACAAATAATTTTGCCTACATGTGACCCAGTTCCCCCTCTTTAAATTGGGATCTAGCACTTCTCTACCTAACATAGTGTTGTGAGGAGAAATACATTAAAATTGGTGGGGTGCTGTGCTACTACAGTAATGGAGGCCATATAAGTCCCCCAGAGAGATAACCAGCAAAGTGTCAAGTCAGGGCTTTATAAATATTGCACAGGCATCCAATGTGGTTTAGAAAGCACCACTATGTCCACTATTATGTCCTGCCAAATGATGTTTTATAAACTGGTCAGCATTTGTATTTGTGTTCTGTATTTTAAATGTTATGAACTCCCCATCAGACAACACAGGCTAATATAATTATAACCTTTATAGCTGTTCATCCTGCAGATTAACAAAATTTTTGAGTCAATTTCAGATGTGGGAAACCCTGATGAAAATAACCTATTGCTAGCAACTTCCTTTTCACCTCACTTTGGCAATGTCTACACTATGAGGTTTCTCGGCAAAAAATATGTTAATGAGGGACTCATTTGCATGAGTCGTGATCTCGTTTACATATTTTCTGCCGATCTGTTTTTGCCGTGGGGTTTTGCGCAAAAACAAGCAGTATGGATGTTTTCTTTTTGCATGAAAACCCCTTTTTCTGCAAGATCTGTATACATCCTTTTTTGAGTCCAGTCAAGTCCATCAGGTAAAAAAAGAGGAAGAATGTTGAAATGGAAAAAGAGTGACAGGAATAAAGAACAGTAGAAGGAAAAACAGAACAAGTGAGAGAGGAGTGGAAGACGTAAATAGAGCCACAGAGGAGAAATAAATGTATTTTAAAATTGATTCCTACAAATGTGGGTACATATTTTGGATGATCTCTATTAGCATTCTCCCTCAGCCCCATTTCCTGCCTCTTTTTACTCCCCCATTTCTTACCTCTTTTTACTTCTTTGTCTCCATCTTTCTTTGAAGATGAGCTGGGTATGTCCATGGGTGACAGGTAACAGAGGGAAGGGGAGGCAATGCCTTCCTTGGGTATTAGTGTTCAACCTCTCCCCTCTTCCTGTTCTGACCATTCTTGCAAGCTCCCACAGCTGGTTATTGCAGCCTGCAGAGTCTTCCCCCAGAGTGGATCTACTAACTTACAACTGAAAAGTCTTCCAGCTTGCCAGACTATTACCATAACACTGAACCTTTGAAAGAACCAGTAAGAGGTAATTAAGCCATTTAACCGTCATGTGTCAACTCAGAGTTCTATACTGTCAGTTCTGAATTTACATCGTCTGGGTGTGGTGTACTTGCCCATGTAGTGGCACTTGGACCACGTACAGAGAGAAAGAATAAGTGTGCTCTACAGCCTTAGCTGGAAGCCAGATAGCTTTACGCAGGGGGTTTAGCTGATTGGTAGAGCATCTGACAATAGTTCAAGTGGTTCCCTCCCCCACCTGGTTCAAATCCAGGTGTCCCCTTCAAAGAGGTTTATGTCAGGGTGGTTAAGCACTGGACTAAATTGCCTAGGGAGGATGTGAAATCTCCATCAGCAGAAATATTTAAGAGCAGGTTGGATAGATATATATCAGGGATGACCTATTCTAGATGGTGCTTGGCCCTGCCATGAGGGCAAGGTCCCTTTCCGTTCTTACTGACAAAATTAGTTGTGTATTACTGTAATATGTCTACGGGACCTTTGTTTAAAATATGCTTTAAATATTTCATTAAATTGTTGCTGAAAATTATAAAATCTCATCTCTAAAAATCCTTGCATAGATTTTTAGATGCACAATCTGAGTATACAGCTTTAGCCTTACATGCTTGGATCTTCAGACATAAGAGTTTTTTAAAAATATATTCTTCAAAAGATCACGTTTCTAACATATACATTTTAACTGTAATTTCTATCATACCAACACTTGCTTCCAAAGTTTTCCTGTCCTTTCTATACATCCCTACTCTCCTTTTGCCCCCTTGTTGAAGAGTGCTCTTAAGGGACAACATCCCTTTTCTTCCAGATAGCTGGACAAATGAGTTTCCCTTTCTTACTACTGACTATTTGATGACCCTTCTCCTCCACCCCCCACAAAATTCAGTCCTTTAGTAAGATATAAAATCCTTTGTTATGCCTAAAATAGTTGGAAACATATCTTCACATAATATAAATATAATAAACATGTAGTGAAATTTCATAAACATGTCTATTATTATGGAGAGCACACAATAAATTAGAGTTTCCTTTTTCTAAAAGCAGTTAACTGTGTTACAAACACACTAAACAACTCTGGTTGATTAATTTAAAATAATATCTTTGTTGATGAAGGCTTAAGAGTACATTTAAAATCAGCTTAGAAATACTGATGAAGAAAATGTAAAACAGAAGAGCTGCATCACCTATTCTGTAATATGTAATGTTGTATTCAGCAAGACAGCTGACTTGCCCTTACCATAAGTTTTTTGCAAATAAATCTCTGACAAACTTCATGATATATTAAAAAAAATTGTGATTGACATTTTTATTCACAAAATTAGTGTTTTTAATTAGTCTTTATAATCTGGCATGCAGTGGAAAACATGCTCCCTGTTCTTTAGAAAGAAATATTAGAAGCGTGGGGTTTTTTTCAAATGTCATTTGCTACATTTGGATTCAGGGATTTGGCTGGAAGGGGTGAGCAGAGAGGGGGTGGGAAGAGAAGAGGAAGACAGTGGGAAGGGGAGGGGTCTTGGCAGGGTCTGGGTGGAGCAGGGGTGGAGTATGGGCGGGGCCACAAGCTGGGGAGCTTGCCTCCCCAAGCAGAAGCTCTACCCACTGCCCATGGTTATGCCATTTCAAAGGATGCCTTGCATGGCCAAAAAGTATGGCCAACTCTAGGAATTCTAGAAGCCTTTGGAAAGAAAAAGAAATGTTAGAAAGTGATCAACTCCTAAGTTAGAGAAACTGATTGATATTTTCATTTACAGGTTAGTCAAGACTAAATAACTAAGAAACAAATAGATATGTATTAAGAAAAGGACAACATGGACAATAGAATGTCATTGCTATGGCCTCATTTTGAAAATTGCATACAGATTTGGTCATTTCATCTTAAAAAACATTAAGAGCTATAATAGTAACAGAAGAAACTAGAGAGACTGGCAAAGAAAACCTAAAGTTAAGCACTCCATATTTAGGAATCCATGTAAAATTGTCTCTCCTTCAACCAGGTCCACTGCGAGGAATATCATGTTATCACTCTCTCTCTCTCCCTGTCTCCATTTCTAATGCCCCCTCACCATTGTTTATTAGATATTATTTTAATTTGTAGATACAAGGGAAGGGATTGAAGAGAACCTGGTGCATCATTCAAATCTCAAGAAAACATTCTGTTTGAAAACAATTTTGCTTTTGTATATTATTTTCCATTCTTTCCTTCCCATCTTTTGACTTACTAAGACTATGTATAGTCCAGTAGGGGTAGATGGAGTTGTTGTGCACTGACCCAGTTCCTCTCTTTGAGGGAGCCCAGAGAGTAATGCTGAGTGAGTGCATGGCTACCAGGTGGACACTGTCATACCTCAACATTATCATTTGATATACTTTCTAGTACACACGTGTCTGAGGGTCTAAAGAGGGTTTGTGAGGAGGCATCGGTGTTGTGGTACATGAGTAGCGCCCAGTTGCATGGACTAATCCTCAACTGCAGCAAATCAGTGCAGCTATGCTGCTTTAAACCCACTGAGGATCTGGCCCCATCTCTATCTGAAGTAACAGTTATAGGTTAGGGGAGGAAATCAGAAATAAGGGCACACATTTCCCAAGATCCCTAACAGAGGGCATGCGCCCACCATTTTCCCCTCAGGATTATAAATGGGGGAGGGGCAATCATGTTAAACCAGCTGCTCTTGATTGGCCAAGAGCATTTGTTTCACCTCTGCTTGGCTAGAAGTGTGCCACCTTTCCTTGAAGATGTAGATCTCACTATATCTCTATCATTTTGAGATTAGACTACTGCAATATACATACATGGAAAATTAAAATAATATGGAAACAGGTGCAGAATACAGCTCCATCTTTGTTACATCATGCTTCATGCATGCAACATATTACATTGGTTTACTGAGATCTGCACTGATGTCCAATGACTTTTTGGGTTGAATCTGAGGTGTTGGTTTTGATTTAAAAAGCTGTAAGCAGTTTGTGCCCCATCAACATGAAAGACTTATTCTTTCTGTAGAACACCAGAGGGCTTGTCATCAGCAGAGCTATGCTCTTGAGCTCACCAGTTTCTGGTTTAAAAGAAAGGGTTGCTGGTGTGACTTGCACAGCTCTGACTCGCTTCCCACTGGTGACTTGTTAGAATCTGATTTGCTTTAGGACAGTGGTCACCAACAAGGAGATCAAGATTTGCAGATAGATCCTGGAGCCTCTGGCAGGTGATCCTGACTGGTTTGGCCAGGAGGTTATCAAGCACCATCACTTCAGCTGCCCCTCTCCTCACTGCCAAGCTGCTCCTGCTCTCTGCATTGGAGCTGCTTCCTATGAGTCTCCTGCTACTGTGCAGAGTGAAGGGGAAGTTGAGGAGGGGGAATCTGATGTCAGAGTGTCTCCTACCCCCATCCCTGTACCCCGTCTCTGCAGAGAGGAGGCACATGACAGGGCTCGGGATAAAGGGAGTTCGCTGGCCTCAGTGTGAATTTATGTCACTTTCACACAGTGTGAGTTTCTGTCAATCACATAAACACACTCTTTCACACTGACCTCTTGATCCAACACATACTTGTGATGTTACTTCTTTAATTTCTTTCAAAGTGGGTTATTTTAAGTTTTTGACTGCTCTGTGCATTTCATAATTTTCATTTCTCTCTCACACTTCAGTTGAATTCTTTGAGTAGCGAGTTCTAAAATGCCTAACCTGTCGTGGTAATTATTCCTATGGTAACCACAGCTAATGGCAGGTGTGAGGGTGGTGCCTGCTGACAGAGGCAATGTGCAGACACACCTGCCATCCTCCAGGAGTCTCTGTTGGACATGCTGCCCTCTTTCCGGAGTGACTCAGAGCCAGGGTGGGGGTGAATCTGTCATAGTCCCACTGCACCACTGCCCAGGAGCTACCTGAGGTAAATGGTGCCCAGCCAGAGATCCATCCTGAACCCCTGCCCTAGCCCTGAAACTCCTTTTGTGTCCCAACCTCCTGCCCCAGCCATGAGCACCTCCTGTATCCAAATTCCCTTCCAGAGCCTGAATCCCAAACCTCCTGCCCCAGGATCTGCCTGGAGCCACTTCCACACTCTGAATCCCTCAGCCCAAAACCAGAGCCTGCACCACCCTGCAGCCCAATCCCGTGCTCCAAACTGGTGAAAGTGAGTGAGGATGGGGGGAGACCTAGCATGAGCAGGGTGGGGCCTTGGAGAAGGGGTAGGGCAGAGTCAGGAAGTGGGGCAAGGGTGTTTGAGTTTGAGGTAGATCCTGGATTACATTTAAATTAAAAAAGTGATCCTGTGCTTTAAAAGGTTGGAGACCACTACCCTAGGACATTTCCTAGAGCAGGAGTCTGCAGCCTATGGCTCTAGAGCTAAATATGGCTCAGTACAGAACCAAATCTGGCTCTTTTGTCATTCCCAAAATACACACAACTTTTTAAATTAAAATGAAAAATTAATTCAGAATTTTAAAAGCACATAATGACACACGTCAAGATGATATTTGTTTTCTATTTTACCTTTAACTGTTCATTTTAACAACCATCCATCCTCTCCACTCATTGGGGGTCATGCATATTTTCTTTTTATTGGATTGGTCAAGAAATTCTTTCATCATCATATGTGATGCTGAACTCCGTAACCTCGTAACAGTAAGGGTATGTCTAGACTACATGGCTCTGTCGAGGGAGCCATGTAGATGAGTTTACTAGACATAGGGAAATGAAGCAGCGATTTAAATAATCACCGCTTTGTTTACATCAAAATGGCCACCGGGCTGTGCCGATCAGCTGTTTGGCGGCACAACGTGGTAGTCTGGATGCACCATGGTCGACAAGGGAAGCCTTTGTCGACCACCCCGGTATGCCTCGTGAAATTAGGTTTACCGGGGCGGTTGACAAAGGCATCCCTTGTCGACCGCGTCACGTCCAGACTGCCCCGCTGTGCCGCCAAACAGCTGATCGGCTCAACGTGGCAGCCATTTTTATGTAAATGAAGTGGCAATTATTTAAAGTGCCGCTTCATTTCCCTATGTCTAGTAAACTCATCTACATGACTCTGTTGACGGAGCCATTTAGTCTAGACATACCCTAAAAGTGGCAAAGAGAAAGAGTGATGACAAGTACCAAAATTTTCAAGAGGAGTGGACAGACTTGTATGCATTTGTGACTAGGTCTGGATCTCCACATTGTCTCATTTGTACCGAGAGACTGTTATCAAACAAACAAACAAACAAATTTAATGACAAAACATGCAGCATTTGCTACATAATACCCGAGGATTATGCACAGAAAAAAGCCTGAGAGGAGCTGCAACAAAAAATGAACATTGGACAAAATAGCCTGCTGGGATGGTTAAAAAGAGTGGGAGCTTAAACTCCGCAAATTTTGCAGGCTCATACAGCATTATTTGAGAGGGGAAGTCTTTCACTGATGGAGATTATGTGAAGAGACGCATGCTAAAAATTGATCATGAAATATATGATGAGTTTCACAACAAGGATAAAAATCTTACAGAAAATTCAAGACATGCCATTATCAGCAAAACAGCTCATGACAGAGCTGTGAAAATGGCCCATCAAATCGACAAGGAACAAATGCAAAACTGTTGTACAGCTACTTATTTTACATTTGAACAAGACAACTGACATATGTGACGTTAATCAGTTGTTTACTCAGGGATGATATATTTGTGGAAATGCTATGCATGAAGAAATGACTGAGATATTACAAATAACAAATCAAACAAGGCAAAGACATCTGTAAAACTGAGATGAACTCTGTAAACGAGAAAGAAATACAGTTGGATAATCTTGTGTCTGTGTGTACAGACGGTGCACCTACCCTGGTCAGCAAATACAGGGGATTCCGTACTCTTTTCAGAACAGCTGACCCACCCACTTTTGAACTTTCATTGCATTGTGCACCAGGAGGCACGTTGTGCACAATCTTGTGGAACTGAACTCGGAAATGTAATGGGACTGGTCGTTCATATTATCAATTAGATTCTTGCCTGAGACCTTAATCACCATCAATTTCTGTCACTGCTTGAGGAATTAGGTTCCAAATACCCTGATATACTAATCCACAATGTTCACTAGTTATCTCATGGCAAAATTTTGTCTCATTTTGCCACCTGCATTAATAAGATTAAGTCATTTTTGGATATGAAGGGTGTCAAATACCTGGAGCTTTCACGCTATCTCTGGTTGCTCAAGTTTTACTATCTCATCAACATTACTGATCATTTGAATGAGCTGAACCTTAAGCTACAAGGGCAAGGAAATACATTTCCGACTGTGTAGCAGGCAGTGTTTGGATTGAGTCAAAATTGACTGTCTTCATCAAAGATATCAAGATGAGCAGACTCACATATTTTGAAAGATTATGAATTTTTTTGTGATTTATATCAGAGAATCCAAATAACAGCCTTGATTTGCAGCAGCTTGCCGGGTTTGTTTCTGAGCTTCTGATGATATCCAAGTCTTATTTTGTTCACTTTTGCAAACACAGTGCTCTGTTTAAGTTTATGATTCATCCACATAAAGTGTCTGTTGAAGAACTGGACTTGATAGTCATTCTAGGCATCTCAGTCAGTGATTTGGAAATGGAAAGAGCAGATTTTAAGGAGTGAGATATCTGGATGGAAAAATTTGTCACCCTGAATTCTAATTTAGAATGCCTTGCTCAACAACGTGCAGAATTGTCAAAATTACACAAATGGGCTGACATGAAGAAATTGGAGCATGATGATAATCTGATTCTGCAAATTTAGAACTTCCTGTCACATGCAACACCATGTAGAATGTCAGCTTGGCCTTACTTTCAGGCTGTGTCTAGACTACATGCCTCTGTCGTCAGAGGCATGTAGATTAGACACATAGGCAAAGGCAAATGAAGCTGCGATTTAAATGATCGCGGCTTCATTTACATTTACATGGCTGCCGCGCTGAGCCGACAAACAGCTCATCAGCTGTTTGTCCGCTCAGCGCGCTAGTCTGGACGCTCCCCTGCCGACATCAAAGCCCTTTGTCGGCAGCCCCGTTATTCCTCGTGGGATGAGGTTTACTGGGGCTGCCGACAAAGGGCTTTGATGTCGGCAGGGGAGCGTCCAGACTAGCGCACTGAGCGGACAAACAGCTGATCAGCTGTTTGTCTGCTCAGCGCGGCAGCCATGTAAATGTAAATGAAGCCGCGATCATTTAAATCGCGGCTTCATTTGCCTTTGCCAAAAAAACAAATCTACATGCCTCTGACGACAGAGGCATGTAGTTTAGACGTACCCTCAGTGTTTGGCTCCACCTATATGTGTTCTCTCATTTTAATCACCTCAAAGGTAATTTGTGCTCAAGACTGTCAGAAGACAGCCTGAATGCATGAAAGAAGCTGAATTTGACCAATTATGATGTAAACTTCAAAGAAATGTGCGAAAAGGTGCAGCAGTAGAAGTCCCATTAAATAAAGTTCTTGAGTTCAATGTTTCATTTATGCTGTTATTAATCATCATATCAATTATTAGTAATACTAAATTTTATATTTTCAGTCATGAAAATAGGCATTCTTAAACTGGCTCTTCGTTGACCACTTGTTCTGAATTTTGACGTTGTTTGGCTCTTTGGTTTGAAAAGGTTGCTGAACCCTGTCCTAAAGCAATATTCTGTTAGGTTTTTAACTCTGCCACATCCATGTGCTCCTCATCCTATTATGAAACTTAAAGTCTATGTCTAGACTGCCCCCCTTGCGCCAAAAAATATGCAAATGAGGCAAAGTGTGGAATATCACCACACCTCATTTGCATAATTAATGAGGCTCTGTTTTTGTGCAAGAACCCCCTCTTGTGCAAGGGCTGTTCTTCCCCTTTTTTTTCAGGAAAAACGGTTCTTGCACAAAAGCCTCTTGCGCAAAAACGGAGCCTCATTAATTATGCAAATGAGGCGCGGTGATATTCCACACTTCACCTCATTTGCGCATTTTTTTGCACAAGAGAGGGCAGTCTAGACATACAAGTGCTCTGCAATAATGCTTAGCTTTGGTTTGTAGTTCTTTTATGGATTGTCTAATTTCTGAGATTTTAACAAATTCTTCGAGAGATTAAGTTCTACTCCCACAGTCACAGAGGAAGACTGATTTCTGTTTGTCCATACCTGTAATCTCATTTACCAGAAAACTGTGACCCAATCCTTTTAGCGTAAAATCCCTGAGGTCATTAAGTCCAGGCGTCTATGCTGAGGCAGGTTCAAATGGACTCAGTAGAGCAACCAATCTGCCTTTTCTTCATTCATTTCCTCAATTTTCCTGTAAATTGTTATATTTTCCTCATTGCCAATTTTGTAAAGGGTTTGCTCATGTACAAGAAACACGCTCTGCGTACAATACTGCAGGCAAGAAATGTGCAGATATAGCCAATTAAATAGTGACCAGACTGAAGTCAAACACCTAATAACTGACACTTGGGCCCAGGCTGGAGCCTTAGCTCTGTAATCTTCCCTCCTCACGAGGTCTCAGAGCCTGGGTTTCAGCCCTAACCCAGATATCTAGACTGAAATTAAATAGCCCTGTATCCTGAGCACCATGAACTCAAGTCAGCTTTGGGTGTTTAACTGCTGTAGATACACCCAACATAAGCTTGGGAAAGACTCTAAACCTCTCTACAGCTCAGTGTTCCAGATGTAAAATGTAAATAAATAAAGTAATAATACTTCCTTTCTCCTGCCTTTATCTGCCATGGCTATTTGGGTTTTAAGCTCTTCAGGGAAGATACTGTATATATACAACACACCCTGGGACCAATCTTCGTTTAACCCTGTAGAAGCTACTTTAACACAAATAATAATAATACTTATTATTATTGTTATTTTGTTAAATTGATTTGTCCACTTAATAATTATAATTTTATTTGCAAGGAATTTTAGTGGCCATAACTGAAGTCTGTCCCTCTTTGATAAGATAGGGGTAGTTAGGTTTTTTCTTTAGTGATCTAGTGATTAAAATTTCATTTAACCAAATTAAGAATAGTCTGTAGAGTATGTTAAACTTGTTGGTAACACCTATGTTCTACAGCTGTGTATTTCAAACTCTGAAATAAATGCTTTAAAATAAGGATCCAGCAGGATAAGCTATAGTGTTCAAGATCTACTATTAAAATACCAGGACAAATCTGAGGTTAGTCAAAGTAAAGTATCCTCATCATGTTTTCATTTTAGCTGTTAATTCATTCACTCTTCCTAAAGGATTTACAGTTCACTGTGGATTTGTATTTAGTGAGGGAGCAGGAAAGGGGGAATGCTGGTGGGAAGATTAAAAATGAATTGTTAGACTATATCTCATCTCACTGTTCAGTTGTAAAACAAATTCTTCAGGCAGGTGCTTGGATTCACAGACTCTTTAGGGGGAATTTATCAGCCTAAGGAATATACTGGTTAAGGGGGAAAACTAACAACATCAGCTGCTAGTAGGGAAAAGCTAATCATCTAAACTTTACTGCAGAAGAGGTGCAGCTGTCAAAGCAATAAGGTAAATGAGTCTTAGACTGCAATGGTTTTTGCAGTAGAACTCTGCTCCCTGATAAATAGGGGAGATTGAACTATAGCACCATCCTACTATTCCTTGGTAATGCACCATTTTGGGGCTGACTGGGTGGTCTTAAGTCCATTGCCACAGTGGCTATGTCGTCGATACCAATCAAGGCCCCACAGCTGAGACCCTGTGTGACCTGCTTCAGCAGCTTTTTTCAGACCCTGATTCAGTCATTTGTGTGGGATGCTTTTCTGCTACTTTATTTATGGGATTACATAAATAAGCCATTAAAAATGTAAATCTTCAGAACAGTTGAATAATAAAGATTTAAACAATAAGCTCAGGGCGGTACAGTACAGAAACTGCCCTGAACCAGCAGTATTGCACTGTCGTGGCTATGGCAACAATAGAGGGGTAAGGGAGAGAGAGAAGAAAATAAAACATCTCGGCATTGTAACAGTCATTGGCACCAGAGAAAGATTAGGGTTTTTTTAAAGAGTATTAGAACAATAATGAAGATGTGCCATTATAATCAACAAAGGAGACCATGCCATCCCTCACATAGTGCAGGTGTCAAAACAATCAAGCTTACCACAGAACTGAATTTAAGTGAAGTTTATCCCACCTCCCCACAAAGCATTTAACCCTTTAGAGACTAGAGCAGGCTTCAGCAGTGGCATAGCTAATACAGTTTTTTTTTTCTTCTCTCATCCTGGTGCTTGTATATAAATAACGTTGTTGTCGGAGCTTCTTTCTTAAGCCTTAGCAATAAAGTGCTGCATTATTTTCTTGAATTGGTTATAAATAGGCCGGTGTGTTTTATTTCACTCTTGTGGCATTTGTGGCATATAAAGTACCTGTAAATAAATGGTATAACACAGTGGAGTATGTTATTGAAGCTTATCCCTCCACTGGTGCCTTAGTCCTGCAAAAGATGGTAGTTAGAACTGCTATTTTATCTCTTGACTAGTTGAATGTCATCAGGAGTGGATATTGTAGCTAACCTTATATTACCTTTATGAGCTAAGTGGACTGAATAAGAGCTGAAATTTTGCTGAAATCCTAACTTCATATTCCACAACACTTGAGTCATTTTAGCATTGTCCCTACAACAGTTACAACATTCCTTGCACAAGTGTTGTGTATTTTTTCCTCAAATACTTGGCAACAACCATCATCTCCACCTTTGAGGAACATGACTCAGGTATTTCTCCAGAATAAATTTGGAATAAATACAATATGGGTTACTTCACTAGCTATTTGAAAGACCACTACTCACTCTTTTATATCTGGACTTTTTATTTACAACCCATTTTTATGAGGGAAAATGACATTCTCCTTGAGATCAGGATTCACTTGCTGTATCAAAGTTGTGGCTTAGTTCCTACAAACCAATGAACCATGATGAACTCATGTAAAGGATCACAGTACGATTACACCTGGACCCTTCTTATAGGTTTGACCATAATAAAAGTAAATATGTTCAAACACAAAACTTTGCAAACTCTGACACCTGCAACTACTTTCAGATTGGTTCTCAAATGAAAAGTAATTGTGAAATATTTTTAAAAATAACTAGAGAAGTCTGTATTGCTTATGACACAACATAAAAGTGAAGGGAAGTCTCCCACACCGACCACCTTTCATACTTCACTGTGTTTGACTAAACTTTATAATCGATTTTTCTTTCAGAGCTCAAGGGCTGGATTTTTCTCTTCCTTAAGCCAGCGTCGCTCCATCGACTTCAATGTTAATCAGAGGTAAAACAGGGTCAATGTCGCTACTAGTTTCATTACAGTTCAATATCTAGTGTCAATTCTTGTCATAGCCAGTTTTTACAGTACAATAACAATGTCACACAGCTACACTAAAGAAATACTGTAATGGTGCATAATAAAATTGTTAGTAGCTGCATGTTACACTGTCAGGTTATTTGATGGATGATTATAACCAGTAAGTTAGGTGCTGCCTAGGCACGCTTAAAAAATACCACCTTGCACCTATCTGCATCTTTAGGGACCTAAATACCTTTGAAAATCTGGCCCCAAGATTTTCCCTGGGTACATTTAATTAAATACAATAAAAATGGGGAAATGTTTTCCTTTTCACTGCACCCTGAATCCTACCCCACCCCTTTTAAGTAAATTCAGTTCATATGAATGGTACTTTACTGATATCCCCAGAACTATTGGTTTATCTCCAAAGAAATATGAAATGAGCAGAACTTCAGTGACCTTACCTTGGTGTGCCATGCAGCGACAGGTGGGTGACTATCACAAGGAAGTATTAATTAACGTTTTCGTAATTGAAAACAACCAGTCATTTGGATGAGACTTTAACCCCTTTGATTTGCTTTCTGCAAACATTAATATATGCTATTTTTTTTCATGGGGAAAGACAGTAAAAAGGGAGATGACTACAAATACTTATGACAATATGTATATTCTTGGATAATCCCACTGAAAATGCTGGCTTTCTCGAAAGGGTTTGCGAGTCGTCTAATCAGGGAGCAGAAACAATATCATGGGATATAGCTGACCATCCATACATTATGAATGGACGATTAAAAACAGCAAATAATTAAATGCTTAAGTAGTAAAATCCTTCTGAGTAGGGACTGCATCTGCCAATTTGATACAGTCTCACATAACCTTCTTATCAATAAAACTGGGGAAATACAATGTAGATGGGGTTATTAAAAGGTAGGTGCATAACTGGTTGGATAACCACTCTCAGAGAGTACTTATCAATGGCTTAGAGTCATACTGGAAGGGCAAAACAAGTGGGGTTCCACAGGGATCCGTTTTGGGACTGGCTCTGTTCAATATCTTCATCAACAATTTAGATATTGGCATAGGGAGTGTGCTTATGAAATTTGCAGATGATACCAAGCTAGGAGAGGTTGCAAGTGCTCTGAAGCATAGGGTCATTATTCAAAATGATCTGGACAAACTGGAGAAATGGTCTGAGGTAAAAAGGATGAAGTTCAATAAGGACAAATGCAAAGTACTCCACTTAGGGAGGAACAAACAGTTTCACAAATACAAAATGGAAAGTGACTATCTAGGAAGGAGTACTGCAGAAAGGGATCTAGAGGTGATAGTAGACCACAAGCTAAATACAACAATGTGACACACTGTTGCAAAAAAAGCAAGGATGATTCTGGGCTGCATTAACAGAAGTGTTGTGATCAAGACACGAGACGTAATTCTTCTGCTCTACTATGTGCTGATTAGACCTCCGCTGGAGTATTGTGTCGAGTTCTGGGTGCCACATTTCAAGAGGAATGTGGAGAAATTGGAGAGGATCCAGAGAAAAGCAGCAAAAATTATTAAAGATCTAGAAAGCATAACCTATGATGAAAGTTTGAAACAATTGGGTTTGTTTAGTTTGGAAAAGAGAAAAGTGAGAGGGGACATGATTGCAGCTTTCAAGTACTTCAAAGGGTGTTACAAGGAGGAGGGAGAACAATTATTCTCCTTAATTTCTGATGATAGGACAAGAATTAATGGGTTTAAATTGCAGCAAGGGAGGTTTAGGTTGGACATTAGGATGTAAGGATGGTTAAGCACTGGAATTAATTGCCTAGGAAGGCTGTGGAATCTCCATCATTGGAGATTTTTAAAAGCAAATTAGACAGAAATCTGTCTGGAATGGTAGTTGGTCCTGCCATGAGGGCAGGGGAGTGGACTTGAGAACTTCTTGAGGTCCCTTCCTGTTCTAGTGTCCTATGATTTTGTTTTTTATTTTCCCTACAATGCATGATACTTTAACCCCTTTGATTAAAGTATCTCCTCACCCTCTGAACACTGTGTGTGTGTGTGAGAGAGAGAAACGCAATGGGAAATAGTTTGCTTGCAATCCGTAGGTTGAAACAAGTTCACTGAACACATTCATCAAATCATTTTGAACAAACATATTCCTAAAGATCAAAGGCTGATCACAGAGAATTCATGAATACTGATCTGAAGGACTCACTTGTAGGGATGAAAATTGTTCATTTCCCTGCTCGTTTAGGAACACCACCTGCAGCAGTTAAAGGTAGAACAGAATTCACAGTATTTCCCACTTAAATCATGAGGACAACTACAATTGCTATTGTAAAGTCAAATACAGCATGGTGAATGTGGAATTTTAATACAATTGGTCGCTGGGTGGAGGAAACTCACCAAGGCTACGTTTACAGCAATGCTATTTCGGGATACCGGCGTATATAGCTATATATAGTATATGTAGTATATAGTATAGTATATATTCCAGAAATAGATATCCCGCATCTTCACAGCAAGCCTGTTATTTTGGGTTTGTTATTCCAATGTCACTGTAAACCTCATTCTACGAGGAATAAGGGACATTTCAGAACAGTGCTTTATTTCAAAATTTGGCACTGTGTAGATAGCACCAAATGACGAAATAAGCTATTTTGAAATAGCATCGAAATAAGATTTGCAATTTGCATAGCTCAAATTGCATATCTTATTTCAAGTTATGGTGCAGTGTAGATGCACCCCAAGAAAGGTACCATCTCATCAGAGCTGATTTTAAAGTGTAAGCATCTTCAGGGTGCATTAATGGGGAATTCTTGCTCTTAGATGTACCTGTTAATGAGCACCTCATGAATTCATTTCAGAGCAGAATTTGGCCCTAAGTGTGCATGGTTAATTTCTTCTTATTATTTTATTTTATTTTATTTTATTTTAGTTACACCAAGGATCTCTAAACATGAAGCAAAATTCTGTTGTGCTAGGTGCTGAACAAACATAACAAAAAGATTACCCATGTTCCAGAGAGCTTGCACTAAGCCAGTGGTTCTCAAACTTTTTGGCCCGTGGCCCACCTGGCTCAATGAAAACCTTTCCATGGGGGCTCTCTGCTACGGGGAAAGGGAGGACAAGGGAGGAAGAAGGGGCTGAGCTCGAGCCACAGACCTCAGTCTGAGAACCGCTGGTGTACACTAACGCAGCAATACAATGAGACTCCAGATTTTGAGCCTGTAAGACAGCAGTTAACTAACCTGAACAAGGCTTAAGGCCCCCAGAGCTTTAGCATATACAGTTACCCAGAAACAGAGGTGAAAGTGGGCCAGTGTGGGCCAGGGCAGCACTTCAGTAAGAACTGGTCACCAGCCCAACCCACACCCGGCTGGCTTTTTGCTCAGCCCTGTCTGTGCCCTTTTTGCCCGCAAGGACGTTAAAGTGCTGCCGTGGCAGTGTTATAGGATGCTACCAGCTGGGCTGCTGACAGTGGGGGAGGGAGCAAAAGGGGCTGCTGCCCCTGGACTCAGTAATTTAAAAGGGCCAGGTGATCCCACCTGCCACGCCACAGCAGCAGCCAGAAGCCCTGGGCCCTTTAGATTACCGCTGGAGCCACAGAGCATGCAGCTTCCATTGCTATGGCCCTGGAGCTCCCAGCCACCTGCCATGAAAGACTGGCTGGGCGGGGGGGGGGGGAGGGGGGTGGGGGGGGGGCGAGGGAGGTCTGCCTCCAGCCCCATTTCCCCCACGGCTTTGCACCTTCTGGGAGCCCAAAGTTTCCCCTCCCTTGCTAAGGACTCTGAGCAAAGTGCAGAGGACATTGGTGAGTTCCAGCATCTACTTTCATCTTTTACCAGGAGGAACCCTAGATCATAAGACAGAATGCTGGAGTGAATACACCGCTGACAGGTAACCACAAGATACCAGTTTATACCAGCTTGAGATATTTTTAGTTGGGAACATCAGCCAATGTCCAACCACAATGGGAGAAAGGCACCCCAGCATGGGCTGTGGAAATTCAAATAAGGAAAAGGGATCCTCCTGAGTGTGTATTAGGCACAGCAGCATCAGCGTAATGCATTATAAAAGCTGTTGCCCAGCCTGAGTGCTTGGGAGATCCAGGATGACAACCACTGGTGGTGAAGATTAGGGCCCTAGCAAATTCACAATCCATTATGGCCAATTTCACAGCCATAGGATTTTAAAATTGGTAAATTTCACATTTTCAACTGTTTAAACCTGACATTTCCCTGTATTGTAACCACGGGGACGAGACCCAAAAGGAGATTGAGATGGGAGGATCACAAACTTGTTGCAGGGAGGTCATGGGATTTGCTGCCCTCAGTTCTGTGCTGCCTTCAGAGCTGGACTGTGCAGTCAACAACCACAGAGCTTCTTGCAGCACTAGGAGGTTCCAGGAGGTAGAAGTAGGTTGGATCTCTCCTGTACTGCTGGGAGCACCCCAGGTAGAGGCTCTTAGGGTATGTCTACACTACCCCGCTAGTTCGAACTAGCGGGGTAATGTAGGCATACCGCACTTGCAAATGAAGCCCGGGATTTGAATTTCCCGGGCTTCATTTGCATAAGCGGGGAGCCGCCATTTTTAAAACTCCGCTGGTTCGAACCCCGTGCAACGCGGCTACACGGGGCACGAACTAGGTAGTTCGAACTAGGCTTCCTAGTTCGAACTTCCATTACTCCTCGTGAAATACCCTTACCTACTAGTTCTGACTGACTTGAGAGGGACAGTACTTGCTCTCTTCTGCAGAGTTGCAGAACGTGCTGCACCTCCAGCCCCACAAACAGCTGCAGGAACCTAAGGCTGCTGTCCAGTCCCAGACAGAGTTCTGCAGCAGGGGGAGGCAGCCAGAGGAGATGTGTATGGTCCCCCATCTCACCACCGGAACATTTTGCAGGGGAAGGACAAGTCCTGTCCCTGCACTCTCCAGGCAGAGCTAGGAAGCCCCTTTGATGGGGCACTCCTAGGAACACAGAGATGTCAGATTTCACAGGGAAGGGCATATTTCATGGTCCATGATGCATTTTTCATGGCTGTGAAATTGTTAGGTCCCTAGTGATGATGGTTAACACTTCATGTTTTTCGGAGGACTGGAACCTACCAAAACTCAGAGTTAAATTGCAAATTCTTAAGTGATCAATGTAACTGATATAAAATCAATAGATCAGGCAACGTAATAGTTCATCTTCAAATAGCTTATTAAGATAAATGTACAATATACACAATGGGAGCATCAAACTCTTTGCTCAATCATTTTCACTCCTGAGCTGCTGTGAGATATCACCATTTATCAACACAAGTGTCACGTATTTTTAAAAAAATCTCCATTTTAAATCATTAGCTGGCAAGGCTTAAAATCACTGCTGCAGAAATGGTATTTTCTCTACGTGGCTGTTTCTATTAAGTTCTCTTTTTTCTGTAGTCACCTCATGGGAATGCTTATAAAAATTAAGCAGCAATATGAGCTCTCCAAATCTGTTGCCACCCAATTAGGTTACAAGCATATAAAAGCCAATATTCAGCTACGAGACGTTCCTCTCTTCTTTATTCAAAAAAAGTTATAATTGGAGACCCCAAATAAAGCTGCATTTTTCCCATAATAAAACTGTGTGTATAGTTATACGAACAATGCTGAATATGATCCACATGCTTTAAAAAAAAGAATAATCAAACAACCAAAAATAACCACTGTGAATTCAAACTGAAAATGAATGGAGTCTGCCTCATTCATAAATGTCATATGAGACTTTGGTTAAAAAGGCAAGCCTGTCATCCCAGGGACAGCAGCTGTTGTTATGTTGAACAAAATGGATACAAATGGGTATTATTTTAAAGTGAAATGCTTAATTTCAGGCCTAACAAGCACACTGTCCTCTGTGTAACCCTGTGTCATACAAGCCATGATCTCCAGTAGAGGGCTTGATTGCACAGGAAATCAAATTCACTGGCTGTGGCCTACCAAACCAACAAACACATTGGCAATGTTTGAGTTACTATGGCAATCACAAAATAGGAAGGCCTTTTCTTCTTTCCTCATCTCTGCATGCAGCCGCAGGCTGCTCCTGAATAGCTCACATCTGCAAAAAGTTTTAACACGGTACTCAGATAAAGAAAAGGATCCAAAAAATGGGCACTGACCCGTCTCAAAAAATGTTGCAAATTTTATATACAAGAATTGGGGAGCTGTGCTACTTTGCGCAGGTTATGTCATAATGTGAACAAAAAGGGATAAAAGCGGATGAAGGCTTTTGCTGTCAAATATTGAGGGGAAAAAACAGAAGTAAATGACAGCTTTAATGCAGATATAAGAAGAAAAGTCAAAGATGGGTGACAGAAAGTTATTGGTCAAAGAATAAGGGAAAAAAATCAAACACAAAAACCAGACAAAAGAGTAAAATACAATTAAAATCAATCTATAGTGAATTACTGAGAAACCCCACTGAAAGCACAGTGAACAAAATCTTGGAACTCTCAAACCATGTGAAATCAACATGTGGCTCTTTAGAATGGTCCATTTTAGAGATTAAATAGTCACCATTATAAAAAATCAACCTGATCTCTGGCCTGGAACATTTTTGTGCAGCACATTTTTAAAATGGTATTTTTAAATTGTGGGGGAAAAAAATCCTTCCTAGCATATATTATATGAATTTCATCTTGCATATTGAATTGCTGCACATTTTAGACATTTGCTAAAAAGATGCTTCATGGTTACGTGGAATAACTTTTTAAATAAGAATCAGCATTTTGATAAATCTTTCCACCAATATATTATTTGTTATTAAAATGTTTTATTGCACATCTTAGAAATTTACCTATGAGTTGATTGGAGCTTTATAGTATAGTACTGCAACCTATGGCCCAACGTTATAGAATCTTGTTGTAGTACTTCATGTCACTGGAAAGAAAAGATATCTTCCAGAAGTTAACATAACAGCCTAATACCTCTGGAGCCCATCATTGTGGTATCAAAACACCAGAGCATCACAGTGATAACTATTTGTGTTGGATTCATCTAGAAAAAAACCTCAAAATTACTGAATTGAATCATAATTTATCTTTACCTAAGAGTCTATTGACCCATTAAACTTTCAGAGAACATAATTGCACTTTAAAAGATTTTACTGACATGGCGATACATTAATCACTACCATTTGAGAAAGCTTTCATTTGGGGAAAGGAATTTAAATAAATGAACAGGCCATAAAAGTCCAAAGAGCAGAAAAAAGTCCTAAGTCCAGTAAAAGTGAGACTGCATTATACATTCATTGATTCTTGTTCTTTTGGGGGTATTTTAGTATGAAGAGAAAAAGACAATAGAAGACAATAGTGCTACCTTATCAAAGTTCATTCATGCAGCCATTTCAAATACTTTTAACTGCTTGTCAATAGGTCTTGCAAGTCTCTGAGATTCTAAACATTCTGTCACATTTGTGTACTAACCACTTAAAGTTCTGCTAAAGCTTTTTGACCTGGACTGACTCTCCTTTATCTAGGTCAAAATGCAAGGCAAAGCCATTGTGTTAAACGGCCTTCATTAAATTCATTGATTTGACCTGCATTTTAAAGACCAAAAGTCAAATGGAATGGGAAGTTAAAGTTCCCATACAAAAATCTTCCTGAAAGTACTTCTCTGCCTCCTTGAACGATATAACGTTCAGAAAAGGATATCTTATGGCCATTTGAAATATGGACTATAGCTGGAATGGCAGTTTTATCCAGTTTCAGCAACATTAAGGTGAATCGATGGCATGTTGCCCCCCACCAAATAAGGACAAAAAAAGGTTACGTTTGAAGCCAATCCCATGTATTTGTTTCTCTTCCTAGAAAAACACATTTTTAAGATCATGCCACTATATTTAGCACTAGATAACTATGATTTCTATTTCTTAAACATGGATATGCTCAGATATGGGTTTTGTTGCATTACACTGGAAACCCTTTAGCATGACAATGCAGTTGTCTATAATTAAAACATTAAGCTGTAATTTATCAGAAAAAAATCCTTTTTATTTGGAGAAAAAGTTCACAGCCACTCCAGTTACAATTTGCTTTTATTGACACTACAGAATAAGGCCCAAATCCTATAAAAATTAAGCATGTGTGTAACTTTATACATGAATAGTTCAACTGACTTAGATTTTGGAATTAAATAATGAAAATATTGAAATGTTTTGGAACTAATTAATTCCTGGTATAAATCCAATGATTAAGGTACTGAACCCACAAACACTAATATGCTGAATTTGGAGTATGTAGGTAACCTCACTGACATCCTATAAGTAAAGTGCACCGCTAACCATGGGTACATCCTACCGCAAGCAGATTTTTTACCCAGAAAAGGGAGATGTGTCAGAAACTCTGTGACATCCACTAGGGACTTGACTGCTTTTATGTGGAAGATGCTCCGACGCTATGGTGATGGGCAGCCATATAAGAGCCAAAAATAGATATTGAACACTTGCAGTATTAGGACCGTCTTTGGTGCGGAATGGATGGAATTACATGGGGGTAAACATGGCCCTTCATCATACTTCTGAAGTTATATAGATAAAGTTCATGCACTCGTTTAAAAAAAGGAAAAATGAATTATACAAAAACACAAACTTTACCCAAACCCTGTCTAAACAGATTTTTAAAATACCAACTTGCTACTATCAAATCTGCCATTCAATCAAAACCCAACTGTGTTGCCCAAAACATACCACTTGGTACAGGTTGCCAGAAACCATTATTTTTACATCTTACAATAGATCCATTTTTTAATTTATCCAAGAGGATATACACCTTTCAGCAAGTCTGCCAACTCACTGATGTCTCATTACCAAATTCTGCAGATTGCACAAAGTGAAGGAGTAAGTACTATCCAGAGCTCCAAAATGATCAGTTCAGGGAAAGATCGTTTGAGAAACTTAGGTGGTCCATATCTCTGAAGTTATCCTTTCTGGATCAAGTGGAACGTTTTCCTTTAACATTCCTGATAATAGCAATCTAGGGGAAATGATCCACTGAGGAAGCCAAACTGAAGTAATTTGCTGCTGGACTATACGTCAAGCTGCAAAAGTTTGGGAAAATCTAATTGATGAGCCAAATTGCTTCCCAGTCCCATGCTCTCCTCAGTCCATATTACACAACAGTTTGCTATCCTGTGGGGAATATATTTTAAGGCAATAGAGAAAGGTATGGAAGAGTGCATAAAAGACTATCTTTGGGCCATCCCTTTCACCATTTCTAATCCTGAAGAGGAAAAATAAATTAATTCATGTCGTTTCTGAGGTTCAGTCCAGACACCTTTTTCCCCTCTCTTTCTATTTTTGTTGTTGTCTTTCTATTTTTCCGAAAAACCTTCACTTATGTCCACACTGCAATTGTGATATTTTGGAAAAAAATTGAAACAACGGAGGGGTTTTTCTGACATTGGTACACCTCATTCTATGAGGAAGAAGCTTTTTTCCGAAAGAGCTCTTTTGGAAAAAGGCGTGTATAGACGGGGAACAGGGAGTTCTTTCGAAAGAAGAGGAAAGAGGAAAAAGCACAGGTACTCTGGTGGCTACTCCGTCCATAGTAATCACAGGTTAAATGCGAGATAGCGTCCATTCAGTGTGGACACCATCTTTTGAAAAAGCAGATCACTTTTTTGATGCACTTTGGCAGTGTGGATGCTTTCTTTTGGAAGAAGTTTATCGGAAGATCTCTTCCGGAAAAGCTTCTTCTGAAAGAAGCCTGCAGTCTAGACATAGACCCTATGCTCTGTGCTCTTATCCAAGGGTTGTGTATCTTAAGTTGACTTTCCCCTTTAGTATACACGTGGCCTAAGTGCTTGTGTAGACAAGCCCTTAGTCTGTAAACTCTTTGGGGCATGAACCATTTTTTTGTTTTGTGTGTGTACAGCATCTAGCACAGTAGGGTCCTGGTCGATGGCTCGACAGGCTCTACAGTAATACTGACTGATAAACACACAAATAGGAATAGGCTTAGTGCACTTTAATTTTTTCTTTGCCATCCTCAAAAGCTCAAGGCATTGGCCACAGCTGGGGCTGGATGGTTGCTAGAACAGATAAAGCCATTGGATCTGAAGTGGCAACACTTACGTTCTGGGCATTTGGCAGTTAATTTCCCCCTCTTTCTGGGGCAACTGCTTGTCCTGACCGGAGAAGAGTGGCTTGGTAACAAGAACGTGAAGTTGTAGCCAGAGAAGCAATCTGAATTGAGAGAGGATATAAATCTGTGTGCTTGAAACAGAACCCTAGAATCGAAGTGGGGCATGATTCCTTTGTATTGCCGCTCCCCAGCCTTGGGTGAGCAAGGGGTACCAGCTCCCGAGAAAGGATTCAGTCCTTGGAGAGGCCAGGGATTGTATTTGCTGTCACCTTCTCTGGAGGTTCTGCCAGGAGATAGTGCTCGGGACACACTCCTCAGATGGGTCACATTCATGTTTGGTGCAGCTAATGGAGGGGAGACAAAAGGTGTGAGCCACCTTATGCTCATCGACCTTTTAAAGGCAGCTGGAGGCTGATCTGGTCTTTGTAGACTAACAGCAGATCACAGGGCTGCTTTAACTCACTCTCTGCTGACTCTGCCCTATCACATGGTACTCTGACGATACACCCCTGCCCCGTTTCCTGCCATGTCACATTTCCTCTTATCCTAGCTGCTTCCCGCACGTGCCCTGTGCAGTGGGACAGGGTGAAAGGATTGGCATAGAGCTGACTGTGCCAATTTTACATCAGTCTACACTGGGAATCTTCAGCTAGCCTTTCAGAGCTGCTCAGAAAGGGGCCATGAACGGAGTGAATCAGAGGATCTAATCCAGCTGCTTTAAACTTGACAAGAGTTTCCAGGGACTGTGCTGAACAGATGCCTTGTCTCCTTTCCCCCTCTGCTACCTACCTCAGGGCTATATTGGTCAGCAGGGAGTGCCTGGCTTAGCAAGGACCAGTGTGTATTGGTGCAAAAACCCTTCTCCAGCTAGCCTTTTTGGTGCTGGGACCCTGCACCAGGCTCAAAGCTGAAGGAAGCTGATGCAGACACCTGGGTGAATCAAATCCATTGTTTTATCAGAAAAATAGGCTCTTTATAGCCATTGTGATTCACATAACAAAAGGTGGTGAATTTAAAAGTAACATAAAATTGGAAACAGATAAATCTTCACTAAGCTACTTCTAAAATCAGTAGGAGATCAACACAAATTTTCCAGATTCATATAGATACACATAAAAATCTCAGTGTCTGTACAAAGCAGGGTAAAGATGATAAAGAGGCCTGTCAATAGAAACAATTCTGTGCAAAGCCTTCTTCATTCAGCATCTCTTGGATGAAATGATGACCACACAGACGTGTTTCAGCCTTCCTTCAGCTCATCAACAATGCATTGCTCAGCTCTTACTTCAGCTAATGAAAATGCCAGCTGCAAAGACACAGCAATAAAGGCTCCCTGGGCTGTGCGACAAATTTTCCTTAAGACGCTAAGGATCTACCGTTTCCAGGATTGTCAATCTGGCATATTCCAGTGGTATTAATTGCACTTGATGTTTTTTAAAAGTAGCCATCACGGCATTTATAAACTTCAATTAATTCTCAGAGCCCACGTGAAGTATAACGAGGTATTATTATGACTATTTTTCTGAGGCATGAAGCATTGACGTTTCTTACCAAATGCTGCACAGTAGGTCAGTGGTGGAACTAAAAACAGAACACAGATTTGTTGACTTCTCGCCTTGAGCTCTAATCGTAAGGTCTATTTCTCCCTTAAAACGTATTGTTATTAAATTAGGTAGCTGGTTCTTTAGGCAAAACAAATCAGATAAAAAGTGCCATAGAATGATGTCAGTGATAACAGGGACAGAACTGAGAAAGCACAGTGCCAGGTGTTTTGTTTTTTCTTAGATAGCATCTAATACAAAGCCTGAAGTTTTTTTACATTTTAAATTAAACTGCTGTATTTAAACTACTTTTCCTGCAAATTGTCCAACATATCCTCTGATTTCCTCTCTCTGTATATACATTTTTTCCCTCTGAGGGATGACAGTGATGCCATCACATCATCTGCTTCCTCATGCCACTGCTGCTGCCCGCCTCTGGCTCCATTCTCAGCCGCTTGCTGTGGCCAGCCTCCACGCCGTCCCCTCTGGGCATGGACTGCTCCAGCTCCGGCTCCCATTTCATGCCGTGGGAGGCTGCGCTGCCAGAGAGGAGCTACTGGGGCTGGGTTCCCTCCATCGGCCGAGCCTGATCCACACCCCGGGCTGCACCATGCTAAGTCCCCTCCTCTATCCGAGCCCCGCCTGGGCTGGGCTGGGCTGGGTCCCCTCCACTGTCCAAGCCGGATGCCTCTCTGGGCCACACGCATTCCCCTCCACCATCTGAACCCCCCGCCCCCACACACAGGCTGCACTGGGCCCCCTCCATCATCCAAGCCCACCTTCTGCCATCCAAGCCTCCAACCTTTCCTGGACTGTGCTAGGTCCCCTCTGCCATCTGAGCCTGACTCCCCAGGCTGCATAGGGTCCCCTCCACCATCCTAGTCCCCTGCTCCACCCGGGCCATGCTGGGTACCCTCCACCATCCAAGCTTCCCATCTCTGCTGGGCCACGCCGGGTCCTCTTCACCATCCAAGCTCTACCCCTCCCCTGCCCGGACCACGCCAGGTCCCCTCTGCCATCCGAGCCCGACCTCTTTCCCTCTGAGCTGCCATGTGTCCCCTCCACCACCTGAGCCTGACCACTCCCCTCACCCCCTCACTCCTTCTGACAAGACCCTGAGCCCCCAGCCCACCCCCACCCCTCTCCCCCAGGCAAAACACTTACCTGTTGCCTGCTGCCTTCTCCTACACTCTCCTCTGCTCTTGTCCCCTCCCCCCGCCAGACACCCTGCCTCAGCCTGCTCCTACGCCCTTCCCCCTGGCCAGACACCTACCCCCCAGAGAGGGGGGTTGGCGAATGTAGCAAGCAGGGGGGGGGCAGCCCCTTAGTTTTACTTGAAATATAAACTATCACTTGCCTTTTGAATGCAATTTTGTACCATCAAGAGGTGAGAATATTATTCAGACCTATAAACAAAGCTATGGAATCCATTGTAAACATTGCGTATAGGAACTACGAGGGTTCTCAGATTTATATTTTCTTTGGCACACAGTTCTACAAGCATTTATACACTTGCTTAACTTTACGCACATGGGAAGTCCCACTGACACCATCAAGTTAAGCAGTATCTATGAGCTTTCAGGATCTTAGTTCTTACATATTGGGCCCAATCCTGCAATGTGCTGAGCACCGCTGACTTCAACAACCTATAGGAGTGGTTCAGATCCTCCGAGGATCTGGCTACTATCAACTGCAACTTTCAGGGTATACGGACCTCCAGTGTTGAACATTGTATCTAAACCCAAACATGATATCATTAACAAAGAGCTTCTGTAAGAATGTGACCATTTTAATTCTGTGTGTTGCAGGAGAGACGATTTTCCAGAATAAAATGTCCGTATCTCAGTTTTGTAAGGAGGAAAACAGATTTGCCTTTGAAGTCATTTTTTTAATATGTTTTCATTTCTTTCTTTCGAAAAATATCGCGTTCGTCCTGTTTCAAGGAAAACACCCCTCTCCTGATACTGCCTCTTGCAGGGCTGAAAATTGCTGTCTCCTTGGATCTCAAGAGACAAGGGTTCCTGCAGCTGCAGCCGTGAACCCCCTTCATTTTGTACTGCCTGTGACCTCAACCGTGACCTAGTTACTGCCCTTTCTAAGGGCGACATGTAATTCATTCTCCATGCTAGGCTCAGCTAGGCCTCTCTTGTGCTGTGAGCCTGACAGTCACATGCCACATTTTGTTAAATTGTGACTTTAGTTCACAGGAACTCTGTTTAAAGTTCTCTAGGCAGCACTAGTCAAGGTACCTCAAACTTTCATTCACACCCTATCATTTCTTCTTTTATAGCTTCTCTTCTATGAAGTCTCTTTTCAGCTTCTTCCTCTAGACTAACATTTTTTTGGTATAAAATGAATACAGATGAAACTAAAAACAAAAGGCTAAATTCATCCCTGGTGTAAATCCATTAACTTCCGACATAGCCAAGATAGGAGGGGGTAGCAGGTGTGCTGTGAATATGCTGACTGGCAGAGACTTAGGCACCTGTTGTTTCTTGGCTACTGAACAGGTTCAGCAGTGCCTGAGCCGTGGCTTTGAAAATGTTGGTGGGATGTACATGGAACACTCAGGCACCAATCTATCTTTATAGGCACCTGATCCCTTAAAAAATCTGGTCCTTATCACTCAAGTGAAGTCAGTGGTCACTTTTGTTCCTGTGTTTCTATAACTGTCAAAGCAGGCTGTGGTTATATAGCAAGAAAGGCTGATTTAGCACGTGTCTACCACTGCTCTTGAAGGCCATTAAAGATGAGGGCCAATACTTTGGAATTAACCAAGGGTATGTCTACACTACAGCGCCGCTATTTTGAATTAACTTAATTCGAAATAGTTAATTCAAATTAAGCTAATTCAAAATAACGCATCTACACACAAAAACTATTTCGAAATAGCATTGCCAGACCAACTTGACTTTCATGCAAACTTGCTCTTGGGTTCGCATGTGGCCTTTGGTGGTCAGGCTAGCAGCTATCCTGCCATAGACAGCCATGCTCCTCTGTCTAGTGCGGAGATCATGGTCGTTGGGGGCATCCTCCCCCCCCCAACATGAATAAGGTCCATGATCTCCACCCTGGACCAGGAAGGCACCTACCTTCTCCAGACCCTGTCAGGCTCCTATGAGCTGGCAGACTGTTCCTGGGGAGCAGTGGAGGGCTGGCTGCCAGTGGCTTGCTGGCTCATGTTTTGGGTCCACTGGATCAGGGGCCCCGGTGGCCACTGCTGGCTCTGGGCTGGCAGGCTTGGAGGTGGCACAGGCACTGTGGCCAGGGTCTACCCCTTTAATGGCTCCGGGGCTGAGGGAGAGGAGAGTAAGTTTTCCTGGTTGTGCCCAGAGTGGCCACCAGGGCTCCCTGGGAAGGGCTGGAGGCCCCCTATTTCAAATTAAGTGTCTACACAGCACTTAATTCGAAATAGCTATTTTGAATTTGGCTTTACTCCTCGTAGAATGAGGTTTACCAAATTCAAATTAAAAGCTCCACTATTTTGAATTAAATTCGAAATAGTGGTTTGCATGTATAGACTCTATTAAAGTTAATTCAGAATAATGGCTGTTATTTCGAATTAACTTTGCAGTGTAGAAATACCCCCAATAGATTTACGGAGAGCCAGTGTGGTAAGCAGAGCACCAAACTAATATAGTCTCACTAATTTCTTGGTGCCTCTGTTTCTTTGTAATATGGGAACAATACTATTTCTTTTGACTTGTGTATTTAGATGATACAAAAATGCTCAGGATAGTTTAGACAAAAGCAGACTGTGAAGAGCTTCAAAAAGATCTCACCAAACTAAGTGATTGGGCAACAAAATGGCAAATTAAATTGAATGTTGATAAATGTAAAGTAATACACACTGGAAAAAATAATCCCAACTACACATACAAAACGATGGAATCTAAATTAGCTGTTACCACTCAACAGAGATCTTAAAGCCATTGTGACTAGTTCTCTGATTGAGTGCACATCCACACCATGTGCAGCAGCAGTCAAAAAAGCAAACAGAATGTTAGGAATCACTAAACAAGGGATAGAGAATAAGACAAAGAATATCTTACTGCCTGCATACATCCATGGTATGCCCACATCTTGAATATTGCCTGTAGATGTGGTCGCCTCATCTCAAAAAGATATCTTGTCTTTGGAAAAGGTTCAGAAAATGGCAACAAAAATGATTAGGGGTTTGGAATAGGTGCCATATGAAGAGAGATTAAAAAGACTGGGACTTAGACAAGAAAAGAGGAGATTAATGTGGGAGGTGGGGTTATGATAGAGGTCTATAAAATCATGACTGATATGGAAAAAATGAATAAGGAAAAGTTTTTTAATTGTTCCTATAACATAAGAACCAGGTGTCACCAAATGAAATTAATAGGTAGGAAAGTTTTTCTTTACACAGCACACCATCAACCTGTGGAACTCCTTGCCAGAGGACGTTGTGAAGACCGGGACTGTAACAGGATTCAAAAAAGAACTAGATAAATTCATGGAGGTTAGGTCCATCAATGGCTGTTATACAGGATGGGTAGGAATGGTGTCCCTAGCCTCTGTTTGTCACAGACTGGAAATGGTGACAGGAGAGGGATCACTTGATAATTACCTGTTCTGTTCACTTCCTCTGGGGCATCTGTCATTGACCACTGTTGGAAGACAGGATACTGGGCTAGATGGACCTTTGGTCTGACCCAGTATGGCTGTTCTTATGTTCTTATGTAGATGGTAAGGTCTTTAGGGCATGGAGTCTCTTTTCCTGTGTGTATGCATCATGCCTATCACAATGGGGCTTCCATCTGGGTTCCAGCTCAGCACTGTCATAACACATTAATAAACAGTGAATCAGAAGAGCAGCCTTCACACTATTTTGACTCCATAAAAGATATCCTGAGATATGAAAAGCACCAGAGTTACCAATATATGACTTTTCAGCCAAATGCCTACAATTTATATGGTGGCTCATAAAACTGAAATCCTGTTCATCACCTGCTGAGCACCCATTGGATTTTTTTTTTAAGGAAAAGTCTTTTTAATCACTCTCTAGCCAAAAGTGGTGGCAATTAATTTAAAGCCATGCTGGAATAGTTTGATTTTGTCAATAACAGATTGCTTTTGAAAACAAATGAACAACAACTTGTGTGAGGATATAATTGTTTTGAAACCTGTCATCTCAGTCTCTAAGACAATTTTAAGCGAATTTCAGAGCCTCTTCCCATACCTGAACCTATCAGACTGGTACAAGCCAGATCCAGCCATCCTTGGGATCTTAAGAGAAAAGGGCCTATATGAGAGAAAAATAATAATATTTCAACTACTGTCACCGTAGCACTTGTAAGTGATAAACGTGTGGTACCAAAGACACAGTTAGAGCAGCAGCTGATGGAAGCTCCGGTTTATCTTATCTTTGTATTGATCTGGCTTGCAGCCACTTAAAGCGACAGCCTCATCTGACAAGCTGTAGCCAAGAAGCACAAAGTGTGCCACAGCCCAATGATCTACTACGCCCTCCGAGAATGCAGCTCAAAGCACGAAAAAACAAACTGACACAGCAATAAAAGCGCAGGCATCAATCAATCCCTACCCCCGGTACAATGGCAATAATTTAATGGCTGTTTTAAAAGAAGAAATGACACCAAAAAAAGCGCAAGGGGAGGGTCTTGATGGCTTCACCTGCAGCTGATGTGTATGCTAGTTCTATTGTGCCCGCCAGTATGAATTCAGAAATGCTTCTTCTGCAGCTGGCATTGTGTGCACCAAGTTATACTCAAGAATAATGGCTGAATCATGGGATTTTTATGGGTCAACCCTTAATTGGTCAAGTCTCACAGAATTTATAATGAATGGTATCCTTTCTATTAGAAAAACGAGGCATCCTGTGGCACCTTAAAGACTTGCACATTTATTTGGGCATAAGCTTTCATGGGCTGGAGCCCACTTTGTCAGACGCACAGGACTCCTAATTGTTTTTGCTAAAATAGACTAATCCTTTCTATAGGATTTTTAAAACATCCTATAGAATTCTGTAGCAGGGATCTTTTAAATTCCATTGGGTTTTTTGAATGATTTCTGTAAGAGATTAAATTTAATTTCTATGTAGCCCTTCGGCCAATTTAGATTTGGGATAAGAAGTTGCAAGCCCAAGAGTTGCACCCACTTCCCCCAGGTCTGAATTTGGCCCTATTTGGAATTTCTATGCATAATACAGAAGAGCATCCAATTAAGCTATTTATGTGCAAGGTGAACAGTGACCTCATAGAATAATGAAAGCAAAAGTAATTGGACAATTGAAGTTACTAGTGTAAATTAGCTATGACAGGTTAGACACCAGCAAAGTACAATTTTAAACTCAGCCTTTTTAAACCTTTCATTGTTGATAAATAATTCTTTGTAGCTATCTGACCAAAGGCTTTCATTTATGACTTTGCAGTCTATTTCATTGTGGATGATGAATAATGCTGTTGGAATTATTCAAAGAAAAATTTATAAAATCACTTAAATGCTAAAATAAAGGCTTCAAGGGTCCTGGAATCTTAGTGGAATTGAACTCTAGATCCCTGGACCACACTGATTTTATTTTTTCACTCCTAGTTTAAAATATCCCTTTAAACCATCTTCATAAGGTTACATTTCAATCTTTTTAAAAGATTCTTATACTGTTTCAGTTAAATACATATCTGTTGCTGAAAACTCCCACTAATGTGCGTGCCGTTTGTGTGTTGAATAGAGAATGTACCCATGAGACCATACTGTATGATTTGTGAAGAGATTATGGGTTTTCATTGAGTCATAGATTTTTAAGGCCCAAGGGGTCATTCCATTATGATCAAGTCTGACCTTGTACAAAGCATTTACTAAAGCATTTCACCCAACAATTCCGGCATCAAGCTTATATCTTGGTACTGAGTTACAGTGTATCTTCTAGAAATATATATGCAGTGTTGATATAAAGACTTCAAGGCTACATCTCCACTGTGAGTTTTTGTGGCAGAAAATTTGCTAATGGGATCTTGACTTATGCTAATGAGTCCTTCATTAGCATATTTTCTGCCACAAAAAACTCGCAGTGTAGGTGTAGCCTGAGTGACAGAGAATCCACCAGATCCATACATAAATTGTTTCATGATTACCTTCACTGTTTAAACATTACACCTTATCTCTAGCCAGAATGTGTCTAGTCTCAAAGATTCCAGCCATTGGATCTTGGGCTTGGCTCGCTCCTGTGGCAGCAACTACTTCAGAGGTATTGTTTAGAGGAGGTGCGAGCCCTGCCTACTCTTGGGAAAACATTTTAAACTTCAGACAGGTTTCCCAAAGTGCCCTACTCATGGCAGCTATCTGAGGCTATGTCTACACTGCGTTTTTTTTTGTGGATGAGGGTATGCAAATGGAATGCTCATTTGCATATCTTCCAATTCTTTTTATGGAAGACGTTTTGCCGCTAAAAAGCCCCGTGTAGATGTGGCCATTTGTTGGCAAACCCCCCTTTTTTGTAAGATCCCTTATTCCTCAAAAATTGAGGTTTAGAGGATCTTGCAAAAAAGGGGGTTTTGCCAACAACTGTCCACGTCTACACGGAGCTTTTTAGTGGCAAAACCTCTTCCACAAAAAGAATTGGAAGAAGATATGCAAATGAGGACACAATTTGCATATCCTCTTCTGCAAAAAAAACTCAGTGTAGACATAGCCTGAGTGATGCATGGAATCAGTGCAACACTTGAATGCTCCAGCTGTCCCCCTCTTTTCCGCGAGCACAATCCACCTCCAACTCTCCCCAGACTCTTCAGTGCAGAAAAGGATGCAGACCCCATCTCTGAAAATGCTATTTCACTTATGCATTCTAGCAGAGACTCAGGATACATCCTACATATTGTAAAAACATTTGAGTGTCGAATCTTAGCCACATAATCCTCAGCCCTTGTACTCCCAGCAGGGAAAGCAAGTGGGAAAACATGAGACGTAGGAGCAAATCCTTAGCAGAGTGGTAAGAACAAAATAGCAACTGGTGATGACTCCTAATTTAGAGCTAATGTTGTCTTTGAAAGAAAGTTAATTCAGTGATCATGAGATGTTCAAGACTCCGCATGCCCCAAACTGAACTCTCCTAGCTATAGTACAGTGTAGGCAAAGATAGTGCACCTTTCCTCTCAAACCTGATTTTGAGGGGCCACATCTTGGGTGTTCAGTCTCCATACACAATTGGCCCTTGGCTTCTCAGTTGAAATGATCACTACTGCCCAAAGGCACTGGGAAGCCAGCAATGGATCAAGAAAGAAAACCTGGAGCCAGTCCTTTGCCACTTTCTTTGACCCTGTTTTGGTTAGCAAGATTCTGGCAAAGAGATTAGGGAAGTCCCAGATCGCATTACTCAGCTGGGGGGAAGGGAGGGAAATGGAAGATGTTGCTTCTGCCAGTTTATCTTGCGTGCTTTACAGAAACATTATAAAATCAACATAAAAGGCTAACAGTCCTAATTGCAGATAAAGGTGGCTCCTGAAATAGCCTGTGATTTCTGCAATGAAGGCTTGGAAGATCAAGACTAGGACTGTGAATTCTGAATGGATGTTTGATGGGTAAGTAGCTCAGTGTTTGGAGCCCTAAGCGGACTGATGTGCTTATTAGAACTGGACAAGTCACTGACTTTTCAGTTTGATGGTAATTCCCGGGATGGGGGCAGGGAAGGGGGGAAATGATTTGGGTAGAACCACAGCTGTTGGTGAACTGAAAAAGTGCAGTTTGGGTCTGTTCTAGGGTGAGGATGTGAATCTGGAGCTCCCATATTCTAGCCTGGGCCACCAAGCTAAGCACAGTGGCACCAGCACCACAGCAATTCCCACCCCCACCTTTTCTTCCTCCTCGCCTAGTCATAAGAACATAAGAACGGCCATATGGGGTCAGACTAAAGGTCCATCTAGCCCTGTATCCTGGCTGCCAACAGTGGCCAGTACCAGATGACCCAGAGGGAGAGATCCTAACAGCTAATCTTCATGTGATCCTTCCTCTGTCACCCACTTCCAGAGAAACAAAGGTTAGGGATACCATTCCTACCCATCCTGGCTAAAAGCCATTGATGGACCTTCATGAATCTAACTAGCTCTTTTTTAACCCTGTTAAAGATCTAGCCTTCACCACATCCTCTGGCAAGGAGTTCCACAGATTGACTGTGTGCTGGGTAAAGAAAAACTTCCTTTTGTTTGTTTTAAACCTGCTGCCTATTAATTTCATTTGGTGACCCCTAGTTCTAATATTGTGGGAATAAGTAAATAACTTTTCCTTAATCACTTTTCCCCTACCAGTCATGATTTTATAGACCTCTACCATATCCCCCACTTAGTCTCCTCTTTTCTAAGCTGAAAAGTCCAACTCTTTTTAATCTCTCTTCATATGGGACTCGTTCCGAACCGCTAATCATTTTTGTTGCTCTTTTCTGAACCTTTTCCAATGCCAAGATATCTTTATTGAGATGAGGCGACCACATCTATACGCAGTATTCAAGATGTGGGCGTACCATGGTTTTATATAGAGGCAATAAGATATTTTCTGTCCTATTCTCTATCCCCTTTTAATGACTCCTAACATTCTATTTGCTTTTTTCACTGCTGCTGCACACTGAGTGGATGTTTTCAAAGAACTATCCACAATGACTCCAAGATCTCTCTCTTGAGTAGTTGTAGCCAAATTAGTCCCCATCATATTGTATATATAGTTGGGATTACTTTTTCCAATGTGCATTACTTTAAATTTATCAACATTAAATTTCATTTGCCATTTTGTTGCTCAATTACTTAGTTTGGTGAGATCTTTTTTAAGCTCTTCACAGTCTGCTTTGGTCTTAACTATCTTGAGCAGTCATTTTCTGAATGGCCAAAAACCATCATGTCAAGAGGTGAGGGTTGACCAAAATTGCATTTTTCATCAAATATTCCCTCTCCCCTGTCAAAAAAAAATACATTTTTGCCCGGGTCCTCTGTTTACATGGATTGCATTGGTTAGCTCAGGGCTACTGTTTGTGGTCCGTGCTGTGGTTTGGGTTTACTCAGGGTCAACACGCAGCCCACGGGTGGGATCCTTTGAACATAACCTCCACTGGGAACATGCTCCACAATGGAGAGTAAATATACAGGCAGTCCCCAAGTTACGCGGATCCGACTTACGTCGGATACGCAGTTATGAACGGGGCCCTCCCTCTCCCTGGTCTCCAGCAGACCAGGGAGAGGAAGCAAAGCGGCGGAACACACGGGCAGTGGACAGCCCAGATGCCTCTGGGCTGTCCACTGCCCGCGTGCTCCACGGCTTTGCTCTGCTTTGCTCCCCGTCCCCCTGGTCTGCAGACCAGGGGGACGGGGAGCAAAGCGGCGGAACACGCGGGCAGCGGACAGCCCAGACCAGGGGGACGGGGAGCAAAGCAGAGCAAAGCCGCGGAGCACGCGGGCAGCGGACAGCCCAGACGCGTCTGGGCTGTCCGCTGCCCGCGTGTTCCGCCGCTTTGCTCCCCGTCCCCCTGGTCTGCAGACCAGGGGGATGGGGAGCAAAGCAGAGCAAAGCCGCGGAGCCTGGGGTTCTTAAGTTGAATCTGTATGTAAGTCAGAACTGGCGTCCAGATTCAGCTGCTGTTGAAACTGATCAGTTTCAGCAGCGGCTGAATCTGGACGCCAGTTCCGACTTACATACAGATTCAACTTAAGAACAAACCTACAGTCCATATTTTGTACGTAACCCGGGGACTGCCTGTAATGGTCTTCTGTTGATATGCGTTTTAGTAGTTAAATTCCTGCACTGTCATTGCTCATTAAAAGTGCTGTCATATGGGTGGAAATGCGGTAAATATTGCATTTTATTAATATCAGCAGAACTGACTTAAATGGGGCCTGCGTGTTGTGTAGTCCTGCCTTAAACTTTGTATTCATGCCTGTCAGCGTGAAAGAAGCTATTTGCATATATTTGCCTATATATTTGCCTGTACATGCAACCACTCTGAAGTCGCTGCCCTCGACATGTGCTGTGAGTGTCACTTCCAAAATTGAGTAGCCCCGGGTTAGCTGGTGAACAGGTACCAATTTAACCAGCTTGATGTATATATAGGACCCGAAGGGCAGGATTACTTTCCTTCTGGTCCTATAATAACCTCTATGTTGCAAATCCCATTGTGTTGCTAATCACATTAATTTTTAATACCTTGGGTTTGTACCAACCCCCTTATCCAGTACACAGATGTGGAGCACTCTTTTAGCAAAATATTGAGGCACTGATGAATATTCCCTCTAATTTTTTTCATCCATGTGCAGAATGAATTTTGTTATGTGCACTAAAGCATATGCTGCTGGCTACGGGCACTCATCTAATTACCTGGGTGGCACTTTACTCTCTCCTGGATTTCTGCCCAAGTGCTCAGTTTACAGTGAACAATGTTGCTGATAAATTAAACTCATCAAGGAACCAAAGGATATGAAAGGTATGTCTACCCAGCCAAAAGAATCCCCAAAGCCTGTGATAGCACATTTCAGATCCTGGGTCAACTGATTATGGCTCTCCAAGCTCATGCTGTGTAGCTCAAATTAGCAGTGCAGAGATCTAAGCTTGGGCCAGAGCCCGGACTCCAACCCCCACCCCTACGTTTGCCAGGTTTCAACCCCGGAGCTTAAATCTCTATACTGCTCTTTTTTTGCCCCACAGCATGAGACCTGCAAAGCCAAGTCAGTTGACCCATGCTCTGAAATCTGCTGCTGCAGGGTCTTTTTGTTGATGTGTAGACATGCCCAAAGAAGAAATTGTTCAATTGTTGAGGCACCTATGCTAGTAGCGTGGGTGACTAATAATAGGAACTGGAATTGCTCATAACGGAGCATAAATTGAATCTAGTTTGTATTAATGAAAACTGATGAGATGATTTACATGACTGGAATGTTAAAATCAATGTTATGTGGGAAGTACTGAGAGGCAATGGAGGAGGGCAAGCAGTACTTAATGTTGAAAAATGGCATTACTTGTTTCTGAGTCAGTGATAACTTGGAAGAGAATGATCTTGACTGCTCATGGGTCACTATCCTAAGAGATAACGCACAAAATGGGGTGTTAGCTGATGTCTGCTACAGACCACCAAATAACCCTTGGGAACTGGATGCCCACCTCCTTGTGCACCTATCTGTCTGGTGTAGGAAAAAAAGCTGAGTGATCACAGGGGACTTCAATTTGGAAAAAAAAAATCCCACAGCTGGAGATCTCATGCTGCCAGTACTAAAACACCCCTAGAATTTCTAAACACTATAGGTGATGATTTTCTAAAGCAGAAAAAGTTGCATCCAACATGGCCAAATTTTAAATTAGGCCTCATCTTGACAGATAAAAGGAATTGATCAGTAAACTAAAAACTAATGGTAGTTCAGGTATTAGTGATCATGACATGATCACACTTATAACATACAAACAGAATAAAGTCCAGACCAGCAGTATAGATACTTGCTATTTAAATTATATAAATGGTCATAGCTACAGAGCTATGATTTAAATAGAGGAACTGCCCCAAGGGCTTTGCTTCTCATAATGCGTAAATAAAGCAACACTGATCATTTTCCAGCTGTTCTTTGATAGTTATATGTACATTCTGGTTACAGGCACTTTAGCTGAATAAGATGAACTATCATACTAACAAGAAGAATGTTACGTGTATTCATTATTCACAAAGTAGTTTAATACCTTCTTACTGTTGATTAAATAGATATGCCATCAATAAACCCTTCACATGATAAAAAAGCATGGTCACAGAAATGTTTCTAGGAAAAGTAGGCAGAATTTGAAGTTCTCTTTTTTAAAAAGTTTTACCTGAGCACAGTTAGGTTTAGATAAGAAAACCCAGATAGTTAAAACCATAAGCAGGTGGTTTTTCATCACTTACATAAATGTAGTGACTCCAATATTGTTCATTTGAACAAACACATGGAAATTCTGGGCTTGGACAAATGCATAGCAAATCATTTTAGCCTTCCTGAAGGGAGATTAGCTGCTTTGGCAATCAATCATCTAAGCTGACCGCAGATACAGTGCCTCTGCAATAAATGTTCATGCTTGTCTTCATTAACATCATTTAGTTTTTAGACTATTTCTAATTAAGAAAGGTTCCCACCAGCAACAGCAAAAATCCTCACCACCTCTTTCATTATCTCAGCTTTTCTTCCCTTTAATTACTATTGAGCTCCTGGCTAATTAAATTAGTTTTTCTGAGTCTTTTCTGAAATCTTAGGGAAATTATCTAAAAATCATGAAATCAATTCCCTTACGCTGTTTTAATCTTTTATGTTTTGGGCTCCAAGAGGGATGGGCGGACAAGTGCAGGCCCTCCGAAAAGTGTGCAGCACTAGACTGCTTGCCAGCCTTCTATTGCCTTTGTAGACCATCTGGGTCAATTTCCTTCCAACTAAATGAAATGCAAATAAAAATTCCAGCAGTTTTTCAGCTGCAGGCTGCCCAGCTGATTAGCATGACAGAGGCCGGGAGATGAGGCCTGACCCTGTGCACTTCCCCTCATCTCATTAAGTTGTAACTCTACCGTGGCTGCATTCATGGTGTTTATTGACGCTGAAAGGCGTCTTTATCCAAAACTAGCTAAATTCACATTCAGAGTTTTTACTTGGAAGGCTTGCCTGCTACAGCATCCACATGAAAGTGAACCTATTGTTGCTTGGTAATGTGTCCTGCTGATTCTATAACAATCTGGAAGGTTTCCAAAAATGTTTGCTTCACAAGTTTTCATTCTAAAAATGTACTCAGAGCTTTAGGAAGTTAATACTTTTCTTAAAAAAAAAAAAGACTGTAAATATGTTTTGTTTTGGTGATCACTGAGGCAGATAAATACTGTATGTATTTATATGTGATAAGGTGACAGAGCATATGTACCGTATATATCACAAGTCACAATAGGCAGTGAGTTCATATACTTTTCTCACAGTTCATCAGTGGAGTAAGGTCCATAAACAGTTTTGCCAGCAATTTATGTCGCTCTGATATTCAAATGGACAATGAAGAGAAATATACTCTGGCTGCCCATTTTCTTCACAGAAAAATTTAAGAAAGGAAGGTGGGGTTTATTGAAACCTGTGTTAAACTTACAAGCTATCGGTTCAAGTTATAAGGGTTTCCTTGTCTGGCTTATAGGCTAGCAGGGGTTCTGTAGGGAAGTGTGAGATAAGGGTGTTGGGCAGTCAGTCTGGAAGGAACTATCCTAGGGCAAAGGTTGAGTGACTTGTGCCTCTCTGCCTTGGGAAGCAGCTTGCTTTGTCTCTCACTGAGGATATGTCTACACTACAGAGCTTTTTTCCAAAAAACTTCAATTACATCCACACTGCAATCACAGTCTTTCGAAAGAAAATTGAAAGAACAGAGGAGTTTTTCCTGCTCTGGTAATCATAAGAACATAAAAACATAAGAACGGCCATACTGGGTCAGACCAAAGGTCCATCTAGCCCAGTAGCCTGTCTGCCGACAGTGGCCAGCACCAGGTGCCCCAGAGAGGGTGGACCAAAGACAATGATCAAGCGATTTGTCTCCTGCTATCCTTCTCCAGCCTCTGACAAACAGAGGCCAGGGACACCAATTCTATCCCCTGGCTAATAGCCTTTTAATCCTCTTTCTACGAGGAAGAAGCCTTTTTCTGAAAGAGCTTTTTCAGAAAAAGGTGTATGTGAATGGGGAAGAAGGAATTCTTTCGGAAGAAGAGGAAAGAGGAAAAAGCACAAGTGTCCTGTTGGCCACTCCGTCCATAGCACTCACAGTTTAAATGCGGGATAGCAGATCGCTTTTTCAATATGCTCTCACAGTGTGGAGGCACTTTTTCAGAAGATGTTTTTTGGGAAAATCTCTTCCAGAAAAGCTTCTTCCAAAAGAAGCCTTCAGTCTAGATGTAGCCTGATTTTGGTTTTTGTGGGTTAAGAGCCCAGATTCTAAAAAATAAAGTAATCTTACGTTTCAACCTTCCAGGATGATTATGTTTTTTATCTAACTTCTCTGTCTGTATGCTCTGGACATAACTAAAAATACCATAGAATTGAAGTTTTGTGGAAATTAGTACAATAATGAAAATGAATTAAATCTTTTTACCTTTGCCTTGAGCTCTACATGGTCACTGTATTGCAGTTCAAACAATTTATATGGCTATATTAACACTCTTTAAGCCTCAGAAATTTCTGTGGTGGAAGCTAGGGCATTGTCCCTATAACAGCTTCTTGTGACTGGCAGGGAACACAGGCATGTGGGATATTTCTGTGGAACACTCAAAGAAATAGCAATTTCTACATCCTTTGACAGGTTGCAGCATATGCCCTCTCTGCTATTGGTCCTGGAAGCACTTTATAGTGTTCATACTTTGCTTAGACTAAACACATCCCAGCTGAAGTCACAGAGTGCAAACAGTAAGCTGCTGGCTGACCTCAACACATGTAAGCAAGGTGGAGGAAAGCCTCCCTGTGCCCTTTTCCCTTCACTTTGGCTATGTATTAGAGAGTCAGTGTCTGGCCCTTAGTGTCTTATGCTCATGGTAACTAGATTGGAAAGAGACGATAAAGGGCTTGTCTACATAGGGACATCTAGGAAAATCATTCCAAATTAATTAATAGGTGTGACTTTGAAGTGGATTAATAAAATGCTACTAAACCCCTCTGTGAACACTTTTATTCAGTACAGAATTGGGCTTTATTTGATTTCGCTTAATACACAGTGAATTAAATTAAACCAAATTAAAGCCACTTTAATTTTGAATCAGGGCATTCACACTAAGGTTTAATATGGTTGAACTAATCCACTCCAAATTCATATACCTTCTGTTAATTTGGATTGACTTTCCTGGATGTCCCCATATTAAAAAAAAACCCTCAGAGTCTCCAATTGGATTGCTCTTTTTTCTTCCATTAAGCCATTTTAAGATTTTGCTCAAAAACATGGGATTGGGTTTAATTAATATGTATGAACGGTTCAATTTACCATGGTGTCTCCCCATGGCCAAGCAAAGCAGGGTAGCTTTCTTTCCACAGGGTCTGTTGCTCTACCTCTGGGATGGTCAGCCTCTTTCTATGACTTGGCCCTAGAACCAGGATACTTCAAAGTCTCTCCCCTTCCAGAACAGTCTATAAACAATAAACAAGGAAAATTAACACAAAATACACTGAGGCTAGGTCCACACAAGGGGATAAGTTTGAATTAAGATACACAACTCCAGTTATATGAATTACATAGCTGGAGTTGAAGTATCTTAAATTGCATTATGGCGCCATCCATCCAGTGGGAGGTTGACAGGAGCACACTTTCCTTTAGATTTCCTTTATTCCTCATAGGAGCAGGACTACTAGCGCTGATAGGAGAGCCCTGTCAGTGCATGTGGATTGCTTGCCGTCCAATCAGCACACAGTTGCAGTCCATGTGACATCCTCAGAGCCATACAGGTAGTATTGAATGCAATCCATAGTGATAAATAGGGTGAGAACCACTGGATTAAAGTGAGACAATATCAAATTCTGATATGACTTGCACTGGCATAAAACTCAGTAACAAAGTTATCTTCATTGGGTTATACTAGGTGTACTCCAGAGTAACTGAGGTCAGAATATGTTCCTCAGACAGGTCATCTCTTGTTATGGATCATTGTTCATATTCTACAATAATCTTCAAAAACATTATTATAGACTATTTAACATTATAGGATATTTTGAGCAGCAGTAAAATACTATAGTATATATATATTTGTAAAGCAATGGAAAGAACATTAAGAAAATACTTGTTTAATGAATTTCCAATAGCAAATATTTTAGAAAAATATTACACTGGATTCTGCTCTCATTCACATCTGTTTTACAGCCCTTCAATTGGTGGTTTATAATATTTAGCATATTGGCTTTAGGAGTTAGACCATCTTGGAGCAGATATAATTTATACAACAGGCAACTTATCCAGAAAATTACCCACAGGTTCAGAAACTGTTTCGGGGGGGAGGGAGGGTGTCAAGTTATCCTTCTGCTGACATGTGAATATATATCAGTCTATATTTTTAGTATTTTTGTTTCAAGTCTCTGTTTTGCTTAGAGAAACATTATTAGAGATTAATCCCAGCCAAACAGTTTGATCCAAATACCCTCACCCTATGGTATTCTGAAAAATCAGTAGCCATATCCAAAGTTGACTTTTGTAAAGAGACATCCAACTTTATTATGAAAACTTATCCTGAAATCCTGAAAACTTAATTCTTGCATTTCCTACTGAAGCTCAATTTTTTGCCTTTAAAAATACTAGAAAATTACATGCCATATTAAAAGAACATTTATGACACAAACTGAAAAAAAAAGTCCATCCTGTGAAACCATATGGACAGCCCATTATCAGGGTTAGACTAATTAGACCTACAGCATGATTTCTCCCATTTGAATTAATGGACAGCAGTACATAGTTGCCATTCTCAATTGGCATCAGCTTGCTTGGGGAGGATGAGATAATCCCTTTGCCAGTGAGTTTCATAGCTATTCCTCCAGATAGCAGAGGAATGATGACTCAACCTCTATTGTTCCATTCCAGGTTCAGGAGAGCCGTGCATTCTAGTGAATGCAGACTCTTCTGCCCCCATTCTCAGTCCAGAAATCTTCTGCTCCTGTCTCTTCCAGCCTGTCCCAGTCCTGTCTCTCCTTACCATCTAGGCTTCATATGTAAGACTTTGCCTCTTCCCTTGTCTGAGTCCCAACCTTCTCATCTAGCCAATACTTTTATCCAGCTTTTCTTTTGGCTCCTCATTTCAGTCCTTGTTTCTCCCACAAGGGTACCCATCCATTTCCAGGACACCAGTGTCCCCAGTTCCTTGGCTCCTTTCCCTGTTCTCTTTTCTTAGCCAGTCCAGTATCCACTAAATTCCAGCTCCCAATAGGCTAGAATTTAACTATTGTAACATGCAAAATCAAAAAAGTTAGCGATTAAACACTACTATATTAGGTCATCTTCTTGTCCACCCTGCATGATTAATTTAACCAATTAACACTGGATTCTCTTTAAAAAGACACTGCCTTCCTGCAGAAAAAATGGAATTGCAAGACTCCATGATTTCTGTCTAGGAACACCTTATCTGGGATAGCCATTTTTCATTAGTAATTCTATCTTAAATTTGGAATTATACAAACAAAATTAATAAGTATTTTTTTCAGATGTGACTTGTTTTGTAGATCTCATCCAGACTTTAAAATAAAGCACAGACTGAAGAATGTATGTTATAACTTAGTAGACTGTGCAATATATTTCAGATTGTAGCAATTAACCAATAATTCATGTTAATATAAAGATAAACTGCCTCTGAAATGCCTAAACTGAGTGTTTAATATTGTACTACCAGATTTACATGGCATTGCTTGTGTCTGTAACTCAATTAAGTGATTTTTTAAAATAAAAGGAAAATGTACATGCTCTATTTAAATTGTTTTATTTTTCAAAAATAGTGTTATTTTTATGAAGTTAATTTTTATTTCAGATTTCTTATAAAAAGGGATTGTTAATATTATTCCATTAAATTTTGTTAAATACCATAGTAATTTTTTTAAATGGGAATTTCATGAAGTATATTTTTTTCTTCATCCCTTCAAATTCTTATAATTTGCTATGTTTGAACAAAAAAGGACTATAGTCAATTTGGTTTCCAATAGTGTTTTCTTGTACAGTAGTTTCCAAACTTTAAGTATTGATTTTAGCTGTGCCAAAACCAAGCACTATTCTAAATTTCTCTGTTTTATCTCCTTACTGTAAGGTTCATTGAGAAGCGATCCTAGGTTCATCCTATTTTTCTGACATCCTGATTCAGTCTCTTTCAACATTTGTTCAGTTAAGTTAATTTTGAGGACTCTACTTGATTTGGTGATTCTGTCTCTTTTCTATTTGATTCTATTCCGAGCACATCCAATTTTCCTGGCACAACCAAACCCTTACCTTGATTTAATTTATTATATGAGGAAGCTCTTTACTGAATATGGTGATCCTAGCTCTTACCGTTTTGGAGGAGTTCTTGATCAAACAGACAAACTCTCTAAAATATATAGTAAATTGACACTTTTTACAGAATATTAATAATTTAGTCCCTGATATTGCAATATATTATATGTGCTTAGTTACTTCAACAAAAGCATGTGAATCAGTGTTTTCAAAATTGGGGCCTTACCTAATAAGTCCAACAAGAAGTTCTCTGTCAGATAAAATATGGATTAGAATTTAGATACAATTATTATTATCTGTGCCACATATTTTATGACTATATGCTTCTTTCTTACTGGGTACTTCATATTTAAATGGGGGACCCTTATCTGGAAGTGATTCATTTAGTTTTATGGGTATAGACAATATAGACAGTTTTATGGGTATACAGTGTGTTGCTGGACTGATGCCTATTTGCTTATGCCTTGCAAGGAAACTAGTTTGTACAACATGCTTTGCCCTTTTTTTTCTTGTCACAACACTCAGTCTCACACATATTATGGTCCAGCGACTGCATATTGTGTTCCTTTCTTCCCTTGTTGCTTAATGAAATGACTAAAGAACATTATGTCACTCTTGCAGCTTGAACTTTTATTATAGAAAATCCAATAAACATGCTGGATATAGTCTTGAATCCAAATCCTACAGCTGAGCACCTCTAAACTTCAGTGAATTCCAGGTTTGGATCCAGATTTGGCACCTATTGTAATAAAATAGAATAATAATACCACTTAGCATTTTATATAGTGCCTCAAACTTCTTTACAAAAGAAGTCAATATCCTTCCCCACACTCATTTTGATTAAAAAACTACAGATGAGGGATTTGATGTACAGAGAGAGATGATGGGACCAAGTTTCTAAAGGGCCAGCCTAGTGGTCTATCCATAAGACCATCCTCTCTCCTGAACACCTAATCTGAATACCCTAAACTCTGGGGAATTATAATTCTTCCAGATTCAAACGTCATGCACACACCCATCTCTAAAAGCAAACCTTAATAACTAAAGTCCTTTTAGAATGTCCATTGAAATCAATGGGAGATCTGCCATTGACTTCAAAGGGCTACTGGATCAGGCCTTGGTAGAAGAAAGACAAAAATCTGTATCTTATTATTAAATGGAAACGTTCACTTCTGCAATAATGTGGCACCATTGGAGTCAATGAAGCTTAAACTTGATTAGGAATCTGAAGGGTAGTTGTGTTAGAAATGTCATCTGTCCTTTCCCAACATGCTGCATTACAGACAACTGCCACTTCCTCTCTACTCTATGTGAGTTTCGTCTATCAAAGAAACAGCCAGTGTTATTTTATGATGATGGGTTGTAAACTACCATCCTACCCCACGCATCCTCAGCATGCCTGTCTCATGTATTATTGCTCAGCCTTCAAACGGTAATGTCATCCATCACTGGCTCCCGGAAGTCAGAAACCTAGTCTTTATTGCAAGCATTTATATGACTCATGTGAACACGTATCAGCAGGCACTTTGTCCTAAGGCTTTTTTCTAGGAAATGTGCCTTATTCTTACATATAGTTCCCAAGGTTGTCTACACTATAGAGTTTTTTTTTTGAAAAATGGATGTTTTCTGGAAAAAACTTCATTTACGTCCACATTGCAATAGAGTTCTTTCAACAAAAAAATCGAAAGAACAGAGGGGTTTTTTTGACATTGGTAAACCTCTTTCTATGAGGAAATAGCCTTTTTCTGAAAGAGCTCCTGCAGAAAAAGGTGTGTGTGGACAGGGAAGAGAGAGTTCTTTTGAAAGAAGAGGAAAGAGGAAAAAGCATAGGTGCCCTGGTGGCCACTCCATCCATAGTAATCACAGCTTAAATGCGAGATAGCATCCATTCAGTGTGGACGCTATCTTTTTAAAAAGCAGATCACTTTTATGATGCACGTTGGCAGTGTGGACGCTATCTTTCAGAAGACATTTTTTCAAAAGATCCCTTCTAGAAAGAAAGCCTACAGTCTAGACATAGCCCAGGAGTTTAGACTGAAAAACACCAATTCCCCCCAACCACCACCACAAGAATAAAAATCAAAACCTTCACATTTCAATTGATCGTTTAATGGAGGAGATTTTAATGTGTAGCCTTTGACCCTTTGTCATTATTAATAAAAATAAAGACTGTTAATTTAAATAAAGACTGTTGGTTGTAGTTAAAAAGAAAAACTCAGAATTTTTATTGTGAGAATATGATCTCAGTGTCCATTCTAAAATCTTTAATAATTAGGGTTTGAGGAAAATGTTTCCATCAGTAATCTCTGGAAAATAAACAAAAGAACCTTTGAGGTGGTTTCATATGATGAAAAACTCACCTGAAGGAATTTTATAAGTTTTTTAATGTACAAGGATGAGAAAAAACATATACCTCTTCATAACTGAATTTTATAATCATATTATATGCAGCACTTTATACTTTCTCTTTGTACGTTACAAACTTATTTTCCAATAATAGTATTAAAAATAATAAGACAAAATCTTACACTTGGGACTCTTCCTTTCTCCCATGAAGGTCAATGTTAAAAAATCTCCTTGATTCCACAGAGCAGAGATTTGAGCCTATGCTTCCCAAATATTTAAATAGAAATTTGAGGCTGGACCATTCTTGGAAATGAACCTTAGTTATATTCTAAGTTGTCGGTGCTATTCTTTGTTTCCTTTCACTACTTTAGAAGAGACTGTTGTAGTGGGGTCATGAGATGGTGCAGTTACACATACTCTTATCTATTATTTTTCTTAGCACAAGAAAGTTTCTGAGCTTTGAAAAAATACTGCATTGTTGTCAGTTCTGTTGTGCAATCATCCTTTGAGAAACAGTGTGGCCACTGTCAGTTTGAGGTCTGCTTTATTATCTATGTCTGGAGGGAGTTCTTCAGACAGAGTAGTTTCCTGGGAGCTAGTCATTGGTGTGTGGGCTAAGATTTCCTAATGAAGGGATTGTCTACATGCCATTTGCCACTACATCTGTTGAATGACTGATGTGTGTAATACATGTAAATAAAACAAGTCATGCTTTTCAACATATTCATAAATGATCTGGAAAAAGGGATAAACAGTGAAGTTGCAAAATGTGCAGATGATACAAAACTACTCAAGATAGTTAAGCCCCAGGCAGACTGAGAAGAACTACAAAAGGATCTCACAAATCTGGGTGAGTGGGCAACAAAATGGAAGATGGAATTTAATGTTGATAAATACATTACACTTGGGGCACATTGGAAAACATAATCCCAGCTATTCTTTTAAAATGATGGACTCTAAGGGCACCTCTACATAGTAGGGCTAAATCCAAAATAAGCTATGCAATTTGAGCTACGTCAATTGCGTAGCTTAAGTCGAAACAGCTTATTTTGGCTTTTGGCCCTGTCTATACAGTAGTAATTCCAAGAAAAAGCACTCTTCCTCCGACTTCCCTTAATCCTTGTAAAATGAGGGTTACAGGAATTAGAGTAAGAAGTCATCTGGCTGGACATTATTTTGACATTATGTAGAAATAACTGCTTGTGTGTAGACACAGACCATGTTATTTCAGGATAGCATTAGTTATTGAGAAATAATGCTGCTGTGTAGATATACTCTAAATTAGCTGTTACCAATCTAGAAAGAGATCTTGGGGTCATTGTGAATAGTTAGCTGAAAACATCCATTCAGTGTGTGGTAGCAGTCAAAAAAGTGAACAGAATGTTTGGAATCATTAAGAAAGGAATAGATAATAAGACAGAAAATATCATATTACCTCTATATAAATCCATGGTATGCCCACATCTTGAATACTTCTGTGTAGATGTGGTTGCCCCATCTCAAAAAAGATACATTGAAACTGGAAAAGATTTTGAAAAGGGGCAACAAAAATGGTTAGGAGTATGGAATGGTTTCTGTATGAGGAGAGATTAGTAAGATTTGGACTTTTTAGCTTGGAAAAGACATGAATAAGGGGGGATATGATTGAGGTCTATACAATTATGACTGGTGTAGAGAAAGTAGATAAGGAAGTGCTGTTTAAGCCTTCTCACAAAAGAAAAATTAGGGCCCACCAAATGAAATTAAGAAGAAGGTTTAAAATAATAAATACAAGGAAATACTTCTGCACATAACACACAGTCAGCCTGTGGAACTCTTTGCCAGCAGGTGTTTTCAAGGCCAAAACTGTAACTGGGCTAAAAAAGAACTGGATAAATTCATGGAGGATAGGTCCATCAATGGCTATTAGCCAGGATGGGCAGGGATGCTGTACCTAGCCTCTGCTGTACCTATCCTCTGGGATACCAGAGGTATCCCAAAAAAAGCTCTGCCACATCCAAGGAATGCATCCGCTTTTCCAGAAAATTTTTTTTTGGAAAATCAGACGCATTTTTTTGGCATCCCTGTAAACCTTGTTTTACGAGGAAGAAGGGATGTTCCAAAAGAGGGTTTTTTTTTTCAACATTTGGCCCCACGTAGACGGGCCAAATGTCGGAAAAGCCTCTTTCAGAAGAAAAGCAGAAAAAGATACTCAAATTGCTGTTTGCAATTTGCATATCTTTTTCCAACTTTCCTTTGTAGTGTAGACACAGCCCCTGTTTGCTGGAAGCTGGGAATGAGTGACAGGAGATGGATCACTTGATGATTATATGTTCTGTTCATTCCCTTCTGGGGTGCCTGGCATTGGTCACTGTCAGAAGATAGGATACTGATCTAGGTAGATCTTTGGTCTGCCTCAATATGGCCTCATGTTCTTATGTTCTTATTCTTACAATATACTCAGATGCATAACACTGTTTCTAGGAGCCAAGTGTGGGCAGGGAGCAGGCCACTGTTGCCTCCCAGCCAGCCTCTCTCAGGCAGAAGAGACTCTGTCCTGTTCCCTTCCTAGTTGCCAGGGAGAGCAGCTGCACTACTCAGGGGAAGGTGCAGGGAGAGGAGGACAGAACTACCCACACCCTACAGGTCACAAGAGCTGTAGGCTAGACACAGGGCAGGGGTGGGGTGTCATTGGGCTGGGGAGATAGATGGGCAGTCACATGACCTCCCCTTTAGATTATGCCTCTAGTGTGGGGAGACACCAATTTTCTGTGCCACTGATGTTTTCCTCTGCAGGCTCTTCTTCCTAGCAGGCTCACAACACTGCCACGGTGACTCTGGCAACTTCTCCTAGAGCATGTCTACACTGCGGTGCTATTTTGAGATAACATCCATTATCCCGAAATAGCATTCTGGGCTGTCTACACAAGAAGCCTGTTATTTCTAAATACATTCAAAATAGTGGGCTTTTTATTCCACCTTCCTGTAAACCTTGTTGCATAAGGATTAAGGAAAATGACGGCATAGCGATTTATTTTGAAATTTAGTACTGTGTAGGCAGCCCCGAATTTCAAAATAAGCTATTTTGAAATAAGCTACACAATTTGCATAGCTCAAATTGCATAGCTTATTTCAAGGTTTGTGCTACTGTGTAGACATACCCCTACTGACCTCACTGCTTCCTGTAGACTAGGCATGGGGAACCTAAGACCCAAGGGGTAGATGCAGCATCTGGCTTTCCTGGATTCAGCCCCCAAGGCTCAGGACTCCCCCCTAGTATTGGGGAACCTGTGCTGGTGTGCCAGCCTTCTCCCCACCATTACCTTCCCACAGGACTGGAGCACACAAATTCTACTCGCCTTCACCCTCTAGGCTCTAGTGTGCAAGGGGAATGTGGGGAGTGTCTTCCTCCTTCTCAGCCAGGGGCCACCTCGGTGAGGGTTTGATTCGTTGGTTGTTTGGTTCTGCTTCTCACTTGTGTGCGGCCCCTGACAGATTTTTCTGTGGGTCAGTGAACTCCGAGCCAAAAAAGGTTCCCCACCCCTGCATTGGTCCATACCTCAGAACCTCCCACAGGAATCTCACCTGCATCTTGTGTTTTCTTCTCGCAGCATTAGCCTTCTGCTCTCTGCAGCATCTTTCCTCCTTAATTGTATTCCCCAGCTCTTTTTATGAAGCCCACGTATTCCCAAGATAACACTGGTCCTCACTAGTCCTTCCACCTCAGGCTGGTAGGCAGTTTATTATGGGATAATTGAGATGGGTCCAATTTCCCTTTAAAGGGGAGAGTCATCTTGTAATACTCACCAGTACGGTAAGCACTACACATCAAGAATTAGGACCACAACCATCATTAGTTTTGCACTCTTTTAATTTGCCTTCTGGTTTTTGAGCCTCTATAATACAGGCAGTTCACATTTTCTAGCTTTTATTCATAATCACAAGGCCTAGGAATGTACTTTTTAAAGATGGAGGCTGATATTCTCACAAAATCACTTGACTCCAAGAGCTGCAGCTTGAAGAAAAACATATATTGAAACACTGCACTATAAATACACTATATTAAACTTCTTAAAGGGCTCATGTTTAATTACATTTACATAAATGCATTTACTTGTCAATCCCAAAAATCTGATTCTGTATTCAAAGAGCAAGTGCTGTAATTTTGGGAGGGAGATCCTGTGTTTCTCATACATAACAAAATGTTTGAATCCCTGAGTTAAGGACAAAACTCAGCTCAACCTGAATTGTGGAACCATGAGCAGCATTTCTATAATTTGAGTGATGTTACGATACTTCCTTTCTGAGGCTAAGATTGCTCTGTCTGGTCAGAAAGTTGTTATAAGATTGGATCCAAGGTTTCAACTAATGTCAATGCCTTCATCGCAGTCCAGTAACATAAGTTTGGAGGTGAAATTAATGTATCTATCTCTCAAATGCATGAGAAGGGCAAAATATGATGTAGACAAATGAACATTTGGCAAATAGAATGTTTCTCCCATGTCTGATTTATTCACTGGAGTTTTTAAAGAATAGGTTGGATGAACACTTGTTGGGGATAGTCTAGTTTTACTTGTCCTGCGTCTGTGAAGGGAGCTGGACTGGAACACCTCCAGAGGTCCTTTCCAGCTCCACATTGCTTTGATTCTTTATCGCCAGTTTTACTATAGCCTCTCCAGCATTAATCAGGATATATAGTCGTACCGATCTTGAAGAAGAGAGATTGTGCCAATACAAATAATAGTAGAGTTATGTGCTTATTGCCAGTACCAAGAAAAATCATGATCAAAGTAATTGCCAACAGATTAAGGCAAATTACAGGAAATAGCAGGCAAGGAACAGTGTCACTTCAGATGTAGCTGAAATTGCATTAATCAGATATTCACACTGCAACAACTGACAATTTTTTAAAATTGTGTTAATTTGTTTTGAGTTAACTGCTTGTGTTATCTGTGATTAATTGACAGCCCTAATGAAAATTTTTAAACAATATGGAGTCTTAACTTTTCCATTAACATGTACATTTTCTCATTGGTATATTTATCACCATTAGTGATGCTACTCTGTATTCTAATATCTTTCCACCAGCAACACATGAACATTTAAAAACAATTGTTCCATCTAAAATTGCCCGCCAGTAGGCCCATTTCTGCAGCCCTAAAGAAGTTTTGGGATTGGTAGACTTTCATAGTATCAAGAAGAAATTCCAGTACCCAGTGATCATCAGCAGCTTCATATGCAATTTATTCTTCACCTACCTATTGCCTGAACTGTGTTCTTATATTTCCATCTCTCAAACCGCCCATTTGTAACAACATAATCTAAACAATGTAACTCCATCTGCCATGTTCTTATGTTTCTCAACCCACAGGAGTCTACTGGTAGGCACTTGTGGACTTTGGGCACAAATTAATGACCAGAGAAAAGCTTCCTTTACATTTTCCAAATTTCCAGAATGGTGCCTTTTGTGATCTTGACTGTGGATTTTCTAAAAATCAAAGGTTCTTTATTTTCTAAAATTCTTGAGTTTTCACTTATATCAATACCTTGGAAATATGATACAGGAGTTTCTCAATTATCAACTTATTTTAGCAATTCTAGTCTCTTCACTAAAATTAACACTGTACATGTTCTTTTTGTCACACACTAACCAGTACATTTTTCATGTTAACTAAAAGGTGTCTGAGTAATTATGATGAACTACGAGCTACACAAAATAGGAGGAATTATGCCTTTGCTATTTAAAATGCCGAGTCTACTACAGCATGCACAGATATTATACACTGTTCTCAGATTTCAATTGCTGTACTACAGATATACTAAAAAAGGAGCTAATGCACAAGACAAAGATAAAGAACATAAAAGTCTACTGTCTTCATCTCTTCTTCAATATGTCCCTCCTTCTCACCTTGTTCTACGCAAGAGGAGGACTCAACTAGAAGAAATCTGGCCCTTCTCCTTTTGAAACTAATATTTAAAAAAGAGAAGAATCTCTTCCCTCTTGAAAGAGACCTATTTATCTACATTGTTTGATTTCCATTTGATTACCAAGCTTCTTGAAGAGCTCCTGGGTTTGAAGAAAGTAAAGACAGTCGATGGACTCCATTGCAAATTGTAGCCCTGACAGCTGTTGTTTTCTATCCTCTTTCTGCCCTTCACTGATTTGTCCAGATCAGAGAATTAAAAGAGCGAATTTTGAATCAGGACATGGTCACAGCCACTTATGTATGGGTTCAGATGTGGTGAGGAGGGAGATGGAAACTCCTTGTTTTCCAAGATGTGAAGATACAGTTGCTTGAAAGTCTCAAGTACTATGTAGATAAGATGGGATAGTGCCCCACCTACAGGCAGCTATATGTGGGTTACTCTACTCAAACACCTCAGCCATGAATGCTTTCTGTTCTCAGCACTAGATACCTTTATCACTGATATATAGAAACTCCCCAGGGTCCAGGTACCCCAAATAAGCAATAGGAGCAAGATTTTGACAGGAAAAATTGGAAGGGAAATAGTGGGGAAGGGATCGGTGTTATCTTTTTCTCTTTGACTTCAACACTCTTAAGTTAATTCATTATTTTATTTTATTTTATTTTATTTTATTTTATTTTATTTTATTTTATAATTGTGCTGCCTAGGAGGGCCAGTCATAAAGCATGACCCCACCGTGCTAGGTGCTGTACAAACACAGCACAAAAGATAAGACAACAGGTGGATACAGTCATATAGATGGAGGGGGGGAGGGATGAGGAAACAACGTTGCTCCTCCCAAGTTATGACATTATACATTTCTAGCACAAATGCCTAAGCTAAAATGTTATGTAGACTGTTGCGAGTTGTAAATAGAGAGACATGTAGAGAACCTGGTGCTTTGAGATCCTCAGATGATCTCCCCCAAATATTTTTCATTTGTAGTGTTTCTATTTTGCTCCACAGATTAACAGTTGTAAATCAAAGTTTAAGGCACATAATTACAGTTGTGCAGTGATGTAAATGATGGTGTAATTTATACCTTTGACCTCATTTATCTCTTGCATAAACTTTACATGGGTTTAATTCCATTGACTTCAAAGCAAAGTATAAAGTGCCTGTGCCATTATACCTAGAACTCTGTGTGAAATGCGCTGTGATAAGGTTCTATATATATCCATGGCATTCTTGAAAACAGCTATCAGTTTATGCTGTTGCTGGTTATATGCATTTCGTTTTATTGTCTCGATTTTCATTTTGAGAGTCACAGTAGCGAACAAAAAAGAGAAGAAGCAGAGTCTTTAAAGGGTGACAGCTGTAGCTGTCTTTATTTGCTAGTTTCCTTTTTGAGCACCTGTAAATAACTGCATCACTCACGTGATCTCTCTTGGCTACTGCTGTATGCTGCTTTCATTTGCATGTGTGGCTATGTTTGTGAGCAAAACTATTCTGTAAACACAGTCCATGCAGTGGAGAAGCTAGAGAATCCTCTTCCTAGCATCTGCCTTTATTAATGAATGAACCAGCCATCTTAGAGCATAAAGATCAGCTCAAAGTTTCTCTGCATGCTTGGATACTCCTAGAGTTCCTCTCTCAACTGTTCAGCCCTTACTTTTCTGCACAAGGTTGCTCCCCATGTCCCTCATATCCAGGTGAGATCACCTTAGTGAATGCCCAGAATGGGGTATTTTGGGAGAACAGTGTCAGCCTGTTGCAGCATGCATGGGTATGTATGTCTTGGCTTTCCTTGTTATAATGATAGTCTTTATTGCATTTCCACAGTTTGTATGAGTTGCATGTAAGGGGTACACATTGAATGGCCTGTGAAATTGCTTCCTGGCATGCGTTTGTCATTTCTCAAGTCAGGGCTCTCTGTACTCTGTGTTGAACTAGCCCTGATTTTTGTCATGTTGCAATGCTGAACTTGGTGGCATACTGAAGTTTCTGTGCCCCTCAAGGAAATTGAACAGCAGAGGTTTGTACTTAATTAAATACGAAAAAGAATAATGCATCCCATATAATATTATTTGTGTTATTCATGCTGATACCAAATTCAGTGAGAAACTCAATTTTGGAATGCTTTCCAGCATACCTGTTCAATGTGCTGACCAATTTTCTGTTGGAAGAGTAGAACTGTTGAAATTATCAGAGAAAGCGGATGGATTTTACAAATGGGTAAAGGGATTGTTGGGGTCTTCGGTTCAAGGAGAGGTTGAGAGGGGGGTGCTCTGGCATCCAGATTCAGCTGAAGCATATGGCATCAAGAGAAAGTGCAAATCTCTTCTTTCCCTGCCTCCTGGGAGCATGGCTGGGGGTGAATCAGAATGTGTGGTGGGGGTTGAGCTCCTAGTTCTCTGCCCCAATCTAATTGGCATGATACTGAGAAAAAGTAAGATTTGAACTTCAAAGACACATGGACAAATGAGAAATGGCTTTAAAATCATGGCTCACACTCTGTTGATTTTATTTGTGAGATGCCACAGTTATTAAGTACTGCCTGAGGTATATCTGGCTACAAAGACAAAACTATCCTGTGATATGTCGTATACCTCTATTCTGACAAGTTTTTTAAAAATACAAACAGCAAGAAAGGGACCTGGCCTATATCTAAGTCAAGAAAAGTTTAATAGACTATTATGACAATGAGCTCTGTAGTTAGTATACAAGAATGTAAAAATTCCAAGACAAAACCCTTGAGTTCAAGTATGTTGACCTGTGCTATGAGAATCATTGCTGTGGGGATTTTTTGCGGTGTTGATATAGCCTCTGTGTGACTAAAAGTCAGATTCTAATGGTTTGCTCACCGAAGTAGTCCCATTAACATCAACTTCTTGAAAACTTGCATGATTAGGAATTTGTAGAATGAGAGCGGTCTTTAGATAGAGTAGTAAAATTGTACACTGTTGCATTGTATTATTTGACAAACAGTAAGTGATTATATAACAAAAGACTGTCATATTCCACAGGCAGAAAGGGCTCGAGGGACAGAATTACAATTGTGTTTTCTGTCTTACCATCTACATCAGTGTTTCTCAACCTTTTTTTTATGAAGTACCTCTATTATATATATATGTACCCCCAGTACCTACAGTTTCTAGACACACACTTTTTTTCTACCATTGCAAAACATTTGTTTAAACAACTTAATTGTAGCCAAGTGTACAAAGTAAAAAGTACAAAAATAATAAAAAGCTATAAAACTTAAAACAAAAATTCAATTCTCTCCAAATTTCAGTTGTGTTGATGTATCCCCTCAAACTTCTCTCAAGTATCCCTAAGGATACTCGTAGTACTGCTTGAGAAACACTGATCTACATTTCCTGGGTTTTGAATATTTAACCTTGCAACCTTGACGTTTACTTAGTATATTTGTTTGCATAGAATTGAAAATATTTTACCAATATTCACCAGCCACATTATGTATTCTTTATGTTTGGTTAATAGTTACATATACCCTCCTCTTTGGCATGCATTGTTAGTATCTCATTTAAACAGTGTGGAATGACAGGCGGGACAAGGTGTGGGTGAATTTAGTATCATGCTAAGTATGCACACACAAGGGTTGTCATCTCTGAAGTATAAAAAACCCAGGACATCTGGGTTGATCCTGAGCTAATAACACCACACAGTTTACAGATTTTCCAGGATAACTGTTTTAAAAAAACAAACTTTAAAAACAATGAATAGTCTTGTAGCACCTTAGAGACTAACAAAACATATGGTTCTGGGAAAACCTGGGACAGGTGGCCACTTTAGCATGCACACATTCTCCTTTCTCCACACCTTCCCTATCTCTCTAACACCCTCACCCTTGCATGCACACTCAAACACACACTCTTACCTTCCCCACAGTGCATTAATTTCCACGGGAAATTGCCTTCCTAAAATAAACCTTTCACCTTTAATTAACATTATTTTATTAAATGAATACAGCAGATTTTTACAGCTCTGCCAAATTTTGCCAATCTCATCTCCACAAATCGTAAAGAAACGATAAACTTCAGAGCTCTTGAGCATTACAGCCTTTCTGAAAAGTTGAAGTCCAGGCTTCAGGCATTCAAATCCATGAACCCTAAGAGGACTTGATGGATATTCTTGAACAATACTTTCGTCTAGTCCATTTCCAATGTGTTTCAGTGATGTGGTGCACTGTGGAAACAGCACAAACAGAAGACCCTTTTTCATAACCACACACAAACATTCTCTGTGTGAGAAAAAGAAGCAGTAAAGAGAAGGTCAACAGAAAAGGCCGAGGGGCAATGAGAGGTCTGAACCCCCCAACTGAGCAAAGGGCCAGAGAAATGCTATGTGCACTACTTGTTCTTTGCAAACATGCTGGGGAGAAACAAACGAGTCTGACCCATGGCTTGGCTCCTGGACTTCTGATCCCTACAGTGGTGGCTTGGGAAAGTGCAGAGGCCTTCCAAAAAAGCATACTCCTCTCCCACATGACCTATATAGCCTACAAGCTTGGAATACACTCCAGAATTTACCAGTTTATTTTAATGCAGACTATAACACAATAGAGGGCAGTTACCACCAGGAGGAGCCAGCGGTCCCCTTGTATGTTTTGCTGCTCAGGGCGGACTGTGCCTTCTTGAGGCACAGTCCCTCACCATGGGGTAGAATGGCTCCACATTGCACCCTACCTGGACAGTGGTCAAATGCCAGAACTGGCTCCAAAGATGTAAATTCCCCTGGCATTTTCCATACTGCTCCTCAAATGCTTGATCCAAAATTCACAAAGTTCAATGGGAATCTTTCCACTAACTTTGGTGGGCTTTGGTGCAGGTGCTAAATGTGTTCACCAAACTACTTCCCACTTCTGATTCCAATCCATCTGAAAATGCAGGCCCTGGACTACGCTGCAGTTATGTCAATGCAGGGCAGTCTAGATCAACCTAACTATAGAAGCACACTTAAAGTTTCTCCCGCCGATGTAACTACCCTGGCATGCTGATTTAGTAACTTCACCGCCGTGAACAGTGTAGGGACAAGATCAATGTAATTAGGTTGACTCAGAATCAGTGTAGACTCTATTTTTGCTTATGTTGACAATAACAGCTACCCCACATTGTCACACACGGACACTATCGGTACAAGTGTTCCTGGTGAGGACGCTCACCTTCAACACAAGGAGCAAAGTGTGAACACACACCAGCAATTTAATTACTGCAGTGGCTGCATATCTATGGAAGTTAGGTCAACTTAACTGTGTAGTATAGACAAAGCCTTACTTCTACGGGGTCACATCCCAGGACAAAGAGTAAAATTAATTTAAAAATCACCACTGCCCTAATGTAATAGACACACAGCCACGTTATATTAATGAAACTCTTGTCCTTTTCCTCTCTCTCCACACCATGTAGGAAGCACATGTGTTGTGGCACCTGTGCTTCTTAAATAATGGAAGGAAGGGGAACTCTTGAAAGCTTGTCAGAAATGTTCCTTTTCTTTTAAAACTGAAGTTCAATATTTAGTCTTAGGGCATAGCTACACTAGAAAACTATTTCAAAATAATGAAATTCGACTAAATAACTCCGGATTTAACAAAATGGAAATAGCATGTCCCTAGTATGGGGAAACCTCAAAATTAATCCTAGGCAGGATCCGTTAATGTGGACACGCTACCGTGACTTAGAGCCCCAGGAATCACTGGGAAGTAATTAATCTGAATTACTCTGGGGAGTAGTTATTTCAAAATAAAGCACTGGAGCATCCTCACTAATGCTATTTTGAAATAACAATTTTGAAATTAGCATTATTCCCCAAGAAAAGCAGGAGTGCATATTTCAAAATAAGCAGCCCATTAGAAATAACAGGCTTGGTAGTGTGGATACTCCACTTATAAATCCGACCTAAGGGTGGTTATTTCGAAATAGCACCCTAGGGCACGGTTACTCTGTGGGCTTTTTTCAAAGGAGGTATGCAAATTGTGCTCTTCCGATTTTTTTTCCGGAAGAGGATTTTCCGATATTTAGCCTGTCTACAGTCCCTCTTTAGGAAGCCCCCTGAACAACTTGTTTTATGAGGAATAAGGGAGCTTCCGAAAGAGGGTTTTTTCCCCAACATTTGGCCCCATGTAGATTGGCCAAATATTGTAAAATCCTCTTCTGGAAAAAAAATCGGAAGTAGATATGCAAATGTGAGCGCAATTTGCATACCTTCTTCAAACCCCTTCCCCACAGGGTAGCCGTACCCCTAGTGTAGACCAGGTCTCAGAGAGGTAGCTGTGTTAGTCTGTATCAGCAAAAACAATGAGGACTCCTGTGGCACTTTAAAGACTAAGGCTACGTCTACACTGGCCCCTTTTTCGGAAGGGGCATGCTAATTTTGAAAGTGGGAATAGGGAAATCCGCGGGGGATTTAAATATCCCCCGCGGATTTAAATATACATGTCCGCCGCTTTTTTTCCGGCTTGGGGGAAAAGCCGGAAAAAAAGCGTCTAGACTGGCCCGATCCTCCAGAATAAAGCCCTGTTCCGGAGGATCTCTTATTTGAATAAGGAATAAGAGATCCTCCGGAATAGGGCTTTATTCCGGAGGATCGGGCCAGTCTAGACGCTTTTTTTCCGGCTTTTCCCCAAGCCGGAAAAAAAGCGGCGGACACGTTTATTTAAATCCGCGTGGGATATTTAAATCCCCCGCTGATTTCCCTATTCCCACTTTCAAAATTAGCATGCCCCTTCCAAAAAAGGGGCCAGTGTAGACGTAGCCAAAAAGATTTATTTGGGCATAAACTTTCCTGGGTAAAAACACGCATCTGACAAAGTGATTTTTACCCAAGTAAATATACCAAATAAATCTGTTAAGTGTTTAAGGTGCCAGTGGACATTTTATTGTTCAATATTTAGTTTACAAAATAAAATTCCCCAAAAGGCCAATATGAGGTCTCCGGAGCAGGGACTGGAAGCCTTATTCTTAGACCTGGGCTTCTCTAAAAAGTAGGTCAGCCTAACTACATTGCTCTGGGTCATGAAAATGTTCACATTCTGGGCAACATAGTTAGGTCAACTTAATCCCCACTGTAGATGCAGCTAGATCATTGGGAGAATTCTACCATTCTACCAGAATTCTCAGAAAGATGGATTGACTACATTGGCGGGGGGAACCCCACCTACTTCTGTTGATGTATGAAGCATCTCCTCTATAGTTCTATAGCAGCACAGCTGTAAACATACCCTTCACACCACTGAATCAGTACCAAGGAAGTCTACAGTGGGAACCAGTTTAATTTGCACCCACTTTGAGTCTCCTTTCCATGACTATAGGGGTGTAAAGTACCTTACTGTAAATCAGAATTAACCTTGTGGGAGATGCCTAGCAGCACACTCTGGATTGTATCCTCTTTCATTCTATATCATTCTATATCGTTCTATAATAAATAACCTAGGTTGAACCTAGTGAGATACTGAGCCAATGTATCATGGAAACTGTTAACCCAAACTTATAACAGTATCTGCTCCCTGTAATAGCACAGCAGTCAAAGGTGTGAAGCCTAAAAAGAATAGCAAAAAACCTCTGAACATTGACAAACAGAAGGGAGAACTGTTGGATTTCTTTGCCACTGTGCATGGCATCTGCATTGTGGGTGCCTCAGTCATTATCTTTGCCAGCTGAAGCTGTGCCTCACCAGACCCAAAGTAGTTCTCTAAATCATGTGGGAATAAATGTTTACATGAATCATATGGTGATATAAAGCTGGTTAGCTCAGGCAAAGAGCCTGGACAAACTAGCAGACTAGCAGATGTGGGAGAATTATATAAGTGGGAAAACAACTGCAGATCAATGATTCTATTGATAAGACTGAAGAGTTTTCAGTTGCTGCTATCCAAAGTGTTGGAGAGAAGCAGAGAACTATAGAATTAGAACAAAACTCAAAATCTCCAGACACTTAATTTCCCTGTGGATTGGGATAACCCAGATCTGAATGTCTTTGTTCTCAGCTGTATTCCGTATGCTTCTTGAATTTAGACACAGAGCAAGACACCCTCATTACTGAGAGATGCTACAGGATCCCAACCAGAAGCACCTTAAAGAGAATAGGGCTCATGGGACATTCATTGTCTCTATCTCAATTTCCGAAACAAAGGCTTAAACGAAAGGCTGCTAGTCCTAAGAACAACATCCTTTGGAAGGACAGGAAATCTTCCTTGTTCAAATAAAGTCAATGGCATAATCAGAAAGAAAAGCACTGAATAAAAGAATGAGAGAGATAGAGGCAGAGGGCATGTCTACACTACACATGTCCTTTGAGTAATTACTGCAGTGGCTGATGTCCACACTTCCCTCAGCACAAGTGCTTACACTGACTGACGCTGGGCAGTATGGGGAGCTATATCTGGTTAATGGTTGGTTTCTAGCGGAGTGCCCCAAGGGTCGATTCTAGGATCATCTTTATTAATGACTTGGATGAGGGGATGGATTGTACCCTCAGCAAGTTTGTGGATGGCACTAAGCTAGGGGGGAGAGTGGTAGGCATTGGATGGTAGGGATAGGATCCACAGTGACCTAGACAAATTGGAGGATTGGGCCAAAAGAAACCTGATGAGGTTCAACAACGACAAGTGCAGAGTCCTGCACTTGGGACAGAAGAATCCCAAGCATTGTTACAGGCTGGGGACAGACTGTCTAAGCAGCAGTTCGGCAGAAAAGAACCTGGGGATTACAGTGGATGAGAAGCTGGATATGAGTCATCAGTGTGCCCTTGGAGCCAAGAAGGCTAATGGCATATTAGGGTGCATTAGGAAGAGCATTGCCAGCAGATCTAGAGAAATTATTATTCCCCTTTATTCGGCACTGGTGAGGCCTCATCTGGAGTATTGCATCCAGTTCTGGGTCCCCTACTATAGAAAGGATGTAATGCATTGGAGAGAGTCTAGCGGAGGGCAACCAAAATGATTAGGAAGTTGGAGCACATGAGCTACAAGGAGAAGCTAAGGGATTTGAGCTTATTTAGTCTGCAGAAGAGAAGAGTGAGGGGGGATTTGATAGCAGCCTTTAACTACCTGATGGGAGGTTCCAAAGAGGATGGAGAGAAGCTGTTCTCAGTACATATGGATGGCAGAACAAGGAGCAATGGTCTCAAGTTACAGTGGGGGAGGTCTAGGTTGAATATTAGAAAAAACTATTTCACTAGGAAGGTGATGAAGTACTGGAATGGGTTACTAGGGAGGTGGTGGAATCTCTATCACTGAAGGTTTTAAAGTCCTGGTTTGGCAAAGCCCTGGCTGGGTTGATTTAGTTGGGGTTGGTCCTGCTTTGGGCAGGGGGTTGGACTTGATGACCTCCTGAGTTCTCTTCCAGCCCTAGGATTCTATGATTCTGTGAACCAGGGAACTCAGCTCCACACAGATCCCTGCCAGAAGCCCAGATTTCCCCGGGGTTCTTAGCTGGGAGCAGGAGACAGCCACCTGGACTTCTCATCTCCCTGAGTAGGGTGTCATGCAGGCACAGCCCAGCTCAGAGGGGGAGCCAGGGTCACCTTGGCTCTAGCTGCCTAGCTGTTTTCATCAGTTTTGCAGTTCCAGCTCTGAAACTGACAAGACAGCCAGCAGCCAATGTAAGAAATGCAGCATCTACACAGAGACTGCATCACCTTAATTACACCGTCATAAACACTACCCCTTTTGTGAAGATGGAGTTATTTGTCAGTGTGGTAGGGCACCTACATCTGTGGGACAAGGCTGTGTGATGTGTACATTGACATAATTAGATTGTTGTAAGCTGTTTTGCTTTATGGAGGAGGGTGGGGGCAGAAGGGCCATTTGACCCGGGCCTCAGGAGACAAAAGGGCCTCAAATTTTGACATTTTTCCTCCAAGTCATTTCCATTTATTATACATTTTGCAGTTATAACAGAGACAACAAAAGAAGCTCTATATATGTATTGCCAAGAGGCAATGGTTCTTCCCTTAAGGGATTCGGAGGCAATAAGCACACAAATTGGTGTACAATGCTTAATATTACAGTAAAGTACAATGAAGCAAATCTTAGAATAAAATACAGTACTTATTAAGCCTAAGCAAATCTTAGAATAAAATGCAATGCTTATTAAGAAAATACAATGCTTATTAAACCTAAGCAAACCTCAGAATAAAATGCAATGCCTACGTCCCTTCTGTTGCTGGAAACCCCCTGAAGATCGGACGGACCCCAGTGGCCAGTGGCTAGTACTTCCCACAACTTCAGTCTACACCAGGTTCCAACGTTAGGAATATTCCCAGCCTTTATATACTGTTGGATCTACAACAATCACACCTGTTGTTTTGAGAACCTAACAAGATCATTGATACATTGCATGTTTTCCCCAGATCCAATAATTAGCTTGTTAATACTTTGTATATTTTCCCAGGACAAATAATTAGCATTATCAGGTGGGAAACATTCAGCATACATAGCTGTGTGATCTTCCCAAGTGCTCCTATACTCCCATACCAGATGGATGGCCTTGGGACCTGTCCCAGAACTTGTTGAAAGAAAACAGTGCATTCCTACACTGTACCATCTTGAGCAAACAGCTAACTCTTTGAGAATAACAAAAGAATAATAAGAAACAAAAAGCACAAATGGCTGCCTAGAGCATCCAGGCTTGACAGGAGATGCAGGCATAAAAAGAATGATTATGGTACACGACCTAATTTCCTTGCCCTCACAATTATCTTCCACATTTCCACTACAATATACCTGCAAAAAATGATTTAAATCATTGTGGGACCTCAGGCCTTCACCATTTCTTTGTTCACATCCAAGTTTTCATCTGTGATTAGTGAGTCTATGTTATGAAATGCCGTTTACAGTCTCTGTATAGTTTAGAGGTTTTAAAAGTTGTAATTAATTCTGTTACTGTAAAATGATTTTGCATGGCCTGAGGGTGAGTTTAACCTTTAAATTAGATGTTTATCTTTGCATAGGAGATTTCATATTCCTGTTTTTTCTTATGTGTCTTCATATACAATAACCTTATTAGGCTCAGCTGTAGGCTCAGCTGTAAGCTACTTTGTCCAGTTTTAGATTAATCTTTACATTTTTTTGGTGATAATGAACTTTTAATTCTAGTTGTTTAATAAACTTCATATCTAATTTGGCAATTGCCCCATGTTCATATTCATAATAATGCTCCAGTTACTAGAGGAATTTAATAATGGGCATATATTAGCAGATAAAATTTAAAGACTTTGAAATAAGGCTATAAGGACTGTAGTAAAAAATGCCCCCAAACTGTTGTTATATAATATTCACTGTGAAGTATATACAATTAAAAGTTAGTATAACCAGTAGTCTTTAGCAAACGAATGTATTGTGTGTACTGTGTTTTAAAAGAACTCCTTTATAAAAATGAAGTGAAGATTTGAAAGTGGTGCAAGTAAGAGATGGCAAAAGCAACAGAGTGAAGCAGCAGTTAAGAGTTTAAAGTCAATAACGTCATTTCTCATAGAAAAGATGCCTCAGCCATTAGATGGTGACCATGCTGACAGTGACACTTCCAGTTCTGATGATGAAAACTTTGTACCTGCAAATGACATTTCAATGCAACTGCCTAAAAATGAGGAGGTCATTAATCAAGACACTGAGGGTATGTCTAGACTACATGGCTCCGTCGATGGAGCCATGTAAACTAGTTTACCTGGCATAGACAAAAAAGCGGGGATTTAAATAATCCCCGCTTCATTAAAATAAACATGGCCACCGCGCTGTGCCGACGATCATGAAACGAGGTTTACAGGATTGGTCGGCAAAGGCTTCCTCAACTGACAGATCCACGTCTAGACTGCCGTGCTGTGTCGGATCAGCTGATCATCGACACAGCGCGACGGCCATGTTTATTTTAATGAAGCGGGGATTATTTAAATCCCTGCTTCTTTGACTATGCCGGGTAAACTAGTTTACATGGCTCTGTCGATGGAGCCATGTAGTCTAGACATACCCAGAAATGACAACAGAAGTGATAGATGCTCAATTTAGACACTGAGCAGGCAGAAAATGAGGACTTTGTAGATCCTGCTCAGCAAGAGCAAGAACTTATGACTATCACAGGACACAGTGTAACAATAGTGGCATCAGAACCTGATATTGGACTTCTTGATAAGAACAATATTGCTCAAAGTTGCTCAAATATTGTTTTCAGATTCCAAGTAATATACCGAAAGATGCTGAAAATCATGCTTTTCCCACTAGTCTGCTAACAAAAACTCTTCCAAATGTAGAGTTCTACACAAGAGACTGGCTCTGCTCGAGCATGAAAAAGCAGGCTTTGAACTGTGCACCCTGTTTCATTTTTAATAGTAATACTTCAAATGCATCAGTACTGTCTGATCCATCCAGTTTGAGCATCAGTAGAGATTGAAGGAAGTTGAAAGACTAAATACCTGCACATGAAACTTCAGTATCACATAAAGAGTATCTATGTTACATGGAAATCATCTAGTACAGCAGCACTAGCTGACAGTTCAATTGAAAACTCACTCCTGAGTGAAATAAACACAGAAATTGATGACTGGAAAAAACTCCTTGAGCACATATTGAATGTCATTCTTTTTCTTTCTGAATGGGGATTGGCTTTGTTTGGTTCCAGTCAACATATTGGTGACCCTACAAATGAAGACTTTCTTGGTTTACTTGAGCTTCTCAGCAAGTATGGCTCACTTTTATCAGGCCATGCCAAGTGTGTTTGTGAATCACAAGAGAGAAGAAAATGCATGTAAGTCCATTATCCATCTACCAGAATACAAAATGAATGTATTGAGCTATGCGGGACATTTGTGCAAACAACAATTCTTGAAGAGCTACGACATGCAAAGTACTTTTCAGTTATTATTGATGAAACTCCAGACTGTTCTCATAAAGAACAGATGACCTTGGTTGTTTGATGTGCTAAAATTACAGGAAGTGAAAAGGTTTCAGTTGAAGAATGATTCGTTTTTTTGAGCATTTCATGAAAAAATTGAAAAGTAATTGCTGCTCATGTATTAGAAATTCTGGAAGGCTTCAAATTAATTTTCAAATCTGCATTGGCCAAGCCCATGATGATGGATCCAGTATGTCTGGGAAGTACAAAGTACAAGCAGTCCTTCTTGAGCAAAATCCAAACTCTATTTTCTCCAGTTGTGGCGATCACCAGGGCTTGACAAACTGCGGTGAGATCTACTCGCCAGCCCCGTACCGTGCATGCACCAGACTGGCACTGCGCATGCGTGCAGCACCGGAGAACGGGGCGAATGGAGCAACCAACTGAAATCTACTCACCACGGGTGAGTAGAAACAGCAATTTGTTGAACCCTGGAGATCACACTTTAAATCTTGTTGGTGTTGATTGCACTGAATCATGCAAGGAAGCAATGACATACTTTGGAACAATTCAGCAGTTGTACAACCTCTTCAGTAGCAGTCCTTGAAAGTGGGAAATTCTGAAGCAGCATCTGCCTGTTTTCCTTCACTGCATGTCAACAATGAGATGGTCAGCATGAATTGATGGCATTAAACCAGGTGCACAACATTTGGACTCTGTGAGAAAGGCTTTAAGTGAGCTTAAATCTCTTAGGCTATGTCTAGACTATGGAGTTTTTCCCTCTGCCGTGTCCAGAGAACGTGTCTGCTCTTCCGACATTTTTTGCGGAGGAGCAGACACGCTCTTTTGGAAGCCCCTGTATTCCTCGTTCATGAGGAATAAAGGCTCTTATGAAAGAGGAGGTTTTTTCGAAATTTGGTCCAGTGTAGATGGGCCAAATTTTGGAAAAGACTCTTCCGACAAACCTATTGGGAAAAGGTACACAAATTGCAGACCGCAGTTTGTGTACCTTTTTCCAATAAAACTCCGTAGTCCAGAAGTAGCCTAACTCTCACAGCACAGGCTCACATTGAGCTTAAGTCAATTCAGAAGTATACATCCAAATTTGAATACATTTTAAAGTCATCCATGTGGATGAAACTGCTAAAAATGATCCACAAAACAAATCTTTTAATTGAAGCATGCGGTGCTACCTTAGATGTTGAGAGGGATAACACTGAATGACTTCTTAAAGACATTCAAAAGATTCGTGATCAATGGGTCACAATCCTTTCTGAGTCCAAATCAGTATCACAGAATACTGGCGTTTCATCTGAGTTTTCTACCAGTCACAATGTTATTTCACAATCTGATGCACAAAGGCACTATTGAATCAATGTTTTTCTGTTATTATTGACTCCATCAAATCTAGTCTTACACATCAATTTGAGTCACTGTGACAACTTTGTACTCTTTTTGGATTCCTTTGGGAGTTCAGAGAAGTAAGTGATGAAGATCTATATTCAGCAGCTGAACAGTTTCAACAAAGGCACAACAATGAAATTTGAAGAGATCTCTGTGACAAGGTCGTCTTCCTGAAATGTGTACATTCCACCAACTTTAAATCGGACTGCAAGCCAAAGGAATTACTTCAAGAAATATTTGATCTCAGTCTGTCGACTATATTTCCTAATATCACAATTGCATTATATATTTTTGTCAGTCTCCCTACATCAGTGGCTTCCAGGGAATGCACATTCAACATGTTAAAACAAGTAAAGACCTATCATCATTCTACAATGGGACAAGAGCATTGGAAAGGGCTCGCAATGCTTAACATTACATTTTTAATATATATGTTATGGATATAATGACTTAATTGTTAATAAGTAAATATCTCAAGTGTTCATATTTTCATATATTCTTGTGGCTGAGAAATGAGGCTACACTACAGGGCGTTATCAGAAAAAGGTATACAAATTGCACTCTGCAATTTGCATATCTTTTTCTGACAGTTTTTTTGGAAGAGGCTTTTCTGAAATTTGGCCCATCTACACTGGGCCAAATTTTGGGGGGAAAAAAGCCTCTTTTTGAAGAGCCCTTCTTCCTCATGGGAGGAGGAAGACAGAGTTTCTGAAAGAGCGTGTCTGCTCTTCCGCCAAAAAAAGCGGAAGAGTAGATGCCGTCCCTGGACATGGCAGAGGTATCCTGAAACCCCCCTGTAATCTAGACATAGCCTTAGATATGTTGGAAGCCTAGGGCTATGGCTGGGCTGGGGCATCTAAACTGAAAGTGACCTTGGCCTCTGTCACTCTCTGAGAGGACCTGGTTTTATGTCTCCCTGTTTAGGTTTTATGTCTCCCTATTTAGTGTAGACCAGTCTAGAATGATTTTCAATAAGAGGGACTAGATGGAATCATATTGTATCCATCCAGAATGAACTGCGCACCACAGTACAGCTTTCTTGTTATAGAATAAGTCTTCAACTCTTAGATTATTAAAGAAAATCAAAATGAAAAGACATGCAGAAGATTTAAAGCCAGACCCTCGTCCCCTGTCCTGGCCATTTTCCATAGCTAGCTCTGGGCCACTCACACCTCATCATTCCCCTAGAGTCTTGGGAGTGGGAAATTATTGGGTAGTGTCATATTTATACAATCACTACAGTTGGGGAGGTTCACCCGCATGTTTCAGCAACTTTGTGCCACACAGGTTTAGCAGGCCAGTTAAGACAAATTTATGGTTATTTTACATGACAAAAACAGCTAAAGCACACTGGTGAATGTGGTCAACTTTTTTCCCCCTTCAGACAATGCTATTTTAATTATGCTCTTCTCTTTGGAAGAATTCCTATCCTTTTTCTCCAGCTACATGGCCAATTTACCGTCTTATTTCACTTTTAAAAATCTTCTTGAAGCTGTTATATTTCCATTATGTATCCTAATGAGCAGCACAAATCACACAACTCATTCCAACCCTGCCCTGAGGGTTTTTTTCATTCCTTTGCAGCTCCCTTTATTTACTGGCTTTTTTTTTTAATTGACAGAAAATACTTGAACATTTCATTTAAATGTCTCAAAGAAAAAAAAAGAGCAAATGACGACTTCACTTAAAACGTTCAAGATGAGAAATGGACTTCTTTTGGCCACTGTCAAGCCTTTGTGAGTGTACCACTAGATGAATGGCTCCTTGAGTGTTTATTAATCATTTTCCATAGTGTGATGGTCTCTGAAATGTTGCTACTTTAGATCTCCTGATATCTACAAAGTCTTACTTTGTAGGTGATGTGTATTACCTATGTTGCTCTGCTCAGCAAAGTTTATTCCTGGGATAAAGTTGATTTTCACTCAGTTTTTATGGGACTCTTTTATCTCTTCAATTCATGCTATCTGTAATCCAGACAATAATGTCTGCTAATCTGAGGTAGATGAGAGACTGTCCATTTATGTTATCTTCTTGTTTTGCCAGCCCAGTGGTGAGACAGTGTGGAGAATTTGGGGAAGATGATATCTCTCCTGCCTTACTCTCTCTTCTTTTTATAGGGATGGCGAAGAGTGTTGTCATTCATTCAGTCTCCAGCCTCTTTTCTCACTTTATTTTGTGTGAAAGAATAGTAGAAGAATGTCTCTACTTCCCCAGGCAAATGTTCTGGGTGAAGAGGACACAAGGAGAGTGAAAGGGGAGAAAGATGGGGAAAGTGAACAATGCATACCAAAAGGGAGGAGAGGGAGAGAAAAGAAAGGAAAAGAAGGGGGACAGAAAGGAGGGAGGGAGGGAGGAATACTGGGGGGAAAAGAGAGAAAATCCAGATCAAAAGGGAATAACAGAATAAAATTAAATTAGTATCTTGTATTTACTCTATGCACCATTTTTCATCACACATGATCCTAACTAACTTTATGAGTGATGGGACTACAGTATAGCAGAAATGCTTCTGTGGGTTGCCAGTCCATGGCATCTGAGCAGCCAAAATGCAACAGAATTGCTCTAATTCTACATAGGAGCAAGAATTGAAGAGGTCACAGAATACAGAGGCTCTCTGCAGCCCCCTACCAGCTGTAGTACTATTGTATTTTGACTGTTTTTCAGTTCTGTGGGTTTTATGATGATTCAAAGTATTTTATGATTTATTTGTTTATTGTTCATGTTACCGCACGTAAAGGACCCTAAAAAGAGCAGAGCACACTTTGTACAGGCACTGTACAAATGTATAGTAAGAAAGTCCTTGCTTTAAAGCAGGGGTGGCCAACTCGTGGCACGTGAGCTGCATGAGGCTCTTCAAAGAAAAAATTATAGCACTCGTGGCTTGCGGCTCTTAAAGAGCAGCGTGTTTCTGTATGAAAGAGGCAGAGCCGGAGACTCGGTGTCCCGTGCAGACTTCAAAATGGCCACCTTGAAAGGGCAATGTTTGCTCTGCTCTTTAAAGGGCAAACTGTTTTTTTTATTCTCAACAACTTTTTTCCCTCAGCTCTTCGCACTGTATCCATCACTATTTTGGCTCTTTGTCTGTAATGGGTTGGCCACCCCTGCTCTAAAGAGTTTTCAGTCAAAATAAACAGCACAAAGGTTGGAAGAAAGGTATTACTAGTATCCCATTTTATAGCTGGGGACCCGAGAGGCTAAGTGACTTGCCTAAGGTCACATAGGAAGGAAGGCTTTTGGAGATGGGACAATGGACTAGACAGACCACAGGTCTGACCCAGTATAGTATTTCCTATGTTCTTAATTTCAACAGTGCAATTAGGAGACAAACTCAGTTCTCCTGTGTCTCAGGAGATAAAGTAATGTATTGGCACTAGTTTGAAATTGTTCCTTTTCTCACAAGTATTGAAAGACATTTCAAGCAACTTTCAATAAATACTCATTCCATCACACGTCATTATGTCTTTTGTTTATGCTACAAATTATGGCAAATCTATTTCATGTCCTTCCATCTGCAGTGCCAGCCTGATTCATGCCCAGATCCTTAAAGGCTGAAATCAGCAACAGTTAGACACCAAAATACCATTGAGTATCTGGAAGTTTTGTTACAAGACTGCAGGTTCAGATATAACAAGGAAGTAGCACATTGTGAAAGAAAACACGAGCTTAAATATCTTATCTGGGTAAATGTATATTATGATTACAAGGTCCAATGTCTCACAGAATACTAGGCCTAAAGGCAAAGGCCACACATAAAATCCCAAGAATTTCTTTGAGATATAGTTTATATTTCTTGCCAACATAAAGCATAATCCACTCACCACTGAAATCATAGGAGCAGGTTCAGGCCCAGTGTCTGCAGAATACCAGCTCTGAAAATTGTCACTGGTATGAGACTGAATAAAATAACCATCTTTTTAAATCCTCTAAACTGTAAAGTTAATGAGGCACAGGCTTCAGGTCTTGTATGTCTGCTCCATTCCTAAGTTTCAGAGCAGATGGACCCCATGAAATATATGGAGTATGTGGTTCTGGTGGTGTCTGGTCAGCTTTTTCTATATCTGGGCATTTCTTCCTTCATTCCAATAACCTAAAAAATCACACCCAAGAGTCTATGGCTACATCTAGACTGGCATGATTTTCCGGAAATGCTTTTAACGGAAAAGTTTTCCGTTAAAAACATTCTCAGAAAAGAGCGTCTAGATTGGCATGAATACTTTTCCGCAAAAGCACTTTTTGAGGAAAAGCGTCCGTGCCAATTTAGACGCGCTTTTCCGCAAAAAAAGCCCCGATCGCTATTTTCGCTATCTGGGCTTTTTTTGCAGAAAACAAATCTGAGCTGTCTACACTGGCCCTTTTGTGCAAAAGTTTTGCACAAAAGGACTTTTGCCTGAACGGGAGCAGCATAGTATTTCCACAAGAAGCACTGATTTCTTACAGTAGGAAGTCAGTGCTTTTGCAGAAATTCAAGCAGCCAGTGTAGACAGCTGGCAAGTTTTTCTGGAAAAGCGGCTGATTTTCCGGAAAAATTGGCCAGTCTAGACACAGCCAAAGTGAAAGGAATGTAAAGTTTGAATGGTTCTGAATTCAAAGAGGCAAACAAATCCTTAGATGGTGTAATTTGTCATAGCTCCATTCACTTCCACCTTCACACTGCCCCCTTGTGCACATATGCATGTACATAAAAGGGGTAAGTGAAAAATGAAGGGGCATAATTTTTAAATCTATTCAGACTATACAACCAGTGCAGTGCCATAGTCCAGATCTCTTTTCTACAACCTTAGATACACATATATGTATTTTCAATCTTATAAGCTTATACTCATTTCATTTTCTTAAAGATCCTGAATAACTTTTTAAAATAGTATATATATATATATATATGGAACTCAAGGAAAGATGACCTCACCTTTCATAAGTGATTAACATGAAAACATCTATATATTATAACATCTATTACAATCTACAAAAATATTATCCAAATATTTGACCATGTACAAAATTGGGGTTTTTTTTCAAAATAAAAAACATAATGAAATCAAATGAAACAATAATTAAAAAGAACTATTAGCAGTCTTCTTCTTCATGCTGCATATGGTGTGTACTGGAAAGCTGGAAGAATTAGCACATCTTGGGCAATCTTTGTTTTGAGCAGCATTAATAAACAGCCAGCATAATTCTTTCACATTAATATGCCACAAATACTTTTCTAAAAGATTGGCTAGCCAAGCCCAAAGAAGGAAGCAAGTTACACAGCATGAGATATCAACATTTAACCACTGTCTGTGAGTAGTGGCTGTGGTAGACCTATACCACCACAGGAGGAGCACTGAGGACATTGGTCCTAATCCTCAAAGGTAGTTAAGTGCCCAAATATCTTTGAGGCTCTAGGACCTTGTGACTCATACAAGCACAGTCTTCCCCACAGGACTTGTGCGTTTTGTGCCAGCCATTAGACTGAAACAGAATATGGTACTGTGAGGTGGAATATTCCTCTGCCACTTCTGCCTTTTTTGGCAAGTTTCTTTGCTGGGAGCACAGGGGTTGGTGGTTTGTGCTGCTCTTGAGCAGCTTTGTCAAATAAATTTGCAAATTTCCCTTCAGGACTTTCTGCATCTCCCAGGTAGAGTTTGACCCTGCATAGCTTTTCTGAGTCATACATATTAATCTCTCTTGTATTCATGTATATAGTTATGTGAAATGCCATATATACTACACATTCACTGTTCATTTGTCAGCAGAGCTTGGCTCTGTAGCAATTTAGAGAAGACAGATAACAATGAAATGAATGTAGCTGTGCATAAATCTCACTCCCCACACTTCCTGAGGTGCTATTCAGAGAGTCAAGCAGTAAACCAGGAAGTTAATTTAACAGTACACTGGTTGCCCTGGAGGATCTGCAATCTGAGATGGACATGGTATTCCTGAAAATCTATGAAAATCTGTGATGTATTGTGTCAGAATAGTTTACTGTGTACCTTTCATATTACTGCTTTAATTGGCTTTGTCTAGTTTACAGTGCAGTATACAACACTACAGGACGTTAGGCTTACTGGCCTGTAATTATTTAAAAAAAAATCAGTGTCATTATTTATCCTCCAGTCATCTGGTAGAGTGGCTGATTCAAGTTATAGATTATATATAACAGTGAATAGTTCTCAAATTTCATATTTGAGTTACTTCAGAACTCTTGGTGAATGCCATCTGATCATGGGGACTTATTACTGTTTAATTTATAATGTTGTTCCAAAACCTTCTCTGTTAACACCTCGCTTTGGCACAGCTACTTGATTCCGTCACTTAAAAAGAATGACTCAGGTGTGGCAATCTCCATCATAGACTCTGCTGTGAAGACCAATGCAAAGATATCCTTTAGTATCTCCGCACAGCCTTATCTTCCTTGATTGCTCCTTTAGCATACCAATTGTCTATGACCTCACTGACTGATTGGCAGGCTTTCTGTATGTATCAGAGGGGTAGCCGTGTTAGTCTGAATCTGCAAAAGGGACGAGGAGTCCTGTGGCACCTTATAGACTAAGGGTACATCTACACTACAGTGTTATTTTGAAATAGTTATTTCAAAATAAGATATTTTGAAATAATGAATCTACACACAAAATGCATTTTGAAATAGCATTTGGCTATTTTGAAATAGTGTGTCCACACTGAGTGGACGATGAATCACATTTAAGGCCAGCCGGAACCAGGTCTGGCAGGGCATCAGGTCAGGAGTTTGTGTGGCTGCTGCCTGAGGCTATCTGAGGCCTGTGCTTAAAGGAACCCCTTCTGGACAGCCGTTTCTCAGGTTTCCCTGCTTGCTTGCCTACCTCGATGAGGGACAGAAAAGCATTTTGTCTCTGCGTGCTCTGGTTGCCCTCACTTGAGACACCACAGCACTCTGCAACATGGAGCCAGAGCTGCCCCTGGGCACTCCAGTGTTTTTCTTCAATGTTTTTGCTGAGAACCTGGCTGCACTTTCTGCAGGCTGCCATCCAGGAGGTCTATCGGGGGTGGGTGGTTGTCAGTATCCAGGAGGCCCTGCGGGAGAACTTCCACCCTGAGGAGCACTAAGAGCCTCCCTGGTCTGCCCCACTGGGGGCTTTTGCCTCATTCCTCCCTCACGTCCTTCCACTTACCCCTCTAATCGCCCTTCCTGTTGTCAAATAAAATACATGTATTTTCATGAACACAAACTCTCTTTACTTAACAAAACTGGAGTGGGGGTGAAACTCTGGTGAGACTGGGGAAAGGAGGAGGGAGAGAGGAGGAGAGAGGGTGGGAGAGGGGAGGGGGAAACCTGGGAGGAGGGAGCTGGAAGAGGGGAAGCAAGAGGAAGAAGGGGGAAGGGAAGCTCAGGGCTCAGGGTTGGGGGTCTTTCTGGACCAATTTGATTTTCATGATAACCTGCTCCTGGGTTCCCATGTGGCCTCGCAGCTATCCTGACATAGACAGCCACGTTCCCCTGTCTAGTGCAGAGATCATGGACGTTGGGGGCATCCCCCCCAAACCTGAATAAGGTCCATGACCTCTACCCTGGACCAGGAAGGCACTGCCTTTTCCAGACCCTGGCAGGCTCCTGGGAGCTGGTAGACTGCACCTGGGGAGCGGTGGAGGGCTGGCTGCCAGTGGCTTGCTGACTCATGTTTTGGGGCCACTGGGTCAGGGGCAGTGACTGCTGGCTCTGGGCTGGCAGGCTTGGAGCTGTCACAGGCCCTTTGGCCAGAGTCAACCCCTTTAAGGGCTCCAGGGTGGAGGGGAGGGAGAGGAATGTTCTTGGTTGAAGCTGGAGTGGCCACCTGGGAAGGCTGGAGGCCCCCTATTTTGAAATAAGTGTCTACACAACACTTATTTAGAAATAGCAATTTTGAAATTGTCATTCCTTGTGGAATAAGGTTTACCAATTTTGAAATAAGCCCTCCGCTATTTTGATTTAATTTCGAAATAGCGGTTGGCTTGTGTAGATGCTAGGAAAGTTATTTCCAAATAACAACTGTTATTTGGAAATAACTTTGATGTGTAGACATACTCTAACAGATTAGTCTGAGAAGTGGGTTTTTGCCTATGAAAGCTTATGCTCCAATAAATCTGTTAGGCTACATCTACACTGGCACCCTTTTCCGGAAATGCTTAAAATGGAACAGTTTTCCGTTATAAGTATTTCCGGAAAAAGCGCGTCTACATTGGCAGGATGCTTTTCCGGAAAAGCAAGCGGCCAGTGTAGACAGCTGGCAAGTTATTCCGGAAAAGTGGCTGCTTTTCCGGAATAAGTGGCCCAGTGTAGACACAGCCAAAGTCTATAAAGTGCCACAGGACTCCTTGTCATTTCTGTATGTAGTATACTTTCAAAAAAACTCTTAATTTTTCTTTCTTTTGTTAGTTGCTCCTCAAATTCTTTTTTTGGCTTGCCTACTTATACTTTTACACATGACTTACCAAAGTTTATGCTCCTTTCTTGTTTCCTCAGATTGACTGCTTTCTTAAAATGAATGTCATTCTAAGTGGGTAGGTGTTTTGGGAAGGAGGAAATGAAAATTGGCAAGCCAGAAATTGGCTGGCAGTGAAACCAATTCTAAGTCAGAAGTTTGTCCCGGGTTGTCTTACCATCACTGAATAAATAGATGGAATAAATAGATCTTTTGCCTTCTCTTCTTTCATTCATCCAGCCTCACCTTTTTCAGGGGCTCTTCTACTGTGCCAGGTTCCTCTGGTTGTAAATTGTACTAAATTTCACAGCTTCCATGCCTACCACAGGAGCTGCTGGCACTCAGTCCTGATAATGATCAGACTACCCCAAAGTACATGGAATTAGATTGCATGGGTTTAGGATAGTGGTATACAACCCGTGAGTCATGACCCCCAAAAGAGTTGGTGATGTTTTCCCGGAGGGGTCGCGGTGCTTAGATCCAGCCAGCCAGTGGTTGGGCCCAGCAGTTGGTGGCCCCCGCGATGTCTAGATCTGGCCGGCCAGGGGCTGGGCCCGGCAATTGGCGGCCCCTGTGGCACGGGAGTCGCAGATCAAAAATGGTTGCGCATCACTGGTTTAGGAGCCTGATTCTGTCATCATGATCTAAAGATGTTGGCCTTAAGACCCAGCTTCTCCACCAGTTACCTTTACCTTCCTCCATGGGTAGTTCCGTTGACTTCCAAGAATATACAAGAACTGTTTGGCCAATATATATGTGTATACATTAGGTTATCACTGTTGTAATATGTATTCTTTGGTCAATCAGTTGCATGGTGCACCATTCATGGTTAAATAACAGCTTGTGGTTTTTATTTTCCTGCATCTTTAATAAACATACAAGGTTTGTATCTCAAACTGTAGATAGTGGGGGAATGAAGTTATATCCACATCCAAATAGTGATAATTTCTCATTCTCTCCCCCAGTTATCAATGATATTTCCTCCCTGCAAATAGTGATGGTATGGCCATGGTACCACAAACAGTGATGGTACCTCCTACTCTCACCCCACTTTGTGTTTGTATGCCCACCCCACAGAGGGTGACAACAGACCCTCCTTTTCACCAGCTACTGCAGGGGTGGGGAACCTTTTTGGGGTTGGGGACTGCTGACCCACAGAAAAATCAGTAGAGGTCCTCACACAAAACACCCTCACTGGCGTGGTGCCCAGCTGAGAAGAAAGCCACTCCCCACATTCCCCTTGCACACCAGAGCCTAGGGGGGCCCAGCCTAGTATATTTTGTGTGCTCCAGCACCATGGTGGGGCAGCAAGGAGGCTACCGTGCCAGCACAGGCTCCTCAGTTCAGGGGGGGTACTGAGCCTTGGGGGATGGATCCAGGCAAGTGAGGGGCCACATCCAGCCCCCAGGCCTGAGGTTCCTCACCACTGAACTAGTACGTGTGTGCCCTCCCCCAGATAGTAATGATATATCCTCTGCTCTCCTTTTCCCAATGATTAATGGCGTGCCCATCCCTTCCACAGAGCGTGGGCCTGCCCACCCCCCAATTAGTGATGGCATACCCTCCTCTTCCCCCAGAAATGATGGTATGCTCCCCCTGATGTCAGTCCTCTCTCTCCAGTTAGTGATGACGTGCAACCTTCCCTCAATAGTGATGGTATGTCCCCGCACCCGCACATAGTGATGAGGTGGCCCAAATGATGCCTCCTCAAATAGTGATGGTGTGCCTTCTCCCTCCAATTCGTGATATTGTACCTCCCACCAATTAGTCTCTCTTCCCCCAGATACTGATGGTGTACCCCCACGATGCTAGGCTCATCTTTCAATTAGTGAGGATGGTATGCCCCTTCACCAGCTCCCCCACAGTTAGGGATGGTATCTCCCCTTCCCCAAATAGTGATATGTTTAACCGTTTTTGAGCAATTTTCCTTTGCCAGGTGGCAGCAGTGAGGAGGGGCAAAGGAGGGTACCGGTGATGGCCAGCCGCCTCCAACTCTCCCTCCTCTCCCCAGTTCCAGCACTGACAACCCTATCAAGAAGGAATTAGGCTTTTGCGATGTGGACGAGCTAACGTGTAGTAACAGCCCTAGCTCAGCCAGCAGCCAGCCCACCTCGGAAAGACTTACTGACAAGAAGTTTTAAGCCAATAATGGCTTCCCACGCATTTGTCAGGGGTGGCAAAACCTTGACACTGTAATCCGTATCAGTGGTCTCCCCCCCCACACACACACACTTTTACATGGTTTACACAGTACACCCATTGCACATCGTGAGAGGCATTGAAATAGCTAGAGCTGCGGATGCATTAGGATTTTCCAGGCCCTTGCAAATGAATCTTCCCATGGAAGGGAAGTGTCTGAAGAAGCTAGGGAAAGCTCATGATGTAAATTGCTCGTTTGTAGTTCTTGCTGGGTTATTTTCCGGCGTGTTACCTGTAACTTGCATCGCTCCTGTGAAAGTGTTTTTATCTGCTCTCTGGTACTGTATGAAGACCGCATACCCAGGCTCGCTTTCAGAAAACAAACATAGGAAGCAGGCTTGGCACTGAAAAGAGGAGTGTAAAGCAGTAGGATTAAAGGTCTGTGATCGTTTCAAGCTCTCACAAAACCGGACTGAAGGATGCTATTTTGCTGCAGTCTGGGTTTTTCCAGCCCACAGTGGCACAACAAACCATTTCAACATTTCAGCACAAAACTGATTCCATTGTTGGGCTGCACATTAAAAAGTGTTATTCGCTTTGAAGTTTTTGTCTAATGGCTCTAAACTGAAAGAAAATGTTTTCCTATTACTTAATTCAATCATAGCGAAGAGGCTTGGTAAAAAGCCCACGGATTTTGCCCAAAGTGTGACAGAGTTCTCTTTGTGTTTGCTTATCCTCTGCTGTCACACACTTTAATTCGCCTCTCTTTATCTGGCATTCAAAACTTTCTTCAATGACATTCAATAAGGTCTAGCGGCTGGAAAAAAAACTGGTTATTTTTTGGATATGCTTTCCCAGTAGCTTTGGGCTTGGTGTGCATTCAGGGACTGTTAACCCTTTGCTTCCCTGTGGCTGGGAGCCCCGGGGTCCAGCCTTCGGGCAGCAGGAATCTCTTAGCCTGAGGCTAGAAATCTATATCCCCTCGAAGGCTAGTCATTTCCCAACAGGAAGCTTTTACCTCTTCCCGGGCTCAAATTCAAGAAAAACATCTGCATAAAAAATATCTCTAAAAAAAATTAAAGCTCCCGCGGGAAAAGATACACTAAGAATCTGGGAATCTTCAGCGAGCTTAGACTTCTATTTTTACTGTCATTCTTTTGTATACTTGGTTTTTAAAATTGAAAAAAAATGCAAATACATTTCTAGGCTCAGACGGCCAAACTTGTCTTGGGCAAAACTTGTCTGTGGGAAATGTGAATAGGGCGTACAAGCCAGAAACACAGAGTTGCATTGTTTCCCGGCATTTTAGTCTATGCTTTCTTTCCTGTTAAAATAATAAATCCGCTGGGTGTTTTTAGACGGCAGGTTATGTTATGATCTATCAACACATTTTCTTCACATTTGAAAATGGGATTTACAGCTCCAAGATCGATTAAGTGATACGGGTTTGAAGAAAGATATGTTTGTATAAACGCTTTTTATTTACATGCATTCCTTACCAACCTACACATTAAACAACACCAACCATCTAATAGTGAACATCACCAACAAAAGCATTTCCCTGCTTTATACACCGACACAATTCAACGCCTCGCTCAGGTACTGAATTGTTGAATGGTGTATGTGTGTGTGAGAGAGAAAGAGGGTGTATAGACATTAGATCTAGCTCGCGTTCTTTGCTTTAAAGATCCTTTTCCTTAACATATAAAGAAACCGCATCTTTTATTTATGCTAATTTTCACTGTATGGGAGGGGAAAGCGAATTCTTAAACCTGCTCTGAAGCCGAACTATTTCAAAGCCTGTTTAATCAGTGCACGGCATTTAAAGTTGTTTAACTATTGTGTAGCCAGAAAGACAGGACTAACCCGCATCGCAGCCTATTACAATTGAAGTGGTTTAAAATGAAAAAAGCAACCCTACTCTCGCTTGAACAGGCACGTACGTGTGTTTGTTTATTTACTCGAATTATACAGAATTGTAAGATCCACCAATCTACAACCCGAGGCAGGCGGGAATACAGAACTGCAGCATGCACAAAGCGTGCGTGTGCACTTTGCACGTCTTGCCTGTGCATCCGAGATGCTTCTCTGTCGGCAGACAGGCGACAGCGCTGCTGCTTTCCCGCGGTGAATTGCAACAGGTGAAGAATACGGAGCACTCGCTTCATGTCCACGCGCCAGACAGACACGCAGTTTAGACAGCTGGATGCATACGGTTTGCCTCGCCCTGTTGCCAGGAATGGCAGGAGAAGCGGGTGCAAAACCGAAGGATCGGGCTCCTGCTAAGGCACAAAGAGAAGGGCTGGAGCTAGTGGGCGAGTTGTGGAAAAGCGCAGCAGAAGAGGGGGAGAAGAGGAGGAAGTTGCAGGGGCGCTTGCGAGACCTGGGGGGGGGGGGCGGGCGGGAGGCGATCGAAGCTGCCGCCCGGGTGGGAAGGCAACCGGGGGGTGGCCGGCTATCGAGGGAAGGGGCAGTGAGATGAAATAGCTGCTGCAGAAGGCAAAAGCAGCTCGGGGGGGGGGGGGACGCAAGAGCGCGAGGCAGGACTCTGGAGCGGCTGGCGAGTGAGCCAATAACCCCGCCAAAGGGAGCGGAGGGGAGCGGCCGCCCGGCCCGCGCGGCGTGGGTGGGGCTGACAAGAATGGAGTACATTATGCAGTTCATTTAGTTAACAAGGGAAATAATGAGGAAGCGTGCAGCGTGAATGCCAAGAGACCAGGCACAAAAAGCCTATTGAGAGCCCCGGCCGCTCCTGGCGTCGCCATCACATGGCAGGGGCCCTATTTAAGCGGCGCGCCCGGCGCCTTTCAGCACCACTGGGGCTGGCCAGCACCCCGAGGCACGGCGCCGGGCCGGCAGCGCAGGGAGATGCCGCGCTCCTTCCTGGTGGACTCGCTGGTGCTGCGGGAGGCGAGCGAGAAGAAGGGCGAGAGCAGCCCGCCGCCGCCCCTCTTCCCTTACGCCGTGCACCCCTCGCACCCGCTGCACGGGCTGCCCCCCGGCGCCTGCCACTCGCGCAAGGCCGGGCTGCTGTGCGTCTGCCCGCTGTGCGCCGCCGCCTCGCCGCTGCACCCGCCGCCGCCCGGCCTGCCGCTGCTCAAGGCCTCCTTCCCGCCCTTCGGCTCGCAGTACTGCCACGCGCCCCTGGCCCGCCAGCACTCGGCCTCCGCCGCCGTCAGCCTCAGCCACGCGCCGGCCCTCTACCAGGGCGCCTACCCCCTGCCCGACCCCCGCCAGTTCCACTGCATCTCCGTGGGTAAGTGCCCGCTCCTGCCCTGCCCGACGCCCCGTGCGCCCCCCAGGCTGGGTAACCAGGGCCAGAGGCCGGCTGCTGCTGGCCCGAAGGGGAGCGAAGTGTGCCCTGGGTGCAATGGGGGAGGGGGGAAGCTGCAGCCTCTGCCGGGCCCAGCCTGGGCAGTGATGCGCAAGGGGGCGTGTGGCACTGCAGCGCAGGCCAGATCCAGCCCGTGCCGGGCCGTCTAACATCCGTGGCATGGGGTGATTGGCGGGGCATGCCACCCGCCGCCCAGACGCAGCCCTGCAATCGTGCGCCCTGTGGCGCTCGTAGGGGCAACCGCTGGCTGCGAGGCTTGGGGATCTGGGAGCTTCCGTCCTGGGGGGATGTGGGGAGGTTTCCCGGACGCCAAAATGCGCCTCTAGGACAGGTGTGGGCGCAGCCGGTTTAGCGCCACTGAGTCTCACTGCCCGCTTTCCTCTCCAGACAGCACCTCCAGCCAGCTGCCCAGCAGCAAGCGGATGCGCACCGCCTTCACCAGCACGCAGCTCCTGGAACTGGAGAGAGAGTTCGCCTCCAACATGTACCTCTCCCGGCTCCGGCGCATCGAGATAGCCACCTACCTGAACCTCTCCGAGAAGCAAGTGAAGATCTGGTTCCAGAACCGCCGCGTCAAGCACAAGAAAGAAGGCAAGAGCAGCTCCCACCGAGGAGGGGGCTCTGCCCACAGCTGCAAATGCTCCTCTCTGGCCACCACAAAGTGCTCGGAAGACGACGAGGACTTGCCCATGTCTCCGTCCTCCTCAGGGAAAGACGATAGAGACCTCACAGTCACGCCCTAACACAGCCCCCAGAGACTAACCCCTGAGAGCAGAAGGGGATCTGGCCCTGGCCCGTGCCAAAACGCTGTGGAAGGATTTTATACTGTTTTGTATATTTAATGTAATTTACAAAGGACTTTCGGGCCTTTTTAGAAACCTTGTGAATGCCGCTATATCGATGGTTCCCTTGTAAATAAACTGTCCGTGTGAGCCTAAATGTTGCCAACTGTTGCTATTTGACGTGTGGAGAGGGGTTTTTTGTTTTGTCAGCAGGCAAAACGCTTCCCTCGCCCCACCTCAGTGTTGTGAATTGTGATTCATTGTATCTGATAAACAGCGAATGTCCAGAGCAATCTCTTTTTCAGCGCGGGGGGAGGGACGAGTTCTGTAATTTGTATCAGTGGTCTACAGCCATTCCGCCTTATTATCTCCCAGCCTTTCGTCCCTCTCCAAAGCTAACGCGGGGCCACGCACAGGATCGCTGCGGTGATCTCCAGAGGCAGGTCATGAAGCGTGAACTGGGGTTTGGCGATTTGGTTCCTTTGGTTTTGAAGGAGAGAGACTGGGGGGGAGAGGGGTTGGCTTTGTTTGTAAGGTTTGCTTGATGGCGTTTCTTTCAGGCCCATAGCTATGTGATTGTACGGTTTCTGTAATACCTGAAGATATTTATTTATTTATTTATGTAAAAAAATAATAAATTTTTTGCATAAAGACATTACGTGATGCCTTTGTTTTTGTTTTTTTAAAGCCGCGAGCTATGTAACCTACAGATCTCCATAGCGTGCTTGTGCGTTACGTATATTCGATTGAGCTGGGTACACGGAGGAACACCGGTATATATATATGTGTTAGGTGGTAGGTTTACCTGCATGATTGCCTCCCTCCCCCTAAACATATTTTTGTCCAACATATAATTATTAGAACATATAAGGATCACTTAAAGCATATTTTTATGACATGTGCATCTCTTCTTAGACCAGTGAGCGATTGTCCTGCTGGAATTTAGCGCATGTGATGCTTCTTTGATGACACACAGTGAGAAATATTGACATTCATTCCTCAGAGCAATTTTTAAAAACAAAAGATGCCTGTAATCCTGATCCCTGGGAATAGCGCTTTCGGCTTGATGCCATACTTATTAGAAGATTGATATTTTGCTGGAAAGCTCTGTCCCCCGGTATCCAGGCGTTCCCCTCCTCTCTCCATTGATCTGTACTTACTGGCCAGGAAAGTTGTGAATCTTTGCCCGTCATCCCAATAAGGAACATGGGAGTTACATTTACTAGTAGCAAATAATTAACACATTTTAAATGGCATTTCCCCCATTAATAACTTGAAAGAGGAAAATGCAACGCCTGGCCCGTGATTTAATTCTCCAAATCACTTCTCCATTGAGTCTGGTTTTATTCTAGATGAGATAGACCTGTACAGAGCTCTCCATTCTCCCCCTGCACAGCCAGCCATGGAGGGCCACCCATGCGCTTCCTGGCTGCGAGCGCTCTAGGTGCCCAGGAATTCCTACAGTGCCGCAGAATGCCAGCTGAGAAAGGGGCAGTGAGCCTCTTGGTTGGATGGTACGGCGGTTCTTTGAGCGCTGATCTCAGACCACTGCATGACCCTACCAGCAACATTTGATCCGCTTGTTAGAACCAACGATCCCCCATGCCACAGATGATTACCCCTAGTTAGTTTGGCACCTTCCCAAATCGGAGCAGGGTTGGGATCTGGGCGCGGAAAACGCAGTGAACTGGTCACTTTGGTAAGGTTTCCTACAGAAAGTAACTCGGGACTATACCGAGCCGTCAGGTTTTTAAGCAGAATTCCCCAGTACGCACAAAGGGGAGTTCTGCTTTAAAAGTGATGACGGGATCTGTTCCCTCGATCCGGTTCAGTATCCCCTAAACGTCTGCGCTCCAGTCCTTGGCTTTGAACGCTTTTCACCCTCACTCTCTGCGACTTTTAGGCTGCCTCCCTGCACAACAGGCTTTAGAAAAGAAGCCTGCCTCAGACAGCCTTTGCCAAAGGCACCTCACACTGAGCCCATATCTAGTGTCCCAAACGCCCAGGCAAAACATTTGCCAGGAGTCATTACGAAGCTACCCAACACATGGGATTTGTGTTACAATCAAGGGGAGCGGGATGTTTCTGGCTTTAAAATCGTTGATGTCGTTTGGCCGGTGAACGAAAGCTGATGCGCAAATAACGGATGGATGTTTTGAGTCATCTGGCCATACCATCTATTATCCTGTGTCTATTTAACTGACAATCTATCCACAGCTGTATTTTTGTATTTTGTATCTCACAATTTAAAAACAAATCAAGAATTCATCTGGTTGAAGGGTTAGGGTACAACATACAAATAACAGAATTAGACTGGTAATGGTTTTCTTCAGAAATAAAAAAGGGTTCTGGCCTGCAGTCCTAATGCAATCTGGATTTTAAAATGAATTAATCTGGACTAAGGATTATGTGCAATGTTTTAGTAGTGTATGTATATGTTGTGTGGGCCATACTATAAGTGCGCCTGGGGTTTAATAGAGAGGCAGACGGAGAAAGCTCAGCTCCTCCGAGGTTATGATGAGCATTGAATGTAACGTGTGGCATTTTTGCTTCTGTACTGTTCACAGGGCTACACAGGGGGGCTTTTAAAACTCACTCCTGGCTTTGGTGTATTACAGATCAAGCACTTGTATCGTGGCACCCAGATCGCTGCATTCCTGGGGGAAAGGATGATGATGTATTAGGCTGAAGGAACAAAGCGCCTCTGAGTGTTGGAAAAGTTATTTTCTCAGATGCTTTTAGCTTGGTCTCCCTTCGAGAAATGAGTCAGACATTGTCACACTCTCGCGGATCCTTTCTGTTGCAAATAAAGGCCAGCTGAGGGGATGCGATTGTGAGAAATAAATAAATCGCACCCGTAGATAGTCTGAAGATGAGTTAAAATGCAGCAGAAAGACGCTCCGGCTCATCTAGCGAGGGAGCTGTCAGTCTCCAATCTCTCAGGGTAGCCGTATTTCTTCACAGCGGCAACAAATTGTTCCGGTTGCTATTTTTATTACCACCGTTAATTCCTGCTCTGACGAAAAGGAAACCCCGGCATGGCTTCTGCACTGATCCTCTCAGTCCAGCTGTAGTTAAAAAATCTGGAAGGTGGAACCATAAAGTCCCATTAGAGAGACCACAAGGTGGGGACCTCAGATGAAATTTCGAGGCAGCAAGTTTATTCGTATGTAACCATCCTGTCTCCCTTTCCACAACACTCTGTTATTTACACCTCACCCAGTAGCGAGACGCGTGCTAAACCCCCAAGAGATAGGTGGCTAGTTTATACCCACCAAGGTTTTAGCCCTTGGGGGGGGGGGGGGGGGCGCGGAAGGGCGGTCTAATCGATATCGTGTGACTTCAGAAACGCAATGGATTCCAGGGAAACTTTTCTTCGCCAGGCCGATCGTACCATCAGCACACGGCGAGGAGTCCTGCCTTTACATCCCCACTCCAGCGCTTACACCTTTCCTGCCCAATGGAAAGCCAGGACATGTGCGCACCATAACCGAGGACACGCAGAGCTTTCTTCTGGGGTCTGGAGAGCAGGGGGGATTCGAACCCAACTCCCTACCCCGCGCCTTAGCGTAGCCCAGTCCCGCCTGCCAGGACTGAGCGGTGAGAGCAGAAGGTTTGGGGCGGCGCAGTCCCTGGGCCTGAATGCAAATGTTCGGCCCAATATCCGAGTCCCCCTTTCGTCGTTTCTCTAGGATATCCGAAGAGATCAGACAGAAGCTTCCCGGCTTGAGCACCCCTCGTATGCACCCGTAAGGGGACCAAATCCTGGTTCCAGGGGGGCGCGGGAGACCAGGATTGGGAGCACAGGACCACGCGTGGCTGTCAGTTTGTGGGTGCTCCGGCTGCTCCAGGGAACGCAGTCTTTTACAGCTCCAAACCCAGAGCCCCGATGGTGCTACTTCGCTCCGGGGGTTTTGGGAACAGGGCTCGGGGATCTCTCCCGTTGGCACCAGCTGGGGCGCATTGCAGTGACCCTCCGAGGCTTGGAAAGCGCTAATAGTCCCCAGCCTGAATCCAGACGCAGTTACCACCTGCCTCGCTGCTGCGCCTCGCTGTTCCGCAGTGGCTCCGAAGGAAGGGCAGAGGGAGCCCCCTCAAGAGAGAAGTGGCCGAACAAAAGCAGATGCGCTTAGCAGAACACTCAGGTTCACATTCTACCCTCGGACGCACCCGCAAGCAAGGGGGAGACGCACTATTTGGATTCGCTCTGCCCGGATCATCCAGATACAAATTTCAACCTAGCTGCGTAAACTGCTTCGCTTAAACCAGTTCGGTTGAACTTGTCTGCGCAACCCCCTGTGTGGACACATTCTGACTTCATGTTGTGACTTATCCTGGTTTAGCTTGAACCAGTTCCTAATCGACTTAAACCAGACTGAAAGAAGCAGGATTGAAACTGCCATAACATGCCAGGCGGCCTTTTTCAGTAAAGAAAATCATTTGGAAATCACATTTTAAATTAAATTGGTGCCACGCCCCAAGTATCAAAGCCCTGAATCAGGTGTATGCTGAGCCAGTTTGTTGAATGTACTACATTTTGGATCCTTACTGCTGGTGGGACATTTTAGGGTCTTGAGCATAGTCTGAGGTGCAAGCAGTAGAGAGCTGCCCAAGTAACTGACATTTTATACTTTTAACAAACTGGACTTGAGACCCAAGTTTCAAATGCAGTGCTCAGGGACATCTCGTGGATTTGTGACATTTACTGAAGGACATACAATAGCCAATAAAATAACTGCACTGCTTTGTAGCATATTCTGATTTGCAAATATAATACTGATAACCATCTTTATTTTGATATTAAGAGCTGCAAAATGTCAGAAATCGCCATATCTGAATGCTACTATTTTACTTAAGACATACATAAAGTAAATGATTATTATGATTGTGGCATAGTGGGGGTGCTGTCTGCTCTGTGACCCCGGGGCCCCCTGTGCTGTGATGGGAGATTCTCATTGACTCTTCCAAATGTGTATTAACGCAGACACCCAGACTCAGCCTCCCAGGGAGGGAGACAAAGGAAGGAGGGCGGAGACCAGCACCTGGCTGGGGGGCAGAGCTGGAAGAGAGTTTTAGTTTCTGTCTGGAATCATGGAGAAAGCAGCCTAAGCAAGGGGCTGGGATTTAAGGGCCCAGTCTCCCCCATCTCAAGGGGAGCTGAGGCGTCCTAGGCCTGGCCCTGTAACCGGATTACATCTTTGCTGTGCTGTATCCTGGAGAAGCAATAAACTCCCTCTATTCTACTGGCTGGTGGAGTCTGTTCGTGCCACTACTGGGGTGCAGGAGGCGGGGGAACCCCGACGTGCCACCACAATAATCATTCATATTAACAGTATTATGAGTTGTATTAGCTTTCTATCTAGGAGTCCTAGTTATGCAGGAGCACACCGTTGTGGGAGGTCCTGAAAAACCGGGGCAAAAAGACAGTTTCTGCCCTTGGGAAAAATACACATTTAACATGGTACCAAAACAAAGAACAAATAGGTTTCCTTCATTTCACTTTTCAGACTCAGCGTTAACAGGAGCAAATCAAAATGAAAATCTTACAATGTATTTTAGAGATGTGCATTTGTCTTCTGTCTGTGAGTCCATTTGTTCAAGAACACCTCCAAAAGGTAAGAGCTAGGACCATCAAATTTGGTATACTGCTTCCTCTTATCGTAACTTACAGCAAGGTCAGGGTTTGGTTGTGCCCTGACAAAGAGATGTGTCTGGAATGCAACTGTTTTTCATAAAATGGAAAGGCAGGGGACTGCTATGAGGGACAGTTATACTACAGAATGACCACAGGGGAGCCAGAGATGGGGACTGGGACAGCTAAAACGTCAAGGCTAGGACTTTAACAGGGTTTAAAAAAGAGAGATAGCCATTGATGGACCTAACCTCCATGAATCTATTAGCCAGGATGGGTAGGAATGGTGTCCCTAGCTTCAGTTTCTCTGGAGATGGGTGACAGGGGAGGGATCACATGAGGATTACCTGTTGTGTTCCCTCCCTCTGGGGCATCTGGTATTGGCCATTGTCGGCAGACAGGATACTGGGCTGGATGGACTGTTGGTCTGACCCAATATGTCTATTCTTATGTTCATTGGACTGGCAGGGACATGGGGGGAGAAAAGTACTGCTATCTGATGAGGTATCCCAGAAAAGCTCTGCTGTGTCCAAGGAATGAGTCTGCAATTTTTGGAAAAGCAGATGCATTTTTTGGCATCTCTGTAAACCTCTTTCTATGAGGAAGAAGGGATGTTTCAAAAGAGGGGTTTCCCCCCAAAATTTGGCCCCGTGTAGATGGGCCGAATGTCGGAAAAAGCATCTTTCAGAAGAAAAGACGAAAAAGATACGCAAATTGTGGTTTACAATTTGCGTATCTTTTCCTGACTTTTCCCTGCAGTGTAGCCACTGCCTCTGTGTCTATCTGTCCCCCAACTGGGGGGTATGTACCCCTTCCGGGGTTGTGCTCACTGTAGTTGCAGCAGCCATGGGAAGGCACTTCTCACCTGGCCCCCAGCTGTTGCAGTGAGAGAAGAATGGGCTTGTTTTCTCTGTCTAGGGCAGCCTGCATCCTGAACCCCCCATCCTCCTAGTAGTTTGTAAAAGGAACTATGTGACATACTGATCAATGGTCTGCTACATTGTATTTGTGGGCTGGCTGTGTATACCTTGCTGACCAAATTATGTTCTCCGGTAACTATGTTCAACTCCACTAAGATCAATAAAGTTTTGAGAAGCTGAAGTTCTGGAAGAAGGTTCAAGGCTATAATAATATACTTAGGAAAGAGGAGAAATGAAAAGAAAGAGGAAAATGTAGGAATTCAAGCAACAAATTAGAAAATACACTAGCGATGATCATCATAATCATGTCTAAAATTCATAATTATTAATGAATCATCATCATCAAAGAACTTATAATGTTGGCAGCATTGTACAAACATAAAAGGAAGGATAGTCCCAGATAAAAGCTCTCACAATTTAAAAACAAATCAAGAATTCATCTGGTTGAAGGTTAGGGTACAACATACAAATAACAGAATTAGACTGGTAATTGACCACATTTTGATTCAATATGGATAATTCAATGGCTTTCTTATTTCTATGGAACATTCCAATTAACCTTCATCGGTGCTGATATTAGCTAGCTTGTTATTTGTGTCTATTATTAGTGGGCTAATTTCTTGTAGGCATCACAGTTTAGCAAACTGTCGACTTTCTATGAAACTGGGCAACAACTATATCCAGCGTTTTTTCTCATACCATTGGATATTGCTTAGAAAAAAAATTGAAAGAAGAGAGAAAGCGGCAGCACCTGCTTTGGGAGACACAGGTACCTGTGCTGGGAGGAGTAAGCAGAATCCTTACAGGGAATGTCTACACACTGTAATGTAAGCCCAGGGTTAGTAGGATTTGAGTCAGCTGACCTGTGTTAAGAGCTCCAGGTTTGAGCATGGACACTGATTCTTAACCCTGTGTCAAGAATTTTCTAAGATGGGAGAGAACCTGGGGATCTAGCGTCCATACTGCAGCACTCAGACCCCAGCCAAGCCAACCATATCCCACTAGCATCCTTTCTAAATGTGGCTGCTGTAGCCTTTTGGCCATGGTACACCATGGCAAAACTTTACTGCCCATCCTGCTTGTTATCAGGGGTCTGAAAAACCTGACAAACAACATGGAGAAGCCAGACCCCTTTTCAAGAAGGTCTCTCATGTGTGCTCTCACACCTGTGTTAGGAAATGGACAGAGCTTCCATGAGGTATTGGTGGACATTACAGTGGCATTTTTTGGCCCACCAAAGTTACCTGACAGAGAGGGTGAGCAGGAGAAGGCAGAGGAAGAAGAGTATCCTGGTCTGGCAGACTGACACTGCCTGACGCTGCTCAGTACACTTAACGCTACATCTACACTGGCAGGTTCTTGTGCAAGAACGCTTTTGCAGAAGAGTTCTTCTGCAAAAACTCTTCCAGAAGAGAGCGTCTACACTGGCATGTGCTTTTGCGCAAGAGATGTGCTTTTGTGCAAGAGCATCTGTGCCAGAGTAGACGCTCTCTTGCACAAGAAAGCTCCGATGGCCATTTTAACCATAGGGCTTTCTTGTGCAAGAAATTCATGTTGCCTGTCTGCACTGGCCTGTTGCGCAAGAACAGTTGCGCAAGAGGGCTTATTCCTGAGCGGGAGCATCATAGTTCTTGTGCAAGAAGCCCTGATTTCATACATTAGAACGTCAGTGTTCTTGCGCAAGAACTCATGGTCAGTGTAGACAAGCAGCAAGTTTTTGCTCAAAAGCAGCTGCTTTTGCACAACCTTGCACCAGTGTAGACACAGCTGGGCTACACTGGCCACGAGTTCTGACGTTCTAATGTATGAAATCAGTGCTTCTTGCACAAAAACTCTGATACTCCCGCTCAGGAATAAGCCCTCTTGTGCAACCTCTCCCCCCACGGCAGTCACTCTCTCCCAGAGACTATACCTTCTCTCCCCACCCCTTCTGCCCCCAAACTCTTGCCAGAGCCTATCCCATCACTGCCTCCTGCACCCAAACTCTCTGAGCACTCTGCTGTCAGCACCCAAATTCCATCCCAGAGCCTGCATGCTGCACCCCTCCTGCACCTCTGTCACCTACCCCATCCCAAAGCTTGTGCCCCAGACCCCCTCCTGCACCCAAACTCCCTTCTAGAGCCTGCATCCCCCCTGCACCTCAATACTCTGCCCCAGTCCAGAACCTGCACCCAACACCCAAACTCTGTTCCAGAGCCTTAGGTGGGTGAGGGGGAGGGAGTTTGTATGGGGGAGGGATGTGAGCTCTGGGCATTCTGGCCACCACCAACATTTCTGGAACTCTGACACCATGTAAAGCATGCCATGTGAGGCGTCAGGGGAAAGGTTTTGATCTGCTGAAAGTAATTTCTCCATCTAAATATGATCATCAACGCATATGGAATTATAATAATTGTGTTCTATAGCTGCCACTGAAACATGCTGTGGGCTTGAGAGGGGCCCAGATACTAGCTCTACAGAGATAGTGACAAAAGTAACCAACACCCACAGAACAGACCTCACCAGCCATTGTCCAGCAATGGTGCTACAATGCAATGGCTCACCTGCATGAGGATACACCAGGGGAGTTTCTTAACCTTGCCTGGGACTCAGGCTACATCTATACTACAGCAGAAAGTTGAGTTCAGCTACACAACTCCAGCTACATGAATAATGGAGCTGGAGTCCATGTACTTTAAATTGAGTTACCATAGGTTTTACACCATGGTGGAGTTGATGGAAGAAACTCTCCCATTGACTTCCCTTACTCTTCTCTTCTGGTGTTAAGTAACAGGGTTGAGAGCAGAGTAATCTGCAGTTGATTTGGCAGGTCTTCTTCACTAGACCCACTAAATTGACCACTAGTGGATCAATCTCAGAGCATCGATCTGGGCTGTAGTCTAGATGTAACCTCAGCAATGCCCCCAGACATATATTCTCCAAGCAAATGAACTAACAGTATAAAAACCAAACACAGGGGCCCACACTTCGGCTTTCTCCTTCACTCATCTATTCTGCAAGCAGCCAGGACCCTGAGAAGACTGAATATTACAACAGAGGGAATTGGCCCAGTTGAACTGCAATATCCGGTGTGGTAAGAAAACCAGCCTGATCTAGTTATTGCCCAGTCTACTAGGACTGAGCATTTAGATTGTGTGTTTATATTTTATTTCTTTTGGTTAATACTCTAACTTTTTGCCTATCACTTAGTACCACTTAGAATCTATCTTTTATAGTCTGTAAATTTGTTTTGCTGTTTATCTTTACCAGTGAGTTGCTTGAAGTGTTTGGCAAATTTGCTGAGGGGGTTTTAAAAGGCCACTTTCCATTAATGAAGTGGTGAATTACTTAACAAATTAATTGGTATATTCCTAAGGTACAGTGCTGGGAGCAGGGGTTGTCTTTCTCTGTGTGATTCATGGGTGGTTCATGCAATCTGGCTGGGTGTTGGGCTCCAGAAGCAGTAGTGCTGAGTGATAACAACACCTGAAGGCATTGCTGTCAGTCACTAGCAAGGCATTGAGAGACAGCACAGTCTGGAGAGGGATAAGGAAACACAGTGATCCCACAGTCCCAGATTACACCCCAGGGTGAGCAGGACAGGGGGGTGTTCAGTGCTCAGGGAGGAGTTGGAGATTTATTGCCATGTGGTGTAGTTAGGAAAGATATTATGATGTACTGAATGGAGGTGAGGAATGATTCACTATGGTTTCATATACAGAAGTTACTGACGTGTGAATAGCTGTACCTGTCTAGAGGAATTGTGGTTACTTACTCATTCCTAACTGTTCCTGATTCAAAGTGATGATTGCCTGTGGAGGTGTACTGATAGCAATACACTTTGCTGATGATTCATTTATGAAAATGTGTGAAAACAGTACATCAGTCACCCATTGCCAGGCAGGCCCGCTGCCTTTACTAACCCAAACATCAGTTATAAAATAACATTTCCAAAATCAGCAACAGCAGTTGAACAAATGCAAACATGACAGAACCCCCCACATCTGTAGGTCCCCACTCCACCCTCCATTTGCCTTTCCCTTCTCCTTTCCCGTCTTCCCGCACCCCACACACTTGGAGATGGGAGATGGGGATGGAAGCAACCATCCTGTCATCATGGAAGTGATTCCTCTGGGAATGGTCCATGGAGGTACATTGGGACAAGTTTGTACTGTACAGAAGTCAAGCTCTGGAGATTCAGCAGCCAGTAGAAGGTTAGGGGCCTGCAGTGGGATAATATTATCTCGTGGGGTATGTCTACACTACAGCGCTAATTCGAACTAACACGTCTAGAACTAAAAACTAGTTTGAATTAGCGTTTTGCTAATTTGAACTAGCAAGTCCACATTGAGTGGACTCTGAACAGGGCTTAAGGATGGCTGGAAGCAGTGCCGGCAGGGCATAAAAGGAGGACTTAGAGCATGAAGATGCTGTCTCAGGCTAGCCGAGGGCTGCGCTTAAAGGGACCCGACCCCCACCCCGGACACACAGTTCTAAGGGGTGCCCCGTTTGCAAAGAAGTTCTGGCTTGGAGTTCCCGGAGTACCCACACTGAGCACATCACATCACTCAGACATCAGCCCGGCTGCACTTGCCGCAGGCTGCCATCTGGGGAGAGAGGGCAATCGGGGGGCTGCAGGAGAGCTTCCACCCCCAGAAGCCCACAGAGCCAGCCCAGTCGTCCCCATCGGGGGCTCGTACCCCATTCCTCCCTCACCTCCTTCCACTTACCCTTCCCTAGCCCCCCTTCTTATTGATGTACAAAATAAAGATAACGTTTCTTCCAACATTGACTCTGTCTTTATTGAACAAAACTGGGGGAGACTGGGAAAAGGAGGTTGGAGAGGGGAAGAGAAAGGCTGGGAGAAGGGAGGGCAACTAACATGATCAGGGGTTGGGAACAGGTCCCAGATGAAGAAAGGCTACAGAGACTGGGACTGTTCAGCTTAGAAAAGAGGAGACGGAGGGGGAACAGGATAGAGGTCTCTAAAAGCAGGGGTTGGGTGGAGAGGGTGCATAAAGAAAAGTTCTTCCTGAGTTCCCATAAAGAAGGACTAGAGGACACCAAAGGAAAGGAATGGGTAGCAGGCTTGAAACTAGTAAGAGAAAGTTGTTGTTCTTCCCAAAGCAAATAGTTAACCTGCGGAACTCCTTGCTGCAGGAGGCTGTGAAGGCTACAACTAGAACAGAGTTTAAAGGGAAGTGAGATCAAGTCATGGAGGTTGGGTCCATGGAGTGCTATTAGCCAGGGGGTAGGAGTGGTGTCCCTGCCCAAGGTTTGTGGAAGGCTGGAGAGGGATGGCACGAGACAAATGGCTTGGTCCCTGTCTTCGGTCCATCCCCTCCAGGGTCCCTAGGGTTGGCCGCTGTCGGCAGACAGGCTACTGGGCTAGATGGACCTTTGGTCTGACCCAGGACGGCCATTGTAAGCTCAGGGCTCAGGGTCGGGGGTCTCAGTGGACCCCCTTGATTTTCATGCACACCTGCTCCTGGGTGGCCAGGCTGGCAGCTCTCCTGCCCTAGCCGGCCACTTTCCTCTGCCTAGTGCGGAGATCGTGGACGAGGTCCACGATGTCCGCACTAGCCCAGGAAGGTGCCCGCCTCTTGCGGTCCAGGGCAAGCTCCCGGGAGCCGCCAGCCTGGTCCCGGCAAGAGGGGGTGGGCTGGGGGGCATCGGGTGGCTGGCTCTGTGCCGTGCCAGGTGCAGGGTCTGCTGGCTGGGTGCTGGCAGGCTTGCACCTGGCACGGGCACCGTAGCCAGCCTATGCCCCTTTAAGGGCTCCGGGGCCGGGTGGGGGGCAGACGAGTTTCCCTGGTGGTGCCCAGAATGGCCACCAGGGAAAGCTGGGGAGGGCTAGCCTCCCACTAGTTCGAACTAAAGGGCTACACAGCCCTTAGTTCGAACTAGCTAGTTCGAACTAGGCGTTAGTCCTCGTAAAATGAGGTTTACCTAGTTCGAACTAAGCGCTCCGTTAGTTCGAATTAAGTTCGAACTAACGGAGCGCTAGTGTAGCGCCTAGGAAAGTTAGTTCGAACTAACGTCCGTTAGTTCGAACTAACTTTGTAGTGTAGACATACCCAAATAGATCAGTGGAGGAGCTCAGAATTACTTCTTGTAGCATTCCAAGGACACAAATTGCTACATTTAAAAACTGATCTGCAATACATTATGAGAGGCATGTTTAAGTCCACGTAATCTCCCTGGACATAGCGTCATTAATCAAAGTTAAATTAGTGCAGAGACCATTGTGAATTAAAATAATAAGCTTTGTTGCTGTTTTTTGTTGTTGTTTGTGTTGTTCTTTTACAAACATTCAACTACTTGGATGGAGGGGCAGTCAGTGGCCTTTACTATGAAAGCCTGTGCTGGTGGCAAAGGGAAATGTTATTCCAAACTGCTGTTGGGAAACCTGTTTCATAGACAGCCCAAGTATGCAAATGTAAAGTGACTGACCAGCACATCTAGGAGTGGAATGGGCTAGTCAGCTACTCAGGTGGCCCAGGGAAATGCACCCTTTCCAAGGAGGGCTGAACTATTTGTATAATGGGGTGATGAGAGCCATTGAACCAAACCGTAAAATCCTGTATGTGATGGAAACCACTTTAAGCCATGGGGTGTGGCAGCACCCCCAGTACTTCTAGTCTCAGCAACTATGTCCTTCCCCGCAGTGTGGCTACCTATCTGGAGTTCCTGCTTTAGGAAATATCTCCAGCTATCAACACCCAGGACTGAGTCAGAATTAATGAGGGAATCAGCAAGATGCAGCGTAAGCTTCCATATGGCTTAATCGATCATGGCTGCATGTACACATGTGCAACTCCACAACCTTCTCCTTCCCCATCCCTGGACAAAAATTCACAAACTCCAGTCATACTTGGGACAAATGATTCTGTTGCCTAAGGGCTGCCTCCAATGGATCAGTTCTACATTTGAAAATGGAACCGCCCTCTTCCCTGCCCCTCAACACCCACACAAACAAAGCTTACAGTTTGCAGTCAACTTCACAGTGATTACAGAGTGGCAAGACTAAAGCCACAGCAATGAAAAGTAATTATTGTAAAACCAGAATAGCCCAAGCCAAACAGGTGCCCTTCCAGTAACAAATCTCTTTAAAGGTCTTTGTTAGTGTTTCCTGGTTGCCATTTTGAACTCCCCGTGGGGAGGGAATGGAGAGGGAGGATGCCAGGGTGCTGGGATACAATCCACCATTAGTGGATACATGCCACTAGCCTGGGCATCGCAGAACTTTTGCATTCATTCATAGAGAGAAAGCTCTCCCATTAACACAGAAATAAACATTACATCGGAGCCAGACAGTTTCTGGGCTCAGGGGTGGCTTCTGTCCATTGTATGCACACTGCAGGCTTGTTCCAGCGATGGGGGGAGGAGTATCAAACAGTTCTTCAGAGTATGGACTCAGAATTTGCTGCTCATTCTGTTTCAAGGCAGGCTCTGGAACCTGTCTCAGTAACAGCGTGACTTCAGGGTCCTCACTCAGCATCTGTTGCTCACTCCCATCAGCCACAGATTCTGCTGGGGCTCCAGGCTTCCCTCAGCCAGCTCCAGGTGGCTTCTGCTGGGTCTTGGGGCTTCCCTCATGCTCCCTTATGCGGCTTCTTCCAGGGCTTGGGGCATCTCTTGTCCCCACTCCTGCACAGGTTCTACTTCCCTCTACCCCACTCCCACAGACTGAGAGCTCCTCTCCACCCCCAATGTGGTAGGAGGAAGCCCTCAACTCAGTGGATGGTTGGCTGATAGGAGCATGTGGGTTGGGGGAAGGGAAGGGACAAGGAGAAGGCAGACCTACTGCCAATGGCTAAGAGATCAGCCTGGGGGAAAGCCAGGCCCAAAGAGGAACCAGCAGGGGCCATCAGTGCCATCCATAGGCACAGCAACACCACCAAAAAAAATAGGCAACCACGCAGGAAGTCTTCCAGGGCACGTCTTTATTAGGAAATTATTTTGTAATAAGTTATTTCAAAACAGTAACTCCCCAAATAACTATTTTGAAATAGCGTGTCCACGCTATGGGGAAGCCTCGCAATTAGTCTGAGGAAGGCTCCATTAATGTGGACACGCTACCTTGACTTAGAGCCCCAGGAAGCACTGGGGAGTAATTACTCTGAATGACTCTGGGGAGAAGTTATTTTGAAATAGCAGCAGCGGAATGTCCACACTATTCCTCATGGACAGCAGGAGTTATTATTTCAAAATAGCCAGCCCATTATATCGAAATAATGGGCTTAGTAGTGTGGACCCTCCATTTGCTATTTTAAAATAAGGGGAGTTATTTCAGAATAACTCCCTAGTGTAGACCTGGGCCCAGTCACCAACAGGACCCATCAATGGAGCATTGTGACATAGCTGTAGCACCTCCAGTCAGGGGCACCCAGGGGGCATGTGTATGTGCTCATTGAAATATGTTATCCCATCCCACTGATGCATCTTAGTTCACAATACCATGGACTGTGTTCCTTGGGAAAGTGGTTCTTCTTTCAAAGTGGGCAGGATGAGGAAGAGCATGTCTTCCTGAACTGTTGCACTGGCAAAATTACTAGGCTTCAAGACATAGGGAGGCTCTGAGGCCACTAAAGGGAGTGATGTGATAGCTAGTATTTCTTTGGACAAATGGAGTCCAGATTTTGTGACTAAGCCTACCTGGAGAGTAACTTTGGACAGGTCAGGACTAGTGACAGTAGGGTCTGGGGGGAAAAAAACAAGAAAAACTAACAATCCTAACTGAAGTGGAGAGTCAGAAGACACCGGCAGGTCAAAAGACACTGGCCCTCATGGACTCGAGGTGTGAGCTGACATTTGTCTAGGAATGGATAGCCAAAGTGGTAGGGAAACTCAAGAAAGGGGAAATGCCTGTTAAGTGTATCCATGGAGATATGTTATAGCATCCCAGCATGACCATTAATGGGAACCAAAGTCAGACAAAGTATGCATCTCTCCAGCTCTTGCCTACCCCTGCGATAGTAGGTAGGGACTGGTGGTATTTCCCCCAAGCTCTTGAAGACTTTCCTTAACACAGGAGCCCAAGGAAGACACCTCAGAAGATATGTTAGGGGTCTTCTTCCCTTTTAAGGACCCTCATTACCCAGCCCAAGAAACAAAAATCCCAGCAAGAATAATGGATAGAAAGGGAAGAGTGGACAGAGGTAAGAGAGGTAATCTCAGATTTTACACATGGAGCAAAATAATGATGAAAACTTGAATTGAGCCTTTGAACAAGCAACTACAATAGAAAACAAAAAGGTGGATCTCCTAAAGACATGACAATAGCCTCACAAATATGTTTTAAGAGCCTTTAGGGGCTCCACCAGCGATATAGACACAACTGCTGATACATGGGGTATATCGTTGGGATTACTGCATCTGGCACCCACAACTGCATATGCAGGGCATTTTTGGCAAGGACAAGATGCAGTTCAGGATCCTGGCCTGATACTTTTGGCCAGAGATCTCTAAGGAAATACAAAAATTCTGCTCCTCATGTCCCAGATGTCAATTAATAGTCCTAAAAGAATAGGGATTAACCTATTAGCCCCTAAGAGAAGAGCACCTCTGGACATCAGCATACACTTGTTATGAGCAATGTCATCAGACACTCTGAAGCCATATCACTCTGGTCTATGACTCCTAAAAGCTGATGAAAGCCTTTGAACAGGTAGAGTTTCCTAAAGAGGTCCCAACAGACCAGGTGACAAATATCACATCTTGACTGTTAAAGAAGTATGAGGACTATTACAAAAATCAATTAATTATGCACATTTGTGTGCCACTCATAGATGGACGGCCTAGTCAAAAGATTAAATCAGACACTCAAGTGGATGCTCAAGAAATTCATAGAATCATAGAATATTAGGACTGGAAGAGACCCCAAGAGGTCATCGAGTCCAGTCCCCTGCCCTTGTGGCAGGACCAAATACTGTCTAGACCATCCCTGATAGACATTTATCTAACCTTCTCTTAAATATCTTCACAGATGGGGATTCCACAACCTCCCTGGGCAATTTATTCGAGTGTTTGACCACCCTGACAGTTAGGACCTTTTTCCTAATGTCCAACCTTAACCTCCCTTGCTGCAGTTTAAGCCCATTGCTTCTTGTCCTATCCTCAGAGGCCAAGATGAACAAGTTTTCTCCCTTCTCCTTATGACACCCTTTTAGATACCTGAAAACTGCTATAATGTCCCCCCTCAGTCTTCTCTTTTCTAAACTAAACAAACCCAATTCTTTCAGCCTTCCTTCATAGGTCATGTTCTCTAGACCTTTAATCATTCTTGTTGCTCTTCTCTGGACCCTCTCCAATTTCTCCACATCTTTCTTGAAATGCAATGCCCAGAACTGGACACAATACTCCAACTGAGGCCTAACCAGCGCAGACTAGAGTGGAAGAATGACTTCTCGTGTCTTGCTCACAACACACCTGTTAATGCATCCCAGAATCATGTTTGCTTTTTTTGCAACAGCATCACACTGCTGACTTATTCAGCTTGTGGTCCACTATAACCGCTAGATCCCTTTCTGCCATACTTCGTCCTAGACAGTCGCTTCCCATTCTGTAGGTGTGAAACTGATTGTTCCTTCCTAAGTGGAGCACTTTGCATTTGACTTTATTAAACTTCATCCTGTTTACCTCAGGCCATTTCTCCAATTTTTCCAGATCATTTTGAATTATGACCCTATCCTCCAAAGCAGTCGCAACCCCTCCCAGCTTGGTATCATCTGCAAACTTAGTAAACGTACTTCCTATGCCAATATCTAAATTGTTGATGAAGATATTGAACAGAGCTGGTACCAAAACAGACCCCTGCGGAACCCCACGGCTACGTCTACACTGGCCCCTTTTCCGGAAGGGGCATGTTAATTTCAGAGATCGCAATAGGGAAATCCGTGGGGGATTTAAATATCCCCCGCGGCATTTAAATAAAAATGTCGGCCGCTTTTTTCCGGCTTTTAGAAAAGCCGGGAAAGAGCGTCTACACTGGCCCCGATCCTCCGGAAAAAGCGCCTACTTTGAAGTAGGAATAAGATCCTCCGGAAAAGGGTGCTTTTTCTGGAGGATCGGGGCCAGTGTAGACGCTCTTTTCCGGCTTTTCTAAAAGCCGGAAAAAAGCGGCGGACATTTTTATTTAAATGCCGCGGGGGATATTTAAATCCCCCGCGGATTTCCCTATTGCGATCTCTGAAATTAACATGCCCCTTCCGGAAAAGGGGCCAGTGTAGACGTAGCCCACTTGTTATACCTTTCCAGCAGGATTGTGAACCATTAATAACTACTCTCTGAGTACGGTTATCCAGCCAGTTATGTACCCACTCTATAGTAGCCCCATCTAAGCAGTATTTGCCTAGTTTATTGATAAGAATATCATGCGAGACCATATCAAACGCCTTACTAAAGTCTAGGTATACCACATCCACCGCTTCTCTCTTATCCACAAGACATGTTATCCCATCAAAGAAAGCTATCAGATTGGTTTGACATGATTTGTTCTTTACAAATCCATGCTGGCTGTTCCCTATCACCTTGCCACTTTCCAAGTGTTTACAGATGATTTCCTTAATTATTTGCTCCATTATCTTCCCTGGTACAGAAGTTAAACTGACTGGTCTGTAGTTTCCTGAGTTGTTCTTATTTCCCTTTTTATAAATGGGCACTATATTTGCTCTTTTCCAGTCTTCTAGAATCTCTCCTGTCTCCCATGATTTTCCAAAGATGATAGCTAAAGGCTCAGACAACTCCTCTATGAGCTCCTTGAGTATTCTAGGAGTATTCTAGGATGCATTTCATCAGGCCCTGGTGACTTGCGGGCATCTAACTTTTCTAGGTGATTTTTAACTTGTTATTTTTTTATTTTATCTTCTAAACCTACTCCCTTCCCACTAGCATTCACTATGTCAGGCATTCCTTCAGACTTCTCAGTGAAGACTGAAACAATGAAGTCATTAAGCATCTCTGCTATTTCCAAGTTTCCTGTCATTTCCAAATTGATTGCCCAGGATCCCCAACACTGGCACCAACTACTCCCAATCTTATTCTTTGCCATCAGAGAAGTGCCCCAAACCTCAAAGAGATTTTTACCCTTCAAACTACTATATGGATGACAGCCAAGGAGATACCAAACTGCTATGGGAAACCTGGAAAAGCCAAACACTAAAAGCTGAAAACGTAGTACAATATGCTTTAAAATTATGTGAAAGACTAGAGACTATGCGGGCATATGCCAGAGAAAATCTCAAGGAAGCACAGGAACAACAGAGTAATAAAGAAGAGGTGTGTGTCTTTTTACCAGGCAACAAAGTCCTGTTACCACTTCCAAACTAGAAATCAAAGCTAATGGCCTTTACAAGGCAATAAAGAGAGGGAGGACCTTGGACCATTGTGTCAAACAGCCAGGAAAATAAAAAGGAACAATAAATTTACCACAAAAAATGTACGCAAGCCCTGGAAATCCAGGGACAAACTATTCTTCCCACCATATCTGGAGGAACCAGCACTAGGACCCCACATTAATGACTGCCTAAAAGAAAGTTTATTATCCCCTCAGAAAGAACCTAAACAACAAGCAAAAGGAACAAGGACCCTGACTGCTGGTTGCTTTCCCATAGGTAATCTCAGCTGTCCCCAAGAAGACAGGCACAACATTGTATTACTACAGAACCCAGTAAAGTTCTGTAGTACTGACAAATCCCCAGCAAGTTGTGGGGGGCATTGAAAAAGAAATTGGGACCATGTTAAAATTCAGATTAATAGAAAAATCCCAAAGTGAATGACCAAGTCCTTCTATGCTACTCCCAAGCTCGGATGGCTTGTTATGTCTCAGTGTAAATTTCAGAAAAGTGAACATTGTTTCTAAATGTGCTGTCTACCCCTTGCCACAAGTAGACGAACTCATAAACAGACTGGGAGAAGCCCAATACATCACCACTTTTGATTTGACAAAGGGGAATTGGCAAATATCCTTAATGCTAGAGTTCCAGGAGACAGATGGCTTTAGGATTGATGGAATTGAGATTAAGGCATCAGTGCTCAATTTAGTGGGTCTAGTGAAAACCTGCCAGATTGACTGCAGATCACTCTCCAGTCAACCCCTGTACTCTACTCCCAATGAAAAGACTAAGGTAAGTTAATGAGGGAGTCTCTCATCAACTCCGCACAGTGTAGACACTGCAGTAACTTAACCTATGGTAGATTGACTCCATCTACTTTATTACGTAGCTGGAGTTACATACCTTAGGTTGACTTTGGGCACATCTATACTTGTGGGAAGACTGATGCTGCAGTGGTCGATATTCTGGTGTTTGAGGAAGCGGGTCTAATATGGACCCACGAAATCAAACATGGAAGGTGCCCCTGTCAGCGCCAGTATTCCTCATTGCGAGGAGTAAGGGAAGTCAATGGGAGCATTTCTCCAGTTGATCTCCCACTGTGAGGATGGCGTCAAAGCTCAAATTAAGGTGCATTGACTCCAGCTATATTATTTATGTAGCTGGAATTGTGCACCTTAAGCCGACCACCGACCTTCGGCAGTAGTGTAGACCAGTCCAAACTGCAGTATTGTAGATCTGCCCTTTTGTCTATACAGCAGTGTTCCCTATAAGCTGGGAGGTTGTATGGCTGCTCAGCGGAGATTCAAACCCAGCGGATTAGCAGAGTGCCCTCAGCCAGGGTTTTGTGTTTACTGGTGGTGTGCATTCACACATGCCTCAGTGAACATAAACATTTATTCTGCACATGGATGGAAAAATCAACAGGAACATGACCATACTGCTCACCCTATTACACTTTAACTCTTTGACCTTCTGGTTACATGGGGGAGTGTGGCTATTTTTCAGTGTTTGGTGGACCTGTTCTGCCAACAGCACAATCTATATGAGGCGTCTGCTTGTATGATATAGTTAGCTAGAGCAAGGACTGGGACTCCCATCTGGACAAAGTAACCACTTCCTCTGATCATTGAGAGGGACTGGGGTAACGGCAAACCCTAATAAATCTGCATAGGGAAGGAAGAAGCCCATTACTAGGAAGAGTGAGCCAGTAGAGGACAAGTCCACCCCTTGGTGAATCATGTTAATATTTCAACAACAGGCATTCCAGACTGCCACAACCTCAAAGCAAGTGCTTAGCTGGATACTACTGCCCGTTTATACTCCTTTTCACCACCATAACAGCCCTACTAATTAACCTATTAGGGATGCTGTGGATACCCATCTGTGAAAGTACCTTTCAAAACCTCAGGGCCTTACTCTGTAGACACTCAGAGCCGTATAGCTCATTGTTCATAAAGGAATTTGTACGATAAATGGATTCATTGGAGGTAGGACTAGGGCTGGTCCTCTCTCTCAAATCGTAAGTGGAGAACAACTGATGGTATATATATCTATCTATCTATCTATCTATCTATCTATCTATCTATCTATCTATCTATCTATCTATCTATCTATCTATCTATCTATCTATCTATCTATCTATCTATCTATCTATCTATCTCAATCAACTGGAAATTTTTCCCCTGCAAGAAAGTGTACTCAGTGATCATAAAAGAGAGCTTGACTGCCAAATGGACAGCAGAGAGTCTGAGTTACTATCTCTTAGGAAGTGAGTTGACACTAGTCACTAGTTACTGATCATGCTCCCTTGTGCTGGCTAAATATGATGAAAGAAATAAATCAGAGGATTATGAGACAGTACCTGTTGCTACAGCCATATACCTCAAATAAAGTACATGATGTTTGCATCCCAATGCCAATTCTCTGTCCAGGAAAGTAGCCTGTGCCAACCAAGGCTCGGCTTATGCCTTGCAGAGATGATATGTATATGGAGCCCCTGTTTACAGGCAAGCAGCTTGATGAAATCCCCATGTAGCTCCCAGAGATGCCAGTCATGGAGACAGGCACCCACAGCTGCAACTGACAGAGGAAACAAGGCCTGCTACGAAAGAGAGGCTATCATGGTGTATGCACACCCTGTCTCATGGGGTGCAGGTACCAATGGGTGTGGATGCCGCCTGTTCATTAGCCTGTCAGTGACCTCCATCAGTCTGTTGCCCTGAGGCAGTGAAGCCTTTTGGTCTGGGTCAGTGGTGTAGCTCTCTTATTCACAGGGCAGCATGGCTCAATGACCCAAGTGAGTGATACAGCCCTGGGATGCAGGGCAACACAGCCCAATGACTATAATCAGTAACCACAGCCCTGGGGTTTGGGGCAGCATCACCTAATGGCTAGAGTCCGTAACAACAGCTCTCAGGTTCAGGGTAGCACTCACTCAGTGGAGAATCCGACTGCAACACTCTGAGATCACTTAAGTGGGAAATACCACTCACACACCCTCCCTGGTTCACTTCCCACCAGATCCAGCGTAGGAATGCGCCACATGGTCTCCAGGTCCTTCAGTTCCGCAGCACCAGCCTTTCCCTGAGGTTCTTCTAGTGCTGGCAGCTCAGTGCAGTCTCCCGGGTCTCTTGTTCCCATCTGCTGGGCCTCTGGCTGGGGTATCTCTGAAGCTCTTGCAGCAGGTCCTTCCCCAGAGTCTAGCCCAGACTGAGCTGAGCTGCTCCCTTTTATACTGCTCCAGCACTTGGAGCGTGCCCAGTCTGGGTGGAGGGGTGGGACTTCCTCTGCACACATGGAAGCCCTCCTGACTTAGTGCAGGGTATGCACATCCTGTCACAGGGGCAGAAAGATCTGGGAAAACAAAGGAGTGACAGCTCCACATCAGGCTGCCCCCAAGAAACAGGCAGGTGAATGAGAAAGATTGCAAGCCCTCAGGTGAAGGGCTGACTGATTTAATTGAAGGTGAGTGTCCAGGAACTGACCTGACTGAGAACAAACTAAGGATGGTCAATCAGGTCAAGCTGAGATCCCTCAAGAGACAGTGACATGCCCTTTAAATGGACAGTGGAGTTCTTGAGTCAACTTTCTTTCAGGGGAGTACCAAGGAGAAATTCTGGCTGAGTCAGCTGGAACTTCTCTTGCCTCTCACATGACTCTACACTCTCTATAAGGGTGGTGGTCTAACAGCCAGAATGTACAGATTATTTGTTTTATTACTCCTGTCGTCTTCCAAACTGACCTTTCCCTCATACCCTGAATATCTTATGACAACCCCAGAAGCCCACAGTATATTTAACTATTATGCCATATAAGCATGTAGAGCTAATCCCTTCTTAGCTATGGATTTTCTTAATTTCACAAAGATAATTTTAGTGCATCCTCTGTGTAATTTTGAAAGGCTTGTAAAGTGGTCAAATTAAGATAATTTTGCTTGGGAAAGAGCAAAGTGGTTTCTGCTCAATTCCTGGCCACTTTTTAACTTTCCACCCCTAATCATTCATTTTGACAGTAGAAGAGCTGTTCATTAACAGGTCACAACTGTATTTTACATGTATAAAGTTCACCGCTGACATTTTCAAAAGCCACTCACATATTTTCAGTTGTCCTATTTCCATTCATTTCAATGGGAACTTGGTGTCTGTCCCCACCTCCAAGATGGCTTCCAAACTCCTAGACAATGTTATTTCACTCTCTTAATACTCAAAGTAGTTGAACTATTTCAGCTACTCCAGAGATTCCAACTATTTCAACTATTCCAAACGTTCACAATATGCATCTCTGAAAGCTGTTCAAGCTTGACAAATTCTAATCCAAATGATGAAAATTTCAGAAAATGACTAGAGATTGAAAAGAGGGGATTAGACTGGAAACCATTATGTTACCGCTTCCACTATAGTGAAATTAGTCTAAGTATTCAAAAGTAGAAAAAAAAATACAAAATGGTGTGGAGATAATGTCAGAGTTTGGGGATATTAATAAAATTGCCTGATCTTTAAAGATTGTATTGTTGGGTGAGCTGCTAAAATCTAAAGTCAGTTTATTCTGTGTCCATCTAGCTCTGATCTCTTCAGAAAAACTATGGGCAAGGGAAATGTGTACTAAAGGGGATATTGAAGTTTTTGTACCCAATGTCTTTTAAAGTCTTTCTATGTAAGAACATAAGAACATAAGAATGGCCATACTAGGTCAGACCAAAGGTCCATCCAGCCCAGTATCCTGTCTGCCGACAGTGGCCAATTCCAGGTGTCCCAGAGGGAATGAATCGAACAGGTAATGATCAAGTGATCTCTCTCCTACCATCCATCTCCACCCCCTGACAAACAGAGGCCAGGGACACCATTCCTTACCCATACTGGCTAATAGCCAGGGCTCGACAAATAATGTCCCGTGGCGAATAGATTACAACCCGGAAGAGCCGGCGCAGAGCGATCTGCGCATGCGCAGAACGCAGAACCACGCGAAACCGCGCGGCTGGTGAGTGGGGCCATTTATGGACCTAACCTCCATGAATTTATCTAGTTCTCTTTTAAACCCTGATATAGTCCTAGCCTTCACAACCTCCTCAGGCATGGAGTTCCACAGATTGACTATGTTCTGTGTGAAGAACTTCCTTTTATTTGTTTTAAACCTGCTGCCCATTAGTTTCATTTGGTGGCCCCTAGTTCTTATATTATGGGAACATGTAAATAGCTTTTCCTTATTCACTTTCTCCATGCCACTCATGACTTTATATACCTCTATCATATCCCCGCTTAGTCTCCTCTTTTCCAAGCTGAAAAGTCCCAGTCTCTTTAATCTCTCCTCATACGGGACCTGTTCCAAACCCCTAATCATTTTAGTTGCCCTTCTCTGAACCTTTTCTAATACCATTATATCTTTTTTGAGATGAGGAGACCACATCTGTACACAGTATTCCAGATGTGGACGTACCATGGATTTATATAAGGGCAATAAGATATTCTCCGTCTTATTCTCTATCCCTTTTTTAATGATTCCTAACATTCTGTTTGCTTTTTTGACTGCCACTGCACACTGCGTGGACATCTTGGGTGTGTCTAGACTACAGGGTTTTGTCTACAAAAGTGGACTTTTGTGGACAAAACTATACCTGCGTCCACACTGCCTTCGAGTTATGTTGACATAACGTTGACAAAACTCAGCAGTTTTGTCGACGTATGTAAACCTCATTCTACGAGGAATAATGCCTTTTGTTGACAGAGTTCTGTCGATAGAAGGCATTATTGCATCTACACTGTCCTTTGCGTCCACACTGTTATGTCAACAAAGCGGCTTGCTTTGTCGACAGAACTGGCTGTAGTCTAGACGCTCTTTGTCGACAGAAGCTTTGTCGACAGTATCTGTTGACAAAACTTCTGTCGACAAAACCCTGTAGTCTAGATGCACCCCTTCAGAGAACTATCCATGATGATTCCAAGATCTCTTTCCTGATTAGCTGTAGCTAAATTAGCCCCCATCATATTATATGTATAGTTGAGGTAATTTTTTCCAATGTGCATTACTTTACATTTATCCACATTAAATTTCATTTGCCATTTTGTTGCCCAGTCACTTAGTTTGGTGAGATCTTTTTGAAGTTCTTCACAGTCTGCTTTGGTCTTAACTACCTTGAGCAGTTTAGTATCGTCTGCAAACTTTGCCACTTCACTGATTACCCCTTTCTCCAGATCATTTATGAATACATTGAATAGGATTGGTCCTAGGACTGACCCTTGGGGAACACCACTAGTTACCCCTCTCCATTCTGAAAATTTACCATTTATTCCTACCCTTTGTTTCCTGTCTTTTAACCAGTTCTCAGTCCATGAAAGGATCTTCCCCCTTATCCCATGACAACTTAATTTATGTAAGAGCCTTTGAAGAGGGACCTTGTCAAAGGCTTTCTGGAAATCTAAGTACACTGTATCTACTGGATCCCCCTTGTCCACAGGTTTGTTGACCCCTTCAGAGAACTCTAATAGATTAGTAAGACATGATTTACCTTTACAGGAACCATGTTGACTTTTGCCCAACAAATTATGTTCTTCTATGTGTCTGACAATTGTATTCTTTACTATTGTTACATCTAATTTGCCTGGTCCTGACATTAGACTTACTGGTCTGTAATTGCCAGGATTGCCTCTAGAGCCCTTTTTAAATATTGGCATTACATTAGCTATATTCCAGTCATTGGGTACAGAAGCTGATTTAAAGGATAGGTTACAAACCATCGTTAATAGTTCCGCAATTTCACATTTAAGTTCTTTCAGAACTCTTGGGTAAATGCCATATGGTCCTGGTGACTTGTTACTGTTAAGTTTATCAATTAATTCCAAAACCTCCTCTAATGACACTTCAATCTGTGACAAATCCTCAGATTTGTCACCTACAGAGGACAGGTCAGGTTTGGGAATCTCCCTAACATCTTCAGCCATGAAGACTGAAGCAAAGAATTCATTTAGTTTCTCTGCAATGACTTTATCATCTTTAAGTGCTCCTTTTGTATCTCAATCATCCAGGGACCCTACTGGGAATCTGAGCTAGTATACAGGACTCGGGCATAGGCAGTCTTGAACAGTGGTCAGAGCTGGGATGAAGTCAGCCCACCTGGGACAGGAGTTGCTAAGCCAGAGTTAGAGGAACCACAAAGCCAGGTTCTGTAAATAAGAGTCAAGTCCAGAGTGAGGCTAGGGTGGGAGATCAGAGGCAGTATCAGGTTAGAATCAAGAGGCTGGAATCAAGGTTAAAGTCAGGCTGGAGTCAGAGAACAGAGATCAGGAGTCAAGGCAAACTCCAGCATTGTAGCAAGCCAAAGTCTATGTGGTCATCCAGATAACTTCCTGGGTCAATCACTGGAGTTAAGGTGGGGGCTGTTGGCCAATCAGAGAGTCACAAGGTACTGTCACTTTGGGGCTTGTGGATGGTATTTTGCTTCCTGTAGCACCTACTCTCTACAGTACTCCCTGGCAGTGCCTCTGGTGGCACTGTGAGGCAGTCGGTCACTCTGGGCTCTGTAGACCCAGGTGTTAGTCCCCAGATCCTTACAGTCAGTCTCTGAGGAAGGTAAGGTAGGTTTTTAGGTAATTTTGAAGCAGCTGGAAGAACTGTCTTCCAGCTAAGCTCCTCAAAGACCAAATTGTTTCTCTTGGGCACAAGTAGATTCCCAGTGATTCCCAGAAGAGATTCCATTCTTCTGCCTCTGGTTCCACCCAATTGTTTATAACTTTGGAATCATGCTTGAGCCTGACCAGTCTTTTTTCTCCCATTGTCTGACTATAATCTGCTTAGCACCTCTCCCCAGCACTGGCCATAGACACCACGTCTTTCCTTTTGCCTCTGATGAGCCTTTCACCCAGGTCATCTACTCTTGCCCTGAATTGTGGAATATCCTCCTTCATCACTTCCTCACATCTTACCTCCCCAGTCTCCAATATACTGTTGGCCACTTTCGCACCCACTGAACCAGTGCCTCCCCCACCCTCAAATTCTTCCCCTAGCATCTCATAGAATCATAGGGTGCATCTAGACTGGCAAGATTTTGTGCAAAAGCAGTTGCTTTTGCACAAAAACTTACCAGCTGTCTACACTGGCCGCTTGAATTTGCGCAAGAGCACTGACTTTGTGATGTACAAAATCAGTGCTTCTTGCGCAAATACTTTCATGCTCCTGCTCGGGAAAAAGCCCTCTTGCACAAGAATACTTGTAAACAGGGAAGAACTGTTTTGCGCAAAAAAGCCCCGATGGCTAAAATGGCTTTTGGGGTTTTCTTGCGCAAAATCGCGTCTAGACTAGCCATGGATGCTTTTGCGCAAAAGCACTTTTTGCGCAAAAGCATCCGTGCCAATCTAGATGCGCTTTTGCGGAAATACTTTTAACGGAAAAACTTTTCCGTTAAAAGTATTTCCTCAAAATCATGCCAGTCTAGACGCAGCCATAGACTTTAAGGTCAGAAGGGACCATTTTGATCATCTAGTCTGACCCCCTGCACAATGCAAGCCACAGAATCTCACTCACCCCCTGCTAGAATAATCCTCTCACCTATATCTCAGATACTGAAATCCTTGAAACAATGGTTCAAAGACCCCAAGATGCAGAGAATCCTACCACTAGTGACCCGTTCCCCATGCTACAGAGGAAGGCGAAAAACCTCCAGGGCCTCATTCACTTACAATCCATTTCCAATCTGACCTTCCTGGGCCATACGTGCACAGATCCTGTTGAAATCAGCAGGTTAGGTTGTTGGCTTGTGTAAGTCAGCATAGCTGCCCTGAGTCCAGTGAAGCTATACTCAACCCACTTGGTGATCTGGCCCACTGAGAACTGTGCGCATGCAACTGACAGTGTAACTGAACTACTTGTTTATAAAGCCTTTGATGGATGATCCCACATCCCTGCCCCATCTCAGGCCTCACTTGTTCTTACCCAGTACCTGCCTTCTGCCTATACAACGTAACTATCTCATCCTGAGGGGATATGAGGCCCTTTTCCTCTGATGCTCCTGTCTTCTGGTGCCTTAGGCTATGTCTACACTGCACACTTATTTTGAAATAATTTAGAAATAACAGGCTACTTACTCCAACTCCTGTAACCCTTATTTCATGAAGAGTAAGGGAAGTCAAAGGAAGAGTGTTTGTCCTTTGACTTCCTGCTGTGTAGACAGCTCTTAAAGCCAAGATAAGCTACTTCGACTTCAGCTACGCAATTGACGTAACTGAAGTTGCATAGCTTAATTCGACTTTAGCCCACAGTGTAGATGTAACCTTAGTGACTCTCCATCTCTTTTCATATCTCATGTGATATGTTTCTTAAATTCCCTCTCCCTTTCAAAATGTTTTATATGACTAACGCTATATTACAATGGGATTGTTCATATGCTTTAAGTTAAGTACATGCTTAAGTACTTGCCAGAATGGAGCCTAAGTGCTTCTTTAGATTTTTCTCCATACAATGTCATTATGCTTTTCCCGCCACCCAGAACATACATCGTATTATCCACTCACTGAGCTTTTTTTAAAATTCTGTAAAATATTTTGGGTTACAATTAGTGTGAAACAGGCTACACAAAATAAAGCTTTTTTTGCTACCATATGTGTAACGACACCTTTTGTTTTGCTTGCAGAATTCAAATACAGTAGACTTGAAAACGCATTCTGGATATTGCTATGCAAATGAGCATGCCAACTGTGTATAGACAGTATCTTGAAGCAGTAAACAAGTTGATTGTCATGGTAACTCTAGCCAGATCTGCTTCATCCATTTGCAATCCATTTTCATCTGGATTTTTAAGTTTCAATGAGCAACTCAGTAGTCCAGTATGATCCAAGACTCATTTTCACGTCTATCCTCTGGAGAGCCAAACATATAAAACAAACTGGGCTAATGCATTGGACAGCCATATAAAATGAAACAATTGGATACTATGCAACAATACTTTAGATGATGAAGTATAGTGACATGGAAATGGACATGAAATTCACTGATTGGTTATCAACTGTCAACATTGTTTTGATTTCACATTTGCAGTGAGTTATTTTAATTGCTCAGAATATAGTTTTTTCACTACTTGCAGAGTCAATTCCTTCCTGGAGCAGAAACAACGCTCCAGTCTCAGGCAAAGCTGGGAGGACCTAATCTGGCAAATCTTTCCTTATTGGAGTAATTCTTTCTCTCAGGAGCTGTCTCACTGAAGGCAGTGGGACTATTCCTGTGAAAAATTTCCATTCATGCAATGAGCCAGGCTTTGGAGAATCAAGCTTTCCACTTGATAGCCAATGACAGTTGAATTAATCATATTAACAATATTGTTTTTAAGTGCAGTTGTAATAATTTCATTACAGTGTGAACTACACGCTTTCCCACATACTAATTGTCATTTTGCTGATTTTAAGCATTTGCCCCAGCGGATAATTGTTTATAGGCAGTGTCCTTAAAAAAACTCTATCTTTAATGAGTTTGATGTTATGGTGCTGTCTAGCTATTGAAATGTATTTGCCAACCTAGACATAGTGCAGCAACTCCTGCCACCCTGAAGATGCAGTGCTCAAACCCCCATCGTCTCCTTGCACAACATCTTCAAGACTTGATTGTTACCCTGACTGCACAGCCCTCTTTTAAGAAATATTATTACCAGTAGCATCCAGGGCTCGGATTTTTAAAGGTATTTAGAGGATGCTGCACTCAATGCCTAACTCATTTCAGAGCCTAACTCTCATTGTCTAAAGGTATTTAGGCAGATAGGAACCCATATTACATGGAAGTTGATGGCATTTAGGTTTCTAAGTGCTGAAATCACTTTTCAAATTAGATGAACTCCTCCAGCCATTCGGCATTGTAATGCTGAGCACAGCAACACCAAAATATCGATAAAATTCAGGGCGCCACACAAAGTGACTGCACATGCACCAGAATAGGAGGGCCTTAGCCTGTGGGGATTTACAAGGTGGGCTTGCTATGCCAAACAGAGGGAATTCTCCTCTTTTGAAGATGCATGTGCCAAATGCCAAATTTTAGCAGATCTCTGATCACTTAGAGGGGAGAAGAATGTATGACCAGTTCCACTCTTTGTCTTTGTAGCTCTGTGTTTGCAGACCCTCCAGCAAGTGGGAATTCCATATCTGCCAGTGATGGTCAATGTTTCTTGCAAGCATTTGACTTGCACCTGGAGCTGCAATTTAGGATTTCTGTGTCTATCATGTTTTTTATTCTGTCAGTCCACATCTGAAACAGCTTCCTTACCATTTATTTCACAGGCTTAATATAGAGCAACATAGCTATTATGATTTCCATTATAACAGGAAGAAACAATCTATGGCTAAAACACTGGGGCCCAAAGAGCTAACTCTATACCTGGCAATTAAAATGTGTAAATGTGTATGTCTATTTATGCCTTTATTCTGTGTCAGTGCAGGTGTGTACACACATACACTCATACATAGATCATAGTCTCTTTGTGATGGATACAGTCACTACATACAGCTTGACAGTACAGTAGATAGGATGCACTGCAACATTTCCCAGTCATGAGTCAGTGGGGGTGGGATGAGCACTTATTCAGCCATGCTCTTATGTTACTTTTAACCCTTTTGAAATGCTCGGCTGTGATTCTCATCACCTTCAGCTAACAAAAATGCTTGATAGTCATTCATTGTTTTTCAAAGGGCGTGATGATGCCGTTCAATAGTCTTATGAAGCCATGTTTGACCATTTCTGTGGCATCTGACCCCAAATCCCTGCTCCTTGCTGTGGTGCCAAAGCCTCTAGGCCTCATATGAACCCTCTCCAACCCAGAGCTGAAAACCAGCCTGACTCAGCTGTGTGTCACTGTTGTTAAAATAGATGTAAGGTTTATAGGAGTCCAGTGTTAAGTGTTTAGACCCTTATGAAACACTTGTAGGAAGCTGCATGTATTGCTCTTACTTCTGATAGCTGTAGCCCATGTTATAAGGGAATATTAAGTATTTGCTCTGAGACTGTAAACCCACCGGTCAGCAGAGGTGCATTGTTGAGTGTCAAATACTAGTTTGCTAACAGGAAGTGTTATCTCCTGCCCTAAAAAAAGAAGGCCCATTGATGCTTGTGGGACATCAGAGGACAAAACATTTTGATTGCTTCCCCACACACCTGTGAAAAGAAAACGTGCATAGAGGTTTGTCCCAACAGTGTGAGGTCTGGGGGAAAGGAATAAAGATACCTGACAGGAAGAAACTGTAACTCTGTGGTACTTGGGCTTTGAGAGGACAACATTTCTAAGCATCAGCCAGGAATCTCCAGTTGCTTAGCCTGGGTTAGCTCTAGAGGACACATAGCACATTCATATAACAGCAGCCTCCATTACCTTTTAGAATCTAAAGTCTGGCCTACATTACAGACATATATCAGAATAACTATACCTGGGGAAGACTGAAAGAATTGGACTTGTTTAGTTTAGAAAAGAGAAGACCAAGAGGTGACATGATATCAGTTTTCATGATAGCAGGGGGGAGAGGTGGGGCTGGACAGGCTTGCTACAGAGAAGGGCTGCGCCCGAGGGCCATGGAGGGCTGAAGCAGCCCCCTGTCTGGGGCAGGTAGGGAGTTGCTCCAACCTCTAGCGATTAACAGGAACTAGTGAGCCTCACCCATTAACCTTTCACATCCCTGCTTGGTAGCAGATCCTAGACCAGATTTAAAAAGTTGTTGCTACTAGACACCAGGTGGGCCTGGTTTCTAGAGCCCTGCAAATCCACAGATATCCACATTATATCTGCAGGTATCCACATCCATATATGGGTGCAGATATCCACAGCTCAGTGGTCCCTAACGCAGTGCCCGCGGGCACCATGGCACCTGCCGGGACATTTCTGTGTGCCCACCAAGTGATCAGGGCCGGCCAGGGCGCACGACGCATGGGCGGTGCCAGCCCCTGGGCGCATGGGTGGCCCCGCCCCCAGGTGAGCAGCGTGAGGGCTGTGCCGGCCCCGGGCTTGCAGCGTATGGGCAGCACTGACCTGGGTGCACAGCATAGGGGTGGCACCGGCTCTGGTGCACAGCACATGGGTGGCCCCACCACTGGGCACACAGCACATAAGAACATAAAAACATAAGAACGGCCCTACTGGGTCAGACCAAAGGTCCATCTAGCCCAGTAGCCTGTCTGCTGACAGTGGCCAACACCAGGTACCTCAGAGAGGGTGGACCGAAGACAATGATCAAGCAATTTGTCTCTTGCCATCCCTCTCCAGCCTCTGACAAACAAAGGCCAAGGACACCATTTTATCCCCTGGCTAATAGCCTTTTATGGACCTAACCTCCATGAAATTATCTAGCTTCTCTTTAAACTCTATTATAGTCCTAGCCTTCACAGCCTCCTCTGGCAAGGAGTTCCACAGGTTGACTACATATGTGCGCTGCCGGCTCCTGGGTGCATGGCACAGGCGCCGGCTCTGGGCACGCAGCACATGGGCAGTGGTGGCCCCGCCCCCAGGCGCATGGAACATGGGCTGTTCCGGCCCCGGGCTCATGGCATATGGGCAGCCCCACCCCTGGGCGTGCAGCACAGTTTTGGCACCAGCCCTGGGAGTGTGGCGCATGGGTGATGCCAGCTCCGGGCACGCAGCGTATGGGTGGCCCCGGACGCATGTGTGGCCCTGCCCCCGGGTGCCCGGCGTGTGAGTGGCCCCACCCCTGGGTGCCCGGCAGCCCCAAAAAGTTGGGGACCACTGCCACAGCTCATTTTTGTAGAAACTGTACAGATGCAGATACAGATACAGATACACATTGTGTATCTAGAACTCTGCAAATGTGTGGGTATCTAATTTATGTCTACAGGTATCCACAGCTGTGCAGGGCTCTACTAGTTTCCGCTCCACACTGTGACTGTGAGCCAGCATTGTGGACAATAACTCATGTGAAAGAAGAGCATCCACCCCATCATGTGGAGGATGCTCTACAATCCCTAGCTTCCTTTGCTACAAAGGCCATCCTCTGGTTATGGCACCTGGACATCAAATGCTGAGGTCTGCATATGAAAAGAAGCTACATCAAAGTCAAAACTACCTGTGCCTTGTCAACACTAGAGTTTAACATCAAGTTAATCTTGAATTTGCTATTTTGATGTAAAAGTCTGCGGCTTTTTGCAGAGAAGATATGAATGTGGAGAAAGTATTCCAACAGTACTAAGGTAATAAGACTGAGCTAACTTGATTGAAAAATAGAAAAGAATTTCCACATCCTTCCCCCTCAAGATAGGGTATGAGGGCCTGATTCTGACGACCTTACTTACATTACATGTTCCCTGACCCCATGAGAAATCCCACTAGAGTCAATGGAATTGCACACAAGCTTGGCTACGTCTACATTGGCCCCTATTACGGAATAGGCATGCAAATGTAGCCCTTGGGAAAAGGCAAATGCGCGGGGGATTTAAATATCCCCCGCAGCATTTTCATTTTCATGGCTGCCGCTTTTTTCCGGCTTAGAGATAAGCGTCCAGACTGGCGCGATCCTCCAGAATAAAGCCCTATTCCGGAGGATTTCTTGCAAGTAGGAATAAGAAATCCTCTGGAATAGGGCTTTATTCCGGAGGATCGCCCCAGTCTGGACGCTTTTCTCCGGCTTATCTCCAAGCCGGAAAAAAGTGGCGGCCATGAAAATGCAAATGCCGCGGGGGATATTTAAATCCCCCGCACATTTGCCTTTTCCCAAGTGCTACATTTGCATGCCTATTCCGTAATAGGCGGCCAGTGTAGACACAGCCATAGAGTATGGTGCTGTCTAAAGTGAATGAGGGTGACAGAATTTGACTCCCTCACAGTTTAGATGCCAGACCTTCAAGGAAAGATCACCTTATTGCACTAAGTGCTGCTCTGGCCTGGTCATACACACCCTGAGATCTGATGCAATTTCTTCTTGAGGCTGCATGGATGGAGGACATTCACACCACTGAAACCCAAACACGGGCCATCGAACAAATGCCACAAATCCATGTGTTGTTCCAAATGACCAGTTAATTGTAGCTCTGGCAGAATTCAGTCTCCTTTCTGCCACCAACATTCCTGTGACCAGACTGTGATTTCCATGAAATTGCTCTTTGTTGGAATGATTTAACCAATGTTTTGTGCATCCGTATTCTAGCCTGGAAATTACAAGCCATCTTTTTCTTGTGCGCACTGCTGAGGGTGGCTGATCTTCACTGTTCAAAATTCAAGCTGTTTTACCTACATTATAGTTGCCTGCAATGGGATAATAATAATAATAATTAATTATTATTAATAATAATAATAATAATAATAAATAAAGCTTTTATATGAAAATTTTCTTCTCAAAGGCCTTTATAAGAATGTCAATAGAATCATTCCCATTTCACAGAAGGGGAAACTGAGGCAAAGGAATCGAATGGTACTGTAGAATCTCAGAGTTATGAACACATCAGGAATGGAGGTTCTTAGTTGGGATTGGTCCTGTCTTGGGCAGGGCGCTGGACTTGATGACCTCCTGAGGTCTCTTCTAGACCTGTGATTCTATGATTCTATGATTCAATCTGGAAATCAATCTTTCAGGGTTTGATTTAGCAGGTCTAGTAAGGATCTGCTAAATCGCCCTCTGATGGCTCCTCCCATTGATGCTAGTACTCCTCGGGGTCACAAGAAGTAAGGGTGGGTCTACACCGCATGCTAAGCTCAAAATAAGATATGCAATTTGTGCCAAGTATCTTTTTTCAAATCTATTTCAACATGGCTTATTTTGAAATTTGGCACGTCTACACTGCATCACATTTCGAAATAACAGAGTATTTCTAGACATCCCTTAACCCTCATGGAATGAGTTTTATCGGGATGCTGAAATAGCATGCCCGTTATTTTGAAAAATATTTCAAAATAACGGGCGGCTTGTGTAGATGCGGGATAGCCATGCAATGTAGACATACCCTAAGGGAAATTGATGGTAGAGTTTCTCCCATTGATCTCCCACAGTGGGGATGCTATGGTAAGTTGAGTTAAGCTATGCATCGACTCCAGCTATGCTATTCACATTGCTAGAGTTGTGTATCTTAGTTTGACTTTCTCCCCCAGTGTAGGAAATGTGAAGGAGTGTGAATACAGTGAAAGAAAATGCACTTACAAACTCTAATGAATCATCACACAGAATTGAGTTTCACATACAGCTCCAGCTCTCAATAAGAATATTATTTATTTTGGCCCAACCAACTGCCTTTTTGAGATCAACCCACATAAGTGTAGATGGGGAGGAGCTGTGCTTTGGGTCAAATCCAGCCCTGTAGCCACAGCTGAAGTCCCATTGACAGGAATCCCTCTGTGCTGGCTCCTTTAGGGCAGCACCACTAGAAATTGGGTGGGAGCAGGCCTCTAGAAATTGGGGCTAGGCTCTGGTTCTGTCCCATATGTAGGATGCAAGGGGGTATTTTGTACAAAGGGCTATAGTAATCTTTGTAGAGTGGTTCTGCAGCTGCTCTAGGAACCTGGGAGAGGGGATGTGTCCCTGTAGTGCCCACCCTAGCTACTAGGGCTGGATCACAAATGTGGTGCTTTATGGAGAACAGACAATGGTTTGACATGGTGCCTTCTGTCAGTTCCTGCCTTTAAAACTGGCTGAAAAGGGTTGTTGCCCATGCAGTTCAAGGGCAATACACAACCCAAAAAGGAGACAAGAAGAGAATGTGGCCCTGAAGCAGATGGCTCAGCGTCTGCACTGGAAATGAGGCTTTAGATCAGAGGTGGGGAACATAAAGCCCGGGGGATGGATGCAGCCCCTGGCTTGCCTGATCCAGCCCCTGAGACTTGGTCCTCCCCCCAGCATTGGGGAGCCCACACGGGTGAGGAGTGGGGGGGGGGTTGTTGTTGGTTTTTTGTTTCTGACTTGTGTGTGGCCCCTAACTGATTTTTATGTGGGTCAGTGGCCCTGATCCAAAAAATGGTCCCCACTCTTTCCCTAGATACTTGAAAATAGTAGGTAGTGGAAGATGGTGGTAATGGATAGGTCTGGACAAACCTTGCAACACCACCATGAAAAAGGCCCTGCTCTGATAAGGAGGGTATGGGAACTGGTGAGTTCTGTTCCTGGCTCTGCTATTGATTTGCTGCCTGACTTTGATCAAGTCATTTAGAACTCACTTGTCAAACACAGGTGCTTAATTTTGGGCATCTATATCTGATTTAAAAGTCTGATGATGATTGATTAAGGTGGTTGCTGTTGTTACATGTCTACCCTAGCCTAGTCCAACCCACCCAGAGCCATCCCCCACAGTTTTAGTACCTATCTTTAGGTACTTAAGTTTGAAAAGTGGTTCTCTTTTTTTAAAGCACCCTTTGTGCCTCAGTTTACCCACCTGTGAAATGGGGGACATAATAGTTACTTATCTCACCAGGGTTGTCATTGGACTGCATTCATTAACTTTGGTAAAGCATTTTTAGGCTCTTGGGGGTCGTGATTCAGCAGAACACTCAAACATGTGTGGAGCATTAAGCATGTGCTTAAGCCCAGTTGACTTCAGAGGGGGGTTTAAGTATGTGCTTAATTGTAAATAGATGCTTAAATGAGTGGAGAGGAACTTAGACATGTGCTTAAAGTTAAGCAAGTGCTTTGCTGAATCGGGCCGGAGGAATAGTGTGTGATAGCCAGGAGTCTGTAATCAGTCTCTGGGGGTGGAGCTATGTCCTGAGAAGGGCTGTGGCAGGCACAGGACGCTACCTGGGCTGGTACAAATGCAGGACCAGATCCTATGGGTATGTCTACACTATGGTATAAGGTTGAATTAAGATACACAACTTCAACCATGTTAATTGTGCAGCTGAAGTTGAAGTACTTTAACTCGACTTTTGGTGCTGTCCACACTGCAGGAAGTTGAAGGGAAAATGCTCTCCCTTCAACTTCCCTTACTCCTCATGGAAGCAGGACTACCGGCATTGACCGCAGTGCCCCTCTCACTTTGAATTAGCTGGCTTAACTAAACCCCACTAATTCGAATCCTGGAAGATCAACAGCAGCAGTTTCGATCTTCTCTGTCGTGTAGATGTACCCTCTGCGTGTGTCTACACAGCATGCTTATTTTTCCAAAATAGCTTATTTCGAATTAGCATGTCTACACCGCAGGGAAACCACAAAATTAGTCCAAGGCAGGCTTCCCTAATGTAGATGTGCTATCTTGATTTAGAGCCCCAAGAGGCACTGGGAAGGAATAAGTTAGAATGGCCATGGTGAGGGGCTATTTCGAAATAGTAGAAGTTGAGCGTCCCCACACATGCCT